>NC_064622.1:143653591-146053591 GCF_023898315.1 Schistocerca nitens | reverse complement strand
GAGGTGTCAATAACTTTGTGGAACGTCTTTAATAATTTCTGCTTAACACAAAAAAACCTGGCTTCTATCTCTGTTGATTGAGTTATTGTTCTCTCTCTCTCTCTCTCTCTCTCTCTCTCTCTCTCTCCCTTCCTCTCCCTTCCACTCCACCCTCCCCCTCCCCCCTCTCTCAAAATATAATCTTTTTCTCATGTCAGCATTTTCCCATTTTAACTTACTCATATTTTTGCCTTAATTATTGCACACCCCCTCAGAATAGTTAATGTTCTTTAACATGTTTTCTTCATTTGATTACCACGTATGAACTAGGTGAAAATTATTTGTAGTTATCGCACTTTAAATAGTGCAGTCAAAGTTTTATAGGGACTTGAAAACATAAGGCAAGATGGTGAAAAGCTCTCTCATATCTAGTCGGGTGGCAGTGTTAAAGTATCATGATGTTTCAACAAGTGTGATACCCATCACCTTCTGGTGAAGTGTTGAGATATGCAGATGCTGTGATATTTATGCTAATGGAATGCCCTCCTCCAACTGGCTACAGGTCAGTAGGTCAGGTATATTGCATGGTCAGTAGGTGGGGAGGGAGGTGAGGCTGTAGTGGTGGGAGTAGCATCTGCTCCGTTCGCGTCTCTGTGTAGGCATTCCCAACCACTCGCACTTACTTGATGTGCTTCTTGTTCTGAAATATAGCACTGCATTTCCTCAATGTACTGATGGCCACATTCGCAGGCATGCTGCATATTCCTGATTCATTCATCACTGTGAATGTGGCCATTGGTACATTGGGCAAGCACGGTGTTGCATTTCAAAATGCTGTAAGGAGCACTGCAGGCATGTGTGACTAAAGTACAGTTTCTCAATAATCTTGTCAACGGAGGTGAAAGATACTGTTATGACTTCTGCACCACTTGTTAGCAGCAGACACAGTGGCTGTGCCAAAGACTGAGATGGCATGGAGTTTTACAATTATTTATTGAACTTTCTTTACAATTTCTCCCTCTTCGTCGCTGCCCAGCCCTGCGGATCCCTCCGCCTGGCTGCTGCTGTGTAGATTCTCCAATAATGTGCGCAAGGCGTGCCGCTGATCCCACTCGGGAGCCTCAGGCCACCAGTGCTCCACTGAAGCCAGGGTGCCCTGTGGTTGAGATGAACTCGTCACTGCTCGGTGCCCCAGTATGGGCACGCCCACGGAGCCGTGTCGCCGTGAGGTCAGCTGCCAATGCCTGCTGCACCGGCAGCTGGGAAGCCGTCAGTCGCGATGGCCACGAGGTCCCATCATGGACGGACCACGCACTGTGGGGCCGGGTTGCCGTGAAGTCCGGGGGTCTGTCCCCGGTGGTGCCTGTGACCAAGACCACGCTGCAGCCGGTCCTGCTGGAAGTTCTTGCTGTAGTTAGTCAGCCATGGTGCCGACTGAACTCGGGCCGACCTCCAGATCTGAAATTGACATCTGGCAGCGAACGGATGACTCCTGTGAGCTGGAACAGACTTCCGGAATCGTCACCTATGAAGTTTCAGAACAGACCACGCCCAACCTCAGATCTGAACTGCTTCCTAATGGCTTCTGTCTGTTGCTGCCTGCGCTCCACTATTTATGTCTGGCAGGAGGACGTTTTTTACCCTCGGTGGTAGCTTTTTGTTATTACTCCCGCAGTATATTGCAGCGTAACTTAGCGTGCTGGCCTCACTTCGCTTTACTCCGCACTCTCCAGGCTTTGCTCGGCGCTCGGTCTGTGTGCATCCTTGCGTCAGCCTGTTGGTAGACTGCTGCTGTCAGCAAGGCTATCTGTGCCTGCCTGCTTTGCAACGCCTCGGTTGCCAGCGTGCCTCTGTTTTGCCATTCTCCACTGCGTGAAGCAACGCTTTCTACAAGTGGCCGCAACAATACCAATTACATGTGGCAAGAAATCTGTTGTTAGTGTCACTGCAACAAGAGCACAACCAGTACTATCCAGCTTGCAAGACAAAGCCACAGTGCTCACAGCAGGGTAGTGCCGAGTGGCCTGCCATGCAGTCTTCTGAGCCTGCAGGCCTGTGCAGCCCAGTTTGTTCATTTGGTGCAGCTGCCTGCCAACCCGCGGTTTTGGGCTATCTCCACCTATCACACTTGGTGGGCTGCATTACAGTACAGCCAATGCTAGGTGGACCTACGGCACTACCGAGGGGATGCACACGATTCGTGATATGCCGAACATACCAACCGATGTGCGCTTCCCAATGCACCATCACCTGCCCTCACTCAAAGATTTTTTTATTCACAGGTGTCTTGCTCACATTTGTTAGATATCTTTTAAACAATCACAGTGAATGTTAGATGATGCCTTTACGTGTTACTTTTGTTAAAAGATGCTGGGTTTTTTTAGTTCTGATGATGATCCAGTACAGTTGAAACTGCAAACACTAATATATTCAGAGGGAGAGAGAAATGATAGGGATTGAACCTGTGTCAATGGAAAAAGCATAGGGCACTTGCCTCACTCGTGCTACTTCCTAGTGCGATCGCATGGGAGCTAACGTGCGGAGAAACTGCAACACCAACAAGAATGTAAAACTTTGAACATAGCTGCTAAGGTTCAGTGACTGGGTCAGAATTATATTAGAACAAATAAGCCCTCGGTCACAAATATTAAGCCAAAATTGACCGGGTTTCGATGCTACTATGAGCGTCATCTTCAGAATTAGACTAACTGTCCTAAAACATATTAGGTATATAATACATTAATAAAATTAAAGTTTGTACTGACTGGAAAAGGATGCAGTACTTGCAAGTCACATATTAAAAAAGATCTAAGCCGGATAGGCGACGTCATGAATAGTTGTAAGTAGGATGGTGAGCCGCTAAGGGTTGCACACTAAAGTACGAGCAGCCCTTAGCAGCTCACCATCTTACTTACAACTATTCATGACGTCGCCTTTCTGGCTTAGATCTTTTTTAATATGTGACTTGTAAGTACTGCATCTTTTTCCAGTCAGTACAAACTTTAATTTTATTAATGTATTATATACCTAATATGTTTTAGGACAGTTAGTCTAATTCTGAAGATGACGCTCATAGTAGCGTCGAAACCTGGTCAGTTTCAACTTAATATTTATGACCAAGGGCTTATTTGTTCTAATATAACCAACAAGAACATTGATTTCCCCCTCTTCTGTTGTAACTTGTTTCCTTCTGTTATGTTATGTTGTCTAGGTGTTACATTTCTTCTTTCACTTAACTGGATCAAGAGGCTGATAAATTATTGCCAAGATCGTTGACATCTATTGAGATACCTTGCCGCATACACCGTTCAGGAATGAACTGCATTCCATCCATACACTATGTGTATGTCGGCCTTTTCTGCATTGGTAAATGCATTTGTCTTCTCATAACCTACTAATTGGACTGCCACACACTGACTAGCAAGTCGCAGTGCACTCAAAGAACACATAAGCACACTGTAAGAAAATATAACATCATACCTACCAACTACGCAAGCCGAATGGCACAAATGAGTGTCGGTGTGGAAACTTTTCAAAAATATCTTGTAAATGACTCACATTAGAATCATATAACAAACACCACTGACATTCTAATTTACTCCACTCTTAGTTTGTTAATGTCAGTAGGTGTTGTTCCATGCAAAAGATGTACGTTTGCACAAAAAATATACTTTCTAAGTATTATTACAATCTGTTTATTGGATAGCAGTATGAACCCTGACTACCAATCCATTCTGTGAAAACAGCACATCAACAGCACTTTCCGCCTCTGCAATATTTATGGTGTGAGTATTAGGTGGTTCACCCTGTACACTGTAATAATTGCGATTAAGACACTTGTGAATAAAATGATACCTTTTTCCAAATACTAAATTTAAAAAATGATAAGTTGAGACTGAAATGAAGCTTCCAATACTGGTCCTGCTGCTCAATAATAATTTGGAAATAAACTGAGTTTCATTTCACTTCAAAAATAAAAACTAAATCAAGAAAACAATAAATGAAAACTTTTTCCACCACTACAAACAATGGAAAATGAAACTTAATGTCTGAAAAGAGCTTCAGCAACACAGCACCTGCATAACGTGACACTGCACCAGAAGATGATGAGTATTGCATTTGTCGAGACATTGCTGTATATTAACACAACCACCTGGCTGGAAACCCAAGTGCTTTCCACCAACAGTGTACATGAGGAGAGCCTACATCCACATAACATTTCTGCAGCCACCCTTAAAGTGGGTTGTACATAACACATTCTGCTTCTAGTCTCCAATTCGTTTTGTTCAATCATGCCTACCATTTTATCATTGTTTCTCATACACTGAAGAGCCTGCCTAATATCACGTAGGGCCTCCGCAAGCATACAGAAGTGCCGCAATGTGACATGGCATGGACTCAACTAGTGTCTGAAGTAGTGCTGGAGAGAACTGACACCTTGAATCCTGCAGGGCTGTCCATAAATACGAGTGGGTGAGATCTCTTCTGAACAGCACGTTGCAAGGCATCCCAGATGTGCTCAATAATGTTCATGTCTGGGCAGTTTGGTGGCCAGCTGAAGTGTTTAAACTCAGAAGAGTGTTCCTGGAGCCACTCTGTAGCAATTCTGGATGTGTGAGGTGTCGCGTTGTCCTGGTGGAATTTCCCAAGTCTGTCGGAATGACAGTCGACATGAATGGATGCAGGTGATCATACAGTATGCTTACATACGTGTCACCTGTTAGAGTCATATCTAGACGTATCAGGCGTCCAATATCACTCCAACTGCACATGCCCCACACCATTACAGAGCCTCTACCAGCTTTAACAGTCTTCTGTTGACATGTAGGGCCCATGGATTCATGAGGTGGTCTCCGTACCCTTACACATCCATCCACTTGATACAATTTGAAATGAGACTCATGCAACCAGGCAACATGTTTCCAGTCCTCAACAGTCCAATGTCAGTGTTGATGGGCCCAGGCTAGATGTAAAGCTTTTTGTCATGCAGTCATCAAGGGTATACGTGTGGGCCTTCAGCTCCAAAGGCCCATATCAGTGATTTTTTATTGAATAGCTCACACACTGGCACTTGTTGATGGCCCTTCATTGAAATCTGCAGCAAGTTGCAGAAGGGTTGCACTTCTGTCATGTTGAATGCTTGTCTTCAGTCATCGTTGGTCCTGTTCTTGCAGGATCTTTTTTCAACAGTGTCAAAGCTTTGATGTTTTGGTGGATTCCTCATATTCACGGTATACTTGTGAGATGGTCGTATGGGAAAATCCCCATTTCATCAGTACATCGGAGATGCTGTGTCCCATTGCTCATGTGCCGACTATAACACCACGTTCAAACTCACTTAAATCTTGGTAACTTGCCACTGTAGCAACAGTAACTGATCTAACAACTGAGCCAGACACTTGTTTCCTTATATAGGCATTACCAATTGCGGCTTTGTATCCTGCCTGTTTACAAGTCTCCTGTTTACGTGTGTCTGTATTTGAATATGCATGCCCATATCAGTTTCTTTGGTGATTCAGTGTAATATAAATTTACATTTGCTTTAGTCATCTCAGTTCTGTTTGTATTATCATGTTCACTTCCATTTGGTACTGTCTGTTTTCAGGTTGTTGTTGTTGTTGTTCGGTCTTCAGTGTGAAGACAGGTTTGGTGCTGCTCTCCATGCTACTCTATCCCATGCAACTTCTTCATCTCTGAGCAGCTACTGCAACCTCAGGGTGTATACGCCACGGGACAACTAGGAGATCTGGGAAAAACCCGGGAATTTTTTCATCCGGAAGAAAACCGGGAAAAACCCGGGAATTTTTTAGAATGCCGGGAATTTTTCATTGTTTTAGTTTTCAGTTAAATTTTTGTAATTTTGACTGGTAAGAACCGGTACTCTAACAAAGGATATTACTATATCCCGCTACTGCAGAATAATACTTCAACAATAAAACATAAACAAGTGAAAAAAAAACAAACGAAAATAACTTAAATTGCAAAGGAAATGCGCCATATACAGTAACGAAATACAGTGCTGGTGCAAGTGTCTGCCAACAGCAAAATCTGTCAAAGGCTTTAAGAAGACTATGCAATGCTTCATAACAACAAATTGCCTCCGATGAGCGTAAAGTCACAACTGTAGCTTCTGGCTACAAGAATGTGGCTGTAGGCTGTGCAAGCAGTCGCAGTAAGCATCTAGATGCTACCGGGAAAAGGGGGTGCCAAATTCATATTCTTGAGGAAAAGAACTTGTTTCAGAAATCACCTAGCATCCAGCGCACGTTTATGTATCGATTATTCATATGATTTTGAAATGTGTCTCTGTTGGTTTTTGAACCCATTTAAGTTGATTTCTGAATGAATCATAAGTTGATTTTTTTAATGCGTGATGTGTCAGGAGAATCCCCATCGTATCTAGAAATAAACTTTCAGCAGACAAAAGGGGACGGGGCTATATGAGCTGAGCGAAGTAAAGCCAAACGGATGAATGCCAATAGCTGTCTGATTGTGTGGTTGATTGGGTTTGCGAATGATCAGCATTGTTATAATTACTAGCGAAATCTATAGATTCAGACTACCAGAATGTAAATAAACAACTGACAAGAATAACAGGTGAGAAAGATTACTTATTATCTTCTTGGTGTATCCAAGAATGAAACTTGACAGAAATTTTTTGGCCTGATCGCTATACTAGTAAGGACCAGTTGTACAGCCCCTGGCTAGCATCCGCTTAAGTTCTATTTTGGAAGTAATGCAGAAAACGTGTTGTACAAAAACGTGGTAGCGCCTAACCGGAAAATAATCGTGGGATAACCAAACCTGTGATTCTGGCAGGGTTAGTGAAGTAAATCGGCGAACAAATTTTGATAATGGCAGGAATAGCTACAGAATTGGTGATGACAAGATTGTTTGTTAGAACGAGGAAGGAGAAGAAACAGGGACATCACTCAAATTATGAAAGAATAAGACGATTCCAAATTTATATAAAAATTTGTAAGAGGAAGCCGCCTGGTAGAATTTTGCATAGAGCCGAAACTTGATCATAGCTAACACTTGGTTCAAGAATCATAAAAGAAGGTGCTATACATGGTAGAAGCCTGGAGATACTGATAGGTTTCAGATAGATTATATATTGGTAAGACAGAGATTTAGGAACCAGGTTTTAAATTGTAAGACATTTCCAGGGGCAGATGTGGACTCTGACCACAATCTATTGGTTATGAACTGTAGATTAAAACTGAAGAAACTGCAAAAAGGTGGGAATTTAAGGAGATGGGATCTGGATAAACTGACTAAACCAGAGGTCGTACAGAGTTTCAGGGAGAGCGTAAGGGAACAAATGGCAGGAATGGGGGAAAGAAATACAGTAGAAGAAGAATGGGTAGCTTTGAGGAATGAATTAGTGAAGGCAGCAGAGGATCAAGTAGGTAAAAAGACAAGGGCTAGTAGAAATCCTTGGGTAACAGAAGAAATATTGAATTTAATTGATGAAAGGTGAAAATATAAAAATGCAGTAAATGAAGCAGGCAAAAAGGCATACAAACGTCTCAAAAATGAGATCGACAGGAAGTGCAAAATGGCTAAGCAGGGATGGCTAGAGGATAAATGTAAGGATGTAGAGGCTTATCTCACTATGGGTAAGATAGATACTGCCTACAGGAAAATTAAAGAGAACTTTGGAGAAAAGAGAACCACTTGTATGAATATTAAGAGCTCAGATGGAAACCCAGTTCTAAGCAAAGAAGGGAAAGCAGAAAGATGGAAGGAGTGGACAATATTATGGAAATGGAAGAGGATGTAGATGAAGATGAAATGGGAGATATTATACTGCGTGAAAAGTTTGACAGGGCACTGAAAGACCTTAATCGAAACAAGGCCCCGGGGGTAGATAATATTCCATTAGAACTACTGACAGCCTTGGGAGAGCCAGCCCTGACAAAACTCTACCATCTGGTGAGCACGATGTATGAGACAGGTGAAATACCCTCATACTTCAAGAAGAATATAATAATTCCAATCCCAAAGAAGGCAGGTGTTGACAGATGTGAAAATTATCGAACTATCAGTTTAATAAGTCACAGCTGCAAAATACTAACCCGAATTCTTTACAGACGAATGGAAAAATTAGTAGAAGCCCACCTCGGGGAAGATCAGTTTGGATTCCGTAGAAATATTGGAACACGTGAGGCAATACTGACCCTACGACTTATCTTAAAGCTAGATTAAGGAAAGGGAAACCTAGGTTTCTAGCATTTGTAGACTTAGAGAAAGATTTTGACAATGTTGACTTGAATACTCTCTTTCATATTCTGAAGGTGGCAGAGGTAAAATACAGGGAGCAAAAGGCTATTTACAATTTGTATAGAAACCAAATGGCAGTTATAGGACTCGAGGGGCATGAAAGAGAAGCAGTGGTTGGGAAGGGAGTGAGACAGGGTTGTAGCCTCTCCCCGATGTTATTCAATCTGTATATTGAGCAAGCAGTGAAGGAAACAAAAGAAAACTTCAGAGTAGGTATTAGAATCCATGGAGAAGAAATTAAAACTTTGAGGTTCGCCAATGACATTGTAATTCTATCAGAGACAGCAAAGGACTTGGAAGAGCAGTTGAACAGAATGGATAGGGTCTTGAAAGGATGATATAAGATGAACATCAACAAAAGCAAAATGAGGATAATGGAATATAGTCGAATTAAGTCAGTTGATGCTGAGGGTATTAGATTAGTAAATGACACACTTAAAGTAGTAAAGGAGTTTTGCTATTTGGGGAGCAAAATAACTGATGATGGTCGAAGTAAAGAGGATATCAAATCTAAACTGGCAATGGCAAGGAAAGCGTTTCTGAAGAAGAGAAATTTGTTAACACTGAGTATAGATTTAAGTGTCATGAAGTCGTTTCTGAAAGGATTTGTATGGAGTGTAGCCATGTATGGAAGTGAAACATGGACGATAAATAGTTTGGACAAGAAGAGACTAGAGGTTTTGGAATGTGGTGCTACAGAAGAATGCTGAAGATTAGATGGGCAGATCACATAACTAATGAGGAAGTCTTGAATAGGATTGGGGAGAAGAGAAGTTTGTGGCACAACTTGACTAGAAGAAGGGATCGATTGGTAGGACATGGTCTGAGGCATCAAGGGATCACCAATTTAGTATTGGAGGGCAATGTGGAGGGTAAAAATCGTAGAGGGAGACCAAGAGATGAATACACCAAGCAGATTCAGGAGGATGTAGGTTGCAGTAGGTACTGGGACATGAAGAAGCTTGCACAGGATAGAGTACCATGGAGAGCTGCATCAAACCAGTCTCAGGACTGAAGACCACAACAACAACAACAACAACAACAATACTACTTTTCGATCTCATGCTTGAGAAACTGATGCGTATGAATGAAATGTGAAACTATTACCTAACATAAAGCTTTTTGTTGTTAGTAGTCCTAATAGGCATTTTATATTGGTACTTCGCGAATTATATTCTGTCTTGTTATCAAAATGGCCATTTGTGCCAGAACAGTCTTGTTTATTTGGTGTGTGTTACAAAATGGCTGCAATATCAGAAAGGCCTATTTTGTTTTACTAGCAGTCAGTGGAAAATAGGCATAATCAGATCGAGGAACCATACCAGTCTTGGGTATTATTTGTGTTAACAACTTTTTCAGTATTAGATAACGACATTTCGATTTTTCATGTAGCAAAATGTTTGACGAACTTTGATGAGGTAATAGATTCTTTCGCAGAAAGGTAAGTATGCCATGTAAAGCTTTAGCAAGATTAGAGAGAGAAAAGATGCTAGGAGTTAAGGATTGAAGAAATGTAATTTCTTGCTTATCTCTTGTCTTTATTGGTTTTATGTATCCTATATTTAATTTTATACCACACAAAACAGCAAGTTATTAGCTAATAGGCAATAAAGAGTGCAAATTTTCTGAAGAGTTCTTGTTCTCCCGATTACAAATAATCCTGTTGTTGTTGTGGTGGTCTTCAGTCCTGAGACTGGTTTGATGCAGCTATCCATGCTACTCTATCCTGTGCAAGCTTCTTCATCTTCCAGTACCTACTGCAACCTACATCCTTCTGAATCTGTTTAGTGTATTCATCTCTTGGTCTCCCTCTACAATTTTTACCCTCCACATTGCCCTCTGACAGAATTACAATGTCCTCAAGTACATCACCCTTGTATAGACCCTCTATATACTCCTTCCACCTTTCTGCATTCCCTTCTTTGCTTTGAACTGGGTTTCCATCTGAGCTGTTGATATTCATACAAGTGGTTCTCTTTTCTCCAAAGGTCTCTTTAATTTTCCTGTAGGCAGTATCTATCTTACCCCTAGTGAGATAAGCCTCTACATCCTTACATTTGTCCTCTAGCCATCCCTGCTTAGCCATTTTGCACTTCCTGTCGATCTCATTTTTGAGACGTTTGTATTCCTTTTTGCCTGCTTCATTTACTGCATTTTTATATTTTCTCCTTTCAAATAATCCCATCTGCTATTAATTGTGAGATTTTTTTTAAGAGGGGCAGGCTGTCAAACCGGGCGACTGGGAGCAGGAGAGGCACCACAGGACATTTCAATTTCCACTGTCCTGAATATAGTTTAATGGCATCCATTACAAATTATACACGTTTCAATTCCATGGAGCGAAATACAGTGATGTGCGCTACAAGAGTGTTTTACAAAGAGGCGTGGCATTGCACTTTGCCACACTTAGGACCAAATAATATGCCTTCATTTGCTTGAACACATGTGTTTTATGTTTCAGACTTTTCAGAAAGATAAGCGCTACAAGATGAACATATTTTTGAAAATGCAATTTTTTTAGTATTGACCTGGTTTGCAATTACCATAGATCCGGGGCTGATGCGCAGAGCAGTCTGAGTTATAGTGGGTAGTCTCCACGTGACCCGTGTTTACATTTAGTGATTTTGCTTTTTCCCCCTCGTTTACTCTCACGTCAAATGAAAACAAAACGGATGTCTGTGGCCGGAACCTATCAAGTGAATTAAAATGCATTCACATAATTACGCAAGGCTAAAATATGTCATTAGTTTCAGATTTTATTTTATTTCCACTTTTCTGATAGTCAAGCATTAATCGCCTTGCGGAACAATGAAGTTATTTTTGTCAGTTTGCCAAAGAAATTTGACTTTTATAAACTTTTTCTGCAGAGGCAGTCAATGTATTTGAAACAAGATGTTTAATTCCACAGTACTGGCTAGTTTCAACTGTTCGCTGCATTTCAAGTGCACGTTTTCATCTTCTAGCACTTGTGGCATTTTGCCATAATAAAGAACCAAACATGATATAATACAGTACTGGTGCCCCAAGAAAATTTACATCCCGAAAACCACACTGAAAAGCTTAATATCAGGTCGAGGTCTACTTCATTGGGAATCTGGACATACGAATGTGCACTTTAAGTATGCACTTTAAATGTGCACATTTAGTATGGTTCACGAAGTTCCGATGCTCTTGGAGTATTCTCTGATGTCTTGTTTCTTTTGTGACATAATGTATGATCTTTTAATATTTTGCACGTATGTACATACGGGCTTCCTACGTCATGATAGCTGCGCAAGTGCGGTGTCACCTGTTATCTGTGCTCTCTGGCAACTGCTGAAACGAACCCATTTCTAACAGGTCGCAGGAAAATATTGCGAATGGTAGTTTGTAAAGCGTTACTTTCAAAGTAAATATCCTTTCACGTTAGTTGAAGTATGTGTGAGAATGTACCATGAATTTATTAAATCACAGAGCGTTTGACTCTCATTTAAAAATCAACTCTTTGATGACGAGCCATTTAGAAGAATATCGAACCCTGAAGATCAGACATTTATGTCATCATTAAAAATTTTACTGGCACATTTGTATGATATATCTTAAGTGTAACACACACAAAAAAGATCAATATTATATGTGAAAGCTTAGCTTCTCTTGTGGCTTATTAACCTTAGAGACCAATATTATATGTGAAAGCTTTGCTTTTATTGTAGCAACACTACGTATATTAATTTAAACTATTAACTTTCCCTGTTTGTGTGTTCGGGCTACTTAACAGTGATGTTGCTGTTGGCTGATTAAATCACGAGTCATATGCTCTGAATATCCGCTGCCATTCGCTGGCGAGATCATGTGACATGAGCTATGACTGGCTTACAAACGCGCATCGCAATCTCAATTTCAATTATTCGGAAAGTAACATGCGGTTCTTGGTGAAATTCCAATGTATACTTTCGTAATACGAAAATATGCAGCGTACATGTTGCTGTACATCAAAAGATATTTTCAAAACATGTCTTTTTTCCTGAGTTTCGCCCTCTAAAGTGCAGGGAAATTCTACGCCCATGTATAAAACCATAACCATTCAAAGGATTGATAAGGGAAAATATACTGTCACTTAACACGGAAAATGCATGTTTTTTCCCAGGAGAAAGTGTATTTTTAACCGGGAAAACCAGGAATCTCTTTTTTCCTTGTCCACATGTACACCCTGAACCTACATCCTTCTGAATCTGCTTACTGTATTCATCTCGTGGTGTCACTCTATGACTTTTACCCCTCACACTTCCCTCCACTAGTAAATTGGCGATCCCTTAATGTCTCAGAATGTGTTCTACGAACTGACCGTTCTTCTAGTCAGGTTGTGCCACAAATTCCTTTTCTTCCCAGTTCTGTGTAGTACCTCCTCATTAGTTGTGTGATCTGTCCATTTAATCTTCAGCATTCTTCTGTAGCACCACATTTCAAAAGCTTCCATTGTTGTCTAAACTGTTTACCGTCCATTTTTCACTTCCATACATGGCTACACTCATTACAAATAGTTTCAGAAAAGACTTACTGACACATAAATATATACTCAATATTAACAAATGTCTCTTCTTTAGAAATACTTGTCTTGCTTTTGCTGCTCTACATTTTATATCCTCTCTACTTCAGTGTCATCCATTGTTTTGCTGTCCAAATTGCAAAAATCATCCACTACTTTAGATGTCTCATTTCTTAATGTAATTCCCTCAGAATCACCTGATTTAATTTGACTACATTCCATTATCTTTGTTTTGCTTTTGTTGATGTTCATCGAATATCCTCCTTTCTAACCACTGTCCATTTCATTCAGTTGGTCTTCCAAGTCTTTTGCTGTCTCTCACAGAATTACAATGCCATTAGCAAACCTCAAAGTTTGCATTTCTTCTCTCTGAACATTAATTCCTACTCCAAAATTTTCTTTTGTTTCCTTTACTGTTTGCTCAATACACAGATTGAATAACATCAGGTTGGGCTACAACCCCGTCTCACTCCCTTCTCAACCGTTGCTTCCCTTTCATGCCCTTGATTTTTATGACTGCTGTGTGGTTTCTATACAAACTGTAAATAGCCTTTTGCTCCCTGTTATTTTACTCCTGCTGCCTTTGGAATTTGAAAGAGAATGTTCCAGTTAACACTGTGAAAAGCTTTCTCTAAGCCTACAAATGCTATAAATGTAGGTTTGCCTGTCCTTAACCTGTCTTCTATGAGAAGTTGTAGTGTTTGTATTGCCTTGCACGTACCTACATTTCTCCAGCATCCAAACTGATTTTCCCTGAGGTTGGTTTCTATCAATTTTTCCGTTATTCTGTGAAGAATTCATGTAGGTATTTTGCAACCTTGACTTATTAAACTGATAGTTCAGTAATATTCACACCTATCAGTCCCTGCTTGCTTTGGAATTATTCTTCTTGGAGTTAGTGCCTGTCTCATACCTCTTGCTCAACAGATTTAAGAGTTTTGTCATGGATGGCTCTCCCAAGGCTATCAGTAGTTCTAATAGAATGTTTACTCCCAGGACTTTGTTTTAACTTAGGTCATTGAGTACTCTGTCAAGTTCTTCATTTAGTATAATATCTCCCATCTCCTCTTCAGCTATCCCCTCTTTTATTTCCATAATATTACCAAGTACATCTCCCTTGTATAGACCCTCTACATATCCCTTCCACCTTTCTGCTTTCCCTTCTTTGCTGAAGACTATTTTTCCATTTGAGCTCTTGACATTAATGCAGGTGGTTCTCTTTCCTCAAAAAAAAAAAAAAATAAAAAAAATAAATAAAAAAAAATCCATCTGAACATGCCTTGGAAGGCCCAATGATACCGACCGGCTGCCGTGTCATCCTCAGCCCACGGGCATCACTGGATACCAATATGGAGGTCCATGTGGTCAGCAGACCGCTCTCCCATCCGTATGTCAGTTTACAAGACCGGAGCAACTACTTATCAATCAAATAGCTCCCTAGTTTGCCTCACAAGGGCTGAGTGCACCCCGCTTGCCAACAGTGCTCAGCAGACCAGATAGTCTCCCATCCAAGTGCTAGCCCAGCCCAACAGCACGTAACTTTGGTAATCTGACGGGAATCGGTGTTACCACTGCGGCAAGGCCCCTGGTGTATTTTCTCCCAAGGTTTCTTTAATTTTCATGTGGGCAGCATCTATTATTCCCTTTCAACTGTTTCATTTACTGCATTTGTATATTTTCTCCTTTCATCAATTAAATTCAACATCTCTTGTCTTATCCAAGGATATCTACTAGCCCTCGTCTTTTCATGTACTTTACCCTCTGCTACCCTCACTATTTCATCTCTTAGAGCTACCTATTCTTCTTCTACTGTATTCCTTTCCCCTATTCTTGTCAATTCCCTAGTGCTGAAACTTTATACAACCACTGGTTCTTTCAGTTTATTTAGCTCCCCTCTCCTTAAATTTCTACCTTTTTGCTGTTTCTTCAGATTTAATCCACGGTTCATAACCAGTAAATAGTGGAAAGAATCCATATCTGCCACTAGAAATGTCTTACAATTTGAAATCTGGTTCTGAAATCTCTGTCTTAGAGACCTCCTGGTGTCTCTAGGTCTCTTCCACTTACACAGCCTTCTTTTGCAATTCTTAAACCAAGTGTTAGCTATGATGAAATTATGCTCTGTGCAACACACTATGGTTTATGGTAGAAGGTTCATAAGAGTCAAGAAATGTTGTATTTATACATTTAATGAACACTCAAAACATTGTATATGTAACAAGATCAGAGGTGATAACAGTTTCTAAGTAATGAGAATATAAACGAAGTCAGAGATATAATTTACAAATATTAACAGTCGAGTCCACCACACACTCCCTCTGCAGTCACAGCATCCACGTATTTTTGAGGGCAGGTGACCTGTTGACCTGATCTTATGATCCATGTAGAAGGCCCTCTGGCCTGATTGCTGGCTGTTGTATTCTGAAGACTGACCGTGATTGGAATGGAATATGGCGGAATATCCAAAGTGCTAAATGTGATTTGAGACTTTCTCGGCGTATTCCATTCGTGAAATCTTCTCGGGTGATCAGCCGAGTAAAGGCGTCGTCTTCTCGCAACGTTTCGAAGGGTTTCGTACCCATCATCTTCAAGCGAAGTGTCGAGATGCTGTGTTGCGCGGTCCTATAAAGGCTCCTGGACCAGTGACTGATTCCGGGCGCCGACCAATCAGGTACCTGCGGAATCGGCCGCCGCGCCAGTGGTGGGGGGTTCGCAGCGCGGACCGGGCGTCGAGTCCCTGCCGGTTCCTAATACGTCTGTGGCCGCTACCGTCTTCGTGCCGGAGCGTTCTCTTCTAATTTTAGTTATTGCGGGATTCCACGCTGTACTGAGTTGGAAACCAGTGTCTCGATTGATCAGGTTGCTGTTCAACCGAATTTCTACAGCCTCTTTGAAAACTGAATCCCAAAATCCTTTAGCGTCACACAGCTTCTTCGTACCCTCAAAGAGGAAGGTGTGTCCTTCGTTAAGGCTATGTTCCGCTACCGCCGATTTTTCTGTCTGACCAAGGCGTACATTTCTAATGTGTTCCGAGCGCCTCTGCGTGATGCAGCGCTGCGTTTGTCCGATGTATTTCGTACCACATTCACATTCAATACTGTATACGCCCGGAGTCTGCAGTCCTAGGTGGTCTTTGACTGAGCCAAGTATGTCCTTAATTTTACTTGGGGCATGAAAAATTGTCTTGATGTTGTGTTTCTCCAGAATGCGGGCAATCTTGGCTGTTGGCGGTCCCGCGTATGGTAGAAATGCCAGGCATCTGGTCTCATCTTCTTCTTCTGGTGTGTCTACCTTCCTGCTCTTGTGTAGGGCGCGCGAGATTTGCGTCTCATTATAACCGTTGCTGCGGAAGGTCTTCCTTAGGTGTTGTAACTCTGCAGGTAGGCTGTCATCATCACAGATAGACTTGGCCCTGTGCACAAGTGTGTTAAGCACTGAGTTGCGTTGTGCTGGGTGGTGGCAACTCTGTGCATGAAGGTATAAATCCGTATGTGTCTTCTTCCTATACACAGCGTGACCCAAGGTGCCATCAGGGTGCCTCTTGATTAGAATGTCAAGGAAGGGCAAGCTTCCGTTTTCTTCCACCTCCATGGTGAATTGTATGTTGCTGTGTATGCTGTTGAGATGTCGCAGGAAGTCTTACAGGTTCTCTCTGCCATGTGGCCACACGACAAAAGTGTCATCCACATATCTGTAAAAGGCTTTAGGTTTCAATGGGGCGGTGTCCAGGGCTATGTCTTCAAAGTTCTCCATGTAAAGATTAGCGATGCCTGGAGCTAAGGGGGACCCCATGGCTACACCATCCACTTGTTCATAAAATTTGCCTCCACACTTGAAGTAGGTGTTTGTTAACACATGCCGGAACAGCTTTATTGTGTCCTCACTGAAGCGTGTTTCGAGCAGCGCTAGGGAGTCTTCCAGCGGTACTCGTGTGAAGAGTGAGGTGACGCATTCTGGAGAAACAACATCAAGACAATTTTTCATGCCCCAAGTAAAATTAAGGACATACTTGGCTCAGTCAAAGACCACCTAGGACTGCAGACTCCGGGCGTATACAGTATTGAATGTGAATGTGGTACGAAATACATCGGACAAACGCAGCGCTGCATCACGCAGAGGCGCTCGGAACACATTAGAAATGTACGCCTTGGTCAGACAGAAAAATCGGCGGTAGCGGAACATAGCCTTAACGAAGGACACACCTTCCTCTTTGAGGGTACGAAGAAGCTGTGTGACGCTAAAGGATTTTGGGATTCAGTTTTCAAAGAGGCTGTAGAAATTCGGTTGAACAGCAACCTGATCAATCGAGACACTGGTTTCCAACTCAGTACAGCGTGGAATCCCGCAATAACTAAAATTAGAAGAGAACGCTCCGGCACGAAGACGGTAGCGGCCACAGACGTATTAGGAACCGGCAGGGACTCGACGCCCGGTCCGCGCCGCGAACCCCCCACCACTGGCGCGGCGGCCGATTCCGCAGGTACCTGATTGGTCGGCGCCCGGAATCAGTCACTGGTCCAGGAGCCTTTATAGGACCGCACAACACAGCATCTCGACACTTCGCTTGAAGATGATGGGTACGAAACCCTTCGAAACGTTGCGAGAAGACGACGCCTTTACTCGGCTGATCACCTGAGAAGATTTCACGAATCCAAAGTGCTGTCTCCTGCCATGTCTTCCATGTTGTCCATCGAATAGTCTGTCAGAAGGAAGGCCGGTTTCAATCGCACTGTGCTAATAGTTTGTTTTCCTGCTGCCATCTCCTCCTTGAAATGCTTGTCATCACGAGACAGGACTAGATGTGGCCCATCATATGTTGGCTGAAGTGGTGTTCTCACAGCATTGTGTCAAATGAAGATGAACTTGCTTGTCATCAGTTGTGGGTGAATAAAGATCTTCTTGTGGTCATGATGTTTTGTTGGAACTGGTCTTAGGCTCCTCATTTGTTCCTTCAATTTGAAGATGAAGTTTGGGATGTCAGTTACTAATTTTTGTTCATTAGAAATATTCCTGGTAAGCTAATTGCTGAACCATAAGTCATATCCACTGGTGAGGTATTGACTCTCAGGATTATGTAGGAGTTAAGCCCTAACAGGACAGAGGAAGCTTTGAAACCCAATCATCAGGCATCTGTGCTTTTAAAGCAGATTTTAACTGATGATGCCACTATTCAATTTTTCCATTTGCTGCAGGATGATATACTGTATTTTTTACATGGACAATGCCAAGTGTGCTTGAAACATGAGGCTTGGGGAAAGCATGAAAAGGTGTGGATGGGGCCTAATCAGTTACTGTTGGATGCACAGTAAACACATACACTTTATTTAAGGAAATAATTTTGTTGTTGTTGTTGTTGGGGTCTTCAGTGTGAAGACTGGTTTGATGCAGCTCTCCATGCTACTCTATCCTGTGCAAGCTTCTTCATCTCCCAGTACCTACTGCAACCTACATCCTTCTGAATCTGCTTGGTGTATTCATCTCTTGGTCTCCCTCTACGATTTTTACCCTCTACGCTGCCCTCCAATACTATATTGGTGATCCCTTGATGCCTCAGAACATGTCCTACCTGCCGGCCGCGGTGGTCTAGTGGTTTTGGCGCTGCAGTCTGGAACCGCGGGACTGCTACGGTCGCAGGTTCGAATCCTGCCTCGGGCATGGGTGTGTGTGATGTCCTTAGGTTAGTTAGGTTTAAGTAGTTCTAAGTTCTAGGGGACTTATGACCTAAGATGTTGAGTCCCATAGTGCCCAGAGCCATTTGAACCATTTTTGAACATGTCCTACCAACCGATCCCTTCTTCTAGTCAAGTTGTGCCACAAATTTCTCTTCTCCCCAATTCTATTCAATACCTCCTCATTAGTTATGTGATCTACCCATCTAATCTTCAGCATTCTTCTGCAGCACCACATTTTGAAAACTTCTATTCTCTTCTTGTCTACACTATTTATTGTCCATGTTTCACTTCCATACGTGGCTACACTCCATACAAATACTTTCAGAAACGACTTCCTGACTCTTAAATCTATACTCGATGTTAACAAATTTCTCTTCCTCAGAAACGCTTTCCTTGCCATTGCCAGTCTACATTTTATATCCTCTCTACTTCGACCATCATCAGTTATTTTGCTCCCCAAATAGCAAAACTCGTTTACTACTTTAAGTGTCTCATTTCCTAATCTAATTCCCTCAGCATCATCCGACTTAATTCGACTACATTCCATTATCCTCATTTTGCTTTTGTTGATGTTCATCTTATATCCTCCTTTCAAGACACTATCCATTCCGTTCAACTGCTCTTCCAAGTCCTTTGCTGTCTCTGACAGAATTACAATGTCATCGGCGAACCTCAAAGTTTTAATTTCTTTTCCATGGATTTTAATACCTTCTCTGAATTTTTCTTTTGTTTCCTTCACTGCTTGCTCAATATACAGATTGAATAACATCGGGGAGAGGCTACAACCCTGTCTCACTCCCTTCCCAACCACTGCTTCTCTTTCATGCCCCTCGAGTCCTATAACTGCCATTTGGTTTCTATACAAGTTGTAAATAGCCTTTTGCTCCCTGTATTGTACCTCTGCCACCTTCAGAATTTGAAAGAGAGTATTCCAGTCAACATTGTCAAAATCTTTCTCTAAGTCTACAGATGCTAGAAACCTAGGTTTCCCTTTCCTTAATCTAGCTCCTAAGATAAGTCATAGGGTCAGTATTGCCTCACGTGTTCCAATATTTCTACGGAATCCAAACTGATCTTCCCCGAGGTCGGCATCTTCTAGTTTTTCCATTCATCTGTAAAGAATTCGGGTTAGTATTTTGCAGCCGTGACTTATTAAACTGATAGTTCGGTAATTTTCACACCTGTGAACACCTGCTTTCTTTGGGATTGGAATTATTATATTCTTCTTGAAGTCTGAGGGTATTTCGCCTGTCTCATACATCTTGCTCACCAGATGGTAGAGTTTTGTCAGAGATGGCTCTCCCAAGGCCGTCAGTAGTTCTAATGCAATGTTGTCTACTCCCGGGGCCTTGTTTCGACTCAGGTCTTTCAGTGCTCTGTCAAACTCTTCACGCAGTATCATATCTCCCATTTCATCTTCATCTACATCCTCTTCCATTTCCATAATATTGTCCTCAAGTACATTGCCCTTGTATAGATCCTCTATATACTCCTTCCACCTTTCTGCTTTCCCTTCTTTGCTTAGAACTGGGTTTCCATCTGAGCTCTTAATATTCATACAAGTGGTTCTCTTTTCTCCAAAGTTCTCTTTAATTTTCCTGTAGGCAGTATCTATCTTACCCCTAGTGAGAAAAGCCTCTACATCTTTACATTTATCCTCTAGCCATCCCTGATTAGCCATTTTGAACTTCATGTCGATCTCATTTTTGAGACGTTTGTATGCCTTTTTGCCTGCTTCATTTACTGCATTTTTATATTTTCACCTTTCATCAATTAAATTCAATATTTCTTCTTTTACCCAAGGATTTCTACTAGCCCTTGTCTTTTTACCTACTTGATCCTCTGCTGCCTTCACTAATTCATTCCTCAAAGCTACCCATTCTTCTTCTACTGTATTTCTTTCCCCCATTCCTGCCATTTGTTCCCTTACGCTCTCCCTGAAACTCTGTACAACCTCTGGTTTAGTCAGTTTATCCAGGTCCCACCTTCTTAAATTCCCACCTTTTTGCAGTTTCTTCAGTTTTAATCTACAGTTCATAACCAATAGATTGTGGTCAGAGTCCACATCTGCCCCTGGAAATGTCTTACAATTTAAAACCTGGTTCCTAAATCTCTGTCTTACCATTATATAATCTATCTGAAATCTGTCAGTATCTCCAGGCTTCTTCCATGTATACAACGTTCTTTTATGATTCTTGAACCAAGTGATAGCTACGATTAAGTTGTGCTCTGTGCAAAATTCTACCAGGCGGCTTCCTCTTTCATTTCATAGCCTCAATCCATATTCACCTACTACGTTTCCTTATCTCCCTTTTCCTACTACCGAATTCCAGTCACCCATGACTATTAAATTTTCGTCTCCCTTCACTATCTGAATAATTTCTTTTATTTCGTCATATATTTCTTCAATTTCTTCGTCATCTGCAGAGCTAGTTGGCATATAAACTTGTACTACTGTAGTAGGTGTGGGCTTCGTGTCTATCTTGGCCACAAAAATGCGTTCACTATGGTGTTTGTAGTAGCTTACCCGCATTCCTATTTTTTTATTCATTATTAAACCTACTCCTGCATTACCACAAAAGTCTTGTTACTCCTGCCACAGAACTTCACTAATTCCCACTATATCTAACTTTAACCTGTCCATTTCCCTTTTTAAATTTTCTAACCTACCTGCCCGATTAAGGGATCTGACATTCCACGCTCCAATCCGTAGAACGCCAGTTTTCGTTCTCCTGATAACAACGTCCTCCTGAGTAGTACCTGCCTGGAGATCCAAATGGGGGACTATTTTACCTCCGGAATATTTTACCCAAGAGGACGCCATCATCATTAACCATACATTAAAGCCGCATGCCCTCGGGAAAAATTACGGCTGTAGTTTCCCCTTGATTTCAACTGTTCACATTACCAGCACAGCGAGGCTGTTTTGGTTAGTGTCAATCATCCAGACTGTTGCCCCTGCAACTACTGAAAAGGTTGCTGCCCCTCTTCAGGAACCACGCATTTGTCTGGCCTCTCAACAGATACCCCTCCGTTGTGGTTGCACCTACGGTACGGCTATCTGTATCGCTGAGGCACGCAAACCTTCCCACCAACGGCAAGTTCCATGGTTCATGGGGGGGAGGGGTCATTACCTTACCACCGTGATATCTCCTTCAGTGGTGACCCCAAAGTTCGAATAATCCGTCGAACCGAGTACAAAGTGACCACCGTGCCAGGTTCCGCATTCCGCGTGCACCTTTGTCTGCTACACAATAGCCTTCTACAACACACTGCCGCCACCCGGTTTTCACCAGCAACAGCAACTAAATTCAAGCACGCCAGCTGTAGTCAGTGCCCGACATGAATTTCCACAGTTCTATAGCCTCGAGAACCCAGGGACCTCATCAGGTGTAGTGGTTTTGAACAGGACACGAGTGGTCTAGAACTCCGGGTTTGTCAGCCCCCAAGTGCTTCAGTTTTCGCCGCACAGCAGTACAAGAAACCACTACCCACTGATACCTATCTTTAATGCAAGTACTGTAAATAGTGGGGAGCATAGTTTTCATAATGTCTCACAACAGGACGCCTTTCCACGTGTGTATCACTCCACACCGGTTGCACACTACGTGAATGACGTTCTCCAGGCTCTTGAGTGTTCATCAGTGCAGTAATTTTAGCGTGTCAGGTTCCACCACTCTCATCAGTAACTCTGTGATGGACAATTTCGCAGCAGATGTGAAGGACCAATTGCATAATAGCCCGTCGAGCAACCGCCGTGTCCACTTTGACCTTCCGCTGCAACAAATGGTCCCGCTTGGCTCCACGCCGGGCTTCCTGCTAATGAATTTCGCTTCCCCTCCAGCTACTATGAACACAGCCGTCTGCTTCCTCTCTACCGCCCTCATGACGCAGAGTTAACTTTGACTTGCCTACTCCTGTGTCCACGAGCGGCTGCCCGCATTCTTCAACCGCCAGTTCATCGAATCTACTGAAGCTTCCGGCATTCAAACCTGCTCACCCGTAATTCTGGTTCAACCTGGTCGAGCAAACTTTCAGTGTCTGTGCACTTGATGACAACGCCCGTTTCACATGCTTCATGAACCACCTCCATGACCGTGTCGACTTAATTTATGACCTGGTTAAGTCACCTCCTCCGAACGAGAAATATGCTACAGCTAAACAAGCAATACTGGAACGTGTCTCCAAGACAAGATGAGAAAACATTCGACAGCTCGTCTATGAAGAATGCCTCGGTGACAGATCTCCATCCCAGCTGTGGCAATGCCTTCAATTTCTCGTCGGTGAATGTGACAGGCCAGACGCCACGCTCACTGAGATTTGGACAGAAAAGCTGCCTCTGTCAGTTCAAATGGCCATCTCCGCCTACGAAGACAGACCAAATAGCGAACGCTTGTGTGCCGCCGACCGAGCTTACTCTGCTCTACTACGTGAATGCCGTGCCCAGCAGACCAGCAGCTACGCCAGTTTCCAGCCACAACCAGGCCCCCAACGTGGACACCCCACCAAACCGAAGTCTGTCAAGCTTGCCGCACTACTGGCACCTTCACGTCCGCACAACAACAGCACATCTGACTCCACAGAAGATTCTGGGCCGCCACCATCTGACCATTCGCAGGAGCAGATGTCCGCCCATAAATACTGTTTCTTCCATGCAAAATTCGGGGAACAAGCACGCAATTGTAGACCTCCGTGCTCCTACCCAAACTTAAACTGCAGGTGGGCAGCAGCGCTGCCTCCTGTGACCTAAACAACAGGCGCCGTCCCACGCTCCATTCTGTGTCTAACACTAATGCTTTGAATGGACGAGTCTACGTCCGCAACTTGAACTCTGGCACAAACTTTCTCATCGACACGGGCTTCATATGCAGTGTCCCTCTCACATGAAAGCAACCTGAAGTGGTCCTTCCTGGTGGCTGATATCGACGATCTCATGTTGGGCATCGACTTTCTACAATACCACAAACTGTGGCCTGACCTAGTCAAGAATACAGTGTTCTACCACCCTACACAGGAACACATCCCGTGTCCTTCGTCGCGTGTCAATAGTACTGCTAAACAGGTCTACCTGGCTGGGAAGTGTAATAACCCCTCCTCCGAGCTCTTGTCATGGACCAATAAGTGGCTCACGGAGCGTGTCGAGTCTACACACCTGCGCTTGGAACAACTTGAGCTACGCCATCGCCTCAACGACTTAAGTAATGAGTTATCTTCGGCACGGCAGCAGCTTTCAGCAGACGACACCTCGGCAACACAAGGTTAGTCGGTGCCACTACAATGTTCTCACGCCCGAGTGCATTTGTGACCGTGTGCCACATAAACTGTACAGTGTTCGCGCTCCCACCAGCTCTAACGGTGTTAATTCAAGTGCACATTCATCCCCTACCTCGCTTGGACAGCTAACTTCCCAGGTGCAGGTTAATGTTTTTTGATTTACTGCCATCAGCTGTTCATTTGCGCCCGCTACCGCCACCAAACTCGACAGCGGCGCCTTCGGTTACTAATAAACAGTGTACCAACCTTGTTTCGCGTAGCTCGCTTGTTTGTCACTCCCAGCCACCCAACAGTTGGCACTTATGCAAACTTTCGCCGTCCGCACCACAGCCCAGCCTAGGGGCCACCGCGCACACTATACCACTATAACAAGCTTCAACCTCCGCCACCTTCCAGCCACACTCTGCCACACACATATGTTCCCAAGGCGCTCGACACTTGCACATTTGTGTTCCTTCACGACGACACTGTAAAAGCCCCGTTACAGCCCCCTTACACAGGCCCGTACAGAGTTGTCAAACGAACCAGTAACACAATGGACATCATAATTAAGGGCTCAGTAACTACTGTCTCCCTCAACAGGGTTAAACCTGCTCACATCGAGTTTCCCCCTACCTTACCCACCATTTAAGATACCATGCTCTCTGGCCACCCTTGGCCTTCTTCCTCTGCTCATGATTCGAGTTAACTCACACATACACCGGCCCCATCAACAAGCCCACACTCATTCTGGGGTTTTCTGCGTCCCGGCTGCCATAGCAGAGGCCCCAGCTCCCAGGACTCTAATATAACAGTTCCATCTTCATGCAACAGCACACCACGCCGCTCTTCTAACCAGTGCAGCCCGCAGGTTCCTGCCACACCCACTCAAACTTCACCGTCTACACTCACCCATCTACTCGCAGCACACCACCCTCACCGTGCTACGGTTTTCCCACCCCACCGGCTCAGCATACCTCTCCGTTAGCAGGCGCCACTTACGAGCGCTCTACCCACATTTGTGGTTTATCTGTCGTCGTTAGTAGTGATACCGCATTAGTGTTTCTTGCGTGTGATGTTTCATGTGACTCGTTAGGTGGTGTGTCACAATGTGTAGTGAAACGTTTCAATATCTCTCAAAGTGCTACATGTGGCAACCTATGTGCTTACGTTAGGCCAAGTGGAAAGGTGATCATTAGGTTCCCTGCCGACGACACCCTTCCACACCAGTGCTCCCACACCGACTGATGACTACGACCGCCGACGTCGCTTCAAGACTTCAGCATCAGCATTCCAGGATTTGCTCCACGCTCTCCTCCCACACAGCCCGTGCCGTTAGATGCAGAGGAACTCACTGTAACCCACTTAAACTCTCACCAACCCCCCCGCCCCCCCCACCTTTGGGTACGTACTCCATACTGCACGGGGGGCTATGTGGCGTCAATTCACAGATCGATAGGCCAGAACATCATATGTGTATTATGTCTTCGAGTTGATCTTTGTTTGTATACTTCTGGGACACCAGTTCCTGCCTGATCTTCGACCTGTACATTTGTCGTGTAATAAAAGTATTGATGATTAGAAGAGAGAACTGTGGTCATTACCGTACCACCTTGATATCTCCTTCAAAACTATTTATCGTCTACATTTCACTTCCATACATGGCTACACTCCATAAAATACTTTCAGAAACGACTTCCTGACACTTAAATCTATACTCAATGTTAACAAATTTCTCTTCTTCAGAAAATCTTTCCTTGCCATTGCCAGTCTACATGCTATTTCCTCTCTACTTCAACCATCATGAGTTATTTTGCTCCCCAAATAGCAAAACGCATTTACTACTTTAAGTGTCTCATTTCCTAATCTAATTCCCACAGCATCACTCGATTTAATTTGACTACATTCCATTATCCTCATTTTGCTTTTGTTGATGTTCATCTTATATCCTCCTTTCAAGACACTATCCATTCCGTTCAACTGCTCTTCCAAGTCCTTTGCTGTCTCTGACAGAATTACAATGTCATCGGCGAACCTCAAAGTTTTAATTTCTTCTCCATGGATTTTAATTCCTACTCTGAATTTTTCTTTTGTTTCCTTTACTGCTTGCTCAATATACAGACTGAATAACATTGGGGATAGGCGACAACCCTGTCTCACTCCCTTCCCAACCACTGCTTCCCTTTCATGTCCCTCGACTCTTATAACTGCCATCTGGTTTCCGTACAAATTGTAAATAGCCTTTCGCTCCCTGT
The DNA here is from genome assembly GCF_023898315.1 of Schistocerca nitens. Classification (NCBI taxonomy): domain Eukaryota; kingdom Metazoa; phylum Arthropoda; class Insecta; order Orthoptera; family Acrididae; genus Schistocerca; species Schistocerca nitens. The sequence continues at coordinate 146,027,621 of NC_064622.1, read as the reverse complement.
ATTTTACCCCTGCCACCTTTAGAATTTGAAAGAGAGTATTCCAGTCAACATTGTCAAAAGCTTTCACTAAGTCTAAAATGCTAGAAACGTAGGTTTGCCTTTTCTTAATCTTTGTTCTAAGATAAGTCATAAGGTCAGTATTGCCTCATGTGTTCCAATATTTCTATGCAATCCAAACTGATCTTCCCCGAGGTCGGCTTCTACTAGTTTTTCCATTCGTCTGTAAATAATTCGCATTAGTATTTTGCAGCTGTGACTTAGGTAATTTTCACATCTGTCAACACCTGCTTTCTTTGGGATTGGAATTATTATATTCTTCTTGAAGTCTGAGGGTATTTCACCTGTCTCATACATCTTGCTCACCAGATGGTAGAGTTTTTTCAGGGCTGACTCTCCCAAGGCTATCAGTAGTTCTAATGGAATGTTGTCTACTCCTGGGGCCTTGTTTCGATTTAGGTCTTTTAGTGCTCTGTCAAACTCTTCACGCAGTATCATATCTCCCATTTCGTCTTCATCTACATCCTCTTCCATTTCCATAATATTGTCCTCAAGTACATTGCCCTTGTATAGACCCTCTATATACTCCTTCCACCTTTCTGCTTTCCCTTCTTTGCTTAGAACTGGGTTTCCATGTGAGCTCTTAATATTCATACAAGCAGTTCTCTTTTCTCCAAAGTTCTCTTTAATTTTCCTGTAGGCAGTATCTATCTTACCCCTAGTGAGATAAGCCTCTACATCTTTACATTTATCCTCTATCCATCCCTGATTAGCCATTTTGCACTTCCTGTCGATCTCATTTTTGAGACGTTTGTATGCCTTTTTGCCTGCTTCATTTACTACATTTTTATATTTTCACCTTTCATCAATTAAATTCAATATTTCTTCTTTTACCCAAGGATTTCTACTAGCCCTTGTCTGGGCTTTACCTTTGAAAAGTTTGTGCTGTGTTTTGAGGTCCAAACAGAAGTCACAAAAACTCAAACAAACCAAATGGAGCTATCACTGTGGTCATAAGTACATAATCTGGATGTACAGGTATGTGATGATAAGCTCTGACCAGATCTATCTTTGAAAATGTTTGTTTTCCATGTAGCTGTCTGTTAAAATCGTGAAGCGTAGGCATAGGATATCTGTGAGGCTTGGTGATTTTGTTGAGAGCACGGTAATCTCCACAAGGCCTCCAGGATCTGTCTTTCTTGGGAGCTAAGTGGAGGGGACTTGCCCAGGTGCTCTTTGATGGCTGGCGGATTTTCGTATTAATCATCTGTTGAAACTCTGTTTTAGCTGCTTTAAGTTTATCTGGTGGTAGTCGTCACGCCTTTGCTGCTACAGGATGCCCTTCTGTGACAATCATATGATAAACAGTGGTATCTGGGATGTCAAAATGGATGTTTTCTTGGAACAAGTTGGGAAATTTCTTTAGAATGGCAGCATATTTTCAATCTGGTGGTATTACATGAACTGTTTCTATGCCTGAGACCTTAATCAATGTGTCAAATGTTGCTGCTGACGTTACTGGGTCAATGAGTTGTCTGTTCTTGATGTCTACTAAAAGATTATAATGGTGAATGAAGTCAGCTTTGATAATTGGCGATTGCACATCTGCAATTGCCAAATTCTGTGTGAAGTTGTGCTGTAAACCCAAATTGAGTAATTATAGATGCTCTCTGTAAATATTAATACCAGTGCCATTTGCAGCATAAAGTCTATGATCTGTTTTCTTTCAGCAATCACTATTTGAAGGTGGAGTTACTGAAATATCAGCTCTGGTGTCAATTAAGTAATGACTTCCACTATTTCTGTCTGTAAATAGATGGCATGAAAGATGGCTTTGATCACCTGCCACAGCTAGTGTGGAGCATTTGAGTTTGACCGTTTGTTAGAATTTTGGGTTGGAGATGGTCAAACAAGCATAGCCTCTGACATTCCTTTGCCCTGTGGCGATATTTAAAGTCATGCCAACACAGTGCTCCATTGAGATTAAAATGCTTGGCTGACTGTGACCTATCCCGTCATCTACTTGGTGAGGAGCTAGATGAACGTAACAATGTTTTCAATTCATTGATTGTCAGCATTAATTCAGCAATCCGCATTTCTAATTTTGAGATTCTATCATAACTGGTATCATTTACTTTACTGACTGCAATAGTGGATGATGCCAACAAGGTTTGAGTACATATATTCAACCCCGTTTGTGAAAATTCGACAATTTTGTCAGCCACAGTGGCTATGGTGTCAAGATTGTCTTTACTTGTAGCTAGTATAGAACATGCGGTGACAGGAAGCTGCTGCATAAATATGGTTTTCAAAAAATCATCCTTGACTCGTTTACCAGTTAAAGTTCACATCTCACATAAGACCTGAGTTGGCTTCTTATCACCTAATTCCATTTGTGCTAATAATTTTGTTACTTTTCTATTTTATGACTCTACAAATTCCTGATGTAGTCTTGTTGTGAGCTATGTGAACAGAGTGGTAGATAATGGTAGAGTCAAAAAGTCGGATATTAATTCTACAACATCCACTCCAGTGATGCAACAATGATTGAATTTTGTGGTTTCGTTAGTGGGTACCCACTGTGGTAAACTGTGCTTCAACTTGAAGGAACTATACCTATATATTTTTCTTCCAGATGGGTGGAATCTTCAATGGAACACGAGCAATATCCACTTTGTTCTATACTGATGCAGGCGTTGCATTTGTGTCCTTGCTGTCACCGATCATTTTTACATTTCACTAACCACAAATGTGTTCCACTTCTTATTAATCATGTTGGGCTCACCAGTATGATTTATGGTTTATGGTAGAAGGTCAATAAAAAACAAGAAACGATATATTTATACATTTAATGAACACTCAAAACATTGTAGATGTGAACAAGATCAGAGATGATAACAGTTTCTTAGTAATAAGAATGTAAACAAAGCTCAGAGATATAATTTACAAATATTAACACTTGAGTCTGCCATAATTCTCTCTCATTCCTTTCGCCCAATCTGTATTCACCTACTATTTTTTGTTCTCTATTGAATTCCAGACCCCTTGACTATTAAATTTTCATGTCCCTTAACTATCTGAATACTTTCTTTGGTCTCATCATGCATTTCTTCAATCTCTTCATCTTCTGCAGAGCTTGTTGGCATATAAACTTTTACTACTGGGCTGGGTGTGGGCTTTATTTTTATCTTGGCTACACTAGTGCATTCACTATTTTTTTTATTCATCATTAAACCTACTCCTGCATTACCTCTATTTGATTTTGTCTTTATAGTTCTGTGTTCACCTGACAAAAAAAAGTCCTGTTCTTCCAGCCACTGAACTTCACTAACTCCCAATATATCTAATTTTAACCTATCCATTTCCCTTTTTAAATTTTCTAACCTACCTTCGTGTCTAAGAGGTCTGACATTCCATGCTTCAATCTGTAGAACATCACTTTTGTTTCTCCTGATAATGACATCCTCCTGAGTAGTACCCACCGGAAATCTGAATGGGGGCTATTTTATTTGAGAGGATGCCATCATTATTTAATCATGCATTAGAGCTGCACGCCCTCAGGAAAAATTATGGCTATAGTTTCCCCTTGCTTTCAGCCATTCACAGTACCAGCACAACAAGGCCCTTGTCATTGATGTTACAGTGCCCCTGCAGCTACTGAAATGACTGCTGCATCTACTCCAGTGTGGAAAATTATAGTCAGCATTTCATTACCTATTGCAGAGACATATTAAATAAAAAATGTAGTAAGTAGCTTATGCAGACTTCAGTATGAATTAGTACCACTTCCAGGGGCTAGTGTAAGGCAAAACCCAATCAGATCCACTATATTAACTACTTCAACAACTACTGATACCTGCCTGTGCCTGGCTTAGTGACCCCATCATGAAAGAGGGCATTCATGGATGTGAAACAAGCTTATGCATCTACATGATCTCAGAAGAAGAGATACAATACCTGTGTAAAATTCACATGCTCCACACAACTGCTGTGATCACAACTGAGCGTCTGTGGGCTCACTTACAAATTCAAGTACCTAGCAATCTTATCAATGAAGCCAAGGCATCGAAGATGTGCAAAACATCAATAGTCATTTTTATCTGTGTCAGTTGTATGCAGAAAGTTGATTTCTTATTCTTCTAATTTGTGTGACTTCCAGGTGTTCTGCCTGCTGAAATGAAATCTCACTCTGCAGCAGAGTGTGCACTGATTTGATCTACCAGGAAGTTTGAAATCAGTACAAACTCCATTGCAGAGTGAAAATTCATTTTGGAAACTATACCCTGGCCTATGGTGAAGCCATTTCTCTGCAGTATCATTTTTTCCAGGAGTGGTATTCCTCCTAGGTATGCAGGAGAACTTCCATGAAGTGTGAAAGTTAGGAGAAGACATAGAGCTGTAAGGGATGACTGTGAGCCGTGCTTGGATAGCTCTGTTGATGGAGCTTCATCAGTCATAAAGCTTCATTGTTCTGGCTGTCTTCACTCATTTTACATTAGATTAATCAAATAAATCCAGGATGGAATATAACAATACCAGAGAAGGAAAGTTGCTACTCACCATATAGCGGAGATGCCGAGTCGCGATAGGCACAATAAAAAGATTCACACAATTATAGCTTTCGGCCATTAAGCCATTTGTCAGCAGCAGCACGCGCGCGCTCGCGCGCACACACACACACACACACACACACACACACACACACTAATGCAAATGCAACTTTCACACACGTCTGCAGTCTCAGAGAGCTGAAATTACACTGCGAGCAGAAGCACCACTGCATGATGGAAGTGGTGCCTGCGTGGGGGTAAGGACAAGCTGGGGCCGGGAGGGGGAGGGATAGTATGGTGGGAGTGGCGGACAGTGAAGTGTTGGAGTTTAGACAGAGGGCAGGAAAGAAGGTGCGGAGGGGGGAGGGGGTAAGTAGCAGAAAGGAGAGAAATAAAAAGAAATTAAAAGACTGGGTGTGGCGGTGAAATTACAGCTGTGTAGTGCTGGAATGGGAACAGGGAGGGGGCTGGATGGGTGAGGACAGTGACTAACAAAGGTTGAGGTCAGGAGGGTTATGGGAACGTATGATGTATTGCAGGGAAATTTCCCACCTGCACGATTCAGAAAAGCTGGGGCTGGTGGGAAGGATCCACATGGCACAGGCTATGAATCAGTCATTGAGATGAGGTATATTATGTTTGGCAGTGTGTTCAGCAACAGGATGGTCCACTTGTTTTATGGCCACAGTTTGTCGGTGGCTGTTCATGATGACAGACAGCTTGTTGGTTGTCATGCCTACATAGAATGCAGCACAATGGTTGCAGCTTAGCTTGTAAATTACATTACTGGTTTCACAGGTAGCCCTGCCTTTGATGAGATAGGTGATGTTAGTGACCAGACTGGAGTAGGTGGTGGTAAGAGGATGTATGGGACAGGTCTTACATCTAGGTCTATTACAGGGGTATGAGCTATGAGGTAAGGTATTGGGAGCAGGGGTTGTGTAAGGATGGACGATTATATTGTGTAGCTACGGTTGATGGCGGAATACCACGGTAGCAGTACTGGGAAGGTTAGTGGGCAGGACATTTCTCATTTCAGGGCACGACGAGAGGTTATCAAAACCCTGGCGGAGAACGTAATTCAGTTGCTCCAGTTCCGGATGGTACTGAGTTACGAGGGGAATGCTCCTTTGTGGATGGACTGTGGGACTTTGGGACGTGGAGGGAGACTGGAAAGATAAGGCACGGGAAATTTGTTTTTGTACAAGGATGGGAGGATAATTACGGTCAGTTAAGGCTTCAGTGAGACCCTCAGTATATTTTGAGAGGGACTGCTCGTCACTGCAGATGCGACAACCACAAGTGGCTAGGCTGTGTGGAAGGGGCTTCTTGGTATGGAAAGGATGGCGTCTGTCGAAGTGGAGGTATTTCTGGTGGTTATTAGGTTTGATATGGACGGAGGTACTGATGTAGCCATCTTTGAGGTGAAGGTCAACATCTAGGAAGGTCACTTGTTGGATTGAGTAGGACCAGGTGAAGCAAACGGGGGAAGAGTTGTTGAGGTTCTGGAGGAATGTGAATAAGGTGTCCTCACCTTCAATCCTGATAGCAAAGATGCCATCAATGAATCTGAACCAGGTAAGGGGTTTAGGATTCTGGGTTTTTAGGAAGGATTCCTCTAGATGGCCCATGAACAGGTTAGCATAGGATGGTGCCATGCAGGTGCCCATAGCTGTACCGTGGATTTGTTTATAGGCAGTGCCTTCAAAGGAGAAGTAATTGTGGGTGAGGATGTAGTTCGTCATGGAGACTAGGAAGGAGGTTGTTGGTCTGGAATCCATAGGGCGTCTGGAAAGGTAGTGTTCGATAGCAGTAAGGCCATGGGCGTTAGGAATGTTAGTGTACAGGGAGGTGGCATCAATAGTGATGAGCAGGGCACCGTGTGGTAAAGGGACAGGAACTGTGGAGAGTTGTTGAGGAAATGGTTGGTATCTTTTATATAGGAGGATAGGTTCCGGGTAATAGGTTGAAGGTGTTGGTCTATGAGAGCAGAGATTCTCTCAGTGGGGGCACAGTAACCGGCCACAATGGGGCATCCTGGGTGGTTACGTTTATGGACTTTAGGAAGCATGTAGAAGGTGGGAGTGCGGGGAGTGGTAGGGGTAAGTAGAGCGATGGACTCTGGGGAGAGGTTCTGGGATGGGCCTAAGGATTTGAGTAGTGACTGGAGATCCTGCTGGATTACTGGAATGGGATCACTGTGGCATGGTTTGTAGGTGGAAGTATCTGACAGCTGATGGAGTCCTTCTGCCACATAATTCTTGTGGTTCAAAACAATGGTGGTGGAGCCTTTGTCAGCAGGTAGGATCAGTTTTCAGATGGTGGACTGCTGTTCTTTCTGTGGATGTAAGGTTAGTTTGCATGTTGAGAGATTTGGGGATTGTGGTCATCGCATCTGCAGTGACGAGCAGTCCCTCTCAAAATATACCGAGGGTCTCACTGAAGCCTCCCATCCTTGTACAAAAACAAATCTCACGTGCCTTATCTTTTCAGTCTCCCACCACCTCTCAATGACCCATAGTCTGGCCACAGAGGAGCATTCCCCTCATAACTCAGTACCATCTGGGACTGGAGCAACTGAATTACTTTCTCCGCCAGGGTTTCGATTACCTCTTGTCATGCCCTGAAATAAGTAATGTCCTGCCCACTATCCTTCCCACCCCTCCTACCGTGGTATTCCACCATCCACTGATCCTACACAACTTACTCATCCATCCTTACACAACCCCTGCTCCCAATCTCTTACCTCATGGCTCACACCCCTGTAATAGACCTAGATGTAAGACCTGTCCCATACATCCTCCTACCACCATCTACTCCAGTCCGGTTACTAACATCACCTATCCCATCAAAGGCAGGGCTACCTGAGAAACAAGTCATGTGATTTACAAGCTAAGCTGCAGCCATTGTGCTCAATTCTATGTAGGCATGACAACCAACAAGCTGTCTGTCATCATGAATGGCCACCAACAAACTGTGGCCAAAAAACAAGTGGACCATCCTGTTGCTGAACACACTGGCAAACATAATATACCTCATCTCAATGACTGATTCACAGCCTGTGCCATGTGGATCCTTCCCACTAGCCCCAGATTTTCTGAATTGTGCAGGTGGTAACTTTCCCTGCAATACATCCTACATTCCCGTAATCCTCCTGGCCTCAACCTTTATTAGTCACTGTCCTCACCCATCCAGCCCCCTCCCTGTTCCCATTCCAGCACTACACAGCTGTAAATTCACCGCAACACCCAGTCTTTTAATTTCTTTTTATTTCTCTCCTTTCTGCTACTTACCCCCTCCCGCCTTCACACCTTCTTTCCTGCCCTCTGTCTAAACTGCAACACTTCACTGTCCGCCACTCCCACCATACTATCCCTCCCCCTCCCCGCCCCAGCTCGTCCTTAGCCCCACCCAGGCACCACTTCCATTATGCACTGGTGCTGTTGCTCACAGAGAGAGAGAGAGAGAGAGAGAGAGAGAGAGAGATAGCGTGTGCGTGTGTGTGTGTGTGTGTGTGTGTGCAGCATCTCCGCTATATGGTGATTTACATTAGATTACGTAGACTATTTACACCATAGAACCCTGGATGGATATCCAAGAGGATGAACGTATGTTAAAAAAGTAAAAATGCATAATACATATTTATAAATGTACTTTGCTGATGTTTCTTCTACAGATTCTAAGTGATACAAACCTGAAGGATGTGGAAAAAGACAAAAATATTTAACACATTTTCATTTCCAAGTTAAAGCTAACCTTATCACTAATCTTAAACATGTAGATAGGTACTGAAGTTTATAATTCATAGGTGAAAAAAATTACACATTTGCCACATCAGCTGATACATTATTATGAAAAGGAAAGTTGCTACTCACCATATAGTGGAGATGCTGAGTTGCAGATCGGCACAACAAAAAGATTGTCACAATTAGAACTTTTGACCGATAAGGCCTCCATCAACAATAGATGACAGACAACAGACACTCACTCACGCAAATGCAACTCACACAGGGTTATAAAAAATATTGGGAGAGGGGGCCATACTGGGGGTCTTTCCATGGAAATTTTCTAAATTTTAAATGAAAAATAGTGAGTTTTAAAGTTTTTTTGAGCATTTTCTTGTCATACGATCAACATTAGAACCCCAAGAACTGGACTCTTGATAACTTGACACTCTGGGAAACTCGACAAGCCTGACACATTTTTTGGCTTTGAGAAGAGAAATAAAACATAAACATGCATGGTATTTTCGTGAAAAGCTAATTTAATTTACAGTAATAATCATGCTTATAGTCTATTAAAGAGCAGTGAATATATAGCTCTGAAAAGACTGAAATTATATTTAAATAAATCCTAAACTATCATTAAAAGAATAAAACATAAAATATTGCTGTCACACAGTAATAGCACTTCGATTAATAAGTGAAACAGCTAATTTAAGCTTACTTTGAATAAGGCTCAGGGTTCATTAAATAAAAAAAAATATCTCAAAGTTAATGCTTTAATACAGTTAATAAAGTTAATACAATATGCCTAATACCTTCAGTCAAAAGGTATGTAAATTGTGGGTTTTAATTGGGTCTTACACCCTAAAAATATTTAAGTATTTGAAAATAACTAATACAGTAATATAGTAATACAGTACTAAACTAGTACTAATATTTCGAAACTGAAAATTTAACATTATGTATGTATTTAATTCTCTATTTTATAAAGATTTTTAATATTGCTCTGAATGCCATTATTAGGGATATGTATCTTTAGAAAGATGCAAATGTCGACCGTCTGACTGGATTACTGAATATGAAGGCTTTGATGACTGGTGGGATATCCAATTCATCTAAAACATCTCAGTGGACATGAAGAACAGCCAAGTTGTTCAATCGCTTCTGTTACATTTTTGATCAGAGTTCTGACATCAGACATCAAAGGATGCTAAATGACCATTCTGCTGTTGCTGTCATGATTGGAACTACTTGGAGAAGCTTAATGCACTTCACTTCTTCACATAACATTTCCTCAACTGCAGGCTCTTGTGTAATGTACTTTCTTACATTACACATGTTTTTTTAAGACCAGTTGTTTTTTATTAGTGATATTGAATAACATACTCAAGTGTAAGTGCAGTCTCTGAATGTCTAGGTCATTTTTGATTTTTCCAAATTTGTTTCACCTCTGTTTACTAAAAGCAAGCAGTCTTGTTCAACTGCAATGACCTGTATGAGTCCAATTGAAGCAAACTGCTCAGTAATGCAAGATTACACAGTTTCACAAACTTCAATGTAAATAGCTTTGTAGTATTCCTTTGGGGTTCTGAAAGTGTGCAGTGAGCTGGCTTCATCGTTTTCATACTTCTTTGATATACTTCAATTCCAAGGAAGTGAAGGTTTTTCTTTTAAACACAATTCCAAAAAGTGTTCAAAACCATCACGCCTTCCATTCAATGTACAAATCAAGCCCTCATATATTTATCTAGATCAGCAACACTTAGGTGAGGGCATTGAGTTTTGTCATTGACATCCTCTACTGGGTTCACTGCATGGCAATAAAGATGTAAAAAAGAAATAAGTCTTGAATTGTAACATTGACTCAAGGTAGCCTGTACATCTGTAACCTGCCTCTCTTTTGTCCTTTGCAGAAAATGTTTCAAAAAACTCTAGAAGTTCTTCAAAATTTTTCAATATTCTCAAGATACTAGAAGCCTGCATAGTCCATCGAGTTGGGCAAAGGGGTCATAGACCTGCTTGGTCGCTGGTGCTCTCAGAGCGTGTGCTTCTGAAAAGTCCCATCCTTTTATTGGATTCCCTTACATTGTTTATTAAGTCCTTGGCTAAAGCCATAATATCCCTCATAGAAGTAAGATGGCAGATACTATCTGCCCTGCCTAGTCTAAACTGTGAGCAGTGCAGTGCACATAACGTGCTTTTGGTTGTATATCCAAAACTAACTTTTCCAGTCCTTTGAACTTACATCTCATATTTGAGGCACCATCATAGCACTGTCCTCTTAAGTTATCCATTGACAAATAAAGACGAGCATAAACTCCTTTTAAAAGACTAAACAGAGTTTGTGATTCAGTGTTGGGGGTCTCGTATAAGCCAATAAAGCCTTCAGTGATGATTAAGGAATCATCAACAGTACGAATACAGGACATTTGTTTGTAAATTGAAGAATCACTTATTTTGTCAACTATAATAGAAAAATGTTCAGTGTTCTTGATTAAAGCCAACACCTTTCTCAACACAGGCTTTCCCAGTAGATCAATGATCTCATTTTGAATATGAAGACGGAATTTTTCATAAGACTTTTGCCAGTTAGAAAACACTACAGAAATAAATGCATCTTTTTTTTTTTTGAAGAAAATTGTAATAGATTTTTATCATCTGCCTCTTTGCAGGTTTTGAAAAAACCTTTTTGGTAGATGCTTCATATTCAAGGCATGTATATTTGATCCACCAAGACTTCTGAAATGATCTTCCCATACTGGATTGTCCAGGTTTCGGCTGTGAACGGTTCTTGCCTGAAGACAATGAAGCAATTGACGACACAATAATTGTTGGAGGTTGACGTACAGTATCATCAACTTCCAAGCACGCCTTTTTGGTAACAACTTAATTCACAATACATTAAGAGACTAATGTAAATGAATAATATATAGTCATATAAAATAGTCCACTAGACACTAAAGTCGGAACACTTAACAAGTCTGCAGCATGCACTGAATGAAACTATCCACACTGAATGACTGCGACAGCAGGGTGGGCTTTATATAGCCGCGGCGTCATAATGTCTCAAAGCGTCAAGGCGACGCAAGGTGGAGGGTTCCAGGTGCTTCTGATCAAGTCCTTTTGATGTTGCCATGGCCACAGTGCTGGCAAATTCGAAGTGTACCCACAGCACCATAACACTATCATCAGTCACACCATTTGTTTTCAGTTAACCTGCTTACTACTGTAATAATTATTTGCTTTAACTCATTACTGAATGTATTTTAAAAGGTAACAATCGCCAGACAAGGAAAATAAAAAATTCCAACATAATTTTGTGATTTTACAAAGCATAATATAACTAATAATTTTCTTAAATTATTGGGGGGTTCCGCACTGCCAAACGAATTTTTGAGGGGGCTCAGGCCCCCTTAGGCCCCATGGAGTCAGCGCCTGTGAACTCACACGTATGACTGCAGTCTATGGCTGGGTCTCATTGAAGTCTTCACAGACCATAATTGTCCTCCCAACCTCGTAGAGAAGCAAATTTCCCTTGCCTTATCTTTCTGGTCTCCCACCACCTACCTCACGGCTCATACCTCTGTAACAGACCTAGATGCAAGACCTGTCTCATACATCCTCCCACCACAAACTACTCCAGTCCAGTCACAAACATCACCTATCCCATCAAGGGCAGGACTACCTGTGGAACCAGCCATGTGATCTACAAGCTAAGCTGCAACCACAGTACTGTATTCTATGTGAGCATGACAACCAACAAGCTGTCTGTCCGCACAAATGGCCAGCGACAAACTGTGGCCAAGAAACAAGTGGACCACCTTGTTGCTGAGCACACTGCCAAACATGACATCCTTCATTTCAATGACTGCTTCACAGCCTGTGCCATATGGATCCTTCCCATCAACACCAGCTTTTCTGAATTGCACAGGTGGAAACATTCCCTGCAATATATCCTACGCTCCCGTAACCCTCCTGGCCTCAACCTTCGTTAGTCATTGTCCTCACCCATCTAGCCACTTCCTTGTTCCCATTTGAGTATTACACAACCCTCATTCTACCATCACACACAATCTTTTTACTTCTCTCCTTTTCTGCTATCCCCCTCCCTCCCCACCTCTCCCCTACCTTCTGTCCCACCTTCTGACTGTACATAGCTACCCTACCCTCTCTCCACCTTGTCCGTGCATGCTCCCCCACAGCACTTCACCGTTTGCCACCCCCACCGTACCATCCCAGTCTCCTCCTTACCCCAACCCTGTCACTGCTCCCATAATGTACTGTTGCTGCTGCTCACAGTGTGGCTTCATTTGCCTGAGTCTTCAGTCATGTGTGTGTTTTTGACAGACTTTTTGTTGTGCGTATCTGCGACCTAACATGTCCACTATATGGGGAGTAGCAACTTTACTTTTCATAATATTGTTACATTCCATCTTGGATTTTTCATTGTTTGATATTCACCTGATCCATTAGTGTGAGAAACATCCTCGGCAATGTGCCACTAGCATGTTCAACTGTGTGGATGAATTTGCAGAATTAATTGTGGGTGCATCCTCCATTATTATTGTTATATGTCCATAGAACATAACTGAATGTGAACATTTAAGTATTCCTGCCTAGTCTCAGTAAAATTGCCTAACTGTACTAAGATAATACCCTGATAATGTAAATTGTGCACCTGCTAAATCAGCTGCACAATAAAAGTGTCTCAACATCTTAAGTATTGTCTAAAAACAGCACAAGCCTAATACTGCATACACTGGGCTTGCTGTTGACACTTGTGACAGATGCATCACAGTATGGAATTGGGGCAGTTCTGTCCCATAATAATACCAGAAGGGTCCTGAAGACAGATTGCTTATATCTCTAAAGCATTTACAATGCAACTGAACTGTTCACAGACTGAGAAAGAGGCATTAGCAGTAATATGTGGTGTAAAGAAGTTTCCTGTACATTCATACAGCAACAAACGCCACATTTAACTATATACAGATGGTAATATAACTTTTTGGGCCTAGGTCAAAGCTCCCAGAAAAGGCAGTGCAGAGACTGCAATGGTGCGTGTTGTTTTTAAGCATGAACTCCAAAGTACACTCCCACGCTACTGCTCAACATGCCAATGTTGGTACCCTGCCACACCTAGCTATTGCCCCCCCCCCTTCCCCCACCCTCTCATTAATTCGAGTTTGACCGGCACAAAAAAGTTTGTTCTGCACTCAGCAAGTACCTCCTGCAACAAACCCTGGATGAGTTCCCACTGACAGTTGTGTGGTAGCTGTAGGGTCTGCTAGCTACCTCATGTTATGCAAGGTTTTGCCAGAAGTGCAGTCAGAGTGGTTGGAGCATTTAGAAAAACAAGCAGATTTGGCATTTTGTAAGTAATTTGTGATGCAGCATGGGCTAAACACAACAGGTGAACTCTTATTATTAGCCTCAGATGACTCTGAATGCTGCATCATCATTCTGCCCCCACTTGGCCTTGTATCCTCCAGCTACCTACTTCATGCCCCACTCTGGGGGATGATGTGCACAAAGATAATAGCTCAGCAGCATGTATATTTGCCTGGTAACAACACTGCAATTAACGATGCATACCACTCTTGTTCCCTCCCCCCCCCCCCCCACCCCACCCCGCCCTCCCCCATGAACCATAGACCTTGCCGTTGGTGGGGAGGCTTGCGTGCCTCGGCGATACAGATATGGTAGCTGTACTGTAGGTGCAACCACAATGGAGGGGTATCTGTTGAGAGGCCAGACAAACATATAGTTCCTGAAGAGGGGCAGCAGCCTTTTCAATAGTTGCAGGGGCAACAGTGTGGATGATTGACTGATCTGGCCTTGTAACATCAACCAAAACGGCCTTGCTGTGCTGGTACTGCGATCGGCTGAAAGCAAGGGGAAACTACGGCCGTAATTTTTCCCAATGGCATGCAGCTTTACTGTATGGATAAATGATGATGGCGTCCTCTTGGGTAAAATATTCTGGAGGTAAAATAGTCCCCCTTTGGATCTCTGGGCGGGGACTACTGAAGAGGACGTCGTTATCAGGAGAAAGAAAACTGGCGTTCTACGGATCGGAGCGTTGAATGTCAGATCCCTTAAACGGGCAGGTAGATTAGAAAATTTAAAAAGGGAAATGGATAGGTTAAAGTTAGATATAGTGGGAATTAGCGAAGTTTGGTGGCAGGAGGAACAAGACCTTTGGTCTGGTGCATACAGGGTTATAAATACATAATCAAATAGGGGTAATGCAGGAGCAGGTTTAATAATGAATAAAAAAAAATAGGAGTTCAGGTAAGCTACTACAAACAACATAGTGAACGCATTATTGTGGCCAAGATAGACACGAAGACCACGTCTACGACAGTAGTACAAGTCTATATGCCAACTAGCTCTGCAGATGACGAAGAAATTGAAGAAATGTATGATGAGATAAAAGAAATTACTCAGATAGTGAAGGGAGACGAAAATTTAATAGGCATGGGTGACTGTAATTCAATAGTAGGAAAAGGAAGAGAAGGAAACATAGTAGGTGAATATGGATTGGGGGTAAGAAACGAAAGAGGAAGCCACCTGGTAGAATTTTGCACAGAGCACAACTTAATCATAGCTAACACTTGGGTCAAGAATCATAAAAGAAGATTGTATACATGGAAGAAGCCTGGAGATACTAACAGGTATCAGATGGATTATATAATGATAAGACAGAAATTTAGGAACCAGGTTTAAATTGTAGGACATTCCCAGGGGCAGACGTGGACTCTGACCACAATCTATTGGTTATGAACTGTAAATTAAAACTGAAGAAACTGCAAAGAGGTGGGAACCAGAGGTTGTACAGAGAATTAGGGAGAGCATAAGGGAACAATTGACAAGAATGAGGGAAAGAAATACAGTAGAAGAAGAATGGGTAGCTTTGAGGGATGAAATAGTGATGGCAGCAGAGGATCAAGTAGATAAAAAGACGAGGGCTAGTAGAAATCCTTGGGTGACAGAAGAAATACTGAATTTAATTGAGGAAAGGAAAAAATATAAAAATGCAGTAAATGAAGCAGGCAAAAAGGAATACAAACGTCTCAAAAATGAGATCAACAGGAAGTGCAAAATGGCTAAGCAGGGATGGCTAGAGGACAAATGTATGGATGTAGATGCTTATCTCACTAGGGGTAAGATAGATACTGCCTACAGGAAAATTAAAGAGACATTTGGAGAAAAGAGAACCACTTGTATGAATATCAAGAGCTCAGATAGAAACAAAGTTCTAAGCAAAGAAGGGAAAGCAGAAAGGTGGAAGGAGTATATAGAGGGACTACCGGTATACAAGGGCGATATACTTGAGGGCAATGTTATAGAAAGGGAAGAGGATGTAGATGAAGATGAAATGGGAGATATGATACTGCATGAAGGGTTTGATAGAGCACTGAAAGACCTAAGTCGAAACAAGGCCCCGGGAGTAGACAACATTCCATTAGAACTACTGATAGCCTTGGGAGAGTCAGCCCTGAAAAAACTCTACCATCTGGTGAGCAAGATGTATGAGACAGGCGAAATACCCTCAGACTTCAAGAAGAATATAATAATTCCAAACCCAAAGAAATCAGGTGTTGACAGATGTGAAAATTACCGAAGTCACAGCTGCAAAATACTAACGCGAATTCTTTACAGACGAATGGAAAAACTAGTAGAAGCCGACCTCGTGGAAGATCAGTTTGGATTCCATAGAAATATTGGAGAACATGAGGCAATACTGACCTTACGACTTATCTTAAAACAAAGATTAAGAGAACGCAAACCTACGTTTCTAGCATTTTAGACTTAGAGAAAGCTTTTGACAATGTTGACTGGAATACTCTCTTTCAAATTCTGAAGGTGGCAGGGGTCAAATACAGGGAGCGAAAGGCTATTTACAATTTGTACAGAAACCAGGTGGCAGTTATAAGAGTTGAGGGGCACGAAAGGGAAGCAGTGGTTGGGAAGGGAGTGAGACAGGGTTGTAGCCTCTCCCCAATGTTATTCAATCTGTATATTGAGCAAGCAGTAAAGGAAATAAAAGAAAAATTCAGAGTAGGTATTAAAATCCATGGAGAAGAAATAAAAACTTTGAGGTTCACCGATGACATTGTAATTCTGTCAGAGTCAGCAAAGGACTTAGAAGAGCAGTTGAACGGAATGGACAGTGTCTTGAAGGAATGATATAAGATGAACATTAACAAAAGCAAAACTTGGATAAGGGAATGTAGTCGAATTAATTCGGGTGATGCTGAGGGAATTAGATTAGGAGATGAGACACTTTAAGTAGTAAAGGAGTTTTGCTATTTGGGGAGTAAAATAACTGATGATGGTCGAAGTAGAGAGGATATAAAATGTAGACTGGCATTGGCAAGGAAAGCGTTTCTGAAGAAGAGAAATTTGTTAACATCGAGTATAGATTTAAGAGTCAGGAAGTCGTTTCTGAAAGTATTTGTATGGAGTGTAGCCATTTATGGAAGTTAAATATGGTTGTTAACAGTTTGGACAAGAAGAGAATAGAAGCTTTCGAAATGTGATGCTACAGAAGAATGCTGAAGATTAGATGGGTAGGTCACATAACTAATGAGGCGGTATTGAATAGGATTGGGGAGAAGAGGAGTTTGTGACACAACTTGACTAGAAGAAGGGATCGGTTGGTAGGACACATTCTGAGACATCAGGGGATCACCAATTTAGTATTGGAGGGCAGCGTTGAGGGTAAAAATCATAGAGGGAGACCAAGAGATGAATACACTAAACGGATTCAGATGGATGTAGGCTGCAGTACGTACTGGGAGATGAAGCAGCTTGCACAGGATAGAGTACCATGGATAGCTGCATCAAACCAGTCTCAGGACTGAAGAACACAACAACAACCACTCTTGTTATGTCTGCTCCCTGAATCAGATACCCCAACAAACTGATTAAATGGCTATGCCCAGACCACCCACAGGAGAGAACGCATGTTGATTCTGTCAGGCCATTTCATGTACATCTACATCTACATTTATACTCCTCAAGCCACACAACAGTGTGTGGCGGAGGGCACTTTACATGCCACTGTCATTACCTCCCTTTCCTGTTCCAGTCACGTATGGTTCGCGGGAAGAATGACTGCCGGACAGCCTCCGTGCGAGCTCAAATCTCTCTAATTTTACATTCGTGATTTCCTTGGGAGGTATAAGTAGGGGGAAGCAATATATTCGATACCTCATCCAGAAACACACCCTCTCGAAACCTGGACAGCAAGCTACACTGCGATGCAGAGCACCTCTCTTGCAGAGTCTGCCACTTGAGTTTGCTAAACATCTCTGTAACGCTATCACACTTACCAAATAACCCTGTGACGAAACATGCCACTCTTCTTTGGATCTTCTTTATCTCCTCCATCTACCCGACCTGGTACGGATCCCACACTGATGATCAGTACTCAAGTATAGGTCAAACGAGTGTTTTGTAAGCCACCTCCTTTGTTGATGGACTACAATTTCTAAGGACTCTCCCAATGAATCTCAACCTGGTACCCGCCTTACCAGCAATTAATTTTATATGATCATTCCACTTCAAATCGTTCCGCACGCATACTCCCAGATATTTTACAGAAGTAACTGCTACCAGTGTTTGTTCCGCTATCATATAATCATACAATAAATGATCGTTTCTGTGTATTCGCAATACATTACATTTGTCTATATTAAGGGTCAGTTGCCACACCCTGCACCAAGTGTCCATCAGCTGCAGATCTTCTTGCATTTTGTTGCAATTTTCTAACGCTGCAACTTCTATGTATACTACAGCATCATCCGCGAAAAGCTGCATGGAACTTCCGACACTATCAACTAGGTCATTTATATATATTGTGAAAAGCAGTGGTCCTATAACACTCGCCTGTGGCATGCCAGAGGTTACTTTAACGTCTGCAGACGTCTTTCCATTGAGAATAACATGCTGTGTTGTTTGCTAAAAATTCTTCAATCCAACCACACAGCTGGTCTGATATTGCATAGGCTCTTACTTTGTTTATCAGGCGACAGTGCGGAACTATCGAACGCCTTCCGGAAGTCAAGGAAAATGGCATCTACCTGGGAGCCTGTGTCTAATATTTTCTGGGTTTCATGAACAAATAAAGTGAGTTGGGTCTCACACGATCGCTGTTTCCGGAATCCATGTTGATTCCTACAGAGTAGATTCTGGGTTTCCAGAAACGACATGATACTCGAGCAAAAAACATGTTCTAAAATTCTACAACAGATTGATGTCAGAGATATAGGTCTATAGTTTTGCGCATCTGCTTGACGACCATTCCTGAAGACTGGGACTACCTGTGGTCTTTTCCAATCATTTGGAACCTTCCGTTCTTCTAGAGACTTGCGGCACACGGCTGTTAGAAGGGGGGCAAGTTCTTTCGCGTACTCTGTGTAGAATCGAATTGGTATCCCATCAGGTCCAGTGGACTTTCCTCTGTTGAGTGATTTCAGTTGCTTTTCTATTCCTTGGACACTTATTTCGATGTCAGCCATTCTTTCGTTTGTGCAAGGATTTAGAGAAGGAACTGCAGTGCGGTTCAAAGCCCAGAGGCGCTGATACTGACATCACCCAAAGGGCTAAAGACCTAACACACTTTACCTCTCACCACAAGCCACCGGTAACCACTGACAGTGATACCGATTTACAAGAACCTTGTCCAAAGCCTTTCGTGTGGGATCAATCTTCTGCCTCATCATCTGACGACTCCCACGGCCACATGATGATAAACCTCTCAATCACTGAAGGTCACATCATGCCTCCATCAGATGCTGATGCAGCCAACCACTATGTAGACGCCCCAGCAGGTGCTGTTCCATCTATGCCAGCTTGTCCACTCATCAGGCCTTCTGGTGACTCTGCCCCTGTGGGTCCCCCTGTAGCTGAAAACCCACATGGTCATCCACTCATGCCCTTCACAGTGGCTGTGATTTTGATGCCTCCCTACCAGGGGAAACTGCACCTGTTGATGCCATGGACCATGGACCAGGAAATGCCCCCCCCCCCCCCCCCCGACCCTACTTCTGAGACACCACCACTACCACAGCCATCACCACCACAAAGATCCCTTCTATCATGGTTTACAATCCCATGAATTACATTAACTGAACACTGAACTGCAGTGCCCTATTACAGGCCATCTGAGAGCAGTTTACCAGAAAGACCAAGTTCGGTACATGCTTGACACAAGGGATGACTACCTCATAGCCCTTAACTTTGTGAAGTCGAGGATTATGAATTACTACACTCATCAGGTTTCTGGTGACAGAAGAACAAAAATCGTCATCAAAGACCATCCCTTTGAAATAATAGAAACAGATGTCAAGAATGAATTACTCTGTCTCAAGTTCTTGACCCTTTGATCCACCAATACAACAAGAGTTAATCCCTATGCCAACCCATGTTGTCTCCATTTTTAAGAGTGAGGACATCGAAAGTATTTACCATATCAGATGTCTCCTGTATGCCGAGGTGCATATTGAATCATATGAAGGCCACAACATGCTATCCATCTGCCATGGGTGTCAATGCTTGCAACACGCCAGTAATTACTGCTCACTACCTTTTCTGTGTGTCAAACATGCTGGCCCACATGCATCAGAGGATTGCAAACTCACAGCCTCAGAAAGACTCACCTGCATACGCTGTTTGGGCACCTCTCATTACCCCCACCATCTGACCTCCTAGAACGGTTGTCCTGTGTACCAGAAGGCAATGAAGTCTCCCTGCCCTCCAAGAAGAAAACCAAGGACAAATTGGCCACCACCTCAACACTGCATCAATTTTTCCACCTTAAGAGGTAAACCCGATGACCATAAAGCCACAGATGCTTTGGCGTCTGACACATCTGCAATACAGGGGCTCCTCTGGCTCTGTCCCCTATGTCTACCTTTGCCACTGCAGCTCAGTCTTCCCCTGCTATCTGTTTCCCGTGATGAATACCAACACCCACCCAATGGAAAATCCATCTGCATCCTCTCCACGCCCATGTGTTGATGTGTGCTGTTCCTTCATTGCAGTACCTTCTCAACCTGTCACAAAACCGACCCCTGCCTACCACAGGGTCAAGCAGCCCCCCAGGATATCCCCCCAGTTGTGGAGACAGATAATTCATTTCAGGATGACATACAAGAGATCCTGAGGGTCATCTCTCTGTTTGCACAGCCCCACATGAGGACTGTCATTAGTGAAACATCTCAGTGGATCCGTCAGTTGGAGGATGGGCTCACTAAGATCATTGTCCTGGTTGAAGGACTCAGACAGATTTTGTTATAATGGAAAATCGCCCACCACATGACCACCAGCTCCCTCAGTATCTAGTTGTCTGTATTTTTAATGCTAATGCTATTAAACAGATGAAAACTGAACTGAACACCTTCCTCTATGGCCACAATGTGGACATTTTACTTGACTCATAAACTCATCTCAAACCAGCGGTCAATTTTCGGCTGCACAACTTGTTTTGCTATCACAAAGACTGGCTCCATTGCCGAGGTGGGGGCATGGCAGTGTTCTCACACAAGACACTTATCCACAATCATGAGACTCTTGATTCACTGGAACATGTAGAGGCCATGGCAGGCACTGTCTCTAACCTCCTTAGAGCTATCACATTTGCTGTCGTAAGTTGAGTCCTAACCTGCCATTTCTTGTAGCAGACCTCTGCAAGTTGACTTTATTTGGCAGCCTCATCATTGGGGCCAAACTTGATACCAAGCAACCACCTTGAATTGCTAATCCCAAGGGCAGGCTGCTCCTCAAACTGGAAGATACTCTGGCACTGTTGGCCTATGGCTCCCACACCCCCACATTTCCAAGAATGTTGCAGTGCAGTTTTCGTTGGAAACACTCCATGAACTGTCATCTGACCATGACTCAGTGCTCCTGTGCCATACTGATGTAGCTCTGTGTTTACACATCCATTCTGCCTTGACCATCAAGGATTGGGACAAATTTGTCAGGTTCCTCAACAACACAACTCAGCAAAACCGCGACCTGAGAATACCTGTCAATCTGGTTAGTGCTGTTGATTATCTAATCATGAAAATCCAGAAGGCAACGAAGGTCTCTACTTTCATTGTATCTAGGGCTTTAACCCCACTGGATGACTTGCCCCCCCCACCCCTCCTGTACTACACAAACTGAAAACTCAGAAGAACTACTACTGCAGGTGATGGAATCAGTTTTGTGATGTTCAGGATAAGCATTGCATGAGGCATCTCCAAAGTGAATTCTGCCACCACCTCGCTGATTGGAAAACGGGACATTGGAGTTGGACAAGGTGTCTGCCTTTCTCCTCCAACGTAAGTCAGATTGGGCTGTTGACCGAGCCCTGAGGTGCTGCACAGTAACGCCCAACAAGCCCCTCTGCATGTTGGATGGCTTAACTTATGATGTCCTCCATTTAATGGAAGTTCTGGGCGATGCATTTGAGACCCAGAATCAACTGCTTGTTCAGGATCTTATGGCTGATGAACTCCAGGATGGACATGATATTCTGGCGGCTGTCACTGCTTTGAGGCAATAACCACCTCTTACTGCCCTTCACATTATGTCCCCTGCAGAAGTTCAAAGGATCCTCTGGCAGAAGCATGGGCAGCTAGCACCTGGTTTGGATGGCATATTGAACGACCAGCTCCATCAGCTCCCACACAAGCCACTGGTCTTATTCACCAACATTCTGAACTACTGTCTCACAACTGGCCTCCCCCATAGTGGAAGCAGACAGAACTGATGGCCATCCTAAAACCCTCAAGGATCCTAAGGTCCCTACCAATAAGGGCCCATTATCTCTCTGAATACTATGGTGAAGGTCCTAGACTCTTTAATCCTGAGCCACCTTTCCCAGCCTCTGGTGGCAGCTGGGATGATCCATCCGGAACAGCTCAGTTTCACTTCCCACCTCTTGGCCAAAGTACAAGTTCTTAGGATCATAGAACATGTCAGCAAGAGCCTTAACTCCACCATGTAGACACCAGTGTTTTCCCTGGGCCTGCAAAATGCTTATGACAGGATTTGGCAGGACAATCTCATGTACAAAATACTGACACAGACGACCATCCCAGACATATATATGAAGATCATAGGTGATTTCCTCCACAATAGAACCTTCTTGGTTTTTCAGGAAGGAAAATGCTTGAGCATACATCACATTTTGATGGGTACCCCTCAGGGCTCTATTTTGTCTCTCTTCCTCCTTAACATTTATGTTAATCATTTTCCAGTCTGCTCTCACTGCTATGTGATGCAATACACCCACAATATGATGCTCTATATGACCAGCCCCAACACCAACCAGCTCATTGCTCGTCACCAGAGAGAAGTGGGTGCAGCATTCATATGGTGTCATTCAAACAAGATTGCTGTCAATCCCGCCAAAACTGTGGTGGTCTACTTCACTATATGGCTCCCTATCCTCAATCACAACATTACTATTGCAAGTGTCTGGGTCCCATGGTCCCCAGATACCAAATATCTAGATGTCCAGATGGACAACAAACTGCTCTTCCATCGGTATGCACAATATGTCACTCAAAAGCATTTTACCCACTCTTCAACAGCAGGAAAATGACATTAAACACCAAGCTCTGACTGTACCAGGTGGTTGCCCATCCTCCCCTCACCCATTATTCTTCTGTGTGGGCCACGATTAGTGCCTCCTGGATGCAGAGCCTCCAGCGCCTACAGAACAAGGTGCTTTGGTGGAACACGCACGCCCCTCGACCCATGAGGGTTGTTACTCTACACGAGGAGACCAACATAGCCCTACTAAAGACGTCCATCGAGAGAATGGATACCCTGCACAACATCGTCAGTGGATTGCAACACATCATCATCATGACTCCCTGGCACTGGACCCACCATTCTGTTCCTTGTACCATCCTCGAGGACTCGGATTCAGGCCATGGCTAATGATAGACCCAATGTGGCCTCTAATACTGTGTGTTTTAGTGTGGCCACTCATTGTTTGCGATACTTGGTGCGACCACCACTCTAACTATCTCTATAGTTGTGTGAGCCTGAGTTTACACCATTGAAGGGCGGCACAGCACGTAAGGTCCCACCACCACGACTTCAACGTGCACTAACATTATGTCATTGTGATGCTGTCATTGTAAGATACAAAAACATTACTCTGCCACCAAGACAGTTAGACCACTCTACTCTACTGACGCTGTACCACAACCTACTACAAAAATGTTTCACGACAGTCAGACTTAGCCCCCGACGACGATGATGCAGACAGTGGTCAAAAACTTGGATTTTATCTTAATTTGACACAGTAAGTAAACTGAGAACTTTTTATCCAATAGCATGTAGCTCATCCTTTAAAAACGTGTAAATTCAATCTTTGAACCATTTAAACTCTTTCAGCTGAAGGAGGGAGTACTTTTCTACTGCCAGTCAACCTCCACCCGTATGGGACACAGACTGAAATAACAGTAAAAAAAGAGACTAGCATGCTACCTACCTTGCACGCACATACTCTCCAGATGCTATCGCTCCTACTACAAGAGCATGAAAACCTCCCGCCTCCATGTCAGAGCACTACTGTATCCCATCCTCCCCTTTCAAATTTCCTCCCTTTCCAAACGCTTGGTTCAAGGTCCTGCTCTCCAGCCCTTCCGTTTCATATCCTTTACAAAATACTCTTCTTCCAACAATTCTCTTCACCTGTTTCCCTGTACCTCCTGTTACGTGAAATACTTAATTTTTATAAAGATTGTTGTCTAGTAAAACTATCTTTATCCCTTTGAGTACCTGTGGGTTCTTCCTGAATCCACCATTTTATTAATTTTTTGAACTGTGCATGCCTTTAACATGAACTCATTGATGCTGCTCCAAGACAGTGACATCCAGTGGTTTGCTGACGTATACTTCTATGAATGTTGCGCACTGTAGTAGTCACCTACAGCACTCAAAGAAAAATTTGACATCGAGATTGTGCTGCATGACTGTAGAAGATTCTGACATGCGGCTTTCTTTCCTTTTTTTCTAATAGTGACCATATTGAGACCATTGACAGTGAAAGTAAGTTTATCTAAATTTACACTACTGGCCATTAAAATTGCTACACCAAGAAGAAATGCAGAAGATAAACGGGTATTCATTGGACAAATGTATTACACTAGAACTGACATGCGATTACATTTTCACACAATTTTGGTGCATACATCCTGAGAAATCACTACCCAGACAACCAACTCTCGCCGTAAGAACGGCCTTGATACGCCTGGGCATTGAGTCAAACAGAGCTTGAATGGCGTGTACAGGTACAGCTGCCCATGCAATTTCAACACGATACCACAGTTCATCAAGAGTAGTGACTGGCCTATTGTGACGAGCCAGTTGCTCGGCCACCATTGACCAGACGTTTTCAGTTGGTGGGAGATCTGGAGAATGTGCTGGCCAGGGCAGCAGTCGAACATTTTCTGTATCCAGAAAGGTCCGTACAGGACTTGCAACATGAGGTCGTGCATTATCTTGCTGAAATGTAGGGTTTCGCAGGGATCGAATGAAGGGTAGAGCCACGGGTCGTAAAACATCTGAAATGTAACGTCCACTGTTCAAAGTGCCGTCAATACTAACAAGAGGTGACCGAGACGTGTAACCAATGGCACCCCATACCATCACGCCGGGTCATACGCCAGTACGGCGATGGCGAATACACGGTTCCAATACGCGTTCACCGCGATGTCGCCAAACACGGATGCGACCATCACGATTCTGTAAACAGAACCTGGATTCATCCGAAAAAATGTTTTGCCATTCGTGCACCGAGATTCGTCGCTGGGTACACCATCGCAGGCGCTCCTGTCTGTGATGCAGCGTCAGCGGAAACGGCAGCCATGGTCTCCGAGCTGATAGTCCATGCTGCTTCAAACGCCGTCGAACTGTTCGTGCAGATGGTTGTTGTCTTGCAAACGTCCCCATCTGTTGACTCAGGGATCAAGACGTGACTGCACGAATCGTTACAGCCATGCGGATAAGATGCCTGTCATCTCGACTGCTAGTGATATGACGCCATTGGGATCCAGCACGGCGTTCCGTATTACCCTCCTGAACCCACCGATTCCATATTCTGCTAACAGTCATTGGATCTCGACCAGCCGGCCGCGGTGGTCTAGCGGTTCTAGGCGCTCAGTCCGAAACCGCGCGACTGCTACGGTCGCAGGTTAGAATCCTGCCTCGGGCATGGATGTGTGTGATGTCCTTAGGTTAGTTAGGTTTAAGTAGTTCTAAGTTCTAGGGGACTGATGACCACAGATGTTAAGTCCCATAGTGCTCAGAGCCATTTGATCTCGACCAACACGTGTAGCAAAGTCGCGATACGATAAACGGCAATCGCGATAGGTTACAATCCGACCTTTATCAAAGTCGGAAACGTGATGGTACGCATTTCTCCTCCTTACACGAGGCATCACAACAACGTTTCACCAGACAACGCCGGTCAACTGCTGTTCGTGCATGAGAAATCGGTTGGAAACTTTCCTCATGTCAGCACGTTGGAGGTGTCGCCACCGGCGCCAGCCTTATGTGAATGCTCTGAAAAGCTAATCATTTGGGTATTACAGCATCTTCCTGTCGATTAAATTTCGCGTCTGTAGCAGGTCATCTTCGTGGTGTAGCAATTTTAATGGCCAGTAGTGTATTTTATTGTATATTTGCTTCAGTAATATAGCTTTTATATGTGGTTTCCAAATGGAGCCACTGTGGCAGTATGTAGTTTTGGTACAATATTTATTAAATTTAGTCCCATTTTTGCACGTTATTTGGAACTATAATTTGGTTTATGCATTATAGATTCATGGACGCTTCGAGATATAGGATCGTGTCTAGGAAAACTGGAAATTTGCTTTCAGATTTACTGCATGAAAGTATGGGTTGTTGAAAACTGTATATTCTAGTAGCGCCAAAGCGAAACCATCTGTTTAAAACAGTTCTTCAGTTTTTTCTTGTATTCGTTTCTTACCATGCCAATAAAATTTTGTAAAAAATTTTAAATTTACAATTGTTTTCAAATTATTTGGACTCAATAGGTTAAAAAAGGCATTTTACTTGAAGTCTTGAACGTACAAAGGTCTTTTTTTAATAATTCTGAAATATGTACGTAATAATTCTAAAACATGCGCGTAGTTCATTGTTTTTCGTCTTTTTAGAAGCAGTTGGTATATTTTATTTTCTGCTGTCACTGGAGAGCGGTAATTCACCCTTGCCAGCCCACCCTCACATCGACTGGCGGAGGAGTGATAAAAGAGAACCTAGTATGGCACGATGTGCCATGGCTGATTTTTGACAAATGTATTGTGTACAAATGAAGAGTGGCAATGGAAAGCGTTCAAATTGCCAATTTTTTCAAAAACGTATTTTCAGTTCTGTTGTGTTCCCGGTGCTCTGTTGCATTTTCCTAGACTTGATCCCCATGCTGGAACATCGAGGAAGTCTCTCAGACATGCGTCAGTAGAAAGTACACGGTATTTATGCCAATCTGTCCTTCCCTCTGGAGTTCCAAACTTGAAAAGATATGAGAAGTGGTTTTTGTTGACTACAGCTCGACTTGTTACGAACTTAATGCTGTATTTGTATTATCACTAATGAAGTGTGGTGCCTCAGTATTAATAATACTTGGAACAAAAACTTTTTCCTGCTGCTTTGTCGAATACCGACATTTTTTAGACGGTGGCTACGTAGAAAATATAAGCTGATTTTTGCAAAGAAGAAAACAAAAACAAGCTGCCGTTAATGGTACTATTTATTTACACAAATAGCACCGCTACCGGTTTCGAACCGACGGGTTCATTTACAAACGGATCTTCACGTTTATATTATATTGATTGTGGTTTACATTAGTTCTTGACCCGTTTTTCCTAACGACTAGTAAGTAATTTCCTTAGCGATATATGCAACGTATCACTGGCATATGGAATTTTTCCAGACAGGTTAAAATATTACTTTTGAATGCATTACGGGAACAGCAGTGATCAATGTCTTATAAATAATTACTATTAAAAACAGTCTTGATCACGATTTATTTAACAAGGTGACCGGTTTCGACCACTACTGTGGTCATCTTCAGACTATTGAGTAGGAACCTCTTTCTGTTGGAGAGGTTCCTACTCAATGGTCTGAAGATGACCACAGTAGTGGTCGAAACCGGTCACCTTGTTAAATAAATCGTGATCAAGACTGTTTTTAATAGTAATTATTTAAAATATGCAATTGTTAAACCACTTCATAAGAAAAATGACAAGACAGACTTAAACAATTACCTCCCAGTTTCTTTACTAGCGTGGAAACAATTTACTTAACGGGTCACAGTTAAGATACCAAAAGGGTTGCTCGACTAAGAATGCTGTTTAGCATTCACTCATCAAAGAGTACAACTCTTAAATAAAATACATCATCACTTGGTATTTTTTGTAATCTTTCCAAGGCGTTTGATGGTGTGAATCATGTTACTCTTAGAAAAACTCAAGTTTTATGGAACTGGTGGTCTTACACCTCCTTTGAATCATATTTGAAAAGAATGCAAAAACTTGTGCTGAATAGCTCAGACAATGTCGCAAAGGTAGAACATTTTAGTTACCGGGAAAAATCACAAAGGGAGTCCCACAGGATTCACTTTTGGGGCCACTCCTATTCGTTAAATATGTGAATGACCTTCGACTTAACATTCAACAAGTAAAATTAGTACTTTTTGTAGATGATACTAATGTTATAATAAATCCCATCAGAGCGAAAGTAACAGAAGAGTTGGTAAATGATATTTTCCAAAGAATCATTAAACGGTTCTTTCAAAATAGACCCTCCATAAATTTTGAAAAACACACACACTACATTCAATTCTGTACAACAAATAGAGTCATGCCAATAATTGATGTAGCACATGAGCAGGAGTCAGTAAGTAGGGTAGAATGCTCCAAATTTTTCGATGTACATAGTGCTGGAAACTTAAAATGGAAGAACCATATTACTGAGTATATCAAACAACTAAGTTTAGCTACCTTTGTTCTTCGTGTAACTGCTAGTCTTGGAAACAAGCTTACAAAGCTTCTGACATGTTTTGCATATTTCCACTCAATAATGTCTTACGGAATAATTTTCTGGGGTAACGCATCACTAAGAAAGAAAGTATGAATTGCACAAAAGCGAGGGACGTTCCCCCACAGACGTCATGTAGGTACCTCTTCAAGGTGCTGGGCATTTTAAATGCGCAGCCACAATACATACAGTATATTCGCTAATCAAAGTCGTCATAAATAATCTATCACAATTTGACAAGTACAGTGACGTCCATACTTACACCACTAGAGGAAAAAATAACCTTTGTTACCCATTATTAAAGCTGTCAGAGCTCAGACAGGAGTTGAATATGCACCAACAAAAATGTTTGATCATTTGCTCAAAAACGTAAATTGTCTGACAAGTAGCGAAGCAAATTTTAAAACTAATTTAAAATCATTTCTTCTGGACACTCCTCCCATTCCACTGACGAATTTATACTTAAAAACTCGTAGCCAGCGAAAAAGAAATTAAGTGTATTTCCGTAAGTGGGACTAAAAATAATAATGTGTTCATTAAAGGTAACACTAATTTTGTTTACTTGAATACATATCTTGTAAACTGACTCGTTCCACATCATTTCGGTAAAAGAATCGCTCAAATGATCTGTGGGAACATGTAACTAACTAATCAACAACAAATCTAATGTAAACGCGAACAGCTGTCTCAAGACGAACGTGTCAGTTAGAAACCTGTTACGGCGCCATTTTTGTAAAGAAATACCATTATTAACATTGGTTGGTGGTTATTTTCTTGTTTTCAAGAATCAACATATAAAGACTTTCTTATTAGTCCTGAGAACCAGTCAGTTCCCTGGTATGAAAAATAGAACGTTGTTAATAAAGTATTTATTTTCTAATTTGTCTCTTTTTTGCGGTGATGCGGCGAGCAGTGCATAATTCTGTGTTTTCAGAATACCTTCTCATTTTTTTTGGATACAAACCTGTTATGTACAAACAGAGACACATGGACTTTTCGTTCTGATAAATGTCAGTTTTGACACTTGGAAAGTTTTCCGTTTCCATTCTTAAAATGTCCAGTAAGTTTTTATTAATAGTGGCATATTTTATGATCTTGTCTGTCACTGTGTTTAAATTTTAAATAATTTTTGAGACACTACATTATTATCAGTTCTTTTTATCAGGATACTTAAAAAATGTTCCAAAGCCGAAATTGTACAATAACAGAAGTAAAGTAAAACTGACAGTTTCATGCGGGATGCAATCACTTATAACACTGGGGAAGAGTTTCCGTACTGAAATATGATTCGGGTTTTGGAAAGACAGTCTGTGCTTCGCGATTAGGAAACTGTTTCATTGAGCGGGCGACGGAAGCTGCCACTGCGGTTTCGACCTCAGCGGCTGCTGGGGCACGGCGACGCCGGCGCCGGCGCTCACGCGGCAGCAGCGGCCGAGGTTGCCAGCAGCGTCGCGACGGCCGCCAGCGGCGCCCAGAGTGCGGGGGCGGGCGCGGGGGCGGCGGACGGCGGGGGCGGCGCGGCGGCGGAGCAGGCGGTGCCCGCCACGGCCGCCTCCACCGGCGCCGACAGCACGCGGAAGTTCACCTCGACCGGGTCCAGCTCCGAGTACAGGAAGAGCGGCATGCGGTCGGTCAGCACCCACAGGGTGCCGTTGGCGTCCACCTTCATGTCGTTGGGGAACACCATGGTCACGTTGTCCTGGCCCACCATGCCCTGCGTCTCCGGCGTGTAGGTCTTCGGATGCAGCTTCGAGTTCCAACAGCCCAATGCGTTCTTATTCACCTGCGTCACAAGGTTGGCACGTAAATTTTACTGATCTTTGAAGAAGTGTGTCGTTTCCTACCCTGTACGGCGAACAACTCAAACTCATACATGAACTGGGGATAAATAAACTAGGTGGAAGTTTATGAGCTGTGTGTCGTGGCCGTCTGAAGAAACTTTCCCAGCAAGACCCAAACTGTCAAGTGAAACTATAGTGTTCCAGAGACCTTTTCAAAAGTGAAACATATATGACGCATGTATGCTGCCTGAAGTGACGAAAGAAAGTTTGTGCTATGGCTGAGTTTCGAACACACTGGCACAGCGGCTTTGCACAATTTCATGGACTACCCTAGCCCTCCATCCTCAAACCTAGTTCCCATTAACACCCCAGCCCACTTGGTATTCCCCCTAAACTTGTACAGCATTGCAAAGGCCCTCCAACCTCAGCATCGAACGAAACGGAAGATCCTGCCTGAAACCCAGGTATAGGCGTTTTGATCAAATGAAACTGCGAGGGTCACTCGGAATGTCTAGTGGGTAGCGTTCCTGCCTCTGGATCATGGGGTCCGAGTTCGATTCCCAGCCAGGTCGGGGATTATCTCTGCCCAGGTACTGGGTGTTTGTGTTGTCCTCATCATTTCATCATCATCATTCGTGACAGTGGTTAGATTGGACTGCATACAAAAATTGGACCGAGTAAAAATTGGGACTTGTACAGGCGCTGATGACTACGCTGTTGAGTGCCCCACAAACCAAACATCATCATCGTCATTCGGAAAATAAAGAACGTTTTTTTTCCAGAGAAATTTTTATTTCATATCATTGTTTTTGTTGTGGTCTCCAGTCCTGAGACTGGTTTGATGCAGCTCTCCACGCTACCCTATCCTGTGCAAGCTTCTTCATCTCCCAGTACTTACTGCAACCTAAATCCTTCTGAATCTGCTTAGTGTACTCATCTCTTGGTCTCCCTCTACGATTTTTACCCTCCACGCTGCCCTCCAATACTAAATTGGTGATCCCTTGATGCCTCAGAACATGTCCTACCAAGCGATCCCTTCTTCTAGTCAAGTTGTGCCACAAGCTCCTCTTCTCCCCAATTCTATTCAATACCTCCTCATTAGTTATGTGATCTACCCATCTAATCTTCAGCATTCTTCTGTAGCACCACATTTCGAGAGCTTCTATTCTCTTCTTGCCTAAACTATTTATCGTCCATGTTTCACTTCCAAAGATGGCTACACTCCATACAAATCCTTTCAGAAACGACTTCATGACACTTAAATCTATACTCAGTGTTAACAAATTTCTCTTCTTCAGAAGCGCTTTCCTTGCCATTGCCAGTTTAGATTTGATATCCTCTTTACTTCGACCATCATCAGTTATTTTGCTCCCCAAATAGCAAAACTCCATTACTACTTTAAGTGTGTCATTTACTAATCTAATACCCTCAGCGTCACCCGACTTAATTCGACTACATTCCCTTATCCTCGTTTTGCTTTTGTTGATGTTCATCTTACATCCTCCTTTCAAGACACTGTCCATTCCGTGAAACTGCTCTTCCAAGTCCTGTGACAGAATTACAATGTCATCGGCGAACCTCTAAGTTTTTATTTCTTCTCTATGGATTTTAATACCTACTCCGAACTTTTCTTTTGTTTCCTTTACTGCTTGCTCAATATACAGATTGAATAACAATGGGTAGCGGCTACAACCCTGTCTCACTCCCTTCCCAACCACTGCTTCCCTTTCATATCCCTCGACTCTTATACCTGCCATCTGATTTCTGTACATATTGTAAATAGCCTTTCGCTCCCTGTATTTTACCCTTGCCACCTTCAGAATTTGAAAGAGAGTATTCCAGTCAACATTGTCAAAAGCTTTCTCTAAGTCTACAAATGCTAGAAACGTAGGTTTGCCCTTCCTTAATCTAGCTTCTAAGATAAGTCGTAGGGTCAGTATTGCCTCACGTGTTCCAACATTTCAACGGAATCCAAACTGATCTTCCCCGAGGTCGGCTTCTATTAGTTTTTCCATTCGTCTGTAAAGAATTCGGGTTAGTATTTTGCAACGGTGACTTATAAACTGATACGTCGGTAGTTTTCACATCTGTCAACACCTGATTTCTTTGGGATTGGAATAATTATATTCTTCTTGAAGTCTGAGGGTATTTCGTCTGTCTCATACATCTTGCTCACCAGATGGTAGAGTTTTGTCAGGACTGGATCCCCCAACGCTGTCAGTAGTTGTCTACTCTCGGGCCCTTGTTCCGACTTAGGTCTTTCAGTGCTCTGTTACTCTTCACGCAGTATCATATCTCCCATTTCATCTTCATCTACATCCTCTTCCATTTCCATAATACTGTCCTCAAGAACATCGCCCCTGTATAGATCCTCTATATACTACTTCCACCTTTCTGCTTTCCCTTCTTTGCTTAGAACTGGCTTTCCATCTGACCTCTTGATATTTATGCAAGTGGTTCTCTTTTCTCCAAATGTCTCTTTAATTTTCCTGTAGGCAGTATCTATCTTACCCCTCGTGAGATAAGCCTCTACATCCTTACATTTGTCCTCTAGCCATCCCTGCTTAGCCATTTTGCACTTTCTGTCGTTCTCATTTTTGAGACGTTTGTATTCCTTTTTGCTTGCTTCATTTACTGCATTTTTGTATTTTCTCCTTTCATCAAATAAATTCAATATCTCTTCTGTTACCCAAGGATTTCTACTAGCCCTCATCTTTTTACCTACTTGATCCTCTGCTGCCTTCACTACTTCATTCCTCAGAGCTACCCATTCTTCTTCTACTGTATTTCTTTCCACCTTTCTGTCAATTGTTCACTTATGCTCCTCCTGATACTCTGTACAACAAACTATATTATACATATAGTATGATTCACAAACCACTTTTCTACAGTCATCATTCAAATTTAGGCACTTGTCGTACTTTTTTTACTAGCTTCGCTATGCCTTCTGCATACTCGGTTCTCGCCAAGTTGTTGACCCACTGATTAACGCCTTCTTTAAGTTCATCATCACGTCCGTAGCGTT
The DNA here is from genome assembly GCF_023898315.1 of Schistocerca nitens. Lineage (NCBI taxonomy): Eukaryota > Metazoa > Arthropoda > Insecta > Orthoptera > Acrididae > Schistocerca > Schistocerca nitens. The sequence goes on along the minus strand of NC_064622.1, from coordinate 145,994,467 downwards.
GTCCACTTAAAAGAATCCTTCAGTTTGGGGAATAAGTGGTAAACTCTTGGGGCTATGACTGGACTGAATGGCGGATGTTAAAACATTTCCCACTGAAACCGCTGAAGCAAGTCTCGTGTCATTCCCGCTGCATGAGGACGTCCATTATCGTGGAGGAAGATGACTCCCCTTATACCATTCAGTATTGCGTGTTCTAATGGCGTTGAAGAATCTGGTAGTAGACGTCAGGAGTGCACGCCTATGTTCTTGGATTTTGGTTTCAATCCTTGCACCGTGTCTGTCATCACTGAGGGCTGGCCCGAGCGATCTTCTTCCACTATTAAACTTCCGAAATATATATTGCGATGGGTCGAAATATCTGCACGTTAAAAAAGCGAATAACACTTCGCACCTTACACTTGGCGGGATCTACAGTTTAGTCACACATTTTCAAGTCACACAGTTGAGCAATAATGAACCGTATTGAATCGTACCTACCGCCAAACTGAAGCAGATGAACACCAAGGCCAGTGGTCGACCGGCGGTGATTTCCTTTCAGAATAACCCTTTTGTATTGTTGCAGAGACCTTGTTAAGTCTCAAACATTCGCAGCTTCACTCTGCATTTATAGATTAAAGATGTTTTAGACTTGAAAAATTCTCTTAAGCCACGTAGTTTCATTTGATTAAAGCACGTGTTCGGGGTTTCTGGCAGGATTCCTCGTTTTGTTCGATGCCGAATGTTGTTCCAATACAGTTTGAGAGTCTCCGCAATGCTGTTCACTTCTGGGGGGATTACCAAGTAGTCCGAGCCGTAAATGGGAGTTTGGGTTGAAGAGGGAGGCGTGATAGGGTAGAATGTGCAGTTGTGCAAAGCCGCGGTGCCAGGATGGCTTAGTGAGCAACAGTCCTGGGTTCGAATCAGAACTTGATACAAATTTTCATTTATCGCTTCAATCTGCACATATATACAGTGTGTTTGAAAAAGAACTCCCTAATTTTGATTGTCCTAGAATCTGTACAAAGTGATGTACACTATTCTAGTCTGTGGTGTTTGATTTATCAACTCTCCAAGTTTGGCTCCCCTACAGTTGGCAGACCTGCTTGACCTTGAGACGTCACCAGTGCTCTTTTCTTCCCTCTGTTCCCTCTGTTCAGCCCAGACATGCATGCAGTGCAATGCAGAGTAACTCAGCAACAATGTGTAAGCCGGGCGGAGTGGCCGGGCGGTTCTAGGCGCTACAATCTGGAACCGCACGACCGCTGCGGTCGCAGGTTCGAATCCTGCCTCGGGCATGGATGTGTGTAATGTCCTTAGGTTAGTTAGGTTTAAGTAGTTCTAACTTCTAGGGGACTGATGACCACAGCAGTTAAGTCCCATAGTGCTCAGAGCCATTTGAACCATTTTGTAATCCGTAACAGAAAGCGCAGTGTCTTATTCGGCTTGTGAAAACTGAGTCAGTTATAACAGTGCAACGTAATTTTAGACAGTAAAAACTATCCGTCATAGCCTAAAACCGATAGTGTTTTAAAGCAAAAGCACGAGGCAGACAGAGAACTCCTGAAGATGTTGCTGAACAGATCCGTGTTTCGTGTGTTCGCATCCCAGAGAAGTCATTGGCCAGGCATAGTCTACAATTAGTAGTATCTAAAGGTAATGTGTATGATGTTGTGCGTAAAAGACTTGAAGTTGCGCGCCTACAAATTGCAACTGTTACATGAAATAAAACCTACTCAAAGTGAAAGGTATGAGTTTGCTGTTGACTTTCTACACAGAAGTGATGATGATATAATTTAAAAAAAAAAGATTAAAAAAGAATCGTCGCGACAGTTGGGACAGTTACACCTGAAATGTTGTTAAACACGTGGCGAGAAGTGGAATATTGTCTCGATGTGTGTAGGGCAACAAATGGATCCCACGTTGACGTCTACTAACATTAAACAAAACTTGAAGGATTCTGTTTCATGATATGTACTCTTTTTCATTAATTTCCCCATTAAATTTATAATTAAAACTGGGGAGTTCTTTTTCAAACACACTGTATCTAAAATTGTGATTTTTGTACAAATGATTAGGCCAGTTTAGAGACATATCAAGTCATAAGACCTAATTATATAGGTACCGGTATAGAACTTATTATATTGTAGAGAATTGATAGTTATCCACTTAATATACAGGTAAACCCAGTAGCAATGGACAATATTCACAGATACGACACAGACGATCACTCGAAGCAAGAAAATCTAGTAAACATGGGCTCTAAATGCAGACCTTAGGAGCTATGAGTACTTGCTCAATGTGTTTCACAGTAGCGAAAATGAACAAGTAGTCATAGCTCATAAGGTATGCATTTTAGAGCCCTGGTTTGAAAGACCTTTTTGCTTTGAATAATCGCTTCTGTCAGATCACTGAATACATACCAATCTTCCTTGGACACCCTCTGTGAATGAAATCTCTGTACTAGATATTCACCTTGTGGGGAGGAAGGGGGGGGGGGGGGGGAGAGAGGCGGCAGGTGGACAAGTGAGAAGTGCTCTTCCTTTGCTGACCCATATGGGCCTACAGGTGTTAACTGTATGGTGTTCCACTGTCCTGTTCGTGTGATATTCGCTCGTCACACTTTGCATCATAAAATATACTTTAACTAATGTTCAAGATAATAATAATACTGAATACACATTCGATTTTGTACTGTTGACTGTTGCTTACAAGTTATAGCTACCAATAATTTTTGTCTTTTTTCATGCGGACGGCTTAACAGGAACGTGGTTCATACAGAAATCTCTTTGACAATATTGAAATGCAATTGACATAAATGAAGTGGTTATTTATTGTACCAAGATAGATTTCGCTAGATCCCATAACACGTAACAGTCAACTATAAGCCACGATGTACAAATGACTTCCCTTGTATTCTGCCAGCATCGTTAAGCTTTTATACATTTCTGTCTCCAACATTGGCCGCAGAAAACGTCAGCCATTACTATCCACGAGTACTACACATAATACTGTCCATACTGAGCGAGGCGGCGCCTTGGTTAGCACAGTGGACTCGCATTCGTGAGGAAGACGGGTCAAACGCGAGTCCAGCCATCCTGATTTAGATGTTCCGTGATTTCTCTAAATCACTTGAGGTGAATGCCAGGAAGGTTCTTGTGAAAGGGCACCGCCGAGTTCCTTCCCCACCGCTCCCTAATCCGATGGGACCGATGACCTCGCTGTTTTGTCCCCTCCCCCGAATCAACAAACCAACCAATACTGTCGATTCATGGCTAACGCCAGTCGACGACCGTTTTCGATACAAACAGCTCGCAGCTTAAACACTGCAACAATGTACCTCTTCTCCCACGTCATATATATCAGAGTGTATACGCCCCGGGAAATCCCGGAAAAACTCTGATATTTTTTCGTTCGGGAGAAATCCGGGAAAAAGTCGCGGATTTTTTTAGAATTCCGAGTATTTTTCATTGTTTTATTTTCCAGTTGCATTTTTGTGATCTTTACTGGTAAGAACTGATACTCTAGCAAAGAATTGTACTTTAGCCTGCTATTGCAGAATAATACTGAAGCATTAAAACATTAACAAAAGAATAACACCAAAATAATACTTTAGTTGCAAAGAAAATGCACCCTTTGTAACAACAAAACGTAGTGCAAACACAAGCATCTGCCGACAACAAAATGTGTCAAACACCTCGTAACATCAAAAAGCTTCTGATACGCCTTTTCTCTTGGGCTTCATTTCCATGAGCGTAACGTTACGACTGTTTACGTTTCTGATAGGTCGCGGGAAAATACTGCGAATGGTGCTTTGAGAAGCGTTGCTTTCAAAGTAAATTTCATTTTACGTGAGATGAATTACACTACTGCCCATTAAAATTGCTACACCACGAAGATGACATGCTACAGACGCGAAATTTAACCGACAGGAAGAAGATGTTGTGATATGCAAATGATTAGCTTTTCAGAGCATTCACACAAGGTTGGCGCCTCAGGCGACACCTACAACGTGCTGACATGAGGAAAGTTTCCAACCGATTTCTCATACACAAACAGCAGTTGACCGGCGTTGCCTGGTGAAACGTTGTTGTGATGCCTCTTGTAAGGAGGAGAAATGCGTACCATCACGTTTCCGTCTTTGATAAAGGTCGGATTGTAGCCTATCGCGATTGCGGTTTATCGTATCGCGACATTGCTGCTCGCGTTGGTCGAGATCCAATGACTGTTAGCAGAATATGGAATCGATAGCTTCAGGAGGGTAATACGGAACGCCGTGCCGGATCCCAACGGTCTCGTATCACTAGCAATCGAGATGCCAGGCATCTTCTCCGCAATGCTGTAACGGATCGTGCAGCCACGTCTCGATCCCTGAGTCAACAGATGGTGACATTTGCAAGACAACCATCTGCACGAACAGTTCGACGACGTTTGCAGCAGCATGGACTATCAGCTCGGAGACCATGGCTGGTGTTACCCTTGACGCTGCATCACAGACAGGAGCGCCTGCGATGGTGTACTCAACGACGAACCTGGGTGAACGAATAGCATAACGTCATTTTTTCGGTTGACTCCAGGTTCTGTTTACAGCATCATGATGGTCGCATCCGTGTTTGGCGGCATCGCGGTGAACGCACATTGGAAGCGTGTATTCGTCATCGCCATACTGGCGTATCACCCGGCGTGATGGTATGGCGTGCCGCCATTGGTTACACGTCTCGGTCACCTCTTGTTCACATTGACGGCGCTTTGAACAGTGGACGTTACATTTCAGATGTGTTGAGACCCGTGGCTCTACTCTTCATTCGATCCCTGGGAAACCCTACATTTCAGCAGGATAATGCACGACCGCATGTTGCAGGTCCTGTACGGGCCTTTCTGGATACAGAAAATGTTCGACTGCTGCCCTGGCCAGCACATTCTCCAGATCTCTCACCTTCTGAGAACTCTGGTCACTGGTGGTCTAGCAATTGGCTCGTCACACTACGCCAGTCACTACTCTTGATGAATTGTCGTATCGTGTTGAAGCTGCATGGGCAGCTGTACCTGTACATGCCATCCAAGCTCTGTTTGACTTAATGCCCAGGCGCATCAAGGCCGTTATTACGGCCAGAGGTGGTTGTTCTGCGTACTGATTTCTCAGGATCTATGCACCCAAAGTGCGTGAAAATGTAATCACATGTCAGTTCTAGTATGATATATTTGTCCAATGAATACCCGTTTATCATCTGCATTTCTTCTTGGTGTAGCAATTTTAATTGCCAGTAGTGTATGTTTCGTGTGAGAATGTGCGGTTAATTTCTTAAATCACGAAACGTTAGACCCTCATTCAAAACTTAACCAGGAGGACCAGCCACTTAGAAAAATTTCGGGCCCAGAAGACCAGCCATTTACGCCATTATTTAAAATTTTACTGGCACATTTGCGTTTGATGTATTTTAAAGGGTAACACCCGCTAAAAAGACCAAGTTTCAAGGTTAATTTTTCACATTTGTTGTAGTTCTTTCATAGACACAAATTGTGCAATAACGACGGATAAAAGTATAATTATCCTGAAAAAAAAGGGCGAAGTGACTTTTTGAGCAGTTTCGCACGTAACTGACGTTTCTATGGAAAAGTCGAAGTGCTGGATGGAACATGATTGCATTCAGCCAGGCAACCCATGAAATGTTCGGTGCACTGCAGTGAAATTTATAATCGTGCTTGTCAGAAATATTCAGCTGCTGCAATTGAACCTGTGCTCCTAGGATCCCGTCTCACCACACCCTCGGAGAAAAATTTAAAAAAATATTGACGGTCAATATTATATGTGAAAGCTTAGCTTTCCTTTTAGCTGTACTGTATGTACATTAATTCAAACCATTAACTTTCCTATTTGTGTGTTCGCGCTACTGAACAGTGATGTTGCTATTGGCTGACTACATCACGTGTTGTAAGCTCTGAATATCTGCTGTTATTGGCTGGTGAGATCACGTGATATGAGCTATGGTGGGCTGACAAAAGCGCGTCGCAATCTCGCTTTCAGTGCTGTATTTGGTAGAGCTCGCGGTTATACTTTTGTAATACGAGAATATGCAGTAAATGTTACCGCGCGTCAGAGATGTTTCCAAAATGCGTTGTCTTTCCGTAGGTTTCATTTCTTAAAGTGCCTGGAAGTTCCATGCCGGTGTATAAAACCTTCAACGGATAAATAAGATTTACAGCTCTGAAGGAAAGTATACTGTCAATAACAGGAATATGTTCGCCAAGGGTCTAGTGAATTTCTAGCAGGAAAAGTGTATTTTCACCAGGGAAAAAGCGTATTTTTACCCGGAAAATGTATACACCCTGATTATATGTAATGTCTCATGTGAGAATATCGACTCCTCAAATATCCTTGGGTGACAACAAAAAATTTCTAAGGCGAAAATTTAGTGTGATCTACAGTTTCTGCGTTAAATTCGGACAATAATCGTGAGACATAGTAGACTTTTACATGTAATGAGTTCAGCATCATCCAACTTCGAACAATGGAGACTACTCTTTACATTAATTGTGTTTCAACATGATCAAACAGATCTCTTTGTGTACCATGTCTCTATTAAGCCACGCCGAAGAAAAAGAAGACAATCATTGATAAGTGTAACTTACAAGCAACAGTCAGTAACATATACAGGGTGTTTCAAAAATGACCGGTATATTTGAAACGGCAATAAAACCTAAACGAGAAGCGATAGAAATACACCGTTTGTTGCAATATGCTTGGGACAACAGTACATTTTCAGGCGGACAAACTTTCGAAATTACAGTAGTTACAATTTTCAACAACAGATGGCGCTGCAAGTGATGTGAAAGATATAGACAACAACGCAGTCTGTGGGTGCGCCATTCTGTACGTCGTCTTTCTGCTGTAAGCGTGTGCTGTTCACAACGTGCACGTGTGCTGTAGACAACATGGTTTATTCCTTAGAACAGAGGATTTTTCTGGTGTTGGAATTCCACCGCCTAGAACACAGTGTTGTTGCAACAAGACGAAGTTTTCAACGGAGGTTTAATGTAACCAAAGGACCGAAAAGCGATACAATAAAGGATCTGGTTGAAAAATTTCAACGGACTGGGAACGTGACGGATGAACGTGCTGGAAAGGTAGGGCGACCGCGTACGGCAACCACAGAGGGCAACGCGCAGCTAGTGCAGCAGGTGATCCAACAGCGGCCTCGGGTTTCCATTCGCCGCGTTGCAGCTGCGGTCCAAATGACGCCAACGTCCACGTATCGTCTCATGCGCCAGAGTTTACACCTCTATCCATACAAAATTCAAACGCAGCAACCCCTCAGCGCCGCTACCATTGCTGCACGAGAGACATTCGCTAACGATATAGAGCACAGGATTGATGACGGCGATATGCATGTGGGCAGCATTTGGTTTACTGACGAAGCTTATTTTTACCTGGACAGCTTCGTCAATAAACAGAACTGGCGCATATGGGGAACCAAAAAGCCCCATGTTGCAGTCCCATCGTCCCTGCATCCTCAAAAAGTACTGGTCTGGGCCGCCATTTCTTCCAAAGGAATCATTGGCCCATTTTTCAGATCCGAAACGATTACTGCATCACGCTATCTGGACATTCTTCGTGAATTTGTGGCGGTACAAACTGCCTTAGACGACACTGCGAACACCTCGTGGTTTATGCAAGATGGTGCCCGGCCACATCGCACGGCCGACGTCTTTAATTTCCTGAATGAATATTTCGATGATCGTGTGATTGCTTTGGGCTATCCGAAACATACAGGAGGCGGCGTGGATTGGCCTCCCTATTCGCCAGACATGAACCCCTGTGACTTCTTTCTGTGGGGACACTTGAAAGACCAGGTGTACCGCCAGAATCCAGAAACAATTGAACAGCTGAAGCAGTACATCTCATCTGCATGTGAAGCCATTCCGCCAGACACGTTGTCAAAGGTTTCGGGTAATTTCATTCAGAGACTACGCCATATTATTGCTACGCATGGTGGATATGTGGAAAATATCGTACTATAGAGTTTCCCAGACCACAGCGCCATCTGTTGTTGACAATTGTAACTACTGTAATTTCGAAAGTTTGTCTGCCTGAAAATGTACTGTTGTCCCAAGCATATTGCAACAAACGGTGTATTTCTATCGCTGCTCGTTTAGTTTTTATTGCCGTTTCAAATATACCGGTCATTTTTGAAACACCCTGTATAAACTCGAACGTTAGTTGAAGTAAATCTTATAATGCGACGTGTGATAAAGGGATATCACCAGAAAGGATAGAAGTACGGCTTACGGAAGAGGAGAGACGTCTTGTAAGTTCATGTGGACAAAAAAGATTGGAAGTGCTACAAATAAGCCCGCGCGGTTAGCAGCGCGATCTAACGCGCTGCTTCCCGAGCGGGAAGGCGTGTCGGTCCCCGGCACGAATCCGCCCGGCGGATTAGTGTCGAGGTACGGTGTGCCTGCCAGCCTTTGGATGGTTTTTAAGGAGGTTTTCCATCTGCCTCAGCTTATGCGGGCTGGTTCCCCTTATTCCGCCTCAGTTACACTATGTCGGCGATCGATGCGCAAACACTCAAATGTTCAAATGTGTGTGAATTCCTAAGGGATCAAACTGCTTAGGACATCGGTGCCCAGACGTACACACTACTTAAACTAACTTATGCTAAGAGCAACACACACACACACGCTCTTGCCAGAGGGAGGACTCGAACCTCCAGTGGGAGTGGCCGTGGCGCAAACACTTTCTCCACGTACATATACACCGTAATTACTCTACGACGCAAACACTGGGGTTACGTTCGTCTGGAATGAGACGTTCCCAGGGGGGTCCGCTGGGAGCCGAACCGCGCAATAACCCTGGGTTCGGTGTGGGGCGGCGGTGGGGTGGGTGGACTGCTGCAGCCTGTTGTGGGGTTGTGAACCACTGAGGGCTACGGTGGGGACGAAGCCTCTCCGTCATTTCTAAGTCCCCGGTTCAATACATACATACATACTATAAATAAAAGAGCTGACCTCATTCGAGAAGAGCCACAACTAGGTCTTCAAGTCGTCGAATACCAGGGTGGATTCAGAAATTTATTCGAGTTCTTAACCTCAATAATTCAAAGAACTATTTCTATAACAGAAGAACATAGCATGTAAGTTAATTCATATGTACTGTAACGTTGGACTAAAATATTAGAAGTGTGCTGCTGTATACAGTCAAGTCTATTAAATATCTAGATATGATGTTGCAAATCGACGTTAAATGGAGCAAGCAAATAAGTTAACGCAGATGAGCAGGAAAAACAAAACCGTGATGTTCGACTACAGCATCAGTGTGAGAGGTGGCATGAGCCCCCTCTCATATTTCTATCTTACGATTCTCCTCTCTAGTTGCATGCGGTGGAGGGTTGCTTTTCCTTAACACGCGTACTTCCCACGCAGCGTCTCTCGTCACCCGGGTGGGCCGGTGACAGGCGGGCTCTGTGGAACTGGAGAGAGTTAAGCCGACGTGTGTGAGGCAGTCGAGTGAATGCTTTTCAGACGCCGACATCGTCAAGAGACACGCCCGCTGGGGTGTGAAGTAGCGGCTGGGCTAGAGGTTCCGTTACTTCAGAGAAACTTTGCGAAAACACTTTCTGGCGGGCTACCAGCGAGGCGTGGGAATGACTTGTGTACCCACGCAGTTGCGGCGGGAAAATTCCCGCACTTTCTGCAAAATCAGCACAGAAATTGGCGCCAAGTATCTCCATTGGTGGAAAGGTAGTGCTCCGGCAATGGAGTGGAATTTCCGCCGGTTTTCGAGTTGCTGATTGGAACGTAACCACGGCCACTGTCGTGGGGGCGGGAATGTTCGGTGTTCGGCCTGTACGGGTGCTCTGGGTAGTCGGCAGTCGCCTTTCGGTCGAGGACGTCGGAGCAACCAGCCCTCGCCTGCGGTACGCCAGATCGTGTTCTGGGAGATAAGAAGACTGTTGGTAATGTACGTCCGCAGCACCGGCAGATAGGGATTTTCCTAGGTGATAATCAGAGCTCAGCAGAGCGCGCCTGTTCATCCTTTTCTAACTTTGTTCAGTTTCGAGTAGCAGCAATTACTATTGGGTTAGCTGTGTGTCTCTCTTGAGATTTGAGTGGAAAGGAATTGGCTCCACATACCACTTCGTCTTAAACCTCACGATCTAAGTTAGGGACAACTTCACCTTTACTGTGTTTGTATGAATCTCCAATTTTAGCCAATTTGATGTTTTATATTTCCTGTGTCTCTTTTACTATTCTGCGTTTAATCTTAATAAATCATATTGTTATTTTGGACAGAACTTTCTTTCTGTTAATCAATAGAGCAACCCTATCATTCCTCACTATGCTAATGAAACCTTTGTTTATTTAACTTATTTATCAAATTAAATTATTGCAGGTGCCAAACTCTCTTCTACTCCACTAGCAGGGTTGATTAGAGTCAGTTCGCGTATTTGTTTTATCCTTGTGCAACAGCAAAAGTCGGAGTTAGAATAGGGGGGGCTTAGAGCATGATTTACACATGTGGATTCTAGTAGAATTTAGTGATAAATACACTACTAGCCCCGGCACCTCGCAAGTGGTGTGCCGCTTGACACAATCAAATGGTTCAAATGGCTCTGAGCACTATGGGACTTAACTTCTAAGGTCATCAGTCCCCTAGAACTTAGAACTACTTAAACCTAACTAACCTAAGGACATCACACACATCCATGCCCGAGGCAGGATTCGAACCTGCGACCGTAACGGCCGCGCAGTTCCAGACTGTAGCGCCTTTAACCGCTTGGCCACCACGGCCGGCGCTTGACACAATCACGTTGGTTAAATATCTAGCTGTAACGTTACAGACCGATATGAAATACAACGGTCCATTCGTGAGTTCTGATGAGGTGTTTAGGGTCCAGAGTAAGTCGGGTTAAAGGGTGACATCGAGACAATTCAGAGCCGTGCCGCTAGATTCGTTAGCGGTAGGTTCATTTGGTATGGGAGTATTACGGAGATGATTCCTAAACTCAAATGGCAATCCCTGGATGGAAGGCGACGTTCTTTTCGCCAAACACTATTGATGAAATTTAGAGAACCAGCATTTGCGGTTTGTGCAGTACAATTATCCTGCCGAGAGCGTACATTTCCCGTGAGGATTGCGAAGTCAAGATAAGATAAATTATTACTGGTGTGTGGGCATATAGAGCATCAATTTTCCCTGGTTCGATTTGTGAGTCGAACTGGATAGTGAATGAATAGTGGTGGTAAGAGGTACACTCCACTATGCGTCGTATGGTGGCTTGCGGAGTATGCATGTAGATGTACTTAACTTGCGATGACTGTTCGCTGCACATGCCACCAACATCTACTTGGAGGTTAGAGTGTGGACGACCCCTCGTAACTTTCATCATGGATGTCGGCAGTCGTCACACACATTCGTGCAAAAGCATAGATGTATCCTCCAGCTGTTTCAGTTTAGAGCAGTGGTAGTCCAACTGCGGCCAGAATCAAATGTTTGTGCAGCCTGCGGTTCTCACCTGTTTTTATAATAATACTGAAGACGCTACCCGGCTTCACACGGATAACACTTAGTATCTACGGCCAAGTGGTAATTTTGTTTATGGGTCACTATGCAGTGTTATGATTAAACATCAGAGAACAACATTAGACTGGTGAAGGACATTATTTTCACGTGAATTAAACGATGTAAGAAGCGCGTAGCAGGAAAATTCTCCGGATTATTGTATGATTCATATTTAAGTGGCTTTCGTAGTGACATCTCATGGCAATGGTGGAAGCTGTGAGCTTCTGCGCCGCCCATCAGTATGTGTATTAGGGGAAACTGCCTCAAAATCTCTACAGACGTTCCTGAGATTAGCCCGACCACGCAGACAAAAGTGAGCAGGGGTCTTCAATTTATGTACACTATGTGATCAAAAGTATCTGGTCACCTGGCTGAAAATGACTTACAAGTTCGTGGCGTCCTCCATCGGTAATGCTGGAATCAGTATGGTGTTGGCCCACCCTTAGCCTTGATGACAGCTTCCACTCTCGCAGGCATATGTTCAGTCAGGTGATAGGTTTTCTTGGGGAATGGCAGCCCATTATTCACCGAGTGCTGCACTGAGGAGAAGTATCGATGTCGGTCGGTGAGGCCTGGCACAAAGTCGGCGTTCCAAAACATTCTAAAGTTGTTCTACAGGATTCAGGCCAGTCCATTACAGGGATGCTATCATCGAGTAACCACTCCGCCACAGGCTGTGCATTATGAACAGGTGCTCAATCGTGTTGAAAGATGCAACACCATCCCCGAATTGCTCTTCAAGAATGTGCTTAAAACATCAATGTAGGCCTGTGGTGTGATAGTACCAAGCATAACAACAAGGGGTGCAAGCCACCTCCATGAAAAACACGACCACACCATAACACCACTGCCTCCGAATTTTACTGTTGACACTACACACGCTGGCAGATGACTTTCACCGGGCATTCGTCATACCCACATCCTGCCATCGGATGGCCACATTGTGTACTGTGATTCGTCACTCCACACAAAGTTTTTCCATTGTTCAGTCGTCCAATGTTTAGGCTCCTTACACCAAGCGAGGCGTCGTTTGGCATTTACCGGCGTGATGTGTGGCTTACGAGCAGCCGCTCGACCGTGAAATCCAAGTTTTCTCACCTCCTGCCTAACTGTCATAGTACTTACAGTGGATCCTGGTGCAGTTTGGAATTTGATGGTCTGGATAGATTTCTCCCTATTACACATTACGACCCTCTTCAACAGTCGGCGGTCTGTCAGTCAAAAGATGAGGTCGGCCTGTACACTTTAGTGCTGTACGTGTCCCTTCACGTTTCCACTTCACTATCACATCGGAAACAGAGAAGCTAGGAATGTTTGGAAATCTCGCATACAGACGTATGACACAAGTGACACCAAATCACCTGACCACGTTCGAAAACTGTTAGTTCCGCGGAGGGCCCCATTCTGCTCTCTCACAGTGTTTAATGAATACTGAAGTCGCTGCCACCTACCTGGCAGTAGGTGGCAGCACAATGCACCTAATACGAAAAAGGGTGTTTTTGGTGGTGTCCCGATACTTTTGATCACATAGTGTATTTAGAGATTCTTCTAGCAACTGACAGGCGAATAAAAAAACTTCAACTGGCTTTTAAAAAGGAGTGCAGATTTTCTGCTCAACAACAAAACAAAAATACTTACAGAGACAGAAATATTTTTAGATGTGCTTAAGTGTAACTAACGATGGTGAATTCGGACGTGATGTAAGTGAACTTGGCCGCTTACCTCGTGGGCAGAGGGTAAGTAAAGCGGTCACTGCGAGGTTAGAGAATGTGTGAGGGCGAATGTATTGTTTGTCTTCCCGTACTGGCAATTCAAGGACGTCCGCGATTCGTACCGATCAGCTGCTATGGTATAAATTTCGACACGGAAGTAACGTGGATTCATAAACACAGATTACAGGACGATCACCTTCAAATGTGATGCTTGTTTGTAATAACAATCATTAAATTAATTAAAGCTCTTGTAACACAGCGTAAAGAGAATAAGAAAAATGACATTCAAAATACACTACTGGCCATTAAAATTGCTACACCAAGAAGAAATGCAGATGATAAATGGGTATTCACTGGACAAATATATTATACTAGAACTGACATGTGATAACATTTTCACGCAATTTGGGTGCATAGATCATGAGAAATCAGTACCCAGAACAACCAACTCTGGCCCTAATAACGGCCTTGATACGTCTGGACATTGAGTCAAACAGAGATTGGATGGCGTGTACAGGTACAGCTGCCCATGCAGCTTCAACACGATACCACAGTTCATCATTAGTAGTGACTGGCGTATTGTGACGAGCCAGTTGCTCGGCCACCATTGTCCGGACGTTTTCAATTGGTGAAAGATCTGGAGAATGTGGTGGCCAGGGCAGCAGTCGAACATTTTCTGTATCCAGAAAGGTCCGTACAGGACTTGCAACATGCGGTCGTGCATTATCCTGCTGAAATGTAGGGTTACACAGGGATGGAATGAAGGGTAGAGCCACGGGTCGTAACACATCTGAAATGTAACGTCCACTGTCCCAAGTGCCGTCAATGCGAACAAGAGGTGACCGAGACGTGTAACCAATGGCACCCCATGCCATCTCGCCGGGTGATACGACAGTATGGCGGTGACGAATACCCGCTTCCAATGTGCGTTCACCGCGATGTCGCCAAACACGGATGCGACCATCATGATGCTGTAAACAGGACCTGGATTCATCCGCAAAAATGACGTTTTGCCATTCGTGCACCCAAGTTCGTCGTCGAGTACACCATCGCAGGTGCTCCTGTCTGCGATGCATCGTCAAGGGTAACCGCAGCCACGGTCTCCGAACTGATAGTCCCTGCTGATGCAAACGTCGTCGAACTGTTCGTGCAGATGGTTGTTATCTTGCAAACGTCCCCATCTGTTGACTCAGGGATCGAGACGTGGTTGCACGATCCGTTACAGCATTGCGGAGAAGATGCCTGGCATCTCGACTGCTAGTGATACGAGACCGTTGGGATCCGGCACGGCGTTCCGTATTACCCTCCTGAAGCTATCGATTCCATATTCTCCTAACAGTCATTGGATCTCGACCAACGCGAGCAGCAATGTCGCGATATGATAAACGGCAATCGCGATAGGCTACAATCCGACCTTTATCAAAGTCTGAAACGTGATGGTACGCATTTCTCCTCCTTACACGAAGCATCACAACAACGTTTCACCATGCGACGCCGGTCAACTGCTGTTTGTGTATGAGAAATCGGTTGGAAACTTTCCTCATGTCAGCACGTTGTAGGTGTCGCCAACCTTGTGTGAATGCTCTGAAAAGCTAATCATTTGCATATCACAACATCTTCTTCCTGTCGGTTAAATTTCGCGTCTGTAGCACGTCATCTTCGTGGTGTAGCAATTTTAATGGCCAGTAGTGTATTTAGTTGGCGTCGATGGTTGTACTTCGTATTGCATATTGCAGTTACTGTTATTAATCAATTACTACCCGGGTCACATACACAACACATCGCTTCGTCAGGCAATTACAGTATTACATCTTTCGGGTAGCTGAACGTGGCAGAAGCAATGTGAAAAATAGAGGACAGTCGACACGACATGTCTGAAATGGTGTCGGCTTTTAACGATCAGTTCTTAAGGGACTGCGACCAACTTACCGCGTCCTCACTACAGCCAGTCTGTTGGGGGCTCATAAGATATTAATTTACGAATATCACCAATTAATAATTAGCCGACATTGGTTTTTGAGCGATAAAAAAACCAAGAAGTTTGACGACCATTTATGTAGAATGTGGAGTGAAGGTTGGCCGCTTCGGTGGCAGGGCTCACCAGAGAGTAGAAGAGCACGCCGGACTCCTCGTCCATGAAGGAGGCGCAGGACTGGGTGCTCGGCCCGCGGGAGCCCAGCAGCTTGAAGTCGTGGAAGTGCAGGTGGGCCGCACCCGGCTCGTGCAGCACGCGCGTCGGCACGCTGAACTCGTTAGTGCTGGAGAAGGGGTGGAAGTAGAGCGTGCGGTGGCCGCGCAGGTCCGGCGCCGACAGCGCCAGCCCGAACAGCCCGTCCGTCCACTGGAACTCCGTGCCCAGCACGCTGCAACAACACCGCCACCCTCAGACCGCCTCTCTACTCGCGCTTCACCGTCACACAGCAGCAATATCGCAGACTCTTTTCGGCTCATACATCAATGATATCTCGCTACTCATTACTTCATACCTACAAGTACTAAATATCATTTATCTTGTATCCAAGATTCTCGGGTGTCCAGCCGGATCCGATCGTCGAAGTTCCATGATATTTCGGCGAATAAGCGTTCCGCCATCATCAGGTGGTGCTGATGGAATGATCTGTGTGCTGCTGCTGCTGCTCTCATCTTTTACTTTCCCCTCTTTGGGGAAGTGTGAGAGGGAGTTTGTAGCCTTTCGGCTTTTACTCTCCTGTGTATGTGTGTGCGTGATTATTTCTGTAGTTTTTTGGTGTCTGTGATATGTGATGACTGTTCTGTATGTGTCTGGTATTAGCCTGAGGTTGGTGAGATGTTTGGTGTTATATGGGAAGGAGCAGGATTTGGGACTGGGTATTGAGATTTTCTTTTCGACTTAATCGTCGAAGATCGTCATGGGGCCCTTGTGCTTCTCGCGGGACATGTCATACCGACCTAGGGGGTGGATGAGGGCGTTTCCTGATCTGGAAGAACCCTCATAGAAGGCCCTTGCCAGATCGTGGAAACGCTCTCTCAAGAGTGGGATTTCGGCTGCGGCGTGCAGATCATCTCTGGAGAATCCAAGAGGTAAATGCAATGCCCTCCTGAGGGCGCGGTTCTGCAGCCTCTGGAGTTTGTCCAGGTGCTGCTTCGCCGCGTATCCCCAGACAGGGCACGCATATTCCATTACTGGCCGGATCAGGGCCTGGTACACATTTACTGCCACTGGGCAGGGAAGGGAGCTGGTTGAGTTCAGGATTGGGTATAGGGTAGACATTCTGGCGCAGACCTTCCTTTGGACCTCGCCTATGTGGAGTATCCATGTAAGACGAGAGTCCAAGGTTACGCCAAGGTACTTGGCGGTTCTGCGCCAGGGGAGTTGGGTTCCGTTTAAGTGAGGGTGGAGGGGGGGGGACGTTGAGGAGGTTCGCGCCTTCCGAGCCTGCGGGTAATCAGCATAGCCTCCGTCTTTTCAGAGTTGATGGTGATGCGCCAGCGACGGGCCCAGGTTTCTGTGTCATCTAAAACCCTTTGTAGCCAAATAAATATCATTTATCTTGTATCCAAGGTTCTCGGGTGTCCAGCAGGATCCGATCGTCGAAGTTCCACGTTATTTCGTCGAATAACCGTTCCGCCATCATCAGGTGGTGCTGATGGAATGATCTGTCTGCACTGTGTCCGTGGTATTTATGTCCGCGGGGTCCCGAGTCGTGCCCCAGCGCGGCCGGCCGGCGGGTCGCCACGTGGTTGGAGGGGTGGGGGTAGCTGCAGCCACGCCCGGTGGTAGGCGCAGTTCATCTCCGTCCGCCATAGCGGAAGGATCTCGCGTCCTCTCGTGCCGTAGCTCCTTGATGGTGTTTAATAACGGTTTCCAGGCCTTCCTAAGTTGAAACCCGGTGTCCCTGTTGATGAGGTTATCTGTTACTCCAATTTCTATGGCCTCCTTGTAGATACAGTCCCAGTGGACACTTGTGGCCGTCAGGATTTTTGTCTCTTCGAAATTCGCCGTGTTTCCGGTTTCAATGCGCTAGGGCCAAATGACTGGGTTGGCGTAAGCGGGAGTGACGTTCGTGTTCCTTCAATCGGTCCTCGACCGTGCGTACTGTTTGGCCGATGTAGGATTTGCCACAGCCGCACGGGATTTTGTATACGCCCGCTTTCTTAAGGCCTACGTCATGTTTTGCCGTTCCTAGTAGGTCACGAATCTTTGCTGGTGGTCGGAAGACTGTGTCAGTCTTGTGTCGCCTTTAACATTCTCCCTATTTTTGACGACACGTTGCCAGCAAACGGCAGAAAGGCCCGAGCTTGCTTCTCTTCTTCGGGTTGTTCTTCATCTCGGTTCTTGCTGCACTTCTGTTGTCGTAAGGCCCTTTGGTTTTGGTGGTTGCCATACCAATTCTTGCGGAACACGGTCTCCAGGCGTTTGAGTTCCGTTGGCAAGTTCTGTTCATCAGAGATCGAGTGTGCTCTATGTACCAAGGTGTTGAGCATTCCATTAAGCTGCGCTGGACCGATTCAACGAACACGAACGTCACTCCCGCTTACGCCAACCCAGCCATTCGGCCTTAGCAGAACACTGCATTGAAACCGGACACACAGCGAAATTCAAAGAGACAAAACTCCTGACGGCCACAAGTGCCCACTGGGACAGTATCTACAAGGAGGCCATAGAAATTGGAGTAACAGATAACCTCATCAACAGGGACACCGAGTTTCAACTTAGCAAGGCCTGGAAACCATTATTAAACACCATAAAGGAGCTACGGCACAAGCGGACGCGAGATCCTTCCGCCACGGCGGACGGAGATGAACTGCGCCTACCACCGGGCGTGGCTGCAGCTACCCCCACCCCTCCCACCACGCGGTGTCCCGCCGGCCGTCCGCGCCGGGGTACGACTCGGGACCCCGCGGACATAAATACCACGGACACAGCGCAGCACCACCTGATGATGGCGGAACGGTTATTCGCCGAAATATCGTGGAACTTCGACGATCGGATTCTGCTGGACACCCGAGAACCTTGGATACAGCACATTCGCCAGGAAAGTCTCAGATCACATATCATTTATCTTGCATCATTTCAAAAATAAAAATGTTCAAAGAAAATTCCATTTCAATCTGAAATTTAGTTAAGCACTGATTTTTTGTTGGGGGTGGAAGGTTAGAGAGGAGGTGTATAAATAAATATCTGATTGCAGCCAGGGGGAATGGTCTCATTGTTCTAGCGGATGTAGAGGGCATTTAGTGAAGTTCTGATGAGAAACTCGTGTCAGGAAAAGTACTGTTCGGATGTAAAATAAGTTTGAAGATCTATTACTGTCAAATCTCCTAGTGTATGGTAGGCACGCAAACGGAGAGGAGAGCATTGTCACTCCCCGCTGAAATTGTGACATCGCATACCACTTTCGTCTCACTACAACAACAGCTGCGAGAAACTGTCTCGTTCACAAATGGGAGGGCTGACGGTCGCGCTCCGTGGAACCGCCGCATTCTCGACTGTGAAGAGAACCCGAGAGAGTAGTAGTAGTAGTAGTTGTAGTAGTAGTAGTAGTAGTTGTTGCTGTTGTTGTGGTCTTCAGTTCTGAGACTGGTTTGATGCAGCTCTCCATGCTACTCTATCCTCTGCAAGCTTCTTCGTTTTCCAGCACGTACTGCAGCCTACATCCTTCTGAATCTGCTTAGTGTATTCATCTCTTGGTCTCCCTCTACGATTTTTTCCCTCCACGATGTCCTCCAATACTAAATTGGTGGTCCCTTGATGGCTCAGAACATGTCCTACCAACCGATCCCTTCTTCTAGTCAAGTTGTGCCCCAAACTCCTCTTCTCCCCAATTCTATTCAGTACCTCCTCATTACTTATGTGATCTACCCATCTAATCTTCAGCATTCTTCTATAGCACCACATTTCGAAAGCTTCTATTCTCTTCTTGTCCAAACTATTTATCGTCAATTTTTCCCTTCCATTCATGGCTACATTCCATACAAATATTTCCAGAAACGACTTCCTGACACTTAAATCTATACTCGATGTTAACAAATTTCTCTTCTTCAGAAACGCTTTCCTTGCCATTGCCAGTCTACCTTTTATATCCTCTCTACTTCGACCATCATCAGTTATTTTTCTCCGCAAATAGCAAAACTCCTTTACTACTTTAAGTGTCTCATTTGCTAATCGAATTCCTTCAGCATCACCCGACTTAATTCGACTACATTCCATTATCCTCGTTTTGCTTTTGTTGATGTTCATCTTATATCCTCCTTTCAAGACACTGTCTATTCCGTTCAACTGCTCTTCCAAGTCCTTTGCTGTGTCTGACACAATTACAACGTCATCGGCAAACCTCAAAGTTTTTATTTCTTCTCCATGGATTTTAATACCTACTCCGAATCTTTATTTTGTTTCCTTTACTGCTTGCTCAATATACATATTGAATAAAATCGGGGATAGGCTACAACCCTGTCTCACTCGCTTCCCAACCACTGCTTCCCTTTCATCGACTCCTATAACTGCCATCTGGTTTCTGTATAAATTGTAAATAGCCTTTCGCTCCCTGTATTTTACCCCTGCCACCTTAGAATTTGAAAGAGAGTATGCCAGTCAACGTTGTCAAAAGCTTTCTCTAAGTGTACAAATGCTAGAAACGTAGGTTTGCCTTTCCTTGATCTATTTTCTAAGATAAGTCGTAGGGTCAGTATTGCGTCACGTGTTCCAACATTTCTACGGAATCCAAACAGATCTTCCCCAAGGTCGGATTCTACCAGTTTTTCCATTCGTCTGTAAAGAATTCGCGTTAGTATTTTGCAGCCGTGACTTATTAAACTGATAGTTTGGTAATTTTCATATCTGTCAACACCTGCTTTCTTAGGGATTGGAATTATTACATTCTTCTTGAAGTCTGGGGGTATTTGGCCTGTCTCATACACCTTGCTCACTAGATGGTAGTGTTTTGTGAGGCCTGGCTCTCCCAACGCTGTCAGTATTTCTAATGGAATGTTGTCTATTCCCGGGGCCTTGTTTCGACTTAGGTCTTTCAGTGCTCTGTCAAACTCTTCACGCAGTATCGTATCTCCTATTTCATCTTCATCTACATTCTCTTCCATTTCTATAATATTGTCCTCAAGAACATCGCCCGTGTATAGACCCTCTGTACACTCCTTCCACCTTCCTGCTTTCCCTTCTTTGCTTAGAACTGGGTTTCCATCTGAGCTCTTGATATTCATGCAAGTGCTTCTCTTTTCTCCAAACGTCTCTTTAATTTTCCTGAAGGACATCGATTATTTGCATGTCGCCATTTGCTTGCGGCCCATCTTTGTAGAAACGCAAGTTAAGTATTGCTAATTTAACATATTGTAACAAACTCCATTAATAAGATTTGCTCGAACTGTTGTCTGGCTATGCGGGAAAACAGCTTCCTAGGCACCCTAACTGGACGAGTGGGACAGGGAGTAGTAAGAAGGTGAGGTGGTCGGTGAGCGGCAAGAGCCGCGATGCGCACCTGTACTCTCCGGCCAGCGGGTCTGAGTGGAAGTAGTTGTGGGAGACGCGCCAGGTGGTCTGACGCGCCCAGTCGTGCACGACGAGTCCGTAGGCTCCCAGGTCGGCCGCGTAGGCGAAGGTCGCCTCGCAGTCGTAGCCGCCGGAGAGCGCGGGCGCCACCTCCACGGCCACGTTCGCGAACAGCGAGTCCTCCTTCACCACCTGCCGGGGCACACACAAAAGCCGTCACTCGCGCCGTACCCTCTGCCACCGGACAGACTTCCGCGTGCCGAAGATAGGCAGAAACGTGATTCAAAGTGGTTCAAATGGCGCTTAGCACTATGGGACTTAACATCTGAGGTCATCAGTCCCCTAGATCTTACAAGGGAATCTCCCCATCGCACCCCCCTCAGATTTAGTTATAAGTTGGCACAGTGGATAGGCCTTGAAAGACTGAACACAGATCAATCGGGAAAACAGGAAGAAGTTGTGTGGAACTATGAAAAAAATAAGCAAAATATACAAACTAATACAAACTAAGTAGTCCATGTGGAAGATAAGCAACATCAAGGATAGCCGGCACGGTAGCTCAGCGTGTTCGGTCAGAGAGTTAGGTGCCCTCTGTAATAAAAAAACTGAGTTAATCGATCGACAAAGAACTTAAACGGATGTCTTACGACATCCGCCCCGAGCAGATTCAACTAACAAATGCGAACAAAATGAGACTAAAAAAAAAAAAAAGAAGTGGTCAGCGTGAGCAGCTGCGGAACGAGAGGTCCTTGGTTCAAGTCCTCCCTCCAGTGAAAACTTTAATTTTAAATTTTCAGACAATTGTCAAAGTTCAGGCACTCACACATAATCAACTTCGCTCTCCAAAATTCCTGGACATGTTCAGATTTACTTGGAAATATGCAGGATTTGACGGTCTACACACGAAAAAAATTTGAAAACGTTAAAAAAATATGTTTTGACAGAGCACAGACTGTGCGACTGTGAAATTGTTGCATTCATTTGTTGCAGTTTATGTGACAAACTCTTATGTTTTCATCACTTTTTTGGGAGTGATTGTCACACCCACAAGAAAAACCTAAATCAGGCAAGGTAGAAGAATCTTTTTACCCTTTCGCCGAGTGTACAAGTTAGGTGGGTCGACAACATATTCCTGTCATGTGACGCACATGCCGTCACCAGTATCGTATAGAATATATCAGACGTGTTTTCCTGTGGAGGAATCGGTTGACCTGTGACCTTGCGATCAAATGTCTTCGGTTCCCATTGGGGAGGCACGTCCTTTCGTCTACTAATCGCACTATTTTGCGGTGCGGTCGCAAAACACAGACATTAAACTTATTACAGTGAACAGAGACGTCAATGAACGAACGGACAGATCATAACTTTGCGAAAATAATGAAAGGAAACTTTTCACTCGAGGGAAGACTTGAACCGAGGACCTCTCGTTCCGCAGCTGTTCACGCTAACCACGGGACCACAGCGCTCCTGAGCTCATATTATCCTTGATGTTGCCTATCTTCCGCATGGACTACTCAGTTTGTATATTTCGCTTATATTTTTCATAGTTCCACACAACTTCTTCCTGTTTTCTCGATTGATCTGTCTTCAATTTTTCAAGACCTATCCACTGTGCCAACTTATAACTAAATCTGAGGGGGTAGCGATGGGGAGGTTCCCTTGTTAGAACTACTTAAACCTAACTAACGTAAAGCCGTCGGCACACGGACCGAGCATCCGAACGTTGAGCGTTGAGCGTGCCGAGTTTCTGACGTCATAGCGTGGAATAGCACGTTCGGGAGTCTTTCCGAACGTGCAGAGCAATATCTGACATGTCAGATATTCTGACCGTGCGTCTGAGCGTTGACCAATGAGATGGCACAACGCCACCTACGTCACACGCACGTCGTCTCTCTTCAGTACAGAGTTGTGAGGCGCCATATTGGCATTCATTTCAAGCCTATATGTATATGCCGTTTCTGGGCACCAGCAAATTGAGTATCACTGGAAAACCCGTTGTTAACTGTGTGATTCGTTCCAATAAAATAATGACAAACATCATATTCGTGGCAAAAGAAGTACTGTAATTTGCGTATTATGAGAGTAAGCTATTTGAAGGCAGCGACGCACTGAAGATCCACCAAAAACGCATTGTTCTTGGTACAACTTCCTATAATTAAATTTCAGTTAGTAACATATCTACGATTAAGGTTTTCAGCAACGGTTAAAATAAAAATGCCGGCACGGTAGCTCAGCGTGTTCGGTCAGAGGGTTAGCTGTCTTCTGTAATAAAAAAACTGAGTTAATCGATCAACAACGAACTTAAAATGGGTGTCTTATGACGTCCGCCCCGAGCAAATGAAACGAACAAAAGTGAACAAAATGAGAATAAAAAAAAAAAATGAGTAGCCTCAGTGTTCTGTGCTGTGGTGTTAATTATGGTGACGGTTCGCGTCTCGACGCTTCCATAATTTTTTTCTTAACATTCTTGTTTTAATTGGTTTCTGATACTTTATTATTAGTTTAATATAAGTATATATTATAATATTTGATGTTATGTAAACCATTATTTGAGGGGTACTTTGTTCGATTGGCTTAATCTACGGGGCAGCTTGCGCTACTTGTATAAAGATATTTTGCTCCTTTTTCTTTTACGCTTCGTAATTTACATGTTGCATAGATTCTGCAACTGGGGGGTAGGAACAGTCCTCATGTAAGACTGACCTTGGGGTTTTGCTAAAATGTGGGAATGATGAAATAACCAAGAACCAAATCAGTAACCGAGCGAGGTGGCGCAGTGGGTAGCACAATGGACTCGCATTCGGGAGGGCGACGGTTCAATCCCGCATCTGGCCATCCTGATTTAGATTTTCCGTGATTTCCCTAAATCACTCCAGGCAAGTGCCGCGATGGTTCCTCTGAAAGGGCACGGCAGACTTCCTTCCCTAATCCGATGAGACCGATGACCACGCTGTCTGGTCTCCTTCCCCAAACAACCAAACCAAACTTTAAGTGTCTCATTTCCTAATCTAATTCCCTCAGCATCACCCGACTTAATTCGACTACATTCCATTATCCTTGTTTTGCTTTTGTTGAAATTCATCTTATATCCTCCTTTCAAGACACTGTCCATTCCGTTCAACTGCTCTTCCAAGTCCTTAGCTGTCTCTGACAGAATTACAATGTCATCGCCGAACCTCAAAGTTTTTATTTCTTCTCCATGGACTTTAATACCTACTCCGAATTTTTCTTTTGTTTCCTTTACTGCTTGCTAAATATACATATTGAATAACATCGGGGAGAGGCTACAATCCTGTCTCACTCGCTTCCCAACCACTGCTTCTCTTTCATACCCCTAGAGTCCTATAACTGCCATTTGGTTTCTATACAAATTGTAAATAGACTTTTGCTCCCTGTATTTTACCTCTGCCACCTTCAGAATTTGAAAGAGAGTATTCAAGTCAACATTGTCAAAAGCTTTTTCTAAGTCTACAAATGCTAGAAACCTAGGTTTGCCCTTCCTTAATCTAGCTTCTAAGATAAGTCGTAGGGTCAGTATTGCGTCACGTGTTCCAACATTTCTACGGAATCCAAACAGATCTTCCCCAAGGTCGGCTTCTATTAGTTTTTCCATTCGTCTGTAAAGAATTCGCGTTAGTATTTTGCAGCTGTGACTTATTAAACTGATAGTTCGGTAATTTTCACATCTGTCAACACCTGCTTTCTTTGGGATTGGAATTATTATATTCTTCTTGAAGTCTGAGGGTATTTTGCCTGTCTCATACATCTTGCTCACCAGATGGTAGAGTTTTGTCAGGACCGTTAAGTAAACAGTGTAATTTACGAACTGCAAACATCCCACAACTGCCGCTAGAGTGCGTCGCGATATCGTATACCACGCTGGGGCCCACGTACCGTATGCACAAGTCGCACCGTTCCTGAGCGTTCAGCAGCACGTTGACCTTGGCACGCTCAACGTTAACGTTCGGCAGCAAGGTCCGTGTGCCGACGGCTTAAGGGCATCACACACAGCCATGCCCGAGGCAGGATTCGAACCTGCGACCGTAGCAGCAGCGCGGTTCCGGACTAAAGCGCCTAGAACCGATCGGCCACAGCGGCCGGCAGAAATGTGATGCTGAAGAGTATCGATGCCCATCCAACATCAGTTACTCTAAACATTGTTTTAAAAATTAATTGTTGGTAAGCGGGTTCCAGGTTGAGATTCATTGGGAGAGTCGTTAGAAAATGTAGTCCATCAACAAAGGAGGTGGCTTACAAAACACTCGTTCGACCTATACTTGGATATTGCTCATCAGTGTGGGATCCGTACCAGGTCGGGTTGACAGAGGAGGTAGAGAAGATCCAAAGAAGAGCGGCGCGTTCCGTCACAGGGTTATTTGGTAAGCGTGATAGCGTTACGGAGATGTTTAGCAAACTCAAGTGGCAGACTCTGCAAGAGAGGCGCTCTGCATCGCAGTGTAGCTTGCTGTCCAGGTTTCGAGAGGGTGCGTTTCTGGATGAGGTATCGGATATATTGCTTCCCCCTACTTATACCTCCCGAGGAGATCACGAATGTAAAATTAGAGAGATTCGAGCGCGCACGGAGGCTTTCCAGCAGTCGTTCTTCCCGCGAACCATACGCGACTGGAACAAAAAAGGGAGGTAATGACAGTGGCACGTAAAGTGCCCTCCGCCACACACCGTTGGGTGGCTTGCGGGTATAAATGTAAATGTAGCTCTAGCTCCCTGGATAGTTCCATTTTTTAAAATAGTTTTGAAAGTGGCGGTCTTCCGAATGCTGCCGTGCAGGCTGTATACATGTAAGGGCGCTGTCACATCGCAGGCATATTCGTCAATCGGTGTTTTAGCGGAGTATGCTGAAAAAAATAATAGTTCCAATTTGTTCCACCAGGTGAAAATGTGGCGATGCAGGCCGTCAGGATGTGGTGTTGGTGCAGGAAAAAGGGAGTAACGGTCAGACACATGATAATGGTGGTTCTGACACGTTTGTTAGGATGTAGTCACAATTTACAACATCTTTTCGGTATGGTAACATGCTGCATTCGTAACATGACGTGGTCGGCAGTTGCTCGCAGAGCATACAGTATAATAAGGAAGGTATTTCGGCGTATGCCATCCTTCAGATCAGAAAGAATCTTTGACGAAATAAATCTCGGGTGAACAGCCTGGTATTATTGTGCATAGGACACAATATTCCGGCAATCGACCACGTTGCCATCATCAGCGCTGCCATTCGTGCCTTTATGATAAAACGACTTCAGCTGCCGAGATTTATTTCGTCATAAAATATGCCTGGAGAAATTGAAGAGTCACAGAAAGAGTCTTTTCCCCACAACTAGAAGTCATATGGGTTTAAGTCGGGAGATCTGGATGCCCTCACATCTTGAAATTGTCTAGGATGATGCGGTCGTTACCGAAGCAAATCATTCACCTGGCAAGTAACATGTGGTGTAGCCCCATCCGACATGAAAATAGTGGTGTGGACACAGTTGAGTTCCAGCAAAGCTGGAATCACATCTAGCGCAAGGAGTTCCTTATAACGTGCAGATGTAGCTGCACACATAAGAGGCTCTCTAGAAGAAAAACGAACAGAGAATGAAGGAGCTTGTGAAACCACACCATCAGAGGATGTTCCTGCACAACATGTGGCGGCGTTCAACCAAATATGCGACAGTTCTGTGCATTCAGGGCACCGTGCAGCGTAAATTCTGCCTCGTCTGTTTAACGAAAATTCCTCGGTCACATGACATCCATTTCCACGCGTGCCAAAAAACGACGGGCACAGTCACGGAGTTGTATCCTATTTTGGGGCTTCATTTGGTGCACAGTCTGAATCTTGTATGGATACCAGTATAAAATGCTCCACATGATCTTTTGAACTGTTGAACAGGGGAAAGACACTTCCCGCGACAGAGCTCGAGCACCGACGTAGAATTTGAAGCGTGTGCTGCATGAACGGCTACAGTTATTAGCAACTTCATCAACAACTGCCATGCCCCTGTTGAACCACCAGCTTAACTGTTTCTTCATATTTCTTGGTCATATTCTTTAGCCCATGTATGGACTTGATGCCCTTTCGCAACTGTTTCTGTCGGCAATATTGCCGCAATGCAGCTCCTGCCATTGGTGCCTTTCTGATAAAACGACTTCAGCTGCAATGCACGGTCTTTCTTCTCAACAGCCACTGCGTTTCGTACGGAAAACATCAACCGTCTTAACCCTTTACACTGTCACTTCACAAAAGAAATCAACACGCGTCGTCAAGCGACAGACAGCATACTGACGTCAAAATAGGAAAACTTTTCACGTTTTGCCTACTTACAGCGCCATATTTTCACTTGGTGACAGAAAGCGGAACGATTATTTTTTCAGCATACTCTGCGAGCGCAGCGATTAGTGAATATACCTACGATGTTTCAGTCTCCTGCAGCGCTCGGAACACTGTCAGTTTAGTAATAACTACCCGGTACTGTTACTTCATACATCTCTCTAAAGGAAGCTTTACAATTAGATTACTTTTCTTATGTATCATTAAATGACAAAAATACTCTTATTTGCGTTTTGTTTCACTTATTATTTTTGCGACCTATCTTTGGTGTCATTAGTCCATTGTCAAGCACTGCTGACAAACGTGTTGTTCTGCATAATCGTGCAAACGTACAGTGCAAATAATTTACACTCAAAGAAATTAGTTGCTAATACTAAATATACAAAAAATGCTTTCACAATCATATAACACAAAAATAAGTAAATAACTGTACATCGACATATAGAGGGGCACAATTCAACTTGAATTTGTAATCAGTCATGTTTAGCAGTATCTAGAAATGAAGGATGCTTGAAGACAGTTTGCCCATTCAGCAGCTGTTAAAACCTGGCACTCCTAAAGTAGACCGATCACCAGTACAAGTTCTATTACATTGTGCCCCATTATAAATCAACATATCACTTATTCAGTTATTTCAGTGTTCTATGATTATGAATGTATTATTTTATATGTTTAGTTTTAGGATATAATTTCTTTCAGTATTGTAAATTCTTTATTGTTTACATTTGTACCCTTACGCACAAGAATATCTGTCATTAATGCTAGGCAGCAGAAACAAATAATTACTGAAAGAAATGGTAAATAAGTATTTTTATCGACATACTAATGTTTCACCACGTACCTACAGCGAAATTAACAGAAATTGTAGTGGAGGATGTTGTATCTAGAGGGTTGTGCCTAGGAATACACGACGTTTTTTGGTCCGTTAGTGACTGATATTTGGAATCACATGAATGAATGTGCGGTACGGACCGGCGCAAGCAGTTTCTGCCATTTTCTACAGTTTCTGTTGTTGTTAGACATGAGATTGTTTTGTACAGCATTTGTAAATATTTCGCGTCGTACACATTTATCTGCTGTATAATACATTAAAGCTACGTATTTGAAACACATTGTTAATTCTTCAGGTGCAGAATTTTAGAATTTTATGGTAACTAAAATGCTATTTGTCTTTAGAACTACGTATACAACATGTCAATAATTAAGACATACTTCGTCGACCGTGCAGCATCTTGTACCCTGAAATAGAAAAAGTTCTTTTATCATGGAACATGTGATACTTGCAAATGAATTGAGTTTCTTTAATGTCTTAATAATCTTACCTGTCTTGAAACAGGAAATTAGTTTTAATTTCCAATGTCTTCTATTTCGAAATGTACACTCCTGGAAATTGAAATAAGAACACCGTGAATTCATTGTCCCAGGAAGGGGAAACTTTATTGACACATTCCTGGGGCAGATACATCACATGATCACACTGACAGAACCACAGGCACATAGACACAGGCAACAGAGCATGCACAATGTCGGCACTAGTACAGTGTATATCCACCTTTCGCAGCAATGCAGGCTGCTATTCTCCCATGGAGACGATCGTAGAGATGCTGGATGTAGTCCTGTGGAACGGCTTGCCATGCCATTTCCACCTGGCGCCTCAGTTGGACCAGCGTTCGTGCTGGACGTGCAGACCGCATGAGACGACACTTCATCCAGTCCCAAACATGCTCAATGGGGGACAGATCCGGAGATCTTGCTGGCCAGGGTAGTTGACTTACACCTTCTAGAGCACGTTGGGTGGCACTGGATACATGCGGACGTGCATTGTCCTGTTGGAACAGCAAGTTCCCTTGCCGGTCTAGGAATGGTAGAACGATGGGTTCGATGACGGTTTGGATGTACCGTGCACTATTCAGTGTCCCCTCGACGATCACCAGTGGTGTACGGCCAGTGTAGGAGATCGCTCCCCACACCATGATGCCGGGTGTTGGCCCTGTGTGCCTCGGTCGTATGCAGTCCTGATTGTGGCGCTCACCTGCACGGCGCCAAACACGCATACGACCATCATTGGCACCAAGGCAGAAGCGACTCTCATCGCTGAAGACGACACGTCTCCATTCGTCCCTCCATTCACGCCTGTCGCGACACCACTGGAGGCGGGCTGCACGATGTTGGGGCGTGAGCGGAAGACGGCCTAACGGTGTGCGGGACCGTAGCCCAGCTTCATGGAGACGGTTGCGAATGGTCCTCGCCGATACCCCAGGAGCAACAGTGTCCCTAATTTGCTGGGAAGTGGCGGTGCGGTCCCCTACGGCACTGCGTAGGATCCTACGGTCTTGGCGTGCATCCGTGCGTCGCTGCGGTCCGGTCCCAGGTCGACGGGCACGTGCACCTTCCGCCGACCACTGGCGACAACATCGATGTACTGTGGAGACCTCACGCCCCACGTGTTGAGCAATTCGGCGGTACGTCCACCCGGCCTCCCGCATGCCCACTATACGCCCTCGCTCAAAGTCCGTCAACTGCACATACGGTTCACGTCCACGCTGTCGCGGCATGCTACCAGTGTTAAAGACTGCGATGGAGCTCCGTATGCCACGGCAAACTGGCTGACACTGACGGCGGCGGTGCACAAATTCTGCGCAGCTAGCGCCATTCGACGGCCAACACCGCGGTTCCTGGTGTGTCCGCTGTGCCGTGCGTGTGATCATTGCTTGTACAGCCCCTCGCAGTGTCCGGAGCAAGTATGGTGGGTCTGACACACCGGTGTCAATGTGTTCTTTTTTCCATTTCCAGGAATGTATTTAACTTCTAACTGGTTTTTCTTAATACTTCTGCTTAATTTGATTTCACTTACTGAGTATAGGTGTGCAATATAATAATAATGTAATGATTAAATGCAATATTGAGAAGATTTTCTCGACTGCAACGGTTTTAAAATTCAATAGCATGTTTGTTCGTGTATAAACTATCATGTTGTACCTTGGAGCATGTTTTCACATTTGGGAAAACCTTAAGGTTTCGTAATAATTTTTATAATTTATGAAAAAGACTGCAGCTCATAAAAAGTGAACGCCACCATTTTAAAATGGAATAAGAAAATATTTTAAACTTTAAATACAGGACTGCCTAGAAGCGAAAGTCAGAGAAGTGTTCCCAGTGAAAGGAATATACTCGGACACAATTGTATGTGGCATCAGAATAAGATAAGAATATTAATAAATAAAAATGAAACTAGTGTACAATTAACGATGAATGTCTCTGATAGACTCGATAATGCGGATCGTTGACTGTGCGCGACCGCAGAGCAAAGATATTGTATTGTTTTGCTGGCGCAAGAGAGCGCTGATGCTCAGTCGTAGGTAGCTGTCTGTGAGGGAAAGACGATGGAGTAAGCAGTTTGTGTGGTGTGCTGTTTGAAGCCACCAAGAGTTAGATTAATGTAGGTAAGTAAATGTTGTCGAACATGGAAGCAGAAGTCTTCGTGGAAATAAGGTAAAAAAATTATTAAATAAGTATGATTTCTGTTTTTGCCAGCGCGTTAGTATAGATGAGTTGGCTGATAATTTGTAATTTTTGAATAACCCTAGAATGTACATAAACTGTTTTGAGAAAAGGACTAGTTAGGTATTTCATTTTTGTAATGCTTTTAAGATTTGTCAACACACCTATGTGTAAATTGATGGTCTGCATTTATGTTGGATTAATAAAGTTAGATAATACTTGCTGTTTAAATGTCATTGTTTATGAATAAATTGCGAGTAATGTTACTTCAATTGTCAGATGTTTTTGAAAAGCCAAACTTAACTTGAAATATAATTTTGCTAAAAAACTGAGTTGTAGTAATCCACCATAATCAGTACCGCCTCCCAGTCCAGGTCATATATTTTTTAAAGAAGTTGAATTTTCTTAAATGTTCTCGTTTGTCAGCCAAATGAAATTCAAGTGCATTTAAGATATTACGGCCAGCAATGCACACTGCTGAACCTGTAGTTAGCATATTCATATTTCTTATGAGAGACCAGAATATATCGCGTTACTCCGTAGCTCCTTTAGAGGTAAGACAATTTAATTTATTTGTTATGTGCACAGTAACCAAACTTATCAGTTTTGAACAGGGTCAGATGATTCAGTGACTAAGGGGCTGAATGTATTTTGTAATGACTGTATTTCGTTATTGGTGTTGGGAGCTGCATTGCACTATCAATTCGTGTAAAGTTTTGCTAACAATAACACAGAGTAAGCACACCACTTACATTTACAACACGCAAGACGACAATTCGAGTTCTGTATCCATTCCACAGTTCAGACTTCATTCAACGTAATCGTAAAATTTCTCATTTCACATTTCATAAAAGAACGTTACACTAGTTAACAACACTTTCTCCTACTACGTAGTGGGTCACTACGTTTGGTTCACGACTGACACTTTTCCTGCATTTTGTGGCCAACGAGCTTCGTTTAGAGGAGAAAGCTCTATGTAATGTTTGTGGCTTGTATGTTTGATGTTTTGTCGTGTCGTGAGTGAGGTGCAGAAAAGTAGCGATAACTATGGGAATACTGGTTTGATGAAAAATCATAACTTTTCGACTACTGTTAACGTTATCTATAAATCGTTCGATTTTCCGTACATATAAAAAAAATGGTTCAAATGGCTCTGAGCACTATTGGACTCAACTGCTGAGGTCATTAGTCCCCTAGAACTTAGAACTAGTTAAACCTAACTAACCTAAGGACATCACAAACATCCATGCCCGAGGCAGGATTCGAACCTGCGACCGTAGCGGTCTTGCGGTTCCAGACTGCAGCGCCTTTAACCGCACGGCCACTTCGGCCGGCTTCCGTACATATAAAAAGGGTTTGTATTAGTAATTGTTTCTTTATACTCTAGTGATGTGATCAAACGAACGCACTTTTTTTGGTTCATTATACCACGCAACTGTACAGTTACATTTATATAATTACGTTTCGGTAAGGGTACATTAAACTCTATTGGTGAAGGTTGACAAATGCCTTTTTTAAGCCTCATTATCTCATAACTTTACGCAATATTTGGGTGGTAATTTAACTAATGTAATTTTATATTACATCTGCTCAAAAAAAACTTTGTCTGAAACCAGTAACACGAAATTTTTAAAAAAGGTTATGGATACTTGTCGGAGAGACGTGCTCTGTTCAGATTCGCGAAATTATCACAGCTGATACATTTTGCTGCTTCTTAGTATCACTTGGAAATTAGCTTCAAAGCCGAAATCTGTCAGTTGTGATGTGGCAATATCTTAATTTTGACAAAAGTTTATCTCCTTGGTGGAAATATTGTTTTGAACTTTAACAAGTTCGTAAGAGATGGAGCATAAAGTAAAGAATTTGATTTAAAATCTCCAATCTAAAAGCTTAAGAGACCAGCCAATTTATATAAATGTAAACCGTACACCACAAGCACCTTGTCAGCTAATATTTTAGGCAGCTTCGCAATTAAATTAACTGCTGCCCTCTGGTCAATATATGAAGCGCACTCAATGGAAATGTTACCTACTGAAATTAGTTCACTCCTGTTACCATAGACAGGTTGGTCGTTCCGCACAAATAAAATCAAGGGTGAGGAGAACTATCATCTTTATCGAGATGGTTGACTGTGAATTCATCTTGTTTCTGTGGCTAGCCTTCCCGCTCGGGAAGCAGTACGTTAGACCGCACGGCTAGCCGGGTGGGCTGAAGTCTGTGTACTCAAAGTTATTTAACGCTGTGCTGTGACGATTTTGCTAACCTTAAAAAAAGCATAATACAGGTTGTATCAAAAAGAATCATCTGATTTGGCACTTCTATATTTCTGAAACTAATAAACATATACAATGAATTTTGTTTTTTGATGAACAGGAAACTCAAAAAGTTTCTTTTCATACCTTTTGGAAAATTTTGGAAATTTGTGGTAAGGACTATGGGACCAAACTGCTGAGGTCATCGGCCCCTAGGCTTATACACTAATTAATCTAAATTAAACTGACTTACACTAAGGGCAACACACACACACAAACACACACACACACACACACACACACACACACACCTATGCCCGAGGGAGGACTCGAACCTCCGACGGGGCGAGCCGCGCGAACCGTGATAAGACGACGCAGACCGCATGGCTACCCCGTGCGACTTCATATCTTTTCATAGGTATTCAACATGCCCCCTTTGAGATGCACGGCATATGTAAACGCGGTTTTCAAATTGTTCCCACACTGCAGCCGTACACCTTAAGCAACATAATAGTTATGATTTTTTAAATCGGATGGTGTTTTTTGATGTACCATGTAAAACTCGAGAGTTTGCTCTTTCCAACAGCACGTTGTTCATGCACATATCTCAAATATCATAATAGTTATGATTTTTTAAATCGGATAATTCGTTTTGATACACCCCATATATGCTGGCCATGTATTGGCTTCGATTTACTCGGCGTCTTCTTTGAAAACTTAATTTTTATATGTTAAAATATAGATATCCAACCCTTTGTATTCTTATAACATCTTAAATGCAAGGTGATCATCTACTTTCGAATTATACCAATTTGTAATGCTTGGGTGATGCTACACGTGTAAAGTTGGGATAAAATGTGTTGTGTGTCCTGGTTGACCTTGTCCTGCGAATGTCACTGACTGTCGGTGTTTCACCGTCCAAAACGTGACTGTTAGCAAAACAGTGATAGTGACTTTCACAGAGAGATCGACCTGCAAAGATGAGCACACCAAACAAATAGCTTCTAACCCTGTTTTACACGTTTCACTATCGACTAATGTGGCTGTCTGTGAAACGGCGATAGTGACACTCACAGGAGCAGAAGGCAGCTAGCAGGCACCAAGCACATACATTCTAACCATGCCTTACCCGAGTTGCGTCATCCGAACATTAGAAACTGACATTACTTCCAAAAGTGAACTTGGACTGCGGGAAAAGCAGAAAAGAGAAATTTGCATTTGAGCTGTGGTGTTAGACAAGTATACTGAAAATTAAGTGGACTAATAAAGTAAAAATGAGGGGATTCTCCGCACAGTCGACGAGGAAAGAAATATGTCGAAGACACTGACCAGAAGAAGGTATTGGGTGATAGAAAATGTGTTACCACCTGACCGCCGTGGTGCGTGAGAGAGCTGTAGAGGGCAAAAACTTAAGGATAGACAGAGCCAGGAATATATATGATACTGTAAAAGTAAGGTGATTGGTAAATCCTATAATTAATTGGTGAAACCTAAGACTTGCCATCACTGTGTGATAAAAGTCCGACATTTCTTACTGTATGCACAGATTTCGAACTTTTACCAAGAGACGTTGGTAAATGTTAGGATGTACCCATATCAACTGCTAAAACCGTATTTATTTAAAAAAGTCAGCTAAGAAGTTTATTGAAATCGTTTGTATTTTTTGTAAATGTATGTATTTTAAACATTCTTGCATTCCAATGTGATTGTAATGAGCAATATTCCACATTAGTGAGAAACGTGAAAATAGCTTGTGACCGTTAATTTTTGTTACAACAAGGCTCACTATTGTGGCATTTCGAATTACATAATACGGAAGACTATTTACACAAGCATTTATAGTTGAACACTTTTTTAAGCAATTGTACTTTCTGAACCCTTGTCCTCCAACAAAAAATTGTTTGGTAACCACTTCTCGTAGATTAATTTCTTCTCTTGCTACTTCTTCGACGTTGATAAATTTTTCCTTGCACAATGTAAATTGGTTCCTAGTGTACAATGACTTCAGTTACCAGCTTTGGTACCAAGTTGATAAAATTAGTCAACCTGAATATTTATCACTACTGCTATTATAAGTTCAGCATCAATTTTTGCCCTTTCTACATCCGGTACATTAATTCTCTCATTCTGTCCAACTGAAAGTTTTGGAATTTTGTTACATGAGGGTACTTTCATTTTCTTTGCCTGCAGTTGAAGACGTTCTTTGACAGCCTCTCGGATCCGCACTTTCAACCTCCTTCTTTCTGTTCCAGTACTTGATTCACTGGCATAATTCCTTGGCCGTCATTTTCAATTTCCTGTGAGTCAATGGAGTGGTGTTTAACATTGTTTCCAAGTCTTCTTCAGGATTTACTAACGCCTCTTGGTAAAAGTTCGAAAACTATGCATATATGAGAAATTTCGGACTTTTACCACACCGCGATGGTATATCTTCGGTTTCACCGGTCAATTCTAGGATTTACCAATTATCTTACTTTTGCAGTAACATATGCAAAAAATAACTGAGAAATGTTCGGTAAAAGTTCACTCCGAGATAGTACAGAGGAGGAAGTCGTAGCGGGCTGCATCAAAGCAGTTGGAAGACCAATGATTCTTCCCCCCCTCCCTCCGCCCCCCCCCCAACCCCCAAAAAAAATAACTGCACAAATGAGTATTATGCCACAAGATGAGTAGCTATTCAAGATACAATGGACAGGATACATATAGGACCTGCAAACTCGATTAAAGCAAAAATGGTGAGGCGGATATCACATCTACACTACTGGCCATTAAAATTGCTACATCAAGAGGAAATGCAGGTGATAAACGGGTATTCATTGGACAAATATATTATACTAGAACTGAAATGTGATTACATTTTCACACAATTTGGCTGCATAGATCCTGAGAAATCAGTATCCAGAACAACCACCTCAGGCAGTAATAACGGCCTTGATACCCCTGGGCATTGAGTCAAACAGAGCTTGGATGGCGTGTACAGGTACAGCTGCCCATGCAGCTTCAACACGATGCCACAGTTGATCAAGAGTAGTGACTGGCGTATTGTGAGAGCCAGTTGCTCGGCCACTATTGACCAGACGTTTTCAATTGGTGAGAGATCTGGAGAATGTGCTGGCCAGGGCAGCAGTCGAACATTTTCTGTATCCAGAAAGGCCCGTACAGAACCTGCAACATGTGGTCGTGCATTATCCTGCTGAAATGTAGGGTTTCGCAGGGATCGAATGAATGATAAGAGCCACAGGTCGTAACACATCTGACATGTAACGTCCACTGTTCAAAGTGCCGTCAATACGAACAAGAGGAGACCGAGACGTGTAACCAATGGCACCCCATACCATCACGCCGGGTTATACGCCAGTATGGCGATGACGAATACACGCTTCCAATGTGTGTTCAACGCGATGTCGCCAAACACGGATGCGACCATCATGATGCTGTAAACAGAACCTGGAATCATCCGAAAAAATGACGTTTTGCCATTCGTGCAGCAAGGTTCGTGTAGAGTACACCATCGCAAGCGCTCCTGTCTATGATGCAGTGTCAAGGGTAACCCCTCCGAGCTGATAGTCCACGCTGCTGCATACGTCTTCGAACTGTTCGTGCAGATGGTTGTTGTCTTGCAAACGTCCACATTTCTAGACTCAGCGATCGAGACGTGGCTGCACGATCCGTTACAGCCATGCGGAGAAGATACCTGTCATCTCGACTGCTAGTGATACGAGGCCGTTGGAATCCAGCACGGCGTTCCGTATTACCCTCCTGAACCCACCGATTCCATATTCTGCTAACAGTCATTGGATCTCGACCAACGCGAGCAGCAATGTCGCGATACGATAAACCGCAGTCGCGATAGGCTACAGTCCGACCTTGATTAAAGTCTGAAACGTGATGGTACGCATTTCTCCTCCTTCACGAGGCATCACAACAATGATTCACGAGGCAACGCCGGTCATCTGCTGTCTGTGCATGAGAAATCGGTTGGAAACATTCCTCATGTCAGCACGTTGTAGGTGTCGCCACCGGCGCCAACCTTGTGTGAATTCTCTGAAAAGCTAATCATTTGCATATCACAGCATCTTCTTCCTGTCGGTTAAATTTCGCGTCTGTAGCACGTCATCTTCGTGGTGTAGCAATTTTAATGGCCAGTAGTGTATTTGGTTCAAAAATGGCTCTGAGCACTATGGGACAACATCTGAGGTCATTAGTATCCTAGAACTTAGAACTACTTAAATCTAACTAACCTAACGACATCACACACATCCATGCCCGAGGCAGAATGTGAACCTGCGACCGTAGCGTTCGCACAGTTCCAGACTGTAGCACCTAGAACCACTGGGCCACTCCAGCCGGCAGTGTATTTGGTATCAAGGTTCGAACCACCTCCCCGCGAACCTAACGCAATACCAGTTGCAGGTTTCAGCGAGTAGCCGTTTAGAATGGAGTGCTCACCTCTTTTGGGAAGGTGATCTGCCGGATGAAGGTGTCGGTGTTGAGGTCGAAGACGAGCAGCGCGGGCGGCCGCAGCACCCTGGTGGCGGCTCCGCCCAGGATGTCTGCGATGCCGGTGTCCAGCACCCACAGCCGGCCGCACTCGTCAGCGCGCACGCGGAACGGCGACACGATGACCGGCGCCTCGGCGGACGCGTTGGCGCCCTCCAGCAGCGACAGGTCGTGCCACGACCAGTCAGGGTACGGCCGCAGCTTCGGGTTGTCCGTCGGGTCTGCAACACCACAGTCGGCGTCACGTGCTAGCTCTTCGGGCCTCTCGGGAAATACGCTACCCCCTCCCTCCCCACCCTTTCCACGGAACGAACTTGTGACGTCACACTAGTTGCCTTGCCCGATATACACCGCTTGGCTATGTTAAAAGGTAAGTGGGGAATCACTATGTCAGTGAAAAGATAACTCAAAATGGTTCAAATGGCTCTGAGCACTATGGGACTTAACATCTGAGGTCATCAGTCCCCTAGAACTTAGAACTACTTAAACCTAACTAACCTAATGACATCACACACATCCATGCCCGAGGCAGGATTCGAATATGCGACCGTAGCGGTCGCGCGGTTCCAGACTGAAGCGCCTAGAACCACTCGACCACACCGGCCGGCGAAAAGATAACTACTAAATCTCTTAACTTTGACATACACTATGTGATCAAAGGTACCCGGACACCTGGCTAAAAATGACTTACAAGTTCGTGGCGCCTCCCATAGGTAACGCTGGAATTCAGTGTGGTGTTGGTCCACTCTTAACGTTGATGATAGCTTCCACTCTCACAGGCATACGTTCAATCAGGTGCTGCAGGGTTTTTTGGAGATTGGGAGCCCATTCTTCACGGAGTGCTGTACTGAGCGGAGATATCAATATCGGTCGGTGAGGCCTGGCATGAAGTCGGCGTTCCAAAACCTCCCAGAGGTGTTCTATAGGATCCAGGTCAGGACTCTGTGCAGGCTAGTCCATTACAAGGATGTCATTGTCCTGTAAACACTCCGCCACAGGCAGTGCATTATGAACAGGTGCTCGATCGTGATGAAAGATACAATCGTCATCCCCGAATTGCTCTTCAACAGCGGGAAGCAAGAATGTGCTTAAAACATCAATGTAGGCCTGTGCTGTGATAGTGCCATGCAAAACAACAAGGGGTGCAAGACCACTCCATGAAGAGCACGACCACACTTTAACATCACCGCCTCCGAATTTTACTGTTGGCACTACAAACTCTCACCGAGCGAGGTGGCGCAGTGGTTAGACACTGGACTCGCATTCGGGAGGACGACGGTTCAATCCCGCGTCCGGCCATCCTGATTTAGGTTTTCCGTGATTTCCCTAAATCACTCCAGGCAAATGCCGGAATGGTTCCTCTGAAAGGGCACGGCCGACTTCCTTCCCCATCCTTCCCTAATCCGATGAGACCGATGACCACGCTGTCTGGTCTCCTTCCCCAAAACCAACCAACCAACCACTACAAACTCTGGCAGATGACGTTTCACGGGGAATGCGCCATACCCACACCCTGCCATTTGATCGCCACATTGTGTACCGTGATTGATCACTCCACACAACGTTTTTCGTCTGTTCAATCGCCCAATGTTTACGCTCCTTACACCAAGCGAGGCGTCGTTTGGCATTTATCGGCGTGATGTGTGGCTCATGAGCAGTCGCTCGACCATGAAATCCAAGTTTTCTCACCTCACTGTCATAGTACTTGCAGTGGAACCTGATGCGGTTTGGAATTCCTCTGTGTTGGTATGGATAGATATCTACCCATTACACATTACGACGCTCTTCAACAGTCGGCGGTCACTGTCAGTCAATAGACGAAGTCGGTCTGTACGCTTTTGTGCTGTACGTGTCCCTTCACGTTTACACTTCACTATCACATCGGAAACAATGGGCCTGAGGATGTTTAGGAGCGTGGAAATCTCGCGTACAGACGTATGACACAAGTGACACCAAATCACCTGATCAAGTCCGTGTGTTGCGCGGAGCGCCCCATCCTGCTCTCTCTCTAAACTAAATGAGGCTGTATTTACATGGCCGGCCGAAGTGGCCGAGCGGTTCTAGACGCTACAGTCTGGAACCGCGCGACCGCTACGGTCGCAGGTTCGAATCCTGCCTCGGGCATGGATGTATGTAATGTCCTTAGGTTAGTTAGGTTTAAGTAGTTCTAAGTTCTAGGGGACTGATGACCTCAGAAGTTAAGTCCCATAGTGCTCAGGGCCACTTTTTTTTTTTTTTGTATTTACATGTTGCGCTAACGGACGGCGTTACTCAGTACTTGTGCCAACCTCGTAACAGCATCTTGCAAAATCGGGACAAAATTGTGTCTTGTCGGGACAAGAAGGTCGTAACGGTAACGGGCCCGATATTTGGAAGTGGCTGGCAAACCTAGTTATGTCAGCAGACGACCGATGCGAGTGCCTTTGTTAACAGCACGAAATCGCCTACAGCGTATCCGTTGGACCCTAGCTAGACAAATGACTGTGATCTGGTCAGATGAGTCCTGATTTCAGCGGTAAGAGCTGATGATAGGGTTCGAGTGTGGGGCAAACCCCATGAAGCCGTGGACCCAATTCGTCAACAAGCCACTGTGCAAGCTGGTGGTGGCTCCTTAACGGCGTGGGCTTGTTTACATGGAGTGGACTGGGTCCTCTGGTCCAGCTGAACCGATCTTTGATTGGAAATGGTTATATTCGGCTACTTGGAGACAATTTGCAGCCAATTTCATGGACTTCATGGTCCCAAGCAATTATGGAATATTTATGGATGACAATGTGCCATGTCACAGGGTCACAACTGTTTGATATTGGTTTGAAGAACATTCCGACAATTCGAGTGAGTGATTGGGCTACCCAGATTGCCCGACATGAATCCCGTCGGACATTGACAGGACATAATCGAGAGGTCTGCTCGTGCACAAAATCCTGTATCGGCAAAACTTTAGCAATTACAGTCGGTTGTAGAGGTAGCATGCCTCAGTATTTCTGCAGGGAACTTGCAACGACTTTTTGAGTCAGTGCCACGTCGAAGAGCTGCATTACGCCGTGTTTGTCACGATATTATGAGGCATCCCATGACTTTTGTCATGTGTATCGAAAAGTTAACAGAAAGAGGTATTAGAAGATTTCATTCACTGTCTATCAATGTATGTATGTGTGGTGTCACCGTCAGACACAACACTTGCTAGGTGGTAGCCTTTAAATCGGCCACGGTCCGTTAGTATACGTCGGACGCGCATGTCGCCACTATCAGTGATTGCAGATCGAGCGCCGTCGCACGGCAGGTCTAGTCTAGAGAGGCTCCCTAGCACTCGCCCCAGTTGTACAGCCGACTTTGCTAACGATGGTTGACTGTCTACATACGCTCTCATTTGCAGAGACGACAATTTAGCATAGCCTTCAGCTACGTCATTTGCTACGACCTAGCAAGGTGCCATATTCAGTTACTACGAATGTATTCTGAACAGGTAATATTGTGAATCATGTACCGTCAAGAGCGACGTTCATCATTGATGGATTAAAGTTAAGTTTCAAACTAATTACGTCCGCTTTCAGAATTCGAATTCCTTGTCATGTTCCAGACCTCACGTCAGTATAGTTCTTCCCTCCTCACGCCAGCCTGCGTGTATGTCGGCTTCCACTCGTAACACGGTGTTGGCTCTTCTGCCAACACAACAGTATGTTTATAGAAAGAGTTCCATATTCCCTATTACAGGCTTCCAGCAGTCGTAGAAGGGATTTAGTAGATAAAGTTTTGGTTAGTAACTCATGTCCGGAAATGTACCGTTTTGATGTAATACGAGTATAAGTTTCTTAATGGAATGACTTTCAAAGCTCCCGCTCCACAATATGCATACATCGGAGACAACGATGTCTGTCCTGTGAGTTCTGAGCCCTGAGGCTATTTTGCCTGACGAAGGAAGTCATCTTCAAAGTCGACAGTAGGCGCATCTGTGGTGTGCCAGTCAACTCGTCTGGTTCCCAATGTAACAGTTTTTCGCAGCCGCTATTGCAGTTCTACGACAATGTTGTGTAATGTCATGCGTACAAGACGGACTGGTAACGGTGCCCTCTTCTCGGTCTGTATGCTTACCGTGAAGCGGGAGATTTGAAAGTGATCCGATTTTAGAAATTGTTTTGCATCCCAACAGTACATTTCCGGATGTGGGTTCCTTGTCATTATATTCAGTTGTAGGAACGCCTCTCGAAATTAATATTTTTGCGCTTGAAAATGGAAAACAAAGTAGTAAAAATATAGGGATGATACACACCAATCATTAATCCAGATCAGCAGCATAGTTGTTCGCCTTCTCTGACATTAATTAAAATTTCGGTAGATGATGTTACCAGAAGGTAGAATTCTCGCACAGGACAGGCCATTCAGTCATAAGTGCGTCAATAATAATCAAATATCAATAATAATAATCAAATTAATATTGTTTGTTCAATATTTTTCTGTAGTGGAACATGAACATGAACAGTGTGCGAAACGTTGCGCAATTATATCGTAAGAGGGACATTCAATAAGTTATCCTATTAAATTTTTTTCTGAAAGCTTGTTGGTTTTATTCAGCTACCCAATACACCATTTTACACAGAGTATGCGAAGGAACTTGCCCCCCATCTGGCAGCGGTGTACCATAGGTCTCTAGAAGAGAGTAGCGTTCCAAAAGATTGGAAAAGGGCACAGGTCATCCCCGTTTTCAAGAAGGGACGTCGAACAGATGTGCAGAACTATAGACCTACATCTCTAATGTCGATCAGTTGTAGAATTTTGGAACAGGTATGATGTTCGAGTATAATGACTTTTCTGGAGACTAGAAATCTGCTCTGTAGGAATCAGCATGGATTTCGAAAAAGACGATCGTGTGAAACCCAGCTCGCGCTATTCGTCCACGAGACTCAGAGGCCCATAGACACGGGTTTCCAGGCAGATGCCGTGTTTCTTGACTTCCGCAAGGCGTTGGATACAGTTCTCCACAGTCATTTAATGAACAAAGTAAGAGCGTATGGACTATCACACCAATTGTGTGAATGGATTGAAGAGTTCCTAGATAACAGAACGCAGCATGTCATTATCAATGGAGAGAAGTCTTCCGAAGTAAGAGTGACTTCAGGTATGCCGCAAGGGAGTGTCATAGGACCGTTGCTATTCACAGTATACATAAATGACCTTGTGGATGACATCGGAAGTTCACTGAGGATTTTTGCGTGTGATGCTGTAGTATATCGAGAGGTTGTAACAATGGAAAATTGTGCTGAAATGCAGGAGTATCTGCAACGAATTGACGCATGGTGCAGGGAATGGCAATTGAATCTCAATGTAGACAAGTGTAATGTGCTGCGAATACATAGAAAGAAAGCTCCTTTATCATTTAGCTACAATATAGGAGGTCAGCAACTGGAAGCAGTTAATTCCATAAACTATCTGGGAGTAGGCATTAGGAGTGATTTAAAATGGAATGAGCATTTAAATTAATCGTCGGTAAAGCAGATGCCAGACTGATATTCATTGGAAGAATCCTAAGCAAATGCAGTCCGAAAACAAAGGAAGTAGGTTACAGTACACTTGTTCGCCCACTGCTTGAATACTGCTCACCGGTGTGGGATCCGTACCAGATACGGTTGATAGAAGAGATAGAGAAGATCCAACGGAGAGCAGCGCGCTTCGTTACAGGATCATTTCGTAATAGCGAAAGCGTTACGGAGATGATAGATAAACTCTAGTGGAAGTCTCTGCAAGAGAGACGCTCAGTAGATCAGGGTGGGCTTTTATTGAATTTTCGAGAACCTTCACCGAAGAGTCAAGCAGTATATTGCTCCTTCCTACGTA
Organism: Schistocerca nitens; assembly: GCF_023898315.1. Classification (NCBI taxonomy): domain Eukaryota; kingdom Metazoa; phylum Arthropoda; class Insecta; order Orthoptera; family Acrididae; genus Schistocerca; species Schistocerca nitens. The sequence goes on along the minus strand of NC_064622.1, from coordinate 145,951,323 downwards.
TATCTCTCGAAGAGACCATGAGGATAAAGTCAGAGAGATTAGAGCCCACACGGACGCACACCGCCAATTTTTCTTTCCACGAACAAAACGAGACAGGAATAGAGGGGAGAACCGATAGAGGTACTCAAGGTACCCTCCGCCACACACCGTCAGGTGGCTTGCGGAGTACGGATGTAGATGTAGATAATTCCCCCTCTTTCGGCTTCAAAACCCTATTTTTCAACATTATCTCCGTTCAACGCGACGACGTTACGCTACCTTACTGGTAGGGCCTGTACTTCCGCATTGTACCACTCTACTGGTCGACATCGCAGCCAACGTCAGGCTGCATTAATAATCTCCGCATCACCCACGTACTGCATCCCGCGGAGTACATCCTTCATTCGGTCAAACAGATGGACGTCGGAAGTTGAGAGTTCCGGTCTGTAGCGTGTATGGGGAAGAACAGTCCAATGAAGTTGTCTGAGTTCCTCTCTGGTGCACAGAGTTGCGTGAGATCTTTCACTGTTACGGGGAAAGAGAAGTTGGTTTGCATTTTTGTGGCGACGAACACGCTGAAGTCGTTTCTTCAGTATCGTGATGTAAGCACAATACACTTCAGAACTGATCGTTGCACTTTGAGAAAAGCCGGCCGAAGTGGCCGCGCGGTTCTGGCGCTGCAGTCTGGAGCCGCGAGACCGCTACGGTCGCAGGTTCGAATCCTGCCTCGGGCATGGATGTGTGTGATGTCCTTAGGTTAGTTAGGTTTAACTAGTTCTAAGTTCTAGGGGACTAATGACCTCAGCAGTTGAGTCCCATAGTGCTCAGAGCCAGCCACTTTGAGAAAGGACTTCAAACAGAGTAACACCTTCAGAGTTCCATAACACCAGAAGATCGTCGCCACGAATTTACTGGGTGAGGGTAAACTTTCTTCTATGGGGCAAAGGTGTGGCGCCATTGCACGGACTGCCGTTTTGTTTCCGGTTTGAAGTGATGAACCCATATTTCATCGCTTGTGACGATGTTCCGCAAGAGCACCAGCCTTTTAGCGCGCAAGTAATTCCTCACAGATGCTCCTCCGTTGCCCTTTATGGTCTTCTGTTAAGCGGCGAGGAACCCTAAGCTCAGCCGGCCGCGGTGGTCTAGCGGTTCTAGGCGCTCAGTCCGGAACCGCGCGACTGCTACGGTCGCAGGTTCGAATCCTGCCTCGGGCATGGATGTGTGTGATGTCCTTAGGTTAGTTAGGTTTAAGTAGTTCTAAGTTGTAGGGGACTGATGACCACCGATGTTAAGTCCCATAGTGCTCAGAGCCATTTGAACCATTTGAACCCTAAGTTCACACACCTTTGAGTACCCCAACTGGTCGACAAGTATGTCAGCGCTACCAACAGAGACCTCTAGCTGTGCAACGAGGTGTTTGTTTGTGATCCATCAATCACCTCAAATGAGAGAGTGCCCGCATTTTTCAACATTGCACCAGTCACAGCTGTGTACTGTCAGCCGGCACGTGGTGGATCGGAGAGGTTTGCAGTATATTTTTGATACGTCTCGCCCAACAGCTCACCGTGCTTTGGTTCACTGCCAGATCTCCGTAGACGTTCTGCAAGCGGCTATGATTGTCTACGGTGCTGTGGTTTCCCGCTAAAGAAACTCAGTGACAGCTCTCTGCCTGGAACGCAACTCCTATACAGAGGCCATTTTAAAGGCTTCTTGTAGCACCGCCACCTATGGGAAGTACACGAAATTATGAGGGGTATAGAGGGTATATTTCACGATGTCCCAACAACAAATACCGCATTTTTTGAACATAAACTGTCCGAGAAAAAAACGTGTTGCATTACTTACTGAGCGTCCCTACTATTTTAACAGATACATTGTTTGACAGGAAGCTCTATTTGCGGTTTGTCGTCTGGTAGTGAAATTTCAAATAACTTTTATATAAACGGAGGCGTTGTTGTTGTTGTTGTGGTCTTCAGTCCTGAGACTGGTTTGATGCAGCTCTCCATGCTACTCTATCCTGTGCAAGCTTCTTCATCTCCCAGTACTTACTGAACCTACATCCTTCTGAATCTGCTTAGTGTATTCATCTCCTGGTCTCCCTCTACGATTTTTACCCTCCATGCTGCCCTCCAGTACTAAATCGGTGATCCCTTGATGCCTCAGAACATGTCCTACCAACCGATCCCTTCTTCTAGTCAAGTTTGCCAAAAACTCCTCTTCTCCCCAATTCTATTCAATACCTCCTCATTAGTTATGTGATCTACCCATCTAATCTTCAGCATTCTTCTGTAGCACCACATTTCGAAAGCTTCTACTCTCTTCTTGTCTAAACTATTTATCGTCCATTTTTCACTTCCATACATGGCTACACTCCATACAAATACTTTCTGAAACGACATCCTGACACTTAAATCTATTCTCGATGTTAACAAATTTCTCTTCTTCAGAAACGCTTTCCTTGCCATTGCCATTCTTCATTTTATATCCTCTCTACTTCGACCATCATCAGTTACTTTGCTCCCCAAATAGCAAAACTCCTTTACTACTTTGTCTCATTTCCTAATCTAATTCCCTCAGCATCACGGAGACGTTAAAAAATCAAAGTAGGCAGAGTTTGGTCTGATAATATCTGCAGGAGATACTTCTACATTAATCGTACTTTTGTATCTAGAGCAAAGAAACTCCTTTCAGGTTCTTTTCTTATTTACTTTTTTGTTTGACGAAAGATTTGGTAAAATCAGTTTTGGGAGAGACTCACAGAACACGTTCTGCAGGTTTTGCGTAGACTTTAGAGTCCTCGAATGGAGCTTTGTGAGAATGGTTATATTGTTGCGGAGTGCGACGGGTAGGACTTTCTGTTGTACTGATGCCTAGAAAAGTTATTTCTATTGATCATATTGGAATGTTTAATTTAAATTCTCTAATGTGTTTCATCCAGCAGGGGGCAACAGTTGTCAGTAATTTTTACACGGCCATTATTATGAATAAATACTGAATATTCTACAGTATATACATAATAATCAAAAAAGAAATTTAGTCGCATTTTTTGTAGTTAAACAATGCCAAACCGCGCTGTCATGAAGATTAGACATAGCCGTTCCCGATGGCTACACTCGTAATACTACTTATGCCGTGCAATCAGAGGCTCTTCTTCACAACATCATAGCAGCCAGTTCAGCTGTCTACAGTCCTTGAGCCCATTTGCGCAAACATCTCAGTTAGTACGGTCACACTCAGCGCAAAATCGCACACTTGTGCTAACAAAACTGAAGCGAGCTCGTTAAGGAGGCCTGCTTGTGTCGTGTGTAGGACTCCTAAGTGACGTTTCCCAGATGTTGCGCCATTTGTACACGTGCGTCTATAGCCGCCAAGCCATCGTGAAGTGCATAGCGCCACTGGTCTTTCTGCGTCGAATACATCGGTTCTCGTCAGATCACCGAAGTCAAGCAATATGAGGCGTGATCAGTACTTGGATGGATAACTGCCTAGTTGCGCCACGTGACATGGCACCTTTCCATATGCCTTGACGGCAAACGGGAGAGGGGTTCCTCATCACCGGACTTTGAACCAGTGTCTTCTGCTTTTCCTCGTGCCTTTATCTTGTATTATTTCGCAGGGTCGGCATGGTTAAGGTCGGATTTGGCATGGTTAATTTTAAGGGGTGGCCAGATGCCCTTCCTGTCGCCACCCCAAACCCCCGGGACGGAATTAGTGTACTCCATCTGTCTGCGTCTCGTGTAAACCATGAAAGAGTGCGAACGTTTTCAAATGTCTGCGCGTCGTGTAACTAAGGCGGGACGTGGGGGCCAGCCCAGTATTCAACTAGTGGAATGTGGAAAACCGCCTAAAACCACATCCAGGCTGACCAGCACACCGGCCCTCGTCGTTAATCCGCAGGGCGGATTCGATCCGGGGCCGGCGCGCCTACCCGAGTCCAGGAAGCAGCGCATTAGCGCCCTCAGGTCTTTGAGCCGGTGTATTGAATAATCAACGAAAGGATAACGTTCTACGAGTCGGGGCGTGGAATGTCAGAAGCTTGAACGTGGTAGGGAAACTAGAAAATCTGAAAAGGGAAATGCAAAGGCTCAATCTAGATATAGTAGGGGTCAGTGAAGTGAAGTGGAAGGAAGACAAGGATTTCTGGTCAGATGAGTATCGGGTAATATCAACAGCAGCAGAAAATGGTATAACAGGTGTAGGATTCGTTATGAATAGGAAGGTAGGGCAGAGGGTGTGTTGCTGTGAACAGTTCAGTGACCGGGTTGTTCTAATCAGAATCGACAGCAGACCAACACCGACAACGATAGTTCAGGTATACATGCCGACGTCGCAAGCTGAAGATGAACAGATAGAGAAAGTGTATGAGGATATTGAAAGGGTAATGCAGTATGTAAAGGGGGACGAAAATCTAATAGTCATGGGCGACTGGAATGCAGTTGTAGGGGAAGGAGTAGAGGAAAAGGTTACAGGAGAATATGGGCTTGGGACGAGGAATGAAAGAGGAGAAAGACTAATTGAGTTCTGTAACAAGTTCAGCTAGTAATAGCGAATACCCTGTTCAAGAATCACAAGAGGAGGAGGTATACTTGGAAAAGGCCGGGAGATACGGGAAGATTTCAATTAGATTTCATCATGGTGAGACAGAGATTCCGAAATCAGATACTGGATTGTAAGGCGTACCCAGGAGCAGATATAGACTCAGATCACAATATAGTAGTGATGAAGAGAAGGCTGAAGTTCAAGACATTAGTCAGGAAGAATCAACACGCAAAGAAGTGGGAACGGAAGTACTAAGGAATGACGAGATACGTTTGAAGTTCTCTAACGCTATAGATACAGCAATAGGGAATAGCGCAGTAGGCAGTACAGTTGAAGAGGAATGGACATCTCTAAAAAGGGCCATCACAGAAGTTGGGAAGGAAAACATATGTACAAAGAAGGTAGCTGCGAAGAAACCATGGGTAACACAAGAAATACTTCAGTTGATTGATGAAAGGAGGAAGCACAAACATGTTCCGGGAAAATCAGGAATACAGAAATACAAGTCGCTGAGGAATGAAATAAATAGGAAGTGCAGGGAAGCTAAGACGAAATGGCTGCAGGAAAAATGTGAAGACATCGAAAAAGATATGATTGTCGGAAGGACAGACTCAGCATACAGGAAAGTCAAAAAAACCTTTGGTGACATTAAAAGCAACGGTGGTAACAAAATTAAAAGTGCAACGGGAATTCCACTGTTAAATGCAGAGGAGAGAACAGATAGGTGGAAAGAATACATTGAAAGCCTCTATGAGGGTGAAGATTTGTCTGATGTGATAGAAGAAGAAACATGAGTCGATTTAGAAGAGATAGGGGATCCAGTATTAGAATCGGAATTTGAAAGAGCTCTGGAGGACTTACGGTCAAATAAGACAGAAGGGATAGATAACATTCCATCAGAATTTCTAAAATCATTGGGGGAAGTGGCAACAAAACGACTATTCACGTTGGTGTGTAGAATATATGAGTCCGGCGATATACCATCTGACTTTCGGGAAAGCATCATCCACACAATTTCGAAGACGGCAAGAGCTGACAAGTGCGAGAATTATCGCACAATCAGCTTAACAGCTCATGCATCGAAGCTGCTTACAAGAATAATATACAGATCGGGTGTAGGGCTTTACATCAGGAAAGAAATGGAACCCAGCGTAGTTGCAGTAAGGTATGTAAGCGAACGACTGATGTGGATAGATTTGACAGTGTCTAGCAAGAAAATTAGGATTGTGTCAGTATATTCGCATTGTGAAGGGACAGATCAAGATAAGATGGATAGTTTTTATGAGGCACTCAGTGATGTAGTTGTTAGAGTAAAGGACAAGGACAGTGTTCTGCTCATGGGTGATTTTAACGCCAGGATTGGAAACCGAACAGAAGGGTATGAATAGGTTATGGGTAAATTTGGAGAGGATATGGAGGCCAACAGGAACGGGAAACAACTCTTGGATTTCTGTGCCAGTATGGGCTTAGTAATCACAACCTCCTTTTTTAAACATAAGAACGTTCACCGGTATCCTTGGGAAGGCAGGGGAACCAGATCTGTCATTGACTATATAATAACAGATCAGGAATTCAGGAAGGCTGTGAGGGACACACGTGTATTCAGGGGAGTCTTTGAGGACACTGATCATTGTTTAATCTGCAGTGAAATTGGGATTGTGAGGCCGAAAGTGCAGGAGGTCAGGTCCATATGTAGGAGGATAAGAGTGGAGAAACTTCAGGATAAGGAAATGGGGCACAAGTACATAACAGCGATCTCAGAAGGGTACCAGTTAGTTGAATGTAGTCAATTACAGTCATTGGAAAAGGAATGGACAAGGTACAGGGACACAGTACTAGAAGTGGCTAAAGAATGTCTTGGAACAGTAGTGTGTAAAAGTAGGATGAAGCAAACAGCTTGGTGGAATGACACACTCAAGGCAGCCTGTAAAAGGAAAAAGAAGGCGTATCAAAAATGGCTACATACTAGAACTCAGGTAGACAGAGAAAGTTATGTTGAAGAAAGAAACAAATTGCAGCGGCTACGCAGGATAATTGAAATGGCCTGGGAGTCGGGACAGGTTCCATCAGACTGGACAAAAGCAGTAATCACACCAGTCTTTAAACATGGAAACAGAAAAGATTGTAACAACTACAGAGGTATCTCTTTAATCAGCGTCGTGGGTAAATTCTTCTCAGGTATTGTTGAAAGGAAAGTGCGAGTATTAGTTGAAGACCAATTGGATGAAAATCAGTGTGGGTTTAGGCCTCTTAGAGGTTGTCAGGACCAGATCTTTAGCTTACGGCAAGTAATGGAGAAGTGTTATGAGCGGAACAGGGAATTGTATGTAAGCTTTATAGATCTAGAAAAGGCGTATGACCGGGTTCCTAGGAGGAAGTGATTCTCTGTTCTGCGAGATTATGGAATAGGAGGCAAACTTTTGCAAGCATATAAGGTCTTTACATGGATAGTCAGGCAGCAGTTAGAGTTGACGGTAAATTGAGTTCACGGTTCAGAGTAGTTTCAGGGGTAAGACGAGGCTGCAACCTGTCTCCACTGTTGTTCATATTATTTATGGATCATATGTTGAAAACAATAGACTGGCTGGGTGAGATCAAGATATGTGAACACAAAATAAGCAGTCTCGCATATGCGGATGACTTAGTTGTGATGGCAGATTCGATTGGAAGTTTGCAAATATTTCAGAGCTAGATGAGAAATGTAAGGACTATGGTATCAAGATTGGCATCTCGAAAACGAGAGTAACGTCAGTGGGAAAGAAATATAAACGGATTGAGTGCCAAATAGGAGGAACAAAGTTAGAACAGGTGGACGGTTTCAAGTACTTAGGATGCATATTCTCACAGGATGGCAACATAGTGAAAGAACTGGAAGCGAGGTGTAGCAAAGCTAATGCAGTGAGCGCTCAGCTACGATCTACTCTCCTCTGCAAGAAGGAAGTCAGTACCGAGACTAAGTTATCTGTGCACCGTTCAATCTTTCGACCAACTTTGTTGTATGGGAGCGAAAGCTGGGTGGGTTCAGGTTACCTTACCAACAAGGTTGAGGTTACGGATGTGAAAGTAGCTAGGATGATTGCAGGTACTAGTAGATGGGAACAATGGCAGGAGGGTGTCCACAATGAGGAAATCAAAGAAACACTGGGAATGAACTCTATAGATGTAGCAGTCAGGGCGAACAGGCTTAGATGGTGAGGTCATGTTACACGCATGGGAGAAGCAAGGTTACCCAAGAGACTAATGGGTTCAGCAGTAGAGGGTAGGTGGAGTCGGGGTAGAGCAAGGAGAAGGTACCTGGATTCGGTTAAGAACGATTTTGAAGTAATAGGCTTAACATCAGAAGAGGCACCAATGTTAGCACTGAATAGGGGATCATGGAGGAATATTATAAGGGGGACTATGTTCCAGACTGAACGCTGAAAGGCATAATCAGTCTTAAATGATGATGATGATGATGAAGAATGGAAAAGAAAATTGAGAATGCGCTGGTGACGATCAGTTTGGCTTTAGGAAAAGTAAACGGACGAGAGAGGCAATTCTGACGTTACGGCTAATAATGGAAGCAAGGCTAAAGAAAAATCAAGACACTTTCATAGGATTTGTCGACCTGGAAAAAGCGTTCGACAATATAAAATGGTGCAAGCTGTTCGAGATTCTGAAAAAAGTAGGGGTAAGCTATAGGGAGAGACGGGTCATATACAATATGTACAACAAACAAGAGGGAATAATAAGGGTGGACGATCAAGAACGAGGTGCTCGTATTAAGAAGGGGGTAAGACAAGGCTGTAGCCTTTCGCCCCTACTCTTCAATCTGTACATCGAGGAAGCAATGATGGAAATAAAAGAAAGGTTCAGGAGTGGAATTAAAATACAAGGTGAAAGGATATCAGTGATACGATTCGCTGATGACATTGCTATCCTGAGTGAAAGTGAAGAAGAATTAAATGATCTGCTGAACGGAATGAACAGTCTAATGAGTACACAGTATGGTTTGAGAGTAAATCGGAGAAAGACGAAGGTAATGAGAAGTAGTAGAAATGAGAACAGCGAGAAACTTAACATCAGGATTGATGGTCACGAAGTCAATGAAGTTAAGGAATTCTGCTACCTAGGCAGTAAAATAACCAATGACGGACGGAGCAAGGAGGACATCAAAAGCAGACTCGCTATGGCAAAAAAGGCATTTCTGGCCAAGAGAAGTCTACTAATATCAAATACCGGCCTTAATTTGAGGAAGAAATTTCTGAGGATGTACGTCTGGAGTACAGCATTGTATGGTAGTGAAACATGGACTGTGGGAAAACCGGAACAGAAGAGAATCGAAGCATTTGAGATGTGGTGCTATAGACGAATGTTGAAAATTAAATGGACTGATAAGGTAAGGAATGAGGAGGTTCTACACAGAATCGGAGAGGAAAGGAATATGTGGAAAACACTGATAAGGAGAAGGGACAGGATGATAGGACATCTGTTAAGACATGAGGGAATGACTTCCATGGTACTAGAGGGAGCTGTAGAGGGCAAAAACTATAGAGGAAGACAGAGATTGGAATACGTCAAGCAAATAATTGAGGACGTAGGTTGCAAGTGCTACTCTGAGATGAAGAGGTTAGCACAGGAAAGGAATTTGTGGCGGACCGCATCAAACTAGTCAGTAGACTGATGACCAAAAAAAAAAATTGGATTAAATCCCGAAACTCGCTGCGGTGCCTGATGAAGCGATGGTACGTGATGCAGTTGATGGTGCTCCGTCCGCTAGATGCTGAGTTAAACTCGGCGACCCCTCGATGCTCATCAGGAGGAGGAGCAGACTACGTGCCGGCACCGGGTTTCACCCTCTCCCTTCTCTCATCACTATCATCCAACACAAACATAACAAGACACTACACACACCTATTACAGTTGCACCACTCATTAGACACACTTAAACGCATAACTCTGAAGCAAAGGTGCCATTGTGTGCGAAGGACAGGGAAACCTTTCCAGTCAGGCGACTGATCCCTTCCGTGTCTCCCAGCCAACAATGCCACAAAGCTTTACTTTTCTTTTAGTGTATAACCCAAATGCGACTTTCTGCCTTTTTCCACATGCTCCCTAATATCTCTCGCCTTATTTTGTCGCTCTTATTTCCAATATTGTGTCGGACATCCTTTTTCCCGGCTTAGCGCAGCGTCTCACGTGGCATGCTCTCAAGGTGAAATGGTTCAAATGGCTCTGAGAACTATAGGACTTAACATCTGAGGTCATCAGTCCCTTAGAACATAGAACTACTTAAACGTAACTAACCTAAGGACATCACACACATCCATGCCCGAGGCAGGATTCGAACCTGCGACCGTAGCACTCGCGCTGTTCCATGCTCTCAACAAGTGGTTAGAAACCTCCTGGTGAAGTATTAAGCCATGCTGCCTCTACAGCCATCCACGAATGCGAAAGTGTTTTCGAAGCAGGATTTTGTGCACGAACGGACCTCTCGATCATGTCTTATAAATGTTCGATGGGATTCACATCGCGCGATCTGGGTGGCCAAATCAGTCTATCGAATTGCCCAGAAAATTCTTCAAACCGATGACAATGCACTTTGTCATTCATAAAAATTCTATCATTATTTGCTAACACGAAGTCGAAATAATGGATGCAAATGGTCGAACGTAACAATTTCCAGTCAATGATCAGTTCAGTTGGACCAGAGGACCCATTCCATTCCATGTAAACACAGCCCATACCATTATGGAGCCACCAAGAGCCTGCACACTGCCTTGTTGGAAACTTGGGTCCATGACTTCTTTGGGTGTACGCCACACTCGAACCCTACCATCAGCTCTTACCAACTGAAATCGGAACTCATCTGACCAGGCCACGGACTTAACAGTCGTTTAGGGTCCAACCGACATGATCACGAGCCAAGGAGAGGCGCTGCAGGCGATGTCGTGATGGTAACAAAGGCACTCGCGTCGGTCGTCTGCTGCCATAGCCCGTTGAAGACAAATTTGGCCTCATTGTCCTAATGGATACGTTCGCCGTACATTCCACTTTGATTTCTGTGGTTATTTCGCTTAGTGTTGCTTGTCTGTTAGCACTTACAACTATACGCAAACTCCGCTGCTGTCGGTGGTTAAGTGAGAGCCGACGGCCACTGCGTCGTCCGTGGTGAGAGGTAATACCTGAAATTTGGTATTCTCGGCACACACTTGACACTATGGATCACGAAATATTGAATTCTCTAACGATTTCCGAAATGGTATGTGTCTTGCTCCAACTACTATTCCGCGTTCAAAGTCTGTTAGTTCCTGTCGTGCGGCCATAATCACATCACATGAATCACCTGACATCTCCGTCAATGCATTCCCCTTTTATACATTGTGTACACGATACTATCGCCATCTGTACATGTACATACATGCGTTCATACCGCTATCCCACGACTTTTGTCACTTCAGTGTATTACGATTCTAGCAGCGCCTCAATAAGGTCATTCCATATCTGCTGTCAGACTTACTTCACAACGCTTGAGCAGTCTGCTGGAACTGGATGTACTTTTTTTATATTGAAACCTACGTGTCTCTTGTACCCATGGCTATGTGGATAAATAACAATACAATGGAATCAAAGAAATGTATTACAGCTTTTTACGAATTTTAGATAATACCTACACACTAGTGAAAACATATTTTCATATTCACTAAAACATGTGTAGAGTCCGTATACATTGCAGTTCTTCTTGGATAATAACGAGTTTACTGATGTTGACAGCGCACAGTTGAATTTTAGATCTTCTAACGCAATATTTGGATCTCAAAAAGAAATGTTTTCTTTTTACCACATGTTTACATCGGAGTAAGGAAACTGATGCAGATGTTCTTGAAGCAGCTGAGACTGAACGTCAGGTGCTTCTTAAGCGATTTGAACATCTGTATGTGCACTAGCAATGACGCACTGTTAGTGAAGGACATATTTGCGCGTAGACACTTAGACTACTTTTAGAGGACTCCAGACATTCAGTTTTTTTGACTAGAGGAATATCATCGGACTTTCGGAAGAGTTTCATCCGTACTATTTCGAAGACAGCAAGAGCTGATAAGTGCGACAAATATCTCACACGATAAATGTCCCACAATGAACTTAACAGATGATACATTAAAGTCGGTGACTAGAATAAAAAGCACAAGAGTCTGTCTGCTTAGCTAGATGGTAACGTGCTCGCCTCCTATGCAAGCGGGCCCGGGTTCGATTCCCGGGCGGGCCGGAGATTTTCTTCGCTCAGGGACTGGGTGTTGTGTTGTCCCCATCAACTTTTCATCCTCATCACATGCGTGCAAGTCGTCCAATGTGGCGTCGACTGAAATAAGACTGGCACTAAGCGGCCGAACTTCCCCGGTTGGGGACTCCCGACCAACGATCTCATACGCTCATTTCCATTTTTCTTATGCAGAAGAATGGAAGAATCGTAGAGGCTCTGTTGATGATGATCAGTTTGTCTTTTGGAAACGGAAAGCCACCAGAGGGGCTGTTCCGATGTTACAATTGGTAATAAAAGGATCCCTTCAGATACAATCAAAACTTTCCGTGGGATTTGTCGACCTAGTAGAAACGTTCGGCAATTTAAAGTGGCGAAATATGTTTGAAACACTCAGAAACATAGATACACGCTACATGGGAAGACTTAATAATCATTATGTCCAAGAACCAAGAGGGAACAATGAGAATGGAAGACCAAAAGCTAAATGTTCAGATAAAAAAGAGTCTAAGGCAGGGATTCAGTCTTTATAGTCTACTGTACAATGTGAACTTCGAGGAAGCAATGACGGAAATAAACGAGAGGTTCAGGAGTGGGTTCAAATTCAAAATGGAAGAATATCAATGATAACATTCGCTGATGGAATTGCTATCATCGGTGAAACTGTAGTAGAAATACTGCACTATTACACGAAACCTCAGGTTGGAACCATTGCTGCACGATGTTCATTGTGCATTCACTTCTACGGTCTAATGAATGGGCAGTATTGAGCAGTAGGCGGCCAGGTGATCACTATATGTGGTTTGTTTGAGCTCTACGTGAATTAACAAAAAAACTTGCAGAACTGGATGCCATCTTTCATAGGTGTTCTTCTTCTCTTCCCCGAGTGTTCACAGGGAGTCCATTCCTGTACAAACTCTCTTTGATATTCACAATTTAAAGTGTAAATTTGTATTTCTTAGTGCAGTTTGCAGTGATGTTAAATCGCACTCTTTCCAGGTGAACGATCTTTCAGAAATGAAAGAGAATATTGACGACTTGCTGTGTTAACAGGAACTGACAGAGATGGGCCCCTTAATATAATCTGATAACCCTGGAGAAACAGAAAGTACAATGAAGAAATTTTATCAAAAATGTGGAAAACGAGCTTTTAGAAATAACTGATACAACAAATTGGTTATCTGTATTCGAGTCCCCGCCCTCCTCTACAATTTTTTGCCTTCTACAGTTCCCTCTAGTACCATGGATATCATTACCTCATGTCTTAATTCGGTTATTAACATCCAGTTCCCACTTCTAGTTAATTTTGATCAAATTTTTCTGCCCTCACCGGTTCTCTAGATAATCGTCTCATTTCTTACGAGTCCACTTAATTGTCTGCGCGTTTCTGTAAGATCACATCTTACCGATGATGTTACCTACTTTCTCAGACATTTTTTTTCAGCTTAAGATCTATGTAGGATACTAATAAACTTATTTTATCTATGAATCAGCTCTTTGCCTACGATAGTCTCTTTTTGCATCCTCTTTGCTTCCAGAGCAGCATAATTCTACAATTGCGGCTACTAAGCGGTCCCCAACTTCGATTTTAAGTTAGTAGCAACATTCATTTCTGTTACTGCCCGTTAGATCCATATTTCTTTGATCTGTTCTGAATTTCCTTCGTACGTTGATATGTTTACTATGCATACACCTTTAGTATCTTACGAAGCAGGGATTCTCCGATACAAGTAAGTATTCGATTCTTTTGTTTCGATATAGATTCGAATAAATCCTTTCGATACTTATTTAGTATCGAAAGAAAAGTACTTTCATCAAATCGATTTTACGCGCTTATCCCAGTAGTGAGAGAGCGATTGGGTGAGTGAGTGAGTGTTTGCTTGGCCTTCGTCGCCAGGCCTATTCATTGGCCATATTGTTTATTGTGTTTTGGAAGTGCGTGCTTCTTGTCAAAAGTTTATTAACTTTTATTGTGTCAAGACGCTGCCGACGTCTGAAGTATGGACATATTTTTTTACAATGAATGACACCACGGCAAAGTGCAAGAAACGTTATAAAACTGAAGTTTTTGTGGCAGTATGCACAATTTATTTAAACAAACCAGTACCCACGGAACTGCTGTAGACTGAAATTAAAAGTCAGCTGTGCCTCTGGGATTGATAAAGCGAGTGAAAGGTGTCTGTAAACCTAATAATAATTCTCTTTTGATATCCTCTGATACAGAATTGTCATATCTGTGCAGACTTGTTTTTTAGATTGTGGGTTGTTCTTTTAAAGTTTGTCAGTAATTTATTTTCATTCCCAATGTAGCTATGAGTATCTATCATTTCGAATTTTGAAGTTATGAGAGAAAAACGCTGAGACAATAACATCTCGAAAATACAATTAAAACCTGCAGGGATGGGAAGTGTCGTCTTTCGACAAATATGTGTAGCTTTAATTTTATAGTCTTTAATTATTCTAATTGGTAGTTTTAATATGTTTGATTTTATAAACTAGTGAGACTTCAACAATGTCTTGTCGTCACTGCAACATCTACATCTATACTCTGCAAACCACCGTGATGTGCACGACAGAGGATACGCCCCATTGTACTAGGTGTCAGGGTACCTTCCTTTACGAAGAATGAAGAATGGTTGGTTAGATGACTCTGTGCTTTCTGCAATTAATGTAATCTTATCCTCACGATCTCTATGTGAGTGATATGTAGGGGGTTGAGTATATTCCTGGAGTCATAAATTAAAGCCGGTTTTCGAAACTTTGTAGGTAGGCTTTCTCAGGATAATTTACATCTATCTCCAACACTCTGCCAGTTCAGTTTCTTCAGCATATGTGTGGCACTCTCTCACGAATCAAACAAACCTGTCACAATTCATGCTGCCCTTCTCTGTATACGCTCAGTATCCCTGTTAGTTAGTCACCACAGCGTAACTATAATAATAATGCTTCATCTTTATGTAAGTACAGATATATTTTCGACAAATGCTGCCTTGCCACTTACAATTGTCCCACTTGTATCTGTTTAGTCTCGAGCGATCTGTAACAATGTAAACATGTACATGAATGTATAAACACCTGAGGATGGGCGCAAGCCCGAAACCGGTCGTGTGACAAATAAATAACCTTTTATTGTGACTGGTAGCGGAAATTTTTCTACATCCTATAAAGGAACAGTCACGGAGTTCAACAGTATCCACTATGCATAAAATTCAAACTGAAGTGCACTACCTGCTTTGTCTACTCTGAGCCTGTGTGATTATTCCGCATTTACTGAACATTTATGCAGTTTCTTTAAGACAGCACTTCATTATAGATAACTACATCATCTTCAGAAAGTCTGAGGTTACTATTAATATTGTCCGCAAGGTCACTATTGTACAACATATGTTCCGAGTGAATGTTTATTTTTTAAACCAGTGCAAATACGATTCAGAATAGAAATAGACTGTTTCCTAAATATTTACAGCAAAAAGCTAGTTTTCTATTTAAGGTTTATTATTAATAAAAAATTAAACTATTTAATGTGTTTTGTTGGACTACATAAAATAAGCAGTCCATTAAAATATTATATACACAGCATTACTTCAATGCATAAAAAATTGAAAAGAGTATCGATATGAGTAGGTATCGATACTTTTGTAGTACTCATTAGAGGAGTATCGCATGACGACTTTAGAACTACTCTTTTCAGTAGGTATCGATACTTTGAAGATATCGAAAGATCCCTAGTTAGGTAGGAAGCAGTGAACGTCCAGGTAGGCACACTGACCGTCTCTCCGGACGTAGGCGAGCGAGGCGGGAACGCCGGCCTTCCAGCGCGGCACCGTGACGAAGACGCGCTCTCCCCACACCTCGACGCCCACCGGCACATTGTCGGAGGGCCGGAAGCGCTTGGTCGCCATGGCCGCCGAGCGCTCGGCGTCCGACGGGAAGTCGAAGTCCAGCTGCCGCCAACGGAACGTCTCGTTCAGCTTGCCTGCAACACATTATAGGGACACTAATCACTGGAAGACCCTGATACAGAACCAAATACGAACGGATATACGCAGTGAAACGGATATTACCGGAAATTACAATCGAAGTGATGGACGCTAAATGCGAACGACATAAGGTGTAACTAAACACAACAGACACAAAATTATTAACCTCGAAGAGACGTCACGCTAGGGCATGGAACACTGTCTCTGCCCTGGATAATGGGCTCAAACGGGCGAGGAAGAGAGTACACAAGTTTCTTCAGGTGTACCATAGCCAGCTGAAGACACTCATTAATGATTAGAATCTATATTCAACGAGACTACAATAATTCCAATTCCAAGGAAAGCAGTTGCTGACAGGTGTGAAAATTGCCGAACTGTCACTTAAATAAGTCATGTTGACCTGGGGCCTAGAAATGACGGAGAAGCTCCGTTCCCGCCTCAGCCGCAGTGGTCCACAACCTCACGACGACTACCGCAGTCCACTTCACCCCTCCGCCGCCCCACATCGAACCACTCTTTCAGGGTTATTTTATTGTGCGTTTCGGCATCCGGTGGACGGACACCCCTCCCAGGGAACGTCTCACACTAGACGAGTGTAACCCATATGTTTGCGTGGTAGAGTAATGGTGGTGTACGCGTACGTGGAGAACTTGTTTATGCAGCAATCGCCGATATAGAGTAGCTGAGGCAGAATAAGGGGAACCATCCCGCATCCGCCGAGGCACATGGAAAACCGCCTAAAAACCATCCACAGACTGGCCGGCTCACCGGACCTCGACACAAGTCCGCCGGGTGGATTCGTGCCGGGGACCAGGCGCTCCTTCCCAATCTGGAAAGCCGTGCGTTAGACCGCACGGCTAGCAGGGCGGGCTTAATAAGTCATGGTTGCAAAATACTAACACGAATTCCTTACAGAAGAATGGAAAAAGTGGTAGACGACCTCGGGGAAGATCAGTTTGGATTCCGGAGAAATGCAGGAAGAAGTGAGGCAATGCTTGCCCTACGACTTCTCATATAAGATAGATTAAGCAAACGCAAACTAAGTTTATAGCATTTGCAGAGTTAAAAAAAGATTTTGACAATGTTGATTGAAGTACTCTATTTGACATTCTGAGGATTGCACGGGTAAAATACAAGGAGCAAAAGGCTACTTACAACTTGTACACAAACCAGATGGCAGTTGTAAGAGCCGAGGAGCATGAAAGGGAAGCAATGGTTGAGAAGGGAGTGAAAGACGGTTGTAGCCTATCCCCAATGGTATTCAATCTGTATACTGAGCATGCACTAAAGGAAACGAAAGAAAAATTTGGAATGGGAATTAAAGTCCACGGAGAAGAAATAAAAACTTTGAGGTTTGCCAATGACATTGTAATTCTGTCAGAGACAGCAAAGAGCTTGGAAGATCAGTTGAACGGAATAGACAGCGTGTTTGAAAGGAGAATAGAAGATGAACATCAACAAAAGCAAAACGAGGATAGTGGAATGTAGTCGAATGAAATCAGGTGATGCTGAGGGAATCAGATTAGAAAATGAGACGCTTAAAGTAGTAGACCACTTTTGCTATTTCAGCAGCAAAACAGCTGATGATGGTCGAGGTAGAGAAGATATAAAATGTAGACTGGCAATGGCAAGGAAAGCGTTTCTGAAGAAGAGAAATTTGTTAACATCGAGTATCTGTGGGACCATCTCGGGCGGACTGTTCGCACCACGGATCCTCAATCGAGAGACCCAGGCACTGGAGTCGGAACTTCCAGAATCTTACCGACTCTCTTCCTGCACCTCCGCGTGGCACAAGGTGGCTATTCAGCCTTCCTACAGGGGATCACATTTATGTGACTGGACCGTACAATGATGCCGCTTGTTTGGTCCTATTCATATTTGTTACTTAAGAGATTGCACATTTTGCTGCAACGGGTGGCTCTCCGAAAATGGACCAACTTAAGCCGTATCCGTTATAATTTAGAGATAATCTGCACCTGTTGTCATCGCTTTAGTATCCTATAGTTTAGTGTGGTAATAACCACTACATCACGCGTAAAGGATCGCTGTGGCTATTACTGTTGAACGTTTATGTTGAGCATAATATGTGAAGTGTATTTATTTTCTCAAGGAAAGGGCAGGTACTTTATTTCAGTTTCTATAGTAATGTATTACATCACCAAAAACTTTAATCTTGGAACAATTCAGTGCACCCGTACGGACACAGACTCTGATTCATTTACTTTACGATTCCTTGCCCTAAGAACCAACGGCATTGTAGACATATAGTTAGAGGAGCCACGATCTCTGTTATACACTTCACATATCTGAAATGTACGATAAGCAATAACTTCTCGGCTGTTAAAAGTCTCCAGCCCTGATACAGTCTCCACTTTGCCACCACCAACTAGACCCACAGTAATCCAACCATTACCATGTGCACTAGCGTCAGCATCAGTAAATGTAAAATTCAGTACGCATCCACAAAACACTGAAGGACCATTCAGAATAACTTGCGCACCTACTCCGCTCTTCGTAGTAAAGGATATATTATCAATAGCTTTATACAAAGTATGGCGCGAACGCCTTCTCCTCCTAAAATAGCGCGGCATAACTAGTCTGTGTCGATGCTGCTTTCACGCGCGGCTGCACGACCACTGCTAGATGTCTAAGTTATTGCTTATCGTACATTTCAGATATGTGAAGTGTATAACAGAGATCGTGGTTCATCTTACTACACTCCTGGAAATTGAAATAAGAACACCGTGAATTCATTGTCCCAGGAAGGGGAAACTTTATTGACACATTCCTGGGGTCAGATACATCACATGATCACACTGACAGAACCACAGGCACATAGACACAGGCAACAGAGCATGCACAATGTCGGCACTAGTACAGTGTATATCCACCTTTCGCAGCAATGCAGGCTGCTATTCTCCCATGGAGACGATCGTAGAGATGCTGGATGTAGTCCTGTGGAACGGCTTGCCATGCCATTTCCACCTGGCGCCTCAGTTGGACCAGCGTTCGTGCTGGACGTGCAGACCGCGTGAGACGACGCTTCATCCAGTCCCAAACATGCTCAATGGGGGACAGATCCGGAGATCTTGCTGGCCAGGGTAGTTGACTTACACCTTCTAGAGCACGTTGGGTGGCACGGGATACATGCGGACGTGCATTGTCCTGTTGGAACAGCAAGTTCCCTTGCCGGTCTAGGAATGGTAGAACGATGGGTTCGATGACGGTTTGGATGTACCGTGCACTATTCAGTGTCCCCTCGACGATCACCAGTGGTGTACGGCCAGTGTAGGAGATCGCTCCCCACACCATGATGCCGGGTGTTGGCCCTGTGTGCCTCGGTCGTATGCAGTCCTGATTGTGGCGCTCACCTGCACGGCGCCAAACACGCATACGACCATCATTGGCACCAAGGCAGAAGCGACTCTCATCGCTGAAGACGACACGTCTCCATTCGTCCCTCCATTCACGCCTGTCGCGACACCACTGGAGGCGGGCTGCACGATGTTGGGGCGTGAGCGGAAGACGGCCTAACGGTGTGCGGGACCGTAGCCCAGCTTCATGGAGACGGTTGCGAATGGTCCTCGCCGATACCCCAGGAGCAACAGTGTCCCTAATTTGCTGGGAAGTGGCGGTGCGGTCCCCTACGGCACTGCGTAGGATCCTACGGTCTTGGCGTGCATCCGTGCGTCGCTGCGGTCCGGTCCCAGGTCGACGGGCACGTGCACCTTCCGCCGACCGCTGGCGACAACATCGATGTACTGTGGAGACCTCACGCCCCACGTGTTGAGCAATTCGGCGGTATGTCCACCCGGCCTCCCGCATGCCCACTATACGCCCTCGCTCAAACTCCGTCAACTGCACATACGGTTCACGTCCACGCTGTCGCGGCATGCTACCAGTGTTAAAGACTGCGATGGAGCTCCGTATGCCACGGCAAAGTGGCTGACACTGACGGCGGCGGTGCACAAATGCTGCGCAGCTAGCGCCATTCGAAGGCCAACACCGCGGTTCCTGGTGTGTCCGCTGTGCCGTGCGTGTGATCATTGCTTGTACAGCCCTCTCGCAGTGTCCGGAGCAAGTATGGTGGGTGTCAATGTGTCAATGTGTTCTTTTTTCCATTTCCAGGAGTGTATATGTCTACAATGCCGTTGGTTCTTAGGACAAGGAATCGTCGTAAAGTAAATGAATCAGAGTCTGTGCTGTAATGCCACTTCCTCGGACGAGAAATGAAAATCAAAAATTAGCTCCAAAATTCCCAAAGATTTCCCCAAAACAAGTGCCAAATTCCATGAAAAATTAACAAGCAAACAAATTTCCAGTTAACAGTATTATTTGGATATTAACCAGTAATTGAATCAGGAATCTAATACTTAGTAATTTATTAACATACGAAAGAAAGGTAGGATTCCAGTAAAATCAAACTCAAAATCCAAAATCATAGTAAATCGCAAAATCATTATAATTAAAATTCGCGAAGTAGAACCAACGTTCCCAAAGAATACTCCGTGTGAGTACTCTTTGAGATTCGTGAGTAATGGCTAAGGATAATTCAATCCATTGTCACTACGTTACGAGAGTTAGCCGAAGCAGGTCATACTTTTGAATTCTCTTATATGTAGGCGCAATTAGATTGTCTTTTTTTTCAGAATTGATTATTGCGATCTACTATGACGCAGTGAAACGATACTTTGACTTCAAATACTACGTTATTTAGAATTCGGATAGACGACTTGCATATATTAGACAGAAGTGACTTTTAATTAGATAACCTGAAGTTAACACTATTTAGGAAGTGAACACAGATGGCGGCCGGTGTGGCCGTGCGGCTCTAGGCACTTCAGTCTGGAACCGCGTGACCGCTACGGTCGCAGGTTCGAATCCTGCCTCGGGCATGGACGTGTGTGATGTCCTTAGGTTAGTTAGGTTTAAGTAGTTCTAACTTCTAGGGGACTGATGACCACAGATGTTAAGTCCCATAGTGCTCAGAGCCATTTGAACCATTTGAACACAGATAGACAATTTCATTCGTAATTACTAATGGACTATAGAACTTGACGATAGTTACGAAGCATATAATTTATAATTCCCCCCAACACCTGGGAAAGCTTCTTCCTCGCGGTTCTGTTAGGAAGTGACTAATATTGTGTAATAAGCCAGCATATTGTGTTAATTCACGCATTTATAATTCAAGTTTTACAATATTATTTATAGAGATACGGTAACGTGCTGCGATATTATTTGACTGAAGCGCTCGGCCCTTATACAGAAACTCCTTGACGTTAGGAATTAATAACACTGTTACGACTGATTATAGATTTGAGATTACAACCAGTCTATAGGGAATTTGGTGTCGCTGGAACTAATTTGAACTTATCATTAATATTTAAATAGCAACTTATGAACCATCGATTATAAACGATTTAATTACGACATTTGGTGAAGTAAATATCTCGCACAAGTCGCGAGTTCAGTTCATCAATATTCTGTTTGTAACGTCGATACCGATACATAAGAAATAACAATCTCATTGCTCTACTGCTGAGTGTTAGCCGAGACCGAAGATCTGAAAGGACGTTACAGTGTTCCTATGGGTTAAAGGTGCACTGAATTTTGCCAAGATTAAAGTTGGTGGTGATGTGACACATTACTATAGAAACTGAAATGAAGTACCTGTCCTTTCCTCGAGAAATAAAAAAAATATTACACGACAGCAAAAAAAGAAACGTATTGGGTCATGGTAAATGACCCATCTCGAGACATCCAGATACTGATTCACCAACAGACACTGACATCTCAGAGGGGGGAACCATGGCAGTCGAGGGAGCTGTGCTCCCATCTTTGATTTATATATATATATATATTCATTTGCTGCCAGTTGCTACGATATATATCTTCGATATGCTCGTGTACTGTGTGCGGCGTTCTAGGTACTTTGTATTGCCCACTGGGCGTTCTAGCGCGACGCTACTAGTTTCACTTAGCGTCGCACGCGCTATTTCTCCCCGACCGGTAGCTGCTCTGATAACTGGCAGCTATATAAGTGACGTTTCTGGTAAGATGGCGTCAGTCGTCGAGCAGCCATATGTGCAGCAGCATCGACACAGACCAGTTATGCCGCGTTATTTTAGGAACCAACGGCATTGTAGCAGCTGCAGAGACACGACACGTTTGCGGATGCCTATTTGTTTGTTTCCACTGAGCGCCTCAAGAGACGTCAGCAACAGTTTGAACACGAGTTCGCCACTTTCTTTTTCGTTGCAGCAACCGAGTGTGTGCAACTGTGGCACTGCATAAACTTTTGGGCGATATCGACCAGAATACATCCCAGGCGTTTAGCATGGTTTCGACAACGGATTCTGAAGCTTGACGGTTGCGACGAAGTTGCCCCTATTTTGTTGCGAATGATCAGTGTTCTGCAGGATCGTGTCAGGCCGCATGATTAGAATGTGCGGACACTGATCACTAAACAGGCATTGGCCAGTAATGTTGAGAGTAGTGATAGGCCCATGGATCATGATTTGGGCGTCTGTTAACTGGCAGGCGACCTGCTTTTATTGGAGCAAACTCGATGTTTAGGACACAGGGTACGTTCTGGTGTGCATCCACAGTGTTACCTAGTATCGGAAGACTGTGTTTGCCGTTGACGGACGAGAGAAATTGACTAAGTGCCACTACTAGGACTCACCCTTTCTCTTTTCACTCTTATTGTTAGCAACGACGCAAACACGACACTACACCTTCTCTGTCCTCATCACCAACATTTGCAGGGCCGTACAAGAACGTCTGAAACAGAATACTCTTCTGTCGTATCGGAAATATCTTCCCAGTTTAGACGGCTGAACCGCTAGGCTGCTTTTCTTTTTTTTTTTTTTCTCGCATCATCAGTCTTCTGACTAGTTTGGTGCGGGCCGCCACGAATCCCTGTCCTGCGGAAGCCTTACATTTCAGAGTGCCACCTGCACTCTACGTCCTCAGTTATTTGTTGGACTTATTCCAGTTGTTATCTTCCTTTACAGTTTTTACCACCTACAGCTTCCTCTCTTAATATGGAAATTGTTCCCTGGTGTCTTAACACACGTGGTATCATACTGTCCCTTCTTGTCAGAGTTTTCCACGTATTCCTTTCCTCCCCCGTTCTGAGCAGAACTTCCTTATTATTTAGCTTACCATTCCTCCCAATATTCAACATTCTTCTGTAGCACCACATCTCAAATACTTCTATTCTGTTCCAATTTTCCTACAGTCCACGATCCACTACTGTACAATGCCCGTACCCTAAACGTACATTCGCAGAAATTTCTTCCTCATACTCGTATTAAGGCCAATACCGCTAGATTCTCTTGGCCAGGAAAGCCCTCGCTTCCTGTGAGAGTCTGCCTTTGATGTCCTCCTTGCTCCGTCCGTCATGGGTTATTTTGCTACCTAAGTAGCAGAATTTCTTAACTTCATCTTCCTCGTGATCACAGACGTGATGTTAAGTTTCTCGTTGTCCTTATTTCTATTACTTCTCATTACTTTCGTCTTTCTTCGATTTACTCCCAGTCCATATTCTGTACTCATTATACTGTTCATTCCATTCAACTCAGCCTGTAATTCTTCTTCACTTTCACTGAGGATAGCAATGTGCCTGCCGGTGTGGCCGAGCGGTTCTAGGTACTTCAGTCTGGAACCGCGCGACCGCTACGGTCGCAGGTTCGAATCCTGCTTCGGGCATGAATGTGTGTGATGTCCTTAGGTTAGTTAGGTTTAAGTAGTTCTAAGTTCTAGGGGACTGAAGGCCTCAGTGCTCAGAGCCATTTGAACCATTTGATAGCAATGTCATCAGCGAATCTTATTGTTGATATCCTTTCACCTTGAATCTGAATTCCACTTTTGAGCCGTTCTTTAATTTCCGTAATTGCTTCTTCGACGTATAGACTGCACAGCAGGGGTGGAATACTGCGTCCCTGTCTTACGCCTTTTTTAATCCGAGCACTTTCTTCTTGGTCTTGCAAACTTATCGTTCCCTCTTGTTTCTTGTATATATTGTATATTACCTGCCTTTCACTGTAACTTACTCCTATTTTTCCCAGAATTTCGAACATCTTACACCATTTTACATTGAACACTTTTTCTAGTTTGATTTATCCTATGAACGTGTCTTCATTTTTCTTCATTCTTACTTCCAATATAAAGCGCAACGCCAGGGCTGCCTCTCTGGTGCCTTTACTTTAACGCCAAAGCAAACAATAGCGTAGAACAACATTTATACTAGCATTCCACTAGATGTTGCGGCGTTCCAAAAGGAATGCATTGGCTTCACGTAGGAAAAGTGTCGCACTACTTTACGTACAAGAGATAGAGTACCTCAATCTTTATCGTTACATATGTAATTATTTGTATATATTGTGCATTATTCTGTGAACATGTTATTATGTTGTAGAACGTGGACGAGGCGGAAGAAACTCACAGAGCACGAGAGCACACACTAAAGAAACTGCATCGCTGGCCCTGGACAAGAAGCAACGACATCCGGAAAGCTCGCTGTCTAAAAAAGATTTGCCGGAACCAAACATAATAATGACTTGTTCTTACGGACGGAAAAATAGCGCCGTACATTTGCTCCTCCAGCATTTTATTCTGATAGGGTGCTGACAGTTGCCGAATTTTCTGAATGGAGTTCTCTGCAGTGGATGTATTAGGAAAGTACATGTACAGTCCACTTTGTTGTTGTTGTTGTGGTCTTCAGTCCTGAGACTGGTTTGATGCAGCTCTCCATGCTACTCTATCCTGTGCAAGCTACTTCATCTCCCAGTACTTACTGCAACCTACATCCTTCTGAATCTCCTTAGTGTATTCATCTCTTGGTCTCCCTCTACGATTTTTACTCTCCACGCTGCCCTCCAATGCTAAATTTGTGATCCCTTGATGCCTCAGAATATTCCCTACCAAGCGATCCCTTCTTCTAGTCAAGTTGTGCCACAGATTTCTCTTCTCTCCAATTCTATTCAATACCTCCTCATTATTTATGTGATCTACCCATCTCATCTTCAGCATTCTTCTGTAGCACCACATTTCGAAAGCTTATATTCTCTTCTTGTCTAAACTATTTATCGTCCATGTTTCACTTCCATACATGGCTACATTCCATACAAATATTTTCAGAAACGACTTCCTGACACTTAAATCTATACTCGATGTTAACAAATTTCTCTTCTTCAGAAACGCTTTCCTTGCCATTGCCAGTTTACATTTTATATCCTCTCTACTTCGACCATCATCAGTTATTTTGCTCCCCAAATAGCAAAACTCCTTTACTACTTTAAGTGTCTCATTTCCTAATTTAATTTCCTCAGCATCACCAGATTTAATAATTCGACTATATTCCATTATCCTCGTTTTGCTTTTGTTGAAGTTCATCTTATATCCTCCTTTCAAGACACTGTCCATTCCGTTCAACTGCTCTTCCAAGTCCTTTGCTGTCCCTGACAGAATTACAATGTCATCGGCGAACCTCAAAGTTTTTATTTCTTCTCCATGGATTTTAATACCTACTCCGAACTTTTCTTTTGTTTCCTTTACTGCTTGCTCAATATACAGATTGAATAGCATCGGGGAGAGGCTACAACCCTGTCTCACTCCCCTCCCAACCACTGCTTCCCTTTCATGTCCCTCGACTCTTATAACTGCCATCTGCTCTCTGTACAAATTGTAAATAGCGTTTCGCTCCCCGTATTTTACCCCTGCCACCTTCAGTATTTGAATGAGAGTATTCCAGTCAACATTGTCAAAAGCTTTCTCTAAGTCTACAAATGCTAGAAACGTATGTTTACCTTTCCTTAATCTATTTTCTAAGATAAGTCGTAGGGTCAGTATTGCCTCACGTGTTCCAACATTTCTACGGAATCCAAACTGATCTTCCCCGAGGTCGGCTTCTACGAGTTTTTCCATTCGTCTGTAAAGAATTCGCCTTCGAATTGTCCTGTGAACGTGTTATTATGTTGAAGAAGGTTGACGAGGCGGAAGAAATGTCGTGGCAAACTTTATACAAACTTTGCATCGAATACACAGTGCACGAGAGCACACACCAAAGAAAACTGCAACGCTGGCCCTAGACAAGAAGCAAAGACATCCGGAAAGCTAGCTGACTAAAAAAGATTTGCCGGAACTAAACATAATAATGACTTGTTTTTACAAACGGAACAATAACACCGTACATTTGCTCCTCCTGCGTATTATTCTGATAGAGTGCTGATAGCTGCCGAGTTTCTGAGTGGAGTTCTCTGCATTGGATGTATTAGTAAAGTAAATGCACAGTCCACTTTAACTAATGCGATTTAGCTCAATCCATGATTTCAATAGATTTCACTAGCAAAAAAATTTGCTACAAGTTACTTCTAATCACAGTGTTTTGTAGTTAATGGCAATGTGCTCTATTATTATAATATCTCGTACCGAACTTTACTGAAGGAAAAGAGTAAATTATTGCAGTTAACAGTAATTGTAGCGGGTGTTGTACTATTGACACTATTGCAGATGTAACTCAATGTCTAGTGTAAACGGAAACTGAATTACTTTATTTTAATTTAGAAAATGATTCGGATAGCGAAGAGGCTCGGAATTTGTACGACTGATGAGCGGACAGTATCGTAATGGTGTCAGATAGACAGACGCTTTTCTTATTCAAGTTATTAACTAATACTATAAAAGGAAGAAAATGATATTTCTGACCCCTTGAACTGTAAGAAGCATTGAACAGCAGTGTTCTACCATTACAGGTAACTGGTTTGAGATTCCATACTTGCATGTACGACGCTACCCGTGATATTGAGGTAGCTAGGAGTCAGCACCTGAAGTGGTTTAAATGTTTCCATTATTGACTATATGAAAAGTAGCGATAGCAAATTAGTATTCTTTTTGTTTGATTTTTTGTGGACAGGAATTTGCAGATTTATCACGCAGAAGCTCCCATAAGAGAAAAATATTCATTTTCGTAAAGGGACGTAAACCAGAGAAGTTTACTCATACGAAAGAACCTTTTTTTCCTAACTTTATTCTGTGTGCCCTCCCTACATTACACTTCCACTGATATCCGTATAGCCTAAGAACTGCTCTACCACTTTGTTTTTATTATGTCCAGTGTACACTGAACGAGGCCGTAGCCAAGCGAAGTACCACCAGCGTGAACGCACCCTTGTTGGACATTATTATTTAACAGGTCCAAAAAATGAAATGAGATGACGGATTTGTATTCATGTTCAGTTACTGTTAAGCAACCGTTGACTTGCTGTTGAGATGCTGCTGTAATCACATCCTCACTGGACTCGGGAAAACGACCTTCAAATCCCGTCCGGCTACCCAGAGTCAGGTTTTCCGTGATTCCCTTGAATCGCTCCAGGCAATTATTTGGGTGGTTCCTTTGAAAAGGGCACGGCCGATTTTCTTACCCGTCCTTTCGCATTCCGAGCTTTTACTCCATCTCTAATAGACGCGCTGTTGACGGGACGATAAACTCCTCTTATTGTAATAAGATACTGTTCATTTGTACTTTAGATTACAATATAGTGCTTTAGCAACTACAGTTGAAACTTTGTGAAGTGAAATTTATTTATATAGTGAAATTGCATATAGTCGACTTCAGGGAAAAGTATCTGTTTCAGGAGATAGAGTCATGGTAATTTTTCAAAATTATTTTATTTTAAATATGCTACAGAAAGACATCTGCAGAGATAATGAAAAGTTGTTCGCTGTAGTTTACAAAGCTATGGATGAATGATCGTATACCATTATTCGCCAGGGGAAAACATCTGGGATGGACCGGCAGCTGGTACAGAACTTTCTATCTGAAGCCACATCGGCACCCAACACCCAATCCCCGAGCGAGTAAAATGACCGAGCCGGCCAGGAAACGAACCGAGGACTCTGATCTACAGTCAATGACGCTAATCACTACACCACGAGATGCAAACTGTTGTGTTGGCAGAAGTGCCAACACCGTATTACTAGTGGAGGCCGAAATGCACGCGTTTTAGCTCACGCAGGCTGGCGTGAGGAGGGAAGGACTATACTGACGTGAGGTCTGGAACACGACAAGGAATTAGAATTCAGAAAGCGGACGGAATTAGTTTGATACTTAACTTTAATCCATTAATGATGAACGTCGCTCTTGAAGGTACATGATTCACAGTATCAGTATCAATAGTAACTGAATATGGCGCCTTGCTAGGTCGTAGCAAATGCTAAACTGTCGTCTGCAAATGAGAGCGTATGTAGACAGTGACCCATCACTAGCAAAGTCAGCTGTACAACTGGGGCGAGTGCTAGGGATTCTCTCTAGACTAGACCTGCCGTGTGGCGGCGTTCGGTCTGCAATCACCGATAGTGGCGACACGCGGGTCCGACGTATACTAACGGACCGCGGCCGATTTAAAGGCTACCACCTAACAAGTGTGGTGTCTGGCGGTGACACCACCCAAACTACGCGCAATGTACTCACCTGACGAAAATTGATACCGTTCTCTGTATTGATGGACCAATTCGAATTTGGATAAAAATTAATTTGGAAATTTTTGTCTATTTTGGGGTAACTGCTACTAAACGGTTAGCTGATGATTAATGACTTCTCGCTACTAACATCATTTCTCTATTTGATTTGATCCATTATAAATGGTTTCTGAAAGCCTGCGACTGTAGATACAATAGGTTTGTTTATAAATAAATAAATCTTCTGCTACCAGTCACGATTTTTCTTTATTTTACTATTCGCACGACGCGTTTCGAGAAATAATTCTCATTTTCAAGTGCGTTTTTTTTTATGTGTGTTAAGCCATTTCTTTTGATGTTGTCAGTGTGTGTGAGTCTGCTTCATTTTGTTGACTTTTACTGTAATACATAAGAAACGCGATTTTTAGTTGGGTATCAATTCTTTCTGTGAGGTTAGTGGCTAAAGTTTGAGAACAATTTGTACTTACAGTTTTCTAATGGTCCATTTGTGTAGAGTCTCACACACACTTAACATCACACACATCTTGTACACTTTACACATCGAAAATATCTTATATAAACAAAACAGTTACAGAGATCTTCTTACAGGTAGTTCACAGAGATAACATTATAGGTCTTCCACAGATTATGATATGCTTTTGTACAGAGGTTATTTATCTTAACAGTTTGATTTTACAATTGTGCTTATTTATATGTTTTACTATTTTTATTTAAGTATATTATCGAAACATCTGAAGAAATTCACTGATTCACTTTCAAGTTTTTCATTTAATATTTTATCTTCATATTTTCTGTAATGTGAATATATCTCCAGTTCTTCAAGCAAATCCATTTTATGTCCCTTATTTAGTCTGTGGAGTACTTTGACATTTTGCTCTATTTTTCCAAATGGGTGTCCTGTATTATGTATGTGTGTCGCTATTGCTGATGTAGTGTGTTTGTTGTGTGTGTATGCTCTAATGTGCTCTGTGTACCTGGTGTTAATATTTCGGCCTGTTTGTCCTACGTAGAACTTGGAGCATTCCTGGCATGTTACCTTGTATATTCCAGAGTCTGAATATGGATCATGATTACACTTTATATTATGTATTAGTTTTTGGTGTAGTTTATTGGATGTAGAAAACCCAATTTTTACTCTGTGATTTTTGAAAATATTTGCAATCTTCTGTGATACATTGTCTATGTATGGAATGCTAGATATATATTTGTTTTTCTCTTTTTCTTCTGTGGTGCAGTTTGTACCTGGGTTTCTCTTCACTTTGTCTAAGATTGTGTCAACCATGGAAGTATTGTAACCATTGGCAACTGCAATCTTCTTCACTGTGTTTATTTCTTGTTGCATATTTTCTTGGTTCAATGGTATTTTAGTTGCCCTATGCAGCATTGACCTGTATGCTGCCTGTTTATGGATATTTGGGTGACATGAGGTTGCAGGGATTGTGGTGTCAGTCATTGTGTTTTTCCTATAAATTTTGAATGTGCATGTGTTGTTGTGTCTTGTAATATTTAGGTCCAGAAAGTTGATACTTTTATTTTGCTCATGTTCCACTGTAAATGTGATTTTCTCATTTAGATTATTGAAATGATTAAGAATGTCTGTGATGTCTTTGGTATCTCCTTTCACTAACAGTAGTGTGTCATCTACATATCTCCTATAAAATTCTATTTTCTTTAGGCAAGGTTCTTGGCTGTCAAATAATTTTTGTTCTAAGTGATTTATGTATATGTCAGCTATGGTACCGGATATACAAGATCCCATTGCTAGGCCATCTGGTTGCTTATAAATGTCGTCATTAAAGGTAAAGTAGTTGTAACTTAGGGTTAGCTGAAGGAGTTCCATAAATTCGACAATCTCTATGTATGAAAGTTTCTTGTGTTGCATAAGGTTCTTTTGTATTACTGTTAGAGCTTCTTGTATGGGTATGTTTGAATAAAGGTTGGTGATGTCAAGTGATATAAAATGTGCATCTTGGGGGAGCTTTCTGGTTCTTAGTTCTTTGGCTAGAATCATGCTGTTTTTTATGGAATATGTTGTTTCATATGTATAATTTTTCACCAGTATGTTATTTAGTTTTTGTGACAGTTTGTATGCTGGGCTGTTTATAGAGTTAACCACAGGACGTATCGGGTTTCCATTTTTGTGTATTTTTGGCTGTGCTCTTAGGCGTGGTGCTTTTGGATTCATACATGTAAGGTATTTCTTTTCAGTTTCTGTCAACAGAAAATGTGTGTTCTTTAATTGTTCCTTAATTTTATTTTGGAATTGTTTGGTTGGGTCTTTTTTAATGTGCTGAATATTATTAGCAGCAAAAAATTCATTTGTTTTGTCTATGTATTCTTTTTCTTTCATCACAACTAATGTATTACTTTTGTCTGACTTTACAGCTATGGATTGGTTGTTTTTCAGTTTATTATTTATAGATTTTAAAGTTTTTGAATCATTTATTGTATATTTAGATCTAAACTTCTCTTTATTCAATTCTTTCTCAAGAAGTTTGCTTATTTTGTGACCTATTGCTGCTTTTGTATTTGAATTTAATTTTGCAGCATCTGCTGCACTTTTAGTTGCAGCTATAACCTGTTTCAGTGTATCGTTGTTGAGGTTAGGTTTTACATTGTATTTTAGTCCTTTTTGGAGTAGATCGTTTTCTCTTTGGTTGAACTTTATGTCAATGTTGTTCACCACTCTACTGTAAAATGTGTGTTTGCTTTTGTCAGTTATCTCAAGGTTGGATCTCTTGTCTTGTTTGGATGTCAAGGTCTGTAGTTTCTTGTTATGTGTGTTGCAAATGGTCAAGTACCCCTTGTCGACTATGTCCTGGATATGCCTGCAAATGTTGTCATAAACTGTAGGTTCCATGTTGTTTGCTGCTTCTATCTGCATGTTGAGTAGCTTTCTGTTTAGTAAGTCCTTTTTCTTATGTAAATGCCTTATTTCGGTTTTCAGCCAGAGTTTTTCTGCTTTGTGTTTTATAAGTTTTGCTATGTTGCTGCTAGAACATATTTTCACCTTTATATATTTCGGAATTATGCCTAGTTGTTGACAGTGCTTGTTGAATCTTATGTGTGCAACTGTTTTTAGTACTTTCATTTTGAGGTTTTTGTGTGTGTGAGACTCTACACAAATGGACCATTAGAAAACTGTAAGTACAAATTGTTCTCAAACTTTAGCCACTAACCTCACAGAAAGAATTGATACCCAACTAAAAATCGCGTTTCTTATGTATTACAGTAAAAGTCAACAAAATGAAGCAGACTCACACACACTGACAACATCAAAAGAAATGGCTTAACACACATAAAAAAAAAAAAAACGGACTTGAAAATGAGAATTATTTCTCGAAACGCGTCGTGCGAATAGTAAAATAAAGAAAAATCGTGACTGGTAGCAGAAGATTTATTTATTTATAAACAAACCTATTATATCATTTCTCTAGTTTATTGAGCACGTTCGAAGAGAATACCTGCAGTGTAACTTACGTGGAGAAAACAACAATCATAATGCGAATTCTTTTATCCACTATGATGCCAGAACGAACTGAATAACTGATAGTTTTTAATGAACTAAGTGGTGACATATTGGGGATTATGCTACTGAAGCAGCTCCGTAATATTATTCAGCATTATAAAAGTCGAATAAGGAGACAATAAAGACACCTTAAATTGCTTGCAATAAGAACCCAAGTATTACGAAGATGAGTTTGGGCCGATACTTCGACTCGTTACTAAAATTAAATTACTTCAAAACAGTTTTCCGAGGATTAGTGCGCAACACAGCAATAGCCTAGTTTCGCTTCGTGGTGCTTTTCCTAGATACCCTGTAAAAGAACGTCCGGTTATACACTCCTGGAAATTGAAATAAGAACACCGTGAATTCATTGTCCCAGGAAGGGGAAACTTTATTGACACATTCCTGGGGTCAGATACAGCACATGATCACACTGACAGAACCACAGGCACATAGACACAGGCAACAGAGCATGCACAATGTCGGCACTAGTACAGTGTATATCCACCTTTCGCAGCAATGCAGGCTGCTATTCTCCCATGGAGACGATTGTAGAGATGCTGGATGTAGTCCTGTGGAACGGCTTGCCATGCCATTTCCACCTGGCGCCTCAGTTGGACCAGCGTTCGTGCTGGACGTGCAGACCGCGTGAGACGACGCTTCATCCAGTCCCAAACATGCTCAATGGGGGACAGATCCGGAGATCTTGCTGGCCAGGGTAGTTGACTTACACCTTCTAGAGCACGTTGGGCGGCACGGGATACATGCGGACGTGCATTGTCCTGTTGGAACAGCAAGTTCCCTTGCCGGTCTAGGAATGGTAGAACGATGGGTTCGATGACGGTTTGGATGTACCGTGCACTATTCAGTGTCCCCTCGACGATCACCAGTGGTGTAAGGCCAGTGTAGGAGATCGCTCCCCACACCATGATGCCGGGTGTTGGCCCTGTGTGCCTCGGTCGTATGCAGTCCTGATTGTGGCGCTCACCTGCACGGCGCCAAACACGCATACGACCATCACTGGCACCAAGGCAGAAGCGACTCTCATCGCTGAAGACGACACGTCTCCATTCGTCCCTCCATTCACGCCTGTCGCGACACCACTGGAGGCGGACTGCACGATGTTGGGGCGTGAGCGGAAGACGGCCTAACGGTGTGCGGGACCGTAGCCCAGCTTCATGGAGACGGTTGCGAATGGTCCTCGCCGATACCCCAGGAGCAACAGTGTCCCTAATTTGCTGGGAAGTGGCGGTGCGGTCCCCTACGGCACTGCGTAGGATCCTACGGTCTTGGCGTGCATCCGTGCGTAGCTGCGGTCCGGTCCCAGGTCGACGGGCACGTGCACCTTCCGCCGACCACTGGCGACAACATCGATGTACTGTGGAGACCTCACGCCCCACGTGTTGAGCAATTCGGCGGTACGTCCACCCGGCCTCCCGCATGCCCACTATACGCCCTCGCTCAAAGTCCGTCAACTGCACATACGGTTCACGTCCACGCTGTCGCGGCATGCTACCAGTGTTAAAGACTGCGATGGAGCTCCGTATGCCACGGCAAAGTGGCTGACACTGACGGCGGCGGTGCACAAATGCTGCGCAGCTAGCGCCATTCGACGGCCAACATCGCGGTTCCTGGTGTGTCCGCTGTGCCGTGCGTGTGATCATTGCTTGTGCAGCCCTCTCGCAGTGTCCGGAGCAAGTATGGTGGGTCTGACACACCGGTGTCAATGTGTTCTTTTTTCCATTTCCAGGAGTGTAGTATGTACTCACAATTGAGTGGAGGGGAAACACCACTGATGATGAAAGCTTGAATGGATGATGTAGGCGTTCTCCGCTGGCCTAATTTGTTAAGTCGTCTACGGACTCCGAAAGCAGTTGGTGCTGGCGCCAAGGGTTGATAGCATGTCCCTCAACTGCCGGAAGGCCTTCGATACAGTTCTGCACGACCGGCCAAAGAACAAAATACGAGCGTACAGAATATCAGTTCAGTTGCGTGACTGAACTCAACAGTTCCTAGCGAACAGAATGCTGCATCTCATTCTTAATGGAGAGAAATGTTCAGACTTAAAAGTAGTTTCCGGCGTATCACAAGGTAATGCTATAGGACCATTACTGCCCATAATATATTATACGAATGAGCTAACGCATAATGACAGAACTTTCATGAGGCTTTTCGTGGATGACACCGTTGTACATAGAGAAGTCACAAGGATAAATAATTGTGACGAAATGTAGGAAGATCTGTAAAGGACCGACGTTTCGTGTAGGTATTGGCAGATAGGACTCAAGATGTACAAACACAACGTATTGCGCATAAACAGGCAGAAGGACCCATGGTGCCGGCTGCTGTGGCCGAGCGGTTCTAGGCGCTTCAGTCCGGAACCGCGCTGCTGCTACGGTCGCAGGTTCGAATCCTACCTCGGGCATGAATGTGTGTGGTGTCGTTAGATTAGTTACGTTAAAGTAGTTCTAAGTCTAGGGGACAGATGACACCAGATGTTAAGTCCCATACTGCTTAGCGCCATTTGAACCATTTGGACCGATGGTTGTATGGTTACACAATTGCAGAAGAACCACTGGATGCAGTAAGCGTACTGTAAACCGCCATTCCATATTAATTATTGATTTACACTTGATTATTACTCGCTATAACCTGACTGGCTGAAAAGTTTGCAGTGGGCATTCATAAGCAGCCACATCCCTGTAATGGACTGGTACTCGCTCCGATAACTAAAATTCTTACCGTGAGCCTAAGACGCATACCCTATATATTCTCCCACATTGTTCTATAACATTCTCTTCGAAAAACTTAATAATGATGAAGACGTTTTGTGCGAAGCAGTTCATTTACTTCACTTTAAATTCAAGTATTACATCGCTACTTATTCTGATCGCATTCACACTACAATTACAGTCACTTATCTATCACGAGCTCATATGAGTTTACCATTGCCGAATTATTAGTGCACGATCTCGTTTTAATTATACAGTCAGTTCTATAAGAAAGTGTACGTCGTAATGTTAAATGTCACGTCCGCAGCAACATCTCTGATAGTGGTCTCGAATCTGTACTCAATGAGCTTTTACACAGTGTATAGATAAACAGTGTTAGAGTTAAATGTTTTTTGTCTATTGCAGTTTTGACTATTTACACTTTTTAACAACCAATTTAAATGCTGAAAAAATGTGCAATATTTATCAAAAATGCCTTCTGGAGTCCGTTAAGGAGCTATTTACTGCGAAAGAGGTAAACTGGGTGCCTCAAGAGCATAATAAACGGACACATCGCAGTCGTCTCTGTACAGCGTGGACACAAGACAATGGGGCGTCTATGATGGATTGGCCTGCAATGTCTCCGGATGGAAATCTGATGGAAAATGTTTGGCAGTATATTAATATGAAGCTTAAAGGAAAGTCAATACATACTTTGGAACAGCTGTCATATAAAATGAGGACGATGTAAAGATCGTTACCAAGAGAATATTCAGAAACTGTCCTGAGAAGCATGCCAAAAAGATGTCAACCTCAAATCAGTAATGGCGGCGATTGGATTAGCTGTTAGGTAATTGAGCAATTAGTAATAACATGTATTTTCATGTAAACATTATTTATAATAGTGTCTTTTATTTCATACAAATATCGGCGCACACTTTCTTGTGGAAATGACTGTATAACAATTCTCCCGATACGAAATTAATCCAGAGTTTCAAAATTATTACTCTGACAACGATCGCACATCTCGCACTCATAAGCGTTATATGCTTGATGGCTCTGCCTGACTGACTCACTCCTTCACGCCAAACTATCTCCAGCCGCCAATACACTATGTGATCAAAAGTATCCGGACACCCCCAAAAACATACGTTTTGCATATTAGGTGCATTTGCTGCCACCTTCTGCCAAGTACTCCATATCAGGAACCTCAGTGGTCGTAAGACTTCGTGAGAGAGGAAATGGGGCGCTACGCGGAACTCACGGACTTCGAACGTGGGCAGGTGATTGGGTGTCACTTGTGTCATACGTCTGCACGCGAGATTTCTACACTCCTAAACATCTCTACGTCCACTGTTTTCGATGCGATAAAGAAGTCGAAACGTGAAGGGGCACGTACAGAAAAAAAGCGTTCAGGCCGACCTCGTCTGTTGACTGACAAGAGACCGCCGACAATTGAAGAAGGTCGTAGTGTGTAATAGGCAGACATTTATCCAGACCATCACATAGGAATTCCCAATTGCATCAGGAACCACTGCATGTACTAAGACAGCTAGGCGTGAGACGAGAAAACTTGGATTTCATGGTCGAACGGCTGCTCATAAACCACAAATCACGGCGGTAAATGCCAACGACGCCTCGCTTGGTGTACTGACTGTAAACATTGGATGGTTGAACAGTGGGAAAACGTTATGTGGAGTGACGAATCACGATACACAATATGGCGATACGATGGCAGGTTATGGGTATGGCGAATGCCCGGTGAACGTCATCTATCAGCGTGTGTAGTGCCAACAGTAAAATTCGGAGGCGGTGGTGCTATGGTGTGGTCGTGTTTTTCATGGAGGGGGCTTGCACCCCTCGTTGTTTATATATATATATATATATATATATATATATATATATATATATATATATATATAGTTGAATATTGCTTGTCATCCTGGG
Organism: Schistocerca nitens; assembly: GCF_023898315.1. NCBI lineage: Eukaryota > Metazoa > Arthropoda > Insecta > Orthoptera > Acrididae > Schistocerca > Schistocerca nitens. Next base: position 145,914,936 of record NC_064622.1, on the reverse strand, counting down.
ATCTATACAAGATAGGATTACCGAGCGAAGTGGAGCAGTGTTTAGCACACTGGGCTCGCATTCTAGAGGAAGACGGTTCAAATCCGAGTCCGATCATCCACAATTAGGTTTTCATGATTTCCCTAAATCACTTACAGGAAATGTCGGGATGATTCCTTTGAGACGGAATGGTCGATTTCCTTCTCCATTCCTTTCCTAATCCGAGCCTGTGCTCCGTCTCTAATGACCTCGTTGTCGACGGGACGTTAAACACTTTTCTCCTCCTCCTCCTCCTCTCATATACGATTAATAAAGTAAGTAGAGAAGATCCAAAGAAGAGCATGTCAAATGGTTCAAATGGCTCTGAGCACTATGGGACTTAACAGCTGAGGTCATCAGTCCCCCAGAACTTAGAATGACTTAAACCTAACTAACCTAAGGACATCACACACATCCATGCCCGAGACAGCATTCGAACCTGCGACCGCAGCGGTCGCGCGGTTCCGTACGGAAGTGCCTAGAACAGCTCGGCCACACCGGCCGGGAAGAGCATTTCGTTGCAGGTTCGTTTAGTAAGCGCGAAAGCATCACGGACATGACCAGTGAAGTCCAGTCGCAGACGCTACAAGAGAGGCGTTCTCCATCATGACGCGGTTTGCCGTTAAAATAATGAGTGCGTAATTTTGTGGAAGAGTCAACTAGTATATCTTCTTCCTACCATGAAGGTAAAATTAGAGAAATTCGAGATCACAGGGAGGCTTACCGACAACTTTCTTCCCGCGGACCACTCGTGACAGGAACAGGAAAGCAGGGGAATGATAGTGCCACACACTATAAGGTGTGGATGTCGATGTCAAAAAAAAAAAAAAAAAAAAAAAAAAAAAAAAAAAAAAATCGTTTCTTTTCCCGGTCTGATACGAATTGTTATTTGTCAGGGCTCCCCTCGCCTCCCCCCTCCTCCGACAAGTAAAACCGATTTAATCCGCGAGTTCGAATCCAGAACCGTGTGATTGTGGTAACGACGGAAGGTTAGAAGGGCGACCACGCGCCAAGGTCACTCTAGGTGAGAGCAGCTTCGAGGCAGCGGGCAACGCGGTCAGGGACCTCTCCACAGAGTTGCGAAACCGGCGCTGCGCCACTTCCCAGTCCAGCTCTGCTTCCTGTCCACCTCACGACCCACGACCGCTTCCATGTTATCTGAGACAGCTGGTAGGCACCTGGGTGCTCTGTGCCGCATGCAGTATAAGACAAGAGCCGGCGGTTCTAGGCGCTTCAGTCTGCAACTGCGTGACCACTACGGTCGCAGGTTCGAATCCTGTCTCGGGCATGGATGTGTGTGATGTCCTTAGGTTAGTTAGGTTTAAGTAGTTCTAAGTTCTAGGGGACTGATGACCACAGATGTTAAGTCCCATTGTGCTCAGAGCTACTTGAACCATAAGACTAGACTTGGACTGATACGATTTCTCTGTCCAGTCGTTGCAAAGATGTACCCTTTTACTGTGGCGACTGATTGTTTTTCTAAATCAGCACGTTACAAGACTTGCGTGCCTCAGCGATACAGATAGCCGTAACGTAGGTGCAACCACAACGGAGGAGTATCTGTTGAGAAAGGCCAACCTACGTTTCTAGCATTTGTAGACTTAGAGAAAGCTTTTGACAATGTTGACTGGAATACTCTCTTTCAAATTCTGAAGGTGGCAGGGGTAAAATACAGGGGGCGAAAGGTTATTTATAATTCATACAGAAACCAAATGGCAGTTATAAGAGTCGATTGACATGAAAGGGAAGCAGTGGTTGGGAAGGGAGTGAGACAGGGTTGTAGCCTCTACCCGATGTTATTCAATATGTATATTGAGCAAGCAGTAAAGGAAACAAAAGAAAAATTCGGAGTAGGTATTAAAATCCATGGAGAAGAAATAAAAACTTTGAGGTTCGCCGATGACAGAAAAGGACTTAGAAGAGCAGTTGAACGGAATGGATAGTGTCTTGAAAGCAGGATATAAGATGAACATCAACAAAAGCAAAACGAGGATAATGGAATGCCGGCCGAAGTGGCCGTGCGGGTAAAGGCGCTGCAGTCTGGAACCGCAAGACCGCTACGGTCGCAGGTTCGAATCCTGCCTCGGGCATGGATGTTTGTGATGTCCTTAGGTTAGTTAGGTTTAACTAGTTCTAAGTTCTAGGGGACTAATGACCTCAGCAGTTGAGTCCCATAGTGCTCAGAGCCATTTGATAATGGAATGTAGTCGAATTAAGTCGGGTGATGTTGAGGGAATTAGATTAGGAAATGAGACACTTAAAGTAGTAAAGAAGTTTTACTATTTGGGGAGCAAATTAACTGATGATGGTCGAAGTAGAGAGGATATAAAATGTAGACTGGCAATGACAAGGAAAGCGTTTCTGAAGAAGAGAAATTTGTTAACATCGAGTATAGATTTAAGTGTCTGGAAGTCGTTTCTGAAAGTATTTGTATGGAGTGTAGCCGTGTATGGAAGTGAAACATGTATGATAAATAGTTTGGACAAGAAGAGAATAGAATCTTTTGAAATGTGGTGCTACAGAAGAATGCTGAAGATTAGATGGGTAGATCACATAACTAATGAGGAGGTATTGAGTAGGATTGGGGAGAAGAGGAGTTTGTGGCACAACTTGACTAGAAGAAGGGATCGGTTGGTAGGACATGTTCTGAGGCATCAAGGGATCACCAATTTAGTGTTGGAGGGCAGCGTGAAGGGTAAAAATCGTAGAGGGAGACCAAGAGATGAATACACTAAGCAGATTCAGAAGGATGTAGGTTGCAGTCGGTACTGGGAGATGAAGAAGCTTGCACAGGATAGAGTAGCATGGAGAGCTGCATCAAACCAGTCTCAGGACTGAAGACCACAACGAAAACAACAACAAGACACCTTGCTGTATTTGGCAGAGGGCCCCTTCTGGTACGTCTGTATTTCCCTCATTTACTGTCCAATGGTGTGGTAGCACCCATTTTTTATTGGATCGAAGAGTTCGTAGCCGATGTAATACAGCGTATCATTCTTGATGGAGATAAATCTTGAAACGTCAATGTCAGTTCGGGCGTCCAATCAAAGGATTGTTATTGGACTATTATTGTTCACAACGCATACAAATTACTTATTGGATAATGTCGGAAACTGCGTAAGGCTGCTTGTGGGTCACACTGTATACAAATACAAAGAAGTAAAAATGCTAGAAGTTTGTACCCAAATGCTTGGCGCAGGAGTTGGTGGTAGTTATACGGAAAGACACTTAATTGTACCGAATGGTTAAAATAAATATGCAGCTACTCACAGACGTCCGCTGTGGCCTATAATTATCGTTTTGCAGCGAAACATGATAGATGTTCTAATCCGTTGACGCGGAACTGAGTTACGCTGAAATAAAATTAGTTCCAATTTTGGCCAACAGGTGCAGCTATGGCGCTGTGAATGCGTTCCACAGGTAATGGATTAGGAACGGGATGGGAGCACATATTGTCCAATAAGTGACAAAGAATAATGTTGACTTTATTATTAGACGCCAAAGTCCCTAATCCGATGGGACCAATGACCTCGCTGATTGAATCGTGTGGCAGCGACGGGAACAGGAAAGTGAAGGAGCGATAGTGGTACAGAAAGTACCCTTTACCACACACCATAACGTGGGTTACGGAGTATCGATGCAGATATAGAATGGACGACTGTCGGCAAGCAAGATCTGTGTGGGAGGAAGTAACATGCATTTTGCCTGATTTTTTTGGAACGTGCGTGCTCTGAATTTTACACTACTGGCCAATAAAATTGCTACACCATGAAGATGACGTGCTACAGACGCTAAATTTAAGCGACAGGAAGCAGATGCTGTGATATGCAAATGATTAGCTTTTCACAGCATTCACACAAGGTTGGCGCCGGTGGCGACACCTACAACGTGCCGACGTGAGGAAAGTTTCCAACCGATTTCTCATACATAAGCAGCAGTTGACTGGCGTTGCCTGGTGAAACGTTGTTGTGATGCCTCGTGTAAGGAGGAGAAATGCGTACCATCACGTTTCCGACTTTGATAAAGGTCGAATTGTAGCCTATCGCGATTGCGGTTTATGGTATCGCGACATTGCTGCTCGCGTTGGTCGAGATCCAATGACTATTAGCAGGATATGGAATCGGTGAGTTCAGTAGGGTAATACGGAATTCCTTGCTGGATCCCAACGGCCTCGTATCACTAGCAGTCGAGATGACAGGCATCTTATCCGCATAGCTGTAACGGATCGTGCAGCCACGTCCCGATTCCTGAGTCAACAGATGGGGACGTTTGCAAGACAACAACCATCTGCACGAACAGTTCGACGACGTTTGCAGCAGCATCGACTATCAGCTCGGAGACCATGGCTGCCGTTTCCGCTGACGCTGCATCACAGACAGGAGTGCCTGCGATGGTGTACCCAGCGACGAATCTCGGTGCACGAATGGCAAAACGTCATTTTTTCGGATGAATCCAGGTTCTGTTTACAGCATCGTGATGGTCGCATCCGTGTTTGGCGACATCGCGGTGAACGCGTATTGGAACCGTGTATTCGCCATCGCCGTACTGGCGTATGACCCGGCGTGATGGTATGGGGTGCTATTGGTTACACGTCTCTGTCACCTCTTGTTCGCACTGACGGCACTTTTAACAGTGGACGTTACATTTCAGATGTGTTACGACTCGTGGCTCTATCCTTCATTCGATTCCAGCGAAACCCTACATTTCAGCAGGATAATGCACGATCGCATGTTGCAGGTCCTGTACGGGCCTTTCTGGATACATAAAATGTTCGACTGCTGCCCTGGCCAGCACATTCTCCAGATCTCTCACCAATTGAAAACGTCTGGTCAATGGTGGCCGAGCAACTGGCTTGTCACAATACGGCAGTCACTACTCTTGATGAACTGTGTTATGGTGTTGAAGCTGTATGGGCAGCTATACCTGTACACGCCATCCAGGCTCTGTTTGACTCAATGCTCAGGCGTATCAAGGTCGTTATTACGGCCAGAGGTGGTTGTTCTGGGTACTGATTTCTCAGGATCTATGCACCCAAATTGCGTGAAAATGTAATCACAAGTCAGTTCTAGTATAATAGGACTGAAGACCACAACAACAACAACATATGTGTCCAATGAATACCCATTTATCATCTGCATTTCTTCTTGGTGTAGCAATTTTAATGGCCAGTAGTGTAATAGTAAACTTCTTCGTGATGCATAAAGCCTCTGCGTCTGCCGCTGGAGTTTTATGAACATCTCCGTAACGCTCTTGTGATTACTAACGAATCTGCGACGAAACGCTCCCCTCTGCTAAGGATGGCATATTAATAACCACTACTCGAGAACCAACTGCACAAGTGTTTTGTAAGCCACCTCTATTCGTGGATAAGTAACATTTGTTTACAATTAATTCATAGAACTCCAGCCTAGCATCAGCTCGTCCTACGACTGGCTTTATATTGTTATTTCATTCTGTCCACAGTATGCGCAGTTCGTTTCTTGGTAAACATTTTTTTCAAGAAAAGTGTGGTTTCCCCCGTTAACAGATTTTGTCGCTAGTGGTGTTGCACTTACTGGGAAATATCCAGATACAGTGCCGAATAATTTAAAAATACCGAGATTAGTCGTCTGTTTCTGGGAATGCGGAGCAGTTGCAGACAAGAAGAGAACCTGGAGGCCGGCCGTTTTGACGGACGCTGTACTGCCTCATGTGATACACCGCTCGCCTTCAATAAGTTTGGGAGGAGTATCTGCCCAATCCAATCTCAGATTTCGCATGGCAGTGCTGAAAACCGATGTACAAATTAAAATGTCGCACATATAATGTTCGTAGTGCGCAGGAATTGAAGGCGTCGGATAAATAAGGGCGTCTAGCGTACTTTACATCATTTGGTCAATTGCTGACATCCAAGGAATGGCAGAATTGGACCGTGTTTGTTTCATTGATAAGGCGTGGTTTCACCTTAATCGATATCTGAATAGTGAAAGCACAAGAATTTTATCAAATGAAAATCCAATTCTTTTTTTTTTTTTTATTAAAACACTGCCAGGAAACTGGAGTGTGATGTGCCGTATCATGTCGTCGAATAGTGTGCTCTATGTTCTATAGCTACAGTGAACAGTGTTGTGTACCAAAACATCATTACACAGTTCGTTCCTTGAGGCAGATAAAAGTTATTTTTGGTTGCAGCAGGGCGATGCTACTTGTCGCCCACCTAACGGAACACTTCATTTCTTAAGCCCATTTTTTGGGTGGTCGAGTCATCTCTTAAGGACTATGGTCCTCACGTTATACTGATTTAATGTCTCCCGTAGTGCTATCTTAATGCAAAGGTATATTAAGGAAGGCTGCACAAACTGGAGGAACGAAAGATTAACGTAAAGCGCACATTAACACCAGTGTCAACGTCCTCCGCAAAGTGCCCTTCAATATAGTAAACGAGTTTGTGCATGTATTACAGAACCATTTTGAGCATCTCTTATAAACAATGTGAGATTATCAAATTAAAGGAAAAACATATATATATATATATATATATATATATATATATATATTTGACTAGTTTTTGATGTGCGCGACTTTTCGATCACACTACATATCGTGAACAGTAATGGGTCTATAACATTCCATTGGGGAGCTTCCGTATTGCTTTAGCATTTGTCAGTAACAATAGACAGCGACTCAGTGACTTACATCGTTCCCCTCAAAGTCGACATCATCCGAGTCATAGCAGCAGCTTTTCCAAGAAACTGTACTGTTATTCAACAGAAATTATTTGGTTTACACCACGGTAAAGATATTTGCTTGTGCGGGTGACGATTCAGAACCCACTCCATGCCAATGCAAATCCAATGTCTTGTCCCTGCTCTATCCCGCTTGCTGCTAACAAGGAACCCTTTGAATGTGATGTGTGTTTAGTAAGGCTCATTTGAAAGTGTTGTGTTAACAGTCATGACAGGAAAAAATATTAACTGCTAATGACCCACCATGTGGATCAGGAAGGCGACAGAAAATGAGTGTTCTGGAGGTGCAGAGATCAACTTTCTATGGGATATAAGTCATACACGTCATAAAATGGACATCGTAGACATTCAAGAAATGTTCAAACAAACTATTAACTTGCTCCATGACCACCGAATGAAAAATGGCGCGGTATAATGATCACAAAGGTTCGCACCTTCAAGATCGAAGGCGAACTTGCTGGGAGTTACAAACCGAGCAGTACGTTCAGCTATGTATCCACTCTTAAAGAATGTATACAGGGTGTTACAAAAAGGTACGGCCAAACTTTCAGGAAACATTCATCACACACAAATAAAGAAAAGATGTTATGTGGACATGTGTCCGGAAACGCTTAATTTCCATGTTAGAGCTCATTTTAGTTTCGTCAGTATGTTCTCTCACCTACGCTCAATGGAGCACGTTATCATGATTACATACGGGATACTCTACCTGTGCTGCTAGAACATGTGCCTTTACAAGTACGACACAACATGTGGTTCATGCACGATGGAGCTCCTGCACATTTCAGTCGAAGTATTCGTACGCTTCTCGACAACAGATTTGGTGACCGATGGATTGGTAGAGGTAGACCAATTCCATGGCCTCCACGCTCTCCTGACCTCAACCCTCTTGACTTTCATTTATGGGGGCATTTGAAAGCTCTTGTCTACGCAGCCCCGGTACCAAATGTAGAGACTCTTCGTGCTCGTATTGTGGACGGCTGTGATACAATACGCCATTCTCCAGGGCTGCATCAGCGCATCAGGGATTCCATGCGACGGAGGGTGGATGCATGTATCCTCGCTAACGGAGGACATTTTGAACGTTTCCTGTAACAAAGTGTTTGAAGTCACGCTGGTACGTTCTGCCGCTGTGTGCTTCCATTCCATGGTTAATGTGATTTGAAGAGAAGTAATAAAATGAGCTCTAACATGGAAAGTAAGCATTTCCGGACACATGTCCACATAACATATTTTCTTTCTTTGTGTGTGAGGAATGTTTCCTGAAAGTTTGGCCGTACCTTTTTGTAACACCCTGTATAGAATCATACTGGTGTTACGGGGAGATGAGAACTAATGGAATGTGATGCCATGCAACCGAATGCGAAACAGCCTGTAGTGGAGCTTATCGTGAAACTGGGTGTCTTTTAAGGCGTAGCAGCAGATAGTGCGATAATATGTTTTATAGACACCGAAAAAACAAAGATGTAGAGGCTGAATTTGTCTGGTGGTTCCAGGTGGTATGAGATGCAATGTCGTACACTTTTCAGGGGTATGATTTTTATATGTATACCAGGAATCAAGTAAAGGCAAGTTATTTTGGCCAGCTATTGGCCAAAAGTAGTGCTCATACCATAGTAGTTGTTCTGTTACGCCCATTTTCCTCCTCGTCTTTGCTGTGACGCAGATATTCCCTACTGCCATTGCAAGATTACGCCCACGAGAAAAATTCATAGGAGCAGAGCATTTCCAACTCCTCGTAGCACAATAAATAATGTTCCAGCCAATTTATGAGGCAGACTAACAGTCGGAATAATTGAATGCGGATGTGTTAAAGGCATTGATGTTAGTTGATCTTGATTCAGCTCTCTTGGTACCTCTAATTTCCAGGGTTTCTTTCGTTCTCATTTCCTCTTCAAATACCGATTTGTCAGAGTTGTACACAAATTCCTTACTAGACGAAGTGATAACTTTCTTTATCTAATCCACAAATTTTCGGGCTGATTCCGTAGTTTGCCGTGTGTTGACGCTTTGTCTGAAATATCATAATCTTACATTTTCCAATTCTGCAGCACCGTTTAAAGTTGTGCAACCATCAACTGTTTCCCTTCAAGCCACTGTAATCTTTATCGTGTACAATTCGATGTGCGTAACGTAGTAGGTCGCTATTATGCGCATCCTCTAAATTATATCGAACATCCCTGAAAGTTGCGCCTTGTCCTCCCTTCAATATCCATAGTTTTTCTTGTGCATTACTCGGTCATACTGCTGCGGACTTTTTCGAAATCTGTTCATAATTGTTCCTTTACGGTGCTGCGTAATTACATTTAGTACTCGCTACTTGGACAACGACTGTTCTTCACTGCGTTTCACTACAGACGATGTCTGTTATTCCTTATCCGACAAGGATGATGAAGTGCATCGATCGACATCTGTTTTAGTATTATTTATACTTGCTAAACACGTATTGTCAACATAGCGCTCCTCATGTAGATTGCCCAGACAGTCTACATCTAGATGTAGACTATATGGCAGCACATATTCCACTGACTCAACTTGCAGAAAGGCTAATATCTGTTCCCTTTCTGACGAAATGTCAACTTCGGCAACTGTTGTAGATACAATGCAATGGCCGGCCGCGGTGGTCTAGCGGTTCTAGGCGCTCAGTCCGGAACCGCGCGACTGCTACGGTCGCAGGTTCGAATCCTGCCTCGGACATGGATGTGTGTGATGTCCTTAGGTTAGTTAGGTTTAAGTAGTTCTAAGTTCTAGGGGACTGATGAGCACCGATGTTAAGTCCCATAGTGCTCAGAGCCATTTGAACCATTTTGAACAATGCAATGCTCGCTTTGTTTATCGTTGCATTGCGCTGTTTTGTCGCAATACCACTATCACCGTAGTAGTGTTGTGAGTTACTCGTCGACTAAGCAGTTCAACTACGCTCCGTAACCTCATACTGTACCCACCATTGGATACCTGCAGTGCTGCCCCCTGTTGCCGTCAGCAGCTAACCTTCTGGCTGTCTCGCTCCTGTTCTAGTCTCTCGAGAAAGTACGGAAGTGCATGGTCCAGAAATCAGTTGCGCGTCATTGGTGAAACCTTTTGTGCTGTATCAAAGTGGTAACAACAGACTCCGCTTTGGTGTCAATTGCTTAACGGTTGGCGGTTCTCCCCTGTTTACGGAATCTAGTTGTTTGTGAAGGAGAACCCCAGTTTACGGAAACTAGTTTGTGAGCGCGCGTGCTCTCTCTCTCTCCCTAAAAAATGGTTGAAATGGCTCTGAGCACTATGGGGCTTAACATCTGTGGTCATCAGTCCCCTAGAACTTAGAACTACTTAAACCTAGCTAACCTAAGGACATCACACACTTCCATGCCCGAGTCAGGATTCGAACCTGCGACCGTAGCGGACGCGCGGTTCCAGACTGAAGCGCCTAGAACCGCTCGGCCACACCGCCCGGCTCTCTCTCTCTCTCTCTCTCTCTCTCTCTGGCACGCGCGCGCGAGCATGTGTGTGTGTGTGTGTGTGTGTGTGTGTGTGTGTGTGTGTGAGCGCGCGCGCGAGCATGTGTGTGTGTGTGTGTGTGTGTGTGAGCGCGCGCGCAGGCGGTGACCCTCGGAAATTCCCCGCCCAGACGTCCGAGGTGATGAGTTCCCTCGGGCAGCAAAAGAGTGTACGCTATGAGGTGAGATGACGGAGTAAGCGTTGTGTACCGCGAGACCCACCGCTTGCTTCTCTTAGAGCTGCCAAGGCCAACTGGTTTGTCCAGCAATCGCGCCGATAAACAACCGCGAACGTGCTACACCGCCGTTTTAAGTATCTCTCAAGTTACGTGCACCGCATGTGTCCTGCAGTGGAAGCGCACCGCATAGCGACTTGCACATCAACATTTTTAACCCGTAAAATCAGAGTCGTTTTCAGCGCATTCGGGCATATGTCAGTCTGATGAGACAGACCGTTTGGAGTACTGCAAGACACACAGATTTACTCACGAGGAAACGTCACCAACTTGTCCTGAAATTTTAAGGAGGAAAAAAGCACGCTTGCAAGTTATCAGCCCCAGAAAACGACCCTGCTCGAAAATTCGGGTCGTAATTCTGACAGTACAGAGCTTCCGACGATCTAGAAACCCACCTTTTGAACTTCCGCGCGCTGGATGTTTGTCAATAGCTCGGCCCTCCTGCAGCCGCCTAATGGTCGAGCGTGCAGTACTGTACCAGGTGTAGAAGTATGAAACCGGTATTTGGTTACAATAATTACACGTCTGTTATTTGAAACTGAAAAACAGTATTTCATTCAAAATAATCTCCATTGCTATTTATAAATTTCTCTCACCTCTCTGGGAGGCTATGAATGCCACGCCAAAAAAACAGTTCTTCTTTTGAAGCGAACCAGTCAGCTTGCCATTTTCGTATATTTTCATACAAGTTGAAGCGTTGTTCAGCGAGAGCGTGTCCTAGTGGTGCAAACAGACGATAATCGGACGAAGTCAAGTCTGGAGAATAAGCCGTTTGCCCTAGTACAGGGTGGCGCACGAAAGAGTTACCATTTTGTTTTTGAATATAAACTTTATTGTCAATACAATCTGAAAGGAACATATACTACAATGAAGAGCCGCCCTTGGAGATTTGTTCTAACTCAGCACATGCTCAGTATGTCCACCATTTCGTTTCCTAACTTCCTTCAAACGAACACTGAAGTTAGTGATTACCCTACGGCACATGTCTTCCATAATTTCACTGGAAGCTTGATGAATAAGTCTTCTGAGCTCCATTAAATCACGTGGACGTTTCGGGAAAATTTTTTCCTTTAGGTACCCCCAAAGAAAAAAGTCACATGGATTGAGGTCTGGACTATTGGGGGGCCAATTTTGACCGTCATTGAAGCGACCTGGAAACCTAAGTGAAATGATCCGCATGTCGAAATGCTCGTGTAAAATCTCCGTTTGCTGTATGTGGCCTTGCTCCATCTTGCATGAACCACTGCGTGTTGAAGGGCAAGGCAGTAGTAAGAAGCTGTGGAATGAAGCTATTGCGAAGCATGGTCAAATAACGCTCGCTGTTCACAGTTTCTTCAAAGAGAAAGGGTCCAGTAAGTCCGTGACCGGAAATTGCTGCCCACGCTGTAATCCTCAGGGCTTAATGTTGTCGTTCATGAAGCACTTGTGGATTTTCAGTGGCCAAAAAGCGTACATTTTGTTTGTTAACCACACCGTCTAAATGAAAATGCGCCTCGTCTGAAAACCAAACGTTGTTGAGAGTTTCTTCCCTATCCTCCGCCCACTGAGCAAACAGTAGTCTCTACTGCTTGTGTTCGTCAGTGAGCTTCTGTGCACAGGTCATCTTGTATGGGTACATATGGAGGTCACTTTTAAGAATGCGTTGAACGGAGCGTCTGGATATTCCCAGTTGCACTGTTGCCTTTCTACACGATTTCCCGGGACTTCTCTGTACAGCAACTCGTAAGGCTTCAGTATTCTCCGGTGAACAAACAGGCTTAGGCCGAGGTCGCTTCGCTTCCAATACTGTTCCTTCCTGTACAAATCTATTGTACAACCTGTGGATGGTCTTCTTGGAAGGGACCCATCGTGTGTTAAACTGTTGTCGAAAACGCCTCTGAGTCACAACAAGGATTTTCGTTTCATGAAAAAGTAACACAATTGCCGATCGTTGCTGTGTCGTCAGTCCTCCTTTGTCAGCCATTGCTGCTTACTAGTCTCCTAGCGGCAGTATCGTGAATTACGTCATTTCGTAACTCATTTGTTTTTCCAAGCTCTGCGGGTACTGCTGTACAGATACCAGCAGTAATGTGCGTCGTAAACTGTGAAAGAAACAATTGGTAACACATTTCGTGCGCCACCCTGTATTTCCCAAGTGAACGCCTTTATCGTTTCCCTGATCCGTTTTGCTTTGTGTGACGGGGCGTTATCATGGGCATTATGATTTTGTCTTGCCTTTTTCCATATTCCGGTCATTTTTCACGTAATGATCGATTTAAATCGATCATTTGCTGTGGGTAATGATCACTGATAACGGTTTCAGCAGGTTTCAGCAGCTCATAATAAATGACACCCTGCTGATCCCACCAAACAGAGCATTGCCTTCTTTCCAAAATGATGCAGTGGATGTCGATGGTTTATTTGGATTCACTCATGATTAACGACGCTTAGGATTCTCAAAATATATCCATTTTTCATCACCTGTCACTATTCGGTGGAGAAACGACTTTCTTTTGTATCTAGCAAGCAGCATTTCACAAGAGGTCTTTCGATTTGTGTGCTGCCTTTCATTCAGTTCACGCGGAACCCATTTTCCCACTTTCTGCACCTTTTCCATAGCTTTCAACCGAAAAGAAACGGATTTCTGCGTCACATTCAATTGTTCCGCGAGTTCCTTTTGATTTTGAGTATCATCTTCATCCAATAAGGCCTGCAATTCGTTGTCTTAAGGAACTTTTTCGGTGGTTTCCCGCGCTCGTCGTTTCTCACGTCAAAATCACCACTTTTGTATTTTTGAACGACGCGGAACACTATGTTTTCCCAAGAGCATGTTTGCCGAAAGCTCCGACAAGCATTCGATGCGATTCTGCACCACTTTTCTTCAAATGATAACAGAAAATCAATTCCGTCCGCAAATCGTAGTTCGTAGGCACAAAACTCGACATGTTTATGGGTTTGAAACAGATACCGATGTATGGAACGTGGTTACTGTGTGTTGACATTCGTCTACAGCCGTTACAGGAAGCAGATGGCGCCGCAGACGCGGTCTCACTGCCCACACACTATAGGGAAATTCCGGTTTCATACTTCTACTCCTGGTACATTGGAGTGACTAGGAGGTTTGTGAAATAATACTTTGACATTGGTAACATGGACTGTGGGAAACCGGAAGAGACTCGAAGCACTTGAGATACGGTACTACAGAAGAATGTTGAAAATTAGGTGGACTGATAAGGAAAGGAATGAGGAGGTTCATGGAAAACGTTGACAAGAAGAAGGGGGAGGATGGTAGGACATCAGTTAAGACATCATGGATGCGCTGTTCTTCATCGTGACTGGCCTGGTTAAATTGTAAAAGGAAAATCATTAACTTCATTACCTAATAATCCTTCAGTTGCTTACGTTTATTCATTCTGACTTTGAAGCGTATACAAAGTGATTCATTTGCACCTACCTGTGGCTTTTATGCAGCCCCCAACGACTTCAAAAACCACGTGATGTGCTTAGGCCGACAGAGAAAAATGAACAGGACCGTTACATAGGGAATTTACTGCAGTTAAATTATGTACTGGGATACGTTTTCGCTAGAAGCCGTAGTTATCGACTTATTCAAGAAAAACGTATAAAAGTGATCTCCAGACGCGTTTGTCTTGAATAACTCGTAAACCGTGGCCTCCAGCGAAAACATATCCCAGTACAAAATTTAATAACATTAAATCTCCTACAAAAAGCTCCTGTTCATTTTTTCAGTAGAGTTAATAGTGTGTGATTAGTAAGCGAGAGAATATGAAAAACTCGCGCAAGTTTTTGAAGACGTTGCGGGTTGCACAAAATCCCTAAGTAGGGGCAGCTGTCTCATACTGTACATAGGTGGAGTATATCACGTGAGAATACTATTAAAATAATATTGAACGTACAGGTGAAGCTGAACATCTCACATACTCATATTACACTACCGGCCATTAAAATTGCTACACCATGAACATAACGTGCTACAGACGCGAAATTTAACCGACAGGAAGAAGATGCTGTGATATGCAGATGATTAGCTTTTCAGAGCATTCACACAAGGTTGGCGCCGGTGGCGACACCTACAACGTGCTGACATGAGGAAAGTTTCCAAACGATTTCTCATACACAAACAGCAAAATGGTTCAAATGGCTCTGAGCACAATGGGACTTAACTGCTGAGGTCATCAGTCCCCTAGAACTTAGAACTACTTAAACCTAACTAACATAAGGACATCACTCACATCCATGACCGAGGCAGGATTTGAACCTGCGACCGTAGCGGTCGCGCGGTTCCAGACTGTAGCGCCTAGAACCACTCGGCCACAACGACCGGCCACAAACAGCAGTTGACCGGCGATGCCTGGTGAAACCTTGTTGTGATGCCTCGTGTAAGGAGGAGAAATGTGTACCATCACCTGCTGACTTTGATAAAGATCGGCTTGTAGCCCATCGCGATTGCGGTTTATCTTATCGCGACATTGCTGCTCGCGTTGGTCGAGATCCAATGACTGTTAGCAGAATATGGAATCGGTGGGTTCAGGAGGGTAATGCGGAACGCCGTGCTGGATCCCAACGGCCTCGTATCACTAGCAGTCTGTCGCATCTTATCCACATGGCTGTAACGGATCGTGCAGCCACGTCTCGATCCCTGAGTCAACAGATGGGGACGTTTGCAAGACAACAACCATTTGCACGAACAGTTCGACGACGTTTGCAGCAGCATGGACTATCAGCTCGGAGACCATGGCTGCGGTTACCCTTGACCCTGCATCACAAACAGGAGCTCCTGCGATGGTGTACTCAACGACGAACCTGGGTGCACGAATGGCAAAACGTCATTTTTTCGGATGAATCCAGGTTCTGTTTACAGCATAATGATGGTCGCATCCGTGTTTGGCGACATCGCGGTGAACGCACATTGGAAGCGTGTATTCGTCATCGCCATACTGGCGTATTACCCGGCGTGATGGTATGGCGTGCCATTGGTTAAACGTCACGGTCACCTCTTGTTCGCATTGACGGCACTTTGAACAGTGGACGTTACATTTCTGATTTCTCAGGACCTATGCACCCAAATTGCGTGAAAATGTAATCACATGTCAGTTCTAGTGTAATATATTTGTCCAATAAATACCCGTTCATCATCTGCATTTCTTCTTGATGTAGCCATTTTAATGGCCAGTAGTGTACTTCCTGGTTTTTCGGAAGAATAATATTTTTCGAACAAGATTTCAAAGCGCGTTGGGTGGATGTGTCCACTTCCCTCTGCTCTTCTCTCACCTTCAACATCCCACGAATAGGAGAGCTCTGTGCGTCGCTCCATCGTACCGTCCTTCGGGCTCGGCCATTAGGCGGCTGCAGTGTGGCGAAGCGAATGACAAACAATCGATGCGCGCGAAAGTTTAAAACCTGTACTTTCAGAAGTACTGCTTAGTATAAGAATTAAGGCCCAAATTTTCGTGCAAGATCTATTGCTTGGACCGATGTCCTGCAAGTGCGCTTCTTTTTCTCCTTAAAATATGAGGTCAAGGACAAAAATCGCTGGTTTTCCCCACTACTTGCTTAACTTTGTGGAATGTGAGTCATCAACAAATTGTTGACTACATTAGAAATAAATAGGCTATTAGAAATTGTGAATGGCTAACACGCAGTATCACAAATTTATTGTTTTAAGGAAATGCGAATCTTAACTGACTTCGGGAATATCATCTATGGAGCAAGTAAGTAACTAACTCCTGTCTTGTATTAATATTTTATTCCTGCCTGTCTGTTATCTCCAGTGTCATGAATAAGCCAATTCCTGTTCTACTCGAGTACTGAGCGCGGTAAGAACGACTCCTTAAATGCTTTTGTATGCACTGTAATTAGCCTTATATTATCTCCGTGGCATCTACGGGGGGATACGCAGGGAGTTTTAGTATATTCCTCGATTTCTCACATAGTACTGATTCTTGAAACTTTGTAAGAGGTTTTTGTGCTACAGTTTTCGTCTCTCTTCAAGGGTGTGCCAGTTCGTGTACTTCGACATTTCCGTGACATTATCCCGCAGGTCAAACAAACCTGCGACCATTCTTGCTGCTCCTCTTTGCATGCATTCAATATCTCTTTATAAGCAACCTTCGAACTGACTCCACTTTCCCACAGTCCTGCCAATGAATCGACGTCTGTCACGTGCTTTACCAACGACTGAGCCTATGGGACATTTTATCGAGAAGCCGCACCTGTAGCCACCCTCCACGTCTCCAGTAGGTGCACGACTGTTTTTGTTTTCACATTGTGACTGAATTTGTCTGCATATGGCATGTTTTGCGCATGGATTAGGTACATGTAAACATAATATTTTATTTTTGTAATTAATTTGGCGGTTCCTTCTGAAATCACTCAGGCTCAAACGGCAATACAAATAACTGTGACAGGTTGCTGTATTTCCAGTTTCACTCGATGTACTCTCGCAGAACAGAGGAAGAGAAAGTTCTGGCGTGCCTTTTTCGAAGGGATTTCTTCTGATACCGACTGACAGTAGCAGTGAAAGTGGAGATGATGTGTTGGCTGAAAACAGTGATCTCGGTGCCATAACAAATAGTTTTCTAGACTAACCAGATAGTCCAGGACGTCCAGGTACATCATCAGAACCATTATATAAAAAAAAGTAAAACTATTGTTAATGTTGAGAAACATATTACAGGAGCAAAACATGTACCAATACATGGTACCTCAAGGCACTTTGTGCACTGGAGGACAAAGGACAAAAAAGGAACCTCACAGAAGCAGATGGAAGTCTGCTCTCTGTCAAGCAGCCCTATGCCTATCTGTAGAAAGTAACTGCACTTTACCTTACCACCAAAGGCAACGATATTCCACGCTCAGTGTCTCAATTTGAAACCACCGTATATGTGTTCAGTTAATGTTTGTAGCACATTGCTCTGTCTCAATTTATGTCTAGTAATTTAATTAAAAGAAAAGAAAATTCAAAAATCTAATTTTCACTATTTCGACTTAAATGAAGTTCCAAGTTCCCAAGATCTCCGTTGCATTCAAATCTTATCTAGGTCTGACTTGATATTACGTAGCTTTTTTGGGGGTAGAATTTCACTACAAGCAACTGCGTCATCTGCAAAAAAGTCTGGCGTTTCTGTTGATAGCTTCTACCAGGCCATTAATGTATAGCATGGACAGCAATGTTCGCAACACCTTTCCCTGCGGCACAGCTGCAGTTACTTCTACATCGGTTGATGAGTCATCGCCCAAAACAAGTTGCACCCTTCCTACAAAAATCCTCCCTCCAGTTACAAATTTCATTTGATATCCAGTATGATTATACTTTCATTAACAAGCGTTGGTGAGGTTCTGAGTCAAATCCTTTTCGGGTTTTATTTTTTTATTCATTATGGTCCGCCTGCTTGATCACTAAAATGAACCGTTACACAGGGTGATTCGTGAAGATATGCAAATATTTTATTATGTTATTCTACAAGTAAAACTAAAGAAATAAAGCTCTTGTAGACATAGGTCCGCAAGTGTTAACTTACGGAGTTACGGCTAATGAAAGATTTTGCCTGAAATTTAGAAACTTCGCTTATATGAAGCCATCGCAAAACTGTATGAGGTTAAAGTAAAACATGACTTCCATTTATTCTGTTGTTATTGATCTGGTGAATCTAATAAAACATGTCCCAGACGTGTATCTGCAGTAGTTTTCCAGAACATGCAGACAAGCAAAGATTATTACACAAGTAAATTCATTTACTTTTTCATTAAGAATGTAGAAATGTTTATGTCATTGTTGGCAACCGTTAGTGAGTTGTTTCATTCGATTCCTAACCTTGAAACGAATTAATTTTCTCTATTGTTCAGTTTATGAGGACAAAGTCAATACACGTGGGGCATTACTTGCTCGCATTATGAATGCAATAGCCAAAATTACGAACACCCCTGTGAAACTGAAACGAGCAACAAAATCTGTTCATACACGTGCAGCTAAATGCATTGAACTCGGTGGAGACATTTGTTGTGAATGCATTGTGAAATTGTATATGCACTGTACAACTTCCTTAACACAGAGCTATGTTTTTTCCGGTTTAACATGAATTCACGTGTGGTATGGTATTAATAAAAGCAGATTATCTGACACATTCATACAGTTTTGGTTAACGTTATTACTATCATTTTTCCAAAATTAAATTCTCTACAACTTCTACTGAAAACTTTGTGCACTTGTCTGGAATTTAAAAAATAAATTGGGTCAAGCAGATAATAAAGTAAAAATTTTACGAAATTACGTCTTTGCTTCTGTGAATGTTCTGGAAAACTACTGCAGATACACGTCTGGAACATCTTTTATTAGATTCACCAGACCAATAACTACAAAATAAATGGAAATCGTGCTGTACTTTAACCCCATACAGCTTTGCGATGACTTTATATTAGCGAAGTTGCTAAATTTCAGGCAAAATCTTTTATTAGCCGTTACTCCGTAACTAAGCATTTGCGGACCTATGTTTATATGAACTTTTTTCTATAGCTTTACTTGTACAATAACATATTAAAATATTTGCACATCGTCTTGAATCACTCTGTATATTAAATTGCATTTACGTGAATCTTTGTGATAATATATTTTCTTTTACTTTTTTCTAATCTGAATATCAAGCTAACCTTACAGGGTCCATCATACTACTTTCTCCTTCTCTGTTTATTCAGCTGTCGATCGAACATTTAGATGGCTACCTATAAGGTCTACATGTAGTTATCCTATGGCATCTTTTTCCACTCGCAGTCGGCTGTTCCTTCCCTGTGACAGAAAAAGAGCCATAGATTTTCGCTATTTCCATCTTTTTTACTAATTTTACAGTTGTCTGCATCACCTACCACTATTAGTGCAATTGCAACTATATGCACTAATTCTACAGTAACGAACACAGAAAGAAACATATGTGACATGTGATTTTCGGTAGACAGGAAATACTGCACCTATCTGATTGCCTTGATCTATTGCCTTCTGGGCGTCATGTGAGAAAAGCACGAGTTAGGTTTTACATGACCGATGTTTTGGGAACCTAGCTTGAAGAGGTCATTCTGTTCAAGATACCTCATTACACTTGACGACCCAGAATGTAAATCTAACATAACACAACTCGTGTCACGAATAAATTGGTGTGTGTGAGTATGAGAAGAATATGTTCGAGGATTCTACAACAGATACACGCGAGGAAGACTGAACGGTAGATTTTCGGATCACTTTTACTACTCTGGTAGACTGGTATGAACTGTTCTTTTTTCCAGCTATTAGACACAGTTTTTCTGTTCGAGGGCTCTGTGTTATATTGCAGTCATACAGGGTAATTCCGTGACGTTGCGAACTTTCAGGGATGTTGGAGAAGAGTAAACATATCAATTTTAGTAAGGGACCCTGCTCCCGAAATGACCGTGTCGAAAGTTATAAGGAAAAATCGCTGTGATACCTCTGATAGTGAATATATGTACCACTACTGTTGTTGCTTGGACTGTAGGGTAGGATTTTCCAGGTGGTAGTAAGGACCAAAACAAGAATCAGTAGTAAACATCGACTCTAAAATTCTTACCTTAAGAGCTATGACCAATTGTTCATGTAGCTGCTAAGAGATGAGTGTGGAATGGCACGTAGGGTCACGGTGACTCCTGTTGCTGGCACATAATCTAACTACTTAAAATCGGCAACCTAAAAACCAAGTGGCACTTGTTTAACATTTGTAGTCCTGTCGTCCTCAGTTGCGTGTAATACGAGGGCCGTTCAGAAAGTAACCTCCGGTTGATTTAAAAAAATACACCAAGTTAAATAAAAATATTTTAATATATACATCTTACAACTACATCTTTGCACTATTTTTCTACATAGTCTCCATAGCGATTGAGGCACTTATCGTATCTCTTCACAAGCTTTGAAATTCCTTCTGCATAAAAATCACCCGCTTGTGCCTGGAGCCAGCCTGTGACCGCATCTTTGAGCTCTTCGTCGTCATCAAACTGCTGTGACCCGAGCCATTTCTTCAAATGCATGAAGAGGTGATAATCACTTGGCGCCAGGTCTGGGCTGTAAGGTGGATGGTTGATAACGTCCCACTTGAAGGACTCAAGAAGGGCCGTTGTTCTGCGAACAGAGTGAGGACGGGCGTTATCGTGCAAAAAAACGATACCGGAAGTCAGCATACCACGGCGTTTGTTCTGTATAGCCCGTCGTAACTTTTTTATTGTTTCACAGTACACGTCTTGATTAATGGTCGTACCACGTTCCATGAATTCAACCAACAACACCCCTTTGGCATCCCAAAACACCGTTGCCATCAGTTTTCTGGCAGAAAAATCTTGCGAGGCTTTTCTTGGTTTGGTAGGCGAATTTGAATGTGCCCACATCTTTGATTGTTCTTTTGTCTCAGGGTTCACGTACTTAATCCAGGTTTCGTCACCGGTCACGATTCTGTTTAACAATGGTTCTCCTTCGTCCTCATAACGTGATAGAAAGTCTAATGCAGAGGCCATTCTTTGAGTTTTGTGGTGGTCGGTAAGAATTTTGGGCACCCATCGTGCACAGAACTTACGGTAACCCAATCTTGCTGTCACTATCTCGTACAAGAGAGTCTTAGAAATCTGTGGAAAACCAGTAGACAACTCCGACATTGAGAAACGTCGATTTTCACGAACTTTTGCATCAACTGTCTGAACGAGTTCGTCAGTCACCAATGATGGTCTACTACTCCTCTCTTCATCATGAACGTTTTCTCGTCCACTTTTAAATAAACGTACCCATTCACGGACAACTCCTTCACTCATAACTCTTGGTCCGTACACGGCACAAAGCTCACGATGAATAGCTGCTGCAGAATATCCTTTGGCTGTAAAAAACCTTATGACAGCACGCACTTCACATTTGGCGGGGATTTCTATTGCAGCACACATTTCAAACTGCCACAAAAACTAAACTAGCGCAGGTACGACGTTCACTCGACCACGGCTTGATGCCGACTGACCTGTTGAGTGCGTGAACGCACAGATGGCGTCGCTACTCCCCCCACAACCCGCACTGTGACCAATCGGAGGTTACTTTCTGAACCGCCCTCGTATTATGATATGTTGATATTCCAGGCCACTGAAGATGCCTTGAAAAGAATAAAGGCGAAAAGCGTATGGCACGAAAATTGTATTTCATTCAGTTGTAGTTAGGCGGTCCAATAGCGAAAATTATCAACACACCTTAACCAGTGCCACATGCTCTGTCTCCTTGAGACACTTGGTAAATGTTAGGGGTTTAAAGGTGGACGTTTGCGCGTATTCTGGTGCTCTAGAATTTCGCTCCTGCACTTCCCCTTCTGCCGGCAGCTAAATACTAACGACGAAATTATCTTTCAGTACCAAAATCTCAATCGGATACCTCTGTGTCGAATGCCACCACATAAGTGTGCGTTAGCGCACTTCGTAACGTAGACAGGGAAAGACGATACTCTATTAAAAATATGTACTTATTTTTTCATAGGTATTTCATAAGGCTTCAGCTACTTTCCAGACGTTAAAAGCAGTTTTCACGCCCTAGTGACGTCGCAGACAATGTTTACCGCTCTAGATTTACGTCCATTCTATGTCTGAAAGCGACTTGATACCCCTTAATCACGGAGAAACGAAGTCAATGAAAATCTAATACCGTTTATCTAAAACTGTCTTTCCATTCCATCATAATAACATAGGATACAGTGGAATTAGTTTTACTATGTGAAAGATTACAGGTTTCTCGGGCACCACTTAATTAATGTTACGTATTGATACACTACTGGCACTGCAGTCTGGAACCGCGCGACCGCTGCGGTCGCAGGTTCGAATCCTGCCTCGGACATGGATGTGTGTGATGTCCTTAGGTTAGTTAGGTTTAAGTAGTTTTAAGTTCTAGGCGACTGATGACCTCAGAAGTTAAGTCGCATAGTGCTCAGAGCCATTTGAGCCATTAAAATTGCTACACCACGAAGATGACGTGCTACAGACGCGAAATTTAACCGACAGGAAGAAGATGCTGTGCTATGCAAATGATTAGCTTTTCAGAGCATTCACACAAGGTTGGCGCCGGTGGCGGCACCTACAGCGTGCTGACATGAGGAAAGTTTCCAACCGATTTCTCATCCACAAACAGCAGTTGACCGGCGTTGCCTGGTGAAACGTTGTTGTGATTCCTTGTGTAAGGAGGAGAAATGCGTACCATCCCGTTTCCGACTTTGATAAAGGTTGGATTGTAGCCTATCGCGATTGCGGTTTATCGTATCGCTACATTGCTACTCGCGTTGCCGAGATCCAGTGACTGTTAGCGGAATATGGAATAGGTGTGTATTCTTCATCGACATACTGACGTATCACCCGGCGTGATGGTATGGGGTGCCCTTGGTTACACGTCTCGGTCACCAGTTGTTCGCATTGACGGCACTATGAACAGTGGACGTTACATTTCAGATGTGTTACGACCCGTTGGCTCTACCCTTCATTCGATCCCTGCGAAACCCTACATTTCAGCAAGATAATGCACGACCGTATGTTGCAGGTCCTGTACGGGCCTTTCTGCATACAGAAAATGTTCGACTGCTGCCCTGGCCAGCACATTCTCCAGATCTCTCACCAATTGAAAACGTTTGGTCAATGGTGGCCGAGCAACTGGCTCGTCACAATACGCCAGTCACTATTCTTGATGAACTGTGGTATCGTGTTCAAATTGCATGGGCAGCGGTACCTGTACACGCCATCCAAGCTCTATTTGACTCAATGCCCATGCGTATCAAGGCCGTTATTACGGCCAGAGGTGGTTGTTCTGGGTACTGATTTCTCTGGATCTATGCACCCAAATTGCGTGTAAATGTAATCACATGTCAGTTCTAGTATAATATATTAGTCCAATGATCACCCGTTTATCATTTGCGTTTCTTCTTGGTGCAGCAATTTTAATAGCCAGTAGTGTACAACACACACTCGTGATTTCAGAGTCCACATTCTAGAATTTTTGGTTTGTGTGCTCCACGGACAATTTAGGTTCCTTCTGAGTTTCAAATTAAAACAATAGTTTTGAAGAATTTTAAATAGTTTTACCTGCGTGGTAAAATGATATGGTAGGACACCAGTGGATTTCCTCTGTCCATTCATGGACATATTTTATTGAATCGTCAGATAGGTGTAATTGGTTTCTCACATATATCTGATGATGGACTATGAATTCCGAAATCAGTAACGTATCAACATGAATGAACTGCAGCCTGAGGGAGCCTGTCATATTTCACATAATAAAAGAAACTGCGGCTGCATAACTCCGAGATGCCATCGTCAACACCAGTGGAGGAGATAGAAATCAAAGTATCTTTTTCACCTCTGTTTACACTCTGGGTGGTTCCCATTCTACGGTATTTATTTATTCTACTGTTTGACAGAATGAGCTCTTAGCAACACAAATATTTTTTTGTACGAACTTCATTATGAGATTTGCAATAAATTATACAAATATTTCTTCTTAAACTATCTTGCTTTTGAACGAACAACATACGTAGCAACCAGCACATTTCGAAACAGAACTAATTATTTCCATAGGGTAGCTGCCGTTCGCTACATCACCAGCCAACAAGCAGAGAAACAATCAGTATTTCGATTAGCCTTGAGTAGCTGTCCAGGAAGCTCTGCATTGTACTGTAACCAGAATGTTCATTAGATGGACGACAGGGTTGATAACCAGACTATACTACCGTTGTTTACAGAAAATTTCTCTGGAGCAAGCTTGTTCTAGTCACTACATCGCAGATTCTTTCGTGATAAGGTATTTTGTAATTGTGTAGTCATCTTCTGTAATATCACATCGCAGTTTGTTCTTTCAGGCGGCGAGGTATACGTTAGTCTCAGTTTTTATCAAACTTGAAATTTTCATAATGTACAAGCAGGACACAAAACCAGGAAGGGACTTCATGGCGTTATGAATTCAAGAACACCTGCATCATCAAGCACTTAAAGCTGTTTCGTGGAAGACTCATAAACATGAAAGCCATTTGTAGCGTAGTTAAACCGTTGGCATAAGGTAATTGTAATCTGAGTAATGTTTCTGTTTACTCGATTTTATCACACTTTAACTATGCCGATCAGCTACGTTTCTTGTGAATCATGCAACAGCGCTGCAGCTGTGCTCTGTGGCCTTCGCAGACCGCGCCCGGTGAAAGCGAACACAATCCTGTCTGCAGTGGATACCTGCACTGTAGTTTCAGAGTAGCTCGTGAGTGACTTCGAAGCTCTCAAGCTACAGTGCGAAGGTCTGAGAATGCCTACGTTGTTTTGTGGAGATCGCTGTGACGTACGTGTCATAATGTACACTTACTGCGATCATCATCCCGCAATCGTTCCACCCTTATCATCGGTTTTTACTACGCAGCTTCCAGCTCCTATCTTGGCAATCTAGTTCTTGTAATCTCATACCTCTTCTTCAGTATCCGACGCTCTCATCCGTATTAGCTAATACTCTCAATATCTTTTTTTATATAAAAAAGAATCAATACCGCACCAACGCTTGTAACGAAAATACGATCATGTATAATATCAAACAAAATTTGTGACCGGACTGAGACTTTCTTGGCAGGTAGACCCAACACAATCCGTAGCAGAATCCACACAGTATCTGCGATTGAGCCCCTCATACAACGCGATTCCGTGAGGATGATACAGGCTTACAGGTATGATGGGAATGGTAAATGTATCAATCTAAGACAAGGGTCCCTGGTACCGGAACTACAGAGTCGAAAGTTATAACCGAAAATCGTTCTAATACCTCTGACAGTGGAATACATGTAACTTCATTGTTGTTGCTAAGATTGTAGATTAGGCAACTTTCGGAGGTGGTAGTGTGGTCGAAAACAAGATAGAATTGATTAAATCTTCTCATGTTCAGAAATTGGATGGAGCAATCTATTTTACTTTGTAAAGTTTTTCTATAGTCAAATCGCACAAATTCTTCTTTATTTGTGACAACTTGTCTCGACAGAGATAACTGTCATCGTCTGGTCTTCAAAAACTATTTATTTCAAAACGTGTTCTAATTCACAATGAACACGTTTTCTAACAAATAATTTTTGAAGACTAGGAGGCGACAGTTGTACCTGTCGAAACCGGTTGTCTAAACTAAAGAAGAATTTATGCGATTTCGGCTATAGAAAGTTTTTTATCAAGAGAAAATCGTCTAGTAGACATGGACGCTAAAATGCATACCTCAACGGCAAGGAGCACTTGCTCGGTGTAATAGATGCGTTTCACAGCAACGGGTTTCACCGTGTCCCTACGAGCCATTCCATACTCACCTGTTAGCAGCACAAATACTACTACTCTATCCATCACAGCTATCCATATAGCATAGAAACATAAGCAACGTCACAACAGGTTGGAGGAAGGTAGTGGAAAGCCAGCTACACTAGTATCTTCCACAGCACACAGTTAAGGAGTTCTCGTATTGTTTCCAAAGCTCCGACTGAAAATGCTACTAACACCATTGCGAAACGTTTGTACACAGCATCTCACACTGAGTGAAATATGTGGTTGGCAGGGCTATTACTGCTTCTCTTACAAAAGACAAGAACGGAAACATAAGGGAGTATACAAATATATAAGTAAATCAAATGTCTCCTACAATGTACTAAGCGACTTTAAAATTCCGGTTAAGATGACAGTGTCAAATGGCTCTGAGCACTATGGGACTTAACTTCTGAGGTCATCAGTCCCCTAGAACTACTTAAACCTAACCAACCTAAGGACATCAAAACATCCATGCCCGAGGCAGGCTTCGAACCTGCGACCGTAGCGGTCGCGCGGTTCCAGATTGTAGCGCCTAGAACCGCTCGGCCACTCCGCCCGGCGATGACAGTGTCGTTTCGTAGGAAGGTGACTGGTATTTTGTAACTAAACGATGTGTTGGGGCAGTGTGGCTGGATGAGGAGCATCATGTAAAACAAATTACGGGCCCATCAAAAACAAATCAGACGGCATTTTCGATTTCAGTATACATATACAATTTTTAGTTTTGAACGCGCAATTCAAGTGTTGAACAGTGTTAGTCAGTATTTCATGTCATAAAAAAAGTACACCGTGAATCGCTGAATAATTTGGTGTATGTCGATTTTGGTATCTCAATAAGTACTAGGCCTAATTTATCATCGCAAAAGTTTGAACCTTTGGAGTCGAAGCGTAAAATAAACTTGATACAATGATTTGATGAAATAAGAGTCCACGGACGTTATAAGGTTTTTTGAAACATAATAAGTACCGCTTTTGGCGGGCAATATGACATATGTATCGGATGATATTGCGAAATCAAATGAATCCCATTTCATGGCAGCATAACTATTAACGATGAAAGAAAAAAATGTGGAACGTCTGAAATCTGTCACTTGTATTGCTTCAATCATTTTCTTAGTCTCAATAAATTTGAAGAAGGAAATTTTTCCATCTCACTGTGAATAAAACATTTTACCTTTTACCCTGCCAGTTTCGGGCATTGCTCATTCCCAGGTGTGTCTCTAGCAATGTATGTCGCTACATCGACGTCATTAATTTAAAAACCGCGTGCACAATTATGCATGGCACGCAGTTTTTATATCAGTGACAATGATGTAGCCACGTATGTAACTAGAGGGACATTTGAGAATGGGCAATGCCCAACACTCGTGATGCGAAAAATAAAAAAAAATAAAAATTGTACACACTATGATGGAGAGATGTCGTTCTTCCAACTACACTGTTTCATTTGGCTGCTGGATTATAAATCAAACATAGGCCGGTGTGAGATGGAGCGTACACCATTAAGTTAAGTAGTGGTTTTGACTTTGTACATATGTACTGTTTGTGTTTTCCTTTTTTTGTTTTCATTTATAAATGTGTAGCTATGGTGTTCTTTTAATCATTGACAAAGGTATTCTTAGGCACTTGTGGGTTTTATTGTTGTTCTGAAGAAGGTGTAGTTATCTACGCCGAAACCTAGGTTAACACTAGGTGCTTTTTTCGCAATCGAGGCGGGTTTTTAGTTTTTTAATACAGTAAAACTTTTAACTTGTAGTATTGCTAATGTGTGCCACAGAATTTGAAATGTATGCTTACAAATGAAACACCTCTATCGTAAATCGTACTGCAATCGATACTACTATGTATATTGACAGTTGTGTTTATCATATTGAAAAATAAATACAGAATAATGAAAGGTGTTCTGTGATGGAGAATATACCGTACGCTTCACAGGACGATCACACAAAGTTCAACAGTTGATAGTGCGTAAAAGTGCTCGGGCAACATTTGGCAAAGGAAGACTGTTGATAACAAATGCCAACTCTACTAATGCTACCGGGTATTCAGTGTAAACTGAACATGAAAAAAATAAGTCGCATTGTCCGTGTGGGTAACAGGTATATATCGTGGTAAAACCGTGTGAAGAGTGGTAGCTGGAGAAGTGACGCTTACCGGCAGAAGAGAGACCAAAGATCACGGCTGCGAGGCACAGCAGCCACAGGTGAAGCGCGTGGCGGGCCATAGCGCAGACTGGAGAACAGAACGCGGACGCGAGAGGAGAAAGGTGACTCGGACGCCAACTCACGCTCACATTGTACTGCGCATGCGCGTCACGGACGAACGCGCCGGGAAATTCGATGATAACAATCGGTGCGTCAGCAGGCGCTCGGAACCAGTCTGGGAGACAGAAATTCCTGCGGCGTGACACTCGAAAATGATTAGGAAGCCGAGGAAGGCAAGATGCCCTTCCCGGAAGGCGTTCCATTCGTGAGCGGCAAAGAGGGCCGTCATTTGAAAGCTTCGTTCACACCGAAGCAAATGGGAGTAGACACGAGCGAGCACGCATTCGCAGGCAACTAGCCAGTACTCATTAGCACGTACTTGCACCTAGGGTGACCAGATGCAATTGTTTAAAAAGGAGGACAAACAGCTTCAAAAAGGAGGACAACGGAAGAAAAAAGAGGACACATCTAACGGGTCAACTGCAGATGAGGATACCACCCGTCAGCTTTGGACAAGTCACGTGACTGCCGGGAATTACCGGTAAAACTAGTAGTTAATTGTTGCTGATGGTCAGGTGGTGGTTAACTGAGCAATATAAAAAAAATTAAAAACATTGATTGTGGTGACAGTGTGGCCTCAATTGTTTTGTTATGTCAACAACACGGAATTGTTTACAAAGCGAAAAACGTAAGACCATTCACCTCCCTTCATTCGACGCACCGCTACCAACATCTACAATTCAAGCAGCAGCTGATGACATGTAAACTGCACTTTAACCTTCCGAATACAAATAAACTGAATGACTATGAAACAATGAAATAAAACCATGACAGTTAATCTGTCGAGTTATTTCTTACCTTTATTGGCCACTGAGACGTACGTTCCAGCTCCACATATCTTACATTCCGCTTCAAATTCATGTCTCCCTTTCTTAAAGCCGGATATTTGCAGGAAAGGACATCAGAAAATGTACACTTCAGTTTAGGCACAGCCAAATATTTTACGTAACTCACTTGGTTAAAAATTACACTCACATAACACACGAGAACTACAGGAAGCCAAGCCAATACAAAGCGAAGATAAGAAACGAAAATTTTAAATAATCGATATTTGCATTCGCTTATAGGTAGATCAACGATAACATCGACAACCCTGGTGCCACGTACTAACACCGCCTTCGAAGGCTGTGCCAATATAATAGAACGGGACGAATTGTAAATTTAACTGTATTACGCTCAACTTTGCGAAAAAGCCGGACACTGTAAAAATCCGTCCGGACCTCGGACAAAGAGCTAAAAGGGAGGACATGTCCGGATTAATCCGGACGTCTGGTCACCCTTCTTGCACCAGGGAACCAGCGTTAGCACGGGAGGGAACGGAATACGACACGAGAGCACAACTCTACGAACGCTGCGTTAGAGTTTCTCTGACTGAAGTGTCGTTACGAGGGATGGGAAAAACCGACCGGTAAAAACCGATACCGGTATTTTAGTTCTGAATAACCGGTACTTTTCGGTACATGTTTGGTCTCCGTTATAATAGGTGGTTTTCACTTTTTACGAACAACTAAGTAAAAAAGAAAAAAACTAAAATATCAATTAGCCATAGCAGTATTGCTAATTTTTTTGGTTTTAAATAAACTTCTTTAAGAACATGAGTAATATTTATTTTTTTAAATTTACATTGGTTTGAAATGTAGCGTTGTTGTTGAAAATGGAAAAGTGATCATTGCTATTTTAGTAACGATATCAACAGAAACGAGTGCGAGATAACATCCCAAAGATATTCGGGCTCACATGCGGTCCCCCTTAATCGAAATGTCTTGGCTCAAACTCATCTAGGGGTTGAATCGTACATGTCGCATTACACGCCCTAAATTAGAAACTTGCAACCCTTTGGTTAAATTGTCCTGCTGATGGCAAATTTGCAAAATACAAAGTTAATATAACGCATAATAACAGCAATAATGTCGGCCGGTGTGGCCGCGCGGTTCTACGTGCTTCAGTCTGGAACCGCGCGACCGCTACGGTCGCAGGCTCGAATCCTGCCTCGGGCATGGACGTGTGTGATGTCCTTAGGTTAGTTAGGTTTAAGTAGTTTTAAGTTCTACGGGACTGATTACCTCAGATGTTAAGTCCCATAGTGCTCAGAGCCATTTGAACCATTTTGAACAGCAATAATAATATCGGGAACTAAATTAACGACACACAAATGATGTAGGCCACTCAGTTGCGATTTGGTTAGAAAAATGTTTATTCAGAAAGCAAACTAATAGCGAAAGTGGTCGCATTTAGAGTTACTGTTACACTCGAGCGCATATCCATCTGTCACAGTTCGATATTTCACAATCTCATCGCGACATACAAGTCCAATACGCCACATCGATATTTACACCAGGCGCGCGGCTGCTTATCGCGATACCACATAAAGCGAAATTTTCTAAGTCGTTTCACTTCCTAGCTGCCTAAAGACCGCCTGTCCGCTTTCGCGTCTCAATCCGAACTGTCCCCTTTCGTGTCTCCAGCCGAACTGTCCCTCTGTCCGTCCCCGGACGCACTTCCCGCGCGCCGAACATACTCGCTCAAGTGACTGGTGCAGTTCCCTTTCCTGAAGCCGTCCATGCAATTGGCTACAGCTTATTCTACATTATTTTACATTTTAACATATTTAAATAATCACAGCTTGACCACTTTTACGTTCTAAATAAAGTAACAATAGTATACGTTGTTAAATTCTTTTACGCAAAATCAATACAATTTCTTTCTTAACTTTGAATGTCACGGCTAGTAGCCTTGCACCAGTGTGCTTCCTGATAAATAAATAAAGAACAAAAGTAACTATTATGCACTAAACTTTACAACAAATATTCTATTACCTAATGATTCAATAAGATGTCATGCTGTCATCGTTCAATGTGTTTTGCGTGAAGGAAATGATCTGATGCTTAACTGAAAATACAGAGAATTTAAATTTTCTATATCTTTTAAACAAATAAAGTTACAGAGTTGATATTTACAGCATTTGTCATTTTAATGATGCGCTTCTATACGAAATGTAGATCGTTAAGATCGACCAAAGCGTTCAGATTTTAGTATTCAGGTCTTTGTTACAAAACTTGATAATTTCGCTTTAACAGTAAATCCTAAACTTCCTAAACTATTATAGATAAGATCAATATTCAAGTTTTATTGGGATCACTATGCAAATTTATGGAGGATGGCAGATTAAAATTACTGTGGCTTCATTCCCTCAATTACTACAGAATTAAATAGTTTTCATAAATGTTTCCTTTTATGGCCGATCTTAGGTACTCCATATTTAACACTGCTACGTCTCCCTAGCCACAAACGGCTTCTACTGGATTCCCCTATGACATAGGTTCTCATCTGTCTCACTCGCACACTACAGCCCTTAGACCTCAACAGACAATAGACGCCTGTGAGTTTCCCCATCTCGTGGTGAATCTGCGCCCTTTGTGGCACACGGTCCTGGACGACAGGGCTCGATTCAAATGACTCTGAGCATTATGGGACGTAACATCTGAGGTCATCATTCCCTAGAACTTAGAACTACTTAAACCTAACTAACCTAAGGACATCACACACATCCATGCCCGAGGCAGGATTCGAACCTGCGACCGTATCGGTCACGCGGTTCCAGACTGAAGCGTCTAGAACCGCTCGGCCACTCCGGCCGGCCGACAGGGCTCGTTTCACAATTCCTGTAGGCTGACTCTTTCGGTCATATATTTAAATGAGAGCGCAGTGCTCGTTAACTCACACGAGCAATAAACACATGGCATAATAATTAGTACAGCGTTGCTGAGACAGTGTCCCTGTTGTGAGTTTCGTGGATTAAGGTGCACGTGTTCGTGCAGCGTTCTTGTCTTGCCCCCATATGGTCTGTACGGCAGTTTGTCCTTGTAGTCGCCGGATCTCCGTTTTATTGCAGAACGGCACCAACCTTGTCCGGAAATACAGGGTGTATAAAAGAGAATCATCCGATTTTAAAAACAGTAATAACTATTATGTTATTTGAGAGAGCAAACTCTCGAGATTTACATGGTTCTCGCAGGGTAGCATCAGTGTGTGCCCACTTCAGTTCTGGTAAAAATGGTGTCGGGGCAACAGAAAGCGTTCTGCGTTCTACATTTTGCACAATGCGGGTCAGTAATAACTGTTCAGCGTGACTTTCGTACTAGGTAGGTGTGGATCCTCCTACAAAACAGAGCATTAGACGATGGCATGAACAATTCCGAGAAACATGTGTTTTATGTAAAGGCAAATCGCCGGCCGTAGTGGCCGTGCGGTTAAAGGCGCTGCAGTCTGGAACCGCAAGACCGCTACGGTCGCAGGTTCGAATCCTGCCTCGGGGATGGATGTGTGTGATGTCCTTAGGTTAGTTAGGTTTAACTAGTTCTAAGTTCTAGGGGACTAATGACCTCAGAAGTTGAGTCCCATAGTGCTCAGAGCCATTGTAAAGGCAAATCGCCGGGCCTTTTCCGTGTGTCTGACACAGACGTTGAACACATCTGCCATAGTTTCACAAGTGGCCCACAGAAATCAGTTCGCAGTGCAGCTTGACAGCTCAACATACCCCTGATGTCCGACTGGTGTGTGTTGCGTCGACGTTTACACATGAAACCGTACAAAATTCAGCTACTGCAAGCTCTTCGTGAAGGTGACAAACAACAACAACGTGTGGAGTTCTGTAATTTCGTTCTTGTTAAGATATAGGATGACAGTTTTCTTCCAGTTAGTTACGAGTCAACATTCCATTTAAATGGAAATGTGAACCGTCATAATGTGAGAATATGGGGTACGGAACAACCACATGAAGTTGTACAACATGAGAGGGACTCTCCAAAATTAAATTAAATTTGTGCAGTTTCACGGGAAAATATGTATGGCGGGAACACTGTTACAGGAAGCAAATATCTCGAAATGCTTGAGAACTTTCTTTTCCCGCAGTTGGAGACTGGTTCGAACGACTTCATTTACAAACAGGATGGGCGCCGCCACACTGGCGCCTGGAAGTACGGTAATTTTTAAATCAAAGAATTACTGGAAGACCGGTCGGTCGCTCTGGACCAAATGTGTCAGCCCTTCCCACGGAAGTTTCAGCGTTATGGTATCGTGTCGTAAACACCCACTAATCATCGCCTGGCGACCATCAGCCTACGGCCCTCGGCTACTTGCGGCCGATGTGGTGACGTAGACACCAGAGAGCATCGTCTCTTATGCCCTCACGTCACAGAAGTGTGGGACCTTGCACGTGTGCTATTAGCGCTGATCGGTGGGACGACACCAGACAATGTGTCAATCGACTGGTTCCTTACACCTGATATTCAGACCAACCCCCGAACACGACGTAACGCAATGGTGTGGCTCTTGGGCCACACCATTTTCACGATCTATGACGTTTGCCTCACCGATGCTGTCTCTTTCATGGACTACCTGTGGAGCCAGCATCGCCTGGCGGAATCTGACCAGAAATATACCATTACCTTTGCAAGATTTCTGAAAGTTGCAATGGTTCATGGTTATCAAAAGGTATTCCGGGTTGACTAAGGCACCTCATCCAGGAATTGCCTGAGTTTACCCCTGGATCCTTGTCACTCGGACTCTCAAACTACCCTTGACTTGCCTATACCCAAGATTTGACATTGGCCTTCTGGGCACTACTAGAGTAGACTGTTCTATGATACTGATGATATGGCAATTGGTAACATGGGAATTGTGTGAACCTTGTATGGAAAATTATTGGGAAATTAGAAAACACGTAATCTATCTTAGAGGATTATTACTTCGTTAATTCTATGGGCGATGGGTATATCTCGCCAGTTTCGTTTTCATTTGTGTGTGCTGCCGTCCCTGTTTTTTATTTTGCCTTCATTTCTGTCTTTATTTATTTCTTCCTTTTATTTTCTAAACTCATCACTTCCTTCACACCTGCAGAGAGAGGTGTATTTCTGAGTAGTGTGTCGTCGCCCCCTGAGGCATAGCAGAGTATGCCTCCGGTTTTATTTTCGGTTTATGGCAATAGGTCTTGCTACTAACAGCACCCTGCTTTACGTGCTGCGTCGACACTAGAGGATGGCGGCAATTTTGGGGAGGAAAAGGTAGGGCTATAGGGGAGGAAGGAGGCCCAAATATTAAAAAAAAAAAAAAGTGTCAGTCTTCATTACTGGCCTCCAGGGTCACCGGACTTGACTGTGTATCTTGCGAGGTTTATAAAAGACTGTTTATGTGCCTCCGTTACCAACAACAATGAATTAAGTGAGACATCGCATAACAGCAGCTGTGGAAGCTGTCACTCAAGACATGCTCGCTGTAGTGTGGGAACAATTTGAATACCGCATTGACATACGCCGTGCATTTCAAGGGGGCCACAATGAACATCTACGAATAAGTACGAAAAAATTTTTTGAGTTTCCCGCTTATCAAAAAAACAAAATTCATTGTACATGTTCATTAGTTTAAGAGTCCGCCTCTGTAGCGTAGCTGTAGCGTTAGCGCCTACCACGCGGGGGGCCCGGGTTCGATTCCCGGCTGGGGACTGGGTGTTGTGTGTCCTTTATCATCACTGACTCGCAAGTTACCGATGTGGCGTCAACTGAAGAGGAGTTGCAATACGGCGGCAGATCTCCCCCGATTGGGACCTCCCAGCCAATAATGCCATAGGATCATTTCAATTTCATTAGTTTCAGAAATATAGATGTGCCAAATCGGATGGTTCTTTTTAACATTCATGCATTTTTGCCATCTGACGCGCTTCATATACCTTAAAAGGTAAAAGATTAGACTGCCATTTCTAAGAAATGATATAGGAGGAATGAAATTATGGCAACACTGATGAATTAAAACTAAACAATTCATTCATAATATACAATAAAAATAGAAAGTATCTAATCTGCTACAACAGGAATAAAAAACCGAAAATCGGCTATTTCAAAAACAAATTATTTTGAGAGATTTTAACAGTGTAGATAAAACCCGATGTAGCCGAAAACCGATTGTTTCAGCGATAACCGCCATCCCTTCTCCCCACACAGATTTCACTCAATAGCGACGCCTACACCTAAATCTATATTATTCAGACCACTATGAAGTGCATGACAAACAGCACTCTCCTTTATCATCAGGGTTTCTTTCCATTCCACTCATGAATGGAGAGCTGGAAGAATGTTTAAATGTATCTGTGGGTGCTGTGTCTAATCATATCTTGTCGTCACGATCCCTACGGATTCGATACAAAGGGGGTTCTAGTAAACTCCTACAGACATAATTTACCTCTCGCCCTTGAACTTTGTAAGTAGGCTTTCCCCAGATACAGGAAATGTACTCGCAGCTGCACAATATATTGGTGACAATTAAAATTGGTGCCAGACCGGGACTCGACCCTGGATTTCCCGCTTTACTCGAGCAGTTGCCTTAACCGCCTCGGCCATCCGTACACGCCTCCAGGGTCGACCCAAACTTCCATACGTCACTGTGAGCTACGTCCTGCTCTCCCACAGTAGCTGTGTTTACCGCACAGGGACAGACTTATGATTATTGTCGCGGCCTTGTCTTAACATAAATACTTTACGCAGTATCTGTGTTTTTACGATGTATTCTGCAATGTCCTTCAGGAGGACATGCAGAGTGCATCGTAAAAACACAGGCACAGCAATATAATAATTTCCTGGGATAGCTTGTGTCTGTCTTCAAGTCTGCCAGCTCAGTTCTTTCAACATTTGTGACACTCTGCCACGGCTCACACAAATTTGTGAACATCTGTGCTAGCCTTTCCTTTATCGTTCAGTATCCCCCCCGTGTTAGCCCTATTTGGTACCGATCCCACACACTTGAGCAGTATTCTATAATGGGTCGCAGGAGTGATTTTTAAGCAATCACCTTCGTACACTGACTGCGTTTACCTAGTGTTCTACCAGTAAACCTAAGTCTGCCACTTGCTTTATCTACGACTGAACTTTTGTGATCGTTTCATTTCATAGCCCTACAAAATATTACCCCCTGGTGTGGGTTCCTGGTATCATGTTCTAGTTCATGAACCACGGGCAATGTATGAGTGGCCAAGTAAGTGGTCCCGACAGTCGGGATACCAGTTACTTTGGAATAAGGCTGGGCATCTCGGACATATTCCGAGTCGTGGCCACCTTTGGGCTCAGACGGCAAAGACTACCAAATCCACCGGTTAGTCCCACAACCGTTAGGGGTAAAAATATGATGCTGGCAACAATCAGAGCAAAATGCCTCGGACCTTTGGAGGTGACGGAGTCCCACCTCTAAATGACAAACCAGGGGCTCCTAAGATACGGCGGTAGCGTTCTCGCTTCCCACGCCCGGGTTCCCGGGTTCGATTCCCGGCGGGGTCAGGGATTTTCTCTGCCTCGTGATGACTGGGTGTTGTGTGATGTCCTTAGCTTAGTTGGGTTTAAATAGTTCTAAGTTCTAGGGGACTGATGACCATAGATGTTAAGTCCCATAGTGCTCAGAGCCATTTGAACCATCCTAAGATACGACTCGGCAAACGAATGGTAACGAGATGGGGAGCTATTAATATCAATGGGGGCTACTCTGGGAAGAAGGTAGAGCTGGCAGAGGCTGCAAGTAAGGTGGGGTTGGACGTTTTAGCTGTTAGTGACATTCGGGTAAGGGGTGAGAAAGAAGAGGAAGTGGGACAATACAAGGTCTACCTGTCAGGAGTCAAAGCAGGAATAGCACAATGGGGTGTAGGGCTTTTCATCAGGAAAGAAATGGAACCCAGCGTAGTTGCAATAAGGTATGTAAACGAACGACTGATGTGGATAGATTTGACAGTGTCTAGCAAGAAAATTAGGATTGTGTCAGTATATTCGCATTGTGAAGGGACAGATCAAGATAAGATGGATAGTTTTTATGACGCACTCAGTGATGTACGTATAGTCCCGTAGTTCGCGCGGACGCCGCAACAGGCCACCGCGCCACTTGCCGGCATCCTTCCCGTTGGCACTGATGCAAGTTGCAGCTCTGTAGCTGACGTCTACGCATCGCTGTGCTACTTTACGATTATTGAATTGCCCGCCGCGTGTGAGATATGGTCAGTGATACGTTTTTTGACCGCGAGAAGCCTGTCAGCTGCAGAAATTCATCGTCAGTTAACAGAAGTTTATGGCTTGAATGCAATGAGTGAAGGTAAAATGCGTCAATGGGTTAGAGAGTTTAAAAATGGCCGTCAAAACGTCCATGACGAAGAACGCTCAGGCCGGCCCTCTGTGATCACTGATGATTTGGTGGCTGCAGTCGAAACAAAGATTCGTGAGGACAGAAGATTCACAATTTCCACTCTTTCTTTGGAATTTCCACAAGTTCCAAGATCGGTTTTGTACAAAATTGTGTCTGAAAACCTAAACTTTAAGAAACTGTGTTCTCGGTGGGTACCCAGACTCCTCACAGAGGACCACAAAGGGAAGAGATTTACCACTTCATTGGACTTTTTGATTCGTTACGAGGAAGAAGGGGATGACATGTTGAGTCAAATTGTCACTGGAGATGAAACATGGGTATCCCATGTCACTCCCGAAAGCAAGCGACAATCGATGGAATGGCGATACACAATCTCACCCGTCAAGGTCAAAGTCAAACAGAAGCTGTCAAAGCGCAAGATTATGGCAACTGTGTTCTGGGACCGGCGCGGTGTTTTGCTAGTGGACTTTATGCCACGAGGAACGACAACCAACTCAGATGCCTACTGTGCAACTCTAAAGAAGCTCCGCAGAGCAATTCAAAACAAAAGGCGCGGCATGCTGACAAAAGGAGTTTTGCTCCTGCACGATAACGCTAGGCCTCACACCTCTCAAAAGACTCGGGATTTGATTGATTCTTTTGGCTGGGAAGTTTTGGACCATGCAACATACAGCCCCGACCTTGCTCCTAGTGATTTTCACCTTTTCCGGTACCTGAAACACCATTTTGGCGGGCAGCGTTTCAATGACGACGATGAAGTGAAAGCGGCCGTGAACTTTTGGCTGTCGGAGCAGGCGGCCGAATTCTCTGAAGAGGGAATTAAAAACTTAGTTGTACGGTATGACAAGTGCTTAAATAAACAAGGCAACTATGTAGAAAAATAGGTAAAAGTGTGTAGAATCAGAAAATAAAAGTTTTTTTACAAAAGTATTTGTATCTTTTTTTAAAAATAAAAACGGCCCTTACTTAAAAAACAACCCTCGTAGTTAGAGTAAAGGATAAGGACAGTGTTTTGCTCATGGGTGATTTTAATTACAGGATTGGAAATCGAACAGAAGGGTATGAAAAGGTTATGGGTAAATTTGGAGAGGAAATGGAGGCCAACAGGAACGGGAAACAACTCTTGGATTTCTGTGCCAGTATGGGCTTAGTAATCACAAACTCCTTTTTTAAACATAAGAACATTCACCGGTATACTTGGGAAGGCAGGGGAACCAGATCTGTCACTGACTATATAGTAACAAATCAGGAATTCAGGAAGGCTGTGAGGGACACACGTGTATTCAGGGGATTCTTTGATGACACTGATCACTATTTAACCTGCAGTGAAATTGACATTGTGAGGCCGAAAGTGCAGGAGGTCAGGTCCATGTGTAGGAGGATAAGAGTGGAGAAACTTCAGGATAAGGAAATCAGACACAAGTACATAACAGTGATCTCAGAAAGGTACCAGTCAGTTGAATGTAGTCAATTGCAGTCACTGGAAAAGGAATGGACAAGGTACAGGGACACAGTACTAGAAGTGGCCAAAGAATGTCTTGGAACAGTAGTGTGTAAAGGTAGGATGAAGCAAACAGCTTGGTGGAATGACACAGTCAAGGCAGCCTATAAAAGGAAAAAGAAGGCATATCAAAAATGGCTACATACTAGAACTCAGGTAGACAGAGAAAGTTATGCTGAAGAAAGAAACAAAGCCAAACAGATAATTACAGCATCCAAGAAGAAATCTTGGGAAGACTTTGGAAACAGGTTGGAGACCTTGGGTCAAGCTGCTGGAAAACCATTCTGGAGTGTAATTAGCAGTCTTCGAAAGGGAGGTAAGAAGGAAATGACAAGTATTTTGGACAGGTCAGGAAAACTGCTGGTGAATCCTGTTGATGGCTTGGGCAGATGGAGGGAATATTTTGAAGAGTTGCTCAATGTATGTGAAAATACGATCAGTAATGTTTCAGATTTAGATGTACAATGGGACAGGAATGATAATGGAAATAGGATAACATTTGAGGAAGTGGAGAAAATGGTCAATAGATTGCAGTGCAATAAAGCGGCTGGGGTGGATGAAATTAAGTCGGAACTCATCAAATACAGTGGAATCTCAGGTCTTAAATGGCTACACAGGATAATTGAAATGGCGTGGGAGTCGGGACAGGTTCCATCAGACTGGACGAAGGCAGTAATCACAACAATCTTTAAACATAGAAACAGAAAAGATTGTAACAACTACAGAGGTATCTCTTTGATCAGCGTTGTGGGTAAAATCTTCTCAGGTATTGTTGAAAGGAAAGTGCGAGTATTAGTTGAGGACAAATTGGATGAAAATCAGTGTGGGTTTAGGCCTCTTAGAGGCTGTCAGGACCAGATCTTTAGCTTATGGCAAATAATGGAGAAGTGTTACGAGTGGAATAGGGAATTGTATCTATGTTTTATAGATCTAGAAAAGGCATATGACCGGGTTCCTAGGAGGAAGTTATTGTGTGTTCTACGTGATTATGGAATAGGAGGCAAACTTTTGCAAAAAATTAAAGGTCTTTACATAGATAGTCAGGCAGCAGTTAGAGTTGACGGTAAATTGAGTCCATGGTTCAGAGTAGTGTCAGGGGTAAGACAAGGCTGCAACCTGTCTCCACTGTTGTTCATTTTATTTATGGATCATATGTTGAAAACAATAGACTGGCTGGGTGAGATTAAGATAGGTGAACACAAAATAAGCAGTCTCGCATATGCGGATGACTTAGTTGTGATGGCAGATTCTATTGAAAGTTTGCAAAGTAATATTTCAGAGCTAGATCAGAAATGTAAGGACTATGGTATGAAGATTAGCATGTTAAATAAAGAAACTCAAGTGGCAAGGGAAGACTCGGCTCGCTCATTAATCGCTCGTCATAATTTAATTTTGAGGCAACCGGAAAAAATTAGTACCGGGTGGATAAAGCACAAATGGAAATTTTCTCAGCCGTTTGGAAACTTTGCAATCTAAACGTAATTTTCCACCCCATCCAGTCTGTAATGAACACGGAACAGGAATACAGACCGTACCGGGAAAACTGCAGAAAGAAAGCCCAAATAATAATAATACAATGTGTTTTCTCGTGTTGAATGGCTTGTATTTAAATTAGTAATATGTTAGTGTCATGTTTTGATTCAAAATTATGGGTGACATTTTTGGAGAACAGTGATCTTGTGAGCGATATAATTAGTGAAAAACAGTCTAGATCGCACTGGTTATTTTATTTAAAATGACCGGTTTCGGCCTAGTCTTAGGCCATCTTCAGAACAGAACCATCAGCTGAAGTTGCGTTGTCTAGAAGAATCAGTAGACGTAAGTCGCTGAAACTGCTGAATGTAGTTTCAGTGACGTCTGCTAGCAGTCTACCTTGTTGCTAGTTTAGCTTAATCATAAATAACTGGTGGATAATCTGGTTCTATGAATCTATATTCTTAGTGAATGCATTTTGTTAATAATCATTTTAACGGTATAGCACACACAATTTTAACAGTTTAGCATTTTATGTGGGTAGTTAAGATTCCACGATTTTTAGTTTCAAGATAGCTTTTTCTTATTATACTTTTCTTACAACAAATTTATTTTCTTGTGACTAGTATTGACCTCAGATTATATTGTATACTCTAACTTAATGAAATAAACTAGATCAATTCATTGCTGAAAATCTTATAAATATGTTTTAATCTCTGTTTTCTTGTGTGGGCGGTCGTTTGCAATACAGATTTGAGAACTTTGCAGTGGAAAGATTTGATTGCTGTATCCAGTATGAATGATTAATTTTTTTAAGGCGTGAAATCGCAGGGTTTTCCTTTTTGTGCTGAGTACCTGAGCGTAGCTTTGCACGACCGCTGCCGAACCCTAGACGTGTCATACCAAAGCAAAACCGATGTAAAAAGAGCGAAACCTAGAAGGAGGAAACATTTAAAAAAACACGAAATACTGTTAATCTTTATCCATTGATAATGTCAACTTTAAGCCTCTCAATGAGGCTCAGATGTCACAAAGAAAAGTATTGTCAAAAATATGTAGGATACAGAGCAGCATTAACATGTGAACTGTCTAAGTTCAAAACCATTAACGTATGAGCTATATCTTTCAAAAGAAAAGTGGCAAAGCCTTCCTACTGACAAATAAAAATTACGCTTATTAGTTTTGATGAGAAGAATGTAATGTCACAAAAAACTATGAGACCAACAGTTTCCTAACTCCTGTATAATTGATGTCAGTGTACAACAGTCACTTCTATACGAAGTTTCTTTGTTATGTCACGAAATCCTCCCTGCACTGCCGGCCGAAGTGGCCGTGCGGTTAAAGGCGCTGCAGTCTGGAACCGCAAGACCGCTACGGTCGCAGGTTCGAATCCTGCCTCGGGCATGGATGTTTGTGATGTCCTTAGGTTAGTTAGGTTTAACTAGTTCTAAGTTCTAGGGGACTAATGACCTCAGCAGTTGAGTCCCATAGTGCTCAGAGCCATTTGAACCATTTTGAACCTCCCTGCACTGCTACATTAATGAAAAACATTTCTGATAAGAGCCACCGGCTCCGGCTTACCAAGCAAGATAAGGTCAAAATAGCAAAACTAGAACGCACCTGATCACTTGTCTTGTAGCAAGTCGATTACACTCAGATGAATATAAAGACTCAACGACTCCACTGGAGAAGTACTAATTTTATAGCTTCCATGTAAACTCCAACGGAATGTTCCCAAAGTCCTAGAGAATCTCTGCAAAGTGAACGGTCCTTGTTACTGCGGTGCCATCACGATTTTTTGGGCGTTACTGTGGACAATAGCAGCTCAGCCACAGCAACTGAAAAAGACGGTGGGCACCAAGGCGTCAGGATGCCTGTTGCAGGAACAGGGCTGTTTACACATTCAAGGCGAGCCAGACCGAGCAGCTCAATCCTGACGATGCAGTGAAGAGACGGGGCTTTTGTAAGGCTGGTCGCGCGTAACGAGTGTAAATACTCGTCTACTGCAGGCTCTCTAAACCAGCCGCGTAGAAACCCTACCACAAATTAGTAGCCACTGTCAACCTAGTTCCACTGGGAGGGAACCGACCAAAACAATGGCGTCTTGAGCTCACTGTGGACAACATTACTTTGCAATCTTGTTGAGTCTGTTAGCAAATGATCTCCATTTTACTATATTTCAAACAGCGCACAATTTTCTGTTTGACGCTGATCTACTGCAATATTATCAAGAGCCATGGCAAACGCCTTGTACACTCGACTATGGCGCAAAAGCCTTAGAAGATTTATAGAACAGAACAAAATAAAAATATTTATTCGGGCGGAACAGTGTTTGCTTAAATGGCTTACCAGTGCATGGATCTTTTCATGAAATCATTAGACTTCACTCAGTATACTACGAGGGTAAGTCAATTATTATCCGCAATTTAGTTAAAAAAAATGGTTCAAATGGCTCTGAGCACTATGGGACTTAATTTCTGAGGTCATCAGTCCCCTAGAACTTAGAACTACTTACACCTAACTAACCTAAGGACAGCACACACATCCATGCCCGAGGCAGGATTCGAACCTGCGACCGTAGCGGTCGCGCGGTTCCAGACTGTAGCGCCTAGAACGGCTCGGCCACTCCGGCTGGCAATGCAATTGACATAAATAAAGTGGTTATTTGTTTATTTTGGTAGTATTGTCGTTTTACGCTTATGATGCATGATTTGTTTATTTGTTGTTGTATCTTTGCAATTTTCAAGCAGCTAGGTTAGTTTCGCTATCGCTGCCGTACTGTTAATCATGGCTCTCCGCTGTCTATTTGCACCAAAGAAGAGCAACGTTCAGTGATCCGTTTTTTGTGGTCGGAAAGCTTATCAGGTCGCACAAGTGTTACGCACGATGAAGGAGCCGGATGACCGTTTACCGCCACAAATGAAAAAATCATTGAGCGTTCAAGTGAAATGATTCTCTTACGCAGATGACTAACTGTTGATGAAGTGGCGCATCATCTGCAAATTAGTCACGGTTCTGCCTACGAAATCATCCAAAACAGACTTGGGTTTCATAAAGTTCCTGCGAGATCGGTCCCAAAACAACTCACACAGTTGCATAAACAAACGCGCTTAGGTATCTGCAAAAAACATTTGGATTGCTATGGTAACGAAGGGGACAACTTCTTAGACAGGATCATCACTGGTGACAAAACATGGAGCCATCATTACGAGCCGGAGAGTAAACGGCAGAGTCTGGAATGGAAACATCCAAATTCGCCGTGAAAGAAAAAGTTCAAGACCAAATCGTCCACAGCAAAACTGATGCTTACGGTTTTTTGGGACGCACAACGTCCAGTACTGGAACATTATGGGGAAAGCGGCACAACAATAAACAGTGCCCGTTACAGTGAGGTGCTTACTGCCAGGCTAAAGCCTGCAATTCGAAGCAAACGCCGAGGATTGCTGTCAAAAGGTGTGTTGCAGCACGACAATGCCCGTCCGCATACTGCTGCCCACACTGCTGAAACGCTCCAGAAACTCAAATTTGAAGTACTGGATCATCCCCCATATAGTCCCTATCTTGTCCCTTC
Source organism: Schistocerca nitens (assembly GCF_023898315.1). Taxonomy (NCBI): domain Eukaryota; kingdom Metazoa; phylum Arthropoda; class Insecta; order Orthoptera; family Acrididae; genus Schistocerca; species Schistocerca nitens. Next base: position 145,871,183 of record NC_064622.1, on the reverse strand, counting down.
TATCACTTGTTTTGTCCATTCAAACACGCATTAAGGGGCCGTCGTTTTGCCTCGGACAAAGCAGTGGAAGAAGCGGGACATTCCTGGCACGCAGCTCAACCGAGAACCTGCTTTTATGACGGCATCAGGAAGCTTGTACAACGATGGACCAAGTGTGTTGAAACGCAAGGAGACTATGTCAAAAAATGATGTTCTTGTAAGTTTCCTATTTGATTACAATAAATTTTTATAACTACTTTGCGGATAATAATTGACTTACCCTCCTAGTTGCTGTTTGAACGGGACCCACTGAAATCGCTGCCAACACAGTATCCATTAGTGTCGAAGACATCTGCAACTGCTGCCCCCCTCTCTGCAATGGCTTCTGTGGACCAGGGCTGAACGGTTGTTACTGTCGCGGCATCTACAGAGGGAGGCTGAAGGATGGTGGAACCACGAACAGTGGACAAGTGTTGGACGTACACGCCTCATCACCGAATATGGAGGCCGGAGGATTGCCCGCTCTGTAAATAAAGATAGCAGGTGATCTGTGGCAGATTTAGAGACATAGCTCAGTGCTGGTGCAGGTACAAGTATTTCGGAAAACACCGTTCAACACACATTGTTGAATGTAGGGCCCGCAGCAAACGATACAAAATGATTGAAATGGCTCTGAGCACTATGGGACTTAACATCTGAGGTCATCAGTTCCCTAGAACTTAGAACTACTTAAACCTAATTAACCTAAGGACTTCACACACATCCATGCCCGAGGCAGGATTCGAACCTGCGACCGTATCGGTCGCGCGGTTCCAGACTGAAGCGCCTAGAACCGGCCAACTGAAACGATACCTATGTGTTTCCATGTTGACTCAAACCCAACTCCATCGTCAATTACCATTGCTGTGGGCACAGCATCATCGAGACTGTACCGTGGATCAATGCAAATGTGTCACCTAGTCTGAAGAATAACGTTTCTTATTACACTGGGACGATGATCGTGTCCGAACACGTCGTCGTCATTATTACTACTAATACTAAAGTTAAATACATATACCTAAGGGGAAAAGAAACAGAAAGACTGTTAAGGACTGAGGTAGAGGTAACTCCTTTCTATTCCTTTTTCACTACACCGATCCAGTGCCACTCTTAACGTCAATGTTTTCAATACTTCAATAATCTTGAACACAACAATGCTCCTCGACGTCTGTAATGTCTTCTACCGTAGCGTCGCATCTGAGATGTTGGTGATGACTGGGTGTTGTGTGATGTCCTTAGGTTAGTTACGTTTAAGTAGTTCTAAGTTCTAGGGGACTGATGACCTCAGATCTTAAGTCCAATAGTGCTCAGAGCCATTTAGATGGACGACAGGGTTGATAAGGCGGCCGGAGTGGCCGAGCGGTTCTAGGCGCTACAGTCTGGAACCGCACGACCGCTACGGTCGCAGGTTCGAATCTTGCCTCGGGCATGGATGTGTGTGATGTACTTAGGTTAGTTAGGTTTAAGTAGTTCTAAGTTCTAGGGGACTGATGACCATAGATGTTAAGTCCCATAGTGCTCAGAGCCATTTGAACCATTTGAGATGTTGGTGCTAGTGTTTCTACTGCGGCTGTTTTGGAAACTTTTGATTCTCGTGATGCGATTGATTATCGCACTTATCGTGGAGAATAAAGACTTCGGTAGGTCCTACTATGTTTCTGATGTGGCCTTGACTGTCTGTAACAAGAACGAAAGATAGAGGTTAGGTAAGTTGTAAATATTTGCTTTAAAGAACACGGTGTTTGTGAAATTTTTTTTAACTGGTGATTGTACGGCTTATTATCATCATTATAGATGACCTTGAACTATTCACTGTCTGGTAGCACCTGTTACGATGAGACGACTATGTCAGACCCTGGAGTGGCAAGGATCTGCGCAACCGCCACGAGTTCAGGCCACCGCCGCTGCCGGATCGTCTTCGGGCACCATGTTTTCCTCCATGGGTTTGACATTTTTCTATATGTGAGCCGCCTCCACTCTCACTCCAGCAGCAACAAGGGGCTGCAAATCGAGACTGGGGCTGTACTGACGCTAGCCCTCCTACGATTATGCAGGTGTCCTAGCGCCAAGCGCTCCCCATTGCAGGGACGAGTTCCATGACTGGAAAATGCTATCCCCTGCAAGACGTGTGGGGGACTTTAATGCCATTGGCATCTATCGCAAGCATCCATGCCGCACCTAACTGGGGCACACATCACTGAGTGGGCGCCGACTTTACGGGCTGTCTCCTGGCATAGCAGCGCACCGGGATCATCCATGCCACACGCTAAAGGGGGGGGGGGGGTGGCTGCAGCGTTGCAGCGCTGTGAGTGTAACAACTCAGTAAACTGTTTGACTTTCTGATATTGTTTTCTTGAACGATCAACGGTCAGCACCCTTCTCACGAACCACAGCCGCAAGCCAGACCTGCGCAGTAGTGGCTCTTCAACCTGGGCTCCTACAGAATAACACATTCTAAGAAATACCACAAATGACTTTTCCGAAAGGGATGGGAAACGGTAAACGTGATGTTCATTTGCAGACAAACAAATGCTTACAATTTCTGAAAAACTAATTTTAATTCAAGAGAAAGAGCTTCACAATTTGAGCAATTCAGTAACGCGTTGATCCAGCTCTCGCCCTTATGAAAGCAGTTATTTGGCTTGGCATTAATTGATTTGCTGGATATCCTATTGAGGGATGTCACGCCGAATTTTGTCCAGCTGGAGCGATAGATCGTCAAGATCACGAGATGGTTGAACGGCCCTGCTCATAATGCTCTCAGCGGGGAGAATACGGTGACCTTGCTGGCCAACGTATGGTTTGACAAGCACCGAGACAAACAGTAGAAACTATCCCCATATGAAGGCCAAAGCTCCTATGCAGTTCAGAAGTCCTACTGAAAATTGAAAATACCGCTAACGGTCACGCCCTTCACAGCGACTACAGTAAAGCACGTGAATTACTTTGCATATTAACACAACTCTCCGGATTGTCAGCCGGTTCGAATAATAATTACTCCTGCGAGAACTTATCCCTATTGGCATGGAAAAGATATTATACAGCTGTACATTGCATGTGACCAGAGTTACAGATTAACAGACTGTCTTGTATAGACAGACGTATCAATACGGCATCATTCGAAGAAAACTGGAATATATAAAGGATATTGACTATCGAAAAGTGTACCCAGAGCCATTTGTCAACTATTTTGACATACATCGAGAGATTAATACCAGCTGCCCTTCCCTACTTTCCTGTCTCAGACTCTGGGTACGCTCTTGATCCTGTATGACCATCCATTTACAATTCAGTTCGAGGATAGGTAAAATGGGTGATTGTCGACGTTTGAACAGGACTCTGTAAGTTAGAAATGAGAGCGTTTGCCCTCCTCTTGGTACAGTTATTGTGTTTACAAGTGTGGAGATATACTACTTAGGAAGAGATTTGAAACTACCAGCAGCAGTCAGTTTTCTAATAGGATATACACCCGCTCCTCTCTGGCTCAGAAACAATTAATTAACAGGAATTAATTTTTTAAAATACTTACTTCTTTACACAAGCAAAAATAAAAATTATTAAACTTCCTGGCAGATTAAAACTGTGTGCCGGACCGAGACTCGAACTCGGGACCTTTGCCTTTCGCGGGCAAGTGCTCTACCAACTGAGCTACCCTGCAATATCGTGTTCACCGTACACTTCATCCTCGCAGTGACGTTGAAAATTCAGAAAAACAGGTGACGGAGGGCTCTTGTAAGTGAGACAGACAGTGGAAGAAAAGAAGGTGCACTGGCACACTGTGAGAAAGCCAAGAATGAGTTCTGCTGGAAGTGCACAACAGAAAGCTTCCCAAGGTACAGCAAACCAAAAATCAATACAGGAAAGTTACACCCAATACCAGGCTGAGAGCCTACGCAATGGATCATTGTATGGGCAGATTTAGGAGAAGATCGAAGGCAAAATAAATAAAAAGACCTGACCCACTAAATCACAAAGAAGGAAACTGGAGGACTGATTTCTGCTGCACAGTAATAAGCCATGAAAACTAACATTACGAAAGCCACATTCTGGAAATCACTAGAAGACTCAAAGTGCAGACTCTGCAAAGAAGCTGAGGAAACTGCAACACCTTCACCTCGTTTGAGTGACGTGCTCCGGTATCTGGTTGTAACAGATCCGCGTCCACGCGAGGGTTATTGTTCGAGATATACATCAGGTACATCACGCAGCTTTTCTATAGTTATTCTAAAAAATGTGTCCCCCTCACTGCAAAAGATGACCCTCGGTCGTGTCTTTGTTCACCTGATGCTGTAATTGTGAGAATCTTAGGGAAATCTGGCACTACCTTTGTGTAAAGAGTATCTAAACATTGTTCGAAAAGGAGTACCACTTCTTTCGTCCCGTGCTCCTTAATACTGAACTGCCGACTTTACACATCAGTTATCACACAAAATGCAATACGTGACACTCGAGAATAATAACAATAATTAACATTATTTCGGACACTTGCTAATCATTCGCGACTACACTCAGCTGCCGCCCGCACCTGATCCTCTTCCTGATGAAAAAGCACTCCGTCTTCAGGCCACGAGTGGCCTACCGGGACCATCCGACCGCCGTCTCATCCTTAGAGGAGGATGCGGTTAGGAGGGGCGTGGGGTCAGCACACCGCTCTCCCGGTCGTTATGATGGTATTCTTGACCGAAGCCGCTACTATTCGGTCGAGTAGCTCCTCAGTTGGCATCACGAGGCTGAGTGCACCCCGAAAAATGGCAACAGCGCATGGCGGCTGGATGGTCACCCATCCAAGTGCCGGCCACACCCAACAGCGCTTAACTTCGGTGATCTCACGGGAACCGGTGTATCCACTGCGGCAAGGCCGTAGCCCTCTTCCTGATGAAAAATTAAATAGTTAACGGATTTAGTAGACATATTTACAGTTACATGCCACGTGCTTCTGTTCACTTTGGCCTCCGCTACTCGACTCCTATAATGCAACGAATTGCCATTAATACTTACAGTAAATACGATGGGGGTTCAATAAGTAATGCAACGCTTTTTTTTCTGACATCAGGTTGGTTTCATCCAGAATTTCAAAACACCATATTACTCCGCTCCTTTTTGACTACAAAACTCTATTTTTCAACATAATCTCCTTTCATTCCGTAGCCTTACACTAACGTACTGAGAGTGCCTGTACGCTCGCATGACACCACTCTAGTGGTTGACGTCGCAGCCAAAATCTTGCTGAATCAACAAACTTCCCGTTATCCGCATGCTACTTCCTGTGGAGTGCGTCCTCCAATGGGCCAAACATATGGAAGTCGGAAGGTGCGAGATCCGGGCTGTAGAGTGGCTGAGGAGGAACGGTCCAGTCAAGTTTTATGAGCTCTTCTCGGGTGTGTAGACTTGTGTGAGCCTTGCGGTGTCGTGGAGAAGGAGAAGCTCGTTTGCATTTTTGTGGCGACGAACACGTTGAAGGCGTTTGTTCAATTTCCTTAGGGTAGCACTATACGCTTCAGAGCTGATCGTTACACTGTGAGAGAGGACATGACATAGAATGTCCACTTAATAAGAGTCCCAGAAAACCTTCGCCATGACTAGAGCGACTGAGCTTTGAACTTTTTCTTTGGAGGAGATGTGGTGTGGCGCCGTTCCATGGATTGCCGTTTTTTTCTGTTCAAAGTGATTGACGTATGTTTCATCACCCGTTCGACGAAAGATGCTGTGACAATCAGTCTCGTAACGCACAAGCAATTCCGCGCTCTTTAGGTGGCGAGGAATCCATCGAGCACAAATCTTTGAGTATCGCAACTGATGGACGAGTGTGACAACACTGCTGGGAGACTTCCATTTCTGCAGCGAGATGTTCGATTCTGATGCGTCGATCAACTGGAAAGAGAGTGCCGGCACGCTCCAACACTGCAGGAATCACAGCTGTGTGCGATCGGCCGGCCGGCACGCTGCGACCTTGTTGCAATGATGACACACGCTTCGCCCAACGACTCATCGTGCTTTTGTTCACTGCCAGATATCTGTAAACATTCTGCAAGCACCTACGAATAACTGCGATGCTCTGATTTTTCGCCAAAGAAACTCAATGACATCTCTCCGCTTGGAACGCAACTTCGTTACGGGCGGCCTTTTGAAAGCTACATATAGCGCCGCCACCTATAGGAACTTCATGAAACTATAGGGGCTGAAGTGAGAGTATCCCACAGTGTCCCACAACAAATTCTGAGTTTTTTCAACCGAAACTGTCCGAGAAAAAAATGCGTTGCATTACTTATTGAACGTCGCTCATAATTAATGCATTCAGCGAGCTTCTTTTAATGGCTTATGTGCACGACAGGTCACTGTGGCCGCCATCAATCGACTCTTCCAGCAATGACAGCAGTTCCCGCCTCAAATTTTTCGTCCAATCAGAGGCAAGGAGATTCCTTGTTATCAATAACGGCCAGCTTCTCTCAGACAGTAGACTGTCTTCAGGTGCATGGTGAAGCCGTGCCTCGATCCGACAATGCCTCCATTTCGTAAAAGGTTTCCCGAAGAGTAGGCCTTGCTACATATTGCACCGTATTACGATTGGATTGACTCTAATTTGCCGTAAATTTCATGAAACTGTATCGTGAAATTTCGCAAAAAGATCTCTCAGACATGATTACAAGCATAAGCACAATGCTATGGCGCGCATAGCCCCTTGGAACGTATGACAAAATTATCATGTGTCGGTGTCAAGGAGCTGGTACGATTACAGGCCAGAAAAAAGTTGTCGGTAACAGACATTCCAAAGTACTGTGGGACTTCTGAGTTTGCCGGCCGGAGCGACCGAGCGGTTCCAGGCGCTTCAGTCTGGAACCGCGCGACCGCTACGGTCGCAGGTTCGAATCCTGCCTCGGGCATGGAAGTGTGTGCTGTCCTTAGGTTAGTTAGCTTTAAGTAGTTCTAAGTTCTAGAGGACTGATGACCTTAGAAGTTAAGTCCCATAGTGCTCAGAGCCATTTTTGAACTTCTGAGTTTTACAGATCGAATGCTGAAACACAATACTCCAGATGTCACAAATATGAGGAAAAGAAAACTGTGGAGCTTTGACATTGCCGCCGGCTGTGGTGGCCGATCGGTTCTAGGCGCTTCAGTCCGGAACCGCGCGACTGTTACGGTCGTAGGTTCGAATCCTGCCTCGGGCATGGATGTTTGTGATGTCCTTGGGTTAGTTAGGTTTAGGTAGTACTAAGTTCTAGGGGACTGATGACCTCCGATGTTAAGTCCCATAGTGCTCAGAGCCATTTGAACCATTTGACATTGCCATTCCTGATAACGGCGGAATCGGTGTGAAACAACAGGACAAAATTGCCAGATACTAGGATATGAAAGTAAACTATAACAACTCTGGCATAAACAAGGGTAAATGATCTCAGTGGTTCTCGGCCCACTGAAAAAAAGTGCCAAAAGATCTCTGTGGGCACTTGAAAACCATCCATCTACCAACTACAAAAGTCACTTTATTGGGATCTGCACGAATTAACCGCCAATACGTCACACACTTCTAAACGACTGGTAAGTGTCCGACTAATGATGAAATACGATATTCTCCACACTGATCACAGTCGCTGTGTTTAATGTTGTAATAATAATAATAATAATAATAATAATTGTCGGACACTGTGGCCGAGCGGTTCTAGGCGCTTCAGTCCGGAACCACGCGCCTGCTACGGTCGCAGGTTGGAATCCTGCCTCGGGCATGGATGTGTGTGATGTCCTTAGGTAAGTTAGGTTTAAGTAGTTCTAAGTCTAGGGGACTGATGACCTCAGATGTTAAGTCCCATAGTGCTTAGAGCCATTTGAATAATAATAATTATTATTATAAACAATAAATCTTACTAGTGAGAAGGAGAGAAGGAAAATGCTTAAAATGCCTTTTGTATCAACCTTCCTGACAGTCGGGTGGCTTTTGAAAACCGTGGAATAACCAATGTTCAACAGCATCCAGTGTCCTGAAGTAATAAAAGCTCAGAAAGGATGTTCCATGGCATAGTACTCGCATGAAGTCCTCTATGCCACAAGCAATACCACACCCGTAAACCATGACCCAAGGTTGTGTCAGCGCTGGAAAACGGATGGGAGATTTGCCACAGCTGTGCAGATAACACGTCCGTGATATCCTCATGTTTCGTGAGCCACCGCAAAAATTTCGGCTCTTCGGTTGTCTTCGGTCCTCTACTTCCTCTAGAACGTCACAATTGTTGCTTATACCAGCTGCAAGAATCTCTCTGTCGCGGTGCGGAAATCCCGTTTCCTGAACAAACGTCGTTTTTCCCCGTACGGTTTCTGCAAATTGAGTCACAGAGATAATTAACCTCTTACAGGTGGAAGTCAACCTGCTGCACGATCCAGATGTCCAAATTTTTTTTTTTAATCCTGCATTATAAGACTGTCGTACATCGTGCAAATACTGTATAACACACCGTGGTTTGGGTCTAGCGCCTTTAATTGCTGATCAAAACATCGTGCGTCTCGGGTTCGACATTGGCCAGTGTACACTTTAGAATGCAAATCATCAACAATGACAGTAGAAGACTTACAAAATAAGCAGTGAACCTCGCTCTGCCAATGGCATTGTTGAGGGGGACGGAGGAGAGGATAGAGGTTCAAGACAGCCTCTTGCACTTGGAGTGGAAAACTGTCTCTAAAATGTCAGAAGAATGAACCACGATCAACGGTACAAGGATACAGAAGGCAATGGAAACCAATAAATTAAAGACACAAAGTGAGTATTCACAGGATATGAAGCCTGTAATTAAAAAAAATGGAATGATAAGACAAGGAATGAGAGGGTTATCCGCAGAATCAGCGATAAAAAATATTTGGAAAACACTGACTAAAAAAATGGTTCAAATGGCTCTGAGCACTATGGGACTCAACTGCTGAGGTCATTAGTCCCCTAGAACTTAGAACTAGTTAAACCTAACTAACCTAAGGACATCACAAACATCCATGCCCGAGGCAGGATTCGAACCTGCGACCGTACCGGTCTTGCGGTTCCAGACTGCAGCGCCTTTATCCGCACGGCCACTTCGGCCGGCCACTGACTAAAAGAAGGGCCTTAATGATAGAACATGTGCTAAGATGACAGGCAATAGCATCCATGGTACTAGAGGGAGCTATAGAGAGCAATAACTGCAGGAGAAGACAGAGAGTGAAGTACATACTACGAGTATAACAAGCAAATGAGGACGATGGGTGTACGTGCCACTCTAAGATGAAGCGGCTGTTGGCACGGCAGGGAAAGTCTACACCCACATGTATACACCCTGCGATTTGTCGCCGAGAGTAATTTGTGTACCGCTGTCACTCCTCCCTTCCACCTCTTTCCTGATCCAGACGCGAATTGCGCGCGGGAAAAACGATTATCGATAAGCCTCTACGTGGACTCGAATATCTCTAATTTCATGTTCATGGTCTGTTCTTGGAGATATACGGATGAGGAAGCAGTATACTTGTTGACAGTTGTAAGAACGCACCTCTTGGAACGTTAACAGCAAACGACACGGTTATGCAGTAAGCCTCTCTTACAGCATCTACCACTGGAGTTGGTTAATCATCTCCATGACGCTTTCGTACTTTCTAAATTAGCCTGTGACGAAACCGTAGCGGGCCGCATCAAACCAATTAGAGGACTAATAAAAAATGACTATTACGAGAATGTTACATAGTAGAGAGGTGCGCAGTCAGCGAGCATGTTCATACATTCACTTTAGCTTCACATACAGCGTACATTTCTAACATTCTGTGTGGTGTCTGTTTGTTCTAAGTCGTGTCTCCCTGTCACTTTCGCGCAACGACGCTCTAAGCGTGTTTTTTAGGGAATTGACTAGTTTGAACCTGGGGCCTGTTGCGGGTAAGGAGAAGCCAGACAACGCATGACATGTAGAGTTCAGAAGAGTTCAGTGAGACTAGCGATGATATAATCAAATACTTAATGATTTCAGCGTCAGCTCCACTGCACTCCCTGTAAAAGAATTTTAATACTAACTAAATTTAGGGGAAGGGGTTCAAGGCTTTCCTATTTTTAGTTAGCTGGTAAAATAACGTCGAAAAAGCAGTTAAGTTTACCATTGGAATTTTTATTCTACTCACAAAACATTGTTTATAAATTGTACTATTGATAAAAGGAAATATTTTAATACAGGATAATAAGAACCAACTGCGTTCAACAAAAATGTGAACGAATATTCCCTGAATGGGTTTCCAAGTTCTATAATGGATCGAAGGATGACCTATGCCATATCACATCTATAATCTAGGTTTAAATTAAGTTTCATAAAAGAGAAAACTATCAAAAATGGTCTACAATAACCCTCAATTATCTTTAATTACTTATTTAACTTGTCGTAAATTACAGTGGCTGATGTGGCTTCTCAGTAATTATATAACAGAATAATCATCGCGTTTCAGATTTTAACTTCAAGTAGCAAATGTGAATACCACGAAGTCTCTGAACTGACGATCGAAACTAGTATTACGTAAAAAGGGGATGTAACAGATGAGACTTCTGCAGTTCTGAGTGAAGCCTTATGCGCTCTTATGCAGCATCGCGTGCGTTCATTACCTTGTCGGTGGTTAGTCAGCGTCAGGGGGCGGCGGGCGGCGCAGCTCCACACACCTCGCCGTCTCGGTAGCTACTCTCTCGAACTTATCCTTACTACTGTTTACCGAAGTTGGTTTAAGAAAAAGGTATCTGGCTGTGTTTTCAACTGACCAATCAGCATCTCAATGTTAACCTTAAGCTGTGCCTACAAAAATTCTGTCTATCCAATGAGAAACGTTATACTTTTCATGGTGGGGCAATGTTTTTAATGTTTGCTACGTCACAGAGATGCGTATAGTCTCACGCTAAAACTTGCAGCTGGTATGGCCCTTTTAGTGTTATCATAAGATCTATACTGTTCTTCTGGAGGGCTCTATCTTTTAACATGGGCTCTATCTTTTAACATGGGCCGTCGATGTGGGTGTCCCATTGTCCCGCTCTTATCGTAGAGCCTTCTAGCCTACACGGCTCTGCTCTCAGCTTCTATTCTCGTTTATCCACTCGGAACTGCGTCTGTTTCACGGTGGGAAGGTATGACATGCATTTAGAAGTTCTTTTGTTAGTCTGTGGTATTCCATTTGCTCACTCGTTGATCGTATTACTTTGGTTAATTTAATGACACGATTTATTCGGAGCTACGTGACATATTGCCAGATGATGTCAGGGTTTTTATGGAAGGTGTTGGATTTCCCTGACACCTTACACATTGGCTCCACGGCATAGGAGTTCATATTCTTTCAAAATACATATGAGGGGCAACGCATTTTTTTCTGAAATCAGGTTGGTTTCATCCAGAATTCCAATACACCATATTATTCCCCTTCGTTTTGGCTACAAAACCTTATTATTATTCAATATAATTTCCTTTCAATGCCACAGCCTTACGACACCGTGCTGGGAGGGCCTGTATGTCCGCATGATACTACTCTACTGGTCGATGTCGAAGCCAGTCTTGCTGCATCAGTAAACTCCCCATCATGCACGTACTGCTTCCTGCGAAGGGCATCTTTCATTGGCCCAAAAATATGGAAGTCGGAAGGTGCGAGATCAGGGCGGTAGGGTGGATGAGAAATAACAGTCCAATCGAATTTTGTGAGCTCCTGTCGGGTACGCACACTTTTGTGAGGCTTTGCGCTGTCATGGAGAAGGAGAAGTTCATCTGCATTTTTGTGGCCATGAACGCGCTGAAATCAGTCCTCCAATTCCCCCGAGGGTAACACAATGAACGTCAGAGTTGATCATTGCACCGTGAGGCAGGGCATCAAGCAGAATTACCCGTTCAGAGTCCAAGAAGACCGTCACCATGACTTCACCAGCTGAGGGCGCGCCTTTGGACTTTTTCGTTGGAGGAGAGGGTGTATGGCACCACGCCATGGATTGCCGCTTTATGTCTGTTTCGAAGTTACTAACCCATGTTTCATCGCCTGTGACGATTTTCGAACGAATAATTGTCACAATCAGCCTCGTAATATGCAAGAAATTCCGCACAGATAGTCCTTCGTAGCTCTTTATGGTCTTCTGCTTGACGGCGAGGAATCCAGATGGCACATATCTTTGAGCACCCCAGCTGGTGGACGAGTGTGTCAACGCTACCAACAGAGACGCCCAGTTGTACAGCGAGGTGTTTGATTGTGATCCATCGATTACTTCGAAAGAGACTGTCCGTATGTTCCAACATTGCGGGTGCTACAGCTGTGTCCGGCCGGCTGGTAAGCGGCAGCAGGAAGGACCACAATGTTTTGATCGTGTTGACAAGGGGAATGCAGCTATAATTACGGAACACACGAGCTATGATACGAAGATCTGCGTGGTATTGGACGAAGATCCTTGTTGGGAACTCTCACGCCAGCCAACATCGGGAGTAATAAAAAAGGGAACTTCCCATGCGCTCTTCGGTGGAAGACAATGTGGTCAAGAATCTTCTCCCACAGGCACCTAAACCACCTGCTGTTTATGTTTTGCCGAATTTCCGCAATGATGAGACGCCATTCCGTCTCATCGTGTCCACCACTGGCCCACCATCATATCAGCTGTTGAAGCACTTGGCCAATCTCCTCGGTCCACTTGTGGGACTCTGTGAACACCATATTAAAAATTCAGTAGATTTTGTCACCCTGATTAACCGTCTTCGACTTAGTGAAGGTGATATTATCGGTGGTGCTTTTTACGAATGTGCTTGTCAAAGACTGCTTGGGCCTAGTCATTTAGGCACACTCTTACGCCTTATTATTTTTTGTACAACGGCCAGTATTACGATCAGACGGACGGTGTTGCAATGGGTCGCCCTTTATCTCCAGCCGTTGAATGCCTCTTTATGGAAAATTTTGAATATACACGGCGGCATTAAAGCCCAGTTGTTTCTTTCGATTCGTGGACGATACCTTCATCATGTGGCCCTACGGACGTGAGAAAACTTGAGTTCTTGGAACATCTTAACGGAATTAACAGTAATGTTCTGGAGGTAGAGAAAGACGATGCATTGCTCTTCCTCGACGTCCTCGTCCGCCGCAAACAGAATGGATGCATTGCCACAGCGTCTATAGAAAAACCACGCATAACGATCTGTACTTGCGTGCCATCAGCCGCCATCACCCAGCAAAGAAGCGCATGATATAAGACGCTGATTACTGGCCCATGAGCTGAGCCACCTACGCAAGGTCTTCAGGAGTAACGGACAAAACGTCCATCTAATAAATGAAGTGATTTCAAACAAGACTCACAATAGAACCACCGCCGAGGAGCAGGAAAGGAAACTTGCTTTTTTGCTTTTCTGTGGCTCCGTGTCGGACAAGATAAGCCGCCTGCTGAAGCGACACAAGATCAAATCATCCTCAAGCCTCCGACATAAATCCACCAGTTACTGAGACCAGTTAAAAACGCAACAGATCTCACGACACCTGGGGTCTAAAAATGTTCAAATGTGTGTGAAATCTTATGGGACTTAACTGCTAAGGACATCAGTCCATAAGCTTACACACTACTTAGCCTAAATTATCCTAAGGACAAACACACTTACCCATGCCCGAGGGAGGACTCGTACCTCCGCCGGGACCAGCCGCACAGTCCCTGACTGCAGCACCTTAGACCGCTTGGCTAATCCCGCGCACCTGAGGTCTACAAGAAACCTTGTGAGTATAGACAGTCTTAGGTCGGACAAACAATACGTACTGTGGAACAAAGTAGGAAGGAGCATGAGAGGTTTTATTATCGACACTACCCGAGAAATCTGCTGGACATGTTTTAGAAAACGGACACCGGATAAAATTTGACAAAACATCCGTCGTGGCTCGCACTAACGACTTCTTGGGTTGTGTAATTAAAAAAGCCATTGAAATAAAAATCACCGATAACATCCTAAATAGAGACGGTTGCCTGGCGTGAGATCCAGCGTTCGCGCAGCTGAAGCGGGTGCACCTACCCCTGAGTCAACGTATGCCTATGCATGGTGATGCCATGTGAAGCAGCGACGTCACAGCTGACAGCTAGCGTATGTAATGGGAGTTCCAACAGTTCACCGGCAGTCATACCAATTGGCAATGGCCAAAGAGTACTTTGCCGAAAGCTCGTCTGATGTTAATCACTTGACGCGGCTGGAAACCCGAGAACATTTTATTCAATGTTATCGCCGGGAGACTCATCGAGAGATACCCTACAGCTTCACTGTTTTCCAAAGACCCTACTGCTTCTCCTTGACAGTGGCATGAAATGAACCCCGCGAAGACATGAACAGGTCTGATGTTAACACGGCTTCAGTCCACAACCGCACGACTGCTACGGTCGCAGGTTCGAATCCTGCCTTGGGCATGGATGTGTGTGATGTCCTTAAGTTTGTTAGGTCTAAGTAGTTCTAAGTTCTAGGGAACTGATGACCTTAGATGTTAAGTCCCATAGTGCTCAGAGCCATTTGAACCATTTGTTAACCCAGCTGGATAGCTGCAAGCATTAGCATACTGCTTCCATGTTTTGGGGAGGCGCAACGGTCCCACCTCGAATCAGATGGGGTACGCAAATTCCGTCCAAGGGAGTAGGGTGGAAGGGGGTGGGGGAGGTGGCTGGGTAAGAGGAGGCGACAGGAAGAGCATCCGTCCATTCTCTACTACTAACACAGCCAAATCGAGATTAACAGATCGACCCCGTGAAGATACGGAATAAACAACAGGAAAAAGGAGAAAGAAAATCAAATCCGACATGGGCAGGTTGGGAGGGGAGGGGGTTTACCAGGGAGGGAGATGTTAATTAATTGATCAATTTAATTGTGTAGTCAATCAAATTGATAAGAGTGAGAGGGGCTATTGCAATAAGTCAAGCCTGAAAGTGTACCTGTAGCAGCGTGGGTGTTCCCGAGGGGGGAGGGGAGTGGAAAGTGGTGGGGGAACAATAGGTTACGTGCCTGTCAATCAAAAGGAAGGATCCTTTTAGCAGAACAATAGGTTAAGGACCTGTCAATCAGAGGAGAACAATAGGTTAAGTACCTGTGAATCAGTGGAGAACAATAGGTTTGCCATGAGTCCATACCAGCCCCTGATGTAGGCAACACACGCTGACAAAATGAGCTCGTGCCAGCTGTGTACCGCTACTATTATTATGTATTGAATAGAACGTTTTTCATCACGATCATGGGTAAACGCTTCCTGTTATTACTGATAAACACGAAAGTTTCCAACAGAAACAGTTTTATACAATTTCGACGAAGTATTGAAGTGATGTCTGATACACCTTTACGAACTTCCAGCTGCTGGGGTAGCTGTGGACCAGCAACATCTGTTAATCAGTAGAACGAAAGACCAGACAAAGTTGCAAATTTTATTTTTTTTATTCACTCTATGACTAGTTTCGGACTGAGACCCATTTTCAAATCATCCTACAGGGCAGAAGACCAAATTTACACTCATTTATAATACAGATATTACCACGTTTTTAAGCGTATGCCAAAAATACAGAACATATCGTTTCAATACTTATGTGCCATAGTCAGAAATGGCATGTCCGAATATGTGATGTCCATGTAAAAAATGTGCAACGAACAGTTACAGCACGTACACGTAATTGGCAGTCTACTGCTTCTGCTACCGTAAGGAAATCTTGGGAAGGGGGCGCCCTATGTGTATATAGGAATTTTTTTTATTTACTAAAATGTTCTCCAACCTTCAAGAATACAACAGTTAATACAATAACCGTACAAGTCAACAATAAAATAAATACATTTTAAATTCATTACCAAACACAGTCAAATACTTAAAAAAATCACTGAACAGTAACACACAGCAGCGCCACATATGGCGTGTATTACAAAGTTGTATGTCATACTGGCACGTAAAAATCATTAAATATGAAACCGTGCAAGCCAACAACAAATCCTTATCAGTGTTTTCCACATGTTCCTTTCTTCTCCGATTCTGTGCAGAACCTCCTCATTCCTTACCCTATCAGTCCATCTAATTTTCAACATTCGTCTGTAGCACCACATCTCAAAAGCTCCGATTCTCTTCTGTTCCGGTTTTCCCACAGTCCATGTTTCACTGCCATACAACGCTGTACTCCAGACGTACATTCTCAGAAATTTCTTCCTCAAATTAAGGCCGATATTTGATATTAGTAGAGTTATCTTCCCCAGCAATGCCCTTTTCACCATTGCTAGTCTGCTTTTGATGTCCTTTTTGCTCCGTCCTCATTAGTTATTTTACTTCTTAGGTAGCAGAATACGTTAACTTCATCTACTTCTAGACATTCAATCCTGATGTTACATTTCTCGCTGTTATCATTTTAACTAGTTCTCATTACCTTCGACTTTCTTCGATTTACTCTTAATTCATACTCTGTACTCATTAGACTGTTCATTCCGTACAGCAGGCCATGTAATTCTTCTTTACTTTCTTGGTTCAAATGGTTCAAATGGCTCTGAGCACTATGGGACTCAACTGCTGAGGTCATTAGTCCCCTAGAACTTAGAACTAGTTAAACCTAACTAACCTAAGGACATCACAAACATCCATGCCCGAGGCAGGATTCGAACCTGCGACCGTAGCGGTCTTGCGGTTCCAGGCTGCAGCGCCTTTAACCGCACGGCCACTTCGGCCGGCCTTTACTTTCTCTCAAGATAGCGATGCCATCACCGAATCGTCTCACTGATGTCCTCTCACCTTTAATTTTAATTCCACTCCTGAACTTTTCTTTTATTTTTATCATTGCTTCCTCGATGTACAGATTGAGCAGTAGGGGCGAAAGGCTACATCCTTGTCTTACACCCGTCCTTAACGGTACCTAAAACGACACAAATCTTAGATTGAGGTCGGAAAGTGGTGTAATGAACTACGTAAGTCAGCGGGTTTTCGTGGCTGTTGTCATTGACAGTAATATTTTGTAAGTTTGTAGATCGCATCGTATTTCTTCTACACGATCGCCGTTTCGGCCCTCTGCTGCGATCTTCTTCAGGTTGTTATGGAGGTCATGGTTTGCTGATAATGTGGTTTTCAGCTAACGGTGAGCACCACAAAATCCCCAAGACAATACCAGCCAAGTGATCGAAATGCCGATCGTCTAGAAGAAGTATGATACTGCCTCTCGACTTAGATCTTAGCCTCAGTTAATGAATTACAGGGGTGAGGGAGAAATCACAACTGCACTGCTTCTCAGAAGTGATGTATTTTCTGACATCGCACGCTACAGATTTTTCAGTACACGCCACTGCATGTGTGTCGAAGTAAGTTTTAATCCAAGATTAAATAGAGAATCTTTACTTTTGTTGCTGTGATGTTACTAAAAGAAAATAAAGGATGGGAAGTAGCCAGCGTTGCGTACCACTGAAACAAAATATTTATCTACCATTTTGTCAAATGCATCCTTTCCTCCTTTGATGCTATTATAAAACATTATGATCTCTGGTTTGTTTGTTGTCTGATAAACATCAGGAGCACTATGCATAGTAGACAAAAGTACTACAGATTTTTCCATTTTACTCCCTTTAGCATCTGAGTTACGTTCGGATTATATTTCTAAATTATCTTCCTCACTTGGAAATAAGTCATATTCTATTCACTGCTACGGTAGTTGTCTTCCTCCAGAATGGTTTGAGGAAACTTTGAATCATTCACATTTACAGATTACATAGTTGAAAAGCCTATGAAAGCTATTAAAAAATGTTTCAATCGTGTGAACAGTAACAGAATCTAGCCTCAAGCAGATAATTAAAAACATGACTGACCAGTCAACAATGACAAAGGAATAGATAGCTTTGCCAGAAAAGTAAAAGCATTGTAGCTAACGTTACAAAAAGAAACAAAACTATCGCTTGGGTGACGTATCACCTCTGTTACCGTCGGAGGGTCAAAGGTTACAGAAAAATGACAGCAGACAACCAAAACATGTTGCGCTGAAACGAAGAACATTATTTTATACACTGAGACAGCAATTTATTTACGACTAGCTCACAAACTTTGGGTTGTCCAGGTATTTATTTACAGCAATGCATACGCACCCGTACCACACAGTGCCTGGCCTAGTGCTTAATGTTTATGAAGTTGTACACCCTGAAGTGTGTGTCATACAGTGACACAATTTTTTAGGTATTTTAAGCGACATACTGCCTGCAAAATGTGTTGCGAATGCAGTACCAACGAAGTAACAAATTTAAACGTGATGCACGATGTGGAATTTTTCCACGCATCTCACTGTTTATGACGTCATATCCCCTGAAATATATGTCGTTCAAAGATATGATATTGAAAGTACATTCAGTGACATATGTAGACACTGTCTGCGAAAGTTATTGCGAATAGACATAGTAGCAAAGAAGTAATAAATTTAAACGTCATGCATGACGTGGCAGGTTTACACGCGACTCTTCCTTTATTAGGTCATACCTCCTATCAGTATGTCGTACAGTGATACAGTTTCGCAATTAGTCAGTGGCATACGAGGTGCGGCTAGAAAAAAACCGGACTGATGCTGGAAAAAACATTTATTTACAATTATTTACAATTTCATGTTATCTCCTTCAATGTACTCTCCTCCTCGGTCTCTACACCGCTCCATACGAATTTTCCACTGTTCATAGCAATGCTGCAGATCATTTTCGGTAAGTCCATACATTACTTCCGTCGCTTTTTCTTTTACTGCTTCAACAGTCTCAAATCTAGTTCCTTTCAAAGCTTACTTGACTTTAGGGAAAAGAAAAAAGTCACAGGGGGCAAAATCAGGTGAGTAGGGTGGATGATCTAAGATGGCAATGTCGTGTTTAGCCAAAAACGTCTTCACTGACAACGCACTGTGAGCTGGGGCATTGTCTTGGTGAAGGATCCATGACTTTTTTCTCCACAAATCGTTCCGTTTTCTCCGTACTCGCTCACGTAGGGTAGCCAGGACGCTAATGTAGTAATGCTGATTCACTGTTTGTCCCTCTGGTACCCAATCAATGTGCACAATCCCTTTGATGTCAAAAAAAAAACAATCATCATTGCCTTGAATTTCGATTTTGACATTCGTGCTTTTTTTTTTTGTCGTGGAGAACCAGGAGTTTTCCAATGCATCGATTGGCGTTTAGTTTCGGGATCGTAAGTAAAAAACCACGATTCATCGCAAGTAATAACATTTTGTAAGAAGGTGGGATCACTTTCAATGTTTTCCAGGATGTCAGAACAAATCATTCTTCGGCGTTCCTTCTGTTCAATTGTGAGACACTTTGGAACCATTTTTGAACACACTTTGTTCATGTTGAAACTTTCATGAAGAATCGGCCTAACACTTTCCTTGTCAACTCCTGTTAACTCAGACACTGCTCTGATTGTTAAACGGCGATCTTGTCGAACAAGTTTACCGATTTTTTTCAATGTTTGCATCAGCTTTTGCTGACAATGGTCTGCCAGTGCGAGTGTCATCACTGGTGTCTTCGCGGCCATCTTTAAATCGTTTAAACCACTCAAACACTTGTGTTCGCGATAAACAATCATCGCCGTACACTTGTTGTAACATTACAAACGTTTCACTTGCAGATTTTCCTAGTTTGAAACAAAATTTGATGTTAACACGCTGTTCTTTCTGTACACTCAACATTTTCCGACGCACAGACAAAAACGTCAACTACTTAAAACAGACGCCACGGGCAAACTGAGTGCAGGAGGCAGATGAAACTCGAGCAGTAGGCGGAGCGAGAGTCACGTGACAGGCCACGCGACTTTCAGCCTTATTGCATTCGTTTTATTGTTTCACCAGTACTAGTCCGGTTTTTTTCTAGCCACACCTCGTATGTGCATACTGCCTGTCAAATGAGTCTCGAATACAATTGGTAGTAAAGAAGTAATAAATTATAACGTCATGCCTCGTATGGTACCTTTACTGCATGAACAGCGGAAAAGTAATAAGCTATGAACATTTTTTCTTTCGTCGTTTTGTTGCAGTTGTCAATGAGAAAAAAATTCTCAAAGGCTTGAAATTATGTGTAAAGTTCGTTGCAAGTCGCCAAGTGTTCTCATTCTCAAATACTGGATCAATGAGATCTGGGAATTCACGAGTCGCTGGCTGCGCTCCTTTCCCACCCCCACCTTTGATGCGTAGGTGGCTCTTACCCCCCAAAGCGATTTTCGCCTGACAGTAAGGTACATGTATGCCAAGTTTGGTTGAAATCGGTCCAGTGGATTAGGAGCAGATGTGGAAAACACACACACACACAAACACACACACACACACACACACACACACACTAGCTTTATTCACCTCCGTAAGAAACGCGAACATCCAATCAGCATCGGGCTGACTGTTTTTGGGGCTGCATCGGAGTGGTGGTAATGGATTATTCTCGTAAGGGGCAAATCGCCACAGAAGAATACTACCGAGATCCGAGATCTCATTATATGCTTATGAGAGCTTTTCGAGGCAAGGCGTCATGGTAAGCTGTCCAATGCGTTGTTTGTGCCTCAAGCAGTCGTTTGAGCTCATTCCGCACGGTGGACAGTGACGCATAATGCTTTTTTGGACCATCAAATTTTCCCTCACCGGCCATATTCTCCTGATATTGGCACGCAGTGACTGGTTCTTCTTCATCCGGATGGAGAAACAATTGTGCGACAGACATTCACAAATGACAATGAGGTGATCTTTGAAGTGGATTTTTTTCTGAACAGCCAAAATAATTTGTCGCACTGAAGATTGAGGACTGACATCACCATAAAGATTTAGTTTCTCATCTCGATTTTCTTTCTTTTTTTTTATTTGTTAACTGTAACTTTAGCCCTCGTAGCCCTAGCTTGAAAATGAGTAACTGTTACAAACTTTACGCTTACCTAAATAACTCCGCAAACTTAATATTTGTTGAGTCTTGTCATAATCGTACTCATTAGTTTTATTGTATCATGGTAATGGCAACCTTATGTTTATTTTTTAATTACATAATCCGTAAGATGTATTAAGAAATTTTAGGGTCAGGAAATTACTAGGATGCACGTGTTGTTCACATAAAATGGGTGCCGGAGGATGTACTAGTACGAAAAAAGAAGTGGCAGGGAGTCGGCAGCCAACCAATGAAAGACCCAGATACGCCTATTGTTTGAACGATGCGCTCATCCACACAGTGGTGTGTTGTATGCCTGCAACCATCCGTCAACTAAGAGATGTGGTAAAAAGAAGAGAGAACAAGAGAGAAGTGGATTCGGTCTTAACGGATTACAGACGTAGCTGCCGCAGATGAAGTTGAAAAGTAACAATCGAATCGTCAGCGGTTATCTTTTAAAGGTTTGCAAGCTTGTACCCCTTTACTTAATATGATTTTGCAGCGATCTAAACGGTTTTGCAAAATGTAATTCACCGTATTGTGTATTTTCTCTGTGTTATAGCTGAGATTGTAGACTCCATTGTCATATGAAGTTGCAACACTAAGCGTTATAGAACTTGCGTATTATGATTTGATATCACTGTTGGAAATAAGTTTGGGACTCTTAACACACTATCAGATAGTTCCAATCACTGAGTATATTTGAGGTGGTCTGCTATCAAAATTTTTAGTATCCTTGACCTACAAGAAATAGCATTTTCAGCTGAGATAGGATTACTCGTGGTACTGCCGTCTGGTGAATAAAAGTTTGAAGGCTTTAAGAGGCCGTTATTGAGGTGCGGATTTTCAGTTGATTACAGACTTCAGTAATAATTGCTTCATTTGCTTCCAACGGTTTTGACTGCAGTTTAAACATCGTGGTGACCAATATATTGTAGGGATCATAAATTTACATAGTTTATATCCTTTTATCCCGTAAATAATGTAGATCTTGCATGAACGATCCTAATGATTAACTTTATTCAGCTTTCTGGAAGTGATTTGAGACCAGTTGATGTACAGGGTGAATATAATTAAAGTGTCAAAACGGTGTAGTAATAACACCACTGGTCAGAATGACGTCAAATGTCTACGGAATATTATCGTAGAAGGGAGAAAATGTATGGCAGATGAAAAAAGATAGTGTGAAAATTGATCAATAGATGACGTTGTATGTGTTAGAATACGTAAATGAAAACACCTGTCATGCGCACGACCCATTGAAGTTTGTATAAACACGCTGGGTACACGCCTCCTGTCTCAATGCAGGATCGCGCTCTGCTTGTAAAGTTGTATTACAAGAAAGATGACTGTGCACACGTCGCTCTGAAGAAATTCCGGACACTGATGGGTTTGAAAAAAGGCGTTGGTCCGATGACTGCTGTGGGACTGGAGAAAATTATTCGGAAATCCGAAAAGACGGGTTCTTTTGGTGTGCAACCTGGTAGAGGGAGGAAACGAATTGATTCGACGTCAGTGGAAGCAGTGCCACAGCAGTGCAGGAGGAGACGAGTGGCGGTGTGCAAACGTGTAGTGCACGGAGAATTGCCCGAACATTGGACGTACCCGTGAGCACGATGCGTAAAATCCTACGAAACACCCTTCTTTGTTATCTATTCAAAATTACCCATGTGCACCAGTTGCTTCCTCTTGACCTGCCAGCAAGAGACATCCTTGCTTTAGAATTTCTTGCTCGCATGGAAGAAGACAATGATTGGCAGTGGAAGATTTTGTGGACAGACGAAGCCCACATCCATCTGACAGGATATGTCAATACACAGTATTGTCGAATACGGCAACGGAAAATCCACACGCAAATCAAC
This sequence comes from Schistocerca nitens, assembly GCF_023898315.1. NCBI lineage: Eukaryota > Metazoa > Arthropoda > Insecta > Orthoptera > Acrididae > Schistocerca > Schistocerca nitens. The sequence continues at coordinate 145,848,475 of NC_064622.1, read as the reverse complement.
CAGTACCTCTTCATCCTGAAAAGGTCACTGTGTGGTGCGGGGCCATGGATGGGATCATTTTATGCAAGATGGCCCACCTCCTCCCATTACAGATCCAGTTAGGCAGCTGCTGAAGCGCCATTTCGGAGATGCTAGAATTAGCTGCCATTTCTCTACAGCCTGGCAGTCCCGACCACCTGATCTTAATCCGTGTGACTTCTCGGTGTGGGGCTATCTGAAAGACGTTGTGTCCATTGTTCCGACTGCAAACTTAGCTGCGTCGAAGGCACGCATTGCACAACACATTCTGAACGTGATCCTTGAAACATTTCGATCAATTGTGGAACATGCTGTTTCTCGATTTCAACTCGTTGCAGAAAACGGTTGACAACGTAATGAACATGTTTCGCGCCAGTCACACGGAAATTAATAATCCGATTGGATTCTGATTGCTGCTTTTTATGTGGTTTTTGGCCTAAGGACAATTAAAAATCGATGTGATTGATGCTTTTTGTGCGGTTTTTCGCCTCAGGACAATGAAATACCAGTTTTTCCCATCCGATGTGATATGACCTTCCTGTTCAAATGGCTCTGAGCATTATGGGACTTAACAGCTGAGGTCATCAGTCTGACGTTCCCGTGGTGGATGGGCCTACGTATCTAACAGTGTCACACCTGTACACCTATGCACACTGGGTAGTACAGTTTGTTTAACGTCAAACGTATACCTTATGCACTATTGTATGATTCGTTTGTCATTTGTAGTCGACCACTATTAAATTATGATACTTTCAGCGCCATCTATTGCTACATTTTGTAACTATTTATTTTTCCTCTGCTACACGTTTTCTCCCTTCTCCGACAATATTCCGTTGCAATTTTACGTCATGCTGACCAGTAGTGTTATTTTTACAGCGATTTGAAAATTTAACTTTAATTATAATCACCCTGTATATAGAGAGAAGTGATGTACTGAAATAAGGAATGTTATTTCCTGGGTATTTCATATCAGCTATCCTCACACTGATGTGTTCCGGCTTAATTGTTTGTGCTTTCTAACAATACAATTTGCATTTGATTCTTTTATACTTCTCTAAAGCTGATCTTTCATGTTCGTGGCCACTAAGTAGTGTAAAGAGTTAGGTACAAAAGTAATTATGTTATGTATGTAATGTAATTAGGGTTCATATTTGTTTCACCGTTTAGCTGTGACTTAAGCATATTTATCTGAATTTGGCAGTGTTAATGTTGAATGGTTGCCGGAATGCCTCTCCTATTGCCAAATTCCTCTACCCCTCCCCCTCCATCCCAACCCCCATCAGTCCAAGGGACGGAATTGATGTAACACGTCTCTCTGCGTCTACTGTTATCCCATTTGAAAGAGTGAGGACGTTTTCAAAGTGTTTGCGAACCGTGTAACTGAAACGGGACGTGGGTCGCAGCTTGATATTCATCAAGTCGGATGTGGGAACGACCTAAGGCCAGATTCAGACGGATCCGGTCTGGGGCCGGCGTAAATCCCAGAATCACGCAAGCGGTGTGGAAACGCGTGAGGTTATCCGGGCGAATCTTGTAAAATAAAGAGTAAAATCTACTATTTTCGAAACAGTTGCAGCCCGCCATCACCCAGAATTAAGCTAATGAGCATTAGAATAATTGTACGAGTAGTACATCGTTTCTGACGAATCTGTTACTTGTTAGATTTCCTCTCTGGAAGTTCCATGTTGCCCAATTTCGGTCATTTTGCAAATTTCTCCAAAAATCAAGATTGTAGTAATCGGATGCTCAACCAAGCCAACGCAGTGGGAAGGCACTGGACACGGTCCGGAGGATGATGTTTCCAATCCTCTTCCTGTAGTCGAGGTGTAGACTTCCTACGGTTTCCTAGTATGTCTGATGTGAATTTTTTCCTTTCATATGTGGCATCAACGTATACCACCCCTATACCGCAATACACGTGTTCTTCGTCCGTCACTTAAGACTAAATAAATCTTTATGTCTTTTACGTACCCGTGCAAGCACTATTGATTCATTACGTCAGCGAAATCGTTAGCAGACGTACGAGAAGAACCGTGTGTCTGCATACCATGAGATCTGCGCTTGGGTATTTCCATTTCGTTTCTCGAAGATGAGGACTGTGTTCTTGGGCTTGGATCGAAGCTTTTGAGACCAATAAGAAGCAAGTGATATGTAGTAGCAAATGAAATCAAGACCAAATGGGATCGGACTGTTTGCTGCCACCTTCTCACTGGTTTTTAAGCTTCCCTTGTCGTATTTTCATAACAGGAACTGCTCTGACAGCAATTATCAGAGAGTTTATAGCGGCAGCGACTATGCTCTCCAAATGTACCGGAGGAGGTCAGTGGGCAGAGCTGGCGGGGAAATCCACACGTGACGTCACGCTCTCGTAGTCACAGCCCTGAATCAAGGAGGTGACTCAGCGACTGCGAGATGAATTCCGCCAATTTCGTACGGAGATCGCTGTGGCAAGCAACGATGTGAGAGACTACAGTGAATTACAAAGCTAACATGTTCAAAACTAAATCGTTATTCATTCTTTGGGTTTATAAACTTTACAAAGCACAAAGCACAATTTTTTTTTTTTTTTTTTTTTAATATTCCTTACACAAACATGTTTCGACGTGTATCTGTCATCTTCAGTGGGTCTCGATTTATGTTTGTAACAATATTATAAAACGTTCGAGGGTGCTTTCTCTTTTTAAACCCGTGTTGAAGTTGGAAGTGCAATTCTGTCTATTAAGAATGCCGCTTCGGGAGATTGCGACTCACTTCACAAGTTTGATTTATGTATCATTTGTTCGAGGTCGGATCCATAAGTGGTCGATATTGCAGTTGTCAAAAAGTCGAGTCACTCAGCCTACCTATTAACTACGTGAAGAAAATATGTGTGTGTGTTTGGATTTTATGTATGCCCAACGGCTAGGTTATCAGCGCTCTTGTACTTGTCAAAAGAACGTGGAGATAAACTAAAATTGTTCTACACTCATGCACTCGAAACGACCATACAGTCACTCTAACATGCACTAAAACCATTTAGGAGAGAAAGTAGCTGTACATGAACGAAATATAGCTCATCTGAAAACGTATTATGGCCGGAGGAAGCTGAATGGCATCCATCTCAGCCAGTTAGGATTTTGTGGAGATAAATCTATCTGTGAATCAACGAACTACATGTAAGATATTATCGAACAGAGGACAGAGGAATACACTGTCGAGACTGTTTTTTTTTTTTTTTTCTTTAGTTTCATCCGTCTTCTGACTAGTGTGATGAGGCCCGCTACGAATCCCTCTCCTGTGCCAAGCGCTTCATCTCAGAGTAGCACTTGCTACTTACGTCCTCAATTATTATCTGAATGTTTATTCCAATCAATGTTCTCTTTTGCAGTTTTTACCCTCTACCACGAAAGTTATTCCCTGATGTCTTTAATACCAGTCCTACCATCCTGCCCCTTCTTTTTGTCAGTGTTTCCCATGCGTTAATGCTTCCCTCTTTTCGCCCATTAACTGGAGAACCTCCTCATTCGTTACATTTTCATTCCACCTAATTTTCAACGTTCTCCAGCTGCACATCTCGAATGCCTGTTCTCTTCTGTTCCGGTTTTCCCACAGTCCACGATTCACCACCAAACAATGCCGTTCTTTGTACTATAATAATTTTTAAATGATGTATTCCACATTAGGTGTATCCTACAACGTATTTACCACAGCATATGCACTGTAAAATATGTAAAACACTTGATTAGATGCAAGAGGGCGTCTGAAGACAGTAATCTTGTCAGCTTACATAGAGCAATAAATAAATTGCTCGTATAGATCAGTACTACCATGTTAGGATAGCGAGGTATGTAGTGGGTGCTTTCGATGTTTTCTCCGAAACTCAACAGCAGATAAGTGCAGTGCACTGAAAATGGAGAACTCTCGTACGAACAATTACAGATTAATTCAAGTCATGGCTATGGTGGTATAATGTGCGAAGCACATCAAATACTCTAGAAACCATCCTTGGTAGCAAGGAGACCACATCACTAATGAGCCAAATATTCTGCGTGTACTTTGGCGATGTAATGTGTCTGATAATGACGAGCCAATGGCAGTCACTGAGTTACTGTTACCACATTGAGATATAAAACACTGCGAAGTATTACTTCTGACGTCATTTGTATTGGGCAACCGGGAGATATTTCCAGATAGTGGCGGCGGGCCCCCTTCCTTTTGCGTAGAAGTCGATGACGGCAGTCCGGGAAATACTTCGACACCACAACCACGCCGTTACGGCCTTGCTACGTCACGCTGCGGTAACGGTACGAGTGTGGCAAGAAAGCGGAAGCAGAGCTGTGCCCAGACCTATACGCTCCTTCCACCTAACCGCAAGTTTTCGCAGGTTCTCGTTTTCGCCTCTGTTGCTATAAAAGCGAAGTGGACGAGTAAGGCAAAGAAGATGAAAAAGTAGAGGAGCACAAACAGACGATGGACAAGATACAGGACAAACAAGAAAATAATCGTAAGCCGGAACCAATAAATTACAGTAGTACTGAACTGAAAATTAAACTAAGTAGGCTCGAGCAAAGATATATCCTGTAAACAGGACAAAGATTATTTATACCTTTATCACATGAGAAGCGTGATTCTGTTTCCCTGTAACATAGCAGACTTAGGATCATCCTTCGGACGGAAAACTTGCCCACCAATGAAAAGGAGCTTGCTGATCTCTTCAGACATGTCTGCAAGTGATGTTCAGAAGCTCTGAATATTGAGCAAATGTATAAAGATCTTCTTAGGGCTCAAGGGAGAGTGTATTTCGACCCTCAGCAGATTGGCATGAACTGTGATGTATACACTATGCACCGGCGAGGATCCTGCAACTCAATGCTATGAGGAGTAGGCTATGAGTGTGGAACTTCCGAAGCTAGCCCAAGTGGACTTTTATGTGCCTTCAACAACTGTACAGCAGAAATGGGAAACCGATATTCTTGTTAACAAGGACAACGGAAATACCAGGTGCAAGAGTGGATATGGCCGCAATGGCGGTAATGGATTACAATTGGCGAGACACAGTGATTACGCAGGTGTGCAACAGACGCACTGTAAAACGTAGAAGTAACAAAGAGTAGTGACACATGGGTGCTTGCTTCTTTGTATGCCCAGTACTCTCATAGAATTCAACTATAGGCAGAATTGATACGTGAACTAGCACAACATTCAAGAATTACGTAGTTAATAACTGCGGGCGACATCAATACCAATTCCACCTTGTTGTACTGTGGTGGAAATGATGGTCGAGGCCAGATTGTTATCGACACCCTAAGTATGAACAACTTGTGTATCGTCAGTAAAGAAGGACAGCTTCCTATATGTATAGCAATGACAGGATGTAGCCGGCCGGAGTGGCCGTGCGGTTCTAGGCGCTACAGTCTGGAACCGCGTGACCGCTACGGTCGCAGGTTCGAATCCTGCCTCGGGCATGGATGTGTGTGATGTCCTTAGGTTAGTTAGGTTTAAGTAGTTCTAAGTTCTAGGGGACTGATGACCACAGCAGTTAAGTCCCATAGTGCTCAGAGCCATTTGAACCATTTGACAGGATGTAGCAGCAAAATAGATGTAACCGTAGTCAGCACGTAGTTGTAAACATACAAGTAGACTGGAATGTACAACTTAATCAACTACAATTTGTTACGGCGTAAAGTTAAGCGCCGGCACGCCAGTCGGGAACGAGAGAGCAGAGAGGCTGTGAAGAAGGCGTCAGCCAATAGCACGCTGACCGACCACTCTCCAGGACAACAACGCGGCAGCAGCGGCCTCTATGCGAAGAGGACATAAGCGCCGCACCCGACTGGCTGCGGCCCAGTTCTACAGCAGCTTGAAGACTAGCAACTAGGTAGAAGCGTCAAAGCTCATTACTTGTACATTCTATGTAGCTTATCTTGGACTTGTTATACTGAAGTGATTTCTTATTTTGCCTGTCGCCCTTTGCTTGCGACACATCTGTTTAACAAAAAGTTAAGTATTGTCAAATTTGTTTTCGTAATAAAACTCATTGAAAAAAAATTAAATTTGTGGTAAGGTCTTATGGGACCAAAGTGCTGAGGTCATCGGTCCCTAAGCTTCTACACTACTTAATCTGATTTAAACTAACTTGCGCTAAGGACGACACACACACCCATGCCCGAGGGAGGACTCGAACCTCCGACGGGGGGGAGCCGCGCGGACCGAGACAAGACGCCCAAGACCGCGCGGCTACCCCGCGCGGCTAAAACTCATTAATACTATTTATTTTAATTATTGTCTAGCGATTCGAGAAAGCAGGTTTCCTAGACACCCCACAATTGACGACTAGGCAGGATTCAACACAAGCGACCATAACGCATATAGCGTCCCTAGTGAAATAATAACAATAAAAGACTTAAAAGACAGTAGTTATAAAGAGGAGACATTTAAAAATTGGGTAATATACATTTTCTCATTTATCAGTATTATAATAATTTCTCTGTGTAAGTTTCGAGGGCAAAGAAATATAACAAAATGATCTAAAGAGGCAAGATACTCTCTTTTGTTAGTTTTTTAGTCGTCTTCACTTCTTCTCTTGTCTTGGTTGCGTGCAGACGAACATCTTGCGAGTTCTGGCAAATGTAAGCATATTTGTACTAATTAAGCAGATAATATATTGATTTAATATCATTGTTCACTTTTAATTTGTAAGAGGTGATCCCGATTTCATGTCCGCCTTCCTTTGAGTTAACCTGCATTCGAGTAGTTTACAGTTCAACAATCGCACCAGCCGATGCAGCCCACGATGCCATTACGTGGCGATATTAACTTATAAAATTTAGCGGAAGCGAAAAGCTCGCCCGCTATTAACATAATATACATTTTTCTCCACAGCAACCCGACGCTGCAGAAAATACGTAGCTTTAAGATTCTTATTTTCAGTACCATAGCCGAGAGCCAGAGCCAGGACTACAATGCTATGGTTAACGGAGGTAAGAAAAAATACTCTCGCGCGTGTGTGGGCCGCAATTGTAATTAATAACTAAAGATTTTTTGCTTTAAAGTGAACTGCCTAGCCGAGGAAATTAATATGAAAAGTTTATTCCATTGTTCAACTTATATGCTCATGTCTTAAGATTCAGCGAGTCTAACATTCATTAACGTAGCAAGTAATTTAAGATTAATTTTGTTAAAAGAGAGAACTTCACAATAGCATTTAATCGTAAATCAAAATTGAATGAAATATCATTTTTATAAAGGCCCGCCACGTAAGTCGGCAACAATCAAAATAATAATAATAAGATATTAAATTACGACGGCCGACGGACGCGAGACGCAATCGTTATTGACACTAAAACGAATACTGTCTAATGACAATCATAAAATAAATGTATGCTAAGGAGGGAAAACTGGGAGAATAATTCAAATTTATGTTACGGAGAAACGTGAGGAAAGTATAAATGTGCAGGCTTCAGGCCGCATAGACTTCGACAATTTTATAAGCCACACAACGCAAACAAATACCGACTTTTACTGACCAAAGCAAGATAGTTGACTCTTGGAGCCCCGAACTATCTTTACTGAGACAGGATATGAGACACAAGAGCAAGAGCGGAGAGTAGTTACCAGTGGTAGTGACAAACGGTTTCGCTTACAAGAATGCAGATGCAAAAACTACTTTTAAAGACGTAGTAATAGCGACAAGGCAAGAACAGTGGGAAGACTATATCACAACACATCTGCAACAGAATACGTGGGCTCTGAGCACTATGGGACTTAACATCTGAGGTCATCAGTCCCCCAGAGCTTAGAACTACTTAAACTTAACTAACCTAAGGACATCACACACATCCATGCCCGAGGCAGGATTCGAACCTGCGAAAATTATGACAGAAAAGCATAAGTCCCCTCTTGTCCTGGGAACGCCGAGGCAGGACAAACTCCTCCAACATGTCGATTCACCAACAGATACACAGGCGCATATACAACTCAAGGATGCGATGAACGTGGAGTACACCACAGAAACCATCAGCTGCCAAGTTTCGCGAGAGGAAGTTGCTCTAGCGATAGCTGTCTAACGGTTCTAACATTCTATATTGGTTTTATGCTTTTTGATAGTACGTAAGATAAGAGGTTAGCATTAATTATTTTCTTTACGTAGGTGAGACCGTTAGAAGCAGAGCATCTTATAGGAGGCCAAAATAAGTGTTCGTTTTCAATTTAAATGAGCGCCAGGCTCCCTACAAGATTATCATAACTGTTTTTCCATCTAATTACAGTCAAGGCTAAGTTCACAGATCTACGACAAATGGTATCTCTGAAAGTATTTGACTCTCGCAAAATTAACTCATGGAACTATTCAGAGCTAAACTACGTAAATAATGTTTTGAAATGATTTTATCACTTCTGCTCTTGTGGAAAGCTGGAAGAAAAGTTAATATTAAGTCCGCCGCGTAATGGCGGCCAATTGTTGCCAGTCAGCGATCACTGTTTTCGTCTTCTTGAAAGCTGAAAAATACTAATTATTCTCTCCTTTCAACTAAAACATTGCGATTATTGGCTGGAATGTTCTTGAAATAATAATACAATGAACTCACTTTTACACATATATTTCCGTCAATAGCATGATACACACCTCTTAAGATACAATCTTCATTCCTTCCGATCTGAAAATGTAAGTGTAGAAAAGTTACGGAATGTTTTCAAAGAGATAGTATCAACAGCAATTGAGAGTATATACTACATAAATTAATAAGTGATGGTACTAATCACCCATGGTACACCAAACGGGTCAGATTGTTGTTGCAGAAGCAACGATAAAAGCTTGCTAAAAGAACGCAAAATCCCCAAGATTGGTAAAGTTTTACAGAAGTTCGAAATATGGCGCGTACTTCAATGCGAGATGCTTTTAATAATTTCCACAACGAACTTCTGTCTCGAAATCTGGCAGAAAACCGAAAGAGATTCTGGTCATACATAAAGCACACCAGTGGCAAGACACAATCAATAGCTTCATTGCGCTATAACAACGGCGAAGTCACTGATGACAGTGGCAATAATGCAGAGTTATTAAACACTGTTTTCCGAAACTCCTTCACCAAAGAAGAAGAAGTAAATATTCCTGAATTCCAATCAAGAACAACTGCCAAGATGAGAAACATAGAAATAGATATCGTCGGTGTAACAAAGCAGCTTAAATCACTTAATGATATAGGCCTCCGGTCCAGATTGTATACCAGTCAAGTTCCTCTCAGAGTACGCCGATAAAATAGCTCCATATTTAGTAATTATATACAACCACTCGCTCACAGAAGGATACGTACCTAAAGACTGGAAGATTGCTCAAGTCACAGCAATACCCAAAAAGGGAAGTAGGAGTAATCCGCTGAATTACAGGCCTATATCATTAAAGTCGATTTGCAGTAGAGTTTTAGAACATATACTGTATTCTAACATTATGAAGTACCTCGAAGAAAACGATTTATTGACACATAGCACGGATTCAGAAAATGTCGTTCTTGCGAAACACAACTAGCTCTTTATACTCACGAAGTAATAAGTGCTATCGACAGGGGATTCCATATATTTAGATTTCCAGAAGGCTTTCGACACCGTTCCTCACAAGCGTCTTCTAATCAAACTGCGTGCCTACGGAGTATCGCCTCAGTTGTGAGACTGGATTGGTGATTTCCTGTCAGAAAGGTCACAGTTCGTAGTAATAGACGGAAAGTCATCGAGTAAAACACAAGTAATATCCGGCGTTCCCCAAGGAAGTGTTATAGGCCCTCTATTGTTCCTGATCTATATTAACGACATAGGAGACAATCTGAGTAGCCGTCTTAGATTGTTTGGAGATGATGCTATCATTTACCGTCTTGTAAAGTCATCAGATGATCAAACCGACTTGCAAAATGATTTAGACGAAATATCTGAATGGTGCGAAAAGTGGCAATTGAACCTGAATAAGGAAAAGTGCGAAGTTATTCACATGAGTACTAAAAGAAATCAGCTAAATTTCGATTACGTGATAAGTCACACAAATCTGAGGGCTGTATATTCAACCCAATACTTAGGGATTACAATTACAAATAACCTAAATTGGATCGATCACATAGATAATATTCTGGGCAGAGCAAACCAAAGACTGCGATTCATTGGCAGAACACTTAGAAGGTGCAACTGGTCTACCAAAGAGACTACTTACACTACACTTGTCCGCCCTATTCTGGAGTACTGCTGTGCGGTGTGGAATCCGCAACAGGTGGGACTGACGGATGACATCGAAAAAGTACAAAGAAGGGCAGCCCGTTTTGTATTATCGCGAAATAGAGGAGATAGTGTCACAGACATGATACTTGAACTGGAGTGGCAATCATCAAAACAAAGGCGTTTTACGATGCGACGGGATCTTCTCATGAAATCTCAATCACCAGTTTTCTCCTCCGATTGCGAATACTTTCTGTTGGCACCCACCTACATAGGGAGAAATGATCATCACGATAAAATAAGAGAAATCAGGGCTCTCACAGAAAAAATTTAAGTACTCGTTTTTCCCGCGTTCCGTTCGAGAGTGGAACGGTGGAGAGACAGCATGAAGGTGGTTCATTGAACCCTCTGACACGCACTTTATTGTGAATAGCATAGTAATCACGTAGATGTAGATGTTGATCGTCTAGTCGAAAGAACAAAAAGAACATCTGCAATCGTTCAACGCTACACACAATATCTAACAATAGTAACATGAGAATCAGAACCAGCAGAAGAACGGTTAATATCTTTTCCATCTTCTATAGTTATACAAAGATATAAATGTTTTATTTCACCCCATTCTTTACTGCGATATTGTTTATCATCGTTAAAGTCTTTCTCTACCGTAGTATCGACGTTATATTTTTGTAAATAATTTTATATATTTCTCACAATTGACTTTCAGTCTGGTCTGTTTGGTCTTATTCAGTATTTTTATACACACTTCACACGCATTATTCTTAAACATCGCAAAAGGGACACTACAGCTGGGTTAAAAGAAGCCACCAGGACCAGGCCCTATCCAGTCGGAAAAAATTGTACCAGGACTCACCGCAAAAAACCACATATACAGCGAACTTAATTAACAATGCCCAGCGATAGGGTCAGGCACATGCGGATAGGAAAACAGCTAATACGGTAATGAAATAGCAGCGGATAGGGATCCATCAGAACCAAAACCATACCGACCAGTTCTCCTGTCCAACGCATTGGTTAAGGGCCACGAGAGGCTGCTGTATAACTGTCTTCAGGCTCACAGAGAGCTCCATGGTCTTAGTCAACACCTGTTTGGCTTTAGACCGGGAAAAATCTAACGATGATGCGAATTAATGAAGCTTTCCGAATTATAGGACAAACAACACAAAAGTACGCAGTTGCAATTCTTATAGACTTTGATGGCCGCTTTAACAATCTTTAGAGGCCAGAAATGTTCGCACGATTTCGAGAACTATAGGTAACTGAATCAGTATACAATGGTGTTCGGTGAACAGAGTGGCAAAGTGGCAAGAGGGCAATCGCAAGGTTGTGTAAAGGATTGCCAAGGTATTGCAAAGGCTCTGTATGCGGCCATCACCATAGAATCTCTCCTGAATTTAAGTGAGTGGTGTTCTGACGGTATAGTTGCGTATGGTGACGACCTGTTAGTGGAGGTATCTGCCAACACAAGAACAATGTTGGAGAACAGTGTCAGTGATATGATATACACAATACAACAATGGTGCAACCAAAACAAATTATTCATAGCAGAAGAAAAAGCGGCATACGTAGTGCTGAAAAAGCCATTTCAAAAACATCCAGAAATTCACATCAACATTACAAATATAGAACGCGAAGTAGTGACGTGGTACCTAGGGCATACACGTTGACGAACCACATAGGTTCAACGAACATGTACGACTGATCACGCACAAAGCATAAAATATAATTCACAAACTTAGAGGATTAAATCCTAGAAGATACAGACTACTACTTGCAAACATAAGAATGTGCACTTTTTGAGTCAATACTGAGTTTTTAGGTGGAGAGACTCGTTCTCCTCAAGTACAGGACCACTGTCAGGTGGAGGGTAGAGGAGTGTGCTCAGCCGCCACTTTCGTCATGCTTGGCCTCCCAGGTCCCCAGACCTCAGTCCGTGCGATTATTGGCGTTGGGGTTACCTGAAGTCGCGGCGTTCGACACTACATCAATTAGTTCGCTGTGTGTGGTACTTGGAATACGAGGTGCGACAATAAAGTAATGACACTGACGTGAAAAAAAATGTTGCTTACCGTTTTAGTCAAGTTTAGTGTTGTCTCCTTCAAAGTACCGGATGATCAAAAAGTCAGTATAAATTTGAAAAGTGAATAAATCACGGAATAATGTAGATAGAGAGGTACAAATTGACACACATGCTTGGAATTACATGAGGTTTTATTAGAACCAAAAAAATACAAACGTTCAAAAAATGTGCGACAGATGGCGCTTCATCTGATCAGAATAGCAATAATTAGCCTAACAAAGTAAGACAAAGCAAAGATGATGTTCTTTACATGAAATGCTCAATATGTCCACCGTCATTCCTCAACAATAGCTGTAGACGAGGAATAAAGTTGTGAACAGCACTGTAAAGCATGTCCGGAGTTATGGTGGGGCATTGGTGTCGGATGTTGTCTTTCAGCGTCCCTAGAGATGTCGGTCGATCACGATGCACTTGCGACTTCAGGTAACCCCAAAGCCAATAATCGCACGGACTGAGGTCTGGGGACCTGGGAGGCCAAGCAAGACGAAAGTGGCGGCTGAGCACACGATCATCACCAAACGACGCGCGCAAGAGATCTTTCACGCGTCTAGCAATATGGGGGTGTTCTTTTTTTTTGTTCTAATAAAACCCCATGTCATTCCAAGCATGTGTGTCAATTTTTACCTCTCTATGTACATTATTCCGTGGTTTATTAAGTTTTCAAATTTATACTGACTTTTTGATCACCCGGTAGTTCCCTTCTGACTGCACAAACTTTTTCCAGCGCTTCTGCCATTGTTGGTAACATTTCTGGAACTCATCTTCTGTAATATCCTCCAAGACCCTAGTCACAGCGTTTTGGACCACTCACGATCTCCAGACTTGTGCAATATCAATTCCTGTTCCCCGAATTGTGTAGATGTAGGGACAACTGCTTCTATGCTCTTTCCTATCTTCCTTTCTCTCTCTTCTGGAGCTCCATTTACAATTTCCTACTTCAACTGTCAAATGTTTTTCATAAAAAAAGTGTATTATGCAGTAGGTAAAAAAAATGTGAGAGGAGCAAGAGAAGTCCACACAGCCCCACGTCCACGTGTTGCTGCATGGACGACTGTGCCCGCGGCTTCAAACGCGTTACGCAATCTTGCAGCTCGATGAGGACAGCGAGTACTGGTTAAGAGCACTGTGTGGAGCACTACATCCTGAATAAACTTTATCGTGTGGCAGGCCACAGTTCTCAAGATGCAGCTTTGAATAAAATAAATCCAGCTTTGTTGCTGGGGTTAAGGCAAAGGTCGACTTACATTCGGGGCCTACAGCTTCTAGAAATATTCTGTGATCATGTTTGTCAGTCTCAAGTGAAACAAGAATACTACGATGGTGAGTAACGCAACAACAAAATTTCGTTACAAGATGGTCACTGTGTTTCCTTCAGGCAGCATGCCCACTCTGCACTTTTAGACAGCTTTGGAAGCATGCATTGACAAATACCGCTGACAAAAGTGACAAGGAACACACAATAATCTCGCAATTTCAGTTTGTATTTCCATCACACTTCGAAATATGGTAACTTGAACACGCGAACGAAGGCAGACAAGTCCTTTGACGAAATACATAGCGTGACCACTAAGAAAAAGAAGACATTTAACATCGAAATAAAAGTGCACTTTATTTGCTCTTATTGTGTTAAAAACATGCAGGATGCTCAAGTCTTTAGCGTCAAAGTTACACAAGTGATTCAGGATCCTAAATGAGCATTTTGAGATTTGAATCAAGTAGTCAGAGTGGGAATTTAGTTTTTTGTATTCATAAAGAAATTACAGCTTATAGCGACAACTTACTCTCATTTAAATTCTTCAAAGTGGCTGTCAGTCTCAGTGCAAGCATTAAAGTGGTATATAAAATTTTGCCTTACTTCTGAAATATCGCTGTTGTTTGCTGTAAAAGGAAACAACTAACTGGGGTCTTACCAATGTCCATCTGCGACAACCAGTCGCATACTGTACACAGTAGTAAATATCGAAGATGACTGTGTATTGTTCTTCAAGTCAACGCCACCAACATCATTTCTGCAGACAGTTTTCGTATTTGAACATAAACAGCTAACAAACACGTGCCTCACATACATCGCTCCTTCAAAGCCCCGCATCGCCTGAAATGTAAGGGGATTTCTAATTTCCAATCACGCGCTTCGAAAATTTGTTGGTGGGACCGAGCTAATTTTAAACCCAATAGGGACTCAGGTCATGAAAATAATCTTGCCTGTACCTCGAGGATTTTTTTTAATCTTTTACACTCATCCACGTTCGCTGGGTAAAAGAGGGATACTAAAACGCTGTGATTTTGGTAACTACACCTGTACAGTACAAGCTAATGTGGTGGTATTATGTATACCTGGTGGATGTGATGGATTTGGGTGCATCTCCAGTTCACTCTCCATTTCATCAACAACGAAATTCATCCCCATACTTGATCCAACGTCGCCAGTTGGCACCAGAGTTTCCCGAGCGATCTTCCGTTGCCTACGCTTGCGGCATTACTCAGCGTTGTTTTGGAGTCCAAGTTTTGCATTATGCCGTCACTCTCTTTGGAATCTTGTACTCCGTGGATTCGTGCCTAAATTCTGGTTATATTTAGCCTTCACATAACACGACAGATTATGAGAATTGCGCAAGATTCGACTACGCTCTTCAAAATTCAAAACGTAGTAGCTATTAAATGCAGGGAGTGAAAGGTTATATACAATTTGCATAGAAACATGACTGCAGTTATAACCGCCAAAGGACATGATAGGAAAGCAGTTGTTGAGAAGGGAGTGAGACAGGGTTGTAACCGAACAACGATGTTACAAAATGTGTACATTGAACAGGAAGTAAAGGAAATCAAGAAGAAATTTGGAAAACGAATTAAAGGTCAAGAAGAAGAAATAACGTGGAGATTTGCAGTTGATGCTGTATGTCTGTCAGAGACGGCAAGAATCTGTCAGATCAATACTGAAAGGAATTGATAGTGTCTTGAAAAGGGATTATAAGACGAATCAGTAAAACAACGGTTATGGAACGTAGCCGCATGAGGCGATGGTGAGATGATTAGATTAGGAAATGAGACACTAGAAGTAGCAGATACGTTTTGCAATTCGGGCAGAAAAATAACATGATGGCCGAAGTAGAGAGGATATCAAATGCGGACTAGCAATAGCAAGAAAATTATTTATGAAAGAAAGGAGTTGATTAACCCTGAAAATAAATGTGATAGGAAGTCTTTTTCTGAAGGTTTCTGTCTGGAGTATAGTCTTGGTCGAAAGCAGTTCAGACAGGATGAGAGCTGAAGGTTTTGAAACGTAAGGCTGCAGAAGAATGCTGAAGATTAAATGGGTAGATGTAATAACTAATGTGTAGATACTGAATCGAGTTGGGGAGAAAAGAAATTTTTGTTAGCTCTTCACAAAAAAAAGGGATCGGTTGGTAGAACATGCCCCGATTAATCAAGGTATCGACAATTTAGTGATTGAGGGAAGCGTGGGGGATAGAGCGAGAGCATATCTTGAATACAGTAAGCAGGTTCAATTGGATGTAGGCTGCAACAGTTATTCAGAGATGAAGAGGTTTGCTCAGGATGGACTGGCGTGGACAGATGCATCAAACCAGCCTTCACACTGAAGACCACAATAACTCCTCGGAGCTGTTGCTGAATGCATTCGCGCCTAAATCCTGGTTGTATGTAGCCTTCACATAATACAATACTGTACTACAGATTACTTAAGTTCGTAAAACTACAAACTAATTTAAATACATATTCTCTTATCTTCTGAATTTTTGACACATAATCAGAGCCTAAAATGAATTGTAATGCACTACTGGCCATTAAAATTGCTACACCAAGAAGAAATGCAGATGATAAACGGGTATTCTTTGGACAAATATATTATACTAGAACTAACATGTAATTACATTTTCACGCAATTTGGGTGCATAGATCCTGAGAAATCAGTACCCAGAGCAACCACCTCTGGCCGTAATAACGGCCTTGATACGCCTGGGCATTGAGTCAAACAGGGCTTGGATGGCGTGTAAAGATACAGCTGCCCATGCAGCTTCAAGACGATACCACAGTTCATCAAGAGTAGTGACTGGCGTATTGTGACAAGCCAGTTGCTCGGCCACCATTGACCAGACGTCTTCAGTTGGTGAGAGATCTGGAGAATGTGCTGGCCAGGGCAGCAGTCGAACATTTTCTGTATCCAGAAAGGCCCGTACAGGACCTGCAACATGCGGTCGTGCATTATCCTGCTGAAATGTAGGGTTTCGCAGGGATCGAATGAAGGGTAGAGCCACGGGTCATAACACGTCTGAAATGTAACGTCCACTGTTCAAAGTGCCGTCAATGCGAACAAAAGGTGACCGAGACGTGTAACCAATGGCACCCCATACCATCACACCGGGTGATAAACCAGTATGACGATGACGAATACACGCTTCCAATGTGTGTTCACCGCGATGTCGCCAAACACGGATGTGACCATCATGATACTGTAAACAGAACTGGATTAATCCGAAAAAATGACGTTTTGCCATTCGTGCACCCAGGTTCGTCGTTGAGTACACCATCGCAGGCGCTCCTGTCTGTGATGCAGCGTCAAGAGTAACCGCAGCCACGGTCTCCGTGCTGATAGTCCACGCTGCTGCAAACGTCGTCGAACTGTTCGTGCAGATGGTTGTTGTCTTGCAAACGTCTCCATCTGTTGACTCAGGGATCGAGACGTGGCTGCACGATCCGTTACAGCCATGCAGATAAGATGCCTGTCATCTCGACTGCTGGTGACACGAGGCCGTTGGCATCCAGCACGGCGTTCCGTATTACCCTCCTGAACCCACCGATTCCATATTCTGGTAACAGTCATTGGATCTCGACCAACGCGAGCAGCAATGTCGCTATACGATAAACCGCAATCGCAATAAGCTACAATCCGACCTTTATCAAAGTCGGAAACGTGATGGTAAGCATTTCTCCTCCTTACACGAGGCGTCGCAACAACGTTTCACCAGGCAACGCCGGTCAACTGCTGTTTGTGTATGAGAAATCGGTTGGAAACTTTCCTCATGTCAGCACGTTCTAGGTATCGCCACCGGCGCCAACCTTTTGTGAATGATCTGAAAAGCTAATCATTTGCATATCACACCATCTTCTTCCTGTCGGTTGAATTTCGCGTCTGTAGCACGTCATCTTCGTGGTGTAGCAATTTTAATGGCCAGTAGTGTACATATACTTCCCTTTAAAACGAGACTTGGTTCACTTAAGCCCGAAACCGCATTTATGGGACGTGATCCCATTTACGGGCACGAACACATAAAGTCGAAAATAGTGGCTGGTATGTGTGCTTCAGTGTATACCACAGGACTGATAGTGCCTTGTAAGGCGATCTGGCGGTTGCTCACTGGCGCACCGGTTGGGTAGCTGGCGTAACCCTTAACGTCGCTCGGACCCGGATATTAAGGCGCACTCCCCCCGTGCGTGACCTGCCGCCAACAGCCAACCGCTGCTTAATGCCTGTGTTGAAACCGTCCACAGAAATCTGCGGGCGCCACCCAACGTACTAATGAATACTCATTAGGGAAGCAGCCACTTTCGTTGTCGGACGTAGGTGCTGTTCCACACGGCATGTGCACCTGTATGTGCAAATTGCAGCTATTATGTATCATCTCACACCCTGGCAAGAACAGTAACACAACTCAAAAATGCAATAACTGCGAAAAATCGACTTAAAGAATGCTACAAAACTTGTAATAAAAAGATGTATGCATCCTTCAAATTTCAGATAAGTTATTTAGGCAGTAAATTCCATTACAGTCTATACACAGTAATGTGTACACGTCGAATGTGAGGTGTTATCAGGTAATCCTTAATCAGTTATTTATGTTCGGTCGCTTTTCTTGATTTTCTAAGAACTTTTTTGTCTATATTATGACACCTCATGTAATATTTTTGCCACTTTTCCACTCCCAATAATAGATTCTGTAATATAATACGACATTCGAACCTGTTTCAGGGAAATTTAATAATTAAATTAAAATAAAAAAAATGTAAAGGAAGCTGAAATTATTGTGTTGGAAAAATACAAAACGAAAATTGTAATTTATAAAAATTAATACAATTTAATAAGGAATGTGAATCAGGTACAATAAATGTTAAATTATTTAAGGAAGACAATTTACAAAAACACAGTCATAAATAGGCTTATATAACATAGGAGTACTTTTTGAAACGTCCCCTTTGGAAAATTAAGAATGACTGTGCTGGTAAACCTCTTACGTTATTTGATTTTCAAACAGCTGAGCAAAACTGAACGTACTCAGACATTTCTCTCTTTACTTATTCTGATCAACACTAAACTGACGCACAATATTTTTAGCGCAACGCAATCTCACTTTCAATAATCCGTACAAAAGAATGGCCCTGACTAACAATAACCTATACCTTTCATGAATCACTTACCTCACAAAAATCTTCGTTACTCAAACTACTGCAACACAGCGAGCGCCAATACTGCCAGCTAAATGAAAGATTCTAATTACTGAAGGCACTAACTACTGATAGGCATAGTAAGCAAATGAAAGATTTTGATAGAGAACAAACAATGTATTTACCTCTATAGTGTTCAAAAGTATATATATATATATATATATATATATATATATATATATATATATATATATATATATATATATATATCAGTTCATGACATCCGGTCTTACAAATTTTATTTTTCTATCGGACACACGTCCAGATCGTCCGCTTTCAAAACTATGCCATCTCTCTCCCCACATCCACCAACGCTGGCGTCTCAGCTACAACTGCACAACGCTACGCGCTGTTCACATCCAACTGCCCAACACTACAAAAGCAAATATTCCAACAATGCAAACCAGCCACAGACTGCACACAGCACAGTCAGTGATTTTCATATGAGCGCTACGTGGCGTTACCAACATAAAAACCTAAACAGCCTACTTACATTTTCACCGAGAAATGGAGCTCAATATGAACCTTCTTTGTAGCAGAAATTTCCATTTTTTCCTTCTTCTACGCCCCAGCACACGAAATTTCGTAATATTTACGACAGCTGTAATGATCAAAACAGTGTCTGCTTGATTTCTGGACACTGTAATGTAAGATACAGACACTTTATAAATACAGGCATTGTAATAATCAGTGCTGTTAAAAATTATATTTAATTTACCTTATATCTGAAAAGTTTCACAACTCATTATTTACCGCTTTTCTTGAAAGACCCATGCGCATCTGCTAGCAGCAACGCTGAAGTGACACTTTTCTTGACGTGGCTGGTCATGAAGCAGCTTTCAACTGTTCTGAAGTGGAGAAAGTGCGAGATAGAAGTGTGACGTTTTTAGTGCACATTTGGGCACTTCACGCGTATTTCTCAGTGACAAAAACAAAAAATTACTTTTTCTCATTGTGTCCCTTTTCTATCCTGGATGCGACTTGTTGTTCGGAACGATTTAGCAACCTTTAGAATATTACAGTTGATTTGCAGTCACGGTTTAGCTCCTCCGAATGCCAAAATGTTTTGTTGATGTCAACTTGCATAGGGATAAACGATCGATCTAATAAAATAAGATAAACTAGAACAAGCACGGAAAGATTTGAGTATTCGTTTTTCCCTTCGAATTTTTCCCGCGGAAATGGAACGGTAAGAGGTAGCCTGAACGTGGCTCGATGAATTCTCTGTCAGATAATTGCAGAGTAGTCATGTAGATGCCGAACTACTGAAGCTTATAGAGCGAGGGTTAGCTTCATGATGACTTGGAAACATAAGATCGTTGCCATAAACTGAAAATGATAATCTTGCAAATAACATCTGCAACCTTGTTTGCAAACAAACTGTCATAATTTCCAACTGGATTGCTACTCATAAGTCATCAACGTGTTGTATTTATCTCAGCAACAAGAATTAATGCAGCTCGCAAGAATTCCTCTCTTGTGCCAACCTCTCCGTATTGGAGTAGCACTTGCAACCAACGTCCTGAATGATTCGTCGTATTCATCGTAATACCCGTATTTGTCTTCTATTACAGTTTTTGCCCTCTGCAGCTCAATGAAGTACCACACAGGTTACTATTTGATATCTTAACAGATGTCCTATCATCCCGTCCATTCTTCTTGTCAGCGATTTCCGTATGTTTCTATCCTCGCCGGTTCTGCAGAGAACTTTCTCATTCCTTACCTTACCTGCCCACCTAATTTTCAACATACTCCTGTAGCACCATATCTCAAAGGCTTCGATTCTCTTTCTTTCCGGTTTCCGCACAGTGCACGTCAGACAGCCATACAATGCTGTGCTCCAAACGTATATTCTCAGGAATTTCTTCCTCAGGTTACGGACTACTTTTGATATCAATAGACTTCTTTTCGCCAGAAATGCCGTTTTTGCTAGTGCTAGTCTGCTTTTTATGTCCTTTTTTTGTAAACGGACTCTCACTGAATTTTGATAAGACATAGTACATACAGTTCCATACAGTAAATGGTATGACGCCATTAATAAATATAGACCTTAATCAGAAGCATATAGCTAAGGTAGAATATTCAAAATTTTTAGGTGTGACCATTGATGAGAGATTAAATTGGAAGAAACACATTGATGATCTGCTGAAACGTTTGAGTTCAGCTACTTATGCAATAAGGGTCATTGCAAACTTTGGTGATAAACATCTTAGTAAATTAGCTTACTACGCCTATTTTCACTCATTGCTTGCATATGGCATCATATTTTTGGGTAATTCATCACTGAGGAATAAAGTATTTATTGCACAAAAGCGTGTAATCAGAATAATAGCTGGAGTCCACCCAAGATCATCCTGCAGACATTTATTTAAGGATCTAGGGATATTCACAGTAGCTTCTCAGTATATATACTCTCTTATGAAATTTGTTATTAACGACCAAACCCAATTCAAAAGTAATAGCAGTGTGCATAACTACAATACTAGGAGAAAGGATGATCTTCACTATTCAAGATTAAATCTAACTTTGGCACAGAAAGGGATGAATTATACTGCCACTAAAGTTTTTGGTCACTTACCAAATAGTATCAAAAGTCTGACAGATAACCAACAAGTATTTAAGAAGAAATTAAAAGAATTTCTGAATGACAACTGCTTCTACTCCATAGAGGAATTTTTAGATATAAATTAAGAAAAAAAGAAAAAAAACCAAACAAAAAAATTATAAAAATATTTTAAAGAAATAAAAATAAAAAGTTGTTGTATTAACTTAATTATGTTGTTAAATTAACTTAATTATGTCATGTATTGGAAAATTTGACTCGTTCCACATCATTACGAAATATCGTATTCATGATCCATGGAACTAGTATTAATCTAATCTAATCTAATCTAACCTCCTTGCTCCGTCCATCATGGGTTATTTTGCTTCCAAGGTAGCAGAGTTCCTCAACTTCGTCTTCTACGTGATCGTCAATTCAGATGTCAAGTTTATCGCCGTTCTCATTTCTGCTACGCTTCTTTACTTCCGTCTTTCTTCTGGTTGTTCACAGTAAGTATATAGTGTGCACTCATATGACTGTTCATTCCATTCAACAAACCCCGCAGTTATTCTCCACTATCGCTGAAAATAGTAATGTCATCAGCTAATCCTGTCACCGATATCTTTTCACTCTGAATTTAAATCTCATTCCTGAAATTTTCTTATATTTCCGTCGTTGTTTCGTCGATGTGTAGATTGAACAATGGGAGCGAAAGACTGCATTCGTCACCTGCAGCCTTTGCAGTTAAGCACTTCGTTCTTGATCTATTGTCATTGTTCCCTCTTGGTTCTTGTGCATGTTGTATCACCTGTCTTTTTCCTGTAGCTAACGCCTATTTCCTTGAGAATTTCTAACATCTTGGATAATTTTATATAGTCGGTCGTTTTTTCTAGATCGAAACATCCTACAACAGTGTCTTGATTTTTCTTAAGTTTTACTTCCATTGTCAAACAGAACTACCTCTCTCGTGTTTTTAGCTAAAAGCAAACTGATCGTCGTCTGACAGATCCTTAGTTTTCTTTACTATTCTTGTATATATTATTAGAGATCATCGAACATGCTGAGAGCGAATAATTGGAAAGAGAATACAAACTACTGTGTACATATAGTTATCAATTAATGAAAGCACTTGAAACACAGTAGGTCATCTGTAACCTGTCGTACAACTGCAGCCCAAAGAGCTTTCACAGGAATTTTGTGCCACTTATCACACAACTATGCCGGAGGTAAATACACTGAACAGCCAAAGAAAGTGCTACACGTACCTAATATGGAGTACGGCCCACGCGAGTTCGCAGAAGTGTCACAACATGACGTGGCATGGACTCGATTAATGTCTGAAGTAGTGCTGAAGGGGACTGACAACATGAATCCTGCAGGGCTGTCCATATATCCGTAAGAGTATGAGGGATGGAGATCTTTTCTGAACAGCACGTGTCAAGGCGCCCCAGATATGCTCAGTAGTGTTCATATCTGGGGAGTCTGGTGGCCAGAGGAGGTGTTTAAACTGAGAAGAATGTTCCTGGAGCCACTATGTAGCAATTATGGACGTTTGGAGTGTCGCATTGTTCTGCTGGAATTACCCAAGTCCGTCGGAATGCATGGACATGAGTGGATGCAGGTGACCAGACAGGATGCTTACGTACTTGTCACCTAGCAGAGTCGTATCTAGACGTATCAGGGGTCCCATATCGCTCCAACTGCACACTCCTCACACCATTACAGGGCCTCCACCAGCTTGAACAGTCCCCTGCTGACATGCGGGGTCCATGGATTCATGAGGCTGTCTCCATACCGTGCACGTTCATCTGCTCGATACAATTTGAAACGAGACTCGTCCAATCAGTCAACATGTTTCCAGTCATCAACAGTCCAATGTCGGTGTTGACGGGGCCAGGCGAGGCGTCAAGTTTGATGTCGTGCAGTCATTAAAGTACACGAGCGGTCCTTTGGCTCCGAAAGCCCATATCGATGATGTTTCGTTGAATGGTTCGCACGCTGACACTTGTTGATGAGCGAGCATTATTATTTGCAGCAAATTGCGGAAGGACTGCACTTCTGTCAGCTTGAACGATTCTCTTCAGTCGCCGTTGGTCCCGTTCTTGCAGGATCTTTTTCCGGCCACAGAGATGTCGGAGATTTGATGTTTTACCGGATTCCTGATATTGAAGGTACACTCGTGAAATGCTGTACGGGAAAATCCCCACTTCATCGCTACCTACGAGGTGCTGTGTCCCATCGCTCGTGCGCCGACTATAACACCGCTTTCAAACTCATCTTGATAACCTGATATGTGGCAGCAGTAACCGATCTAACAACTGCGCTAGACATTTGTTGTCTTATATACCGCATATTTACATATCTGTATTTGTATATGCATGCCTATACCAGTTTCTTTGGCCCTTCAGTGTAGTTTGAGCCGTGTCGGCTCGTGTCGATTGGGGTCTGTGTATCGAATTTCTGGTTCGTTTTGCTTCTGGTCGCCGGGCGGCGTTCTTCCGGTTTGAAATGTTTGCGAGGTGGGAGAGTGCGGAACGGACAGTCATCGGTGACGACGAGAAAGGAAGTCGTTTGAAGAAAACACGTTTTGCCCGCATCTCGTGGTCGTGCGGTAGCGTTCTCGCTTCCCACGCCCGGGTTCCCGGGTTCGATTCCCGGCGGGGTCAGGGATTTTCTCTGCCTCGTGATGGCTGGGTGTTGTGTGCTGTCCCTAGGTTAGTTAGGTTTAAGTAGTTCTAAGTTCTAGGGGACTGATGACCATAGCTGTTAAGTCCCATAGTGCTCAGAGCCATTTGAACCATTTTTGAAACACGTTTTGTCACGCATCAGTGGTCGGTGTTTTGGCTGATTCGCTCTGAGGCAAGCGTTGCAACTGCAACGACTGTAACTGTGATTATCTGATTCCGGTGCTCTGAAAGGGCACCTCTTTTCTGGTGTCGAGCCGTGTTGTGTGATGTAGTTTGGAGGCGTTATCAGGCTCAATTGTTACTGCCCCGCCCTATGTCATTCTACCCTGAGTTGTGAATGTGTGCTTTCCACCGTTACTGTCGTCTGTACCGCTCATAGAAACTGTTTGAGCCTGCCTACCCCGTTGTTCGCCGAGGGCCCTGTGTTGCTTTCCTGAAGAGTAAATCTACATCTACATCTACATGGGTACTCTCCAAATCACATTTAAGTGCCTGGTTCATCGAACCACCTTCACAATTCTCTATTATTCAATCTCGTATAGCGCACGGAAAGAATGAACACCTGTATTTTTCCGTATGAGCTCTGATTTCCCTTATTTTATCGTGGTGATCGGTCCTCACTATGTATATCGGTGTCAACAAAATATCTTCGTATTCGGAGGAGAAAATTGGTGATTGGAATTTCGTGAGAAGATTCCGTCGCAACGAAAAACGCCTTTCTTTTAATGATGTCCAGTTCAAATCCTGTATCATTTCTGTGACACTCTCTTCCATATTTAGCGATAATACGAAACGTGCTGCCTTTCTTTGAACTTTTTCGATGTACTCCGTCAGTCCTATCTGGTAAGAATCTCACAGCGCGCAGCAGTACTCTAAAAGAGGAAGGGCTAGTGTAGTGTAGGCAGTCTCCTTAGTAGGTCTGTTACATTTTTAGTTGTGATCCCCGGGTGTGACGATTGTGGTTTCTACTGCTTAGTTTCAGTATACCTCCGGTGGCGGAGTTATTTTACCATGGCGAACCTTCTCCCTTAATAGTGGTTCTCTTTACCAAATGCTACTTAACGTTATTACTATCACCGTGTGTATAAGCCGTAGGATTGTAACGGCGGTCGCACGTGCTACAGGTGTTGTCATGGACATTTATGATCAATGCGCTCTTTTAATTAGGTATTAGATTCTGATCTGTCCAGATCTATTAGTATCCCGTGTGCGCTGCCGGATAGCTGTGAAATTTTCTGTGTTGACGCCTTTGGGTGTTGTAAGGCGCGATTCCCTACCTCGTTCTTGGAGCCTGCCTGGGTCTGCCGGCCATCTTATACCGGCATCTGACCGTTATATTATTAATGGAACCGGGATTTCAAGCGGAATGGAAGTTCAGAATTGTTATTTAAAATCTACTTAAACTATGTTTGTAGTTTGGTTATATTAATATACTTATTGTTGGTTCTCGCCAGTGTTTAAGTAGTACTATTTTTGAAATTCATAGTGTAGTCTTTTTGCCGGCGGTTGTTGTACCTTATTCAGGATTGCTTGTTCAAACAGCTGTATGCTGAAAAGTGTGTTATTGTGCTAATTGACCTGTTGGTGTTTCTAGATATCTTCTTGTTGCATGACGCCCTGCCGTTGTCTGATAAGCCAGCTACTGTTTCTTCAGTCTTTGCGTGCAATTGGCCCGACCTGACTAGGCTGAACGCACCGACGGCAAAGTATCACTGGCCGGCATTTGCCATTCGTCTCTGGCGTTACCTTGTGTGAAGCTGCTCTGCGGCACGGTGACCGCTATTTAAGTCTTTTCTTCACTGGTTCGCATGGACCTAAATCTAAGAGTCCTCGTGTATTTTGCCCTTTGGTTGGATTTCCTTTGGTGGCGTGCCATTTGTGTACCAAGATTTTCCCACTCAGCCAGATCATTTGCTGGCCCTTGTATTTGCATAAATTTGTCAGCTCTCTCAAAGGACCTTTTTAAGTATTAGTCTGTAATTTAATGCCATTCTGTTAGGTTGGGACATTTAAATTTGTTTAAATATTTTTGCTAAGTGTGTGCTAGTCGTTAAATTTGATTTTTAAAACTCTCAGGTCTCTCAAAGGACTGGGTAAATTTTGGTTTGTAATTCAAAACTATTGTGTTAGCTCGGATATTTAAATTTGTTTAAAAATTTTACCTGTTAACATGTGGAATAATTTGTGTCGCTCTGGCACAATATTTCGGCCACGTAACTCGTTGCCTTCTTCAGGTGCTACCTGAGACTGCCGTATTGGAGGATCTTGTTCAGTATTTATGCCCAGAGGGCGCTGGGCGCTCTGTTTGCCGTCCGCGCCCGCCTGGCGCTGCTTGTAATGTGTTGTCTCTTCTCTGATGCTTCGTCGGACGTCCGCGCCCGATTCGGTCGTCATCTGTGGTCGTGGAAGCTCTCTGAGGCTCGTCTCGCGTTGGGCACTCCGTTCGTGGTCCGCGCCCGCCTGGCGATGCTCCTCCTATGTTACTACTTCTTGAGGAGTTTCTTGGTTCCTTTCTTTGGTCCCTAATAAGCTCCAGACCCGGAGTCCACGCCGAGCCGAGCCGGTAACCGCTGTCTCGGTTTATTAAGTTGTCTGTGACCTTGATCTCGATGGCCTCCTTTATGACACTGTCCCAAAATCTTGGCGTCTGTGTCACAATTTTGGTGCTGTTGTAGTCCATTGAGTGGCCGAGCTCCAGACAGCGCTCCGCTATGGCAGATTTAGTTGCCTGTCCGAGTCTGGTGTGCCTTTGGTGTTCTTTGCACCTGACAACCACCGTCCTGGTTGTCTGGCCAATGTAAGACTTTCCACACTGGCACAGGATGTTGTAAATGCCTGGTTTACGTAGCCCCAGGACGTCCTTCACACTCCCTAGCATTGTCCCAATTGTGGAGGGTGGACAGAAGGTACTCTTTATATCATATTTTGAAAGAATTCTGCTGATCTTTGCAGAAATAGGTCCAGCATATGGCAGGTATGCCACCTTCTTCGCCTTCTCTGGCTCCTCTTCCGTATCCTGTGGTTGGCTGGTTGCACGAAGTGCCCTTTGGATGTCTGTGGAGGAGTATCCATTTCTGCTGAACACCAGCTCTAGATGTTCTATCTCTGTGGCCAGACTTTCAGTATCCGACAGAGCCTGAGCCCTGTGAACTAATGTTTTCAAGACTCCATTCTTCTGTGCCAGGTGGTGGCAGCTACTGGCTTGAAGGTATAAGTCAGTGTGGGTGGGCTTACGATACACACTGTGCCCCAGAGTGCTATTTGTGTTCCTCTTGACCAGGACATACAAGAGTGGGAGCTGTCCATCCTTCTCCAGCTCCATAGTAAATTTTATACTTGGGTGGCGTGAACTTAGATGTTCCAAACACTCATCTAGCTTCTCCCTGCCATGGGGCCAAATGATAAATGTGTCATCGACATACCTAAGAAAGCACTTGGGTTGGTAAGTGACTGATGAAAGTGCCTCCTCTTCGTACCTTACCATGAAAAGGTTGGCTACTACTGGTGATAAAGGGCTGCCCATTGCCACTCCTTCCGTTTGCTCATAAAATTGACTCCCGTAAAGAAAATATGTTGAGGTCGCTATATGCTTGAACAGGTCGAACAGGGCACCATCAAACTTCTCTCCAATGATATTGAGTGAATCGGTGAGTGGCACTCGTGTGAAGAGCGACACCACATCGAAACTGACCATGATGTCAGAGTCCATGGTGTGTAGCTGCCTTAGCCGTTGTAGGAAGTCCTCCGAGTTCCGAATGTGGTGTGCACATTTGCCCACATATGGTTCCAAATTCTTCAGGTATTGTGCAGTGGGGTATGTCGCAGCGCCGATGTTGCTGACAATAGATCGAAGAGGAACCCCTCCTAGTGGACCTTGGGTAGTCCATAGAGTGGTACAGGTGCTTTGGGATGAAGCTTCTTGATGAACTGTTCAGGTAGACCTGTCTCCTTCAGCAACCTTCGGGTCAGTAAGACTAGGACCCGTGTTGTGTTGCAGCAGCCAGAAACTAAGTCCGAATTCAAGGTCAAGCGCAATAACTAGCGTAAGGCATACTGTTCAGTGCCTCCTACTGGCTTGTTCAGTACTCAACACAAATGGCATACTTGGAACAAGTGTACCATAAGGCTGTTTAGCCAAAAGTCCTGTTGTCTCTGCTATACTCCATGTCTTCCATGTCAAAATATTTGCATCTGGGAAGGCTTCAAGGCCACCATAATCTGCATGGTTGCCCCATACAACAGCAAGCGTGAGCCATGTAGAGGGTTGTAAGTTGTTGTTTGAAGACTTCTATTTGAGCAATCATGGCCCATGAATATCACTTGGCTGTAATTCAATAGGCGGATGGCTGCCGCCGATGTGGTTGCCATTGGCTTTAACAGATGGCGCCTAAGACGTTTGCGTATGTGAGCTGATCACAGGATTTTAGACTGCTTGAGTTGTCAAGGCTGTACGCCTGGTTGGTTAGGAAGGAGGTGAAGTTTGTGGTATGTAACTCATATGACCAGATCTCATTTTCTAACGTTGAGACGTGTTGAGCGTGCTGTTCACCTTGTCAGTGGGGTCGCCATCTAGTGGTTTGTAAGCAGTGTCTTCCAGAAGTTGTTGCACCTTCCTATCATACTCCAACTTGTTTAAGATGACCATGGAGTTACACTCATCAGCTGGCAGAACTACAACGCTGTCACCCTCCCGTAGCTGCCTGAGTGCCACCCTCTCCTCGCTCGAGATGTTGGATTTGGGGGGCTTCGTCCTGGTGAGTGCCCTACAGGTCTCCCTGCGGATCTCTTCAGACACGCTGGAAGGTAGCGTGTTGACGACTTGCTCAACCGAACTGATGAAGGCTGCAACAGGTACGCTTCTGGGAGTCACTGCAAAATTGAGGCCCTTGCTGAGGTGGCCTCATCGAGCTGCTTGTCGTTCAGGTTAACCACTGTCCAAGAAGACTAGGATCAGGTTGATGGTGCCTCTTGGTCCTTGGCTGAATGCACCATGAGGAAATCAACAGCATGTCAACAGGCCAAGTTTGAGCACCTTAACAAGAAGGTACAACAGGATGGGGACACACGGACATATGATTGTAACTGCGACACAAGCAGTCTTGAAGTAGAGCATATACTGACGCTAAACAAGTCAACTAGCAGTGAAGCCCCCTCGGTAGGGTCGATGCATGGTCCACCCTTTGGTCCTTGATGACACAATGGTTTATTTTATTGATTTTAGACTTTAAAGTTTTAACACTTTTAATGTTTTCTTTTCTTTTTTTTTTTTTTAATCTAGAGCTCCCTGGTATCTGGATAGCATAGGTAGGACTCAGGCAATTGTCGTGCCACTAGTTTATGTAAGGAATGTATGAGGTATAACCCACGTGTGTGTGTTTTGGGATTTTATGAAAATGTTCTTCCTCTCACTATTAAACTTTTTTCCATTTGGTAGAGGGTTGTAAGTTGTTGTTTGAAGACTTCTATTTGAGCAATCATGGCCCATGAATATCATTTAGCTGTAATTCAATAGGCGGATGGCTGCCGCCGATGTGGTTGCCATTGGCTTTAACAGATGGCGCCTAAGAGGTTTGCGTATGTGAGCTGATCACAGGATTTTATTTTATGACAGATAATGTTGATTATATTTAATTTGGTGGTATTATTTTAGAGATTTGAGAGGTTGAAAGGTTTTTTCAAGAAGGAACCCCCCTCCCTATTATTTATTTTATATTGACATATGGTTTGAGTTGTGCTTAACGCCACTACTGGCTATGGTATAGTTTGGCAACGTAAAAAATTTTGGTTTTTTTTTTAATTTTTTAAAAAAATACTTAAGTGTTAACGTTTACAGAAGAACTATTCCGGTTGCTAGTCGTAATTACATCCTGTTAGATGTTATAAGCTGAGTATATTATTATTAAATTACATGTGAACGCATGGAGCACATAACCATGAAGCGCCCCCTACCTAGGGCGCTTCGCTGCTAGTTGACTTGTTTAGCAAAAAAAATGGTTCAAATGGCTCTGAGCACTATGGGACTCAACATCTTAGGTCATAAGTCCCCTAGAACTTAGAACTACTTAAACCTAACCAACCTAAGGACATCACACACACCCATGCCCGAGGCAAGATTCGAACCTGCGACCGAGCGAGGTGGCGCAGTGGTTAGCACACTGGACTCGCATTCAATCCCGTCTCCGGCCATCCTGATTTAGGTTTTCCGTGATTTCCCTAAATCGTTTCAGGCAAATGCCAGGATGGTTCTTTTGAAAGGGCACGGCCGATTTCCTTCCCAATCCTTCCTTAACCCTAGCTTACGCTCCGTCTCTAATGACCTCGTTGTCGACGGGACGTTAAACACTAACCACCACCACCACCATCGAACCTGCGACCGTAGCAGTCCCGCGGTTCCGGACTGCAGCGCCAGAACCGCTAGACCACCGCGGCCGGCACTTGTTTAGCGTCAGTATATGCTCTACTTCAAGACTGCTTGCGTCGCAGTTACAGTCATATGTTATTGGACACTTTCTTTGAGTTGTCAAGGCTGTACACCTGGTTGGTTAGGAAGGAGGTGAAGTTTGTGGTATGTAACTCATATGACTAGATCTCATTTTCTAACGTTGAGACGTGTTGAGCGTGCTGTTCACTTATGTTTTGTACTTTTTTGTGACAGATGTCTGAAGATGGGTGTAATCCCGAAACGCATAACATGTCCTAATAAAAGAGTCAATTGAACATCTCATGAGTTTATTGCGATGGTACAACATTGGTTGCCAATTATGCGCATGATCTGAACGAAAATCAAACAGCAGCCACAGCTTTTTAAACGGTTGAAGAGGCAGACTCAAACTCCATCCGGATGGGCCCCGGAAGGCCTAACAGTAGCAACAGACTACCGTGTCATCTTCAGCCGATAAGCACCACAAGATTCGGGTATGGAGTGGCATGTGATGAGAACACCACCCTCGCAGTCGTTGTCAGCTTTCGTGACTGGAGTCGCTACTTCCCAGTCAGGTAGCTCCTCAATTAGCGTCACAAGGGCTGAGTGCATCCCACTTGCCAACAGCGCTCGGCAGACCCGGACGGTCACCCATCCAAATCTAGCCAAATCCGACAGCACTTAACTTCGGTGATCTGATGGTAACTGGTGTAAACATTAGAGCAAGGCTGTTGCCCTAAGAAATTCCTAAAGGAGCGTTGAAGAAAGGAAATCGTAGAGCAAGCATTGAATCCTAACGAAGTGTTGGGGACAGTTTCTCGTTGCCACTTTCGGAAATGGGACGAAGTAATCTATTCAGAGGTTTGATGAGTTTCTAAACAGGAACACCATGTTCCGTATTGACTGGTAGAATGCTCCAATTGGGCGTAATAACTTGAGGGCTAAGTTAACCGTGTTAAGTCTGCTTCCATATCTGCGCAGCCAGCGTGTCTAACTGGCATGCGAAGGACTCTGCTTAAATCCCTCCCCCCCCCCCCCCCCTCCTGCTCCAAGACTCCAAGAGATTCTCCTTGGTGGGCAGACTGGAACGGGCTGCACTCAGCCTCGTGAAGGCAGTTGAGGTGTTACTTAAATGTCCGCAAAGTTGACTGTTGTTGGGAGGGCGGTGTTCTGACGGCATGCCCCTCCATACTACATCCAGATGACTCCGTAAAAGACAGAGGATGACACGTCGGCTAGTCGCAATAACGTGATCGTAATCCTCTGGACTATTTGTTTCTATATTTCTGTGAGTCTGTACTGCTGAGAGCCATCTGGATGACGGATAAGTCAGACGAAGGAATGTGATAAGGTTGCTAATACGGTATGTTCAAAAAGTCTCTCCGCAGTGCCGTATGATTATTAGTCGCGCGTGCCGTATGCCGCAGTGAATATACCGAAATGAAACTCAGTGAAATATAAGTTATTAACTTATTGAATATTCATATTTACTTACAAATTTTCACATTAAATGTTGAAAGTGTCCCCCCCCCCCCCCCCCTGTTGTTGAATACACAATTCAATTCGTCCAATCGTGTTTCCAAACACAAGCTGTAACATTTCTTCTGTAACAGAAGCAATGAAAGTGGATATTGCAGTTTTCAGTTCATCGATGGATTTTGAACGGTTTTTATAGACAGTTGCTTTCGCTGCACCCCAGAAGAAAAAGTCAGTTGGTGTTAGGTCAGGCGATCGTGGAGGCCAAAGTCCCTGTAAAATTATGCGATCACTAAAAACATGAGCAAGCAGTGACATTGATACGCGAGCTGTATGTGCGGTTGCACCATCTTGTTGAAAATAACCGTTAAGTATTTCACTTAACATAAGTACTCCTATGAATTGGTACAGAATATCACTACAGTATCGTTGTGCGTTTATTCTTTCGTTGAAAAACCAAGGCAGGCGAACAATCATACGGCACGTGGGGCTAACAATTATACGACACTGCGGAGAGACTTTATGAACACCCTGTATGAAGAGTTGCTGCTTTTGTTAGTATATTTTCGTCTCTGTCCATGAGAGTCAGAGTAAGTATGGTCGTAAAATATTTTCCTCTGACACAGATCACCCAAAGATGGTCCGAATATACATAGAAATCGATTGTTACAATAAAGAAACAGTGCAGCTTTGTATTACATGACTAAGTTCCAAAAATAAGTGAAATCTGTCCAATACCACCTACACAAAACATTGTTTGTTTCACTGTTCTGACTGTTGTACTTTTAAATTATTATTCGCGATTTTGATCTTCTGAGATTCTGCGACTGTTGAAAAGGCGTAAGGTGGAAATTTCTTGGGAAAATGGGCGGAGTTAATTTCGTGTATGAATACACCTAGCCCTGGATATTCTTTTTCTGATGCGATTTATTAACTTCTGCTACCACGACAATCAATCCCCAGTGAAAATGGTAAAAGGATATCACTTTACTCCATACAAAACACTGAATGTATCGTTCCATAGCTTTACCCTTCTAAAAGTACACATTAAATTTACTTTGCATCGTTGCGAGCACACAACAAAAATAGGTGCTAAGATACCTACTGCACACTGAATTTAATGTTCAATCATTACATCACTTTCTACTTTTTTGCTGTAATAAAACAAAAATTTTGAATAACATTTAAATTACAGGAAATATGGAAGCACCAAAAACGTAACACATTAGAATGCTTAATAAAGTGTAGAAAAATCGGTGGCACCCATAATAACTTCTGGTCGTCTCGGAATGGATAAATACAGGTCCTGAATGGGTTTCAAGGGACTGTTATACCATTCTTCTTCTAAAAAAGTGGCAAGCTGAGGTAACACTGATGGAAATGGGTAGCGATCACGTATCCTACACTCCGAAGTAGACCACAGTGGCTCAATAACATTGAGACCTGATGATGCGATAATTTATCCTTGTTCTCGCAAAACCAGGTCTGGATGAGGCAAGCTGTGCGAACAGGGTCCTGTCGTCTTGGTGCACAGCAAACAATTGGGGAACAAACGTTGGATCATGGTATTGGCCTGATCAGCCAGTGGTTATATAACACTTGGGAGTAGCGGGATCTTGCACAGTAACCACAGGTACCATGGAGCACCACGACGTGGCTGTCCAAATAATCACCGAATCCCTACCATGCTTCACTCTTTGGATGTTAACTCGACCAAAAGCTGGAAACAGTGTGAAACAAAACTCATTCGACCAGATTACTTTCTTCCCTTGCCATAGTCCAGTTTTTACGGCCTGGACACCCTGCTTTTCTGTTACTGGCATTTGTGTCACTGATGAGTGCTTTTGGAATCCCATCTCGCCGGCCGGGGTGGCCGAGCAGCACTAGGCGCTTCAGGCCGCTACCGCGCGACCGCTACGGTCGCAGGTTCGAATCCTGCCTCTGGCATGGATGTGTATGATGCCCTCAGGTTAGTTAGGTTTAAGTAGTTCTAAGTTCTAAGGGACTGATGACCTCAGATGTTAAGTCCCATAGTGCTCAGAGCAATTTGAACCAATCCCATCTCGGCTTGCAGTTCCCAGCTTATGGAGCTCCCTTCGTGTTGTTTATTTCTGATGGTGTTCGCGAGGGTGACATTCAGTTCTGCAGTGACAACGACAATTCGTCACGATGACTCAATACACACTTGGCGATGATGTTTTTCCGCTTTCTCTGTATGTGGTATCAATCTTCGCTATGGTGCCTGTTGATACAAAATGGTCCAAATGGCTCTGAGCACTATGGGACTTAACTGCTGAGGTCATCAGTCCCCTATAACTTAGAACTACTTAAACCTAACTAACCTAAGGACATCACACACATCCATCCCCGAGGCAGGATTTGTACCTGCGACCGTAGCGGTCGCGCGGTTCCAGACTGTAGCGCCTAGAATCGCCGTTCCACCCCTGCCGGCCCTGTTGAAACACCAAATACGGTTACCTTCGTTTACTGAAGCACGCACCATATGAGTATCAACAATTTTCCCACATTCGAACGTACTGAGGTCCGAGTTAACACGCTCAAAACAAGGTGGACCGCTGTTCTGACCACGGCACTTGCAAAGTGCTGATTGTTGCACAAGTTCGTGGTTAAATTGAGTAGTGTAACCTGCAGGCTTGGCTAGCAGCTCCATTTGTTTTCAGACGTACATTTCTCGCGATCTTTCCATATTTTTGTCCACAACCTGTACATTCAAGACATCCAAAAATAGTTTTCAGATGATGCTTTTGACCCTAAAAATATGTATACTGTTAAGTTTAAACTGGGTAACCATCGTTTACAACGGCCTAAGAAGTTTCGAAACACAGCAAATATCAGTGAAACTCTCTGTTCCAAACTATGAAACTACAGAGAATCAACTTGCACAGTAACCTGCGTCAGCTGAAATTGAAAAATATATAATTACGCAAAAAATAATTGATATGCAGTGATCACACAACATTTCTCCGAATACGAGTGCTCCTCCAATTTTAGAATATTGTTTAAATGCGTGGGAGCAATATCAAATAGGTCTCCCTAAGTATACTGATCGTATACAAAGAAAGGCAATAGGAGAGCTTACAGGCATGTCTGACGCATGGGCGAATGACGTAGTAATGATGAAACAACTCAACTACCAGAAGCTGGAATATAGACGTTAACTACACCGTGAAAATCCACCTACATAGTTTCAAGAACCAGAATTAAGTGAGGAATCGACGATTACACTACGGCGTCCTATGTATCGTCTCAGTTCGGACAGCGGAGACGACAGTAATCACAGCGCGTAAAGGGATATTTAAAAAGCCGATCTTCCCAAACTCCAAACGCGGATGGCGTGGGCGGAAACCGTAATAAATGGTAGGTGGGATGTATCTTCCGCGATGATTTTGCAGTAGTTACACAAGGTGTGATACAAAAGCCCGTGAATGATTTTTCTTTTAGCAGTAACTGCTAACTCTTCAACCACTTGATGTAATATTTGTCGGATGACCTGATCCGATGAGAAAGGGAGCGTCAATTTGAAGCACGATATGACTTGTCAGCGTCTAGAGAAGCTAGAGTGAGGTTTGTTTGCCGTGTCTGTCACGCATTTCGAACAACAGGCGAACATTACGTTTTGTTTCATGTTGCAAAAAAGTGTCAAAGAAACTCGCGAAATTTGAAATTGTTGTATGGCGACAATGCTGTAACTCTGAAGACGTTTTATAAGTGGTATTACCGATTTAGAAACGGAAATGAATTGGCTGAAGACGAGCAACAGACGAAACCGTGCAAAAAGTGGTCAAAATTGTTCTTTCAAACGGTGACTCACTATTCGAGAGCTTACTGAAGAAGTTAGCATCTCGTGCAGGTTCGCGCAAAGCATTTTAACCGTCTTCATTCATATCCGTACCTAATGTAAATGGAGATGAAACTTGTGTCTATGAAAACGACTCCGAGGCCAATCTCCTCTCCCTAAAAAGTTATGTCAGTCAAAATCGAATATCAAAATGTTATACATAGTTTCGGTTGAACAGCTGGAGGCTGCAGTGGATGGGCACCACTGTTGTGGGCCGGCCGTGGGGATCCAACGGATGTCCGGCACGTCAGAGTCCTCCGATCGGTCCTCACCGGTGGCCAGCCCAGTTACTGCTCGCACTGAGGTTGACCCCTCACCTGTGGTCGAATGGGAGGTCGCCCCGGGGCGAAGCAGGCGGCGAAGGACTTCCCGGGCGGCAGCACGTAAAGCCTTCCCGGTTTGTCTGACAAACAGGTTCCAGGTGCAGCCTGTGGCTGACGCTGTCTCCTGTCCTATTTCAGAGGAAACCACTCAGCCTGCAAGATCCGGGCAATCACAGAGGGTGGAATTATTGGTAGATGGTAATTCCAACGTTAGGCGCGTTATGGGGCCCCTTAGGGACTTGGCTGACAAGAAGGGTAAGAAAACCAATGTGCACTCCGTGTGCATACCGGGTGAAGTCATTCCAGATGTGGAAAGGGTCCTCCCGGATGCCATGAAGAGCACAGGGTGCAGCCAACTGCAGGTGGTTGCTCACGTCGGTACCAATGATGTGTGCCACTTTGGATCAGAAGAGATTGTCTCTGGTTTCGAGCGGCTGACAGAAGTGGTAAAGGCTGCCAGTCTTGCTTACAAGATGAAAGCAGAACTGACCATTTGCAGCATAGTCGACAGGACCGATTGCGGACCTCTAGTACAGAGCCGAGTGGAGGGTCTAAATCAGAGGCTCAGACGGTTCTGCGACCGTGTAGGCTGCAGATTCCTCGACTTGGTCAAAGGGTGATTGGGTTTCGGCTTCCGCTGAATACGTCAAGTGTCCACTATACGCAGGAGGCGGCTACACGGGTAGCATGGGCTGTGTGGCGTGGACTGGGCGGTTTTTTAGGTTAGAGAGTCTCGGGAAAACACGAGAAGGGCTTCAGTCACAAAGGGTGCAGGCAGAACACAGGAAGAACGTAGATACAGGAACCATTGGTATAACAGTTGTAAATTGTCGTAGCTGTGTTGGGAAAGTACTAGAGCGCCAAGTGCTAATAGAAAGAACTGGTGCTCATATCGTTATAGACACTGAAAGCTGGCTAAAGCCGGAGATAAAGCTCAGCCTAAATTTTTGCGAAGAACCTAACGGTGTTGCGAAAGGATAGGCTAAACACAGTTGGCAGTGGCGTGTTTGTTGCTGTTAGAAGTAGTCTAACTTGTAGCGAAATTGAAGTAGATATTTCCTGTGAGTTAGTATGGGAAGAGGTCATTGTTGGCAACCGGAATAAAATAATAATAGTATCCTTTTACCGACCTCCCAATTCAGATGATACAGTTGCTCAAAGGTTCAAAGAAAACTTGAGTTTAATTCATACACGTACCCGACTCATACGATAATAGTTGGTGGTGACTTTATTTACCCTCGATATGTTGGCGAAAATACATGTTTAATTCCGGAGGTACGCATAAAATATCATCCGAAATTGTGCTAAACACATTCTCTGAACATTATTTCGAGCAGTTAGTTCATGAGCACACGCGAATAGTAAACGTTTATGAAAACACACTTGACCTCTTAGCAACAAATAATCTTGAGTTAATGAGGAGAATCAAAACCGATACAGGGATTGAAACGATAATTAAATCAATAGCCTATGCTGTCGACAGGCGTTTATATACATCAAGGGGGACAGTTGAAAATGTGTGCCCCGACTGTGACTCGAACTCGAGATCCCCTGCTCACATAGCACACGCTCTATCGATCTGAGCCACCGAGGGCACAGAGGATAGTGCGACTGCAGGGATATATCCCTTGCACGCTCCCCGTGGGACCCACATCCCCAACTTAATGTCCACACACTACATTCGTAGTGCCCCTGCCCATTACACTCATTACCCGCGGCAGACAATCTTACCGAGTCCCTTAAAAGTTCGGGCAATGCGTGTGCGTCCAGCACAGAAGAAGAAGGTCAATGGCCGGTTAGCCTTAACTATATGGAGAAGGATCTGTTCTTTCGGACATGTCCGAAAGATCAGATACCAGCTTCATATAGATGCAGGGATTAGTGAACACAGGGTTGTCGTAGCGAGACTGAATATTGTAATCCCCAAATCCTCGAAAAATAAGCGAAAAATATGCCTATTCGAGAAAGCAGATAAAAATTCACTTGACGCATTCCTGAGAGACAAACTTCACTCGTTCAAAATTAATAATACAAGTGTAGACCAAATGTGGCTTGAATGCAAAGAAATAGTATCGGCATCAATTGAGAAACTTGTACCAAATAAATTAACAAACGACGGAGCTGATTCTACTTGGTACACAAAACGGGTTAGAACACTGTTACTGAAACAACTAAACAAACATGCCAAATTTAAACAGACGCAAAATCGACAAGATTGGCGATCTTTTACAGAAGCTCGAAATGTAGCGCGGACTTCAATGCGAGATGCTTATAACAGTTTCCACAACGAAACTTTGTCTCAAAACCTGGCAGAAAATCCAAAGAGATTCTGGTCGTATGTGAAGTATGTTAACGGCAAGAAAAAATCAATGCCTTCTCTGCGCGATAGCAATGGAAATACTATCGAAGACAGTGTTGGCACAGCAGAGTTACTAAACACTGCCTTCCGAAATGCCTTCACAAAAGAAGACGAAGTAAATATTGCAGAATTCGAATCGAATACAGCTGCCAACATGAGTAACGTAGAAGTAAATATCCTCGGAGTAGTGAAGGCAAGTTAAATCACTTAATAAAAGCGTCTTCTGGTCGAGACTGTATACCAATTAGGTTCCTTTCGGAGTATGCTGATGCATTAGCTCCACACTTAACAATCATATACAACAGTTCGCTCGACGAAAGATACGTACCCAAAGACTGGAAAGTTGCACAGATCACACCAATATTCAAGAAAGGTAGTAAGAGTAATCCACTAAATTACAGGCCCATATCACTAGCGTCGATATGCAGCTGGATTTTAGAACATGTATTGTGTTCAAACATTATGAATCACCTCCATTGACACAATCAACATAGGTTTCGAAAACATCGTTCCTGTGAAACACAACTAGCTCTTTATTCACATGCAATGTTGAGTGCTATTGACAAGAAATTTCAGATCGATTCCGTATTTCTGGATTTCCGGAAGGCTTTTGACACTGTACCACGCAAGCGACTTAAAATGAAATTGCGTGCTCGTCTCAATTATGTGACTGGATTTGTGATTTCCTGTCAGAGAGGTCACAATACGTAGTAACTGACGGAAAGTCATCGAGTAAAGCAGAAGTGAATTCTGGCGCCCCCCAAGGTAGTGTTAAAGGCCCTTTGCTGTCCCTTATCTATATAAACGATTTGGGAGACAATCTGAGTAGCCGTCTTATGTTGTTTGCAGATGACGCTGTCGTTTATCGACTAATAAAGTCATCTGAAGATCAAAACAAACTGCAAAACGATTTAGAAAAGAGATCTGAATGTTGCGAAAAGTGACAGTTGACCCTAAATAACGAAAAGGGTGAGGTCATCCACATGAGTGCTAAAAGGAATTCGTTAAACTTCGATTACACGGTAAATCAGTCTAATCTAAAAGCCGTAAATTCAACGAAATACCTAGGTATTACAATTACGAACAACTTAAATTGGAAGGAACACATAGAAAATGTTGTGGGGAAGGCTAACCAAAGACTGCATTTTTAGGACACTTGGAAAATGTAACAGACCTACTAAAGAGACTGCCTACACTACGCTTGTCCGTCCTCTTTTAGAATACTGCTGCGCTTTGTGGAGTC
The DNA here is from genome assembly GCF_023898315.1 of Schistocerca nitens. Lineage (NCBI taxonomy): Eukaryota > Metazoa > Arthropoda > Insecta > Orthoptera > Acrididae > Schistocerca > Schistocerca nitens. The sequence goes on along the minus strand of NC_064622.1, from coordinate 145,808,814 downwards.
CTTACCAGATAGGACTGACGGAGTACATCGAAAAAGTTCAAAGAAGGGCAGCACGTTTTGTATTATCGCGAAATGTGGGAGAGAGTGTCACAGAAATGATACAGGATTTGGGCTGGACATCATTAAAAGAAAGGCGTTTTTCGTTGCGATGGAACCTTCTCACGAAATCCAAATCACCAACTTTCTCCTCCGAGTGCAAAAATATTTTGTTGACACCGACGTACATAGGGAGAAACGATCACCACGATAAAATAAGAGAAATCAGAGCTTATACGGAAAGATATAGATGTTAGTTCTTTCCGCGCGCTTTACGAGATTGGAATAATAGAGAATTGTGAAGGTGGTTCGATGAACCGTCTTCCAGGCACTTAAATGTGATTTGCAGAGTACCCATGTAGATGCAGATGTAGATGTGGATGTAGACGTAAATGTATTGATTGCTTTTTTCGATGTTAAAGGCATAGTGCGATTAGAGGTCATTCCAAGTGGAACAGCTATAAACGCCGAATTTTACAAGGACGTGCTGCAACATTTTCGAAACAATGTACGAAGAAAGAGACTACAACAATGGGCCAATGGCATTCTTCATCATCACGACAACGCACAATACCACGCCTCGCTTTTGATTCACAAGTTTTTTGTCGGGAAATATGATCCTGTGTGTTCACACCACCTTACTCTGCAGATTTGCTTCTGACTTTCCAAAAATGAGAAACTTCCTTAAAGGAAAACGTTTTGACCAACATACTTACATTGAGAGGGCCACGACAGAGGAGCTAAATGCCCTTGCAAAAGAAGCCTTCCATAAATGCTTCCAGTCACGGATTCAAAATTGGGGTAAGTGCATTGCTAGCCAAAGACCGTACTTTGCAGGAGATTAAATCAGGTTCTATGTAGGCTTATAACTTTGTTTCTAATAAAACTGTTCATCATATTTTTTTATCACACCTCGTATATGTAGTTATACACATATTAAACTGGTTAGTTGACATGGAAGAAACAGCTCCCCAGCTGCATTCCAAACGAACGCTCGCACTTTCCGCTCGTCGTGTAAAATGGGCCTCGTAGTTGAGCCACCGCTTGAAAAGCTCGTTCACATGAATCAAAAACAAGTGAAAGAAGAACCAGGACTCCTGATACACGTGCCGTGATACCCAGTCAATAAACATCCAGACAATTTTGTGACCACCTGCTCACTGGCCAGATTACGGGTCACCTATATAGCAAGCAACTACATGTTTCTTGCAGAATCGACTTAGTGTTCTTTTCTGCGCGAACATTAGTGATGTTTCACGATGACGGTTGTGTTTCCTTTGCGCGGCGCGTCAAGGACTCGCGAGTTGTGGTGCTCGTCACACTTTAAGCGCAGTCACGGCATTTAAGAAGAGGAAGTCGTTGATTGTGCGGGCGGCCGCGCGATAGCATCTGGCATTCATGTTGGCGGCCGTGGGTGTGCAGGCGTGCGAGTATGCAAAACTGTGTCCAGACTGCGCCGAAACCACTTCACAGACGTCTTCAGGCAATTGTTTTTAATATTCCCTAGTGTGTAACACTGTTCCCAGTGTGTTCACGCACGTAATCTAAAATGAAAACTATCCGCCTTATATGGGGTGATGCTTCGAATACAAGATTTCGTCTCTATGTAGTTTCTTAGTTATAATTCAGGACGATGATCAGAAAGCACTGCTTCATATTATTTTTAATTTCAGTGTTTTATTACTGGAAGAGAGAACATGCAATTTTGTTGTTGGATATATAGCTGCGCAGCAAATTTTCGGCTGTGTTCTACAGGTTGGACAACGTGGAGCAGGATGAAACCACTGTGTATTCAGGGGCCTGTATTCTCCGCTTAGGTGGTATCATCGTATCATTTTTTTAAATGTCGACAGACGTGTTTACTAATGGATGAGTTACTCTTCTCCAAAAGACCTGAAGCCTAAGCGTCAACATGGTTCAAATGGCTCTGAGCACTATGGGACTCAACATCTTAGGTCATCAGTCCCCTAGAACTTAGGACTACTTAAACCTAACTAACCTAAGGACATCACACACATCCATGCCCGAGGCAGGATTCAAACCTGCGACCGTAGCGGCCGCGCGGTTCCAGGCTGAAGCGCCTAGAACCGCTCCGCCAATCCGGCCGGCAGCGTCAACATCACAAAAAGTTCTATGGCGTCAAGATAGTTTCTGCACCAGTTCGTATTTGGTTGTTTCTCCTCCGGAGGAAATTATTATCTTATTGGCAAGGAAGCTTTTTTGAATGGGAGACTGGACTGACAGGGGTCTTACATTCTCTTATGGAGGTGACGATGCAGGTTTTAAAAGTGGAGCGTTTGGTTCAATACTGATTAGGGCTTCAAGTGTTGGCGATCGACTGAGAACAGACCCGTCTGTGAGAGGAAGTGGCAGAAAATGTTTTATGGTTAACAAGTTTCAGGTTCAAGAGCGATAAACTGGAGATCAGTGCAACGTTCTAGCTTCCACTGCTGATACTTGCATGGATAGCCCACGCGGTGTATCAGTACGTAATGGTCACGACTAGCAGGAAATGTTTTATTAGGTTAGTAGCAAGTGAAGATGCTGTAATGATACGTCTACCTCCGATCATACACCACAGGCCATTAAAATTGCTACACCAAGAAGAAATGCAGATGATAAACGGGTATTCATTGGACAAATATATTATTCTAGAACTGATATGTGACTACATTTTCACGCAATTTGGGTCCGTAGATCCTGAGAAATCAGTACCCAGAACAACACCCTTTGGCCGCAATGACGGCCTTGGTGCGCCTGGCCATTGAGTCAAACAGACTTTAAAGATGGCGTGTACAGTCACAGCTGCCCATGCAGCTTCAACACGATACCACAGTTCAAGAGTAGTGACTGGCGTATTGTGACGAGCCAGTTGCTCGGCCACCATTGACCAGACGTTTTCAATTGGTGAGAGATCTGGACAATGTGCTGGCCAGGGCAGCAGTCGAACATTTTCTGTATCCAGAAAGGCCCGTACAGTACCTGAACATGCGGTCGTGCATTATCCTGCTGAAATGTAGGGTTTCGCAGGGATCGAATGAAGGGTAGCGCCACGAGTCGTAACACATCTGAAATGTAACGTCCACTGTTCAAAGTGCCGTCAATGCGAACAAGAGGTTACCGAGACGTGTAACCAATGGCACCCCATACCATGACGCCAGGTGATACGCTAGTATGGCGATGACGAATACACGCTTCCAATGTGCGTTCACCGCGATGTCGCCAAACACGGATGCGACTATCATGATACTGTAAACAGAACCTGGATTCATCCCAAAAAATGACGTTTTGCTATTCGTGCACCCAGATTCGTCGTTGAGTACACCATCGCAGGTGCTCCTGTCTGTGATGCAGCGTCAAGGGTAACCGCAGCCATGGTCTCCGAGCTGATAGTTCATACTGCTGCAAACTTCGTCGAACTGTTCGTGCAGATGGTTGTTGTCTTGCAAACGTCGCCATCTGTTGACTCAGGGATCGAGACGTGGCTGCACGATCCGTTACAGCCATGCGGATAAGATGCCTGTCATCTCGACTGCTAAGTGATAGAAGGCCGTCGGGATCCAGCATGGGGTTCCGTATTACCCTCCTGAACCCACCGATTCCATATTCTGCTGATAGTCATTGGATCTCGACCAACGCGAGCAGCAATGTCGCGATACGATAAACCGCAATCGCGATAGGCTACAATCCGACCTTTATCAAAGTCGGAAACGTGATGGTACGCAATTCTCTTCCTTACACGAGGCATCACAACAACGTTTCAGCAGGCAACACCGGTCAACTGCTGTTTGTGCATGAGAAATCGGTCGAAAACTTTCCTCATGTCAGTACGTTGTAGGTGTCACCACCGGCGCCAACCTTTAGTGAATGCTCTGAAAAGCTAATCATTTGCATATCACAGCATCTTCTTTCTGTCGGTTAAGTTTCGCGTCTGTCGCATGTCATCTTCGTGGTGTATAAATCTTAATGGCCAATAGTGTACATCCGTAAAAAGTTATGACTCGCAGAACATACTCTTCCTGAACACGTTCTTTATCTTGTTTAAAAGGTCATGGTACTCTCTGATATGTCGTCCGCCGTCTCCTCCTACCGTTCCATCAGCCTTACCTCGGTCTTCAGCAAGGTCCTGGAATCTATCCTCACCCGCCGCATCCACCAGCATCTCCGCCAGCACCGCCTCCTTCCCATTACCCAGTGTGGCTTTTGGCCGTCATTCTCTTCCGACGATCTTGTCCTTCACCTCACTCATCTCCTTTCCGACCAGCTTAATTCCCGTCGCTCCGCAATCTTCCTCTCCCTGGACCTCGAACGTGCTTATGACCGCGTATGGCATTCCGGTCTCCCCTTCAAGCTCCAAACCTTCGCCCTTCCCATTAACTACGTCCGTCTGATCGGCTCCTTTCTCTCCCGCCGTCCTTCCTATGTCACCATCCATAACACAGATTCCTACACCTCTTTCCCCTAAGCCGGTGTGCCCCAAGGCTCCGTCCTCTCCCCCCTTCTGTACCTTTTGTACACGGCGGACATGCCGCCGCCATCACCCCCCATCCACCTTCTCCAGTTTACCGATGACACCGCCTTCCTTGCCCTTGCCCCCACTCTGCAGCGCTCCCAACACCTTCTCCAATCCCATCCTGACCGGTTCACCACTTGGTGCAACCAGTGGTTGCTCAAGGTCAATCCCTCCAAAACCCAGGCGATCATTGTAGGCAAAACCACCCCTTCCTTCCGCCTCCTTGATTTCTATCTCACCATCTATGGTCGTCCTATCGCCCTCACTCCAACCCTTAAGTACCTTGGCGTCACCCTCGACCGTCGCCTCTCCTGGACTCCCCATCTCCAGACAATCCAAGCCAAGGCACGTTCCCGACTCCGTCTCCTCAAGCTCCTTTCTGGCCGTACGTGGGGTCTGGACCCCTCCACCATCCTCCACACCTATAACTCCCTCATCCGCCCTATCCTTTTTTACGCCCATCCGGCCTGGATCTCCGCCCCCCCCCCTACCTTTCATAAATCCCTCCAAATCCTTGAACGCCATGCTCTCTGCCTCGCCTATCGCATCCGTCTCCCCTCCCCCACGCAGATCCTGTATGATCTCATCCCCTTCCCCCACCTCCTCCTTTTCCTTGAAAGGATACGGATCCTGTACACCTCCCGCAAACTCGATCCTCCTCATCCGCTTGTCTCACCCATCCTCTCCCACCCCCGCCCGCTGCCGCGCCTGTATTCCCACGTCCCACCCGGTCTCCATCTCTCCACCCTCCTCACCCTCTCCCAAGGTGGCTTCCGCCAGCTCCCCCTCCCTGATGATGTCCTCCTCCCCTCCATCTACCCCTCCTATCAACTTTGATCCTCCCCCCCACATCCTGTGTTCTTTCCGTTAGGCACCCTCCCTCCCTTCTCTTTCCTTTTTCCCCATCCCCTGCTTCCTTCCCTCTTCCCCCAGGCTTCCCCTCCCCCTTCCTCCCTTCCCCCTATCACCCCTGCCCATGGCATCTGCTCTCCCCTCTCCCTCTCCCAGCCCCCATCCTCCTCTCTTGGCAGGTCCCCGGACTCGTACACGGATAGTGAACATTCGCGCGCCGGAGATCAACGCCTCGTGTTCTGTGTGTGCCGTCGTTTTGTTGTTAAGTGATTCAGTGTTATTCGTTTTGTGCCCCTACGTTCACGTGTGACAATTTTCGTTTCTGTCTGTGTCGAAGTGTCTGAACAATTTTATCTTGGACTCTACGCCCGTGAACGGCACCTTGTATTTTAAAAAGTGTCTGTCTCCGTTTATATGTCCACCATGTTTTTTCTTTAAATGTCTTCATTTGTATATTTGTGTTCTCTGCGGCTAAAGAGCGGCGTCGTATGCTGCTGCAGGCCTGCCTGTAATACAGGTTTCAAAATAACAATAAAGAAAAAAAAATGATATGTCTTACAGGCGCAAGTCTGTTTGTATCGTGGACATATACGAGGGGTGTTCAATACGTAATGCAACACATTTTTTCCTCGGCAAATTTCGGTTGATGAATTGCGGAATTTGCTGTGGGACTCGTGGAATGTTCCCGCTTCCGTCCCTATAGTTTCATGGAGGCGCTGTACGTAGCCTTCGAAATGACGTCCGTAACATTAGGCCGAAAATTAGACGTGTTTAACGAGTTTGGCGCGGCGAAGCGCATCGCGCATGTTCGTTTACTCAACAAGATTACGTGCAGCGGCGCAAATCGGGACGCGACGCGACGGGGACGTGACACGCACCTGCGCCAGGTCGCGCGGCGTTGTGTTTGTGGCTCAGTTTCTCGCGCCGCGCGGCACGCGAGCACTGTGGGAGGTCTGAGCAGTCCTACCATGTACTGTCTCAGGCAACCGGCATATGGACAATGGTAGTGTTGGCCAACCGAAAAATATTGCCTTAATACTAAACTTTGTCACTGAGTAGTGTTTCGATTTCGCCATTTAAACTCTCGATCTCTTTTCATTAGTTCATTATATTTCTCAGTTTTTATACCTATATTGTTTTATTGTGTTTTTTCCCTTATTTTTCTTTGTCATGAAAAATGGACAATTCAGTGACTGGTGAGCCATCAGCCACTGTGATTACATCTTCTGCCTTCACAATGTCTTCTAACTGCAAGAAGGGACAGGCAATTCATCGCGAGGGTAGTGAAATGGTAAGTAATATAAAATCATATGGTCAAGAAGGAAGGCTGGAAATTTCAAATATTGTACAGTAAACAACGTTGTCTACATGCTGCCTATGTTGACATTTCTGTACGATCCATAACAAAAACTCGAAAACTCTCTCAGGCAACCCGCACATGGACAGTGCTAATGTTGGCCATCCTAAAAATACTGCCTTATTACTAAACTATATTGTCATTGAGTAGTATTTCGATTTCGCCATTTAAGCTCTCCATCTCTTTTCATTAGTTCATTATATTTATCAGTTTTTATACCTATATTGTTTTGCTGTTTTTTCCTTATTTTTCTTTGTCATGAACAATGGAAAATTCAGTGACTGGTGAGCCATCAGCCACTATGATTAAATCTTCTGCCTTCACAATGTCTTGTAACTGCAAGAAGGGACAGACAATTCATCGTGAGGGTAGTGAAATAGGAAGTAATATTATAAAATCATGTGATCAAGAAGGAAGGCTGGAAATTTTAAATATCGTACAGTAAACAAGGTTGTCTCTGTACGATCCGTTACAAAAATTCGAAAAGTGGGGATTTCCATAGTTGTATACCCTTTGTGCTCCTGCTAAAAGTCGTTCAAAAATGGATCCAAGCACTATGGGACTTAACATCTGAGGTCATCAGTCCCCTAGACTTACAACTACTTAAACCTAACTAACCTAAGGACATCACACACATCCATGCCCGAGGCATAATTCAAACCTGCGACCGTAGCAGCAGCGCGGTTCCGGACTGAAGCGCCTAGAACCGCTCTGCCACAACGGCCGGCTACTAAAAATCGTCCAAGATCGGAAGTAGATGAGTTTCACTGTGATTACTTGGATATGGACTTAATAAGAGACTTTACACTACGTGCATGCAGAAATGACATTTTCACTCAAAGCTAGAAACAGTCGGTAAACCCTCATTTCATTAGCAATCGATGACTTTAAAAACTTACAGTCACTGGAGCGAAAAAAAAGTCTACAATTTCTGAAGAAGTAGGCCGCTGTGGCCGAGCGGTTCTAGGCGCTTCAATCCGGAACCGCGCTGCTGCTACGGTCGCAGGTTCGAATCCTGCCTCGGGCATGGAAGAGTGTGATGTCCTTAGGTTAGTCAGGTTTAAGTAATTCTAAGTCTAGCGGACTGATGAACTCAGATGTTAAGTCCCATACTGCTTGGAGCCATTCCTGAACGATGTTTTACAACTTCTGATAAATCGCAACAGATAAGAAAGTTCCGTGTGTTAACAGTGGGGCCAAATGGTCTCCTCCTTGTGTGCTATCATTCGTGAAAGTTTTAATTGACGCGTAGTGTAGAGAAAATGCAAATTTCAATGGTTTCATACACGGTATCATAATCGATAAACTAATTACACAACAGGCTACATAAATGAAGATTGTATTCGGTATTATTCCGAGTGTCATGGAAGAGTCTGTCGATATGATGTATTTAATTTACTGACATTTTTGCTGACAAGACAGGGGTACATTCATGACAATGTTTTTTCGAACGACGTGCAATCTTCTCCACACAAGACACACATGGTTAGCTTCCGCATTCCTGTCGCGCACGTTGTTCTCAGCTGCTGATAGTACACCGACCATCGTGTTGTGCGATAGATCAGTTGTTTACTGTCTCAATAACAACTATTCTATTCGCGAATCACACATTCTCAGTTTGGCAAGCCACTGGTGAGTAACCAGCCATCTGGCACTGCGCGCCACTCCGCATCAAGGGTTCGCTCGTCATTATTTTAATATTGCTCAGATGAAAAACAGGAATGAAACCGTATGGTAAATTTGCAACCCTCATCGTTTACTACTGTTAAAAATACTATGGACGACGGGGCTTGCCAGCGCTGGGTAGCCGCGCAGTGCAGGGCGCATTCCCACGGTTCGCACGTCTCCCCCCCCTCCCCCCCCCCCCCCCCGGCCGGAAGTTCGACTCCTCAGTCATCACTCGAGCATGGGTGTGTGTGTTGTCCTTAATTAAGTTAGTTCTATTAAGTAGTGTGTAAGCCTAGGGACCGATGACCTCAGCCGTTTGGTCCCATAGGAACTTACCACAAATTTCCAATTTTTACGCGGCTTAAGCCAAAATTGCGGGAAGAGCATCACCATTTGCGAGTAATGCCTACATTTCTCTTGTTGCCAGGTTTAATCGAGCTTCGTTTGCCAAAACACAATATAACTGGCGCAAACTCACCTTGCAGCAATTATTGCCATAGAATTCTGAAACAATATTTCATTAAACAAGCAAATGGTGACCAGATAAATCAACAGCTTACAGAAAACCTCATTGTGTCGGTTTACAGTAATATAAGAGAAGAAATTTCATGATTTTTTCTTACTAGATAATTTTCGTTTCACTAGCCATCGATGGCTCTTACAAAATTAGTCACCAGAGTGAAAAAAATAAAATAATAAAAACTGCAACTTCTGATATATCGCCATGGATAAGAAACTTACTTGTGTTAAAAATCTGACAAAATTCTCTCCTCCTTGTGTGCTATCATTCGCCAAAATTTCGTTTAGGTATCTCAAGCTGTTTAGGATATACAGGAGACGTTACGAATACACTACTGACCATTAAAATTGCTACACCACGAAGATTACGTGCTACAGACGCGAAATTTAACCGACAGGAAGAAGATGCTGTAATATGCAAATGACAAGCTTTTCAGAGCATTCACACAAGGTTGGCGCCGGTGGCGACACCTACAACGTGCTGACACGAGGAAAGTTTCCAAGCGATTTCTCATACACAAACAGCAGTTGACCGGCGTTGGCTGGTGAAACGTTGTTGTGATGTCTCGTGTAAGGAGGAGAAATGCGTACCATCACGTTTCCGACTTTGATAAAGGTCGGATTGAAGCCTATCGCGATTGCGGTTTATCGTATCGCGACATTGCCACTCGCGTTGTCGAGATCCAATGACTGTTAGCAGAATATGGAATCGGTGGGTTCAGGAGGGTAATACGGAACGCCGTGCTGGATCCCAATGGCCTCGTATCACTAGCAGTCGAGATGACAGGCATCTTATCCGCATGGCTGTAACGGACCGTGTAGCCACGTCTCGATCCCTGAGTCAATAGATGGGGACGTTTGTAAGACAACAACATGTGCACGTACAGTTCAACGACGTTTGCAGCAGCATGGACTATCAGCTCGGAGACCATGGCTGCTGTTACCCTTGACGCTGCATCACAGACAGGAGCGCCTGCGATGGTGTACTCGACGACGAACCTGGGTGCACGAATGGCAAAACGTCATTTTTTCGGATGAATCCAGATTCTGTTTACAGTATCATGATGGTCGCATCCGTGTTTGGCGACATCGCGGTGAACGCACATTGGAAGCGTGTATTCGTCATCGCCATACTAGCGTATCACCTGGCGTCATGGTATGGGGTGCCATTGGTTACACGTCTCGGTCACCTCTTGTTCGCATTGACGGCACTTTGAACGGTGGACGTTACATTTCAGATGTGTTACGACCCGTGGCTCTACCCTTCATTCGATCCCTGCGAAACCCTACATTTCAGCAGGATAATGCACGACCGCATGTTCTGGTACTGTACGGGCCTTTCTGGATACAGAAAATGTTCGACTGCTGCACTGGCCAGCACATTCTCCAGATCTCTCACCAATTGAAAACGTCTGGTCAATGGTGGGCGTGCAACTGGCTCGTCACAATACGCCAGTCACTACCCTTGATGAGCTGTGGTATCGTGTTGAAGCTGCATGGGCAGCTGTACCTGTACAATGCATCCAAGTACTGTTTGACTCAATGCCCAGGCGTATCAAGGCCGTTATTACGGCCAGTGGTGGTTGTTCTGGGTACTGATTTCTCAGGATCTATGCACCGAAATTGCGTGAAAATGTAATCACATGTCAGTCTAGTATAATATATTTGTCCAATGAATACCCAATTATTATCCGTATTTCTTCTTGGTGTAACAATTTTAATGGCCAGTAATGTATTTCATTCTCGCGGTCTCGTGCGATCGGAAGTAAACGCGCTACTTACATCCCTTTCCTCGAGATCGGAGGTAGATTGAAGCCTCCTCCCAAATCTAACGAAAAATTTAATATGTTAGTTATATTTCGTAGGCAGCAGTATATGGTATAATACGTACCAAACATAAAATCATAGCGACCTCTATTTTTCCTTGCAAACTTTTCGAATTTTGCGTAGTGTCTTACTTATGTGGCTTTTTTGAGTCCTCGGTCATCTGACTGGTTTCATGCGGCACACCACACTCTAAGTACCAAACCATCTACTAGTAAGACGACAAGCACTCCGTTCTCATCACAGAAAGACGAATACTTATCACAACAATATTTATCAAATTCAGTTTTGAATCGCTATTTTTCAGTAATTTCTAAATGTACTTACTACCTTAGCGGACTTAGAGACTAAAAAGGTACAATAAATATTGATAAAAAATGCAAAAACTTTTTTACATGAAACTTCCTGACAGATTAAAACTCTGTGCTGGACCGAGACTCGAACTCGGGACCTTTGCCTTTCGTGTTCAAGGGCTCTACTTCATTCTGAAAACATTCCCCAGGCTGTGGCTAAGCCATGTCTCCCCAATATCCTTTCTTCCAGTAGTGCTAGTGCTGCGAGGTTCGCAGGAGAATTTCTGTGAAGTCTGGAAGGTAGGAGACGAGGTACTGGCAGTATTGAAGCTGTGAGGGCGGGTAGTGAGGTGTGCTTGTGTAGCTCAGTTGGTAGTGCGCTTGCCTGCGAAGGGCAAAGGTCCCGAGTTCGAGTATCGCTCAGGCACACAGTTTTAATCTGTCACGAAGGGCCGGCCGGTGTGGCCGTGCGGTTAAAGGCGCTTCAGTCTGGAACCGCGTGACCGCTACGGGCGCAGGTTCGAATCCTGCCTCGGGCATGGATGTGTGTGATGTCCTTAGGTTAGTTAGGTTTAATTAGTTCTAAGTTCTAGGCGACTGATGACCTCAGAAGTTAAGTCGCATAGTGCTCAGAGCCATTTGTCACGAAGGTTCATATCAGCGCCCACTCCACTGCAGAGTGGAAACCTCTCTTTTTAACACATTTGGAAAGAGCGTCATCTCAAGAGGAGTCCCTTTATGGGATCTTAAGTAAAGAAGGTAAGATGCAAAAGCTGAATTACTTTTTTGCATGAATGAATGAAAACTGTTTACTGAATTTTATGTCAGAAAAACTGCAATGAGGAGATCAACCCTGAAATGAAATAAACTGAACATAATCCTGGAAGACAGAATTATGTCCATAAATTAGTCTCAGAAATAATTATTCGTGGCGAATAAAAGTAAAAAGTGGAACTGAAGATCTTCAAGCCGAGTTCCAGAAGAAAAAATAAGTATACGGTATTTTATTTGTTACTTTGTCTAAATCTTTCAAGATGACGAAAACAATGGAAGAAGTACATCTGTTTTGAGGATCCAGTGTTAAAACTGAATGCAATTGTAAATACCAAACGGAAAGATTTAACTGAAGATGAAAATCTAACTATAACAGATGTACTGAGGACAATTTCTTTACAAATAAGTGACTTTACAGTGCATGCTTTCATACAACTTCACTAGGCTTACCTGTCGTCCAGAATAGCGAAAATTTAGATCAAATATACACAGCTGAATCTAACAAATTTTTAAATGCAAATATAAAAAGCTAGCACAACTACATACTGAAACTGTTTGTAGCACAAATGATGAAAGTACCTTCATGTTGACACAGTCTAATGATAACAAACTTTCGACAGCTTTAAGTATTTTGGACACATTTACTTCAATAATAAATTGAGAATGTTGAAATCTTTGTGGCGAAATGTGTGGAAAGACAATGCTGCTGATATGCTTATGAGTAAGTATACAAAAGATTGAGTCAAAAGTAAGTTGAGGTTATCTTCTGCTATACGTTTCACGGGTATTTTGTAGAGAAGTGGTAAACTTCATGTTTGCTTTTAGAACCAGGACAGTGTTTGAAACTGATGGTGTCCAGGCAGGGGAAGTTGAGCATGAACATTAATGCTTATGGCTCCAGAGGGTCAAAACTTCTGCTCATGATTTGGGTATGGCAAACACAGGGCCTCGAATCTCATGCAGTATTAGTTCCAAGACTTCCATCCTTCCATGCTACATGGAGATCTTTAAGTCTTACTTTCGCAAATTCTGTCAACTTTGTATCTATTCCCATGTCATCTGGAGCTAAGAGTTCATTATAGAAAGAAATTTGTCAGAGTACACTAGTAAACAGATTATGAGAAATAAACATAATATTCATACTTCTGTGAGAAGTTTGAAGAATACATTGCTGTGTGAGAGGTTTCTTGTATTGAATTACATACTGTAAAGTCATACATAAAATAAGGGAACTGCAGTTGGAACATTTTTTAACTTGCAAATTACAGTGATATTTAAGGCACTCAATAGAAACTATAGAGGTATACCTGTGTTATATTATGTTAATAGTATTAGGTGGAAGATTATGGAGTTTGGAAGAAATTATGAGACATATTATATGATGCTTATAAAGAGATTTGGAGAAATACATGTTTTCAGTAAGGAGTGCGATGACTTTGTACTATTTATTGAGTTAATTTTGGTTTGTGATTACATTGATGATTCTGTGATGTGCTTGTTATAGGTCTAATGTGTCTGAATTTTATGCATTTTAATTAACAATGTAATGCTAATGACACTATTTGGATGAGAAACTTAAAATGATGAATAATGTAAACTGTTCAATAAACTGTTGCTGCTATGAGTAAATGCTATCTGACAACATTTATTTTTGAAACAATTGCTGACACATTTAAAGAAAAATTAAAGAAAAATCTAGCATAAATGGAAATGGGAGTGTGTTGTTTAAAACAAGAGAAATGGTGAAAAAAAATGGAGTGCCCTTACTGTTGGAAAACAATTAAGATGTTTTGCTGTTGCAGTTTAACTGGCTATAACGTAACGTAATTCTGTGATAAAATCTAGACATAGTGCATGATTATTTGATATTATTTGAATTTATCAAGGAAAAAGGAATATTTTATGTTGTTTTCAATGATACTGTGTCAGATATGTTTAAAATTTTTGTGTAGGGTTAGGTAGGAAGTAGAATTTATGTATTCAAGATATTTTTTGAGTATTAGGCACTTGAAATGTGTCTAACGTATTTATGTATAATGAAATATGAAGATTCTAGATTTGAGACATTAATAATTGTTTTTTATATTATGAAACGTCCCCTTTCTAACAATTTTACGGGACTGTGCTTAACCTGACACACAATATTTTTTAGCGCAACGCAATCTGACTTTCAACACACAATATTTTGTTAGCGCAACGCAATCTGACTTTCAAAATTCTCTACAAGAGAATGGCCCTGACTAACATTAAACTATACGTCTCACAAATCACTTACCTCACCAAAAATCTTCGCTGCTCAAGCTACTGCAATACAGCGAGCGCCACTACTGCCAGCTAAATAAAAGATTCAAACTATGGAAGGCACTAACTACTGATAGGGATAGTTAGCAAATGAAAGATATTAATGGAGAACAAACAATGTATTTACCTTGATATCATGACAAATTACAAAACTCCGCCATCTCTCTCCCCACATCCACCACTGCTGGCGGCTCACCTCCAACTGCCCAACGCTACGCGCTGTTCACAGCCAGCTGCCTAACACTACAATGGCGAGTATTACAACAATGAAAAGCAGCCACAGACTGCACACGGCACAGCCGGTGATTTTCATACTGAGGTGGCGTTACCAATAAAAAAACCTAAACAGCCTACTTACATAGCCCCCATGCTCCCCACAAAAAATTTTACAAATTTTGTTGGGCAGTGGGCAACACATATTTGTTAAAATTTTTCATAATCGTAATTACAATAAAAAAGAAATCAAATGCACACACTTATTGATCAATGTTGGTCAAAAGCTAAAATTTTTTCTCACAGTCCATAAAGACAGTCCTGATCATTCATCACATTGCAGTGTTTTTCTCAAAGTCTGAGCAGTAAAAGAAAATGCACACGGAAGTAGTGGATTTCCATGCAGTCTTGAAGAAGTAGTGTTGCCCTTCCAACGGAAAGACAGTGCTGACTCTTGACATGCTGACAGGTAATGGGCCACAACAGAGCAAACCCACAGCGGAGTCAGTCGAAGTTTTGAAGAGTATTGGTGGGTAGGTCATCACAGAGCAGACCCACTGTAGTCCTGGTAGAGATTACGGTATTGGTGGGCCACCAGAGGCGCAGACCCACTGCAGTCCTTGTAGAAATAATGGTACTGGTGAGTCATCAAAGGTGTAGACCCACTGTAGTCCTTGTAGAAATAATGGTATTGGTGGGCCACCAGAGGTGCAGACCCACTGTAGTCCTTGTAGAAATGACGCTACTGGTGGGCCACCATAGGTGCAGACCCACTGTAGTCCTTGTAGAGATGGCCAGCAACCATCTGTTGTGACTGTGCAGGTGCACAATCACCATCGAAGAGTCTTGCGGATAATGTAGCAAGTCCATAACCACCACTTGTGCACTCACAAAGTTTTTGGAATTGTCCTCAGAACAAGCAATGCTGTTATCCAGTCCCTTGCTGAATTATTAACACACGTGCAAACACTAACAGTCCCTACTCCTCACATATTGTCCATATACTATGACCAACAGAAACGTGTGCAGTGAAATGTAACTTACAAGTTAATAATATGATGAACTGGTGACAATTACAATTTTAAAACATGAGAATACAATTACAAAGGTACAAAATACATCATTAAAGAACATAATAATACAGATAACATTTGCAGTAATAGGGGCTTTACAAAAGAATATATATAAACATATACATCAGTGTGACAGGAATTATGACATAAGTAAACACATAAAAGATCAGAATAATTATTGAAACATCAACTTCACACATGAGCATTAAAACAAAACAGAATAAATATCTAAACATCTTTACAAAGCAAATAACATATTATCAATGCAAATTATATTTGAGGATAACAGTATTCCTCATCATAGTTCATGTAGCTGAGTATTAGAAGAAGAAAAAATTCTATGAAACTACACAAAGACAGGAAGAAAACAAATACACAAGGGTACACAAACACATAGTGGGATAACACAAAAGGAAAGGACAGGGTTTGTTTTCAGTGTATCATTTGGTACTGCAGTCCAACGCAAAACTTCATTCTGTAGATCTTTCGTCTTATTTCAACCTTTGCTTCCACCAAAAAAATCCTATCCAAGCATGCTTTCTGTATTTATTTCACATATTTCTTACCTCATTATTTATTTCCAAGAAAATCCTACCTATACCTGCTTTCTGTACTTCTTTTGTATAGCCTCTCAGTGCATTTCTCTTATATAGTCTACCCCCTCTTAAGCTAACTTAAATCTACTGAGCTCAGATGCTAAACTAAGGGACGAGGCAATGCAGCAGCACAAAACAATTAATACAAATAGCAATGAAAAAAAATGGAAATTGTCAAAGCAAGCAGCAATATTACAACTAATATAAGGCAATGAGCAGCAAACAATAAAAAGAAATCATTAGTAAAACTGGCTTAACAGAATAATACAAAGTCAAATTCAATAACACTATGCCTGGCAAACAGCAGAAGCAAAAGCAATAAATTATATCTAAACATGACAACGCTCAAGCAGAAAAAATATTACAGTAAAGACAACAATGCAGACAAGGGAAATGTATATTCACATCTTAATGACTATGTAATTAAAGTGGTGCACCACAAAAACTAATTCTACAAAAGATTCCTAAATACTAGGAAAGAAAATTATGTATGCAGTTCCTGTTATTAGTCCCTTCTTATTGTTCTTTCCATTCCAAGAGCTCCTTTTTCAAAGAATGTGGATTACAAAATTATTATTTAATAGATCTGCAGACAGAAAATATTTAAATTAGTACATCTATAAAATTTTATTTTAACCAGTGCTGCAGTGCAGCTAGAAACTAGATATTAAACAAAATGGGCAAAGCAAGGCGTGAAACGTCATTCACTAGCCATATGGCATTTCTCTCAATTAGCACGACAATAGCCGTGAAATGTTTCTCATCGTTTTCATGTGCCGCTGGAAGGCTAATGGCTTTTTTTTTTTTTTTTTTTTTTCGGGCGACTGTCGCCCAGGTGTCTGACACAGCTGTGTGCTCACGACGTATTACGTGCAGGTGGTCACTTAACTTTCGTACGGAAATATTTACGACAGCAGTTTCCGCTACAATGGCAGTCTTAAATAAAAATATTTCACAGGTCAAGAATTAGCGTTGCAAATCTGTAGAAACAAAATCTTATTGATATAACAGTGTCCAAAAAAATTTTCGTCGGCATTGTGATACATTCTCGCATTTACACACATTTCACAACTCTTAAAGTACGATTCTTGGTTTCCAACAACCTTTATCACAAATCAGAGTCCCTAAATCACTATTTATTACTCCTTACCTTATTACACATATACAAATTCGTCGACGCTTCTTCAATATTTCCTGTTAATAAATACGTAGCATAATCAAATAACTCATATAGCATCAGCTTCTTGACCATAAACATACCTCAGCAGCATAATACACATCGTCGTCGTAAAAATAACATCATAACACCTCAGTCAAATCTCAAAATCGTCGTAGCTTCCTCCAATAATTTCAAAACCTAGAAAAATTCTCTGCTCATTTCAGTAGTGTCATCTACCTCAAACGTACTTTAAAATCATGCTCCCTTACCAAATATATCATTCAAAGCTCTCATAGTATCACAATGGGTCCAAAAAAATATGAACAGTTCACAAAGTATAGACAAAATACAATTTCGTAAGTGTGAAGGTATCCAACTGTGTAATTACGTAAACATCTGTCACTGATGTAGTAAAAAGAATGTTTGTTTCTCTGTCAAATAATCAGATAGCTGTGTAATTTATGTGTTAGAGAAATATGGTACCGATGTGTAAAGTTGTATAAGCAAATACCATATTAGCTAGGGCTCCTTGTGCGTGCCAAACACATGGTACACAAAGTAAGCGTGTACCCCCCTGAGGATTAATGTAATTATACCCTCAGGTGTTACAGATTACAGCAATGGAATGAAATATATCTCGGAAAACTTTCTTTGTAATTCAAAAATCTTTAAAAATAAATGTTTTAAGTACAAAATTAATCACTCAAATACGTGTCCTATAGCGCTAAATGTGCGTCTTGCTGTAAGATAATTCTGTGGAAGTGTCGTAGATATCGTCCTCCGAAAGCTGAGTTCCACAAAAGTCAATGTACTTACCTCATGATACACAAAAGTGAAATGCTTTGCGTATAGATATCTTAGTTATTACGCTTATTGCCGTGATGAGGAAAGTACTGTCCTGTAACGTATTGTTGTGCCACGAAAAAGGCTGTCTCATTGTAGCTATACCACAAAAGTTACTAATAAAACATGTTTTTCTTTCCAAAAGAATTCAGAAAACTGTGCAAATATAAAACAGAAACACCTCAAAAGCAACAAGGTGAATTGTGTCACACATTAGTAGCGTCGTGATATAGTCGTGTAGCTGTCAAATAAACTAACCACTGTGTCATCTGGTATCTCTCAGAAAGCACCTTGAATCCATAATGTATTTGCAAGTAAACCAAAATTTTGCATTAAAAAAAAAGCAGATTATCTTTCAATAAACGGTTTTACATGTGAAATGTGGTGTAAACCTTTACTCTTCCTAGTACGCAGAGTTTCAACTTCAACGCAATTATCATGTGGTATACGTCGGATTCTGTAAGGTCCACTGTAAACTAGAAAGAATTTGTGACTCAAGTGTTTCTTCTTATGTGACAATGAATGAGCTTTAATGAGAACTTTCTGACCAATATACAATTTCTTTGCGTTTGCTTTTCCGTGTAGTTTTCTCCTTTTGTCTGCTGCAGATTTTATATTTTTAAGAGCCAAATCAATTATGTCTTTGTGTCGAAGTTTACGTGTGTTCGGGAAAGGTACAAGCTCTCTGATTCTGTTCGGTGGTTTTTCATTCTTCAGCACAAGAGTAGGTGGTAAAGCAGTGGAGTCATGAGGCATTTCATTCAGCACGTTTTGAAATAAGTGTAAATATCTGTCCCAATGCTGATGCTTTCTGTGACAATAAAGTCTGCAAAGCTTATTGATTTCTTTCATAATCCGTTCGGCGGGGTTACAATGTGGTGAATACAATGAAATAAAAACAGGTTTGATTTTATGGTTGCGAAGCATGCGAGACCAAACAGCAGATCTGAATTGCGGTCCGTTATCTGAAATGACTTTAGCAACGTGGCCAACTTCACGTAAGAAATTTTTAACAAAGGCGTTGGATACAGATCGTCCAGTGGCTTTACGTAACGGAGTGAAAGAAACAAATTTGGAAGTAAGTTCAACAGCGACTAGAACGTACGAAAATCCATTCGATGTTCTGACAAGGGGTCCCAATAGATCAACTGCAGCAAATTCTTTTAATTTAGAAGGAATAATAGGAAACAACGGAGCACGATGTGAGACAGTAGATGGTTTCGCCTTTTGACAAAGTTTACAAATAGACAAGACTCTTCGAATTCTCTTTTCCATATTGTTAAAATAACAAGTCGTTCGAAGAATATGATAACATTTTCGTGGACCAAAATGTGCGTAGCTGAAATGAATGTACCAAATGAGCTTATTAACAAAATCGTCAGGAATGCAAAGTACCCATAGCTTGTCATCAACAGTGCAGCGTTTGAACAGTATGTTGTTTCTAATCAGATAATAATGCCGAATCTGTGTGTGTGTCTTTTCATGCCATTTGCTTTTGATGTCTTTCCAAATCGGATCTTTATCTTGTTCATGAGCAATGTCCTTTAAAGATGTGGTGATGAAGTTTTCAAAGGCGACTTTCTGAATGTAAAGAATACTGAAATTTTTCTCGAGGTTGCCTTCTGTGTTACTTTTCTCAAGCCCAGCCGGTGCGCGTGACAGTGCGTCCGCAACAATGTTCTCCTTGCCGGGAATGTAGACTATTGTGAAGTGGAATTCTTGCAGAAACAATGCCCAACGTTTTAACCTGTCATGATTTAATTTTGAAGACATAAGAAATTGTAATGCACGATGATCACTGTATACTTTTACGTGCTTACCAGAAAGAAAGAAACGGAATTTGTTAAATGCCCAAACGATAGCTAAAGCTTCTAATTCAGTAACGGAATAATTTTTTTCAGATTTTGTTAGCACTCGGCTAGCAAAAGCAATGGTTTTCTGAACAGTAGTGTCATTTTCTGTGGCTTCTTGAAATAAATGGGCACCAAGACCGACTTTAGAAGAATCCGTGCTAAGGCAGAAATCTTGTGACAGATCTGGATGAGCTAGAATTGGCGCGTTAAGTAGCGATTCTTTCAAAGAATTGAATTCCAACTGTGCTTGTTCGTCCCAGTTCCAAATAGTATTTTTTCCAGTGAGAGAACAAAGTTTTGGTGTAACAAGGATTTGTATATTCAGAAAACGACGGTAAAAATTTACGAACCTAGAAAACTGCGGACTTGTCTTTTTGTGGATGGAACTGGAATGGCTCTGATTGCTTCTAACTTTTCAGGATCCGGCTGAATGCCTTCAGAAGAAATAATATGTCCTAAAAACCTCACCTTTGACCTACCGAATTCAGACTTTTCTAAGTTAACTGTAATTCCAGATTCTGCAAAAATACGTAACAAACTGTTGAGGATGCGATTATGTTGTTCCCATGAAGCTTCTGCTATTAGAATATCGTCCACATATAAGGTGATGTGACGTTTTAAGAACTCAGGTAATATGGAATTTAGCCCGCGAATGAATGCTGCTGAAGAAATGTTCAAACCAAAAGGAAGTTTCCGAAACTGATAACAAACGCCGAAACAAAGGAAAGCTGTGTATTTTCTACATTCTGGATGAAGTTCGATCTGATAAAAGCTGGATCTGAGATCAATGGAAGACAACACTTTTACACCATTAAAATTTTGAAGAAGTTCTTCCAACGTTTGCGGCCTGTCTGTTTCAGGAATAATGATCGTATTGATTTGTCTCGAATCTAAGACAAGCCTGATTGATCCATTTTTCTTCTCAACAACATGTAATGGATTGTTGTATGAGCTTACTGCAGGCTCAATAATGCCCTCGTCAAGCATAGATTGTATTTCTGTTCTAACACGGTCCCTATAATGCGCCGGAATTACGTATGGTCTAACACAAAATTTAGTATGCTCACGAACACGAAATTGGTATTGAAATCCCTTGATGGTTCCTGTTTTATGAGTAAAAACTGTGGAATGTGCTTGTAAAATCTCAAAAAGGTCCTGCCTATCAGTGTCATTACAATTCTCAATTGTTTGAATTTTATTCTGAATTAACTCATAAGTATCAAATGCGCCGTCGATATCACCCCTGTCAGTACTTGCAGAGTGATTGTTAGTGTCAAGTTCCGTCGAAAATTCCGAACTGTTGTCTAACAGGAGGTAAAGCCGATTAATTTCTTCGTCATGGTTTGAGAGCCAATCTTCAAAATTCAAAGCTACTGACTTACCTTCTTTTTCTAAACTTATTTCAGCATCGTGAAAGCTTAAGATTGCTTTGTATTTATTCAAAAAGTCTACTCCCAGTATAATTTCCGTCGACAATAATGGAACAATAAGAAAGTTCATAGAGAAGCTGTGGCTTTGACAAAAGAATTCTAAGTAGGTTTGTTGGCGTACATCTACACTTTTTCCAAAGATTGCACCTTGTAATTTAATCTTACGTAACGGAAGTGTGGGGCAATCGTTCGATATGTTGCATTTTCTAAAAGCTGTTTCACTAATTACTGAAATGGGACTGCCAGAGTCAAGTACTGCCGTAAATTTTACGTCATTTACTGTAATGTGAATCACAGGATATGCAATGTTGTTATGTTTTACGTCGTGTTCTTGGAGTAAGATGTCCCTAATGTCTTCCATTTTTACGTAATTACTTGCTACGGCAGCTGCGTCGTTAGTGTCACACGTGCGTTTCGTGGCTGCCAGCTGTATGAGTCACTGCCTATTGTCTCTTTGTTGGCGCGCGTCGTTATTGGGGTTTGGAGACCTAACTTCTACAAATTCACCGTGACGAGACGGCCCTGCCCTGTTTAAATCCCGCCAGTTCTGATGCAATTCAGGTCTGTCGTTACGATCACATCGTCTGTCGTCATGTTGGTAGTTTCTGTGGTTTCTTTCTTGTCGGTTAAGTGGTGGAGAATTTCTCCCTGAATCATAACTGCGCGCTGGACCGTTGCGTCTAAAGTTATTCTGTCCCTCGTAATAATAATTGTTTTGGTTCCCATATTGTCTGTTTCTCTGATTGTCTCTGTGATAGTCATTACCGCGGAGAGGTGATCTTTCCCTGTAATTATTACTACTCTGCCAACGGTTGTTATACGGGTGGTGTCTGTTTCGGTCACGATTTGTGTTGTGAGAATAGCCTTCTCGCGTCCAGTTATTATTTCTTTCATCGCGGAATTGCGACGGATGTGATCTGTAATTGTTGTGCTCGTGCGTTCCGCGATTGTCAGTGTCAATTTCCAGTTCTTGTAAGAGTCCTTGAAATGCTTCAATGTCGTCTTTGCAACGTCCTGCCAAAATAATATGTCGCAAATGTTCAGGCAGTTTGATTAAGCAAATGCGGATGAGTTCTGAGGGGCTGTATGGGTTTGACAGGTACTGATTCTTGTGCAACATGTCTTCAAAATATTTCACAAGACTGGAGAATTCAGATTGTTCGAAATGTTTCATCATTATGATGCCATGTTTTACTCGGTCTTGTGTGGCTTGAGACCAATATGCTGAGAGGAAGGCATGGTAAAATTCTCCTTCACTATGACAATCGTGAATGACCGAACGCATTCTTACAGCTGGTTCATTCTCTAAATAGCCACACATAAATTCTAATCTGTGTTCTAACGACCAGTTGGGAGGAAAACAATGAGAGAATTGATGGAGCCACGCTTGTGGATGAATGTCGTTGGCAGAATTCTTAAACGTTTTGAATTTACGTGTAGTAATGAACAGCTTATAGTCAAAATCATCGTGTCGGGGAGTAGCATATCGGTCATTGTTACGTCGTGTCGGCGGTTCCATCTCTAAATTCGGTGTGCCTTGCCAATTTCTTTCATAATTTCCGAATCGTCCTGTGTTATTATTTTGTGGTTGTTCCGTATTTCTATGTCCCTCTTCCCGTATTGGGGCGCGAGTGTCCTCTGAAATACGTAATTCTTGTATTACCTGTGTCAGCTGATCTTGTACTTCGCGGATTTCTCTTTTGTGTTGCGTATTAATTTGATTTTGATTTTGTTTGAATTTTCTAATTTGTTCATACTCTTCTGTGTCAGTGAAGGCTACAGGTCTAGTGTCATTCAGATCATCATCTACCTTCGTAGATAAGTTAGTGAACTGATCTGAAAGTTCGGCTACTTTATCCGATAGTGTACTTATTTCCTCAGTGTGTTTTTCTGAACCAAGTTTCAGAGTATCTACTGTGTCCTTTAAGTTTTCGTGAGATTTTGCAAGTTGCGTAACCGAATCGGTAGATGCAACTGAGTCGATTTTAGCCGACAAGGTCTCATGATTTTCATGAACAATGGTTTGCAGTTCTTTTATGGCTGCTTCGTGATTCTGTAATGCATTTTCATGACGCGAAAAAATAGGTTGGAAATGCTCACAAATTTGTGTTTTTACGTCATTACAGACTTTTTGACATTTCGATTCAATGTTATGTAACTCAGTAGTTAAATCTTCACGTGTTTGTTCAAGAGTTTGTTCCAATGAGTCTAACTTTTGTAGCTGTTGCTGTGTTTGTCTCTGATTTTGTTCAATTGTGTCTAATTTTTGAAGCTTTTGCTGTGTTTGTCCCATTTGCTGTATTAATTGTAATAACAATGCACTGGTGTCTGGAACATGTTCCTCAGTGCTTTTCGGCAGTGCATTTGCACCGGAAACATTCACATTTTGACAAGCAGAAAATGTGTCTTGACTTATTTGAGAAAACGGTGAGGACCCAAATCCTGAATCCACAGCATTTCCGAGATTGTTTCCTGTCATTTCGGATTCCTGAGGCGAGCTGTCGCCGACCGATCGATCGATAATGCTTCCCTGCTCACTATTTGTTTCACTGTCTACGCCATTGTTTACAACCCGCTCCATTTCCCTATGCGCAATTACCAAATTACTACTTTTAACATTAGTTAATTCATTATTCTGCGGCGCTAACATACTGCTTTCGTCTTCGCTGTCATTTCTCAATTTATTTTGGAGCCTAGTGTTACGTTTTTCACACGCCATTATTGTCACAGTATTTCACACGACAACACAGAAAAACACAATTTGAAGAGCAAAAATAAGAGAACACATTAACATAACACTGAAAATAATATCTAGTTAATTGCAGCTGCGAAATACTTGGTGCAAATCTACATGCATGCCACAACTGTTTTACTGTACAACAATGAAAAACTACAACTACAATGGAAATTCTCTCTATAATTACGCGCTAGCAATAAACAAAATCTACACTAATTACACAAACTACAAGAAAAAAAATCAAAAGATTCCAGTGAGGTATCCTAGGCTAAGGGTCGACATATGAAACGTCCCCTTTCTAACAATTTTACGGGACTGTGCTTAACCTGACACACAATATTTTTTAGCGCAACGCAATCTGACTTTCAACACACAATATTTTGTTAGCGCAACGCAATCTGACTTTCAAAATTCTCTACAAGAGAATGGCCCTGACTAACATTAAACTATACGTCTCACAAATCACTTACCTCACCAAAAATCTTCGCTGCTCAAGCTACTGCAATACAGCGAGCGCCACTACTGCCAGCTAAATAAAAGATTCAAACTATGGAAGGCACTAACTACTGATAGGGATAGTTAGCAAATGAAAGATATTAATAGAGAACAAACAATGTATTTACCTTGATATGACAAATTACAAAACTCCGCCATCTCTCTCCCCACATCCACCACTGCTGGCGGCTCACCTCCAACTGCCCAACGCTACGCGCTGTTCACAGCCAGCTGCCTAACACTACAATGGCGAGTATTACAACAATGAAAAGCAGCCACAGACTGCACACGGCACAGCCGGTGATTTTCGTACTGAGGTGTCGCCATATGAAACGTCCCCTTTTTTAAACAATTTTACATGACTGTGCATAAACTGACACACAATATTTTGTTAGCGCAACGCAATCTGACTTTCAACACACAATATTTTGTTAGCGCAACGCAATCTGACTTTCAAAATTCTCTGCAAGAGAATGGCCCTGACTAACATTAAACTATCTCTTTCACAAATCACTTACCTCACAAAAATCTTCGCTGCTCAAGCTACTGCAATACAGCGAGCGCCACTACTGCCAGCTAAATAAAAGATTCGAACTATGGAAGGCACTAACTACTCATAGGGATAGTTAGCAAATAAAAGATATTAATAGAGAACCAACAATGTATTTACCTTGATATCATGACAAATTACAAAACTCCGCCATCTCTCTCCCCACATCCACCACTGCTGGCGGCTCACCTCCAACTGCCCAACGCTACGCGCTGTTCACAGCCAGCTGCCTAACACTACAATGGCGAGTATTACAACAATGAAAAGCAGCCACAGACTGCACACGGCACAGCCGGTGATTTTCATACTGAGGTGGCGTTACCAATAAAAAAACCTAAACAGCCTACTTACAATATGACTGTTTTGTATTACAATTTTGTGGTGATTAATTGAAGTTATTATTTCTATGATCAGTAATTCTTTCGAGGTCCATACAATTATTTCATGTAATAAATACTTTGAGTACTATCAAGTTTGTGTTAAAAAAGCTCACTAAAAAATAACTTAAAATTGGGGCCAGGAAAAGTTAGTTGTGTGGAAATTTAAATTTTTTTATCACTGTATTTTCATCAAAATATGTTTCTTTGTGAACTTTTTTTACTGATTATTGAAACATATGAAAGTTAGCTGTATTTTAATCCTAAGTGCCCCCAGAATTATCTATAAAAGGAGAAAATTATTTTTTACATTTTATTGTACTGAAGTAGTGTGAAAGGAATAGCACTGTTAAACCAAATAATGTTTTGAAAAATGTTCTGCATAAGAGGCAACTCGTCTTTTCAAAATTATTTGCTACTTATAGTTAATAGTTGCCTCTTTCAGTAGTAAAACAATACTTAAAGTTCTATTTTTTAAAAAATTTGTAGTATCAAACATCTGTTTTTTGTGGCTGAATTATTTTTTGATGTATAAATGTATTTGTAATAGTTCCCACATCCAAACACATCATGCTCTGGAATTCCAACATAAATTTAACAAAACATTTATTTACAATACATGGCTGTACTCCGTATCGACAAAAATGTGGAATTTTTCAGATATGTATCTCACATGTTCAAGTAAAGGGTAACATAAAAGCCAGATGATGATGAAACATTAATTTACAATACATGGCTGCACTCCATATCAACAAAAATGTGGAATTTTTCAGATATGTATCTCACATGTTCAAGTAAAGGCTAACATAAAAGCCAGATGATGATGAAACATTAATTTACAATACATGGCTGTACTCCATATCGACAAAAATGTGAAATTTTTCAGATATGTATCTCACATGTCCAAGTAAAGGCTAACATAAAAGCCAGATGATGATGAATACGGAAAGGACAACTCAAACTCAAAATATGACTCATAGATGTGTAATGGACACAATCTTAAGAGAAACAAGTCTATGACTGCAATGTAAACAGGACTTCGTGGAAGTGATGAGTATATAATGTTTGTATATGTTTTGTGATTATAGGACATTTGAACTTACAATTAAATTTGAGCTGTATTATGAGAATATTAAAGTGAAAGAAGATGCATACGAATATTCATTTCAGTATTTTGTAATTTCACATTCTTTTTTAAAATTAAATGTCATGCCAGGTGTTCACTGCTACACAAATGTGATTACGTGGACTGAATTGTATCATTAAAATACTTTACAGATTTTCATAAAATTGTAACAATTAAGGTCTAATAAAACTATTGTGTAAGTTGTGGTCTAGCGGTAGTATCTTTGATTAGTAATAAAAACGTACTAAGTCGCGCTTTCTAATCCCGACACTGCTTAAATTTTGATTAAAAATCAGCATTTGTGGCCGAAGACTTCATACATAAAAAAGTCACCCTCATACTGCAACGGTCTTGTCAAAAAGGGCGTAGGAGCAGACAGAGGTTCAGGGCACTCTCTTGTCATAGGGCTGGGAAACTGCCCCTAAAGGCGGAACAATCAGCACTGATCAACGGCATGAGGATGCAGAAGGCAATGGAAACCACTGCATTAAAGAAATGTAACGTGTGTCCACAGGACATATGGTCTGTAATTGGAAACTGTCATGATGATCCCTCCATTGGCAAAAGATTCTAGAATAATTCCCCTTCTGGATCTCCCGGAGGGGACTGCCAAAGGTGAGGGGACCATGATTAAGAGTCTGACTAACCAACGAAACTAAAACGTTCTGCGAGTCAGGGCGTGGAATGTAAGAAGCTTGAAAGTGGTAGGGAAACTAGAAAATCTGAAAAGGGAAATGCAAAGGCTTAATGTATATGTAGTAGGGGTCAGTGAATTGAAATGGAAAGAAGACAAGGATATCTGGTCAGATGAGTATAGGATAATGTCAACAGCAGGAGAAAATAGTATAACAGGAGTAGGATTCGTTATGAATAGGAAGGTGGGGCAGAGAGTGTGTTACTGTGAAAAGTTCAGTGATAAGGTTGTTCTTATCAGAATCGACAGCAAACCAATACCGACAACGATAGTTCAGGTATACATATCGATGTTGCAAGCTGAATAAGAAAAGACAGTATATGAGGATATTGAGAGGGGAATACAGTACGCAAAGGGAGACAAAAAATCTAATAGTCATGGTAGAATGGAATGCAGTTGAAGGGGAAGGAGTAGAAAAAAGGTTACAAGAGAATATGGGCTTGGGACAAAGAATTAGAGAGGAGAAAGACTAATTGAGTTCTGTAACACGTTTCAGCTAGTAATAGCGAATACTATGTTCAAGAATCACAAGAGGAGGAGGTATAGTTGGAAAAGGCCGGAAGATATGGGAAGATTTCAATTACATTATATTATGGTCAGACAAAGATTCCAAAATGAGATATTGGATTGTAAGCCTTACCCAGAGCAGATATAGACTCAGATCACAATATAACAGTGATAAAGAGTAGGCTAAAGCTTGACATTAATCAGGAAGAATCAATGCACAAAGAAGTGGGATTCAGAAGTACTAAGGAATGACGAGATACACTTGAAGTTCTCTAAGGCTATAGATACAGAAATAAGGAATAGCTCAGTAGGCATTACAGTTGAATGGATATCTCTAAAATGGGCCAATACAGAAGCTGGAAAGAAAAGCATAGGTACAAAGAAAGGAACTGTGAAGAAACCATGGGTAACGGAAGAAATACTTCATATGATTGATGAAAGGAGGCAGTACAAAAGTGTTCCATGAAACTCAGGAATACAGAAATACAAGTCGCTCAGGAATGAAATAAATAGGAAGTGCAGGGAAGCTAAGACGAAATGGCTGCATGAACAATGTGAAGATATCGAAAAAGAAATGATTGTCGGAAGGACACGCTCAGCATACTGCATAGTCAAAACAACCTTCTGTGACATTAAAAGAAAGGGTGGTAACATTAAGAGTGCAACGGGAATTTCACTGATAAATGCAGAGGAGAGAGCTGATAAGTGGAAAGAATGCAGTGAAAGCCTCTATGAGGGGGAAAATTTGCATGGCCTGATAGAAGACGAAACAGGAGTCGATTTTGAGACGATGGGGATCCAGTATTAGAATCGGAATTTAAAAGAGATTTGGAGGACTTCAGATCAAATGAGACAGAAGGGATGGATAACATTCCATCAGAATTTCTAAAATAATTGAGGTAAGTGGTAACAAAGCGACTATTCACGTTGGTGTGTAGAATGTATGAGTCTGGCGACATACCATCTGACTTTTGGAAAATATCATCCACAAAATACCGAAGACTAAAAGAGCTGACAAGGATGAGAATTAGGCACCATCAGCTTATGCATCCAAGTTGCTGACAAGTGTAATATATAGAAGAATGGAAACGAAAATTGAGGATGTGCTAGATGACAATCAGTTTGGCTTTAAAAAAGGGATTGGCACGAGAGAGGCAATTCTGACGTTGCGGTTGATAATGGAAGCAAGACTAAACAAAAATCAAGACACGTTCATAGGATTGTCGACATGGAAAAAGCATTCGACAATGGTGCAAGATGTTCGAAGTTCTGAGAAAAATAGGGATCAGCTCTAGGGAGAAATATGTAACATCCAATATGTACAAGAGCCAAGAGGGAATAATAAGAGTGGGCGACCAGGAACGAAGTGCTCGAATTAAAAAGAGTGTGAGACAGGGATGTAGTCTTTCCCCCTACTGTTCAATCTGTACATCGAAGAAGCAATAATGGAAAAAAAAAGAAAGTTTCAGTAGTGGAATTAAAATTCAAGGCGAAAGGATATCAATGATACGATTTGCTGATGACATTGCTATCCTGAGCGAAAGTGAAGATGACTTACATGATCTACTGAATGGAATGAACAATCTAATGTATCCAGAATATGGATTGAAAGTAAATCGAAGAAAGACGAAAGTAATGAGAAGTAGCAGAAATGAGAACAGAGAGAAACTTATCAGGATTGATGGTCACAAAGTAGATGAAGTTAAAGAATTCATCTATCTAGGCAGTAATGACAGTAAAGACAGATGAACCAAGGACTTCATCAAAAGCAGATTAGCAATGGAAAAATGGGCATTCCTGGCCAAGAGAAGTCTACTAGTATCAAACATAGGCCTTAATTTGAGGAAGAAATTTCTGAGAACGTACATCTGGAGTACAGCATTGTGTGCTAGTGCAACATAGACTGTGGAAAACCAGAACAGAAGAGAATCGAAACATTCGAGATATGGTGCTACAGACGAATTTTGTAAATTGGGTGGACAAGGTAAGGAATGAGGAGGTTCTGCACAGAATCAGATAGGAATATGTGGAAAACACTGATAAGGAGAATGGAGAGGATGATAGGTCATCTGTTAAGGCATGATGGAATGACTTCCATGGTACCAGAGGGAACTGTAGAGGGCAAAAACTGTAGAGGAAGACAGATTAGAATACATACAGTAAATAATTGAGGATGTAGGTTGCAAGTGCCACTATGAGATGAAGATGTTGGCACAGGAGAGGAATTCGTGGTGGGCCGCATCAAACCAGTCAGAAGACAGATGACAAAAAAAAACTATTGTTTCTAGAGATTTTTGCACCAAAGAGAACTTTGTCACAATTTATATATACTTTCCTAAGTAAGTTTAACATTTATATACACCTAAATAAAACTTACCCACTTGTTAGTTAGTAAGTTAGTTTCTTGTTCCATTGATCAATCGCATGTTAAAGTAGCTGTTATGATGTGGAACATGTACAGTGCACAAGAAATGCACATATGAAACAAGATTTTTTAATATATATATATATATATATATATATATATATATATATATATATATATATGTTACAGTATATTGTTAAAGATTGATATTACTATTATTTACCCCATTCCCTTAAATGGCACAACATGCATATACTTTATTTATAGATTTATTTATTCCTATTCAAGAATTCATATATGGTATAGAAGTAGTTGTCAAGGAAATATGACTTTTGAAGCTATTACTGCTGTCTGTCAGACATATTATTTATTCTGGTAATTTGTCGAAAATTTTTATAGCAGCATATTTTACCCCTTTTCGTGCCAAAGAGAGGTTGAGTAAAGGATAGTGTAAGTATTTCTTTTTTCTGGTATTATAACCATGAATGTCACTGTTGTTTTTAAACTGGTCCATGTTGTTGAGAACAAATTTCATTAGTGAGTAACTATACTGTGAGGCTGTTGTAAAAATTCCCAATCTTTTAAAAAGATGCCTACAAGATATGCGAATTTGAACCCCATACATTAGTCTAACTACTTTCTTTTTAACAGTGAATACTTTTTGTCTAAGTGTTGTGTTATCACAAAATATTATTCTATGTGACATCAGAGAGTGAAAGTATGCAAAGTACGTTAGATTACTAATTTCTATATCCTCAAAATTGACAATTTTTCTAATTGCAATATTTGCTGAACCTAGTCGATTTAGAAGATCCAAAATATGAATTTTCCAATGAAGATTCTCATCTATTTGTACACTCAAAAACTTAGTAGGCCCTACCCCATCTGCTGGCTTCTGTTGATGTGTTAGAATTATTGAAGGAACTGTACTTTTTGCAGCAGAAAATTGGATGTGCTGCATTTTTTTCAAAGTTTAGAGCAAGCCCATTTGCAGAAAACCAATTAATGACTTTTCCAAAGACCTTATTTATGTCATTCTCAATTGGAGTTCCTTTACTGGATTAATAATGATGCTTGTATCATTTCACCTTCTTGTTTCAGATAAGAAGAGTGGTTGTTCACATATATCACGAACAGAAGGAAGCACATGATTGAACCCTGTGGAACACCTAATGTAATTTCACTCCAAGATACAAGACACAAAACAGTTTTCTGTACTTTTCTGCAGAAAAATGTTTTGTCTTATATATTTGATGAAAAATATCTTTTTAATTTTGATTTATGTATCTTGAGTATTAAAGGATAATAATTTTTTTCTATGCAGAACTTTCTCAATTTGTGAAGTACAAAAATCTTGTAAATCTTAAATTTTCCACTTTAGTAATGGTTATAATGATCTTGAAAAACAATAATTTGTATGTTCTTTTAACATGTTTTGAACATTCCAGGTTTTTACAGTCAAATAGTCATCTATAGTTTTGTAATTATACTTGCACCTATTGACACACTTGTTCAATGAAACCTTTATACAAATATTTCTTTAAATCCACAATAATGTATTGCTTTATGGTGATACTGCTACTTTTTTACATCTGCATATTAATGCTTGACTTCATCATCAGCACATATTCAAAATAACTTCTATTTGAAATAAAGGTCTGATTGTTTTGAGGGAATTTTATAAACAATAATTTCTTTCCAAAATATGGAATGATCAGTTGGTTGCAGGGATTAAATGTTCCATACATTGCACGGTATTGTATTGAGGGTATGTTATAACAAAGAAAGATTTACAGCTTCCTAGTACAATCGAACCTTATGGTATCACTCTGGGTGTACCGAAAGATACGATTCCACCTCCTTTACTGTAATGTTTATTCAGATTTAGGTCTTAAATGATGTAATTCGAGACTTTTAAGTATGCATGCCATATTCTGATGTATTTAAGAAATTACAGTCTTTAACTGACAATCTTATAGATCTCACTTCATAAAAAGTTATAGCTGAAAGATTTTGTATCCATTAGAAACGTAATTTGACTCATTCTTTCTTTATTCCATGTGGATCCTATTGTTTTCAAAATTTATTTTGCATAATGTCAAATGGCAGTTTATTGCTCAGTAGATAAAGAACCATCACCTTATTTTAAAACCAAAGTTAATTTCTTCAGAACCAGTTTATCTTGCAGTAAAATTTTTATGTAACAGAATGTGAACAAATATTGTGATCAAGCAATATCTTGAAATTTTTAAACCGTATTTTATAACGGTATGAAATGTCTTTCACTAACACCTTTTCTCTTATATTTATGTATCTATAAAAATAAATATATTTTACTTGTTTTCTTATTGCTTGTGAAATCTTTGTTTTGACAATACAACTCTTGAAAGCAACGGAATCATACACAGAACTGAAAACACGCTAAATGAATCGGTTTTAGGCAGTCAGGAATTATGAGATGGGTTGTCTGCAATTCGTATTTGGCTCAGTTGTCTTTGAGAATTTATTGTGTGTCTCTTGATCCGGAAAATGGAAAAGTTTTCTTTTGTGTAATAGTGCGAATAGCATGTTTCACTTTTGTGGTCAGAGAAATGTGCAATAAAATGTGGAGAAATATTAAGGAATAGTGTTTTCCTGAAGAATAAACAATCTTGTAAGAAAATGACCACTGGAGACTCAACGAAGAAAAGGTAAGTTCTTATCTTATAATAATCATATTCATCGTATTTTCAGTGGTCAGTCCTTCTGTAACTTCTAAATTTTCTGTGTTAGCAATCTTAGAGGCTAAAAGAGTACATAAATTTTCATAAAAACATTTTTGGGAAAGAGGGTCACGACCATGAATTAGAGTACTCCAAATCTTCATTAATCCAAAGCCTGAATGTGATACACATATTGGATCATGCGTAAGTTCAGCTACAGTGTGGAGATTTCTTGAAGCATAGTGATATCCACAGCAGGGCAAGGAATCTTCGGTTTCAGGAACTTTCTTGAAGAATTACGGCAAGGATTGTTTGGACATAAGTCATCAGACGACAGTCTTGGGGAACAAGTGAAGCATACAGGTCTTGTTATAGCTAGAAAAAGCCTATACATAATTTAAAAATTTGTAATGGCTGCCGGCCATTGTGGCCTAGCCGTGCTAGGCGCTTCAGTTCGGAATCTCGCTGCTGCTACGGTCGCAGGTTCGAATCCTGCCCCTGGCATGGATGTGTGCTGTCCTTAGGTTAGTTAGGTTTAAGTAGTTCTAAGTCTAGGGGAATGATGACCCCAGGTGTTAAGTCCCATGGTGCTCAGAGTCATTTGAATCATTTTTTGTAATGGTTATTGAAAAATATCAACTGGAATAGACTCTGAAATTCGAAGGTAAGAGAGATGAAACACAGAGTGCAAAATGTTATCGGCAGTCGGTAAAATAAAGGGAATGCTGTTACAGGAGTCAAGGACATGATAGGGAAGCAGTAGTTGAGAAGTACGTAAGATAGGAATGTAGCTTTTGTCCAGTGTTGTTTAATCTGTACATTGAGCTAGCAGTCAAGGTAACTAAGACGAAATTTCGGAAAGGAGAGTGCTGACAGAAAAAATGAAAAATTTTGGGTTTGCCAATGATATAATAATTCTTTCCTGGGTATTACAGGATAGTAAGTTCATTTGAACAGAATTGATAATTTCTTGAAAAGAAATTATAAGATGAGTATCAACAAAAGTAGAACAAACCTAGTGGAATGAATTAAATCAGTAGACACTTATAGAATTATGTTAGGATATGAGACGCTCATGAGGTTGGCTGATGATATGGTCCTTCTATCCACAGGGGAACAAGAATTACAGGATTTGGTGAACACCATTGAATCTAACGGAAAAAATTATGGAATGAAAATTAACACAAAGAAAACAAAAGTATTGGCGCTAAGAGGAAATAAAGAAATAGAAATTATGCTGAATGGAGAAATATTAGAACAGGTGCAAAATTTTAAGTATCTTGGAAACAGAATAGACACCGACTGGAAGTGCACCACAGAAATTAAAACAAGGATAGCAATGACAAAAGAGGCATTTTATAAGAAAAGGAGAATTTTCTGCAGCGATTTGAACTCAGGAAGAGACTCATAAAATGTCTTGTATGGAGTGTTAACCTGTAGGGCGCTGAAAGATGGACTTAGAGGAAGAAACTCAGAGAAAGGCTTGCGGCCTTTGAGATGTGGACATGGCGGAGGATGGAAAGAATAAGTTGGATGGACAGTAAAAAATGAAGAGGTACTGAGAAGAGCGGGAGAGAAAAGACAGTTATTAGATGTAATAAAAAGAAGAAAAAGAAATTGGATTGAGCATATATTAAGAAAGAATGACGGACTGATGAAAACAGTTTTAGAAGGTTATGTAGAAGGGAAAAGGAAGCGAGGAAGGAAGAGATTTCAGATACTGGATGACGTGATGGACGGTACAACATATAGCAGATTTAAGAAGGAAGCAATGGATCGCAGAAAATGGAGAGGCAAAGGACCTGCTAATATAGCGGAAAACTGATGATGATGTTGATGAGACGCTCAAAGCAACAGACGAGTTTTCCTATTTGGTCAGCAAAATAACTGATGGTGGACTGATGAGAGTTGTTATAAACTGCAAATAGGCAATAACACCAAAAAATTCTGAAAAAGAGAAATTTGTGAACATCTAATGTAAATTTATGTTGTGGGAAGTGTTTTTTGAAGGTAATGGTATGGAGCATAGCCTCGTTCAGATGTGAAAGATGGACAATAAACAGCTCAGTCAAGAAAAGAGCAGAAGATTTTGAAATATGGTGCTACAGAAAAATGCGGAAGAGTAGATGGGTAGATCGGATAACAGATGAAGAGGGACTGAACTGAACTGTAGAAAAAAAAATTTGGCACAACGTGACTAAAAGAAGAGATCTATTGAAAGTACACAGCCTGAAGCATGAGATAAACGTTAATTTGGTAATGGAAGGCAGTATGGTACCGGTGGTAAAAATTCCAGTGGAAGGCTGTGAGTTGACTGTCAACTCCACCAAGTAAAATATTTCGAAATTTTACCAGAATGAAGAATGTAAGTATCCCAGAATGGTTTTGGGAACGGCACAACAGAGGATGTGGACCATTTCATTTTAAAAAATGTAATTTGTATATCATGATTTGATAACTGCCCTATGATGTATGATTGATTTGAAAACCTCGGGTTTCTTCTCTGAATGACCATAAGCTCTGGTAGTACAATAAATAAAAATGAACAATGCAAATTAGTAATGAAGTCACGCCAATAACGGATCGGTGCCACATCGAAGTGTTGCATCTTTCTTGCAAGAAATACTGAAAAATAAAACTCGTAACACAGTAAATATTGAGACAAACGCGAGATTTGGTGAACTAATAGAGCATCAACATGTTTGTAACTCAAAGTAAATATATATATCTAATCATTTGTAGCTAAAGCCCACAATGATTACATTAAGATAGTTGGGAGTAGAAAAGCAAATCAAAATGTTCAAATGTGTGTGAATTCCTAAGGGACCAAACTGCTTAGGTCATTGGTCCCTAGACCTACACACTACTTAAACTAACTTAAACTAACCTATGCTAAGAACAACACACACACCCATGCCCGAGGGAGGACACGAACCTCCGACGGGAAGGGGCCGCGCAGTCCGCGACATGACGCCTCAAACCGCGCTGGCCACTCCGCACGGCGAAGACAAATCCGAAGAGCCAACTTCTCCTGCTTATTCTCTAAAAAAAATTTGAAGGCTGTGCCTTCTTGTGCTACGCAGGTGACGCAGACATGAGCATCGTATTTGGTCACAAATATTTTCGTTAAATTTCATACAAAAACTAATTTGGTATTACAGGGTCATGGCTTAAATACGCGTACAGGAAGCAGGTTAAAATTGTTTTAGATTGCAGCAGTTATGCAGTGATAAAGAGGCTGGTATAGGATAGTATAATAACACTTTTATCTTGACCACAGTTTTTATTGGTTGTAATACACCTTACATGCTTCGCGGTTGCGCTATTTTCAAAGGAACTGCAATAAAATGGGTATACATGAGAAACACGTTATAACATCGAATAATATTAAATACACTATGACAAATGAGTGAAAATTAACACTTACTAAATATATGACAAACTGTGTCTTATGGACCAACAAAGAGCAAAAATGAATTGTCTAACAAATATAGATTTACAGTATCTCGTTGCTCTTAATATGTTGAGATGTAACTCTCGAAAGCCTCAAGGAAGTAAGTCTGCCAGATGGCAGAAGTTTGCATGCAGCCATGCATAAGTGTGCATGGCGACTGTGATATGTAATATTTCAGTATTACAAATATAATTTGCATGAAAATACAAAGCTATAATTCTGAAGTTGCATGCTAGCGTGTGAGAAATAAGCGTATTGTTTTTCAATCAGCTGGTAGTTAATAATAGTATCTATGCCAGACTAAAGGATGTGGGGAATCCTACAAGTGAATATTAGTGTTCAGGCTGCTACTTCCAAATCAAGTTGTCCCTGACGAAGCATTGCTTGCAGTCTTCTGCCATCAGCATGCTGTGTATCTTCTTGCTCGTCGTTGATCCACCTGTCTCCAAATCAATCTCACTTCTGGCACCAAAATGCAATGGGGTAGAAGTGGAATATGAATAGCTCTTGTTTGTCAGAATGTGCTTTTCTGTGGACATTGTAGGATTCATAGATGGTTTGAGAGACAGGTGTGATGTTTGAGGAAGTTTCAGATAAACCAGCGGTAATTATACAACAGTTCTTTATTGATTTATTTAGTTTAAACGGTCTCCTGAGTGCACCCTACGCTCTGGCGCGGTCCCATGATCCCCTGTAATATTCCAGTATTGGGACAGCTGATGATGGTATACAGTGAGTGTTGTCCAAGTGCTGCTAGGGAGGCAGAGTTCTGAGGTGATGTGAGTACGCTGAGCTGAGATGGCAAGATGCTGCCACGCTGTGGACATAGTGTGGCCACCGACATACTCTCCACTGCAGAAGGTCTTGGTACTGCCCACTTGACGGAAGCCTTGTTTTGTTACCCCAGCGATGGCGAGCATGGCTGGACCTTCACGTCATACTCACGGAATGGTGGCAAAGTGTTGGTCTGCCCTGGAGCTCAGATGCTAAGGTAGCAGGCAGTGTTCGTGTCCTGGCAGTGGTAGATGCGTCTGAATCAGTGGTGCAGAGCTGAACACATAAGTGCCCAGCTGTTCGACGTTTCAGTCGAATTTTAATACTGTTTCTCCCTGTTGAATTCACGGTAAAGACAGCGTTTGTTGGTTGCGGCGAATGTTCTGGGCTAGAGCGACGAGCCAGTTGTCGTAATCGGACTATAGTTTCTTCCTGAGGGCAGGCCCAGCATCAGCGCATGTGGTATGTCGACATGGAGGAGGTTGCCAAGCTGCTGAGCGTGCAGTTCATTGGCGAGCAACAACTGACTTTGGCTATGACCTGATTCTGTCATGGCATTCCATCGCAGGCTCCAAGTCCCATTAAAACTTTACCCTTTAAACATGCAACCGTGGTGCCAATGACCTACCACCAAGGCAGATGGTACATTCCAAAGGAGTGGGATTCAGATCACCACACATCTGTCAAGTTTTACGTTTTCCGCAGCTAACTCGAATCACCTAATTGGAACGTCAAGACTGTGCTTTTAAAACAGACTGCAAAGATTTCCAAACACATTTGTGTATTCCTATAATCCAAGCTTGTGTTGTGTCTTCAATAATCTAATCATCGACGGGTTATTAAATCTTCGTTCTTGCTTTTTTAGAGCAAGTAGCGGCTTGCATTGATGATTGGTATAGTGTTTAAATGTAATGATACGGAACTCTATTAGACAAAAAAATGCTTTCTCATCTGCAGTGAGCTCTGGGCAGTTAGAACAGCAGCCGCCATATCAGAGAGGGTTGACATCCAGTGCCACTGAGTCTCCTCCAGGAAACTCAACGTATCATGTTTCACCAGAACAATGTTGAGCTGCATATGACGAGAAATGTGCCTACCACAGCGTCGCTGGCATGAATATTAATCTGATTGATTGACTGATTAATTGTGGGGGGTTATGGGACTAAACAGAGAGGTCATCAGTCCCACACGTTAGTCTGAAAGCACATTCATCAAACATACACTACTTTCTTCTGTGGATATTTCAAACGGTTTTATTATCTTTTGGATGACCCCATTCAGCCCTCCACGGGTATAATCAACCTAAAGAAAATACATTAAGATAAAACGTTTTACATAAATACGTATGTTATCTGATCAAAAGTATCCAGAAACCTCTAAGTGATGTGGAAATAATCACTAGATGTCACGACAGGTGGACCCATCAGTATAAGAGAAAGTGGGGAGTATTGTTTTGCCAGTAGTGAAGAAGTAAGAACAGAATGGGTAGGCGAGGAGAGCTCGGTGACGTCGAACATGAAATAGTCATTAGATGTGATCTGAGTAACAATCCATCAACATCTCAACTCTTCTGAAGTTGCCAAAGTCCACTGTTAGTAATGTGATTGTGAAGTGCAAACGTAAAGGAAGAACCCATTCAAATCAAGACAAGGCAGAACTCATATATGACAGATAGGAGCTGTTGAACATTGCGAAGGGTTCTTACTAAAATCACTCAAAATTTGCAGCGGAAATCACTTGTGGGTTACAAAGTGCTACCAGCAATCCATGTAGCACAATGACTATGCGTAATGAGATAATGACTATAATGGGGTACAGTGATGGCACAGCTCATATATCTGTAGTCAGTGCTAAGCGAGATGGTATCAAGAATGACGACACTCGACATTGGATGACCAGAAAGGAGTTATTTGGAGTGATGAGTCACGCTGTACACTATAGCTTTCTAATGGAAGGGCTGGGTATGAGGTGTGCCTGGAAACCGTTACCTGTCATCATGTGCATGCCAGTAGTGAAGTAGAGAGGAAGTAGTGATGCGATATGTGGGTGCTTTCTGTGGTTAAGCTGTGGTCCCCTTATTAAGAAAACTCTGTGGAAGTATATAAAACGCTTTACAGCATTGTGTTCTGCGTGCAGGAGAGGAAAAATTCAAAAAGTTCACAAACTATAGGTGTTTGCATCTGTGAGTCGATGGTTTGAGGACAATAATGTTCCTGAAATGGAGTAGCTTGGCCAGCGTTTTGACATGAACTCAGTCGTTCTGATATGAACCCAAAGGAACAACTTTGTTATGAGTTAGATTGTCGACTTCACTCCAGCCCCCAGCGTCCATCACTGACTTCTCTGATTTCGTTTCTCGAGAAAGAACTGGCTGCCGTTCCTCCACCATACATTCAGACACAGAATATCGCCAGAAGAGTATAAACTGTCATACCGACAAAAGGCGGACACACTCCATATTAACGACGACTAATAGGTGTTCGCATACTTTTGATCAGATAGTGCAATCAAATAGTGCAGTAGCTTAATAGTTAGTGCAGAACATGTGGATGTAATTCTCAACCAAATCTGCAGAATTATAACAGGCTGCTTGAAACCCACTCCAGTCGAATGGCTTTATCACCTCGCAGGAATAGCACCACCATCTGTTCGAAGAGAGACAGCTGCGAACAAGGAAAGAAAGGCAGTAGAACAGGAAATTACTCATCCTCTGAATGAGCATGAACCGCTTCCGCAACGATTGAAGTCAAGGAAGAGTTTCCTTAGGACATCAAACAACTTAGAACCCGAAAAAGATAGGTTACAGCTATGGAGGGCTACGAACAACCCTCCCCCTCATTGGAAAAGAGTTGTTGAAGCTTTAACTTCAGGCCATGACGGGGAATTGACAACTTGGAAGTCCCTGAATAGACCGTGATCCGGAGTCGGAAGATCAAACGTTAACCTGGCAAAATGAGGATACATTGATCCAAATGATATTCAGTGTGACAGTGAAGAACAACAGACAGTGCAGCACATGCTTCGGTGTCGATTGCGTCCAGTCTCCTGTACAGAAGATGACCTTCAACAAGCAACAGAAAATGTACTGGACGTGGCCAGGTTTTGGTCAAAAGTAATTTAATCATAACTGTGTAAAGTGTATGTACACGTACCTGTACGTTTCTGACACGAGAATAATAATAAGTGCAAAAATAGAGCAAATGTGCTTACAACTCGGATCCCAAGGACATGCACTGTGAAAGGCACGTGTTACCGTGATCTGATTCGACAATATGTGATCCATGCTCTACAGGAGAGAGGCTCTTTGGGTCACCTGTTTTGATGCACGATGGAGCTCCACGTTGCTCATGAGGTCACTCGGTTACTCTATAAGACATCTGGAGAAAACGGAATCATTAGTGGATCGTTTCAAACTGCGAGATCACCAAGATCACGAGCTTTAAAACAGTGTGATTTTTGACTGTGGTGTTACTTGAAGGACAGGATTTATCAACGGGACACTAAATAACACTGGAGACTGGATATGGGATTACCGAGGGAGGTAGCTAAGATCCCACATGAGATATTTCAGGCAGCAGTAGAGCAATCTCTAGTGCAGTTCCGAGTTGTCTTAGACGCAGATGGTGTCACATTGAGCAACGTTTGTAACCTGGAACGTAAAGTTAGTACGTAATTAACAAATGTCGAAACTACACTACTGGCCATTAAAATTGCTACACCAAGAAGAAATGCAGATGATAAACAGGTATTCATTGGAAAAATATATTATACTAGAACTGACATGTGATTACATTTTCACTCTATTTGGGTGCATAGATCCGGAGAAATCAGTACCCAGAACAACCACCTCTGGCCGTAATAACGGCCTTGATACGCCTGGGCATTGGAGTCAAACAGAGCTTGGATGGCGTGTGCAGTTACAGTTGCCCATGCAGCTTCAACACGATACCACAGTTCATCAAGAGTAGTGACTGGCGTACTGTGACGAGCCAGTTGCTCGGTCACCATTGACCAGACGTTTTCAATTGGTGAGAGATCTGGAGAATGTGCTGGCCAGGGCGGCGGCAGTTGAACATTTTCTGTATCCAGAAAGGCCCGTGCAGGACCTGCAACATGCGGTCGTGCATTATCCTGCTGAAATGTAGGGTTTCGCAGGGATCGAATGAAGGGTAGCGCCACGGGTCGTAACACATCTGAAATGTAACGTCCACTGTTCAAAGTGCCGTCAATGCGAACTAGAGTTTTTAACATTTTTAAATGTTCGGATAATAAGTTGCCGTCTCTTTATCTAAGAATAGAGGATGAATGCAGCTAGCCTCTATCTCTGTGTATTGTCTTGTCTGTATAGACGTGTATCTGTTGCTTTTAAGATCCCTTCACCTTCACACATAAATCTATACAGTAAAGTAAGGCCCCCCCGTTCTTGGCTGATCCGTGATAAGACAGACGAAAAATTAGACTAATGGAGGATTATTAGTATTATCTCTATTTTCATTCGCTCTCTCTCTTTCTCTCCTTTATCTATCTACAGTTTTTAATATAATTTTTCATAACGTGAAATCAGCCAAATAGAGTCTTTGGTGGAGTCCTTCTTCTTGGTAATCAGCGGCTGGCTTGCTGTAAGAGATCTTTAAGTTTATTATTACTGTTAAACACTGCCGTCAGTCGGGAGAATCAATCGTGTGGACAATTTGTTCCTTTTACGAAAGATTGCGAATTCTAGATGCGTGCGAAGCCTTTTTGGACGATTTAACACAGACTCAGTGATTGCCGGCTCTCTTCGACACAGCTGAAACTTCCCCACTAATTACTGGGCCAACGTGATCATCAAATGATTCAGAAAAAACTCATTCGTTCATTCACTCCAGAACAAAAAAGTCACAAACCTTATTTATGGAGGAAATCGTGTATTAAATCCATCTCCATTACATGTCCAGATCTCCAGATCTCCACGCCTTAATTATTTCATTTTACAGTCTCTTTCTCTTCAACAAACCGCTAGCGGCACAAATGTTAATTGGCTCGCTTTAGCGAGAAGAAAAGCAGAATATGTATCTCTCAGAAACACGTCAATCACTCAACAGATACTCCAGAAGCTGTCCTTGTTACCACTCTAACAACCATGGAGAATGCATATATGCATCTCTGTTATTTCAAAGAATAAACGCACTAGAAAATACTTTGGCGGCGTCGAGCTGTCGCCGCATATATTACGAGGAAATCAGATCAGATAACTTTTCCAAAGTGAATGAATGTCGATGGTTTGATTGAAAATGATTAATTGGTGCGTGGTAGAGGGTATTTTCTGTGGGGACATTACAATGCCCCTCGCAGCGAGCGAAGTTTGTGAGCCTAATTTTGATTTACCGAACACACTTCGCGAGCTATCTATTAGTGTGGGTAACCCGGAAGTGATGAGTGTCAGTCCTCCGACTGTTTAAGACAGACGAAGAAAAGAAACATTGAAAACAGAAGAAATGAAGAGACAGGTACGGCTGCTGTATTGCTTTTACGTGTATCAAGGTGTTATGTCTGCTGTGCACAACCAAGGAAGATGATCTTCCATGAAACTGTTATCAGGGTCTACCCATTCGGGAACTTTCTTAAGCAGGGAAACCTTGGAAAACCCCTTAAGCCTGGACCCCCAGCCTACGGTACATAGAAGATAGGAAAGCCTACAGAAGAGAAAAAATAATTTTGAAATTGATCTCTAAAGGAAAGATAGGGATCGATTTATATAACGATTTAGAGAAGAGTGATTTGTGCCTCTAGCTAAAAAAAATTTTACAATCAATAACTCGAGTTTTTTTTTTTTACAATCTTGTTCCCAGGACAATATCTTGCGGTGCTGAAACTCCCCCGGATCTTGCATGTCCTCGACGTCCACATTTGTAGTCGGTCTCCTACGCGGCCCACAATGGGAAGAGTAGAAGGGATAGGGATACCAGATTTTAAATGCAACATTCATTCCAAAAGAATTAGCAATGACCGAAAGGGAAACTCTTCCTGTAAAAGAACTGGTTAGGTTGCACCGTCCAAGATTCTCCTTTTTGAAAACAAAATCCCTATGGCTTCATGCATCCTTTTTCTTACGATGTACTGCAAGGAATTTAGCTATTGACTTAAGGTTTCCATTTATCCATTGACTAATGCTGTTGCCGAAAACATCATAATATTTACTCTAGTTTGAATTTTCTTTTGGACTTCGCATTACCACTTGTGCTTATAAGTCCAAAAATTATGACACATTTTCTGTCAATGATTTATACTTCGTAATTTAAAGGATTCATGCAACTTGCAGTAGATTTTGGATTCAAATCGTCGAATAATGGAAAGTGTGGTTCATTTTATACAAAGACATAATCCATCATTTCCTTGAAAAGTCATATCATTTATCTATACTCATTAAAATTTTATCCTAAATACATATATTTCTCCGCTTGATTGCTGTGATGTAAAAGTTATTAGTAGTGAGGAATGTGGATTCACTTCTTTCATTTATTC
Source organism: Schistocerca nitens (assembly GCF_023898315.1). Taxonomy (NCBI): domain Eukaryota; kingdom Metazoa; phylum Arthropoda; class Insecta; order Orthoptera; family Acrididae; genus Schistocerca; species Schistocerca nitens. Next base: position 145,765,225 of record NC_064622.1, on the reverse strand, counting down.
TCTGATTCATCCGGCGTTTATACATGCACATATATGGAAATGGATTTTCAAACAAAATTCCAAAGTGATCAAGACCCATTAAATAACTACTAATTCTGTGAATATTACTTTCTTTTGACATTCAACAATAAATCAAGAACTCTTAACGTCTAATTATGACACTTTTTTGAAGTTCAACATCAATCAGTTTCCCCTCATGTTTGATGCGAGTCTCTTACAAAGCATATCTGTGTCGTCTATATCGATTCTAACCCTCGCGCCGACGTCAATTGTTTTGTGCGGGAAATTATCTTTGCGGCGTTAACCGTCACTCATGATTCACTACTTAACCGCAAAACTTCACACGTTTACACTGAACATTCACTGGGAACCTCTTTTGATTATGCAGCGTCATTTTCGGGAAATATTTCTTTCTTCTTGAAGGTCATTCAGATCCTTTACAATTCTTGATGACATTAGCAATGCTAAAGTTCTATGTTTACCCAAACACAGGTGAAGCCTATCTCCACTATCTTCTTTGCAGCACTCGATAGTAATAGTTAGTCACTATTTCTACAATCTGTGTCACTGATTAATTATTTCAGTTTAAAGTTTATGTTTTTACGAGCGTTCATCTCTGTCACTCGCAACATCATTCCTCCCTATCTTCTAATCTTCATTAAATTTTTTCAAGTCGTTATGGGAAAATAACCCTTTAATTTTGTTAGATCCCGGGTATGCTAACAGATAAGCCCCAGGGTTCGGAATTTATAGAATGATGTATGGGCCAGTATATAATAACTCTCATTTCTTTACACTCTTCTTTATTAAGGATGATTTGATATGTCTTTTGACTAGTATCTTCTCTCTGACGTGGTACGCCTGTACCCTCTTGATTAATTTGTCATATTGTTGTTTTCTCTGATGAGCCTTTTGCGTCCTTGTCTAATTTTTTCTTCCCAAGGTATCTCAGTTTCCTGAGTTTTGGGCATATGTTCAGTCCAGAAGTTTTCTTCTTTTGCCTCGAACATAAATTCATGAGGTGTATATCCAGTGGAGGAGTGGGGCATGTTGTTGTATATCTGCTCAAATTCCTCCACATAATTTGCCCACGCAGTCTGCTTATTATCGCAATAGGTCCTCATAAATCGATTGAGCTCTCTAAAAATTCTCTCAACCAAATTGCCTTGTGGGTGGTAAAATGATGTTAGTATGTGTTTCACACCGACTTGAGACAAAGCCTGTTTCCATCGGAGTCCCGTGAATATCTTAACATTGTCTGTTATTATCGCCTTAGGTATACCAACATGTGGAAGATAATCCCTTGTCAATCTTAATACAATTACTTTGGCTGTAGCCGCCTTTATCGGGTATAGCTTTACGTATTTCGTACACACATCGAGAAATGCCAACACATATCTAACACCTCCTCTTGAAGTAGGTAACGGTCCACACAGATCGCACGAAATTAATTCTTTTGGTTCTCGGACTAGTATAGAGCATAATGGGTGCTTACTCCCTTTTGAATCCGGCTTTGCTTTTTGACAGATTATGCGTTTCTTCAAGACCTCATGCACTCTGCGCTTTATGTTGGGAAAATAACAGTACACACTTATCTTGTCTGCACAGTTTGTCGCACCGAAATGTCCCCAGGTTAAATAGGTGAACCATACGAGTTTCTCTATTTGCGCCTCAGGTATACAAACACACCAACGGACTTTGTTTGGCCTTCCATAGCGGAAAAATAATACGCCATTTACCAGCTTGTAATAATTTGCCATCTGATCCGAAGGTTGCAGTTGTAACCTTTGAATGACACTTCCCCATTGAGCATCTCTTTTCTGTAACTGTGCCATATGCGCACACAAATTGACGTAGTACATCTTATATGGATTTTCCTGCAGCAGCAATACAGGGAATTCTGAGTTATTATTTACTTCAATCTCTTTGGTCAAACCCTGTGGTGACCTTGATAGAGCGTCAGCACTAATGTTTTGCTGTCCTGAGACATGCACGATCTTAAATTGGTATTGTTGCAGTGCGAGAGTCCATCTAGCCAGGCTGGGGTGTAATAGTTTACACGTTTGTAAAAACGTTAATGATTGATGATCGCAATATACGACAGTCTTTGACCCATATAGATAATAATGAAATTTTTTAAATCCCCAGACGACCGCAAAAGCCTCTAATTCTGTCGTCGTGTAAGTTCGTTCACAGTTGGACAAAACACGACTAGCAAACGCAATTGGACGGAAGGTGAGTTGTCCATTTATCTTGCGTACTTGGAAAAGGCACGCTCCAATACCCACATTCGAAGAATCTGTTGACAAGTAAAATTCTTCTTGCATGTCCGGATGGTACAAAAGCGGTACATTTACTAATTGCTTCTTTATCTCTTCGAATGCTTCTTGACACTCTAATGTCCAGAGGCAGGGCACATCCTTCTTCAACAGACTATTTCGAGCTGCCGCGTTCATCGCCTGATTTGTTATGAATCTTCTAAAAAATGAGACAAGGCCCATAAACCCTTTTAATTGCCTCCTATTCCTGGGTGTTGGAAACTTACTATTCGCAATTAGCTTCTCCTTGGTTGGTAAAATTCCCTTTGCGTCAATTATATGCCCCAGGAACTTAATACTGTTTACTGCAAAATGGGATTTCTGTAGGTTAGCAGTTATTCCCATGGTTTTGAACACGTCCAACACTCGGTTCAGTAAGGTAATATGCTCCTCCCAAGTTTTCGATGCAATAAGCAAATGATCTACAAACACTGTTATCCTGCTTCTGAGTTCTGGGCCTAGTGCATAATCTAGAGCTGCTATAAAGATTCCAGCACTAATGTTGAGTCCGAAAGGAACTACGGTAAGCCGGCCGGAGTGGCCGAGCGGTTAAAGGCGCTACAGTCTGGAACCGCACGACCACTACGGTCGCAGGTTCGAATCCTGCCTCGGGCATGGATGTGTGTGATGTCCTTAGGTTAGTTAGGTTTAAGTAGTTCTAAGTTCTAGGGGACTTATGACCACAGCAGTTGAGTCCCATAGTGCTCAGAGCCATTTTTCAACTACGGTAAATTGGTAACTTCTTCCGGAATAAATGAAAGCCGTATACTTCCTTGATGACTCATCCAACTTGACTTGCCAATAAGAGCTCCGCAAATCAATGCTCGTCAAATATTGGTCATCCTGGAACCGTTGTACAAGTTCGTCTATGTTTTCCGGATGTGTTTTCACTGGAATTATGATTTTATTTATTTCTCTGGCGTCGAGTACCAGTCTAACAGTCCCATTTGCTTTTGGCACGACTAACAATGGGGAGCAGTTTGGGATTGTAGAGGGTTCGATCAAACCCCATTTCAACATGCGATCTATTTCCTTTTGAACTTGAGCCTTTAACCTCCAGGGAACAGGATAGAAAGTTCTACAATACGTTTCGTGCGGCTTAACGTAGAGATGGCATATGTATCCCTCAATAACGCCTGGCCTTTCATCAAAAACGTTTTCATACGTTAATAATAATTCATTAGCTGCTTCTTCTGATCTGCGATAATGCAGTCGGATTCATTTAACTTTTCAAACACTAATTGACCGAAATCTTCTTTGACTTGGAACTCATTAATTACGTGCTCTTTAGAATTTTGGGCCATCCTGATTACTTGCACACTGATCCTACAATTATATTTTCTTGTAAGGCTTGTTTTTTCAACAACTCCCACTCAATTTCTTGTTTATTAACATTCAAACAAATTTTTCCTGTTTTAAAATCTATTCTGCATCCGTATTGACGTACGCTGTCAACTCCGATAATGAGATCTAACACAAAATTTTTCACAACAAGGAATGTGCTTAATATTGCTACATTTCCGAATTCCACACCAAGTAGTGACTGCACCTTTACATTAGCCTATCGAGCCCCAACGGCGCCCATTATTCTGCAATTTTGAACTGGAAATACTGGTACTCGTCTTATAGTTGTGATCCTGTTGAATAGTGCCTCCGCAATAACATTTGTGGTTGCAGCTGTGTCTAAAACCGCCACTATAGGTACGGTCGCCATAATGACTTGCACTTCGGCTACTGCCACCTGTTCCTTATCCTCATCTTGTGGTTCAAAGTCCTCGGTCAGTTCATCTGCCAGTAATCGTCCATCATTATACTTTAGCATAGGTACACATATCCTGTTGCCCCTCAACCAATTGTTGACCGCTCCTCCGGGGCACGAGTAGGTCCTTACAAGTTTGTTGGATTTTGATTTGTCTGTTGGTTGACATCATCCGTCACTTCGGTAATTACCGGTTGATTCGTAGATGTCCGTCCCCACTGATGTTGGCTATTTGAATTCATACCTCCCGGTTGATTCCACTTTCTATTATTGTTATTATTCCAGGCTTGGCGTCTGAAATTTCTTTCGTTCCCCCACACTGGGTTGTATCTTTTCCCGTTCCTGTTGTTCCTTGAATAGCCCCTCGCAAGACCATTGCCGGGATTACTATTGAGATTTTGAGGGGTTCCTCCATTATTTAACGATCTCTGTTCATTCCTTCTAAATGTCGATTGATCGCCATTGGTATAACCCATACTTCCACCTTGCCTACCGTTTGGCGGAGGTTCTATCGCCCTATATTGGAATCTGTTATCACGGGCTTTCTGGTTGTTCTATTCGATAATATCTATATGGTCTAACGTCGTGAGGAACGACTCCAAGTCTTTGTCGTTGCCGTAAATCAATTGATTCCGGATGCTAGTTGGTACTCTTGCCTTAAGTATGTTTATTATGTCTGGCAAGGGCATAGGACTGTCCCAGTATCTCGTTTTATTTATATATTTTTCGAAATACCTTCTAAGGCTTCCTTTCGAAAAGGAGAAAGGCTCTGGGTAGAGCACCTCCTGCCTTAGGCGTTCCTGTACCCCTTCTGACCAGAACTTTGCTAAAAACGCCTTCTCAAAATCGTCATATATCGGGCAAACAGAAGTCATGTCCGAGGCCCAGATCGCCCTCGAACCTTGTATATATCCTGTAACAAAACTGATCTTCTGCCACTCCGACCAATTTCTGGGTAGCACTCCTCTGAAACTTCGATTAAAAACAATTGGATGGACCCCCCTTTTGTCAGGGTTAAAAATCTGGAATTGCCCATGCTTTATCATTTTTTCTTCGGCGTGGCAAAGGCTTTCGTAATCTCCGTTAGATAAGAATTCACGCGAACAACCAGCTTGTGGCAATTTAATGTTTGAATTACTTGCACAACTTCAATAAAATTCTTCAGGGTATCAGACCGCATCGTCATAATTTAAAATTATGACGATGCGGTCTGATACCCTGAAGAATTTTATTGAAGATGACAACGGCCGCGGAAGCCTTCGCTTACATACTTGCACAAGTCGTTATTGTGTGCGAATGGGCAGTAACTGGCTCTATAGTCGCTGCCAACTTCTGCTGCTGCCCTGTATTCATTTGTTCTGAGCTTTGTTGTGAAGCGCGCATCGACTCTTCTATCGTTTGTTTCCAATGCTCCAAATCAGCACCTAACTGCTGTCGCACCTCCTCAAGTCCTTTCGCAAACAAATTCTCTTCCTGTTTGGCAGATAAACTCTGGAATGCTGCCTTAACATTGTGCTCAACGTTTTCACACATTAGCCTTTTGTTTTCTAATGTGATTTCGGATAATTTACCCGTTAATACGTTAATTTGGTGGTCTATAACGTCTTGACGCTCTGTCAGATGTTCAACGCTTTCCTTTAGGTTAGTCTGTGTACGTGCCAATTCAGGAAGTTGCGCAATTGCACATGACATGGCGTCTTGCTTATGTACTAATTGCGGAACCATTTCCACTTGTTCGCGTACAGTATCTATCTTAATAGCCACATACTCCTTCATTTCGACACGTACGCGGTGAGTAGATTCCTCACATAGTGCTTTCACAAATTCTATTTGTGCAGTTAATTTTCGTTCCGTCTCTTCGGCCTGATCTTTGAGTTCCTTGGTCTTCGCCTCTATCCCCTGCTCTAATTCGGAAAAACTGTCTTATAACTGCTGCTTAATCTCAGTCTGGACTAATTTCATCTCTTCTTGAGTTTGAGTGACTGTCACTAATTGTGCTTTAATATCGGTTTTCAGATTTTCCTGCCCTTAGTAACTGAGGCTAATTTCGCGTTGATGTCGGTTTTCAGATTTTCCTGCCCTTCAGTAACTGAGGCTAATTTCGCGTTAATGTCGGTTTTCAGATTTTCCTGCCCTTCAGTAACTGAGGCTAATTTCGTATTTAAACCATTTTGCCTTCAGTAACTGAGGCAAATTTCGCATTAATGTTGGTTTTCAAAGTATTCATGCTCTCGGTTATCATCTGCATCTGTCTCATTATAATTACCAATGGATCTAATCCCTGCTGCGTACTCGCTATTACACCCGCAGCCGTGTCTACAGGGCGTTCTGTTGCGCTATCTGTAGCCATCGGTCCTACAACACTTCTTACTGCTTCATTATTATCAGTGCTAACAGCTGAAGGCTGATGCGTGCTGCTTTGCTCTACTTGACTCATCCTAAACATTGCCCTATTTAAAACCATATAAATGTTCTACTGTAACTATATATAACTCCCTTTTACTGTCACTATATGTAACTCCCTTCACATAAGAGTACTTCTGTGTCTACTTTCTTAATGTACATATACAGATAAATGCAACTGGGACAGGTCAATCAAAACACTTCCTATATATAACATGAACACAATTAATCAATGTTCAAATATCAAATAACACTAAACAGAAAAGCGTATACTTCAACTGCAAAAGCAAGCTTTAATAATAAATATACAGATCTGACATTTACACTGTGCCCAGCGTGCTGTCTTTCGCTTTTATTTGTAGATCCAATTATAGCACCTACGAGTCTTTCCTCTCTTTTCCAAGCGTCAGTTAGGTTAGCTCGTCATAGTTGACATGAAACAGAGAACAAAATTATTTTAGCAACGTCCAAAAACGTGTCCTGTCACGGATTGGCCATTTTAACATTTTTAAATGTTCGGATAATAAGTTGCCATCTCTTTATCTAAGAATAGATGATGAATGCAGCTAGCCTCTATCTCTGTGTATTGTCTTGTCTGTATAGACGTGTATCTGTTGCCTTTAAGATCCCTTCACCTTCACACATAAATCTATACAGTAAAGTAAGGCCCTCCCCGTTCTTGGCTGATCCGTGATAAGACAGGCGAAAAGTTAGACTAATGGAGGATTATTAGTATTATCTCTATTTTCATTCGCTCTCTCTCTTTCTCTCCTTTATCTATCTACAGTTTTTAATATAATTTTTCATAACGTGAAATCAGCCAAATAGAGTCTTTGGTGGAGTCCTTCTTCTTGGTAATCAGCGGCTGGCTTGCTGTAAGAGATCTTTAAGTTTATTATTACTGTTAAACACTGCCGTCAGTCGGGAGAATCAATCGTGTGGACAATTTGTTCCTTTTACGAAAGATTGCGAATTCTAGATGCGTGCGAAGCCTTTTTGGACGATTTAACACAGACTCAATGATTGCCGGCTCTCTTCGACACAGCTGAAACTTCCCCACTAATTACTGGGCCAACGTGATCATCAAATGATTCAGAAAAAAACTCATTCGTTCATTCACTCCAGAACAAAAAAGTCACAAACCTTATTTATGCCGGCCGCGGTGGTCTCGCGGTTCTAGGCGCACAGTCCGGAACCGTGCGACTGCTACGTTCGCAGGTTCGAATCCTGCGTCGGGCATGGATGTGTGTGATGTCCTTAGGTTAGTTAGGTTTAAGTAGTTCTAAGTTCTAGGGGACTGGTAACCACAGCAGTTGAGTCCCATAGTGCTCAGAGCCATTTGAACCATTTGAACCTTATTTATGGAGGAATTCGTCAAATTAAGTCGGGTGATGCTGAGGGAATTAGATTAGGAAATGAGACACTTAAAGTAGTAAAGGAGTTTTGCTATTTAGGGAGTAAAATAACCGATTATGGTCGAAGTAGAGAGGATATAAAATGTAGACTGGCAATGGCAAGGAAAGCGTTTCTCAAGAAGAGAAATTTGTTAACATCGAGTATAGATTTAAGTGTCAGGAAGTCGTTTCTGAAAGTATTTGTATGGAGTGTAGCCATGTATGGAAGTGAAACATGGACGATAACTAGTTTGGACAAGAAGAGAATAGAAGCTTTCGAAATGTGGTGCTACAGAAGAATGCTGAAGATAAGGTGGGTAGATCACGTAACTAATGAGGAGGTATTGAATAGGATTGGGGAGAAGAGAAGTTTGTGGCACAACTTGACTAGAAGAAGGGATCGGTTGGTAGGACATGTTTTGAGGCATCGAGGGATCACAAATTTAGCATTGGAGGGCACCGTGGAGGGTAAAAATCGTAGAGGGAGACCAAGAGATGAATACACTACGCAGATTCATAAGGATGTAGGTTGTTGTAGGTACTGGGAGATGAAGAAGCTTGCACAGGATAGAAGAGCATGGAGAGCTGCATCAAACCAGTCTCAGGACTGAAGACCACAACAACACAACAGTCTCTTTCTCTTCAACAAACCGCTGGCGGCACAAATGTTAATTGGCTCGCTTTAGCGAGAAGAAAAGCAGAATATGTATCTCTCAGAAACACGTCAATCACTCAACAGATACTCCAGAAGCTGTCCTTGTTACCACTCTAACAACCATGGAGAATGCATATATGCATCTCTGTTATTTCAAAGAATAAACGCACTAGAAAATACTTTGGCGTCGTCGAACTGTCGCCGCACATATTACGAGAAAATCAGATCAGGTAACTTTTCCAAAGTGAATGAATGTGGATGGTTTGATTGAAAATGATTAATTGGTGCGTGGTAGAGGGTATTTTCTGTGGGGACATTACAAGGTGACCGAGACGTGTAACCAATGGCACCACATACCATCTCGCCGGATGATATGCCAGTATGGCGATGACGAATACACGCTTCCAATGTGCGTTCATTGCGATGTCGCCAAACACGGATGCGACCATCATGATGCTGTAAACAGAACCTGGATTCATCCGAAAAAAAGACGTATTGCCATTCGTGCATTCAGGTTCGTCGTTGAGTACACCATCGCAGGCGCTGCTGTCTGTGATGCAGCGTCAAGGATAACCGCAGCCACGGTCTCCGAGCTGATAGCCCATGCTGCTGCAAACGTCGTCGAACTGTCCGTGCAGATGGTTGTTGTGTTGCAAACGTCGCCATTTGTTGACTCAGGAATCGAGACGTGGCTGCACGATACGTTACAGCCATGGGGATAAGATGCCTGTCATCTCGACTGCTAGTGATACGAGGCCGTTGGGATCCAGCACGGCGTTGCGTATTACCCTCCTGAACCCACCGATTCCATATTCTGCTAACAGTCATTTGATCTCGACCAACGCGAGCAACAATGTCGCAATACGATAAACCGCAATCGTGATGGGCTACAATCCGACCTTAATCAAAGTCGGAAACGTGATGGTACGCATTTCTCCTCCTTACACGAGGCATCACAACAACGTTTCACCAGGCAACTTCGGGCAACTGCTATTTGTGTATGAAAACTCGGTTGGACACTTTCCTCATGTCAGCACGTCGTACGTGTCGCCACCGGCGCCAACCTTTTATGAATGCTTTGGAAAGCTGATTATTAGCATATCACAGCATTTTCTTTCTGTCGGTTAAATTTCGCGTTTGTAGCACGTCATCTTCGTGGTGTAGCAATTTTAGTGGCCTGTAGTGTAAAACGTATTTCTCAATGATTTATTCGTTATTTCTCTTCCGCGTGTTCTTATAAATGTTTCCATAAAGTTTCATTGTCTGAAGATCATTCGTCTTTCATGGGGGACCCCTGAAGTGGCGAAAGTTTAAGTACAACCATCCTGTTGTTCCACACTTTTTTTTTTATGAGACTGACGTCCGGAGATTTAGCGGGCCAGTTGAGGTATGATTGCGTGCATGTATGTTCTAGGTTATCTGTTGCGAAACCATCGCAAAACTGTCTTATGCATCGGTATTGAGAATGTTACACACCAGTTGTCAATGGTTCAAGTGGCTCTGAGCACTATGGGACTTAACTTCTGAGGTCATCAGTCCCCTGGAACTTAGAACTACTTAAACCTAACTAACCTAAGGACATCACGCACATCCATGCCCGAGGCAGGATTCGAACCTGCGACCGTAGCAGTCGCGCGGTTCCAGACTGCAGCGCCTAGAACCGCTCGGCCACACCAGCCGGCACCCTTTAATAGCGAATGCTCACAGCCAGAAGACTCAGTAAGACACCCACGAAGAAAACCAATATCCCTTGAGGTCCATACTACTTGCCATCATGGATCAGATACACTGCACTCAAACGATCAATAGAAGCAATCTATTCAGAAGGAGGCTCCGAGCCTAAAGGCTCAATGAGATGCAAACGTGTGAACCGAGCAGGTGACCATGCTATGGAGACGTATTCGTGCTTCAGATAGCCAACTGAGCTTTCGTGACTGACAATTCATACAGTACAATAGGTGTTTAAATACAGGTGTGAAGACTATTAAAATATAAAACTGAATGAAAAGTCCAGCAGCCTGCTGTTGCTGTATTTATTTAAGCCGATTAGAGAATCACACAACCGGTGTCGCAACTTTTAAGTTGCACCTTCTGGTGTATATCTGTACAGAATATTTTATAAATTAATGCTTTCATAATGGGTAAGTAAGTTAGCTAAAAAATCTTAAAGTCCTGAGAGAATAGACTTCAAAAAGGAAGAAAATATTACACATCTTGTAACGCCGGAAATGCATATCCTCCTATTTCCATCTATTGTACTATAATTTTTTTTCCTTATTTTGTTACCTGAAGATATGACATTACTGAGTCTTTATATATTGTAATTTTTCTACTATATATATATATATATATATATATATATATATATATATATATATATACAAACAAATAATATTTATAAAACAAGCCAATTATACATCGACATGAATATATATATATATATATATATATATATATATATATATATATATATATATTCATGTCGATGTATAATTGGCTTGTTTTATAAATATTATTTGTTTGTATTTTTACGATGGGTCTTGCCTAGGGAAAACTGTGCCTTCGAACGACTACATCGATAGGTCGTGTGGAGAACCAAAGTGTGTAGGATATCTCTGGGAGTGTTAACTCGGCCGCGTGGAGCGCGGGCAGAGAGAGTCTGGCTGGGGTAGGACGGTGGAGCAGGTGTGTTGTGTGACGCTCCCGCGAGTTGCCGCGCTTTCGGGGTTGGGCAGCATGTAATTGCGCTCGACTTGCTGTGATAGTTTCTGACACGGTGTCGCGGACGGGAAACATTAGCTGGCGCACATCAAGAGCCCGTTTCGCCTGGTGACCGTCTCGAGAAGGAGGCGCGCCAACATCCAGCTTCTGCAACAGCGACGGCCGACAATGAGTGACTGTCGCCACCTCCTCAATCGACGGCTTCAAACCTTCAATCCACCAACAAGGAAGACTGGAAGCACGTAAAGTTTTAGAACTGTACAGCAACTTAGCATGAACCTTTCTTGCTCATTGTCCCAATTGCATTACCAAGTAGGGTCCCTTCCGTTTCTGGAATGAAACCGAGTGTCGTTGAAATTCATACGCCAGCATTAAACTAATATCATTCCATTTCACTGCTTTAATTTCAAAGTTCAGTTAACTTGTTCACAGCTGGCTACAATATTTAGATTACACAAGTAGAAATTAAGAGTGCGAGTTTTGTTACCATATTTTAGCTTACCTGTGGCTGCAGCTCAGCTTGGCACGTACTAAATTTTACTATTGTTAATTGCTCAGAATCATTTAATTCAAGTTCAAAGTTAAATCTCTTATCTCTAAATTGCGTAGATTCAAGTAGCTTTTGAAATGATTGTTGAGGTAGCCCAAGACTAACCTTATTATTGAATTTCGTAGTGCTTCAGAAACAAAATTCACTATTAATTTCAGTCACTAAATTAACTTTCAGTTTTCTGATTCTATTAATTCTTTTGCTAAATTAAGTCAGAGTGAAGCGTAATTTATTACTTCTGACAAACATTCAGTTTTCACACAACACATGTCAACTTTCAGTTGCCACGCTTTCAGTGCTAATTATATGTGCATCAATCTTTCATTTTCAGTTATTATAGTAGTTGTCCATAGGACTGGCGACCGTAATTTTCCCCAAATCTCAAATATCTATTTAACGCCAATTAATTGTTAACCTACCGACCGCACATTTACTTTCTTTATTAATTTTACCCTTTTCTCAAAATTAATTTCCACCAATTTCATTTGCATTTTTCCTTTCATTTAGATGTAACCCTTTCCTCCCTCTTTACCAACAAATTAACTTCGGTGACGACTGCTTTTCCCAAATTTCCATTAGGTGCACGCGGTTTACTTTTTCACTATCATTAAGGTCGATAAGAGAGGGGGGAGGTTACAAGTGGCGACCGTGACAGGACAATCTTCAGATTTGAGATTGTTCTGGACACGAATTTTGTATTGGGCAAATCTGGTAACAAAGTAGTGGTTACGAACAGGCCGTTACGTCAGCGAGAATAAGTAGTGGGAATAATCCTAATTATATTTGAGATTTGGCATTTATATTGAAAATTATTAAAATGAGTGACGGCAACAATTACCAAAATTTGGTAGACTTGGATACGGAACAATCGGTCGAACAGTGGGAAACGCGCACCGCGGTACCCATTGTACAGGGGCAGGCGGCTAGCATGAAAGACGCGACCGCTGAAACGCAACAAAGAGCAGAAATGGAATTCCAAACTTTAGAAAATGTTTCGGAATCGGAAGTGATAATCAAATCTGAACCCCTTGATCTCGAATACGGAGGGACAATTAAAGAGGCACCCGCTACGGAAGTAAAACCGCTGGTTTCCGGGAATTTAGCTGAGTTATTGAATGTTTTGACTAACGAAATCAAGGCTCAGTCTAGCAAGATAGAAACTCAATCGGCAGAAATTAAAGCTCAGGCTGCCAAGCAAGAAGCCCAGTCTGCCAAGCAAGAAGCTCAGTCTGAAAAAATTGAACGGAAGTTAGACAATCAGAATAAAGCTATTAATGTTGTTAACAACAATGTTGGAGTTGTTAACACAAAAGTTGATAAAATCAAAGAAGATATTGTTGTGATTAATACCGAAATCGGTAATCTTAAACAGGAAATGAGAGGCGTTCAGGCGGAAATTGCGAGCATAAATACTCATTTTTATTCCGAAATTAGCAGAATCGAGAAAAGTGTAGGAGAAGCAGTTGCTTCGATCATCGAGAATAAGGTGACGGAACAAATTCAATTAGTGAAAAAAGAGGATCAAAAGAAGGGGGAAACTTTAAAGGCTTTAGTATCCGAAGTAGATACCAAAGTGAGGAAGCAGGCTAATACCTGCGAAGAGAAAAAGAGGGAAGTGGAAACGCTTGCGACAACCACTTGCCAAGTAATTACGAAAGTTTCGGAATTAGAAAAGAAACTTGACGAAAAACAGAGCTATGTGCCAATCTGTGCACATAGTTCGGAATTGTTGACGAAAGAGGAGCGATTCGATCCCTTGAAAAAAGGCGGTATACACGCGACGGATTTCATTAAAAATTGTGAAAGAGTTTTACCCAGATCATGGACTAATGAGAGAAAAATTAATGCGGTTATTGACGTGTTGGCTGGTGATGCCAAGCGTTGGGGCTTAAACCTCGACATCACGAACCTGACTTTTGACGAGTTTAAAAATTTGTTTCTGGCTGAATACTGGTCAGAGCAAAAACAACAAAGTGTCTGGCGCGAAATTATCGTATTGAGGCCTTTCGATGCGAATTCGCGTGGCTCGATGAAGGAGTTTTGTGAGGGCTGGATCCGCAAGTGGGAATATTTGCGTGATCGCCGCACGGAATCCGAAATAGTCTGGGAACTCTACAAGAAGCTTCCAGATGATACAAAACGCTACGTAGGAAGCAATTACAAGGCAATCAATAATTTCCTGGAAAGAGTTGAGGACGAGGACAATTGGCGCAATAATCGCGACAGTGATAGAGGCCGTGGTAACAACAACGGGAACCACAACGATAACCATGGGAATAATGCATACCGCAACCATGGCAGCAATAACAATAGTGGTTCGGGCCGTAATGACAATCGGTACAATGCAAATAATAACAGGAATGACGGAAACCATTATCATACTAGCGTGATACGGGCTTCGCAGAATAGTAATAACACCAGAGGGTGTGATCAGCCGCCTTAGCAGCATCCGGGGAGCGTATCTGCTGGGACGAGACAGGGAAACCATTAGCCGCACCGGTGAGGGGCCGACCGGGCGTGGAGAAATTTTGGAGGCCCAATAACAGGAGAAAACCCAGGTGTCGTCGTTATGAAAATTCCGTATGGAATATTCGACGGCGGGAGAGTGTGCCAATGTTAAGAGAAAGGAGTGCGCCCACAAGTAGTAGATCAGCTGTAGACACGGCAGTAGAAAATACATGCACTGTCGGTGAGAACAATTTAAGTAGTGTTCCGGAGATCGATTATAAAGTGGCAGCTGTAACACCCACAGCGGAACTGAAGGTTGAGTTTAAGAATGATTCGCAAGTGTTGAGAGAAGATCAGATGTCGGATAAAACGTCCGTCATCGAGCGAGGGGATGCAGAGAGGGATGAGGTCTGGTTAAGGCAGTTCGGTCGCTTATACGACGAACTAAGAGATTATAGGGACCTGTATGGGAGAAGTGTTTATGGGGAGCGCGTGCAGGATTTGCCGCGTCTCGTCCCGCAGGAAGATAGTGTTTGTGAAGTGACAGAAAGTTCTGGCCCTAACCGGCAGACTTTACCAGAAATAGTTGATGTTAACGTGGAGCACGAGCAAGATTCGTCGTGTTTCGTCCCGCAGGAGTTAGATGTTGAAGTAGTAACGGAAAGTTCTCGCCCTGACCGGCAGATTTTACCGAAAGTTATAGTGGTAGAAGTGGCCGACCCATCCGACGCAAAACTCCAGTTTAAACATTGCGAAAGTATTGAGGAGAAAGATTACGAGAATTTTAGTGATAGCCGGACACGATTGGTAGAAAAGCACGCAGATTACAGCGTGTATGAGGTTAGAGCTGACGTTATACTGCCGGGCGATAGCAGTATGGGTTGCGCAGATCCAGAGGAAATAATTGCAGATACTACTGGGCACCTTCCTCCATCTACATCTACATCTACGTTTATACTCCGCAAGCCACCCAACGGTGTGTGGCGGAGGGCACTTCACGTGCCGCTGTCATTACCTCCCTTTCCTGTTCCAGTCGCGTATGGTTCGGGGGAAGAACCACTGCCGGAAAGCCTCCGTGCGCGCTCGAATCTCTCTAATTTTACATTCGTGATCTCCTCGTGAGGTATAAGTACGGGGAAGCAATATATTCGATACCTCATCCAGAAACGCACCCTCTCGAAACCTGGCGAGCAAGCTACACCGCGATGCAGAGCGCCTCTCTTGCAGTGTCTGCCACTTGAGTTTGCTAAACATCTCCGTTAACGCTTACCAAATAACCCTGTGACGAAACGCGCCGCTCTTCTTTGGATCTTCTCTATCTCCTCCGTCAACCCGATCTGGTACGGATCCCACACTGTTGAACAGTACTCAAGTATAGGTCGAACGAGTGTTTTGTAAGCCACCTCCTTTGTTGATGGACTACATTTTCTAAGGACTCTCCCAATGAATCTCAACCTGGTACCCGCCTTACCAGCAATTAATTTTATATGATCATTCCACTTCAAATCGTTCTGCACGCATACTCCCAGATATTTTACAAAAGTAACTGCTACCAGTGTTTGTTCCGCTATCATATAATCATACAATAAAGGATCCTTCTTTCTATGTATTCGCAAAACATTACATTTGTCTATGTTAAGGGTCAGTTGCCACTCCCCGCACCAAGTGCCTATCCGCTGCAGATCTTCCTGCATTTCGCTACAATTTTCTAATGCTGCAACTTCTCTATATACTACAGCCTCATCCGCGAAAAGCCGCATGGAACTTCCGACACTATCTACTAGGTCATTTATATATATTGTGAAAAGCAATGGTCGCATAACACTCCCATGTTGCACGCCAGAGGTTACTTTAACGTCTGTAGACGTCTCTCCATTGATAACAACATGCTGTGTTCTGTTTGCTAAAAATTCTTCAATCCAGCCACATAGCTGGTCTGATATTCCGTAGGCTCTTACTTCGTTTATCAGGCGACAGTGCGGAACTGTATCGAAGGCCTTCCGGAAGTCAAGGAAAATGGCATCTACCTGGGAGCCTGTATCTAATATTTTTTGGGTCTCATGAACAAATAAAGCGAGTTGGGTCTCACACGATCGCTGTTTCCGGAATCCATGTTGATTCCTACAGAGTAGATTCTGGGTTTCCAAAAACAACATGATACTCGAGCAGAAAACATGTTCTAAAATTCTACAACAGATCGACGTCAGAGATATAGGTCTATAGTTTTGCGCATCTGCTCGACGACCCTTCTTGAAGACTGGGACTACCTGTGCTCTTTTCCAATCATTTGGAACCTTCCGTTCCTCTAGAGACTTGCGGTACACGGCTGTCAGAAGGAGGGCAAATTCTTTCGCGTACTCTGTGTAGAAACGAATTGGTATCCCGTCAGGTCCAGTGGACTTTCCTCTGTTGAGTGATTCCAGTTGCTTTTCTATTCCTTGGACACTTATTTCGATGTCAGCCATTTTTTCGTTTGTGCGAGGATTTAGAGAAGGAACTGCAGTGCGATCTTCCTCTGTGAAACAGCTTTGGAAGAAGGTGTTTAGTATTTCAGCTTTACGCGTGTCATCCTCTGTTTCAATGCCATCATCATCCCGGAGTGTCTGGATATGCTGTTTCGAGCCACTTACTGATTTAACGTAAGACCAGAACTTCCTAGGATTTTCTGTTAAGTCGGTACATAGAATTTTACTTTCGAATTCACTGAACGCTTCACGCATAGCCCTCCTTACGCTAACTTTGACATCGTTTAGCTTCTGTTTGTCTGAGAGGTTTTGGCTGCGTTTAAACTTGGAGTGAAGCTCTCTTTGCGTTCGCAGTAGCTTCCTAACTTTGTTGTTGAACCACGGTGAGTTTTTCCCGTCCCTCACAGTTTTACTCGGCACGTACCTGTCTAAAACGCATTTTACAATTGCCTTAAGCTTTTTCCATAAACACTCAATATTGTCAGCGTCGGAACAGAAATTTTCGTTTTGATCTGTTAGGTAGTCTGAAATCTGCCTTCTATTACTCTTGCTAAACAGATAAACCTTCCTCCCTTTTATTATATCCCTATTAACTTCCATATTCAGGGATGCTGCGACAGCCTTATGATCACTGATTCCCTGTTCTGCACTTACAGAGTCGAAAAGTTCGGGTCTGTTTGTTATCAGTAGGTCCAAGATGTTATCTCCACGAGTTCTCTGTTTAATTGCTCGAGGTAATTTTCGGATAGTGCACTCAGTATAATGTCACTCGATGCTCTGTCCCTACCACCCGTCTAAACATCTGAGTGTCCCAGTCTATATCTGGTAAATTGAAATCTCCACCTAAGACTATAATATGCTGAGAAAATTTATATGCAATGTATTCCAAACTTTCTCTCAGTTGTTCTGCAACAAATGCTGCTGAGTCGGGAGGTCGGTAAAAGGAGCCAATTATTAACCTAGCTCGGTTGTTGAGTGTAACCTTCACCCATAATATTTCACAGGAACTATCCACTTCTACTACACTACAGGATAAACTACTACTAACAGCGACAAACACGTCACCACCGGTTGCATGCAATCTATCCTTTCTAAACACCGTCTGTACCTTTTTAAAAATTTCGGCTGAATTTATCTCTGGCTTCAGCCAGCTTCCTGTACCTATAACTATTTCAGCTTCGGTGCTTTCTATCAGCGCTTGAAGTTCCGGTACTTTACCAATGCAGCTTCGACAGTTTACAATTACAATACCGATTGCTGCTTGGTCCCCGCATGTCCTGACTTTGCCTCACACCCTTTGAGGCTGTTGCCCTTTCTGTACTTGCCCGAGGCCATCTAACCTAAAAAACCGCCCAGTCCACGCCACACAACCCCTGCTACCCACGTAGCCGCTTACTGCGTGTGGTGGACTCCTGACCTATCCAGCGGAACCCGAAACCCGACCACCCTATGGCGCAAGTCGAGGAATCTGCAGCCCACACGGTCGCAGAACCGTCTCAGCCTCTGATTCAGACCCTCCACTTGGGTCTGTACCAAAGGTCCGCAGTCAGTCCTGTCGACGATGCTGCAGATGGCGAGCTCTGCTTTCATCCCGCTAGCGAGACTGGCAGTCTTCACCAAATCAGATAGCCGCCGGAAGCCAGAGAGGATTTCCTCTGATCCATAGCGACACACATCATTGGTGCCGACATGAGCGACCACCTGCAGATGGGTGCACCCTGTACCCTTCATGGCATCCGGAAGAACCCTTTCCACATCTGGAATGACTCCCCCCGGTATGCACACGTAGTGCACATTGGTTTTCTTCCACTCTCTCGCTGCCATATCCCTAAGGGGCCCCATTACGCGCCTTACGTTGGAGCTCCCAACTACCAGTAAGCCCACCCTCTGCAACTGCCCGGATCTTTCAGACTGAGGGGCAACCTCTGGAACAGGACAAGCAGCCATCTCCGGCCGAACATCAGTATCAGCCGGAGACAGAGCCCAAAACCGGTTCGTCAGACAAACTGGAGGGGCCTTCCGTTCAGCCCTCCGGAATGTCTTTCGCCCCCTGCCACACCTCGAGATGACCTCCCACTCTACCACAGGTGAGGGATCAGCCTCAATGTGGGCAGTATCCCGGGCAGCCACAGTCGTAGTCCGATCGGGGGATGCGTGGGACGAGCTGGCCGTCCCCGACAAACCCCCATCCGGACCCCCACAGTGATGCCCATTGGCAACAGCCTCAAGCTGTGTGACCGAAGCCAACACTGCCTGAAGCTGGGAGCGAATGGATGCCAACTCAGCCTGCATCAGAACACAGCAGTTGCAGTCCCTATCCATGCTAAAAACTGTTGTACAAAGAACGTCTGAACTAATCTACAGGGAGCACAAACAAATCGACACAAAATTTAAACTGTTATTAAAATACAAGATTGCCTAGTAAATGCAGTCATGCTGCTACTTGCGCACTGCTGACACACTGCTTGGCGGCGGAAGGAGACTACGCGATTTTACACTATTCAGGTACTAAAACGCGATGCTACAACTCCCAAATACTATAATACGCCCGAAATTTATGAATTTGAACAATGCAAGTACCAAAAACACGCAAAGAAATTAAGAATTAAACTATGTAACAAATGAGTGAGCTAGGAGTACACGACTTTCTTATGGCAGCTGCTTATCCAACGGCGGCACGGAGGACACTGGCTGTGACCAACCGACACTGGCCGTTCAAAACAAAAACAGAAGACAGACGAATACGCGAATTTACACTATTCAGGTACTAAAACGCGATGCTACAACTTTCAAATACTATAATACGCCCGAAATTTATGAATTTAAACAATGCAAGTACCAAAATTCAAATGGTTCAAATGGCTCTGAGCACTATGGGACTCAACATCTGTGGTCATAAGTCCCCTAGAACTTAGAACTACTTAAACCTAACTAACCTAAGGACATCACACACATCCATGCCTGAGGCAGGATTCGAACCTGCGACCGTAGCAGTCGCGCGGTTCCTGACTGAGCGCCCAGAACCGCTAGACCACCGCGGCCGGCGCAAGTACCAAAAACATGCAAAGAAATTAAGAATTAAACTATGTAACAAATGAATGAGCTAGGAGTATATGACTTCCTGCTGGCAGCTGCTTATCCAACGGTGGCAGGGAGCACACTGGTTGTGACCAACCGACACTGGCTCCAGGTAGGTTGGCAGATGAGATCAGCCTGGCCAAAGAGGAATCAACGAAGGTGACAATTAGTGAATTGATAGCAAAGCAACACTCTCTAGTTGACGAGTTAGAGGAAAAGGTTTCGGTATTAGAGGCGAAGCCACAGACTAAGCCTCAGGACAAACGGGTTGAAATTAAAACTATATGTGAACAGAGGCTGATAAAGCCGCCAGATTAGCCGAATTTAGGATCAAAGATGGAGGGTCTTTTCTGGAATGACCTGGATATAGGCGAGGATTCATTGTGGAAAAATAACGAAACAGTCGAGGACAAGTGTAGACAGATAGTAGTGTCTGTTAATATGCACGACCTACAACTAAACGTGTTGATTGACACCGGTGCAGAATTGAGTGCTGTATCTGGGAAAATATTTGAGTTTCTGAAAGACAGACCCGGCATCGTAGTTATGCCAGTAACAGGAGAGAAAATTATCGGTGCTACTGGGAAGGCCAGTAAACCGGTCACAAAACAGATTTTTGTCAACTTCGAGATATGTGGGGCACGATTTGAACAAGAGTTTGTCGTCGTGCCAGACTTAACTACGGAAGTAATTATCGGGTTAGATTGGCTATTAAAGTACCGTGCAGTGATTAATTGCGAAACCCAAACTTTGACATGTACGTCACAAGATAAAACAATAGTAGTTAGTTTTGACGAGGCAGGAGATGGTGTGCATAGGCAATACCAGCCTATACACATTGTTAACTGGCCAGAGGCTATTGACGTCGGTATAAATTTGAACTACTGTAATGTGAGGAATCTCGGTATTGACAATAGTGTAGAAAGTGAAATGGAAAGTATTGTAGACGGTGTGTCAAACGTAACACACGAACGAGGCCTGTATGAAGTAATAATGAGGAATAAGAGTGTGTTTTCAGACAAACCGTGACTTGTGGAAGAGATAATCAAATTCCCTCCACGGATTGACAGTAGTATTGGTGTGAAAAAAAGATTCTTTGCGAGAAATAATGAAGCTAAAAGCCGATGCTCGCATACGTCGTCATGACGCTAAAGCGCATTTTGCTAAGTTTGCAATTGGAGACTTAGTACTTGTAAAAGTTCATGAGAAATCGAGCGAGATGGACAATGAAATAGCTAAATTTCAGTCTGTTTATAATTGACCATATAAAGTCATTGGTATACCTCACACAAATGATTATTGCTTAGAGTATCCAAGCTCTGGAAAACTATTAGGTATACGGAACATTGTAGACTTCAAATTGTACCAACCTAGGATTGATTAATACCACAGAATGGGTAATTTGTACAGTATGAAAATATAGAGTGTAAGATTTAAGGATTTGCTATGTTGCCATGCTTTTGCAAGACCAAGAGATCATTAAAGAAATTGTGATTAATGAGTAATTAATTTTGATTAAATGATTTAAGAGTAACTGATTATTAATCAATTGAAAAATCCAAGCTGCTATTTTAAGTTTTCAGCTGAGTCACAGTAGATTAAGGAATGTAAATATGATTTTGTAAGTAGCTGTAAGATTTCATAAATATGTGATTTACTAGTCATTGCCAATGTACGTAGACGCTGTTTTAAGTTTCAGGCTAGTACGTGTGTGTAATGATGGACAGTGTTGAGTTATACACTGATAGTATTAATGGACTCCTTGAGATTACTCGGGAGTGAGTTTTTCCGAAAGAATTCAGTGAGACGGACGTTCTGGAAATGCCGTTACACAGGCGAGTGAGATGAAGCGTGCCGCACAGGCGGGTGCAACAATACTGGCGAGGTGGAGCCGCTATCGGCTCTTGTGCCGCTGTCGGCATTCTTTATACTTGCGGGTGAGGAAGGCGGAGATGTTTTTCTTCCAGGACCGCTGATGTGAAAGAATTCTGTTGTCAATATGTATGTTTTTTTTCGATCTGCTGTATTTTATTTTCTTGTTTAGCGTTAAGTGGACTCTCATGGCGAGAATATTCATTATGAAAAGGTTATATAAAAATGTTTATTCTATGTAATTAATTATTAATTTGCGTATTTTGATCTACCTGTTTTTATGACCATGTACTCTGATTAATTTTGTAAATAGTATTCCATTTCTTGATACTATTAGGAATTTGCTGATTTAGAAAAGCTGAAGTATTTTCTATGTTTTCTATGAATTTTAATATATTGTCAACCTGTTTTCTTTTGTGTAAGATGACAGAGTGGAATAAGGTTAGAAATGTCTCCACTCAATTATTATGGTCTAAAATTTGGTTTATGGTTAATTAGCCTAATGCTAATTTTTCTTGATGTTTTGAGCATATGCATTTTCGCTGTTTTTTTTTTTTTTACTTTTTGGGACATTTTCTGAGTCTGTTTAGGTTCCACGAACATCCTCAGACAATGTGGAGCACGTGTAACGCCGGAAATGCATATCCTCCTATTTCCATCTATTGTACTATAAATTGTTTTCCTTATTTTGTTACCTGAAGATATGACATTTCTGAGTCTTCATATTTTGTAATTTTTCTACTATATATATAATATATAATAATTAATATTCAAGCAAGAGAAATTAAAATAGCAACATCACCAATACGATTAGAAAGTGCAGTTAATATACCAGCACTATAAGATTTCACATTTTGGTAATAAATAACTAAACAGTAAGAAACAAAACCTAAACCATCTCATCGTAACAAAATTCTAATCAAATTAGGACTAATAATTAAGAACCCTATAGAAAGAATAAATATTAAAACAATAATAATA
The DNA here is from genome assembly GCF_023898315.1 of Schistocerca nitens. Taxonomy (NCBI): domain Eukaryota; kingdom Metazoa; phylum Arthropoda; class Insecta; order Orthoptera; family Acrididae; genus Schistocerca; species Schistocerca nitens. The sequence continues at coordinate 145,742,581 of NC_064622.1, read as the reverse complement.
AAACGATTTATATTCTTTTCACCCGATATGTAATACGCTGTATAATAATTAACCAAATTCAGAAATATATATAACAAAAGATATAAAAATAAGAGACATTCAATCCAAGACTATAGTAATAACAACCATAGAACCATTTAAATTAATAAGTTCCCACTCAACAAAAACTCTATAATCAATTATTAAATAATAAATACCTAAAATAAAAATTATAGTTCTCGAAAAGATTAAAGAAAAAAAAACTCAAAGAACAAATAGAAAATAAATTCACGGCCTAAGATGAAAAACTTCATATCATTGATTCCACAAAACAATATGTTTAATTAAAATACTTAAGCAAATTAAACAAAGAAATATTCACCATTTAAACAGAGAATATTTAAAGGCAATCAATGTAAAAGTAAAAAATTGTATTCACGAAAATAACCAAGAGAACAAGTATAAACTCCAGAATAATAATTACCGTGCTGAGAATAAGAATATATATATAAAGTATAAACAGCTCTAAAAAAAGATAAAAAATTAAAGCAAAAATCTAAAAGAAGATCAAGACATAATTCTATTTAATAATCTAAGTTCACCTACAAAATTTAATGAGGGGGGAGCAGCTATATTTGAAGATCTCAAAAGGAATCAGCATAAAGCAATTCTAGGTATTTAATTAATTATACTCTTGTTAATTAATAATCTTCGTCTACCTAAACGTTCATAAATAATATTAGATAAACAAAACAATCCAGAAGAACATAAACCATGACCAACCATTAAGGAAAGAGAACCTATACAACCTCACCAATTTATAGTTATCAATCCACCAATAACCATTCTTATATGAGCAACAGAAGAATATGCAATTAAAGACTTTAAATCAACCTGATGAAAACAAATAAATCTAACAATAACCCCACCAGATAAACCTAAATATAATCAAAAATAATTAATCTTTAAACCCAAATAAGAAATAACCTTTATAACACGAAAAATACCATTATCACCTAACTTCAATAGAACACCAGCAAGAATTATTTTACCTGAAATAGGGGCCTCTACATGAGCCTTAGGAAGCCATAAATGAACCAAAAATATTGGTATCTTAACTAAAAAAGCCAAAATTATAAACACATAAAATATAAAATAGTAAGAACCATAATCAACCAATAAAGGAAAATATAAAGTGTTAGAAAAATCATAAACCTTAAATAAAACCAGTAATAAAGGCAATCTAGCAATCAAAGTATAGAAAATTAAATAAACACCAGCCTGTAAACGTTCAGGTTAATAACCTCAACCCAAAATCAAAAGTAAAGTAGGAACCAATCTAGCCTAAAAAAAATATAAAAAGAAAGAAGACTTAATCTAGCAAATGAACAATAAAGCATAATCATTAAAATTAAAACCATAAAGAAAAAAATTAGAATGATAAGAACTTAAATAAACTGAACCTCTAGCAGTAATTATTAAAGAACAAATTCAAAAACTCAACAAAATCAAACTAAAAGAAAAATAATCAATACCAAAATAATATCAAATTGTATTCAAATCCGCTTACGAATAAACACAAATTATAAAAACAAAACTCGACAGAAACATTAAAGAATGAACCAACCATCAACAATTATTCAGCAAACAAAGAGGGATAAAAAAAATAGTTATAAATAAATACTTTAACATAAAGATAGTCCAAAAGAATTTAAAAAATTATTACCATGAGAACGAATTATTGAAACTAAAATAGAAAGACCTAAAGCACCTTCGCAAACAGAAAAAACTAAAAAAATAACAGGAAAGAAATAATCATAATCAAACTCAATAAGAAAAACAATAATTAATATAAACAAAGAAAGAACAATATACTCTAATCTCAGAAGAACCATCAAAAAATGTTTAAGTTTAGAAGAAAAAACATAAACACCAGCAAAATAAACCAATAAAGAAGCAAAAACAGAAAATATAAACATTAGTTTTAATAGTTTAAAAAAACGACGTTCTTGTAAACCGGAAATAAGTCTAGCCCCCACTTTTAAAACTTCAGAGGTGAAAAAGCTTCCATCATCAGTCCCCAAAACCAATATTTTAAATAAACTAACCCCTGAAATGATTAAAATAATAATTATATCACCATCAAACGTAATAAATATTAATTTTATTAAATTAAGACACCCAATATCAATAATCCTTTTCATTATCCTACAAACTTTTTTAGTTGGATTAATAACAGGAACAATAATGGAAAGATATTGATTATCATATATTTTATTTTTAACGTTTCTCGGCGGTATATTAGTTCTATTTATTTATATTACAAGAATTGCATCAAACGAAATATTTCAACCTAAATCAATTACCATAATTATTACCTTAACAATATGAGTATTTATTATATCAACATTAATTGTCCTAGATATAACAATATTTATAGACTTTCTTAATAATTCCGAAACTATAAATATTGATAATTCAATAAATTACAAAGAAATAACAATATCTTTAGAAAAATTATATAACAGACCAACATTCATTATTACAATAATAATAATAATTTATTTATTTTTAGCACTATTAGCAGTAGTTAAAATTACTAATATTAACCAGGGGCCTATTCGTAAAATAAGATAATTTACTAATGAATAAACCCTTACGATTAAGACATCCTTTAATTAAAATTATTAATAACTCTTTAGTTGATTTACCTGCACCAATAAATATTACATTTTGATGAAATTTTGGGTCCCTGCTAGGGTTATGCTTGTTAATTCAAATCGTAACTGGACTATTTTTAGCTATACATTATACATCAAATATTGAAATAGCATTCAGGAGTGTTGTACACATCTGCCAAGACGCAAATAATGGTTGAATTATTCGAACTTTACATGCAAATGGAGCGACTATTTTTTTTATTTGTATTTATTTGCATGTAGGACGAGGAATTTACTATGGATCTTATACAGGGTGATTCAAAAAGAATACCACAACTTTAAAAATGTGTATTTAATGAAAGAAACATAATATAACCTTCTGTTATACATCATTACAAAGAGTATTTAAAAAGGTTTTTTTTCACTCAAAAACAAGTTCAGAGATGTTCAATATGGCCCCCTCCAGACACTCGAGCAATATCAACCCAATACTCCAACTTGTTCCACACTCTCTGTAGCATATCAGGCGTAACAGTTTGGATAGCTGCTGTTATTTCTCGTTTCAAATCATCAATGGTGGCTGGGAGAGGTGGCCGAAACACCATATCCTTAACATACCCCCATAAGAAAAAATCGCAGGGGGTAAGATCAGGGCTTCTTGGAGGCCAGTGATGAAGTGCTCTGTCACGGACTGCCTGGCGGCCGATCCATCGCCTCGGGTAGTTGACGTTCAGGTAGTTACGGACAGATAAGTGACAATGTGGTGGCGCTCCATCCTGCTGAAATATGAATTGTTGTGCTTCTTGTTCGAGCTGAGGGAACAGCCAATTCTCTAACATCTCCAGATACTGTAGTCCAGTTACAGTAGCACCTTCGAAGAAAAAGGGACCAAAAACTTTATTGGCAGAAATGGCACCGAAAACGTTCACCTTAGGCGAGTCACGTTCATACTGAGTTGTTTCCCGCGGATTCTCAGTGCCCCATATAGATTGTGACGGTTGACTTTCCCGTTAGTGTGGAAAGTTGCTTCATCACTAAACACAATCTTTGAAACGAAAGATTCATCTTAGCATCAACTGATGCTGATGCCTAGTCAACAGCGCCTCAAGCAAACAAATGTACAACTAAATGAAACTTTATAGCTCCCTTAATTCGCCGACAGATAGTGCTTAGCTCTGCCTTTTGTCGTTGCAGAGTTTTAAATTCCTAAAGTTGTGGTATACTTTTTGAATCACCCTGTATATACATACACACCTGAATAATTGGTACAGTAATTCTATTTTGAGTTATAGCAACTGCATTTATAGGATATGTTTTACCTTGAGGTCAAATATCATTTTGAGGTGGAACAGTAATTACTAATTTATTATCAGCAATTCCATATTTACGAACAGATTTTGTTCAATGGGTATGAGGGGGATTGGCCGTCAATAACGCAACATTAAATCGATTTTTCACATTCCATTTTGTATTACCATTTATTATTGCAGCTACAGCTGCAATTCACTTATTCTTTCTTCACCAAACAGGGTCTAATAACCCCTTAGAACTAAACGGAGATATTGAAAAAATCCCATTTCACCCATACTTTATTTTCAAGGATTCTATTACATTCGTATTAATAACATCATTATTAATTATATTATGCTTAATTAATCCTTACCTCCTAGGAGACTCAGATAATTTTGTACCTGCTAATCCATTAGTAACACCAGTTCATATTCAACCAGAATGATATTTCTTGTTTGCATACGCAATTCTATGATCAATTCCTAATAAGTTAAGAGGTGTTATTGCATTATTCTTATCAATTAGAATCTTAATAATTTTACCATTTTATAATAAAACACCGTTCCGAGGTATCAAATTCTATCCTATTAATCGGATTTTATTCTGAATTATAGTAGTTGTTGTATGCTTATTAACATGAATTGGTAAACGACCTGTTGAAGAACCTTACATTATAACAAGGCAAATCTTAACAATTATTTACTTTACATACTTCTTAATTAATGTCCATGTTGCAAACGCATGAGATAAGCTAATTAAGGAAAAATAAGTTAATTAGCTTAGGAAATGCATGTTTTGAAAACATAAAACTAGAAGTTTAACTCTTCTATTAACTTTTCTTAAAAAATTTCACTAAATAAATGAGACAAATAAAATCTTTAAACCAACAAAGAAAATAAAAAAATTTAAAGATAAAGGTAAAAAACTTTTTCAAGCTAAGTATATTAACTTATCATAACGGAACCGTGGTAATGTACCCCGAACTCAAATAAAGCCAAAGGATATAATAGCAAGCTTAATAAAATATATAAAATAATAAAAATCACCACCTAAAAAAATTAAAGCCAATAATATTCTTATAAAAACAATTCTAGTATACTCAGCTAAAAAATTAAATTAAATCCATCTGCACCATATTCAATATTAAAACCTGAAACTAACTCAGACTCACCTTCGGAAAAATGAAAAGGAGTACGGTTAGTTTCGGCTAAACAACAAGCAAAGCAAGCTAAAGCTAAAGGAAAAGAAATAATAACAAATCAACAATAAAGCAGATAATTTATAAAATCAAACAAATTAAAACTACCAATTAAAATAATTAAAGATAATAAAATTAAAGCTAAACTAACTTCATATGAAATTGTTTGAGCAACAGAACGAAGAGAACCTAGTAAAGAATAATTTGAATTAGAAGATCAACCAGCAATCATAACGGTATAAACACCTAATCTAGTGCAACATAAAAAAACAAAAACCCATAAGAAAAAGAACATATATAAGTTAAGTAAGGGAAAATTACTCAAACAGCCAAAGAAATTATTAAATTAAAAACAGGAGAAAAATAATAAAGTAAATAATTAGATATAATAGGAATTGGCTGCTCCTTACAAATCAACTTAATAGCATCACTAAAGGGTTGTGGGATTCCTACAAATCCTCCCTTATTTGGATCCTTATGAATCTGAATATAACGTAAAACCTTACACTCTAATAAAGTTAAAAAAGCAACACTAATTAAAACACAAATAACTAATAAAAGAAAATTTAAAATAAACATAAATAAATCATAAAGTATCAATACTATTTGTAGAAAAAATCTACATAAATGAATTCTAAATTCAACACATTAATCTGTCAAAATAGTAAATTAATTAATATTAATCAATATAGAAGAAAATATTTCAACCATATGGTCCTTTCATACTAATATGGATTAATAATCTTAGGATAGCAACCGACCTGGCTCACGCCGGTCTGAACTCAGATCATGTAAGAATTTAAAGGTCAAACAGACCTAATTACTGGGCTCCTGCACCCAAAATTTTTCTTAATCCAACATCGAGTTCGCAATCTGCTTTGTTGATAGGAGCTCTCAAAAACAATTACGCTGTTATCCCTAAGGTAACTTAATCTTATGATCATAAATTATGGATCATAACAACAAACATAAATCAATGATATAATAATGAAGAGTCTATTTATTCTTCATGTGACCCCAACAAAACATCATCATTAAATATAGAAACACAAACAAAAAACTATATAAAAGTAAAATGTTAAGCTCTATATGGTCTTCTCGTCCTAAAGAAGAATTTAAGCCTTTTGACTCAAAAGTTAAATTCGAAAATTTATTAAGAGACAGTTGATTTCTCGTCAAGCCATTCATTCCAGCCACTAATTAAGAGACTAATGATTATGCTACCTTTGCACAGTCAAAATACCACGGCTCTTTAAAAATCCGCTCAGTGAGCAGGCCAGACCTCAAAGTATTTTCAAGAGGACATGTTTTTGATAAACAGGCGGAAATCAATTTTGCCTCATTCCTTATAATAAGTTTAGAAGGTAAAAATTTTCTCAGAAATAAATATACTAATTCTATCATTATTACAAAAATTTTAAAATTAAATTAATAATCTTAATAAAAAAACCTAAAATACTTATAAAATCAAAATAAAAAATAATGAACTAAAACGTAATCTTAAAGATAGCTGGTTTAAAGCTTACTATTATATTTTTATAAAAAAAATTATAGGGTATTAACTTCATAGCTTAGCCCTTAAAGAATAAATAAGTTAATATTTATACTTAAAAAATTAAATAAGAAAAATTAACCTCAAAAAACTAAATTTTTTCTTAAGAAACTAGATATCTTAGGAAACGATTAACATCTCATTTCTATAAATAATTTAATAATAATTATGATACATTAATTATAAATTATTTATAAATCAACCCAAATCGAGACAAGTAAAATAAATACTAAAATTTTGATAAACCCTGATACAAAAAGTACAATAAATAAAATCTACTTTAAAAAATTTTTAAAAATATTTCATAAAACACTTACATTACCAATAAACTATAATTTAAAAAATCGATTCTATAAAATATACTAAGACAAAATTCAACAACATTATTTATATTAAATAATTAAATAAACCAAACATAAATATAATAAAATAAATAATCAAGATATCCTGATATGCACAGAAAAATTTTCAGTGTAAGTGAAACACTTTACTAATAAGTTATATCTTGAACCTCTTCCTAGATACACTTTCCAGTACATCTACTATGTTACGACTTATCTAAATTGAGGCTACCTTAAAATAATAAAAATAGAATAATCAATAATGAGAGCGACCGGCGATGTTTACACACCTCAGAGCCAATATCAGTTAAATTAAAGAAATTAAATTACTATCAAATCCACCTTCATTAACAGTATTTCACCATCAAATCCGTTATAATCAAAAATCGATTGTAATCCACCTCCTCTTAACTATAAGCTGCACCTTGACCTGAAATATTTTATAATTATAAATCTTGAGAATTATAACTCTAACAAGATTCTCTGATAACGGAGATATACAAACAAATAAATTAAGTAGAGTAAATTGTGTATTATCGATCTCGGGGTAGGTTCCTCTGAATGGAATGAGATATCGCCAAATTCTTTGGGTTTAAAGACCTTAACTATATTCATGTCGATGTATAATTGGTTTGTTTTATAAATATTATTTGTATTTTTACGCTGGGTCTTGCCTAGCGAAAACTGTGCTATCGAACGACTACATCGATAGGTCGTGTGGAGAACCAAAGTGTTTAGGATATCTCTGGAAGTCTTAACTCTGCCGCGTGGAGCGCGGGCAGAGAGAGTCTGTCTGGGGTAGGACGGTGGAGCAGGTGTGTTGTGTGACGCTCCCGCGAGTTGCCGTGCTTTCGGGGTTTGGCAGCATTTTATTGCGCTCGACTTGCTGTGATAGTTTCTGACACGGTGTCGCGGACGGGAAACATTAGCTGGCGCACATCAAGAGCCCGTTTCGCCTGGTGACCGTCTCGAGAAGGAGGTGCGCCAACATCCAGCTTCTGCAACAGTGACTGCCGACATGAGTGACTGTCGCCACCTCCTCGATCGACGGCTTCAAACCTTCAATCCACCAACAAGGAAGACTGGAAGCATGTAAAGTTTTAGAACTGTTCAGCAACTTAGCATGAACCTTTCTTGCTCATTGTCCCAATTGCATTACCAGGTAGGGTCCCTTCCTTTTCTGGAATGAAACCGAGTGTCGTTGAAATTCATACGCCAGCATTAAAGAAATATCATTCCATTTCACTGCTTTAATTTCAAAGTTCAGTTAACTTATTCACAGCTGGCTACAACATTTAGATTACACAAGCAGAAATTAAGAGTGCGAGTTTTGTTACCATATTTTAGCTTACCTGTGGCTGCAGCTCAGCTTGGCACGTACTAAATTTTACTATTGTTGTAAGTAGGCTGTTTAGGTTCTTATATTGGTAACACCACGTAGCGCTCTGTATGAAAATCACTGGCTTTGCTGTGTGCAGTCTGTAGCTAGTCTGCATTGTTGTCTGCCATTGTAGTGTTGGGCAGCTGGATGTTAACTGTGCGTAGCGTTGCGCAGTTGGAGGTGAGCCGCCAGCAGTGGTGGATGTGGGGAGAGAGATGGCGGAATTTTGAGAGCGGATGATCTGGACGTGTGTCCATCAGAGGCAGTACATTTGTAAAACTGGATGTCATGAACTGCTATATATATTATGACTATTAAGGTAAATACATTGTTTGTTCTCTATCAAAATCTTTCATTTGCTAACTATGCCTATCAGTAGTTAGTGCCTTCTGTAGTTTGAATCTTTTATGTGGCTGGCAGCAGTGGCGCTCGCTGTATTGCAATAGTTCGAGTAACGAAGATTTTTGTGAGGTAAGTGATTTGTGAAAGGTATAGGTTAATGTTAGTCAGAGCCATTCTTTTGTAGAGATTTTAGAAAGTCAGATTGCGTTGCGCTAAAAAATATTGTGTGTCAGTTTAAGCACAGTCGTGTATAATTTTTCTAAGGGGAAGTTTCATATGTCGACCCTTAGCCGAGGATACCTCACTGGAATCTTCTGATTTTTTTCTTGTAGCTTGTGTAATTATTGTAGCTATTGTTTATTGCTAGCGTGTAATTGTAGAGAGAATCTCCTTTGTAGTTGCAGTCTTTCATTGTTGTTGTGGCATGCATGTAGATTTGCACCAAGTATTTCGAAGCTGCGCTTGCAATTAACTAGATATTATTTTCAGTGCCATGTTAATGTGTTTTCTTATGTTGCTCTTCAAATTGTGCTTTTCTGTGTTGTCGTGTGAAATATTGTGACAATAATGGCGTGTGAAAAACGTAATACTAGGCTCCAAAGTAAACTGAGAAATGACAGTGAAAACGAAAGCAGTGTGTTAACGCCACCGTGTAATGAATTAACCAAAGTTCAAACTAGTGATTTGGTAATTGTGCATAGGGAAATGGAGCGGGTGGCAAATAATGGCGTAGACAGTGAAACAATTAGTGAACAGGGAAGCATTATCGATCGATCGGTCGGCAATAGCTCGCCTCAGGAATCCGAAATGACAGGACACAATCTCGCCAATACTGTAGATTCAGGTTTTGGGTCCTCACCGTTTTCTCATATAAGTCAAGACACATTTTCTGCTTGTCAAAATGTGAATGTTGCCGGTGCAAATTCACTGCCGAAAAGCACTGAGGAACATGTTTCAGACACCAGTGCATTGTTATTACAATTAATACAACAAATGGGACAAACACAGCAAAAGCTTCGAAAGTTAGACACCACACTTGAACAAACACGTGAAGATTTAACTACTGAGTTACATAACATTGAATCTAAATGTCAAAAAGTCTGTAATGAAGTAAAAACACAAATTTGTGAGCATTTTCAACCTATATTTTCGCGGCATGAAAATGCATTACAGAATCACGAAGCAGCCATAAAAGAACTGCAAACCATTGTTCATGAAAATCACGACACCTTGCAAACTAAAATTGACTCAGTTGCATCTACCGATTCGGTTACGCAACTTGCAAAAACTCAGGAAAACTTAAAGGACACAGTAGATACTCTGAAACTTGGTTCAGAAAAACACACTGAGGAAATAAGTACACTATCGGAGAAAGTAGCCGAACTTTCGGATCAGTTCACTAACTTATCTACAAAGGTAGATGATGATCTGAATGACTCAAGACCCCAAGTAATACAAAAATTACATAGTTCAAAGGACACTCGCACTTCAACACGGGAAGAGGGTCTTAGAAATACGGAACAACCACAAAATAATAACACAGGACACTTCGGAAATTATGAAAGAAATTGGCAAGGCACACCGAATTTTGAGATGGAACCGTCGAAACGACGTAACAATGACCGACATGCGACTCGCCGACATGATGATTTTGACTATAAGCTGTTCATTACTACACGTATATTCAAAACATTTAAGAATTCTGGCAACGACATTCATCCACAAGCATGGCTCCATCAATTCTCTCATTGTTTTCCTCCCAACTGGTCGTTAGAACACAGATTAGAATTTATGTGTGGCTACTTAGAGAATGAACCAGCTGTAAGAATGCGATCGGTCATTCACGATTGTCACAGTGAAGGAGAATTTTATCATGCCTTCCTCTCAGCATATTGGTCTCAAGCTACACAAGACCGAGTAAAACATAACATCATAATGATGAAATATTTTAAACAATCTGAATTTTCCAGTCTTGTGAAATATTTTGAAGACATGTTGCACATGAATCAGTACCTGTCAAACCCATACAGCCCCTCAGAACTCATCCGCATTTGCTTAATCAAATTACCTGAACATTTACAACATATTATTTTGGCAGGACGTTGCAAAGACGACATTGAAGCTTTTCAGGGACTCTTACAAGAATTAGAAATTGACACTGACAATCGCAGAACGCGAAAACTGGAACACAACAATTACAGGTCACATCCGTCGCAATTCCGCGATGAAAGAAATAATAACTGGACACGACAAGGCTATTCTCACAACACAAATCGTGACCAAAACAGACACCACCCGTATGACAACCGTTGGCAGAGTAGTAATAATTACAGGGAAAGATCATCTCTCCGCGGTAGTGACTATCACAGAGACAATCAGAGAAACAGACAATTTTGGAACCAAAATAATTATTATCAAGGGAGACAGAATAACTTTAGACGCAACGGTCCAGCGCGCAGTTACGATTCAGGGAGAAATTCTCCACCACATAACTGACAAGAAAGAAACTACAGGAACTACCGACATGACGACAGACGATATAATCGTAACGACAGACTTGAATTGCATCAGAACTGGCGAGATTCAAACAGAGCAGGGCACTCTCGACAAGGTAAATTTGTAGAAGTTAAGTCTCCTAATCCTAATAACGACGCGCGCCAACAAAGAAACAGACAATGACTCGCACCGGCAGGCAGGCACGTGCGCCGGCTGGAATTGAGAAAAATAACATAAACTAACCTTGAGAAAAATTCCAGTGTTCCTTACTGACGTAACCACATGATAATTGCGTTGAAACTGAAACTCTGCGGTCTAGGAAGAGTAAAAGATTGCACCACATTTCACATGTAAAATCGTTTATTTACAGATAATCTGCTTTTTAACTTAGTCTTTGCTATAAAATCTTTCACTTTACATTACCAGTATGCTTTGTCAGACTTAGAATCTGTTAACATGCAACAATGTTTGAAGTTAAATATCCAGTCAAGAACCAAAAGAACTTATTTAAACGGAAATTACGAGTGCATTGTTATAGTGAACAGACGACACAGTGTTATTGTGTGTGTACATTCTTGCTTGTTAGTTGCACGATTACGTAACGTCTATAAGGCTTACATACTTAGAACATATACTGGTACTGCTAATGAGATTTAAAATGCAACATTTTGGTTTACTTGAAACTACATTCTGGATTTAAAATATTTTCTGTGAGATACCAGACGTCACAGTGGTTAGTTTATGTGACAACTACATGGTTTTATCACGACGCTACTAATGAGTGAAAATTTACAATGTTGCTTTTGCTGTGTTTCTGTTTTATATCTGCAGAGTTTTTCTGCATTATTCTGGAAAGTAAAACATGTTTTAGTAGTAACTTTTGTGGTATAGCAACAATGAGACAGCCTTTTTCGTGGCACAACAATACGTTACAGTACAGTACTTTCTTCATCACGCCAATAAGCATAATAACTACGATATCTATACGCAAAGCATTTCACTTTTGTTTATCATGAGGTAAGTACATTGACTTCTGCAGAACTTAGCTTTCGGAGGACGATAACTATGACACTTCCACAGATATTATGTTGCAACAAGACGCACAGTTTAGCGCTACAGTACACGTATTTGAGTGATTAATTCTATACTTAAAACATTTATTTTTAAAGATTTTTGAATTACAAAGAAAGTTTTCCATGATACATTTCATTCCATTGTTGTAATCTGCAACACCTGAGGGTATAATTACATTAATCCTCAGGGGGTACACGCTTACTTTGTGTACCATGTGTGTGGCAAGCACAAGGAGCCCTAGCTAATATAGTATTTGCTTATACAACTTTACACATCGGTACCATATTTCTCCAACACAGAATTACACAGCTATCTGATTATTTAACAGAGAAACAAAATTTTTTTATGTCAGTGTCACAAGTTTACGCAATTACAGAGTTGGATAATTTCACACTTATGAAATTGTATTTTGTCTGTACTTTGTGAACTGTTCATATTTTTTCGGAACGATTGTGATAATATGAGAGCTTAGAATGATGTATTTGGTAAGGGATCATGATTTTTGAAGTACGTTTGAGGTAGATGACTTTATTGAAGGTCTTGAAATTATTGAAAGAATCTGTGACGATTCTGAGATGTGATTGATCTGTTATGATGTTATTTTTACGACGACGACGTGTATTATGCTGTTGAGGTATGTTTGTGATCAATAAGATGATGCTACTGTAAATGAGGAATTTGATTATGTTACGTATTTATTTTGATGAAATATTGAAGAAGTGTCGACGAATACGTATATGAATATTGAGTAGTGGTTAGGGACTCTGATTTGTGGAAAAGGATGTTGGAAACCAAGAATCGTACTTTAAGAGTTATGAAATGTGTGTAAATGCACGAATGTATCATAATGCCGACGGAAACTTTTTGAACACTGTTATATTTATAGGATTTTGTTTCTACACATTTGTAACGCAAATTCTCAACCTGTGACAATATTTTTATATGAGACTGTCACTGTAGCGGAAACTGCTGTCGTAAATATTTCAGTAAGAATGGTAAGCGACCTTGACGTAATGCGTTTTGGGCGCCCAGCTGAGAGATAGTCGTCTGACAAAAGAAAGCCATTAGATGGAGAAAAATAAGAGGCCATTATCCTCGCTATTGACATTTCTTTGTAGAAAGCATCGCAAATACGACACGCTCAAACTTGAAAACATATGATTATTCTGTGGAGCTTTTAATTTATGAAATTTACTAACATGCCTAATGAAATGACGAGAAATATTTTTATGTCTATACACCTGATTATGACTACTGTCTTTCTAGTTGAGAGATTTTTTTACTACCTTATGAAATGCCATGTGGCTAATGAATGATGTTTCATGCCTTCCTTTCTACATATTTGCTCATTTTCTTTAATATCTAGTTTCTAGCTGCACTGCAGCATTGGTTATTATAAAATTTAATAGATGTACTAATATCACTATTTTCTGTCTACAGACCCAGTAAAGAATACGTTTCTGATAAACTTTCTTAGAAAAGAGAGCAGAAATAGATATTTTCCTTCACAGGAATTGCATAAATACTTTTTTTAATGACTTGGTAATTTCTTTTCTAGAATAAATTGTGATGCATCACTCTAGTATTAAGATGTGTCACAGGTATTAGACATGGCCATCTTTAGTGTAATATTTTTTCTGCTTGAGCTTTGTCATGTTTAGATATAAGTTATTGCATTTGCTGCTGCTGTTTGCCAGGCATAGTGTTACTGAATTTGAGTTTGTATTACTCTGTTAAGCCAGTTTTACTACGAATTTATTTTTCTTGTTTGCTGCACATGGCCTTATATTAGTTGTAATATTGCATTTGCTTTGCTAATTTATACTGCTTGCTTTGCCATTTGTATTTTTAATCGCTGCTGCTTGTGTTAATTGTTTTTTGCTGCTGCATTGCATCATTCCTTAGTTTAGCATCTGAGCTCAGTAGATTTAAGTTAGCTATATGAGAGAACGAGTTGTGATGAATTGGAAGAAATGCATTGAGAAGCTATAAGAAAATGGCTTGGCCAAAAAAAGTATTTTGAAAGAGGATATGAGCAAAAAAGTAGGGTTTAGGGACAACAGGTTTAGGTAGGATTTTCTTGGAAATAAATGGTGAGGTAAGATAATGGAAAATAAATAATGAGGTAAGAAATATGTGAACATATAAATACAGAAAGCATGCTTGGATAGGATTTTTTTGGTGGAAACAAATGTTGAAATAAGATGAAAGATCTATGGAATGAAGTTTTAGGTTGGACTGCAGTACCAAATGTTACACTGAAAACAAACCCTGCCCTTTCCTTATTCTGCTATGTGTTTGTGTACTCTTGTATATTTGTGTTTTTCCTGTCTTTATGTGTTTAGCTAATATGAGTTATGTTGTGGAATTTTCCTAATAATATGTTTTTTTTCTTTGTAAAGATGCTTAGACATTATTTATTCTGTTTTGTTTTAATGCTCATGTGTGAAGTTGATGTTTCAAAAGTTATTCTGATCTTTTATGTATGTACTTATGTCATAATTCCTGTAACACTGATGTATCTGTTTATTTCTATTCTTTTGTAAGGCCTGTACTACTACAAATTTATCTGTATTGTTATGTTCTTTAATGATGTATTTTGTACCTTTGTTATTGTATTCTTATGTTATAAAATCGTAATTGACACCAGTTCATCAAATTAAGTAACTTGTAAGTTTCATTTCACTGCACACGTTTCTGTTAGTCATAGTATATGGACAATATGTGAGAAGTAGGGACTGATAGTGTTTGCACATGTGTTAATAATTCAGCAAGGGACTGGATAACAGCATTGCTGGTTCTAAGGACATTTCAAACAAATTTTTTGTGAGTGGACATGTGGTGGTTTATGGACTTGCTATATTGTCCACAAGGCTCTTCGATGGTGATTGTGCACCTGCACAGTCGCAACAGATGGCTGGTGGCCGTCTCTACAAGGACTACAGTGGGTCTGCATCTTTGTTGGCCCACCAGTACCACTATTTCTACAAGGACTACAGTGGGTCTGCACCTCTGGTGGCCCACCAATACCATAATCTCTACCAGGACTACAGTGGGTCTGCTCTGTGCTGACCTACCTACCAGTATTTTTCAAAACTTCGAATGACTCTGCTGCGGGTTTCCTCTGTTGTGGCCCATTACCTGTCTGCATGTCAAGAGTCAGCACTGTCTTTCCGTTGGTAGGACAACACTACTTCTTCAAGACTGCATGGAAATCCACTACTTCCGTGTGCATTTTCTTTTACTGCTCAGACTTTGAGAGAAACACTGCACTTTTACTGTGATGAACGATCAGAACTGTATTTATGGACTGTCAGAAAATTTTAGCTTTTGACCAACATTGTATCAATAAGTGTGTGCATTTGATATCTTTGTTATTGTAATTATGAAAAATTTTATTAAATCATTATCGGCCACTGCCCAAAACAATTTATAAAATTTTTTGTGGGGAGCATGGGGGCTATGTAAGTAGGCTGTTTAGGTTTTCTTATTGGTAACGCCATGTAGCGCTCTGTATGAAAATCACTGGCTGTGCTGTGTGCAGTCTGTGGCTAGTTTGCATTGTTGTCTGCCATTGTAGTGTTGGGCAGCTGGATATTAACTGCATGTAGCGTTTCGCAGTTGGAGGCGAGCCGCCAGCAGTGGTGGATGTGGGGAGAGAGATGGCAGAGTTTTGAAATTTGTAAGACTGGATGTCATGAACTGCTATATATATTATGACTATTAAGGTAAATACATTGTTTGTTCTCTATCAAAATCTTTCATTTTCTAACTATGCCTATCAGTAGTTAGTGCCTTCTGTAGTTTGAGTCTTTTATTTAGCTGCCAGTAGTGGCGCTCGCTGTGTTGCAGTAGTTCGAGTAACGAAGATTTTGGTGAGGTAAGTGATTTGTGAAAGGTATAGGTTAATGATAGTCAGGGCTATTCTTTTGTACGGATTTTTGAAAGTCAGATTGCGTTGCGCTAAAGAATATTGTGTGTCAGTTTAAGCACAGTAGTGTATAATTGTTCAAAGGGGACGTTTCATTGTTAATTGCTCAGAATCATTTAATTCAAGTTCAAAGTTAAATCTCTTATTCCTAAATTGCGTAGATTCAAGTAGCTTTTGAAATGATTGTTGCGGTAGCTCAAGACTAACGTTATTATTGAATTTCGTAGTGCTTCAGAAACAAAATTCACTATTAATTTCAGTCACTAAATTAACTTTCAGTTTTCCGATCCTATTAATTCTTTTGCTAAATTAAGTCAGAGTGTAGCGAAATTTATTACTTCTGACAAACATTCAGTTTTCACACAACATGTGCCAACCTTCACTAGCCACGCTTTCAGTGCTAATTATATGTGCATCAATCTTTCATTTTCAGTTATTATAGTAGTTGTCCATAGGACTGGCGACCGTAATTTTCCCCAAATCTCAAATATCTATTTAACGCCAATTCATTGTTAATGTAACGACCACACATTTACTTTCTCTATTAATTTTACCCTTTTCTCAAAATTAATTTCCACCAATTTCATTTGCATTTTTCCTTTCATTTAGATGTAACCCTTTCCTCCCTCTTTACCAACAAATTAAATTCGGTGACGACTGCTTTTCCCAAATTTCCATTAGGTGCACGCGGTTTAATTTTTCACTATCATTAAGGTCGATATGAGAGGGGGAGGCTACAATCTGGTTAGGAAACTAGACGTGAATCACACCCACCCCACATCAGTTATGTAAAACTATTTTATTTTTTTATGTGCAGTGAAATAGAAGTGTTACCAACTTAATGGCTAGACTGCTATGTGGCAGGTAGAAGGGTAATAATATCTTTATTTAGATCTTATAGGGACTGTGGGTTCATGATCCTTTAACCATTATGATATGTAGGATACTGTGGTTGACGCTACTGAGGGACTTCAATGATCGGACGGGGCACTGCAATGCGGTGCCAACGCCGAAGCGTCACAGAGCCCATGTATTCCAAGTGTCTTGAGAGCAAGCTCTCTGTGTGGTGAGTGCGATCGATTCTTGAACATCCGGTTGGTTCAGCTCAGCCTGTAGATCCAGGAGTCGAGCTCATCTCAGTGCCTCTAGGATTCTAGCACTGAAGTTGTCGAATGTGTCGGAGATTGGAAGGATGTGTTGTTCTGCACGAAGAACAGCTGTACAGGATCACTGGGAGGACTATTGCTTGGAAGAGGCGAAGTTTTGTGTGGACTTCCACATCAGTCCTGGCAAGCAAGGGTACAGCTGTCTGATGAGGTAAAGAATCTACACCTATTTACTGAGCGAGGTGGCGCAGTCGTTACTACACTGGACTCGCATTCGGGCGGACGACGGTCCAATCCCGCGTCCGGCCATCCTGATTTAGGCTTTCCGTAATTTCCTTAAATCATTACAGGCAAATGCCGGGATCGTTCCTTTGAAAGGGCATGGCCGACTTCCTTCCCCCTCCTTCCCTAATCCGATGAGACCGATGACCTCGCTGTTTGGCCTCTTCCCCCAAACAATCCAAAACTACACCTGTTTCTCCTGGACATGTTGTTTAAAGAGGGGTTTGCTTCCCAGGATGACCCCCAAGTATTTGACATGCTCAACTCATTTCATCAGCGAGTTGGGCCATTACCAACAGCGGCAGAGCCGGGAAATCGTTCCCAAAGATGACGAATAGTAATGGTGACAGTACCGATCCTTGGGGCATGTTGTCCATGAGGTATTTCAAGCTGGAGCGATGGCCTTCGATTTCAACTGAGAGTTGTCGTTACTGGAGGAAGCTGTCAATAAGACAGGCGCAGTAAGAAGGAATTGTTCCCAAGTTACAAATTTTAACAGTAATTTGTTCTTACATTCACAGTCATAAGCCTTCCCTACCTCAAGAAAAACACTGGCCATGTAGTTTTATGCATTAAGGTTGTAAGCGATACATTCTGTCACTTGTAGAACCTGTAGTTCGTCGGACAGGTTCGGCTGGAAGATAAACTGTATCTGATAATGTCATTGTCCAGATTTGGTTGTTTCAGTCTGACAAGGAAGAGCCATTCGAGAAGTTCTGATAATGTGGATAGCAAGTTGATTGGTCTGTAGTTGGTCTGTCCAGCTTCGGTAGTGGGACTACATGGGCGATCCTCGACTGGGATGGGAAATATCCCAGGAGCAGGCTCTGGTTGAAGATCTGGGTGAGAAGTACCAATGGATTTCTTGATCTGCGTGTCAGTCACTTTTTTGGGCCAGAGGCTGAATGGTCTTGATTTCAGCAAATGTTGTCAGTTCTGCCAGCATCACAGGACCTGTGTCCCTGATCTCCTGTGCTACTTGTCGTGTCCATGCCACGTCTTCGTCGCCACTATTACTATCTATTGTGTTTTGGGCCTCAAATGTTATGACAAAGATTCTGGCTTTGCTTAGAGGGTCGTAAACCTGGTCTGCTGGACCCTGAATGGACAATTTCGGAGGTTGATGATGGCCAATGTCAAAGGGATTGTACCAGGTTCCACTCTCTTCTACTCTGCAGGGGGAGAACGGCCATCTTCTATATGGTGTTCAATAGCTTGGACATGAAGCTCCCATTGCAGTCTCTTCATCTTTCTGCAGTCAGCAGAGTTGTGGAACTGTTGCCATCACCGTGGGGCCTTGTTCTTGAGTGTCCTGAGGTCTTGCAGCAAGGGAGAAAGTCTTATGGTCCTGAAGTTGGTGTGTGGTGTGAATTGACGCTTGTTGAAATGCTGTTTTGATTTTCCTTGTTAGGGCTGAGATGACCTCATCGATCCTCTCGGTGGTGGAGATGTGTACTGTTGGGCAGACGTTGTTGTTGAGCCATGCAGCGTTCTGATCCCAGTTCATGTCCATAGATTTGGGCAGTTGCATGTGGTCTGTGGCTTTCCTGGTTGTACGGGTGAACCCACGGTGGTTCAGGGTGAGGTCCACTATGATGGTGAGTTTGAGGTCTAGACAAAGGTACCTTAGATTCGCCACATTGAGAACATCAGTCCGTGGGTTCTGTTGTGCAAAAAGTGTGTCAGATCATCAATGCCGAAGATAACTGCGCCCAGGCGTTCTTCAGTGGTGTACAGCTATTCTCCCCTTGGGTTGTTGTAGCGAGAGTTCCACCCATAGTGCTTTGCAATTAGATGTCCACATAGAAAGATCCGATATAAGTGGCCATAAGAGTCTCACTCGTCGAATTGTCCCTGTGGAATCAAGTAGGTTGGTATGATTGTGACAAGGCCGGGGTCCACGTTGATGGCGATAGCCGTCGCTTCCTGAGCTTGCAGGACTGTGTGAGCCAGAGGTGGGTCTCTGTGAAAAACAGAAGTAGGTCTGAAGTTGCTGCCACCAGAGGTTGTCGAGATGGGGGGAGAGGACGTCCTACAGAAGTTGATGGGGACACCTTTGGTTGCAGTGATGAGAAATCCTTTTGGGTGTCCATCGGTGGTGCTGGTGGAACTGAGGATTGTTGCTACTGGCGGGGTAGTGCTGTTTGGCCACGTGCTGTGTAGATTTTCAGTTGTTGTCATCTGTAGTTCTGCCAGAGTGTACCATTTCCAAAGCCGAGGTCGCCATAACTTGTTTTCCATCTGGCGTAACCTGTGTCGTCCTAAGTGGGGTGGTCGATGGGCAGGCGGGGGCGCAAGTACCGCCGGACGGCGATCGGCCGGCCCCTGCGAGACCGTGGCGGCTGCCTAGGCCGCGCGTTCACATTGATCCCCACGCTTTTGCATCGCGTACTCGACTGACGACTATTTTAGCAGTGGCCACGATAGTTTTGAAATTATCTGCAATGAAGCGATTTTGAAAGTGGTCAAATTGTGGCCTTCCGACTGGCGTTATGCCCCTTTCGCAGAACTGCCACAGGTTGGACGTGCTTCGCCAGCTGTGCAACGATGCTGGTGTAAGTGGTTACGTGAACATTCTCACATCTGTAAACGAAGTTCTGGACATCCATACAGCGCAGACGCCCACCAGGATCGTCGTATTGTATGTAGGGCTCTTGATAAAACATCGATACATTATATTTCTTTCCCAATTTTCGATAAATATTTGAAGTTGTTCTTTTGAAACTGAAATAGAACGTAATTTTACATTCACTGTGTGAAGGAGTCTTACTACTTTTTGAGCTTTCATCACTTCCGGTCTTTCTCTTTGATATTGTGAAGCAAGTATAGATGGCACAAAGAAGAACTCCGCTTGCACTCGGGGTGGTGGTGTGAATGGAATAACAAGATGTCCGTTGCGAGAAATAGTACACCAGTTGGGTTAAAAAACAATTTATAACGCCAGTAGTGAGCTATATCTTTACTGAAACTGATGAATAAAAATCTCAATGTACAGATTGGTGTTTGCGGTGGGGGGAGACATGTGAGGAGGAAATGCTGACATAATCGGTGCTACCAAAAGAAACAGCAACGTTTAATTTCAAAACGCAATTTTACACTACAGATGCTAGATCGCTAGCATTTGCAGAATAGGGGAAAAAAAAACAGGGAAGTCGACATGAAGTGTTCCAGAAAAATCCGATATGTGACAAAACTGAACGATGGACTCAAGAGAAGACACCTCTTGTTGTGCCACTTACCAGCAGTCACCATTGTTCGCAAAGTGATTATCGCCAAACGTGAACGTGCATCGTTTTTCTTTTAATTCTTGCTCTAAGGAAGATAGCAGGCTGCTACCTTGTTGATGCACAAAATATCTAATAATAAATCAGAACTTAAATCTTTCTTTCGTTCACTTACGCCATAGTCCCGCAGCGACCGCAGGGTCGGCGTGGTTACAACGGATTTGGCAAGGTTAGCTTTAGGGGTGGCCGGATGCCCTTCCTTCCGCCACCCTGTACCCTCAGGAATGGAATCAGTGTACCCCAGCTGTCTGCATCTAGTGTAAATCGTGAAATAGTGCGGACGTGTTTCAAATGTCTGCGACGAGTGTAACTGAGGCGGAACGTGGGAACCAGGGTGTGGAAAACCGCCTAAAAACCACATCCAGGATGTTGGGTGGATTCGATCCGGAGCCGGCGCGCCTACCCGAATCCAGGAAGCGTTAGCGCTCTCGGCTACCCTGATGGGTAAATCAGTATTTAAATATACAGCTCTAAAACTGGCTGTATATTTATAATGTATAGCCGATACCTTTTTGTCCAATATCGATATTCTTCTATTGATATATCGATTGCTTTCCGGACATGTCGAGCGTCGATAACGATACTTTTTTGAAATGTCGATATATCGGACTCCAGATATTTTTTAAAATGTCGACAGTCCTAATTGTAAGGGTATCCGCAGCAGATCGTACAGCTATCACAGCGCAGACATGTCAACACGAACTGTTGCAAAGCGGTCATTAGCAGTTGGACTATGGGCCACACACCTCTGACCCATCTTCCATTCACGCCACAGCATCGACGTGCACTGCTTGATTAGTGCCGTCAGATCACTTGGAAGATGAAATGGCGCACGGTTGTCTTCAGCGGTAAAAGCAGACACTGTCTGCACGCTGGTAATGGCCATTGACGCGTATAAGATAAAGCTGGTGAGCACTGTCTCGTTAGCGCATTCGTGAAAGAAACAATGGCTGCGTCTCAGACCTTATACTATGAGGGTGCAATAAGCTACAACTCTCGTTCATCTTTGGTGTTTCTAGAGGAGTAGCATTCATCTCGCGCTAGGTGGGGAGAGCCCTACGTCATAGTGACGTAGCCACGCGTCATCATGAGTTTCACGAGTTCTCCTATCGACCGTTGTGTGCATTCTGTATATATTGACTGTTGTGTACCTCTTAAGTCTGCATTGTTATTTTTTATGTGCTTTCATTGTCCAATAGTCCGGTGTTGCTAACGTGTACGTCGTTCTGAACATGGGCTATAACGGAGATGTGAGAACTTTCGAGAAGATACATGAAGATAGTCTGAAAGATTTCACTATCTTTCTTAGTAGATTTACAACACGGAGGCAAAATTAAATGGAATTACATGGTTTAATGTTTCTAGCGACATTCGGAATTATCTTCAGAACCACTTCAATTTCTCAGTTTAACGTTTCTGCCCACATGAATTATGTATAATTCATTGGATTTTATAAAAATACGAAACGCTTTAATTTCTTCCTATTTCACGTTTTTATCCACATGATTTATTCAATATTAATCGGATTGAAAACATGACTAGACACTTTTTTAACTTTAGTTATGGTTATGATTCCTTCCTTCAGATATTCGTTACGTTCACGAAACACACAATAACATCCTACATTCTTTGGATTGCAGCTTAATAATTAATTACTTCACTTTTCTGTCCACACGATTCACGGGATTTAAAAAGAATGACAAGCTTTTTTTTGATTTGGTTATGGCTCCTTCGCTCAGACATTAATTATGTTCATGAAATACACAATAACATCGCAAATTGTTGGGATTACATTTAACAATTCATTCAGCTGGGATGAGCATATCACACAACTCCTGCCACTTCGTTTGTACACATGTATTTACATTTAGCTTTGACGTTATCGATACAACTGCAAAGATCGATATACCTACTCATTTAGTCGATTTAGGTCATTATGACGTAGGGATCTCCTCACCTAGCGTGAGATGAATGCTACCCTTTCTAGAGGGGACGCTAACCAGCGGCGGTTACGTGCAGAATATTATTACACGCGTTCTTTTGCCGTTCTTGCAGCAGGAAGTTGACGTATCGTTGAAGTGGGATAATGCACACCCACACACTGTGCGTGAAACTCAACGTGCAGCAACTTCCTGTCCAGCATGATCTCAGAACTTGTCTCCAATTGAGGAAGTGTGTGGTATGATGGGACCAAATATCACACATGCGACTCGTCAACCAACAACTTTTACAGAACTAGGTGAGCAGGACGAGCAGGCATGGCATAATGTGTCCCAAGACAGTATTTGTCATCTAGACGATCGACTCGATGCCAGAGTCAGCACCTGCATTACAGCCCACGGGGGCTACACCACGTGCTAATATGTATGTGCTATTGATCTGTAAATGTAATAATTTCATGTACTCCATACACAGTTTTGCAACAATAAATCTTGATTGAACTGGAAACTTCTAAAAAGGTGTGTAAGAGGTCCATGATTAAAGAATTTGTTGCTAGCGCACTCGAGCAGATGTAATTTCGATGGATTCCTCACAAACTGCCTGCGATATGTAAGGTATAAGAGAATCTCAGACCATAGAGCAGTGTTGTCAGCAGTAGGAACTGTGTAGCAGTTGTAGTAGTAGTAGTACCTAGCAGTCTGGTGTGACGAGTTGCCTGGGCCGGTCATGTGGAGCGATGGCAGAGCCTGAGCGTTGTAGTATAAGGTAAAAGCAGCCTCGAGCATATGTACTATTGTTATATCAAGTCCCATGTAAGTGCTTTTAAAAAGAAATCTCTTAATAATAATCTTTCTTATAAAAATTAGCTTTTGACAATCATTCAACTCAATTTAAAGATTTTACTAATTTCTCCAATCCATTGTCATCCTGATTATTGTAAAGAAAAATCTGTTGTTTCTTTTTATACATGACAAATCTATCGGCCAGCATTGCACTGAGCTGTGCCAAAAAATTTCTTATAGGAGCAGATATATATGCGTTATCCGAGGACCTTATTGAGGTAAGAATTTTCAATTTATTCAGAATGATATTTCAGGGCCATGACACAGCACTGCTGACGTCCAAAATTTACCAGTTTAAATTCACAGTCAATTAGTGAAAGGTTATAAGTGAGCCAAAATTTTATTGAGAGATTAGTCACATTGTATTATTGGTAGGTTACGGAATTTATCTGTTGGTAGGTTACGCATAATGTGAATGATATAATTATATTTTTTACTGTTGGGAGGTTACGCTAAATGTCAATGCTATACATAATTATATTTTTTTGTGGGGACGTTACAGGTGTACTAATTTTTTCTGGCAGTGTACATCCACTGTATTGAGAATTCTTTAGCACCAGATGTATTAGGTGTAGCTATAGTACTCATTGGTAACTTACGAAAATTCCTGCGGTGGGAATACAAGTAAAGCTGCGAGCACTGAGGGCTGAATAAATTAGACTACCACATAAGGATGTAGACAGGATGGCATATGGAATTTTGAATTCGTTCGTAGAGCGTATTCGGACAGCCTAAATGGGGTAAGGAACTTACTCGCGATAAGTGAAAAATCCGAGTTCGTGTCCAGGGCCGGCTCAAATTTCCATACCCAATTCAGATGGTGCTAAAAGACTTAGCAGTTCAGCAAACATATTTCTAAAAATAAAGAGCTTTACTTTAAAACTGTGCCTTGAGAGTGTAGCATGTCACACATGAGATTCTCTAGGAATAGTTTATGTTTGGCAACGCATGGTTGCTGCTGGATTTTTTCTTTTCTCGGTGCATAATGCATAGAAGCCTTAAGCACTTGATAAGGGGTAATGTAGTCTTGGAACATGTTGTGGGACAAAATCACACATTTGACAATTGGTATTTAGAATTCCGAGTACCGATGCCTGAGTGTTCGTCAAACCAGGAAAGTTCGGGCACAGTCCTGTAAACACTGCTGTTGTATCTTGGAAGACGGGAAGGCCTTGTAACCTCTCCCTCACTTATCGACCTTAATGACAGTGAAAAATTTAACCGCATGTATCTAATGGAAATTTGGGAAAAGCAATCGTCACCGAAGGTAATTTGTCGGTAAAGAGGGAGGAAAGGGTTACATCTAAATGAAAGTAAAAATGCAAATGAAACTGGTGCATATTAATTTTGAAAAGGGATAAAGTTAATAAAGAAAGTAAATGTGCGGCCGTTACGTTAACAATTAACTAGCAGTAATTAGATATTTGAGATTTGGGGGAAATTATGGTCGCCAGTCCTAAGGACAATTACTATAGTAACTGAAAAAGAAAGGTTATTACACATATAATTAGCACTAGAAGCGTGGCAACTGAAGGTTGACACATGTAGTGTGAAAACTGAAAGTTTGTAAGAAGTAATAAATTTCGCTACACTCTGACTTAATTTAGCAAAAGAATTAATAAAACCGGGAAATTGAAAGTTAATTTAGTGACAGAAATAAATAGTGAGCTTTGTTTCTGAAGCACATCGAAATTCAGTAAAATACGGTTAGTCTTGGGCTACCTCAACAATCATTTCAAAAGCTACTTGAATCCACGCAATTTAGAAATAAGAGATTTAACTTTGAACTTGAACTAAATGATTCTGAACAATTAACAATAGTAAAATTTAATACATACCAAGCTGAGCTGCAGTCACAGGTAAGCTAAAATATGCTAACAAAACTCGCACTCTTAATTTGTGCTTGTGTAACCTAAATATTGTAGCCAGCTATGAATACCATAACTGAATTTGAAATTAGAGAAGTGAAATCGAATGCTATTACTTTAATGCTGGCGTTTGAATTTCAACGACACTCACGTTCATTCCGGAAAAGGAGGGGACCCTGCTTGGTAATGCAATTGGGACAATGAGCAACAAAGGTTCATGCTAAGTTGCTGTAATTTTGTGATGCAACAATTTTAAAAGCTGAGGTCTGCCATACAGTTCTGAAACTTTACATGCTTGCAGTCTTCCTTGTTGGTTGATTGAAGGTTTGCAGTCATCGGTCGAGCAGGTGACGACAGTCACTCATTGTCGGCCGTCACTGTTGCAGAAGCTGGATGCTGGCGCGCCTTCTTCTCGACACGGTCACCAGGCGAAACGGGCTCTCGATGTGCGACAGCTAATGCTTCCCGTCCGCGACACCGTGTCAGAAACAATCATAGCAATTCGAGCGCAATGACATGCTGCCAAACCCCGAAAGCGCGGCAACTCGCGGGAGCGTCACACAACACACCTGCTCCACTGCACTACTCCAGCCAGACTCTCTCTGCTCTGCCCGCGCTCTACGCGGCAGAGTTAACACTACCAAAGATCCTAAACACTTTGGTTCTCCACACGACCTATCGATGTATTCGTCCGATAGTATAGTTTTCCCTAGGCCAGACCCAGTGTATAAATACAAATAATATTCACAAAAGAAACCAATTATACATCGACATAAATGCATATATGTACAAATAGTAAAACAATTACAATATACAAAGACACAGAAATGTTATATCTTCAGGTAACAAAATAAGGAAAAATATTTGCAGTGCACTAGATGGAAATAGGAGGATATGCATTCCGGCTTTACACGAGCCCCACATTGTCTGAGGATGTTCGTGTAACATAAACAGACTCAGAAAATGTCCCAAAAAACGAACCAGCGGAAATGTATATGCTCAAAACATCAACAAAATTTAGCATTCGTTTAATTAACCATAACCAATTTTTAGACCATAATAATTGAGTGGAGACACTCCTAATCTTATTCCACTCTGTCATCTTGCACTAAATAAAACAGGTTGACAACATATTAAAATTCATAGAAAACATAGAAAATGGTTTAGCTATCCAAAAAGCCAAAATTCCTAACAGTATCAACAAATGGAATACTATTTACAAAATTAATCAGAGTACATGGTCATAAAAAACAGGTAGATCAAATACGCAAATTAATTATTAATTACATAGAATACACATTTTTATGTAACCTTTTCATAATCAATATTCTCGTCATGAGAGTCCACTTAACGCTAAACAAGAAAATAATATACAGCAGATCGAAAAAAACATAAATATTGGCCGCAGAATTCTTTCACATCAGCTGTCCAGGAAGAAAAACAACTCCGCCTTCCGTACTCGCAAGTACAAAGAATGCCGACAGCGGCACAAGAGCCGACAGCGGCACAAGAGCCGACAGCGGCTCGGGCCTCGCTAGTATTGTTGCGCCAGCCTGTGCGGCACGCTTGATCTCACTCGCCTCTGTAACGGCATTTCCAGAACGTCCATTTCACTGAATTCTTTCGGAAAAACTCACTCCCGAGTAATCTCAAGGAGTCCATTAACACTATCACAGTGGATAACTCAACACTGTCCATCATCACACGCATGTACTAGCCTGAAACTTAAAACAGCGTCTAAGTACATCGGCAATGACTAGTAAATCACAAATTTATGAAATCTTACAGCTAGTTACAAAATCATATTTACATTCCTTAATCTACTGTGACTCAGCTGAAAACTTAAAATAGCAGCTTGGATTTTTCAATTGATTATTAATCAATTCCTCTTAAATCATTTAGTCAAAATTAATTACTTATTAATTACAATTTCTTTAATGTCCTCTTGGTCAGGTAAAAGCATGGCAATCTAGGAAACCTTAAATCTTACACTCTATATTTACATACTGTACAAATTACCCATTCTGTGGTATTAATCAATCCTAGGTTGGTACAATTTCAAGTCTACAATGTTCCGTATACCTAATAGTTTTCCAGAGCTTGGATACTCTAAGCAATAAGCCTTTATGTGAGGTATACCAATGACTTTATATGGTCCATTATAAACAAACTTAAATTTAGAGATTCCATTGTCTATCTCGCTCGATTTCTCATGAGCTTTTACAAGTACTAAGTCTCCCATTGCAAACTTAGCAAAACGCGCTTTAGCGTCATGACGATGTATGCGTGCATCGGCTCTTAGCTTCATTACTTCTCGCAAACGATATTTTTTCACACCAATACTAATGTCAATCCGTGGAGGGAATTTGATTATCTCTTCCACTAGTCCCGGTTTGTCTGAAAACACACTCTTATTCTTCATTATCACTTCATACAGGCCTCGTCTTTGTTCGTGTGTTACGTTTGACACACCGTCTACAATACTTTCCAAGTCACTTTCTACACTATTGTCAGTGCTGAGATTCCTCATGTTACAGTGGTTCAAATTCATGCCTACGTCAATGGCATCCAGCCAGTTAACAATGTGTATAGGCTGGTTTTGCCTATGCACGCCGTCTCCTGCCTCGTCAAAACTAACTACTATTGTTTTATCTTGTGACGTACATGTCAAAGTTTTGCTTTCGCAATTAATCACTGCACGGTACTTTAATATCCAATCTAACCCGATAATTACTTCCGTAGTTAAGTCTGGCACGACGATAAACTCTTGTTCAAATCGTGCCCCACATATCTCGAAGTTGACAAAAATCTATTTTGTGAGCGGTTTACTGGCCGTCCCAGTAGCACCGATAATTTTCACCCCTGTTACTGGCATAACTACGATACCAGGTCTGTCTTTCAGTAACTCAAATATTTTCCCAGATACAGCACTCAATTCTGCACCGGTGTCAATCAACACGTTTAGTTGTAGGTCGTGCATATTAACAGACACTACTATCTGTCTACACTTATCCTCGACTGTTTCTTTATTTTCCCACAGTAAATCCTCGTCTGTATCCAGGTCATTCCAGCAAAAAACCATCCGGCTTCGATCCTAAATCCGGCTTATCTGGCGGCCTTTTCAGCCTCTGTTCACATACAGTTTTAATTTCAACACGTTTGTCCTGAGGCTTAGTCTGTAGCTTCGCCTCCAATACCGAAACCTTTTCCTGTAACTCGTCATCTAGTGAGTGTTGCTCTGCTATCAATTCACTAATTGTTACCTTCGTTGAATCCTCTTTGGTCAGATTGATCTCATCTGCCAATCTACCTGGAGAAATGTGCCCAGTAGTATCTGCAATTACTTCCTCTGGATCTGCGCAACCCATACTGCTTTCGCCCGGCGGTATAACGTCAGCTCTAACCTCATACACGCTGTAATCTGCGTGCTTTTCTACCAATCGTGTCCGGCT
Source organism: Schistocerca nitens (assembly GCF_023898315.1). NCBI lineage: Eukaryota > Metazoa > Arthropoda > Insecta > Orthoptera > Acrididae > Schistocerca > Schistocerca nitens. The sequence goes on along the minus strand of NC_064622.1, from coordinate 145,713,562 downwards.
ATCACTAAAATTGTCGTAATCTTTCTCCTCAATCCTTTCGCAATGTTTAAACTGGAGTTTTGCGTCGGATGGGTCGGCCACTTCTAACACTATAACTTTCGGTAAAGTCTGCCGGTCAGGGCCAGAACTTTCCGTTACTACTTCAACATCCAACTCCTGCGGGACGAAACCCGACGAATCTTGTTCGTGCTCCCCATTAACATCAACTATTTCTGTTAAAGTCTGCCGTTTAGGGCCAGAACTTTCTATCACTTCACAAACACTATCTTCCTGCGGGACGAGACGCGGCAAATTCTGCACGCGCTCCCCATAAACACTTCTCCCATACAGGCCCCTATAATCTCTTAGTTTGTCGTCTAAGCGACCGAACTGCCTTAACCAGACCTCATCCCTCTCTGCATCCCCTCGCTCGATGACGGACGTGTTATCCGACATCTGATCTTCTCTCAACAAATTGCGAATCATTCTTAAACTCAGTCTCCAGTTCCGCTGTGGGTGTTACAGCTGCCACTTTATAATCGTTTTCCGGAACACTACTTAAATTGTTCTCACTGACAGTGAATGTATTTTCTACTGCCGTGTCTACAGCTGATCTACTACTTGTGGGTGCACTCCTTTCTCCTAACACTGGCACACTCTCCCGCCGTTGATTATTCCATACGGAATTTTCATAACGACGACACCTCGGTTTTCTACTGTTATTGCGCCGCCAAAATTTCTCCACGCCCGGTCGGTCCCTCACCGGCGCGGCTAATGGTTTCCCTGTCTCGTCCCAGCAGATACGCTCCCCGGATACTGCTGAGGCGGCAGGCGTTATTACTATTCTGTGAAGCCCATATCACCTTAGTATGATACTGGTTTCCGTCATTCCTGTTATTATTTGCATTTTACCGATTGTTATTACGGTCCGAACCATTATTGTTAATGCTGCCATGGTTGCAGAATGCATTATTCCCATGGTTATCATTGTTGTGGTACCCGTTGTTGTTACCACGGCCTCTATCACTGTCGCGATTTTTGCGTCAATTGTCCTCGTCTTCAACTCTTTCCAGGAAATCATTTATTGTCTTGTAATTGCTTCCTACGTGGCGCTTTGTATCATCTGGAAGCTTCTTGTAGAGTTCCCAGACTATTTCGGATTCCGTGCGGCGATCACGCAAATATTCCCACTTGCGGATCCAGCCCTCACAAAACTCCTTCATCGAGCCACGAGAATTCGCATCGAAAGGCCTCGATACGACAAATTCGCGCCAGACGCTTTGCTGTTTTTGCTCTGACCAGTATTCAGCCAGAAACAAATTTTTAAACTCGTCAAAAGTCAGGTTCATAATGTTGAGGTTTAAGCCCCAATGCTTGGCATCACCAGCCAACACATCAATAACCGCATTAATTTTTCACTCATTTGTCCATGATCTGGGTAAAACTCTTTCACAATTTTTAATGAAATCCGTCAGGTGTATACGGCCTTTTTTCAAGGGGTCGAACCGGTCCTCTTTCGTCAACAATTCCGAACTATGTGCACAGATTGGCACATAGCTCTGTTTTTCGTCAAGTTTCTTTTCTAATTCCGAAACTCTCGTAATTACTTGGCAAGTGGTTGTCGCAAGCGTTTCTACTTCCCTTTTTTTTCTTCGCAGGTATTAGCCTGCTTCGTCACTTTGGTATCTACTTCGGATATTAAAGCCTTTAAATTTTCCACCTTCTTTTGATCGTCTTTTTCACTAATTGAATTTGTTCCGTCACCTTATTCTCGATGATCGGAGCAACTGCTTCTCCTACACTTTTCTCGATTCTGCTAATTTCGGAATAAAAACGAGTATTTATGCTCGCAATTTCCACCTGAACGCCTATCATTTCCTGTTTAAGATTACCGATTTCGGTATTAATCACAACAATATCTTGTTTGATTTTATCAACTTTTGTGTTAACAACTCCAACATTGTTGTTAACAACATTAATAGCTTTATTCTGATTGTCTAGCTTCCGTTCAATTTTTTCAGACTGAGCTTCTCGATTGGCTGACAGAGCTTTAATTTCTGCCGATTGACTCTTGATTTCGTTAATCAAAACATTCAATAAATCAGTTAAATTCCCGGAAACTACCGGTTTTACTACCGTAGCGGCTTCCTCTCTAATTGTCCCCCCATATTCGTCATCAAGGGATTCCAATTTGATTTTCACTACCGATTCCGAAACATTTTCTAAAGTTTGGAATTCCATTTCTGCTCTTTGTTGCGTTTCGGCGGTCGCGTCTTTCATGCTAGCCGCCTGCCCCTGAACAATGGGTACTGCGGTGCGCGTTTCCCACTGTTCAACCGATTGTTCCGTATCCAAGTCTACCAAATTTAGGTAATTGTTGCCTTCACTCATTTTAATAATTTTCGATATAAATGCCAAATCTCAAATCTAATTAGGATTCCTCACACTAACATTCTCGCAGACGTATCGACAATTTCGTAACCAGTTCTTTGTTACGAGATTTGCACAATGCAAAATTCGTGTCCAGAACAACCTCAAATCCGAAGATTGTCCTGTCACCAGGTCGCCACGTGTAACCTCCCTATCACTTATCGACCTTAATGACAGTGAAAAATTTAACCGCATGTACCTAATGGAAATTTGGGGAAAGCAATCGTCACCGAAGTTAATTTGTCGGTAAAGAGGGAGGAAAGGGTTACATCTAAATGAAAGGAAAAATGCAAATGAAACTGGTGGAAATTAATTTTGAAAAGGAGTAAAGTTAATAAAGAAAGTAAATGTGCGGCCGTTACGTAAACAATTAACTAGCGGTAATTAGATTTTTGAGATTTGGGGGAAATTACGGTCGCCAGTCCTAAGGACAATTACTATAGTAACTGAAAAAGAAAGGTTATTACACATATAATTAGCACTAGAAGCGTGGCAACTGAAGGTTGACACGTGTAGTGTGAAAACTGAAAGTTTGTCAGATGTAATAAATTTCGCTACACTCTGACTTAATTTAGCAAAAGAATTAATAAAACCGGAAAATTGAAAGTTAATTTAGTGACTGAAATTAATAGTGAGCTTTGTTTCTGAAGCACATCGAAATTCAGTAAAATACGGTTAGTTTTGGGCTACCTCAACAATCATTTCAAAAGCTACTTGAATCCACGCAATTTAGAAATAAGAGATTTAACTTTGAACTTGAACTAAATGATTCTGAACAATTAACAATAGTAAAATTTAGTACGTACCAAGCTGAGCTGCAGTCACAGGTAAGCTAAAATATGCTAACAAAACTCGCACTCTTAATTTGTGCTTGTGTAATCTAAATATTGTAGCCAGCTATGAATACCTTAACTGAACTTTGAAATTAGAGAAGTGAAATCGAATGCTATTACTTTAATGCTGGCGTTTGAATTTCAACGACACTCACGTTCATTCCGGAAAAGGAGGGGACCCTGCTTGGTAATGCAATTGGGACAATGAGCAACAAAGGTTCATGCTAAGTTGCTGTAATTTTGTGATGCAACAATTTTAAAAGCTGAGGTCTGCCATACAGTTCTGAAACTTTACGTGCTTCCAGTCTTCCTTGTTGGTTGATTGAAGGTTTGCAGTCGTCGGTCGAGCAGGTGACGACAGTCACTCATTGTCGGCCGTCACTGTTGCAGAAGTGGGATGTTGGCGCGCCTTTTTCTCGACACGGTCACCAGGCGAAACGGGCTCTTGATGTGCGACAGCTAATGCTTCCCGTCCGCGACACCGTGTCAGAAACAATCATAGCAATTCGAGCGCAATGACATGCTGCCAAACCCCGAAAGCGCGGCAACTCGCGGGAGCGTCACACAACACACCTGCTCCACTGCACTACTCCAGCCAGACTCTCTCTGCTCTGCCCGCGCTCTACGCGGCAGAGTTAACACTACCAAAGATCCTAAACACTTTGGTTCTCCACACGACCTATCGATGTATTCGTTCGATAGTATAGTTTTCCCTAGGCCAGACCCAGCGTATAAATACAAATAATATTCACAAAACAAACCAATTATACATCGACATAAATGCATATATATACAAATAGTAAAACAATTACAATATATAAAGACACAGAAATGTTATATCTTCAGGTTACTAAATGAGGAAAAATATTTGCAGTGCAATAGATGGAAATAGGAGGATATGCATTTTCGGCGTTACAGCCTGATATCCCCATGTTGAAGATACAGAAGAAAGGGCAAGATTTGGTCATCAAGAATGCTGAAATGAACCCTGCTTTGTGTTTACGGTAATCTGAATAAATGGACCTAGTCACTTGTAAGCGTACTGTCATATAGCTAGCTTGGTTGCGGTGTATCTTTGCGGTCAGCCGCGACTGTTGAGTCGTGCGCGGGACACCGAACTGTTATGTTGTGTTGTGCATAGCTCTGCATGTAAGTAGCATTGTTAGTATGGATGTCGAAGTGTTGCTATAAGTGCTATTACAGTAAAGTGATGATATATGGAAATGGTTCAGAGGAAAGTACGTCAAGAAGTAATTGAAAATGAGCAGTGCCGTCAATAACGCATTTATGTATCCTCTCGTTGCGTGTCCCACAACATCGATCATGCGCGCCGTGTTCGGTCTCCCGGAATGAACCAATGTGAATCATTAAAAATTAGTTACCATAGAAGACTGCAGTCTAGTGCCAGTGTCTTATAGCGAGCATGAGGACGTGCGTTTGGTCATCGCGTTCCGCATTTATCAAGAATCAGCCGCGCCGCGACGGTTACGCGCACGCTCTTACAAGTGAGAACTAAGAAACTGAAAAGAAAATTAACTTTACGAACAGTGTTATATCATTACTAGTGTCAAGGGGGACTATTACCTGATATCTGTATGTGTGACGAGCGTAAGAACTTTCGTTCGCTCATTCGGCTTTCGCATCATCAACAATCACCCGCGTCGTGTCGGTTACGCGTACGCTCGTCTTGAGTGATATTGCGGACAGATAATCATCACGATTGTTACTTGGGATAAACATTTACGACTTAGAATGTAAACAGTGCAACCTGCGATTTTCCTTTAATCGTCTCAGAATACAGTTGTTCATACCAGACGTCGAACAGTGTTGTGTTTTAACGTTGAGTGGCTCCACTAAACCCGCTTGCATAATTCTATAGATAATTCCAGGCAAGCCAGCAGCAGTGTGGAGCAGAACAATACGACCGCCGCGGCATTATCAGGCACGTGGTGCGGACAAGGCGCACGGTCAAGAAAAGCAGAAACAACAACCAGCTTAAAGGTACCCCACCCATTTGTACTCCCGGACGTGTTACACAGTGTACGGAAAACATCCCTGAAAGGTATCACAGGGCAACCTACAGCCTGAAATGCACCGTAGACACACTCAGGTTAAACACCACATTGCGCCATAGGTACAACGCCAACTTGAATTTATATGTTGAATATTTGCAAGCAGTGTTACAAGTTTTTAATTGTCATGAGATTAAAGGAAGGTGGTGCTGATTTATTATACTTTTTTCCCTACTTGTAACCCCGATAAAATCACTCTAAAGACAAAAATCTGGCTTTGTAAATCTTAGGTTCACGTGAAACGTAGACCTTTTTAGGTTCGTGGGACACATGTTCCTCATTTCACAAAATTTCAAAAGCGCTCAGCTTAAAACTTTTTTTGTAAGTGAAAGTATATTTTTGATCAGATCGCAGGACAGCTTTCGGCTTTTTCATTTTCAGATACTGTGAATATTAAAATAAAGTTTAGCAGTGACCGGGATAATTCTCAAAGTAATTTATGATGCGCATCTCTGCAATCCTAATCATTTGCGTAGTGTCATGTACTAGGTACCTCGTAAAAAGTTTATTGCAGTGACGTGTATTCATCTTCCTGTTTTCAAAACCATCAGTATACGTATGATCTGCCACCTTCATTCCTAAAACAGACGCTGATGCAGGGTCAGCCGACAAGCTTTTTCAGTACACTTATTGTTATCTATTATTGTTGTTGTTTTTCCGCAAAACGCCTGGGAGACGTATGGACGTAAATAAATAATATCTCTTACGCCGACGACGCAATTATTCACAGCCCTTGAAGCACGATAAGCTACTCACAGCTCGTCATTGGATGGCAAAATGTGAACAGCGCACTTCAATGTTGCCCACTCAATTCAAATGGCATGAAATGAGGCTTGCGTGCCTTTTACCTTTGCTTACCCAGAAGCTCTGCTCTCGACGAACGAAGACATGCTCCATCCTGGAAAGAAGGATTTAATTATGTCTTCTGCGTCTGGATTATTAGATACGGTGCAAGATGAGTCGTCTTCCGAGGAAGCAATCCGGATTTCGCCTGAAAGGGCTTAAAAACCTAGGAAAAACCTAAACTAATGTTTGGGGACGGTGTATAAGGGTATTTTGACACCGATTCTCGGTGCTAAAACCTGTTCGAGCTTCGAAGGCTTATCGTCCATCAGTAGTGCACAATAGGAAGCAGCAAAGTCCCTCCACAACAGGAGGCCTTTCGTGATGGCGCGTCCTGTTCGCACTTAGTGGGGGAAGTATTCAGTCACGGAACAATGCATCCAGCTTCCTGTCGTACAGAAAAATTACAACTGCGACAAAAGCAGAAGCGTGTATCCGGAAACAAATAACCGAACATACGAAATACGCCGGCGAACTTCCTGTCCTGTTGTGTAGATGAAACAACGCTGTAGGGAATCTGGAACAGGACAGAAACAGCGAGGAGAACTGACCTGTTACTCCATAATACAAAGGAAAGACGTAACAAATGTCGTACTTTTCGGCCAAGGTAGCAATACATTGCCTGCTGGTACATAGGCCACACTACAATCATTTACTAAAAGTAGGCGTGCCACAGGGGAGTGTTATGGGACCATTGCTTTTCACAATATAATGAATGACCTAGTAGATAGTGTCGGAAGTTCCATGGGGCTTTTCGCGGATGATGCTGTAGTATACAGAGAAGTTGCAGCATTAGAAAATTGCAGCGAAACGCAGGAAGATCTGCAGCGGATAGGCACTTGGTGCGGGGAGTGGCAACTGACCCTTAACATAGACAAATGTAATGTTTTGCGAATATATAGAAAGAAGGCTCCCTTATTGTATGATTATATGATAGCGGAACAAACACTGGTAGCGGTTACTTCTGTAAAATATCTGGGAGTATGAGCGCGGAACGATTTGAAGTGGAATGATCATATAAAATTAATTGTTGGTAAAGTGGGTGCCAGGTTGAGATTCATTGGGAGAGTCCTCAGAAAATGTAGTTCATCAACAAAGGAGGTGGCTTACAAAACACTCGTTCGACCTATACTTCAGTAGTGCTCATCAGTGTGGGATCCGTACCAGGCCGGGTTGATAGAGAAGATCCAAAGAAGAGCGGCGCGTTTCGTCACAGGGTTATTTGGTAAGCGTGATAGCGTTACGCACATGTTTAGCAAAATCAAGTGGCAGACGCTGCAAGAGAGGCGCTCTGCATCGCGGTGTAGCTTGCTGTCCAGGTTTAGAGAGGGTGCGTTTCCGGATGAGGTATCGAATATACTGCTTCCCCCTACTTACACCTCCCGACGAGATCACGAATATAAAATTAGAGAGATTCGAGCGCGCACGGAGGCTTTCCGGCAGTCGTTCTTCCCGCGAACCATACGCGACTGGAACAGGAAAGGGAGGTAATGACAATGGCATGTAAAGTGCCCTCCGCCACACACCGTTGGTTGGCTTGCGGAGTATAAATGTAGATGTAGATGTAGATCACAACAGACAACTGCGATTGTGGAGGAAACGGCATCCCGGGTCGCATCATCTGGGAGTCTGCAGATAAGCCAGATATTACTGCCTAGGAAAGGAGCGTCTTTCGTAACAAATCGATCTACATCATAATAAGGAATGAGTACTTGAGGTACCAAGTTGGCCACGCTGATAGGCAGAATATCAGACTTCGTTTCCTCATGAGTTGCAGGTAATCTCTACGCAATATGTGTCCCCGCCTAGATGCTTTCCTCAATCTTATCATTTGCGCTAGCCTCCTTTCATAATTTATTCGTAGAAGCACATCTCCATTCCTAATTCTGTTAGTTCATTTCACTTTAAGCATTTTTCTCCGTAACCTCATTCCAAAACTATTCACTTTCTTTCTTTCTTTTTGACTGTCCATGATTCGCTGCCATGTAATACTATATAGCCTGATTTTTTTTGCTGTCAGCAATCGTTTCAAGCCGGCCGGAGTGGCCGAGAGGTTCTAGGCGCTACAGTCTGGAACCGCGCGACCGCTACGGTCACAGGTTCGAATCCTGCCTCGGGCATGGATGTGTGTGATGTCCTTATTAGTTAGTATTTCTAAGTTCTAGGGGACTGACGACCTCAGAAGTTGAGTCCCATAGTGCTCAGAGCCATTTGAACTATTTGAACCAATCTTTCACCCTTCCAGAAGCTCTTTTATCCATAGATATTCTACTTGTTTCCTCCACACAGCTTCCGCCACCAAACTTCGTGCTTAAAATATTTTATTGTTCCAAAGTCCTTCCTTCCAACGGTATTTTGAAGGCTATTCATGTTTGCTAATACTCATCACTTCATTTTTCCTACATTTATCATTATTTCATACTCTTTTCCGATTTTACGAACTCCTCCATCGTAAATCATAGTTTTATCCTGCTAACACTGCTTGGCCATCTACACACTTAATATTGTCTTTATCGGTTCTCCTCCTCCTGTTAAGCTTCTTGCGTTTTCTGATCATCTTAGTTTCTTAGAATAAATATTAAAAAGCGCAGGTGACAAAAATGCGTCTGTCGAATAGCCGTTCTAATACCCGTGCCATATGCTTCCTCACTGCCAATTCTTACTGTCGCTTTGTGTCTTGTGCATTGTTATAATAACATCATTAAGATCTTAACCAGCCAACTCTGCCAAACGCGTTTACCATAACGGGTACACAGATCCCTGTTAGCTACTAACAGTCTTCATCCTGTCTTACTCAAACATAGAATGAAATCAGATGCTCCCTTTCCTTTCCTGAATCGAGGCTGATCGTCCCTATGTTTTCTTCACGTTTTCTCTCGGATTTTCTACTAGCCTACACGGAATTTGTAATGTGACATAAAAAACCAGTATTCCAATAATCTTTACATTCTTTAGAGTTCTGTTCCTTAGGTAAGTAAACTAGAATCCTTTAAACTAAATCCTCGTCATATATCCATGTTGCTAACCACCTCCCCCCCCCCCCCCGAAAGAAAGACGTGCTAAAACGCCGCTTCCAGGGGGGGGGGGGGGATTAACAAGGGTTAGCCAGCCTGGACGTGGCTTTCAGGCGGCTTCCCACATCCCATTGAGTAAATACAGCGCAGTTACCTAAGTCCGCCTGAGTTATACGATTGTCAAACATTTAGAAAACTTCCGCTCTCTTTCACATGAATGACACTACTCGCAGCCACTAGCAGTACACATATTTTGTTCCAGAGGATAACAGGGTAGCGACAGGAAGCATCAGGCCACTCCTGAAACTGCCTGTGAAAAATCCGTTAATAACCACCCCGACCCTGCGCCGATGTAGCACAAAAGCACAAGAAAAAGAAGATATATCATTTTGATTAAAAGGGAGAAAAGGATACTGCTGACAATTTTAGATCTGCTTCTATGCCAACAGTGTTTGCCAAAGTTATTTAAAAGGCTGTGGCTGTAAAGATAACTGATCATTTGATTTCACATTATTTGCCACCAAATGTAATTCGCTTTTAATAGTACAGGGTGATTCAAAAAGAATACCACAACTTTAGGAATTTAAAACTCTGCAACGACAAAAGGCAGAGCTAAGCACTATCTGTCGGCGAATTAAGGGAGCTATAAAGTTTCATTTAGTTGTGCATTTGTTCGCTTGAGGCACTGTTGACTAGGCGTCAGCGTCAGTTGATGGTAAGATGGCGACCGCTCAACAGAAAGCTTTTTGTGTTATTGAGTACGACAGAAGTGAATCGACGACAGTTGTTCAGCGTGCATTTCGAACGTAGTATGGTGTTAAACCTCCTGATAGGTGGTGTATTAAACGTTGGTATAAACAGTTTACAGAGAATGGGTGTTTGTGCAAAGGGAAAAGTTCTGGACGGCCGAGAACGAGTGATGAAAATATAGCACGCATCCAGAAAGCATTTGTTCGCAGCCCAGGAAAATCGACTCGCAGAGCTAGCAGAGAGCTGCAAATTCCACAATCAACTGTATGGAGAGTCCTGCGAAAAATAAACGAGAAATAACAGCAGCTATCCAAACTGTTACGCCTGATATGCTACAGAGAGTGTGGAACGAGTTGGAGTATCGGGTTGATATTGCTCGTGTGTCTGGAGGGGGCCATATTGAACACCTCTGAACTTGTTTTTAAGTGAAAAAAACCTTTTTAAATACTCTTTGTAATGATGTATAACAGAAGGTTATATTATGTTTCTTTCATTAAATACACATTTTTAAAGTTGTGGTATTCTTTTTGAATCACCCTGTAGTTTAGCAACTGAAAATACTATATTCTCTTTTCTCTGTGAGGTACTGGATGAATTAAACAAAAGGTTTCGAACGCTAGGTTTTTTTTATTATTATTTAACTAAGTCGTTTGATTGTGCTGATCACAAAACATTTCTCCAAAAGTAGGACCGTTGTGGAATACAGGAAGTAGCTCGCAATTGGTTCACCTCTTACTTTAATGACAGACAGCAAAAGGCCGTTATTCACAGTGTTGAGAATGGCTATGATATGGCGTCTGAGTGGGGCATGGTCAAACTGGGGGTGCCCCAGGGATCAGTGCTGGTGACATTCCTGATCCTTATTTATATAAATGACATGCCCTCTAGTATTGCAGATCATTCTGAATTTTTTCTGTTTCCTGATGACACTAGCTTTGGTAGTAAAGGATGTTGTGTGCAACACTGGCACTGTTTCAAGTAGTGCAGTTAATCACGTAACCTCATGGCTTGTAGAAAATAAACTAACTCTAAATCACAGCAAGACTTAGTTTTAACAGTTTCTAACAAAGAACTCAAAAAATTCGACGTTTTAATTTCACAGAATCGACATACGATTAGTGAAAGTGAACGGTTCAAATTTCTATGTGTTCAAATAGACAGAAAACTGTCGTGGAAAGTCCATGTTCAGGAGCTTGTTCAAAAACTTAATGCTGCCAATTTTGCTATTCAAATGATTCGAAAGGCTCTGAGCACTATGGGACTTAACTTCTGAGGTCATCAGTCCCTTAGAACTTAGAACTACTTAAAGCTAACTAACCTAAGGACATCACATACATCCATGCCCGAGGAAGAATTCGAACCTTCGCTCGCAGCGGTCGCGCGGTTCCAGACTGTAGCGCCTAGAACCGCCCGGCTACTCTTTTGCTATTCGAATGGTGTCTGAAGTAAGTGATAGTTCGACACGAAAAGTAGTCTACTTTGCTTATTTTCATTCGCTTATGAGGTATGGTATTATATTTTGCGGTAATTCTTCCCATTTTCAAAGAATGTTTTTGGTTCAGAAACGGGCAGTTCAGGCAATAAGTGGTGCAAGTACGCGAACCTCTTGTCGACCTCTGTTCGCTATTCTGGGTATTATGACATTAGCCTCTCAATGTATGTATTCTTTACTTTCGTTTCTTGTTAACAATATCAGATTGTTCCCAAGAAATAGCAGTTTTCACTCAGTTAATTCTTGGCAGAAATCCAGTTTGCATTTGGATCGCCGGCCGGGGTGGCCGATCGGTTTTAGGCGCTACAGTCTGGAACCGCGCGACCGCTACGGTTAGTTAGGTTTAAGTAGTTCTAAGTTCTAGGGGACTGATGACCTTAGAAGTTAAGTCCCATAGCGGTCAGAGCCATTTTTTTGCATTTGGATCAGACTTCCTTGACTCTTGTACAGAAAGGTGTGCAATCTACTGCTGCTTCCAATTGCAATAATTTACCACAAGAATTCAAAAAATCATACCAGTCATCCACGCGCTTTCCTCATGGTTCTCTACTTCTATTCTGTCGAGCAGTTCTTTGAAAAATTAAGCTGATTTCTATGCTATAATCTTGATTGCGGAGAGTTGCTCCTCAGTTTGGTCCTACAGAAGTACACATGTAAGATAAAATTTTAAAAAAATGGTGTCAGCTTTGTTTCCATGGAAAGGACTGCGTCGTCTGCGCCAACTGAACCGCTCATTGGCTAGAAATTATTATGCTCGGGTACTTGGAGACCATTTGCAGCCATTCATGGACTTCATATTCCCAAACAACGAATGTAATGTCATCATTTCACGAAATTGATTTGTAGAACATTCTGGACAATTCGTGTGAATGATTTGGCCACCCAGATCGCCCGTAGAACACTTATGGAAGAGTCAGTTCGTGCACAAAATCCTACACCGGCAACAATTTCGCAGTTATGGTCGATTCCAGAAGCAGCATGGCTCAACATTTCTGCAGGGGCTTCCAACAACTTGTTGAGTCCATGCCACGTCGAGTTGCTGAACTACACTGGGCAAAACGAAGTCCGACACTTTATTAGTAGGTATCGCTCGACTTTTATAACCTCACTGTAGTAACGACAGGGAGCTGGTTAGGATCCTCTTTATTTGCCACGCAGTCCGAATACAAACAGTCACATTGCTCAGCAGCCACAGAGCGAACTGGTCAACCTTACAAAGACATGCTTGGTGACAAGGCAGTCGATGATCAGAGACATTCCTCTCTTGGAGTGTACCCGCATACGTCATAGAAATGCTGTGGCTAGTAAGAGGTCTTCGAAATGTATGTCAGTCTCACCATAAAACGCAAAAAAAAAAGTTTTACGTCAATTACCTGAATATATCATAAGAGAGGACATATAATTACCTGACAGATTTCCACAGCAAATTTGGTAACTGTGTTTCCTGATATATTGCAGCACTAGACTTCAGGCACTCGAATGATCTCAAAGTTACTCCCAATCTCTCGTCGAATGCGGCTGCCTACTCATTAACAAATGTTGCTTCTCTGTTTTACTTAGAATAAAAGTTAATTATTAGTCATACAGTACAGAGGTCATATGAAAATAGTTTATAAAATATTTAGAGTCCACTGTTCTGACTTCAGTCATAAAATTAACATGCAACAAGTCCCTCACTTTTTTTCAGCTATTCTGGGGCTATCTCTGTTTCTCGAACATGCTTTATTAGATTCACCAGACCAATGGAAATTGTGCTTTACTTTAACCTCGCACAGTTTTGCGATGGCTCCATAGTAGCGAAGCTGCTAAATTTCAGGCAAAATCTTTTATTAGCCGGAAGTCCGAAACTAAACATTTGCGGAACTTTGTTTATATGAACTTTTTTCTTTAGTTTTTCTTGTAGAATAACATATTAAAATACTTTCATATCTGTATGAATCACGCTGTATATATCCATATTAATATATGTGTGTATGTGTGCATAAATTTAAAGATGTATAGCCTCTGTTTGTCCAGATGTTTATTAGAGTATTGTGTAAAAATTTGTAGTAAATCACTCAAGAAATTTTCGAGATTTTTTTGCTAACAGCATGACTGAGGACCGTGTACTGAACAGCATTACATCGGTATATACGTTATTTGCAGACTAATAACTACATCTATTACAAGTGGTATGTTGTTGGGCTGGGCAGAATCTCGATGTACACGTAGCACAAGTAAGCCATTAATTCTCATTTTCCCCTGGAATGCAGGCCAGGTGTTGAAGTGTGGATACATGGATGCGATACAGTCTATACTGACAGGAGTAGAGACGTAGTCCACTTAAAAGAAATCATCGATTGTACCAGTAACTTGTTTGTAGGAAGACTGTTCGATGCAGAGACAAAGCAACCAACACACTGGTGTGTGTACATATCGATGTACTACATATAAAAGTATCTGCATTTAACCGTATATATATATATATATATATATATATATATATATATATATATATATATATATATATATATATATATATACGAAAAAAAATTGTGCATCCCATTAGAGGTTTCCAATTCACTCAGGGTCAGGATTTAGTATTGCAAACAGTACATATGGAGTATAATGATTACATTTACAGATCAATAGTACAAGCGGTTCTGACATATGAGGTACAGATTCATTCTGAAACACTGCAAGACGTCATGGTCTCCTGACCTTCATTACTTACATATTCCGCCCTCACAATCATATTCCGCACATCAAGAGGCTTCATTCGAACCCAAACTCGATAAGATAAAGCCAATGTTGTATAAATTCATGTAAACGATATGCAAATAACCAATTAATCGCAAGTGTTAACCGAGATTGAAATACTCGAGTCTGGCGTACACCCACACATTCAAGACGCAATGGTCGCAGGGGCTTTTAGATCGGGAGAGGCAAACTGCACGCCGCGGGGCCGGTCCCTTCAGGGGACGAGTCGACTTATCTACGTCGGCCGGCGACCGCCCGTAGAGCAGACAGCATTTGCCCGAGTGAAAGGGAGAAAGACCCCGTGTTTGGCTTAAAAGCAAATTCCACTACATTGTGTGGCAGCGGCCAGCCTATGCATTCTTTACAAACATAGCACACAGTTTCAGAGATTTTCTCAGGGAGACAGCAAATGCCAAATGCCGATGCTACAGATTTCTGGATTGGTTGCCTTAAACGAAACGTCATTTTCCCATTTTAGAAGAGCAATGCTGATTGGCAGACGATATTCCTGACGCCTTGAGCTGAAGGAGTAGTGGAAGAGACCGAAAGATATACCCCTTCACGTCTGAGACGGAGAGGGGCCATTCCGTTGTCGCTCTTGGAGCGAGAACACGTAACGAGAGCGTGTGCGCTCGTACGTGTACTCAAAGAGCGAGGAACAAGTCTCTTCTCAGTACTTCACTGGGAGAGCACCTCTGTCGAGAGCGAATCGGAGTGTGACTCTATTCTGAGTCCTTGTGATTAAGCATTGTTCACTGTGTTGGCCACCACACTTATTGTGCGGTGTGAACGGACAGAGTTATAGTTAGATGCCTGCAAGCGAATTTTTGAGTGGCATCACGGTGGACTGGTTATCTGACCGGTGTACCACGCCAATAGTTAGACTAGGGGCGAATAGGACTCCTTGACTTCATCTAGGCATAGGGAGAGTTTGTTTGGAGAAGGTCAATCCAGATAGAACGACAGTTATCTTATTTGTTAGGAGCGAGTTGCGCAGGGCAGTCATCGCAGCTTACGGTATTGTGCGCTACAGCTCTTGCAAGCCCCATATTTCCTCCACAACAATACACTTCACTGCATTTCACACACGACAGCCTCGACCGTACTTAGCAACATTCTAATGGATAATTATTCAAGTTGAGCAGGTGCGGCTCTCAGCCATTCTGCCAAGTCAATAACAATCTTAAACTTTGCATAGAAATTTCATTAGCGAATCCTATCCTTAAGAGGTAACTTCACATTCCGAAAAGAACCCGGAAATAACTTGTTCAGTTCATAACTAAAAGTGCCATTGTGATTTCTCAGAATTTTAGCAAAATAAATAATAATTTATGTTAGTTTCATGTTGTTCTTACATTAACTAGCACTACTCCAGTACCCAAGTATCCCACTAGCTACGTAAGAAATTTTTGTGAATTTTTGTGTCATTTACTTATAGTGGACGACTCCAGAAGATATTTATTGCTGAAAGATTTTGAGGCATTTCTCTTTAGAACGTTAGGAGCGCCTGTCTGACTTATGTAGTAGTTTGGGGGTGGAAATTGCATCTTGCAGGAGCCACAGGGTAAAGGGTACATCTCAGATTAATCCGTTGCACAGAATGACAGAATAGCACCCCCACGCTCACAGAAAATGGCGACCCTGCCAGGATAGGTAAAATAGCTAAGCTACCAGGATAGGAAAGTGTCAGGATAGTTAGGTACGGCAGGTCGCAGCAGTAGCACTTTGAAGAACTTTCTTTCATGTATTAAATAGCTATTTGCAAAGATTGGGAACAGAATAGATACAGGTAGTGAAGAAAGCAGAATTGTAGGGAAAAGGGGGTGTGTTATTGTGTTGGAAAAGTTTGCATTTTTTACGATTTTTGTGTAGCTGTTAGGGCATAGGATTTTCAGGTGATAGGCACAGACGCAGAGTGACACAGAGACGCAGTGTGACGCAGCATCATATAAGTTAGAATTAAGAAATAACAGTTTTCTCCCTTTGCAAGCGCACAGGTGGAGATTGAAGACTGTAGCAGAGCAGACTTAACATTAGCCGAGAAGTCACGACATTGTTGTTGTTGTTGTTTGTTCAACCAACTGGTAAGTGGTCGTACAGTTTTGTAGATAGGGTTGCGGTGTGTTGAAAGAATTTCCATGTTAATGACAGCACAAGCCAAAAGGTTACATGAGAGACAGCAAGTAGACAAGATGGGGGAAAATCAACCAGATAGACAGCAAGGAAACAAGCTTATTGAGAATAGGACAGAAGGTGAACTTGAGAATAGAAGAGACGGTGAATCAGAGAATAGGACAGTCGGGGAGCTGCAGAATCAGCAGACTCAGTTAGACTGGGATAAAATTGAGACAGATCAGACAGATGGGAATCAAAGGGAAGAGAACATCGAATTTCCAGAATATGAAATTCAAGGTAGGGCACATTCTGAGCCAGAAATACACTCCTGGAAATGGAAAAAAGAACACATTGACACCGGTGTGTCAGACCCACCATACTTGCTCCGGACACTGCGAGAGGGCTGTACAAGCAATGATCACACGCACGGCACAGCGGACACATCAGGAACCGCGGTGTTGGCCGTCGAATGGCGCTAGCTGCGCAGCATTTGTGCACCGCCGCCGTCAGTGTCAGCCAGTTTGCCGTGGCATACGGAGCTCCATCGCAGTCTTTAACACTGGTAGCATGCCGCGACAGCGTGGACGTGAACCGTATGTGCAGTTGACGGACTTTGAGCGAGGGCGTATAGTGGGCATGCGGGAGGCCGGGTGGACGTACCGCCGAATTGCTCAACACGTGGGGCGTGAGGTCTCCACAGTACACCGATGTTGTCGCCAGTGGTCGGCGGAAGGTGCACGTGCCCGTCGACCTGGGACCGGACCGCAGCGACGCACGGATGCACGCCAAGACCGTAGGATCCCACGCAGTGCCGTAGGGGACCGCACCGCCACTTCCCAGCAAATTAGGGACACTGTTGCTCCTGGGGTATCGGCGAGGACCATTCGCAACCGTCTCCATAAAGCTGGGCTACGGTCCCGCACACCGTTAGGCCGTCTTCCGCTCACGCCCCAACATCGTGCAGCCCGCCTCCAGTGGTGTCGCGACAGGCGTGAATGGAGGGACGAATGGAGACGTGTCGTCTTCAGCGATGAGAGTCGCTTCTGCCTTGGTGCCAATGATGGTCGTATGCGTGTTTGGCGCCGTGCAGGTGAGCGCCACAATCAGGACTGCATACGACCGAGGCACACAGGGCCAACACCCGGCATCATGGTGTGGGGAGCGATCTCCTACACTGGCCGTACACCACTGGTGATCGTCGAGGGGACACTGAATAGTGCACGGTACATCCAAACCGTCATCGAACCCATCGTTCTACCATTCCTAGACCGGCAAGGGAACTTGCTGTTCCAACAGGACAATGCACGTCCGCATGTATCCCGTGCCACCCAACGCGCTCTAGAAGGTGTAAGTCAACTACCCTGGCCAGCAAGATCTCCGGATCTGTCCCCCATTGAGCATGTTTGGGACTGGATGAAGCGTCGTCTCACGCGGTCTGCACGTCCAGCACGAACGCTGGTCCAACTGAGGCGCCAGGTGGAAATGGCATGGCAAGCCGTTCCACAGGACTACATCCAGCATCTCTACGATCGTCTCCATGGGAGAATAGCAGCCTGCATTGCTGCGAAAGGTGGATATACACTGTACTAGTGCCGACATTGTGCATGCTCTGTTGCCTGTGTCTATGTGCCTGTGGTTCTGTCAGTGTGATCATGTGATGTATCTGACCCCAGGAATGTGTCAATAAAGTTTCCCCTTCCTGGGACAATGAATTCACGGTGTTCTTATTTCAATTTCCGGGAGTGTAGACAGCCCATGTAGGAAATGGCAAAGATTAGAAGTGAAAGAAGCACAGGAAACGGGTTTGTTTGCCACATACTCAGGGACAGAATATGCATCAATACAGTCAATGAACCGGCAGTTATCTAACGTTCAAAGAGAAGTAGACAGTAAGGAAGAGGGGGAACATTTAGAATACATCGAACCTATCGTACACATTCTAAATATGCCCCAACAACAGACACAGAATTTTGCGGAGCGCCACGAAAAGGTTCCGTAACAACACCAATACTAAAGTGAGCGTCATTTACGACGGCGGCCGAGTTTAGGTTCGTTCTGCACATCTGACGTCACAAAACACAGTCAGCCAATGAACAGAGAACGACGTTGCCAGAGCTCGACTGCAGTACAGAGCATGGACGAGTGTCTTCAGTTTTAGAAATGTTCAGTCATATTTAAGTAATTGAACAAAAGCAGTGTCTTGATAGCACACTTTCTGTAAAAGAAAGTTTGGAAAAAGCATTCTTTATACCAATTGCTTCATATTCTATTAATTAATTAAACCAAACAAGCCATAAACCTCCTAATTCAGGTGATAGCAAGGAAACTCATTCTCGCTAACCGCTTTTTTGCAATAAAGAACAGCGGTAATTATTTATTTCCTATTGTACTTCGACGAAACGTGAGTAATTCAGAGTCATACCAACAGTGTTTGTTGGTATTTTGTGTGATACTTTTAAACTCCTCCAGGAACTCTGTTGAATGTTGAACTGCGTTAGCGTAATGGTTAAGGTGTTTGGAAAGTTCTGAGTTCAAACCTTATTTTGTGCTTCATATTTTCTTTATTTAAAAACAATGTCGATGTGTCTTACTTCATGAAGTTTATTCGTTTGAATGTAATTTTTTGAAATTTCTAGTGGCGACTAAAATCGACCATACAGAAAGTATACGCTGAGGACTTTTACCTCTGCAAACTCCTCAAAATTTCGTGCAATGGTTTACTACATTTAATGCTGCACAATAACTGCATTGAACATCGAAACAAAATTAAGTCATTTATGGGGGGAAGGTATCAGTCAAGAAGATGTGTAAAAATCAAATTTTTGGGCCAAATAGTTTTTGCGAAATCGAATGATGACACCATGTGTCTGCACAGGCGAGCAGTGCAGTGATGACAAAACCACGCACAGCGCGGAATGCAGGGAGCAAGTCTCTGTAGCAGCGAAAGGGTTAATGTGGCCGTGGTGGCTTTACTTCATAAACTGCGCGCTCCCCACTAAACGTAAGTTTGCGAACTATACTATACTACAGCGCTGCTTCTCTTGGCGTGTGCAACTGGCAACACAGCAATCTCCCGTCTGGACGTGCATGCGCGAGCCGCCAAGATAAAAGAATTGAACTATAGTAAGTTGTGTGGCCTACATGGGCATCGATGCAGGAGCTGACTCGGACATCGAGTCGATCATCCAGATGGCGAATACTGTCCAGGGATACATAATGTCACGACTGCTCGACCTGTTCATGTAGTTTTGTAAGAGTTGTTGGTTGATGAGTCACACGAATCCCTTCTCGTCCCATCATATTCCACACGAGCTCGATTGGAGCCAAGTCCAGAGATTGTGCTGGCCAGGAAGTTACGCATCTTGCACAGCACGATGAGTTTCACAGGCAATGTGTGGGCGAGAATTACTCTGTTGCACCGACACATCACCTTCCTGTCCCAAGAACGGCAAAATAACGGGTCTAAGAACATTTTGCACATACCGAGCACTGGTCAGTGTCCCCTCCAGAAACATCAAAGTTGACGAGAACGAGACCATAAGGCTCGGGGTGGGGCCAGACTGTGTTGAACGAATGCAATCTACGAGACAGTACTCATCAGGTTATGTCGTACGTGCAAACGACCATCACTTGAATATCCTTTCATCCCTGAGGACCACGGCGCGCCATTCCATCTTCCAAGTGATCCTCTGACACCACAAGTCGAGCTGTGCAGGTCGATACTGTGGCTCGAGTGGAAGACGGGCTAGAGATGTGTGTGCCAGTAGTCCCACTGCTAATAACCAGTTCGCAACGCAACAGTTAGTGCTGCCACGTCTGGGCTCACAAGCCCTCTTATCTGTGCTGTGGTAGCCGCACGATATTCCACTGCTGCTCTCACAGTACGAGGGCCTGGCAGGCGTCTGTGCTGCATGGATGTGCAGGACCTCCTCTACGTGTGTGAGAATGTTCACGTGACCCTGATACCAGCGTCGTTGCACAACTGACGCAACACGTACGACTTGTGTGGCAGTTCTCCGAAAGGCCATTCCACCACTCGGATGGCCACAATTTGACCCCTTTCAAACTCGCTCAGAGAGCTGTAGGAAGTACGAGTGCACCTAAGTGGCATGGTTGCCTGCTTGCTTCACACGTTTGTACAACGCCAACCTCCTGACTGTGACCATTCATTGACGTATATCCCTCGGGAACTTTTCGAAATTTTTGGTAACAACGTTAAACGACATCTTGTCTTTATCCAGGATGGTCAGAAACAGAGAAGCTTGAAGGGTGTTACAGGGTAGGTTGTGGCGGAAAATAATTGCCAAGAAAAACATTTCGAAACATTGCACCGTTTCGAGTTAATTAGAATAGAAGTTAGACAAACAGGACGTTGAAACTTCCTGTCAGATTAAAACTGTGTGCCGGACCAAGACTCGAACTCGGGACCTTTGCCTTTCGCGTGCAAGTGCTTTACCAACTGAGCTACCCAAGCACGACTCAAGCCCCCTCCTCACAGCTTTACTTCCGCCAGGTCCCGAGTTCGAGTCTCGGTCCGGCACACATTTTTAATCTTCCAGGGAGTTTTATATCAGCGCACACTCCGCTGCAGAGTGAAAATTTCATTCTGGAAACGTCCCCCAGGCTGTGGCTAAGCCATGTCTCCTCAATATCCTTTCTTCCAGGAGTGCTAGTTCTGCAAGGTTTGCAGGAGAGCTTCTGTGAAGTTTGGAAAGTAGGAGACGAAGTACTGGGGGAAGTAAAGCTGTCAGCACGGGGCGTGAGTTGTGCTTGGGTAACTCAGTTGGTAGAGCACTTGCCTGCGAAAGGCACAGGTCCCGAGTTCGAGTCTCGGTCTCCGGCACACAGTTTTAATCTGCCAGAAAGTTTCATATCAGCGCACACTTCGCTGCAGTGTGAAAATTTCATACTAGAAACAGGACGTTGTGCGCTCAAATTCACACCAGTGTCAGTTGTTCTCATAGCGTAGATGGCAGCAGCCAAGAGTGCTCAGCCTTTGGCTCTGGTTCGAGCCTAACTATTGTCCCACGCCCAATTTTTGTATCGCTCCTCTAAACTAAACGAACAACGCGCTTGGTGACACCGTCATGGGCGGGCCCCTTGAATTTGCACACTCGGCTGTTAAATGGCTAACTTCAATGCCAACTGACTCAGCACAACCTATATTGCAACACTCTTACAATCTTTTCAGATTGTTTCTGACAAACCTGTACAGTAGTATAGAACGTATGTCCAACAATCCCCCCCACCCCCCACCGCCCGCACACTTCCTTCCAGTACCAATAGACGATTCATTGACGTCTCAGGATGTGTCCTATCAACCAATCACTTGGTTAAGTAAAGTCGTGATACACATTTCTTTTTTTGGCAGTTCGATTCAGTACCACAGCTATTCTATCTAACGGCCTAATTTTCAACATTCCGCTGCAGCACCACATTTCAAGTCCTCTGTCCTCGTCTTCCCTGAACTGCTTATTGTCCACGTCCACTTAGGAATCACTCTACAGTCTATCCAAACACTTTCAGAGGAGGCTTACTAACACTTGAAATTTATATTCAGTGTCAACAAATTTCTCTTTTCAGAAACCCTTGTCTTGCTACTGCCAGTCTGCATTTTATTTCCTCTCTGCTTCGACTATGTTCAGTCACTTTGGTGCCCAAATAGCGAAACTTATCTACTGCTTTTAGTGTCTGATCTCGTAATCTAATTCTGTTATCAGCAGCTGATTTTATAGAACAACATTCTGTTACCATTCGGTAATGTTAATAGTAACTGTGGAGAATTATGAGGAAAAGAGGATAGCCGAAACACCTAATCAACGTTTTAAGGAGTTTGCACGAACACACGACTGTAATTTTGTATATAAATAATAGTACTCTAACACTACGTATAACTCCAAAAATAGAAGTTAGAAACGGGCACAGCATATCACTCACACTTTTTAACATTTATATAGATGGTGCAGTCCGGAAATGTAAGGACATTATAACGGGAAGTTATGTTTAACGTAAATGCCCGCCTGAATTGCCTTTTACACACGGACGACGCCACATTGCTGGCGGAAAATGAAGATGATCTACAAAGGGGAATCGGTTTATTTGGTAAGATTTGTGAAGAATATCATCTGATTCTTTCAGAAAAGAAGATACAATCACTGCCTTTTAAAGGATAACACCCTGGACAGTCAAAACTTACAATAACAGAACAGGTCCCATGTGTCCATGACTAAGACATGGAGATGATTTTAGCAAAGTCTGGGAATATATGTGTATTAAGAAACCGGCATCTAAAAAATAAAAAGAAGAAAGAAACAACATTAAACTTTTATAAGTCAATGACAGTCTCCTCGGTTGTTCACGGAAATGAGTAAATAAATGCCAAGAAAGTTGCATACAAACAAAACGGATAAAACTTCTGAGAGCTGTAAAGGGATGCACAGAAACTGACACACGACGTCTCTTTCGTCTAGTCGAGAGTCATGGTCTCTTCTCTCTAGTTAGTGGTTACGGCTGGACGGAGTTGACTATCGAAACGCTTCCCTGTGTGCCTGTACAGTTGGGAGTGAGATAATATGTATCAGAATTTGTGTATTTCCTGTGAGCGCTTGTATAATTAGAAGTGGCTGTAAATTTGGCAACATTTATGGTTCTGTATCTGAAACACATGGATGATATACAGAACTGGCCATTAAAATTGCTACACCAAGAAGAAATGCAGATGATAAACGGGTATTCATTGGACAAATATTTATACTAGAACTGACATGTGATTACATTTTCACGCAATTTGGGTGCATAGATCCGGAGAAATCAGTACCCAGAACATCCACCTCTGGCCGTAATGACGGCCTTGATACGCCTGAGCATTGAGTCAGACAGAGCTTGGATAGCGTGTACAGGTAGAGCTGCCCATGCAGATTCAACACGATACAACAGTTCATCAAGAATAATGACTGGCGTATTGTGACGAAGCAGTTGCTCGGACACCATTGACCAGACGTTTTCAATTGGTGAGAGATCTAGAGAATGTGCTGGCCAGAGCAGCAGTCGAACATTTTCTGTATCCAGAAAGGCCCGTACAGGACCTGCAACATGCGGTCGTGCATTATCCTGCTGAAATGTAGGGTTTCGCAGGGATCGAATGAAGGGTAGAGCCGCGGGTCGTAACACATCTAAAATTTAACGTCCGCTGTTCAAAGTGACGTCAATGCGAACAAGAGGTGACCAAGACGTGTAGTAAACAGAACCTGGATTCATCCGAAAAAATGACGTTTTGCCATTCGTGCACCCAGGTTCGTCGTTGAGTACACCTTCGCAGGCGATCCTATCTGTGATGCAGCGTCAAGGATAACCGCAGCCATGGTCTCCGAACTGATGGTCCATGCTGCTGCAAACGTCGTCGAACTGTTCGTGCAGATGGTTGTTGTCTTGCAAACGTCTCCACCTGTTGACTCAGGGATCGAGACGTGGCTGCACGTTCCATTACAGACGCAGATAAGATGCCTGTCATCTCGACTGCTAGTGATACGAGGCCGTTGGGATCCAGCACGGCGTTCCGTATTATCTTCCTGAACCCACCGATTTCATATTCTGCTAACAGTCATTGGATCTCGACCAACGCGAGCAGCAATGTCGCGATACGATAAACCGCAATCGTGATAGGCTACAATCCGACCTTTATCAAAGTCGGAAACGTAATGGTACGCATTTCTCCTCCTTACACGAGGCATCACAACAACGTTTCACAGAAACGCCGGACAACTGCTGTTTGTGTATGAGAAATCGGTTGGATACTTTCCTCAAGTCAGTACGTTGTAGGTGTCGCCACCGGCGCCAACCTTGTGTGAATGTTCTGAGAAGCTAATCATTTGCATATCACAGCATCTTCTTCCTGTCGGTTAAATTTCGCGTCTGTAGCACGTCATCTTCGTGGTGTAGCAATTTTAATGGCCAGTTGTGTATGTATCAGAATTAATGTATTTCCTGTGAGCTCTTGTATAATGAGAAGTGGCTGTAAATTTGGCAACATTTGTGGTTCTGTATCTGAACGCGGATGATATATATCTCTGATTACGTCTGGTAACCGAAGGTATACAGGTTGAGTCAGGGTGATAAGTGCTTGCTTTGAAGGACGATAGTATGAGAGACTTTGAGCGGTAAACTTCCTATGGACATATATCCTATTCCAAATGGTTTCAGAAACAGAACACATGTAATAACACTTTTGTACGTTTTTATTGATTAACTCAGAAACCGCATGCCCCAACGAAAACGTGTCGCAGTACACAATTAAATTACATTAAATATTCCAGAAAAAGGTGCTATCTATTTTTTCTCTAGAACTAATAGTTCTCTTGAAGAGAGCGCGTGAATACTGAAAATCTCGTGCGATACGCATTCTCTGTAGCTTAGGTACTTTTAGTGCACCACATTGAGTCAGTTTGCAGACTTGATAGATCACAAGTGTCCTGTATCAAATTGTTTGTCTCAGCTTCCTCTACGCTACTGTGGTACATTGTAAACAATGACAATGTTTGAATGATGCAGAAAATAAATAACAATCTACATTACATTTGTTCTGTCTCAGAAACCAATGGGAATAGGGCATATGTCCTTATGAAGTTTTTTTTGTTCGGAATAACTAATAACATAACCCACCAAAGCATGTACCTTTCCTCCTCAATCACTCTACATTTTATCTGTGTGGTCAGGTCATGGAGAAGATGGTGCTACAGACTTACGCTGTACATTGTTTTAAAGCCGGCGCTGCCATGTTAGATGCCCCTAACCATTAACAGATTACTGTTTACCATTGCTTATTGTTCTTAGTTTCTGCCGTGTGTTCGAAATAGTTGTTTAAGTAGAAAATATTACAGTGCTTTCGCGAATAACATAGCGCCATGAAGACATTTTCAGACTTTTCTGGTCTCAAATGCATATTTCATCCAGTAATACGACGTATTTCGTTGTTACGTGTTCCAAATAACCAAGAAGATTAGTGTGTTATACACTCCTGGAAATTGAAATAAGAACACCGTGAATTCATTGTCCCAGGAAGGGGAAACTTTATTGACACATTCCTGGGGTCAGATACATCACATGATCACCCTGACAGAACCACAGGCACATAGACACAGGCAACAGAGCATGCACAATGTCGGCACTAGTACAGTGTACATCCACCTTTCGCAGCAATGCAGGCTGCTATTCTCCCATGGAGACGATCGTAGAGATGCTGGATGTAGTCCTGTGGAACGGCTTGCCATGCCATTTCCACCTGGCGCCTCAGTTGGACCAGCGTTCGTGCTGGACGTGCAGACCGCGTGAGACGACGCTTCATCCAGTCCCAAACATGCTCAATGGGGGACGGATCCGGAGATCTTGCTGGCCAGGGTAATTGACTTACACCTTCTAGAGCACGTTGGGTGGCACGGGATACATGCGGACGTGCATTGTCCTGTTGGAACAGCAAGTTCCCTTGCCGGTCTAGGAATGGTAGAACGATGGGTTCGATGACGGTTTGGATGTACCGTGCACTATTCAGTGTCCCCTCGACGATCACCAGTGGTGTACGGCCAGTGTAGGAGATCGCTCCCCACACCATGATGCCGGGTGTTGGCCCTGTGTGCCTCGGTCGTATGCAGTCCTGATTGTGGCGCTCACCTGCACGGCGCCAAACACGCATACGACCATCATTGGCACCAAGGCAGAAGCGACTCTCATCGCTGAAGACGACACGTCTCCATTCGTCCCTCCATTCACGCCTGTCGCGACACCACAGGAGGCGGGCTGCACGATGTTGGGGCGTGAGCGGAAGACGGCCTAACGGTGTGCGGGACCGTAGCCCAGCTTCATGGAGACGGTTGCGAATGGTCCTCGCCGATACCCCAGGAGCAACAGTGTCCCTAATTTGCTGGGAAGTGGCGGTGCGGTCCCCTACGGCACTGCGTGGGATCCTACGGTCTTGGCGTGCATCCGTGCGTCGCTGCGGTCCGGTCCCAAGTCGACGGGCACGTGCACCTTCCGCCGACCACTGGCGACAACATCGATGTACTGTGGAGACCTCACGCCCCACGTGTTGAGCAATTCGGCGGTACGTCCACCCGGCCTCCCGCATGCCCACTATACGCCCTCGCTCAAAGTCCGTCAACTGCACATACGGTTCACGTCCACGCTGTCGCGGCATGCTACCAGTGTTAAAGACTGCGATGGAGCTCCGTATGCCACGGCAAACTGGCTGACACTGACGGCGGCGGTGCACAAATGCTGCGCAGCTAGCGCCATTCGACGGCCAACACCGCGGGTCCTGGTGTGTCCGCTGTGCCGTGCGTGTGATCATTGCTTGTACAGCCCTCTCGCAGTGTCCGGAGCAAGTATGGTGGGTCTGACACACCGGTGTCAATGTGTTCTTTTTTCCATTTCCAGGAGTGTATGAAAGCCTGCTATCGTGATCCAGTGCTTTTCTTAACACGGACTGACGACACTGATGTTCGGTCAACGTCTTCTCCCCGAAAATGATGAGAACATATTTTGTATGATTGGGCGGTTTCCAATCATTCCGTCTCACTGCAATCACCCAGAAAGTTTTTAGAGCTGGACGACATTGATGTTCGGTCTATGTCTTCTTCCTGAAAATGATGAGAAAATATTTTGTATGATAGGCGGTTTCCAATCATTCCGTCTCACAGCGATCACCCAGAAGGTTTTTGGAGCTGGGCTTATAGGAAATCTATAGTAAAATTGATGTACAAAAAAGAAATTATAGCTTATGAATGAAATGGGTTTCATTTACTATTTTGACAATAATGAGAATGATTACTGCTCCCGTAAATGAAGCAAATTGGCATTTTTTAAATCAAAACACTTCCAGCACAAGGTAATCTTTGGGGCAACTAACGTTGCGAACTTCGGCTTCAACTTTGTGATGAAATGGAATGAAATGATTGTATGGCATTGTTGGCCGGGAGGGCCCCATGCGGGGAAGTTCGGCCGCCGTATTGCAAGTCCTTTTTTTTAGTTGACACCACTTCGGCGACTTGCGAGTCAATGATGATGAATTGGTGATGAAGAACGCACAACACATCTCCCCTTATTACACCTCCATGGTACAGGTGTACAACCACAAAGATTAGCAAATTTACAGCCATTTGTCATGACTCATCTTTCAAACGAATATCTCGAAAGAATGAGTGCGGAAAGATTAACTGTCCAGAAAAAAAAAATTAACTTAGATGCTAGAAAAAGTCAAGGAACCCCGAGGAAGCAATGGGTTCGGTAATAGGCAAAACAAGAAAACGGCCAAATGCTGGAAGTGAAAATGATGATTGTAAGGAAGTGAAGTTGAATTACATTACGCGACGTACAGGCTGTCCCACGTGATGGTGGTGGCAGTAAAGAGTCTAGTTCTGAATGGTTTTCCCGACATCACTCATGCGCAGGCGCCCACTGCTGTATACGTTATGTGCTGGTGAACTTGCGTGACGGCCGCACGCGCCACAGCGGAAGCTCTCAGAGCCGCTAGCTCAGGCGCGTGGACAGACAATTTGTATGCACGCGCTCTACGCTTGAACTGCAGCTGCTGCCGCTCTGCGGATGTGGCGTGGACTCGGTCGTGTGCTGTTGGAGATCGTTTCTCAGGAGCCAAGCATAATCTTAGTGGCTGGCTTATGCTACTGGCCGTTAAAATTGCTACACCAAGAAGAAATGCAGATGATAAACGGGTATTCATTGGACAAATATATTATACTAGAACTGACATGTGATTACATTTTCACGCAATTTGGGTCCATACATCCTGAGAAATCAATACCCAGAACAACCACATCTGGCCGCAATAACAGCCTTGATACGCCTGGGCATTGAGTCAAACAAACCTGGGATGGCGTGTACAGGTACAGCTGCCCGTGCAACTTCAACACAATACCAGAGTTCATCAGGAGTAGCGACTGGCGTATTGTGACGAGCCAGTTGCTCGGCCACCATTGACCGGACGTTTTCAATTGCTGAGAGATCTAGAGAATGTGCTGGCCAGGGCAGCAGTCGAACATTTTCTGTATCCAGAAAGGCCCGTACAGTACCTGCAATATGCGGCCGTGCATTATCCTGCTGAAATGCAGGGTTTCGCAGGGAACGAATGATGGGTAGAGCCACGGGTTGTAATGCATCTGAAATGTAACGTCCACTGTTCAAAGTGTAAGCGATGGCACCCCATATCATCACGCCGGGTGATACGCCAGTATGGCGATGACGAATACACGCTTCCAATGTGCGTTCACCGCGATGTCGCCAAACACGGATGCGACCATCATGATGCTGTAAACAGAACCTAGATTCATCCGAAAAAATGACATTTTGCCATTCGTGCACCCAGGTTCGTCGTTGAGTACACTATCGCAGGCGCTCCTATCTGTGATGCAGCGTCAAGGGTAACCGCAGCCATGGTCTCCGAACTGATGGTCCATGCTGCTGCAAACGTCGTCGAACTGTTCGTACAGATAGTTGTTGTCTAGCAAAAATTCGCATCTGTTGACTCAGGGGTCGAGACGTGGCTGCACGATCCGTTACAGCCATGCGGATAAGATGCCTGTCATCTCGACTGCTAGTGATACGAGGCCGTTGGGATCCTGCACGGCGTTGCGTATTACCCTCCTGAACCCACCGATTCCACATTCTGCTAACAGTCATTGGATCTCGACCAACGCGAACAGCAATGTCGCGTTACGATAAACCGCAATCGCGATAGGCTACAATCCGACCTTTATCAAAGTCGGAAACGTAAAGGTACGCATTTCTCCTTCTTACACGAGGCATTCAACAACGTTTCACCAGGCAACGCCGCTCAACTGCTGTTTGTGTATGAGAAATCGGTTGGAAACTTATCTCATGTCAGCACGATGTAGGTATCGCCAACGGCTCCAACCTTGTGTGAATGCTGTGAAAAGTTAATCATTTGCATATCAGAGCATCTTCTTCCTGTCGGTTAAATTTCGCGTCTGTAGCACGTCATCTTCGTGGTGTAGCAATTTTAATGGCCAGTTGTGTACTTAAAGCTTTACTGGTCTTCATAACCGCCACTGTTTTCGTTTTAACCTGGACGTCCACTGTGTCCGCATTCGTCCAACTAACAGGGCGTACGTATGGTCACTCAATTACGGCCGTCCGATTACGCTCGTCCAGATCATTCGAGTAATAACCGACGCACGGCCGGCAACTCACCTGAAGACTTAACTGATCATTCCCGATGTCAAAACTTGGACCGATGCGAACTACTCTCAACGAGTGTCTGTCAGAGGCTTGACAAGTCATAGAATGAGCGTTTGGAATAATGACTAGTAAATGAAGATTGCTGCAGAGCAATATTGAAATTGATAAGCCTGAAAATGTTGACATTACAGTTTAACGTATATGTATGCTTTTTACAGAACATTGTAATTGACAAGGAAGGGGAAGAACTAGCAGCTGCCTTCACTTGTCAACGAACACAATCGACAAAAATATACGCTTTTGTCAGTCAACACTGTGGTGTCAGTACAGATAGATTTACAACTTTTACTTCCTCACGGGAAGTTCACGAATGAAAGAATAGTAGTTACATGGGGTGAACGTATCGTTGGTCTTCTTTCCAGTTTTTCTCCAGAGGTCTCCCGATAACATCGGCCGACAGCGTGATCATACTGCGCCCGATCTCCTCCGTCAATTTCTGGCAGGGCCAAGGAGGTTAGACTAGGTTAGAATCTATTCTGTGTTTGTAATGGGATAGATTTTAACGTCTTAGGGCGGGGTGGATACCAAGACGCCTCTGTGTTTGGATTAAGAGTGCTGCGTAGCGGTTCCTGCTATTAAAGAGATCCGAATGCATGTGAATGAGCTTTCCTGTCTCGTAAAGAAATAGGCGAATACTATACACTCTGTCCTCAGACATCGAAATAACCAGCCAAGTTTTATGAATATATGAGATGACCGGAGAAACGTTCTCTTGCGAACTCGAGATAATTCGAGGTGATCTTGAAAAGGAAGTTATGAACACTCTGTTTCGCGGTATTTATTTAAGTTTGTGCCGGCTGCCTCGGGCATGGATGTGCGTGCTGTCCTTAGGTTAGTTAGGTTTAAGTAGTTCTAAGTTCTAGGGGACTGATGACCTCAGATGTTAAGTCCCATAGTGCTCAGAGCCATTTTAACCATTTAAATTTGTGCTGACGTACGTCAACTAACCTTCAGTGACTGTCATTTAGCACACGAGGGGAAGACAAGCATTAAAGTGTAGCGTAAGGTACTCTGGAAACCTAAAGCACTTAAAAGTGGAAGTACATACAGTATATTTGCAAATCATTTCATATTAGCAATATCATTACCCTACTGGCATAATACGCCAGTAAGCGGTAATAATAATTGATAGGCAACTAATGACAACCTACCATAAAAAAGATCCAGTACAGAAGCTATAAGCATATAAGATACGCCACCCTTTTCACTTAAACAAATTAACTTTTGAGGCTATATATACCCAAAATTTCGAATAAAAATGTTGCCTGTTTGAGGATTCGAATAAACCTGCGATTTCAGTCCATAGATTCCGAACTATATCCAGATTCTGATATTTTCACTCTCTGGACGCCACAAACTCACTCTTTCTTGGACTAAATGTATTAGTTTCTCACGCTCCCTATTTCGTGTGCGAGAACGTCGGTCGATTTGACCGAAGAAAATAAACTGATCTGAATTCCAGCTGTTTTCCGAAGTCTGTACGTTCGGGAGATAGGATAGGCTATAGTGTGACCTCACCCCCACGTAGTAGCGTACTGATTTGAAAAGATCGGCCGTCACCGGCCGATGTCGGTCGTCGGCGGAACCCACCGATACCGGAGCCACTATGATCGCAGCCTTAGCCAGCCGTAAGCGGCCGACTTGAGCGTGTGCAATGGACACGTGCCAATGGCGTCACATGTCTCGGGATTAGCTGCCATGTGCAGCCGCATACGGCTGATCAACTAGTCGGACGAATATCGCTCCAGTGCAAAATGGCAATTTGTTGCCGCTAAGCTTACACACTACTTAATCTAACTTAAACTAACATAAGCTAAGGACGACACACACACCCATGCCCGAGGGAGGATTCGAACATCCGCCGGGGAAAGCCGTGCGGACCTTGACAAGACGCCTCAGACCGATGGGCTACCCCGCACGGCGCTGTAGTGGACGCTCAGCCTTTATAGCCTGAGCTAAATCAGTCACAACATTTAACGAAATAATTACTATCTAGTGTTAAGTGCGCTCCTGGCTACCAAAACTGAAACACCGGGAAGGATAGCAAGTAACAGAATTGTACGTATTGTGCATGTTCAGTATTGCAGGATGAATACATTATCAAATTTGTAGGTGACTCGGAGTTAAACAGGGCACGAATTTCAGTATTTAGAAGTAGTATCAACAATGGCTTTAACCTGGGTGGTAATCTAATCGAAATGAGATGACAGAATTGGGTGTGTTGTTCCACCCTGTTCCAGTTTTGTCTGAGTTTATTAATCATAGTGACTGGTATATGGTGGTGTGCCACTCTATTGGAAAGCCATGAGCCGAAGTTAAATTTGTTGGAGATCAGAACGTGCTGACTAGGGCAAAAGTCCGAAAACAGAGGAAGATCAGGACAGAATGCGCAACGACTGGTCTTGCATTATCTTGTTGAAAGACAACGTCATTAAGACGTCGAAGATAGGACGCAGCCTCCAGCCTTAGAAATCTAATGTCTGCTACCCAAGTTGCTTGCCTCCATAGCCGTGTGGTCAGTGTAGACGGCTGCCATGCGGGGAACTCGGGTTTGATTCCCGGTACTGCTAAGGATTTTACCTTGGTGGGATGACTGGACCGGGGTGCGCTCAGCCTCGTGATTCCGCCCGATTGGGAGGTAGTGGCTCCAAAATCTAAATGCCGAAAACGGCCGGGAGAACAGTGTGCAGACTCCATGCCCCTCCGTACCGCATCTCCGTGACGCCACGTGGTCGGTGGGCATTGTGTGGCGCTCGGAGCCTGATCACCGAGTTTCGTTTCCATTTTGTTTTTTCACTTCCCAAATTGCTCGCTATGCGAGCCATAGGTGATTTGTGTTGCGTACCCAATGGCACTGCATACCATTATGCTAACTGTTCCACACACGGATACGCCCATCGTAATGCTGCGCGCAGAACCTGAACTCTAAATGGAAGTCGTGGGACCGCACCTGCGCCAAGTGCTAACGTCGGGTGCAACACTGTCGGTAGCCTCTGTCTGCTGCTCCGTCAAGGGAAGCCACAGCAATGGACACGCCAAACTCATTGTCCGTGGTACTCCAGAAGCCGTCGTATTCTACGTCCAGATACACTATGTGATCAAAAGTATCTGGACACCTGGCTACAAATGACTTACACGTTCGTGGCACCCTCCATCGGTAATGTTGGAATTCAGTATGGTGTTGGCCCACCCTTAGCCTTGATGACAGCTTCCATTCTCGCAGGCACACGCTCAATTAGGCGCTGGAAGGTTTCTTGGGTAATGGCAGCCCATTCTTCCCGGAGTGCTGCACCGAGGAGACGTATCGCTGTCAGTCGGTGAGGCCTGGCACGAAGTTGGCGTTCCAAAACATCCCAAAGGTGTTCTATAGGATTCAGGTCAGGACTCTGTGCAGGCCAGTCCATTAAAAGGATGTTACTGTCGTGTAACTACTCGCTACTGGCCGTCATTATAAACAGGTGCTCGATCGTGTTGAAAGATGCAATCACTTCAATAGTGGGTAGGAAGAAGATGCTTAAAACGTCACAGTACGCCTGTGCTGTGATAGTGCCACGCAAAACAAGGGGTGCAAGCCCCCTCCATGGAAAACACGACCACACCATAACACCACCGCCTCCGAATTTTACTGTTGGCACTAAGCACGCAGGCAGATGACGTTCACCGGGCATTCGCCATACCCACACCATGCCATCGGATCACCACATTGTGTACCGTGATTCGTCATTCCACACAACGTTTTTCCACCGTTCAATCGTCCAATGTTTACGCTCCCTACACCATGCGAGGCGTCGTTTGGCATTCACCGGAGTGATGTGTGGCTTATGAGCACCCGGTCTACCATGAAACCCAAGTTTTCTCACCTTCCGCCTAACTGTCATAGTACTTGAAGTGGATCTTGAAGCAGTCTGGAATTCCTGTGTGATTGTCTGGACAGACTGCCTGTTACACACTACGACCCTCTTCAACTGTCGGCAGTCTCTGTCAGTCAATAGACGAGGTCGGCCTGTACGCTTTTGTGTTGTATGTGTCCCTTCACTTTTCCACTTCACTATCACATCGGAAACAGTGGACCTAGGGATGTTTAGGAGTGTGAAAATCTCGCGTACAGACGTATGACACAAGTCACACCAATGAGGTGCAGTGCCCAAGAAGCCATTTCTACCAATCAGGAGAAGGCACAGTGTGTCCTGTGGTACCATGAGACACGATCACCAACCACAGTTCAGAGACACTTCCAGACAACATTCGGAAGGAATCCACCTGATGTCAAGAGCATTAAAGCCTGGTATGAGAAGTTCAAGAACACAGTATCGGTTGCTGACCTTCCGAGGTCTGGTCGACCAAGAACCTCAGCAGACAGGGCGGAAGCTGTAAGGTAGTCTTTTCTGCGAAGTCCGAAGAAATCGGTGCGCAGGGCCTCACGTGAATTACAGATGCCAAAAAGCTCTCTCCATGACATTTTACACAAACGTTTAATGTTTCGTGCATACAAAGTGCTAATCGTTCAGGCCTTGTTGTCCAATGACAGTACACGTCGATATGACTTTGCGGTCGAAATGCTATTACGTATTGAGGACGATGGTGGTTATCTCAGACGAATTGCCTTTTCCGAAGAAGCGACCTTTTTTGTCAGTGGAGTAGTGAATCGCCATAATGTGTGCATTTGGGGTTCACAACACCCTGGCGAGGTCATGGAGTGCACCAGAGGCAGTCCAAAGGTGAATGTTTGGTGCGCGCTATTGCACGATCGAATTATCGGGCCATTCTTCTTCGCTGAGGCTACCATCACATCTGCAGTGTATCTGGACATGTTGCAACTGTATGCTGTTCCTCAGCTGCTTCAGTATCGCCCCCAATGTCTCGTTTCAGCAAGACGGTGCACCGCCTCATTGGGGTTTGGACGTCCGTGCCTATCTCGATATGACCTTTCCTGGGCGATGGATTGGGCGTGATGGGCCAACGGTTTGGCCTCCACGCTCTCCTGACATAACCCCATTAGACTTCTTTTTATGGGGTTATGTCAAGGACGAGGTCTACCGAACACGTGTACCAGATCTTGAAACCCTGCGGCAAAGGATAACCACAGTCGTCGAATCGATCCCTCCAGTGATGTTGGCTAATGTGTGGACGGAAACTGAATATCGCCTAGATGTGCTACGTGCTACCAAGGGTGCTCATGTGGAAGTTTGCTGATGTGTGAAAAAAACTGATAGTTTGTAAACAATTGGACACCAGTTTCATATTGGTATCTTACTTCTAGCCGGAATTATCAATTTATGTAATCAGGGAAAGACTTTTCGGACACCCTGCATATGTCTACCAGCAGTAACAAGTAACGATACCGTAGAAATACTTCCTCACATTCTTTAAAATTGTGCTACTGAGGGACTTCTCGGAATGTCTGCATTGCGACTAGCAACTGGAAAAGAGCAGGCAACAGCCTTCTATAAAACAGACTGGGGTCTTCAGTCTTATGTTAAAGAGTAAGTTTTTGACGCAACGCAGTCAAATACAGGAAATTGTGTCTTGGTTGAAAATATTTTAGAAAAACGTATTTTGCATTTACTTTTCAGACATCATATATATGAAATTATTCTCAAAAGCGTTTTTCAGGAAAAAAAATGGCCGGCAGAAGCACGGGTATGAAAACAACAATCTTTAAAAACTTTAAGAACGTTTGGTTTATAAATTCCAAAATGTGATTCAACACTGTAAAGTCAAGAACACTTGGATCACTTCGATGTGATTATTATAGGGAACTGTTATATTTAGCTGCGATCTTTCTTGACGAAGCACCATTTGGTGGAAATCCGTTCCTTGCACCAGAAGTTATCAGTCATGCAAGTTGCCTGTAAATGCCTTTGTTCCCTGATGAATTTAAATTATCTCCGCAGGTACAGAATGGAATTTGTGATATTCATATTTTATCAATTTATGTAATCAGGGAAAGACTTTTCGGACACCCTGTATAATGACCACTGAGGTTGTTGATATGAAGTGGCTGGCAATAGGTGGCAGCGCAATGCACCTAATATGAAAAACGTATGTTTTTGGGGTGTCCGGACACTTTTGATCACATAGTGTACCTGTCTTACTGCACACGAACGCATTTTGTCGCTCAAGGTGGATGCCGTGATTGGCTGTATGATCCTGCAAAGCTGAGTGAACAGTCTGTATCCCCCTCGAGCGCTAATCGTGTGGGGCCGCTGAAATTCTTCAAACTTTTGAGTGTGATTTTCTAGAACCCGTCCATTCCGCCGTATTCGCTTTACAGTCACGCAAAGAGAATGAATGTCGGTAAGCCTCTGTATTGGCTATAATTTCTCGAATTTTGTCTTCGTAGTTCATTACGCGAGATGTATGTGGGAGAGAGTAATATTTTGTCCGACTCTTCCTCGTAAGTATTCTCTCGAAATTTCAATAGCAAAAACCTCTCCGTGATGCACAACGCCTCTCTTGTAACGTCTGTCCATGGAGTTTGTTGAGCATTTCGGTAATGCTCTCGCGCCGACTAAGCGACCCCGTGATGCAATAGGTCGCTGTTCATTGAATCTTCTCTATCTCTATCAGATCTACCTGATATGTGTCCCAGATTGATGAACAATACTAAAGAACAGGCCGAACAAGCCCTTTATAAGCCACTTACATAGTGGATGAGTAACGTTTTTTTGAGATCCTTCCTATGAGTCCCAGTCTGGTGTCTGCTTATCCTACTATTTGATTTATGTGGTCATTCCACTTACGGTCTCCCTGAATAGATACTCCTAAATATTTTACGTTAGATACTGTTTGCAGCAGTTTCTCATCAGTAGTGTAGTTGTGCAAAAGTGGCTTTCCTTTCCTATGTATGCCCAATATCTTACATCTATTTACTCAGGATCAACTGACGGAGCCTGCACCATTCATCAATCCTAGCTGGTCATTCAGCAAATCGATATCGTCTTCTAGCGTTGTCACTTTATTGCAGACAACCATATCGTCTGCGAACGATCTGAAGGAGCACCCGACGCTTTCTGCTAGATTATTTCTATACACTTTAAACAATAACGGTCCTGTCACACTTCCTTGGCGTACCCGGGAAATCACCTTTACATCTCTCGATTTTGTTCCTTTAACAACGACATATTGTGTTCTATCTGCAAGGAATTCTTAAATCCAGTCGCAGATCTGGTCCGCCACTCGGTAAGGACGCTACTTTTTCAATAACCGACAGTGCGGGCTAGCGCCAAATGTCTTCCAGATGTCAACTAACAGGACATCAACATGAGCGCCGTTTTCTACTTGGCTATGGATGTCATGGGTGAACAGAGTCAGCTGAGTTTCACAGGATATCTGCGAAATCCATGCTGATATTTATAGAGGAGATTTTTGTTCTCCTAAAACGACATAATTCTTGATCATAAAACATGTTACGTAATTCTACAACAGATTGACGTCAAAGATATAGGTCTGTAATCGTGTGCATCTATCCTGCGCACCTTCTTGACAAAGGGAATGACCTGAGCTTTCTTCCAGACGCTGGGTACCTTTCGTTGCTCCAGCGATCTACGATTAACTGCTGGTAGTAGGGGAGCGAATTCTTTCGGATAATCTTTGTCGTATCTTACAAGCGTCTCGTCTGGTTTCCACTACTAAGCGATTGTAATTGCTTTTCTGTTCCGCGATCGGTTATCTCAATATCTACCATTTCCACGTTCGTACGTTGATTGAAACGAAGGACTGTGTTACGATCTTCCAAAGCGAAATAATTTCGGAATACCGAATACAGTATTTCGGCCTTCTGTTTGTTGTTTTACTTTTCGGTGCCAGTATGATCTCAGAGTGATTTAACAGATAACATGTGAAGAGTGTAGAATTGTTAAAGTTCTTTCTTTGATCGTCATCTTATAGAACATCGACGACTGTCAAGACAATTGTTCCCTATCCTTAGCTGTTCTCATCAGTGTGGCTATATCTGGAATGTCGAACCAATCTCGGAGTTTCTGCAATCACGAACCTATACTCCGTCGAGGTTCACAATTTTCTTCAACGATGAGTTGCAAGGAGATAGTTTCCTACACTTGGTGGCGGTTGTAGGTTAGCCTGCAGCGGTACAGTACATTTCAGAAGCGTTCAGCCTGTCTTTGGATGAGGTTTCAGGTGTTCTAAGCCATACAGCAGTACAAGTAACGCAGAATACTTCACAATTCGCCACTACGTAAGCTGTTTCAAACGTTGCTCGCGCATAGTCAATTCTAGCTTCTGTCTCTTTATCATAACTACATTTCTCTGTCAGCCAACATACCACGTATTTGATTTTACTGACTATCACAAATAATTTCTCACCGAAATTGACAAACACATAATCTTTTCTGTTCTCATGATCATGATTCTTGTTTGTTTTTTTTTTTCTTTGGAAACCGATATCAAATCTAATTTCTTTACTATATGTCTATAAAGAGCTAAAGATCTTCAAGTTATTAGTGGGAAATACAACTTCACCTGCGTAACAGATGTAATTTAAACGAGTACAACTGACCTTGGTTCCATTGTCGACGTCATCCAACGCTTTACGAAATGAAAATACCTTCTGAATATAAACTGAAAAATACTGGAAGTAGTATACGTCTTTGTGTGGCAGTTTTTAGAATTCTGATGGCATTGAAAACTTGGTCTCCAGTCTTAATATAATTCATTTTCTTACCTAGAGTTTTTCAGATGTGCAGGAGTTTAAAAAATGGTTCAAATGGCCCTAAGCACTATGGGACTTAACATCTGAGGTCATCAGTCACCTAGACGTAGAACTACTTAAACCTAACTAACCTAAGGACATCACACACATCCATGCCCGAGGCAGTATTCGAACCTGCGACCGTAGCAGCAGCGCGGTTCCGGACTGAAGAGCCTAGAACCGCTCGGCCACAGCGGCCAGCCCCAAGAGTTAAACCAGATCAATAAAGATGTGGGGTTTAACATTGACAGATACCTTTTTATAATCTTTAAACTAACTAATACATCTACTTGTTGGACCAGATATTTCTTTTTGCTGACATCTGGGAACAAAATATGGAATCTTTTGCTTCGAGACTCCTCGTAAAACCAAATGTGCTTGGCTGATATTTGCCTCTATTGTTGTTTGTAACCGGCTGCACAGTATTCTCACTAACACTTTCATAGTACAGTTCATTAGGAGGACGAATTTGTAACTAGTGTGCAGTTGAGCATTAGACTATCGTTCCAGTTTTATGATTTCAGATCTCAGACAGGTGTAGAGATATAGTTGAGCAACTTCAGAAAGATGAGAATGTCTATGTATGTAAAGTTGAGACTCTCTGAACTCTCTGTCTGGTCTAGCTGCTTTTCCACATTTTGACTGATTTAAGGTTGTCCTTAGTTCTTCCTTTATAATTTCTTGGGCCATTAATTTCCCTGTAGGACCACTCCAAACATTTATTACTGGATCTAGTAATCTTTATACACTCCTGGAAATGGAAAAAAGAACACATTGACACCGGTGTGTCAGACCCACCATACTTGCTCCGGACACTGCGAGAGGGCTGTACAAGCAATGATCACACGCACGGCACAGCGGACACACCAGGAACCGCGGTGTTGGCCGTCGAATGGCGCTAGGTGCGCAGCATTTGTGCACCGCCGCTGTCAGTGTCAGCCAGTTTGCCGTGGCATACGGAGCTCCATCGCAGTCTTTAACACTGGTAGCATGCCGCGACAGCGTGGACGTGAACCGTATGTGCAGTTGACGGACTTTGAGCGAGGGCGTATAG
Source organism: Schistocerca nitens (assembly GCF_023898315.1). Classification (NCBI taxonomy): domain Eukaryota; kingdom Metazoa; phylum Arthropoda; class Insecta; order Orthoptera; family Acrididae; genus Schistocerca; species Schistocerca nitens. The sequence continues at coordinate 145,674,268 of NC_064622.1, read as the reverse complement.
TGGGCATGCGGGAGGCCGGGTGGACGTACCGCCGAATTGCTCAACACGTGGGGCGTCAGGTCTCCACAGTACATCGATGTTGTCGCCAGTGGTCGGCGGAAGGTGCACGTGCCCGTCGACCTGGGACCGGACCGCAGCGACGCACGGATGCACGCCAAGACCGTAGGATCCTACGCAGTGCCGTAGGGGACCGCACCGCCACTTCCCAGCAAATTAGGGACACTGTTGCTCCTGGGGTATCGGCGAGGACCATTCGCAACCGTCTCCATGAAGCTGGGCTACGGTCCCGCACACCGTTAGGCCGTCTTCCGCTCACGCCCCAACATCGTGCAGCCCGCCTCCAGTGGTCTCGCGACAGGCGTGAATGGAGGGACGAATGGAGACGTGTCGTCTTCAGCGATGAGAGTCGCTTCTGCCTTTAAGCCAATGATGGTCGTATGCGTGTTTGGCGCCGTGCAGGTGAGCGCCACAATCAGGACTGCATACGACCGAGGCACACAGGGCCAACACCCGGCATCATGGTGTGGGGAGCGATCTCCTACACTGGCCGTACACCACTGGTGATCGTCGAGGGGACACTGAATAGTGCACGGTACATCCAAACCGTCATCGAACCCATCGTTCTACCATTCCTAGACCGGCAAGGGAACTTGCTGTTCCAACAGGACAATGCACGTCCACATGTATCCCGTGCCACCCAACGTGCTCTAGAAGGTGTAAGTCAACTACCCTGGCCAGCAAGATCTCCGGATCTGTCCCCCATTGAGCATGTTTGGGACTGGATGAAGCGTCGTCTCACGCGGTCTGCACGTCCAGCACGAACGCTGGTCCAACTGAGACGCCGGGTGGAAATGGCATGGCAAGCCGTTCCACAGGACTACATCCAGCATCTCTACGATCGTCTCCATGGGAGAATAGCAGCCTGCATTGCTGCGAAAGGTGGATATACACTGTACTAGTGCCGACATTGTGCATGCTCTGTTGCCTGTGTCTATGTGCCTGTGGTTCTGTCAGTGTGATCATGTGATGTATCTGACCCCAGGAATATGTCAATAAAGTTTCCCCTTCCTGGGACAATGAATTCACGGTGTTCTTATTTCAATTTCCAGGAGTGTATGTAGGACGTTGGGTGGCCAACACCCTGGGAAACGAAGAACCAGCCCTCTAAACCCTTCATGGAGGAATACTCGTGACACCAGATTTAGGGTTGAAGGTGGAAGAAGCTGTTAGTCGCATTGTGCCGTGAGAACTTTGGTGAAGCAAATAATCTAATGCAGCCACGTCAGTAGTTGTGGTGGTGGTGGTAGTAGAAGTAATTCCAGTAGTAGTTCTACCCATCCGATCATTATATTCTCACGGATATGTCCATATCATGGTATTACAATTTAATAACAAAGAATGATTCATATATATATACAGGCATTTGCCTAAATCTCAGGGTCTGGATGGGAATGAGAGCCGAATACGACTCCAGTCTTTCTGTTTATCTCTGGTGTACATTACTCTTTTCTTTAAACGTTCTTGCAAAAAGATTATGATATGATCTAAAAAAACAGGGTTGTACTGTTCATTCATTTCTTAAGAAGTCACTGCATACACTAGGCACGCTACACACACTATCAACTGACATAAGAACTCTGAAGATGATGTTTGCTTTTCCATTTTGTTCATCACAACTTACAGTTTACTTCTTTGAAAAACTGCGTCAACGCCTCTCCATAATGATAATTTGGTTGTAGTACCCAGTGTAGAACTTGGGTGCAAGGTTTTCCAGTTAAAAAAGACATCATAAAGTTGGGAAATGATTTGTCTTTATGTACTGGTGTAGTTTCGTTAAATCGTCACCAAATTCATAATTGATTTACGTAAGTCCACTGTCACTGCATGGAATGTCTTGTTCAACATTTACAACTGCCTTTTTAAATAAGGTTTAGTAATCGCAGTAATATCCTTAGGTAATTTATCGTACAGTTCTATTTCATGATACAAAATGTTGTTTTGAATTTTAGTAAACTTAAGTTCGATCTAGGTTCAGTTCTATGATCATGGGCAGAGCTATTTGTGCAGTGATTATCAACACTTTTTACGTGCATAATTAACTGATAAATGTGCTCACAAGGTGAAATGAAATTCTGAATATTTTGAACTGATCTTTGCAGTGAGTAGTTAGTTACATGCCGAAATGCTTTCAGGTTATTATTAGTTTGCCTCACATAACCGGCACTTTTCGATGAAACTTGCAACTTGGAAACGTCAGTTCAGTAGGAGCTTACATTTTTGTTTATTACTATTGGTAAATTCCGTTATTTTAATAAATAAATGGACAAAACTTTAATTCGGAGAACATCGCACTAATTTCCCATGCTGACAGCGGGAGTTTGTTGTCGCCTCTGTGGTCAAAAGAGACGGAGATCCTGTGTTCGATTCCTGATGACCACTCGTGACTTTTCTGTGGTGAGAAAGTCTAAAAACGAGTCCACTCACTCTTGTCAGACCAAATGAGTAGTTCAGTGAACAAACAGCGAAACTGACACGAAAACCGCTGTCGAAGTGACATCACATTAAAAAGCTTCCCCTCGGCTGAGCTGCCTACAACATATGCTTTCAACTTACCAGCTATAAGCTGCGGGACAGCGGGACTCACGTGATTCAGACATGCCAAAGACGGGGATTCGTGTGGTACTGTCCTAAACCTAAGGTCCCGAAATTATCTTGCGCAGCTAACGGAGAACCACCTTATCTTTTCGATTGAATTAAAGAAGAGTGCAGAGCAGAGAGTGGGTAGGAGGAAAAAATACATTGAAGGCCTCTAACAACGACGGGGAATAACTGTCTAACGATGTGATGTAAGAAGAACTGGGAGTCGATATGAAAGGCTCAGGAGACCCAGTGTCAATGTTTAACAGACCTTTGGGACACTGCAGATCAAATAAAGCGGAAGGGATAGATAATATTCCTTCGGAATCTCTAAAATCACAGGAGGATGTGGCGACCAAACGTCTGTTCAAGTTGGTTTTGTAGAATCTGTGAGTCTGGAGCCATACTATCAGACTTCAGGAAAAATGTCATCCCACACAATCCCAAAGATAGTGAGTACAGACAAGTGAAAGAACTATCGCACAATCAGCTTAAGGGTTCATGCATCCAAATTGCTGACAATAATAATATACAGAAGAATAGGAAAGTAAATTGTGGATAAATTTGGCTTTAGGAAAGGTAAATGCACGAGAGAGGCAGTACTGAACATGCTCTTGATAATGGAACCAGGACTTAAGGAAAATAAAGATATATTCATAGGATTTTTCGACCCAGAAAAAGTGTTGGATAACGCACAATGGAGCAAGATGTTCGAATTTCTCCGGAAAATAGGTATACATTTTAGGGAGTGGCATTTATACAGGAATCAAAAAAGGGAAAAAAAATGGAAGGGCTGAGATTAGAAACGGTATAAAAAGTATGTAGTTCAAAATGAAATTTTCACTCTGCAGCGGGGTATGTGCTGATATGAAACTTTCTGGCAGTTTAAAACTGTGTGCCGTACCGAGAGTCGAACTCGGGACCTTTGCCTTTCACAGGCAAGTGCTCTACCGACTTTTTGTTTTGTAGCCCGCATCTCGTGGTCGTGCGGTAGCGTTCTCGCTTCCCACGCCCGGGTTCCCGGGTTCGATTCCCGGCGGGGTCAGGAATTTTCTCTGCCTCGTGATGGCTGGGTGTTGTGTGCTGTCCTTAGGTTAGTTAGGTTTAAGTAGTTCTAAGTTCTAGGGGACTTATGACCACAGCAGTTGAGTCCCATAGTGCTCAGAGCCATTTTTTTTGTTTTGTTTTTGTTCTCATTTTGTTCGTTACTGTTCATTGCATTTGTTCGGGGTGGACGTCCCATGACACCAATTCAGGTTCATCATTGATCCGTTTTATTACAGAGGGCACTCAACCCTCTGGCCGAACACGTTAAGCAACCGTGCCGGTACCGACTGAGCTACCCAAGCACGACTCACGCCCCGTCCTCACAACTTCACTTCCGCCAGTATCTTGTCTCCTACCTTCCAAGCTTCACAGAAGCTTTCCTGCAAACCTTGCATAAATAGCACTCCTGGAAGAAAGGATATTGCGGAGACATGGCTTAGCCAAAGCCTGGGGGATGTTTTCCAGAATGAAATTTTCTCTCTGCACCGGAGTGTGCGCTAATATGAAACTTCCTGGCAGACTGAAACTGTGTCGGACCGAGACTCGAACTCGCGCTGCAAAGTGAAAATTTAATTCTGGAAACGTCCCGCAGGCTCTGGCTAACTAGGGGAGGCCGCCAATTGTGAAATTCAGATTCGATTCATACTGCGCATAATAAAAGCTCATGGCCAGAGGTGTAATGTGGCAAAGCACCAAGATGCACTTCTGAGCCGTTGTCGAGAAAATCGAGTTAAAAGAAACCGTTGTGGTGAAATACTCTCTACGATTATTAGTTTTCCACAGCGTTGTGGCGCAGCGGTAAGCGCTCGGGTTAGTAATCCGAAGGTCGCCGGATCGAATCTCGCAGCGTGCAACTTTTTTCCTTTTTTTAGTATATGTTTTTTGTAATTCAAATATATATATATATATATATATATATATATATATATATATATATATAATTCCCGGCAATCAGTTGCAACAATTATGCATATAATAAGTTGTTGTAAGTCGTTTGTCGTGGCAAAACTGGCGACTTCGAACATCGTTTTCCGCAAACAAAGTTGTATTTCACAAATGTTATTAATTGTCTTCATAATGTTAACCACGTATAGTTAAAGGAAGACGTAGAAACGATATTCCGAAACGAATACGTATAGCGTAAGTCAAAAGTTCGAATTAGAATAGAGACCCCACGAACACAAATTCGCTGTAGCAGGTATGAAATATAAACTCCGTTACTCGCTCGTTACACTTGAAGGACAGATGTTGAATGGACCGAAACGAGCCGCTGCATAACAGCGTAGTTGCCTGCTAACTTCGAAAGAAGGTAGATGCGGTCCCTAGCGCAACTTATAACATCGTTGAAAATCAGTGCGGACGGGAGAGCTTTGGTACACCCTGTTAAAAAAACGGAAAAATGGAGGCGGTACAATTGTAGAGCGATCCGCCTTCACCAACATGCATAAGCAATATATATATATATATATATATATATATATATATATATATATATATATATATAAACTGATAATAAAAAAAATTTGCACGGCGCGAGATTCGATCCGGCGACCTTAGGATAACGAACCCTAGCGCTTACCGCTCTGCCACGACGCTGTAGAAACATATTAATCGTAGAGAGTATTTCACCGCAACAGTTTCTTTTAACTGTCGATTTTCTCGACAACGGCTCAGAAGTGCATCTTGGTGCTTTGCCAAATTACACCTCTGGCCATGAGCTTTTATTATGCGCAGTATGAATCGAATCTGAATTTCACAATTGGCGGCCTCCCCTTGTAAGACGTGCCTCTGCAAAAAAAAAAAAACAAAATGGTTCAAATGGCTCTGAGCACTATGGGACTTAACATCTATGGTCATCAGTCCCCTAGAACTTAGAACTACTTAAACCTAACTAACCTAAGGACATCACACAACACCCAGCCATCACGAGGCAGAGAAAATCCCTGACCCCGCCGGGAATCGAACCCGGGAACCCGGGCGTGGGAAGCGAGAACGCTACCGCACGACCACGAGATGCGGGCCTGCCTCTGCAGTATCCTTTCTTCCAGGAGTGGTAGTTCTGCAAGTTCACAGGAGAGCTTCTGTGAAGTTTGGAAGGTAGCAGACGAGATACTGGCGGAAGTAAAGCTGTGAGGAAATGTCGTGAGTCGTGCTTGGGTGGCTCAGTCGGTGTCTTGCTTCGGCGCCCGAGCTGTGTGGACATACGTTGTTCACGTACTCGTTGCGGCTGGCCACGTGCTGACATGTATGTGGTAAGTTGGAAGCTCTTGCGGCGTTTAAACTAAGTGCCTATTTAAAGATGAATCGTACATAAATATGACGCAGCCATTTAGAAAAGACACTTTGAAGTTCGCGTTTGATGAACTATTTGCATGACCTAGAGCTTTCGACATAGTTCAGTTCTTGCGTGATATAGGAAACTTCAGTTTTACTGTTATACTGGGATCCATTCATCGATTGTGAGTAGGACACTTTACGTAAAAATGGTGCATGTTGAATGCTGTGATAGGGTCACTGAAGCGTGTGGCGCATCTACACTACTGGCCATTAAAATTGCTACACCAAGAAGAAATGCAGATGATAAACGGGTATTCATTGGACAAATATATTACACTAGAACTGACATGTGATTACATTTTCACGCAATTTGGGTGCATACATCCTGAGAAATCAGTACCCAGAACAACCACCTCTGGCCGTAAGAACGGCCTTGATACGCCTAGACACTGAGTCAAACAGAGCTTGGATGGCGTGTACAGGTACAGCTGCCCATGCAGGTTCAACACGATACCACAGTTCATCGAGAGTAGTGACTGGCGTATTGTGACGAGCCAATTGCTCGGCCACCATTAACCAGACGTTTTCAATTGGTGAGAGATCTGGAGAATGTGCTGGCCAGGGCAGCAGTCGAACATTTTCTGTATCCAGAAAGGCCCCTACAGGACCTGCAGCATGCCGTCGTGCATTATTCTGCTGAAATGTGGGGTTTCGCAGGGATCGAATAAAGGGTAGGGCCACGGGTCGTAACACATCTGAAATGTAACGTCCACTATTCAAAGTGCCGTCAATGCGAACAAGAGGTGACCGAGACGTGTAACCAATGGTACCCCATACCATCACGCCGGGTAATACGCCAGTATGGCGATGACGAATACACGCATCCAATGTGCGTTCACTGCCATGTCGCCAAACACGGATGCGACCATCATCATGCTGTAAACAGGATCTGGATTCACCTGAAAAAATGACGTTTTGCCATTCGTGAACGCAGATTCGTTGTTGAGTACACCTTCGCAGGCGCTCCTGTCTGTGATGCAGCGTCAAGGGTACCCGCAGCCATGGTCTCCGAGCTGATAGTCCACGCTGCTGCAAACGTCGTCGAACTGTTCGTGCAGATGGTTGTTGTCTTGCAAACGTCCCCATCTGTTGACTCAGGGATCGAGACGTGGCTGCACGCACGATCCGTTACAGCCATGCAGATAAGATGTCTCTCATCGCGACTGCTAGTTTTTTTTCTTTTTTTTTTATACGAGACCGTTGGGATCCGGCACGGCGTTCCGTATTACCCTCCTGAAACCCACCATTCCATATTCTGCTAACAGTCATTGGATCTCGACCAACGCGAGCAGCAATGTCGCGTTACGATAAACCGCAATCGCGATAGGCTACAATCCGACCTTTATCAAAGTCGGAAACGTGATGGTACGCATTTCTCCTCCTTACATGAGGCATCACAACAACGTTTCACCAGGCAACGCCGGTCAACTGCTCTTTATGTATGAGAAATCGGTTTGAAACTTTCCTAATGTCAGCACGTTGTAGGTGTCGCCACCGGCGCCTACTTTGTGTGAATGCTCTGAAAACCTAATCATTTGCATATCACAGCATCTTCTTCCTGTCGGTTAAATTTCGCGTCTGTAGCACATCATCCTCGTGGTGTAGCAATTTTAATGGCCAGTAGTGTATTTAATTTAATTGTTGTGATGGAAATGTTGTCGACCATGCCGGTTTCGGGATTGGAACGGTCCGGATCTGCGATATTCCGTTTGAAATAATTGTGGAACAGATTAGTAACGTTGCGGAGAAGCGGACGACCTTTCAAACGTGTCCAGTTTTAAATGATGTCAATCAAATAAAAATAGATCTTCTGAAGTACATCCCATCGTATGTTTACATATGCGGTTATAGCTACTTTCTCTGGCTGCGGACAGATTTGACATGTTCGTACCGAATGTATACAGCGGAGGGAGGCCCAGCTACCGGCAGGGGAAGCAGTCACTCCCGTGACGATGACGACCTTACCAGCGACGTATGCTGCCGTCACCCGTGGCCACACAGAAAATGTTCGACTGCTGCCCTGGGCAGCACATTCTCCAGATCTCTCACCGATTGAAAACGTCTGGTCAATGGTGGCCGAGCAACTGGCTCGTCACAATACGCCAATCACTACTCTTGATGAACTGTGGGATCGTGTTGAAGCTGCATGGGCAGCTGTACCTGTACACGCCATCCAAGCTCTGTTTGACTCAATGTCTAGGCGTATCAAGGCCGTTCTTACGGCCATAGGTGGTTGTTCTGGGTACTGATCTGGATCTATGTAGCCAAATTGCGTGAAAATGTAATCACATGTCAGATCTAGTGTAATATATTTGTCCAATGAATACCCTTTTATCATCTGCATTTCGTCTTGGTGTAGCAATTTTAATGGCCAGTTGTGTATGAGGCTAGATGCAATAACAGGTTTCAACGCAATCGTAAATCCAGGACACGACCGTGACCTCGGAATAGCGATACGCACCAAAGGAGGAATCATTGTGGAGATCTCGAGAAACTGGCAAACACCAGGTCTTTAGCAGCCACCATTCATAATACGCGATTTATAAATATCCATGCACCACCTGGCGGTGAAGAACTGAATTTTATAAATATGAATTAGTCCCTCTTTTTGGTGGACGCTACGAGCATATAATTTTCGGGAGTGACTATAACTGTGTGCTGTCTGCAAAAGATCAAACGACACATTTTAATAACTGTGCAGAACTCGAAGCGGGAATTAAATAATTCCACGTGGTTAACATCTGAGAGCTCAAGATCGGTGCACTGCCGGGCTTCACTCACAATACGAATCATTCCGCGAGTCACATTGACAGGATCTATGTAACAGTCGACCTGAAAACGCACGTCTTGCAAATTGAGTTATGACCCACTATATTTTCGGATCACACTGCAAACATATCTACCATGAACTTAAAACGCAAAAAAGACGTACATGGGATGGGTTTTGTGGAAGTTGAACATGGATCACCTGAAAGACCCTGAATGCCATGAAATCTTCAATACCATATGGAAAGAATGCAAGAAAAAAATTCGCTTCATATGATCAGAAAATTGCGGATGAATTACTCCCGCGAGAAAAAAGTTTGGAAAAAACGGACTGTAGAATATTACTTCCAAGTCCTTTGAGTCCTGTACCAATCTGATGTGTCAGTAATTGCTAACTATGCGGAAATCAAACGAATTCAAGCAACACTTCTCAGGCTGAAACGGAAACAGATTGAAGGTCTTCAAGCAAGAGCAAGACTTAAAGATGCCGTACAAGGAGAACAAACATCTACATATATATCATGTGATAAATCAAAGGAAGGGCCTTCGCAGAAAATAATAACAGAACTAAGATCTTCTGACGGCAGATTACTGACACAGCAAAGTGACGTCAAGAACGAAATTCATAAATACGTCGTAGAGTTATTAGGCAATACTAAAACGGATATCACGGTGCAAAACGGCCTCACAACGTGATTAACACGCATGCTCGACCCGATGGAAGCAAACAGCCTGTTAACTGAATTTAAAGAAGAGGAATTCGTAGTCGCTATAACACGAAGCCCGAAAAAGAAGTCTCCTGAGCCTGAGGGCATTCCGGAGGAATTTTATCAAATGTTCAGAAGCCAGCTGGTTCCCAAATTAACGTGTATCTGTAACGAACTCATGAATCCCGCCAACAGCGTCCCAAACTACTTCCTTGAAGGGACAATTGTCCTAACCCCCTGAAGATTCTGCGGGACAATCGGTAACAAATTTAAGACCTATCTCTCTCCTTAGCTCTGATTATAAAATATTTGTCCATATCAAAAAATGAAAGCTTAAAATCAGCACTGAACACAGTCACTGGACCATACAAATTGAGCGTAGGAATAGACAGAGCCATCTACCTCACACTGTGCGGCTGCAGAGATATTATTTCAGTTGCTGCAGCCTGTAAAATAAAGTGCGCCATCATATCTTTGGACTTTGGGAAAGCGTTTGATAGAGTCCATCATGCTTATCTTTTCCACACCATGCGTGCCATGAAGTTTCCCCATTATTTTATCGACATTATTAAAAACTTTCTCCAGAATTCAACATCCACAATTATGGTAAACCGTCAGTCCAGCAGGCCATTGCAGTGAATAGCTGGGTGCGATAAGAGTGCCCAATGTTTATGTCAGTCTTCGCAATAGCTGTCGAGCCATTACTTTTCGGCTTGAGCCACAACCTCCAAGGACTCACTATACCCAGCCGTAAGGTTGTCTACAGGGCGTATGCCGATGATGTTGTATTTATTGTTAAAGACAATGGCGAGATAGAGAAAGCACTAGACACAATAAACAAATATGACCTAGTATCTTGTGTGAAACTGAACAGAAATAAGTGTGGCTTAATAAATACTGGAAGTGGTTTAGGAGTTCCCATTCTAGGACCAATAAAGGAAACTGTCACCATGACATGTCTTAGGGTGGAATTTATGAGGAGTAACTGGTATACAGTCACAGTGAACTACAGGAGAATCCTCATCATCATCCGTGCCTGAATACATCAGCACCATCGCCATACTCTTGATGAAATACAAAGAGTAGTTCTCGTGAACATCTATTTATCATCCAAAATAAATTACATGGCACAACCCCTGCCAATGCCGAGAGAAGTGTAAACATGATTTTAGCAGCCTTGGGCCACTTCGTCAGCTGCGGCCAGATGTTCAAAGCCAAATACCAAATGTTGACTTTACTGATTGACAATGGTGCTTTGAATCTTACAGACATACACAATAATGTACAAGCATTGTACACCTGTAAAACATTTAAACTGTGGAAGTGGTTAGCTAATAGCATTGCAGCATTTCTGTTAAATGAAATAGTGCCAGCCAGCGTGGACACTCCAATTGATGCTCACTACATCACAAATGAACTTTACTACCTAAAAAATTTCTTCGTACAGTATAACTACATTAGAATGGGACAACCAGAGAAAGATGTCATCAAAATCCAAAAAGTCTACCAGAACTTAATGAAATTTCGTAACAAGAACATCATAGAACAAAAATAAATCGGTTACCACTGGCATAATATCTGGAGGAACATCCACCACAGGCGGGGAATGTAAGGAATTCAGGTGTTTTGCCTTGTGGTCTAATACTGGAGACAAGGATCAACTAATTAGCCAAGTATTTGAGGACAGCGAAAGTGACAGTGGTTCTGATTCTGACAGTAGTTATAATGATGATAGCAGTGACGAATTCAGTACTGATGAGGAAGAGGTATTTGAATTTATAATTGATAATTATGGCCTTGTGGTAAGTAAAGAAAGAATAAAGGAGGATAATATTAGGCCTAATGAAAATTTAGAGTTTGAGAGTGGTCATGAGGAAGAGGACCATGCTATCTGTCATTTGACTGTGTCTGATAATCATATTGAGAAGCAGGATGATAGTTTTTCCAGGGAAAGGATTAATGAGGATTTGTTGTATGAAGATGATCATATGGCAAGTAAACAGCAAGTGTGGCTCCGTGTAATAGCAGCAAGGGTACAAGGGATACATGTTAAGTGTATACGGACAGCGGTAGTGACTTGAATGGCATTTCACAGACATTTTTTGGATCTATTAAGAACACTGAGGGTATAGTAGTAATGCATATTTCTGGAATAATAATTATTGGTGCTACTGGTAAGCTATCAAAGAATGTGAAACAAGAGGTACTATTAACTGTGGAATTGGCAGGACAGCAGTTAGAAGGCAATTTCTTAGTGATTCAAAATCTCAGCAGGGATGTAATATTTGCGACTAATTTCTTGTGCAATTGACAAGTAGGGGGTTCAGCATTCTGTGTTGGATTCATTATGTGGTGATAATGCTTACCCAAGCTGTCTGGCCCATTTTTCATGTTTCCTGAGACAGTCAAACTCTTCTCTTATCCTATCTGTAGTTTATAAGTTCATAAGAGCTATTCTATCTTCGACTTTCATGTAATTTTGTGCAGTAGGATACTTAAGTAAAGAAATATTATAGAAAAAGTTTCTCTAGTGTTATCTGAGTGTATGTGTATATTATGTTGTGTTAGGTGTAAGTAGGGGAATCATAAGAGGATGGAAGAAAGTAAAGTGGTACAATAGTTAAAGAATTTGTCACACGAAGAGATAAGATAAACAGAAAAGCGAAAGGTGTCAGCATATTTGGAGGATAGTTAACATCTGAAGTAATCAGCTCATATGTGAAGTTAGTTTAATTTAGTGCTACAGCAGAGGCAATATGCAGTAAGAACCAATTTGGATTCCAGGTCTTAATATTAATTGTGGTATAATAGAAGCATTTCTACTCAATTCCATCAGTATATTGAGATAACTATCTACCAATAGAAGTGTGTCATGGTACAGCATTGTTTAACATAAAGGAATTACAACTTTAAACATAGTTGCCAGAAGTTACGTATGTGAAGGGAATAAGCAAGGTTTGTATGTATATCACCCTTCAGGCTAGAATATCAAGCAATTTGACAGAATACAGTAAAATAATAGTTTTTCTAAGTGATAATTATGTCTGATCAGTAATGAGAGTTAACTTTGCCTTAGCATAAGGACCTGTTACTGTGGAGTGTTTTTCAGTAGAGTCAATTTTGCATTGGATAAGCAGAGAAGGTGTTTATTTATTAGTTAATGGAGCAATAAGGAAATAATAAAATAATAAATAATGTTCAGGACTTAATGGTTAAGGAGACTGTCTCTGCAGTAGGGATATTTTTTGAGAATGCACTCCACTAACTGACGAGATAAGAAAGGTAAGTAAAATAATGGAGCTGACAGGTGTGACTAATGAAAAAGGTAGCTGTATACAAACAAATGTGGTTTAACTGTATTGATGATCTAATTGTGAACCAGGCAACATTGGATACTGAGTATATTGTGCAGTTCATGACACTGCAGCTGGGAATAAGAACTTAACAGGAACAGCAATATTTTAGTAAGGTACAAGTCATATAATGCTGCATCACTGGAGAAATAGGTTATCTGAAAACTTCTATTTGTGTTCTGAGCATTTATGAAACTGAAGTGGTAACACTGGGACAAAGAACAATAATTTTGCTGATTCACTGATAACTGTGGTAATAGTCTGATGTGAACATTCTGACAGGTAAACTACTTGGTAACAGAATGAGATTTTCACTCTGCAGCAGAGTGTACGCCGATATGAAACTTCCTGGCAGATTAAAACTGTGTGCCCGACCGAGACTCGAACTCGGAACCTTTGCCTTTCACGGGCAAGTGCTCTACCATCTGAGCTACCGAAGTACGACTCACGCCCGGTACTCACAGATTTTCTTCTGCCAGTATCTCGTCTCCTACCTTCCAGACTTTACAGAAGCTCTCCTGCGAACCTTGCAGAACTAGCACTCCTGAAAGAAAGGATACTGCAGAGACATGGCTTAGCCACAGCCTGGGGGATGTTTCCAGAATGAGATTTTCACTCTGCAGTGGAGTGTGCGCTGATATGAAACTTCCTGGCAGATTAAAACTCTGTGCCTGACCAAGACTCGAACTCGGGACCTTTGCCTTTCGCGGGCAAGTGCTCTACCATCTGAGCTACCGAAGCACGACTCACGCCCGGTACTCACAGCTTTACTTCTGCCAGTATCTCATCTCCTACCTTCCAGACTTTACAGAAGCTCTCCTGCGAACCTTGCAGAACTAGCACTCCTGAAAGAAAGGATACTGCGGAGACACGGCTTAGCCACAACATGAGATTTTCTCATTCTGGAAACATCCCCCAGGCTGTGGCTAAGCCATGTCTCCGCAGTATCCTTTCTTTCAGGAGTGCTAGCTCTGCAGAAAATCTCATTCTGGAAACATCCCCCAGGCTGTGGCTAAGCCATGTCTCCGCAGTATCCTTTCTTTCAGGAGTGCTAGCTCTGCAGAAAATCTCATTCTGGAAACATCCCCCAGGCTGTGGCTAAGCCATGTCTCCGCAGTATCCTTTCTTTCAGGAGTGCTATTCTGCAAGGTTCGCAGGAGAGCTTCTGTAAAGTCTGGAAGGTAGGAGACGAGATACTGGCAGAAGTAAAGCTGTGAGTACCGGGCGTGAGTCGTGCTTCGGTAGCTCAGATGGTAGAGCACTTGCCCGCGACAGGCAAAGGTCCCGAGTTCGAGTCTCGCTCGGGCACACAGTTTTAATCTGCCAGGAAGTTTCATATCAGCGCACACTCCACTGCAGAGTGAAAATCTCATTCTGGAAACATCCCCCAGGCTGTGGCTAAGCCATGTTTCTGCAGTATCCTTTCTTTCAGGAGTGCTAGTTCTGCAAGGTTCACAGGAGAGCTTCTGTAAAGTCTGGAAGGTAGGAGACGAGATACTGGCAGAGGTAAAGCTGTAAGTACCGGGTGTGAGTCGTGCTTCGGTAGCTCAGATGGTAGAGCACTTGCCCGCAAAAGGCAAAGGTCCCGAGTTCGAGTCTCGGTCGGGCACACAGTTTTAATCTGCCAGGAAGTTTCATACTTGGTAACATTTTGTGGTGTTTTAATTTTCTGCTTGAATGAGAGCAGTACTCAGAGTGGAGAAATAGAGAAATGATTTGGTACAACTTCCATCCCCTTAATTTTGAGTTGAATAGCAATTAATTTATGTGATGGTGACTCTATTCTTTTTTCAATAACGTAATCATTAGTAAATTTATGCTACTGCACTTCTTGAGTTTTTGAGAAATCCAAATTTTTTAGGTTTTACCAGTTTCAGACAATTATGACTTAAAGTTATGTTTTGTAGTGTAATCTTCATTTGATTTAAAAAAATTTCTAGTCCACACCTTTTGTACTGAAGTCTGTTTTAGTGCTAAGTGTTGTGATGTTATGAGAACTATGTAATGTATTTATTTATGAAATAATGACTGATTTGCCATTAGTGTTAATCATTCTTTTTCTTACAATTAAGTTACAAGTAAAAGTAAGTGTATTAAAGTATGTATTTTGTCTCATTTTTTCATGTACGCTAGTGGAGGAGAACAAACTCCAAAGGAAATAATCATGGTGCATTTCCTTGCTAACTGCCACTTGGACCTGTTGAAGGCATGGACAACTTGGTGAGAAAATTTGTAAAAGCTCATTAAAAGTGTTAAGGGTACTAAACATTGAGCTAGTGAAATATTTTGTCTAAACATGAACTGCAATGTGCAGTGTAATTTAACTTCCTTGCTAACCAAGAGGATTCATTTTGATAAGCAAGAAAGGACTTGCCTAAAATGATATGTATCTTTAATTGTAATCTTTGCTTACCCAAAAAGGACATCACTTATGATGAAGATGCAAAATTTTGTTAAAAGTATAACTTATGGATCTTTTGTGACATTGTACAATGCACTGTATGTAAATATTTTGTATGGTGATTTTCATATGGACAGTTCATATAAGTATAAATTTGAAGAGACATATGTACTGTACTTTTGATAAAATTTCTTACATAATATTTGTTTGTGTATAGATTTTAAACCCAATTTATGGCATCACTTGTGGTCATTGAACTGCTCAGTTAGCTATTAGTAATATCTGTCTGGTCAATCCATTGATAGGGTGATGTGACAAAGCAAGCTGGAATAATTTTAATTCTCCTCTAGTTTTGCCATCTGCCTCCTTAAATTAGTTTTGTTACTTTTAACTCTTTATCATTATCATACATAAATATCACCTGCATTTTCATAAAAGAGAAAGATTGGCCCTTCGTCTTAAAGAATATAGCCCCAGATCTAATTTTGTGCTTAGTTTTATGTATGTAATTGATTTTATTATTTATTTTAACCATTCCTAGTTAGTATCTTTTGTTATAGGATGAAATCAGTAATTCTTTCGTAACATAAATTCTGTTGTCAACATATAAACAAATATAAATTCTGTAATAATTATAAACATTTGGAATACGAAATACTAGTAATCTTAAAGTATCTATTTGGCTCTCTTTGAAAATATGTTAGCAAAGCCAGCCCTTAATTAATTCCCACGTAATTAACAGTTTTGTCAAAACTATTGTTTGCATAACGATATCTGTTAATTTCATCATTTAAACAAATAATTCAGCTTAAATCTCATAGCAGATAAAACTGTTCAAAAGAACCAGTGTTTTGATGAATTCAGTTAATTTAATAAGTTAAGTTTTAATTGTAATTTATATAAATTTAGCTTCAAACAATGAGTTGTTTCAGCACCTATTATTGTGATTATACATAAGGGCCCAATTTTTGGTTACAAGACAGTCAGTCCACAGCTGAGTTTCAGATGAGGAACCTGTGTTGGTTAGAATGACAACAATGCATCAGCTTAACAGTGCAATAAGTCTTACACACTTAGGCTGTGTGTTAAAACAGTGACAGTATCTGCTCAATATGTACCTGATTATTCGTCAAGGACTGTGAAATTTGTGGTTAGGCTTTTACTGATCGTAGATGTTCAGCCATAAACTATTGTAGCAGTGTGTGGATGGTTAGCCTGCTAACTATTAATGAGGCTTGTCAAAAGTTAAACAATAGTGCACTGGCCATATAAATGTGTAATATTGGAGGTTGTGAAAAGTGTAAGTAAAATACAGTGAAACACAACTGTGCCTCTGTTGGCTACATCATTTAAAGTAGTCTGTGTTGTACTTCCACAACCCATTTTTCAGCCAGTGTAGCAACACAGTATGTTGACACCAAGTATAACAAATGACGAAATAAATAAAGCAGGCGGAACCACTACAAATTCTCCAACTTCCTACCTATACATGGTGCCGAGCAACTCAGAGGAAGGTTGGGTAACCAACCCCAGCGGGAAACAGAGTCGGTGAGCAGACAGAAAATGGAGGTCTTTGGAAGGCAACAGGAAGCCACCACTGATACTTTTCCCATGAGAACCCCATGGCTTTGCTCCATTCTAAATTATCTGGAGCTTCAAGCTGTGGAGGGGGGGGGGGGGGGGCGGCAGGATTGAGAGAAGTCATTAGACCAACATCACAGTGCAAATTATCTCTGCGCACTGTAAGAAAGATCACAACATGGAATGTGCATGGGCTAATTCAGGCAGAAAAGCTTGCCATAGTAGAAAGAGAAATGGACCTGCATGGTCTGGATATTCTTGGACTTAGTGAGACTCACTGGAGAGGAAGTGGCCATTTCGTGACTCAAGGAAGGAACACTGTGTACTTTTCAGGGACTAGTGACCAAAGCAAGAACAGTGTTGCAATAGTTGTTCCTAGAACTCTGACAGGATCATCTCTATTAAACTGAATGCTTCCCCGTGCAGACTAAACATAATTCAGATCCATGCTTCTACAGCAACAGTGTCAGATGAGGAGTTGGAGAAGTTCTATGACCAACTGAACCAAGCCCTCTGTAAGATCCCTACCAAAGAAGAGACAGTAATCCAAGGTGACTTCAATGCTAAATTTGGAGATACTACCCAAGACTCGCACTTACGATCCATCATTGGACTTTATGGTCTTGGTGAGAGAAATGAACGAGGTAGGAACTTACTGGATTTCTGTGTGAGTAATGACATGTCCATCTGTAACACAATGTTACAACACCACCCAAGATGACTGTACACTTGGATATCACCTGGTGATAGATTTAGAAACCAAATTGACTTCATCCTAGCGTGAAGACATTAGAAGACTTCAGTCTTAAATTGTAAAACCTTTCCTGGAGCTGACTGTGGCAGTGATCACATTCTGCTACCAATGTAAATGTGCATTAAGCTTAAATCTACCAAGAAGAGTGAAGAAAGACAGCTAAGACTTACTAACAAGGAACCTATTCGCAAATTTGGTGAACTTGTAAGAGCAAAACTCCACAAAATCAGTTTTGATAAGGAAGCACCAGCATCACAAATATGGGACCAAATGAGGAATGTTGTTTCCTCATCACTTCTGACAGCAGAACAATAGCAGAGTGGAAGACATCCCTGGAAATTACAGTCCACATTACAGTTGATTGAAGAGAGAAGCCATCTGAAGAAAACTGATATCCAAACTATCCAGTATCAAGGCAGATACAAGAACCTGTACAGATTAATACAACAGAATTGTAGAATGCACAAAGCACATTTCATTAATGTTATCTGTAATTAAATAGAACAGCATCATAACCACAGTCAAGTACATGACCTCTTCAAGAAAATCAACAGCATCACAGGTGAATTTAATCCTTGTACGTGGGTGGTAGATGACGAGGAGGGTAACCCTATCAGAGACAAGGAAAACATTGCTGCGAGGTGGAAACAGTACTGTGAAAAGCTGTACTCTGGAATTAACGACAGTACGGACAATCAAGCGGTTGAGAAACGTACTTTAGAACCCACAATTTTATGCAGTGAAATAGAGAATGCAATTCAACATCTGAATAATTATAAGGCCCCTGGTGTAGACGGTATACCAAGGGAAATTATCAAATAAATGGGACAGGAAGGTGTTGATGTGTTGCATTTATTGTATAAAAGAACATGGGAAACTGGGGAGTGGTTAGATGACTGGCCAAAGTCTCTCTTCATCCCCTTACACAGGGAAAGGTCTATCAGGAACTGCTCCAACTACTGAACTACTGTCCTCATATCTCACACAAGTAAAATTTTGCTCTACATCCTGAACCAACATTTGAAGCCATACATTCATCCTCACGTATCCATAGAACAAGCAGGTTTTATTGAAGGGAAAGGAACTCGTGAACAGATCCTCAGCATAAGACAAATAACAGGAAAATTGTGAGACTTCTGTATTTCTGATTTCATCTGCTTTTTTCACTATAGGAAAGCCTTTGACTGTGTTTTCTGGGAAAAGTTGTGGCAGGTGCTTGCAGAGTTCAGTGTCCCACCCCACTGGATAGCATTGATCAAAAGTCTACACAATTATCACTTCACAGTTGTAAAGACAAGTGCTGGCACGTCTGATTCCTTCAGAGAATCAAAAGGTGTGAGACAGGGTTGTGTCCTATCTCCACAACTGTACAACATCTATGCAAAACATGTCATTAGGAAAGCTCTTGATGGTTGGACCAAAGGCATCTCAGTTGGTAGGAGAACTACCAACAACCTCTGTTTTGCTGATGACACTGTGCTTTTAGCCAATAGTGAAGATGAACTTGCTGAGCTACTAAAAAGAATAAAGGACGAGTCCAAACTCATGATAACTGGTTGAGAAGAACAGATCCAGTTCACAGGTCAATTAAAGGAACTGGAAGTCATGCATTCCTTCATCTATCTTTGGTCAACCAACTGCAGCATGGGAAGTTGTGAAAATGAGATAACAAGATGGATCATGCTATGGTGAATGGCTATGAAGAAGTTCATCAAGATTTGGCAGAGCAGAGCAATAACAAATAGTACAAAGATCCAGCTAGTTAAAACACTCATGTTTTCTGTCTTCCTTTATGGTTGCGAAACATGAACACTCAAGGCCAGAGCCATACAGTGCATTGATGTGTTTGAGCTTTGGTGCTGGTGTAGCATGCTTTGCATAAAATGGACCAAAAGAAGAACAAATGTGTCCATTAGTGAACAACTCGATAGCTGCAGATGCCTCTCTCTTTGAGTCACTGAAAAAATTCTTGTACTTTGGCCATATTGTGAGAGAGATAGAGAAAATCTAGAGAAAATGATCTTTAAAGGAAAAATTGAGGGCACGAGACCAAAAGGAAGAGCAGTGAGCAGATGGATAGATCAAATCACGATCACAACAACTTATCATGGTGATAGCTCTAATCACATTCGGTAGCTAGTGCAACAATGAGAAAACAGTTTTCAAAAAAAGGTATTGCTGCCAAAAGATAGACAACAGTAGCTCATAATTGTCAATCTACTGTGAAATTCATAATCTGCAAAAATTGTAAGCCACCTAAAAGTCTCAAAATATTTGTTTTATGATGTAGACATATACTGAAATTAGTTTTTATGAGTTTCTGAGCAAACACGCTATTGAAAAATTTGAAGAAACCACACATTTAGCTGGCCACTGACTCTATAATATGAATTTGTGTGGTACTCATAAATACATTAAAATATGCAGTTTATCATGACACATACAAGCTTTAATACAATCACTGAATGGTGATGGTGGAATGACACAAAATACTGAAACTAATTTATGTGACTCATATGGTACTGTTTGTGTTCATACAACACACACACACACACACACACACACACACACACACATACACACACACACACAGAGAGAGAGAGAGAGAGAGAGAGAAGAAGAAGAAGTAGTCAGCTTACGCATACGGGGTGGTTCTGGAGGACTGTCATAATTTGTGTAGTGATTCTGCATGTGAAAATAAACCAAAACAGTCCTATGAACATCTGTCCAATTTTTGATTATTATGGAACAGGAGCAGGTTGAAGACTACACGCATCCATGAATGATTAGGAAGCCAAGTGTGAATATTACTTAACAAAATGCTGGGTAGGTGCTGTGGGGGACAGAATGATAATGGACAGGTGACTGATTCTTCCTACAAGAGGTATTCAAAAAAATTTTCTCACCCATCTCAATGCACTTGTCAATGCATTGGAGGATGTTTTTTGCTGCACATCGATCATCGTCTTGGCATGCTTTAATGCATGCAACAGCATTGGTGATGTGAACAACAAGTTCTTCATGTGTATCCATCTTGGTAGCAAACACATCCCACTTTAACCAGTTCCATAAGCAGAAGTCTAATTGGGTTGGGTTAAGTGATCTGGCAGGCCAATTAATTGGTCTGCCATGGCCAATCCATCATTGAGGAGCTGTGTTATTCAGATACTGGGTTGCTTGCCTGGTACAGTGAATCAGTGGTCCATAATGTTGCAAGTACATCTTCCATTTTTGCTCTAATGTCATGTCTTCCAAAAGTGCAGGTAAGTCGTCTATCAGGAAATGTGTGTATGGTGTGGCTGTCATGTGATTTAGCAGGAACAGAGGCCCCATCACCAGATCATCAGTCATACCACATCAGGCATTCACTGAGAACCTAACTTGGATTCTTGTTTCCCTAGGGTCTTTTGTGTTCTCCATCACCCATATATGGGAAATGAGGGTGTTCATGACACCATAATGTGTAAACATAACCTCAGTTGTAAATAAAGTGCACTGCATGACGTCTCTAACTACAGTCAACCATTCACAAAATAGTTGTCTGTTTACTGAGTCATCTGGATGCAGATGATGCACATGGAATGGGTACAAGCCCACAGAATGTAATGTACACCACACTTGCATTCACTGAATATCAAGCTAAGGGCCAATGCATCATGCACTGGTGGTGGGATTCCATTGTACCAAGGCAATAATGTCTTCCCTTTCCTCAACTGACTGGATAGCCTCACACTGGGTAGTGTTGCGGATTCACATAATGTTTGAAAAACCCAGGGAAATACCCTGGCACAGGGGTTTGTCGATCAGGGAAATGTCCCTGGTATTTTGTCACAAACAACATGTCTGTGTATTTTGCTTGGGTGAACATATATGCAGCATGTTGGTATTCACAGACATAGTGGGCTTGATCAATTAAAGAACACTCAAGTACAGCACGCACATTTCCTCACAACTGCTCACTCATCCAGCTCCTGATTTCACACTGGGTATGTTTGCAGCTGTTCCCTCAGTGCAACTTCACAGTGCTGCCATCTGTTGGAAAACATCCACACCTCACTTAGGATGCAACAGTCATCTGTCCCACCATTATTCTGTCTGCCACGCTGCCTATGCAGCATTTCTTTATGTAATAATCACATTTGCTTTCATATTCATTCATGGATGTGTATTTTTCAACCCACCCAATTCTGTAATGATCAAAAATTGTACACATGTTCAAAGGACTTTTCTGGTTCATTTTCACATGTGGAATAACCACACAAATTATGTGACATTCATCCTGCACTCAGACTTCACAGTGTAATTCCTCACATACTAGAAATACAAAAAGTCTGTCACAAAATTTTATCCTCTGCATATTTCTGGTAGTAAATGGATGTTAAATATTGGCAATATGGGAACACTGTAATCACATAGGTGTAGTGCTACACAGTTGGTGCAGTGAACAGCATTTTGTGTTAGCAGATAGGAGGTTGATGGTTCGATTCTAGTTCAAGACTTATTTATTTATTTTTATTTCCCAGCTTCATTCTGCCATATAACACTGTAGTATACACCTTTTATTAAGCCACACATACGCAACATTTACATAGTACAGTGTTTTGTAATAGTGAACAAAACAAAAACATGGTCAAACAAGTTATAAATAGACAGTTGAAATAAATGACCTGTCATAGGACAGAATAACTACAAAAACATTATCAATTTTGAGATGCTAAAGGTGACTGCACAGTTAAATAACTCAGCATCTACTAATCATTTGTCCTGCATGCCATATGTGTGCCCAATTGTAACAGTTAGCAACCAGTGACAATAATAATTTCCATATTAATGAACACATGATGCTTACAAAAGAATGCATTGTCCTAAGAGCAGATGCTCAAAGCAACCTGCCTGCAAATCCAGACATTGCTATCTGTTGGATAATGCAGCTCTGGACTCTTCAGAACATGGCTGCATTCATAGATACAAGAGCAGCAGGACCATTCGCTATCAGTTCTTCCACATGCGTTGGTGGAGTAGAATACATGTGCTCCTTCAAATGTCCCTACACGAAGAAATCCAGAAGGTTTAGGTCACTGAATGAGGAGGCCATGCAACTGGACCTCGTCATCCAAGCCATTTCCTTGAAAATGTTGGGTCTAAATGTCGTTACATATTATTTCCGAAGTGTGGAGGTGCACCATAATGTTGCAACCATAATCTCTATCAAACTATGAGGAAGAACATCTTCCCGTGCATCAGCCAGATATCTTGAGAGGAATGCATGATACCTTCATGCAGTCAGCTGGTCAGGCAACAAGTTGGGACCCAAACTCCTGTCTCCCAATATTGTGTCCCAGACATTCATGCCAAAGTAAACTCGATATCCATGGTTGCAGGTGATGTGTCGGTTAATGTTACACCAATAATAGGCATTTTGCTTGTTGAAGTCACCACCAAGAGTGAATGCTGCTTCAACCAACCATATTACAGTATTTAACTAATCATCATTGGTTTCCTGTTGTTGTTGGAACCATTCGCAGAATTGCTTTCACAGATAGTGGTCTGAAGGATGAAAGTGTTGCATTAAACAATAATGATAGGAGTGCAGCACATGCTCATGCAGCATGTTAATGGCTGTGCAATGTGAGACACATAGCTGCCTTGCTACACTGTGTGTACTTCGCTGTATGCTTCCTCAGTAGCTGGAGTATACTGAATCTGTGGTTGACCTCTGTCACATGATGGTGGAAGGAGAGAACCTGTTTCCCAAAAATGAAGTTCCGGACAACTAAACATATTTTCATCTGGATGATGTTGACCAGGATATCTAGCAGTACATTTATGAGCAGCAACACCAGCCCAGTTATAATCTGCAATAAGGAGCAGAAGCATATATCTGCCATACAGTTTTAGAATAACACAAGAAGAAAATACAATATGTATACAAATGTACGTGGAGCCTTTATGGGCACATTACTCCACTAACAACTAGTTTCTGCTGGGTGAACAGCACATACAGCATAACCAGGTAATTAGTCACAGCAGACTGCTGCACTTAACACTCATCACCTCTCTTACAACTGTTGTTTTGCCTGATTCATCCCAACACTGCTAACTGTGAAATGTTCTTTTTTGAATTACACTGTTTCCCTAATGGTAATGAATGTGATGTTTCCATATTCCCATCGATAATAATAATAATAATAATAATAATAATAACACTGTTTCCTTAATGATAGTGGATGTGTGGTGTTTCCATATTCCCATTAATAATAATAATAATAAAAATAGTAACACATTGAGATATTTACTAAAAAAAGACCTAGGGGAAGACCACCAGACAGATGGGACAGAGATATAAGGAAGACAGTGGGATTCAATTGGCAACAAGAAGTTCAGGATAGGAAGAAATGGAAGATCTTGCTGTGATGATTTGTTACACAATGACTCAAAGAGGCCACAACATTAAGTGATAGAACTGGCTGATTTTATATATATACACTAGTGTGCTTAAGATGGTCACTGAAACATCAGTTTATCTCCCTCTAAACAGTGAAATCATTAGACCACAACTAAGCACATCTTCCAATCGTGAAGGTTAAGAATGCAATTTTCATTTGTTACAGTGGTAACAGCAATGTGTTGTTACAAATTATATGCATGTTTATTCATGTAACTAGCAATTGTGCAAGTCTAATTTTCTGTGCTTCAACCATTTTCCTATATTCCATTTCATTTCATAATGTTGGCTGGGAACTATTATTTCTTGATTATTTCTTCTTGATTCACTTGCTTACGAAACAAAATTCTGTTTAGAGTTCTTTGTTCTATTTTCAACTCACTATCACAGGTGCACACTTGCTAAAACAAGTCAGCACAATGTTTGAATTCTCTGCTAGAATCATAGCCATAGCACCAAAGAAATTGACACTTTTTAGTGCCATAATGAATTCTGTAATATCATTAGAGTACATATTTTTAAAACTAATGTCTGTCTGTGGTTTATGTAATCTTTGAAAAAGTAAATCTAATATCTCTGCATTTGGTTTCTGATTATTAAGTGCACAATAAAAATGTGAATGTACTGTAAAATGTGGCAGGATCTGCTATTGAAAGACATCAAATGAAATTCACAAAAGTTAATGTGTTTGGGCCATTTTATTCTTCAGTCACCAACAAGATGCCCAGCCAAAGTAATGCAGTAGATTTATCACAAAGATAAATATTTGTGTTAGGGAATATTTCTAATTCTCTCTAAAAGAATTAGCTGACATGTAAACATCTCAGTTTTTATGTAAAAACCTTATTTTCTGATGTATTAAGTGCTTAAAATTTGTAAAACTTATATCTATTATACAAGAACAGACTGTAAAAAGGCACCTATATGTTTCAAGCTTGGTTTAAACACAGTATGGTCATTATAAGTTTGCCATCAGCTTTTGGCATCTTAAATGGGGAGTGAAATGTAACAAGAAACATGAGACATACACAAACAACAGTCTTTGTACAAATCACAGCAATAACACAACAAAGATACATTTAGCAATAACAAGACACAAAAAATGATTTGTATAATACAAAAATAAAGTATGGTTTGTACATTTCAAAAATATATATTACAACACAAAAATGTATTGAGCAATTATCTGAACTCGAATCTAAATGACATGTATGTTATGACTACAAAATAACTGCCTATAAGTTACTTACAGAATGACAAAAATATTTTCAAAAAATGCAATGTTATGAAAAATACTGAAATAAAGCAAACAACAGTTCACGAATAGTTTGAGACATAGTGTCATAAGAAACAAGATGCAGAGTACAAGTTTGTAGCTCACAATCCATACTCTGCAAACATCTTCAGAATGACTGCTAATATATACCTGTATCGTAATTTGAACTTTACATAAACCAGTTTTTTGCCATTATATTAACAGTCCTCTTTGCTTAAAAGTAATGAGTTTCACTTACTGACATAATAAATTATGCACTGCTGGTCGGCACTAGTATTTGACTACTCCTACACAACCTCAGTTGTCGCCATAACAGGTACAAGAAGACCAGACTTAAAGTGGGCAGCCCATACAGCAGAATGAGTTGAAGCACACGAGCACTATACGTCACATGTACAAACAAACTTTGGAAGTCACTGGGTAAATCATCTAGGCCCTGTGAACAACAGTGATGATTATTATGCAACACATGCTTAATAGTTAATTGTAGTATGAAGAAAGTGAAATACTAACTGTAGATCCATTCATGTCAATGTATAATAAATATAAAATGAATGAAAATTCAATTATTTCTGCAATAAGGGACATTCCATGACAGTAAGCAATATATATAATAAAAGTATGTGTGTGTGTATGTGTGTGTGTGTGTGTGTGTGTGTGTGTGTGTGTGTCTGTAAGTGCTACCAAAACTACTAGTGTGTGTGTGTGTGTGTGTGTGTGTGTGTGTGTGTGTGTGTGTGTGTGTCTGTAAGTGCTACCAAAACTACTATTATGGCTATGGGCCAAGATGAGGCCAGTCTATGTTGTGGCTACATTGTAATCTCTAGTACCTGATTTTGGCTGCATACAGTTGTATTGTACCCACTGGAACTGCACAAACATCACTGTCATATCACATCCTGTCTGAACTAAAATGCAGCAGTATTACAAACCCCAATCTTCAGGCCCCACAATTCTGCTCCATTTAAAATTACTTACATTCTGATACTGCACATTTGATATTGATGAGGCACATTAAATCTCACTTTCACATTCCCCCCTTTTCTGATGGTTCTTAATTTATTTAATGCATTGGCATAATACTGCTTCTAAAACAAAGAATGCTACTGGGCCTACATGCATGTCATTTCCTGGCAACACAATTTAGTAAGGTACCATTAAGCTCCATTGTTAAAAAAAATTAAATTGTAACTGCCCTAACAAATTTTTAAAAAGAAGGACAAATTTGTTTTTAACAAAAGCTCACTGTTACGATTTCTACTAAACAGTAAATCTTTCTGTGAACTCTTCTCATTTGTTGACCAACAACAAATTATTCCAACATGTCCTTTATTCCTGACTCTGCAGCTACTGATAGTGGCTATGACTGGAAAGTTACTCTGCCTTGAGTAGGACACTTCTCCCACATGATTATGCAAATAAATATAATTTCACAACTTCTGGATCTAACCTTATTACTTGCTGTGGTAGTTATTGAATAACACCTTCTTGGATGTCCAATGCAACATATTTATTTACTTTACAGTACATGACATGTTTCAGACTCTGCACTCATTTCCAGCCTTCTAGTATGCAGTGGTGAGTACCACTTCAGTTAATGAAGTGAGGAAGATTGTTGTTGTTGTGGTCTTCAGTCCTGAGACTGGTTTGATGCAGCTCTCCATGCTACTCTATCCTGTGCAAGCTTCTTCATCTCCCAGTACCTACTGCAACATACATCCTTCTGAATCTGCTTAGTGTATTCATCTCTTGGTCTCCCTCTACGATTTTTACCATCCACGCTGCCCTCCAATGCTAAATTTGTGATCCCTTGATGCCTCAAAACATGTCCTACCAACCGATCCCTTCTTCTAGTCAAGTTGTGCCACAAACTTCTCTTCTCCCCAATCCTGTTCAATACCTCCTCATTAGTTACGTGATCTACCCACCTTATCTTCAGCATTCTTCTTTCGAAAGCTTCTATTCTCTTCTTGTCCAAACTAGTTATCGTCCATGTTTCACTTCCATACATGGCTACACTCCATACAAATACTTTCAGAAACGACTTCCTGACACTTAAATCTATACTCAACGTTAACAAATTTCTCTTCTTCAGAAACGATTTCCTTGCCATTGTCAGTCTACATTTTATATCCTCTCTACTTCGACCATTATCAGTTATTTTACTCCCTAAATAGCGAAACTCCTTTACTACTTTAAGTGTCTCATTTCCTAATTTAATTCCCTCAGCATCACCCGATTTAATTTGACTACATTCCATTATCCCGTTTTGCTTTTGTTGATGTTCATCTTATATCCTCCTTTCAATACACTGTCCATTCCGTTCAACTGCTCTTCCAAGTCCTTTGCTGTCTCTGACAGAATTACAATGTCATCGGCGAACCTCAAAGTTTTTACTTCTTCTCCATGAATTTTAATACCGACACCAAATTTTTCTTTTGTTTCCTTTACTGCTTGCTCAATATACAGATTGAATAACATCGGGGAGAGGCTAAAACCCTGTCTCACTCCTTTCCCAACCACTGCTTCCCAGATGGTAGAGTTTTGTCATGACTGGCTCTCCCAAGGCCATCAGTAGTTCTAATGGAATGATATCTACTCCCGGGGCCTTGTTTCGACTCAGGTCTTTCAGTGCTCTGTCAAACTCTTCACGCAGTATCTTATCTCCCATTTCGTCTTCATCTACATCCTCTTACATTTCCATAATATTGTCCTCAAGTACATCGCTCTTGTATAAACCCTCTATATACTCCTTCCACCTTTCTGCCTTCCGTTCCTTGCTTAGAACTGGGTTGCCATCTGAGCTCTTAATATTCATACAAGTGGTTCTCTACTCTCCAAAGGTCTCTTTAATTTTCCTGTAGGCAGTATCTATCTTACCCCTAGTGAGACAAGCCTCTACATCCTTACATTTGTCCTCTAGCCATCCCTGCTTAGCCATTTTGCACTTCCTGTCAATCTCATTTTTGAGACGTTTGTATTCCTTTTTGCCTGCTTCATTTACTGCATTTTTATATTTTCTCCTTTCATCAATTAAATTCAATATTTCTTCTGTTACCCAAGGATTTCTATTAGCCCTCGTCTTTTTACCTACTTGATCCTCTGCAGCCTTCACTACTTCATCCCTCAGAGCTACCCATTCTTCTTCTACTGTATTTCTTTCCCCCATTCCTGTCAATTCTTCCCTTATGCTCTCCCTGAAACTCTCTACAACCCCTGGTTCTTTCAGTCTATCCAGGTCCCATCTCCTTAAATTCCCACCTTTTTGCAGTTTCTTCAGTTTCAATCTGCAGTTCATAACCAATAGATTGTGGTCAGAGTCCACATCTGCCCCTGGAAATGTCTTACAATTTAAAACCTGGTTCCTAAATCTCTGTCTTACCATTATATAATCTATCTGATACCTTTTAGTATCTTCAGGATTCTTCCAGGTATACAACCTTCTTTTATGATTCTTGAACCAAGTGTTAGCTATGATTACGTCATGCTCTGTGCAAAATTCTACAAGGCGGCTTCCTCTTTAATTTCTTCCCCCCAATCCATATTCACCTACTATGTTTCCTTCTCTCCCTTTTCCTACTGACGAATTCCAGTCACCCATGACTATTAAATTTTCGTCTCCCTTCACTACCTGAATAATTTCTTTTATCTCGTCATACATTTCATCTATTTCTTCATCATCTGCAGAGCTAGTTGGCATATAAACTTGTACTACTGTAGTAGGCATGGGCTTTGTGTCTATCTTGGCCACAATAATGCGTTCACTATGCTGTTTGTAGTAGCTAACATGCACTCCTATTTTTTTTATTCATTATTAAACCTACTCCTGCATTACCCCCTATTTGATTTTGTATTTACAACTCTGTATTCACCTGACCAAAAGTCTTGTTCCTCCTGCCACCGAACTTCACTAATTCCCACTATGTCTAACTTTAACCTATCCATTTCCCTTTTTAAATTTTCTAACCTACCTGCCCGATTAAGGGATCTGACATTCCACACTCCGATCCGTAGAACACCAGTTTTCTTTCTCCTGATAACGACGTCCTCTTGAGTAGTCCCCGCCCGGAGATCCGAATGGGGGACTATTTTACCTCCGGAATATTTTACCCAAGAGGACGCCATCATCATTTAATCATACAGTAAAGCTGCATGTCCTCGGGAAAAATTACGGCTGTAGTTTCCCCTTGCTTTCAGCCGTTCGCAGTACCAGCACAGCAAGGCCGTTTTGGTTAATGTTACAAGGCCAGATCAGTCAATCATCCAGACTGTTGCCCCTGCAACTACTGAAAAGGCTGCTGCCCCTCTTCAGGAACCACATGTTTGTCTGGCCTCTCAACAGATACCCCTCCGTTGTGGTTGCACCTACGGTACGGCCATCTGTATCGCTGAGGCACGCAAGCCTCCCCACCAACGGCAAGGTCCATGGTTCATGGAGGAAGATTAACATAATTGTATCTACATTTTTTCAGCCATCCCAAGGACAAATAAGCAATGTAATATTATTTGTGAAATTTTCAAGATCTCATTTAACCTGGAAACCACAAGGGTGCTATACTCATCAGTTACTTCAACTTGTGTTATTTTTCATTGTGAACATTACCAGTGGAAAAATTGAAAAATTTGCTGCCAGAAGAGTAACAAAAATTTTGATGCCCCTGGTTTGACTGCTTTAGTTGTTGCTAAGGGAATGAGATCAATACTGTGGGTGATGATGAAGACAGAAGACTGTTCTGGAACAGCATGTAAGGACTACAATTTTATATAATCCTAGAAACAATTTAAATATGGCTGTATCTAGTGCAGAAAACAAAATGAGTCCACTCAGCTACTTGTGTCACATACTTTGGCACATTTAAATGTTCATTAGACAATTTCTTCATTAAAGGTCAAATACAGGAATTGTATATGCTACAGATACCACATATTAGTTAATCATTTGGCTCAAGTGAAAAGTCAAGCATTAGAATACAATCTACTACACAGAGACATGTCAAAGCTACAAAGTTTAATTTATTCACAGACTGTACTCCGTAAATCACATCAGGAAGGAGATCCTTCATGGATGTGGAAGAACTCAAGTTATACATTAACAGGTATAAGCAAACTCAAGTTATACATTAACAGGTATAAGCAACCACTGCAGATAACTTCTCTGCACTATACTAACAACTAGTTACAATTAATGTCAATATCCTCACATTCACATGGAAGGAGGAACATCAAGGTTGAATACTTACTTTCTCTAACTGCAACTTGTTGTCCCTCACTTCCATCCACTCTTCATCCCATTAATACTTCTATATTTCTGACAGCTATGGATATGTATGACATGTACAGTGTGGTTCCCCAGCTCTACCATGTGCAGAGGTAAGAGCATATCACTAAGGCTAGTCATTCTAACTGTCCCAAAGCAAACTATGGAAGGACAATATGACTGGCCATAAAGTGGAACGAAGACAGTGCACATCATGGAACCTGCTAAAGTGGACCAGCCATCTGCCACTGGAATCTGCTATCATCATTGCAGTGTCTCCCTCAAACTTCAGCACTGCTGTTTCACCCTCTTGCGTCTCATTGGCTTTTGACTCCACCCACAGCACTCACCAGCAGGTGATTAATTTGGAAGCATTGCCAGTGCTCATAAGAAGTATACTTGGCTGACAGACTCTAACTCCTCTCCCACAGTGTTACTAATGACTGGCGTTGGATTTAAATAGTTGCCTGAACATCCCCAAAAATATTTATTGTCTAGAACTACTGCATTATTTAATACGCAATGTGGTGTTCTCTTGATTATGATGATGATTTATGGCTGATGGCACTAAACAGTAAGGTAATAGTGCTCATGTTTTCTTGATAGAAGGATCCATTTTTATATGCATATATATCTAGCATAAATTAAGCTAATTGTCCCTGGATGGATGTTGATCAATTGCATTAGGTCACAGCAAATTGGTGAAGAGGATTTGAGAACTTTTTTGCAGAAAGTAAGTCTACAGTACGCAGTGGCATAAAATTTGAAACTACAGCAGTTATGTCAACACCTGCATGAATAGCAGTCCCAAGTTAGCCGCACCCACCTCATTGCAGCCCACACTTGCGCCATCTCAATATCTGATTGAAACTGTGAGGACTGGAGTTCATACATAGTACATCTGGGCCATTAACTTAAGGCAGGAAATATCACTTATTCTGAAATATCACTTACTCTGAAATATCACTAACTGGCCCTCAAACAGCAACAGTAGTGGGGGAGGGGGGGGGGGGGGGAGTAAAGGTGATTGGTTAAGTACGTGTGTGTATTTTATTTTTTACATATATCAGGTGCATTTTCTCAAGTGTTTCAGGAGATATCTGGAATTTTGTTTTTGTATTCTGTAGCTGAACTCAGCCCAAATGAATAGTGCTCAACACACCTTTCATGAGGCAACTAGTATTGATGGAAAGTATCAGTTTCTTTCCTGTTACAAACAAAATGTTTATTGAAGCAGAATTTTATGCACCCATTTGATAGAGCAGTTTCAGATTAGTCTAGTGTGACATTTGTTATATCAATGTGTATTAACAGGGACTCTAAAACTCAAAGAATAACCAGCACTACAGAAGTGACAGCAATTTCCTGTCCAACACTGATAGCTACCACCAAGCATGTAGTACTGCTCAGTAGGTGCTGGAGTACTGTTTATTCTTAGTGTTTTACTCTCTCTCTTAATACATATCAATAAGATGAATACTGGACTAGACTAATTTGGCACTGCTCTATTGAATGGACACATAAAATTCTGATTTAAAAATAATTTTGTTTGCAGTGGGAAACAAAATGATGCTTTCTGTTGACACTGGTTGTCCCATGAAAGCTGGTATGAGCAGTAACTGTTTGGGCTGAGACCAGCTATATAATGAAATATCAAAATTGGAAGTATCTGCCAAATCACGTGAGAAAATGAGCTTCCATGAATTAATCCTACAAAGCATGATAAGAGAGCACTGCTCGAGTTACTTTTAAACATCTTATTTGAAAGCATTCTGAAGTATTACAGTAAATGAACAAGTTTGGAACATCTTAATACACGTAGTTTGTTTCATACATGTGACAGTGTCCTAAATGATATTGATAAAGCATTAATTAAAACATTAATATTTTCAGCCCTTTTATCTCCATTCAACACAATCCAATCAAAATATTATAAACATAATTTGCATTCAAGTAAAACCAACAATTTGTGATGGATCCAAAATACTATTTTGATCCACTGAATCATACCAAAAATTGCCCTTCAGTGACACTGGGAATTGTAGAAAGGTACATTTGATTTGTTAGATATTTTGTAATTATGATACATGGCTTATTTGATGCCATAGGAATGATGTCATGAGCCATCATATTAATCCACCATAGATGAATGTGGCCAGTTACAGAAAATTCTAGAGACTGTTCAGTTTGTTAGGACAGTTAGTAGCACACTGATTCTTTTGATTTAATTCTATTAAATCATGTGATGGCAACACTGACTATACCAGGTGGAAGTGGACTAATAAAGGTTGGGCAAAATAAAAGTGACACAGGAAATATTTGTAGGACTGATCAGGAACTCTTCCCTGTTAATGAACTGGTGAACTGATGATAGAATATTTTGTTGTGCATGACTTAATGCATGCAGAAGAACTTTCATCTGATGAGTTCTGCTGGTGGTTTCTGATTGAAGTGACACCACAACTTTTTGACAGCTAGTCTTCCATTTTGCCAGATGACTCTTGATTCAGCCAGTCATGGTGTGTAAAGTCACAGAACATGTGCCATTATGTATCATAAAATCCCATCAGTAATTTGAAGAGCACAATATTACTTATAATCTGTCTTGTTGCAAAAATTTTTTTATTCGTATGACCGGTTTTGGTTCATTCAGAACCATCTTCAGATCTGATATTTCAGTTACAGGAGTAACCCGTCCAAATCCAGCAACTTTCACATGCTGCATCACATGTGACCGGACATATGAATAAAAAAATTTTTGCAGTCAAGACGGATTATAAGTAACATTATACAATCACTGATTGCTGCTATCCCATCAGACATGTCTGTTTTTGCAAAATTTGAAGAGCATTTGCATAATCTCAGGATTGGTGTTTGGTATGCAATTTTGGTGTTCCCATCATAACACAGTTCTTTCACTGTGCTGTTAATGCTAACTGGTATCCCCAGAAGCTATTTAATCCAAATGTAGATCAACTAACAGATTATGAACAACTCTATGGATATTTTCAGCAGGACATAGCAACAACCCAAACTGCCTTGACAACACTGTCATGAGTGCATGAGGTGTTCAGTGAGAATGAGACCATCAGCAGAGACAGTGCTATCTCCTGGCTACCTTGACTGCCTGATCTCTCTCCCTGTGATTCTTACCAGTGGGGCAGACTGAAAGGTCAGGTGTATTAAAATAATCCTCACATACTGGTAGAGCTACAGCAGAACACTGAAAATGTTTTTCTGCCATCCCTCAGGCAAAGCTCCTATGTGTATCTCACCATTTGATAAATTTAACACAGTGCTGCATCAATGTCAGTGGTGGCCATTTCCAGACTCATCTGTGAAGTTTCTTAACAAGAGTCATTTCTACATCTATCTCATTGTAAATATTTTGCAGGCCACTATTACTTGGACCAACAGCCTTGTCGCAGTGGTAACACTGGTTCCCATCAGATCACAAAGTTAAGTGCTGTCAGGCTGGGCCAGCACTTGGATGGGTGACCATCCAGTCTGCTGAGTGCTGTTGGCAAGTAGGGTGCACTGAGCCCTTGTACGGCAAACTGAGGAGCTCCTTGACTGAGAAGTAGCAGCTCCAGTCTTGGAAACTGACATATGGCCGGGAGAGCGGTTTGCTGACCTAATACCCCTCCATATTAAATTAGATTAGATTTACTTTCATTCCAATTGCTCTGTAGTGAGGAGGTCCTCCAGGATGTAGAACATGTCAGAAAAACAATAGTATATGACAAATATATACAACTGAAACAAATAAGCTAATGTACCTTCCACAGGTCCCAAGTGGAATGATCATCATTTTTTAAATGAATACTATATGAAAGAATAATTTTACAAACACTAATGCACTGAATTTAAAATAAAAAAAGTTTTTTTATTTATAAGGTAATAAACATGTAATAGAACTACTACAATACTTATTTACAATGAACACATTGCTGCACTGAAATGGTGCAGACACACACACACAAACACAAATCAGTTGGTTCTACTGAGAAATTCATCAATGGAGTAGAAGGAGTTGGGCACCAATAAATCCTTTAGACTTCTCTTAAATTGAATTTCATTGGTTGTTAAGCTTTTTATGGCTGCTGGCAAGTTATTGAAAATGTGTGTTCCTTAATAATGCACACCTTTTTGTACAAGAGCAAGCGACTTTAAATCCTTGTGAAGATTATTCTTATTTCTAGTATTGATTCCATGAATTGAGCTGTTGGTTTGAAAAATTGATATATTTTTAATGACAAATTTCATTAAGGAATAAATATATCGTGAAGCAGCAGTTAGTATCCCTAGTTCCCTAAACAAGCTTTTGCAGGATGTTCTTGAGTTCACACCACATGTAACTCTTACTGCACGTTTTTGTGCCCAGAAAACTTTAGTTGTCTTGATGAATTACCCCAAAAAATAATCTCATATGACATTTTGGAATGAAAGTAAGCATAGTATGCCAGCTTTTTCATTTTTATATCCCGTATATCTGACACAATTCGCATTGCAAATAGAGATTTGTTAAGACGGTTCAGCAGTTCTGTGGTGTGCTCCTCCCAGTTGAATTTATTATCAAGCTGTAATCCCAAGAATTTAACACTGTCCACTTCTTCTATCTGCTTGTCATCGTATGTTAGGCATATACTTGTAGGACACTGCTTACAAGTTCTGAACTGAATTTAGCATTTTTTTTTCAAAGTTTAGTGACAAGGAATTGGCTAGGAACCAGTGATTAATGTCCACAAATATTTTACTAGCCAATCTTTCTAAGACTACACTTGATTTGCTATTTATTGCAATGTTTGTATCATCAGCAAACAAAATGAATCCGCATCTGATGATGCCTGTGGGCTGAGGATAACACAGTGGCTGGTCGGTACCATTGGGCCTTCATGGCCTGTTCAGACTGAGTTTAGTTTTATTATTATTTGGCTCATCCTGTATGTCTTTATTGGTGCTGAATGATAATGAACAAATAATATGGGAAGTTCTTGTTGTTTTTCAGTCACTTAAAATCTGCTTAAACTTTATGTGACAACATGGTCATGCAACCTTTGACAAACCACTGCCCAAAAGGTCATGTTCCATTTTCTGGCCTGACTGACAACCATGTCATCATCTGCCAGTGGCATCATTGGGCACATTATGGAGAGGAATGTGATCGGCACAGCTCTCTCCTGGTTACTGATGGGTTACTTGACCTTGGGACTACTACTAATTGGTTGAGTAGATCCTCAGTTGGGCTTTTAAAGTCGAGTGCACTATGTACCAATCTTCCCACCAAGAGAAACCTTGGCAGTATCAGGAATTGAACCAAGTCATCCACAGGGCAGTCAGTTGTGCTGAGCACTCAGCTATGGAGCATAAAAAAATCCACAAGAATTGTGGATATGACAATCTACTCGGGCTTGATGTTATAAAAAAAAAACAACAACAATGTATTGGTAGAGCTCAAGGTTACTGAACAACCTGTACTGTCATACTTACCATGGGCCACCAAATTTCAGGACATCAGTCAGTATTGAAAATTAACTTATGTGGTGGGTAAATGTGACAAACTGTATAAAGATATCCTCATCTGAGACAGGCTGGTTCAGGACACCTCCATTTAGCAAATCCATGCTGACATCCTCAAATTACCAAACTCAGTGGGGAGCAATGCCAGTCATTGTGCAAGCTTTCAAAATGACAAAGTGAACCTGGATGTTGACCCTGTTGCCTGCAGACTATGCCTTTACAGCATAAGGCCCTCCTCATCCTCACCAGGCACCACAGGCCAGCCCAACCCATAAGCATCACATGAGTTTCCTTCCTGCCCTACCCTGCACATTTCTACCACCATGACCACAAAGCTTTCATCCAATACTGGGCATCTATGACAACTTGTGAATGGCCAGTTATCTAACCTGTGTGCTCCACCACCAGCAATAGAAAGGTCTCCATCACTGGTGCAAGTTGATGTCACCCAGATGACACAAGATGGGCTCTCGGTGGGTGGATATGGGTGCACATACACATCAGTTGTCACAATAATCACAGGGAGACCTATAAACAACTAAGCTCCAGCCCTCTCCTACCTTGTACCAT
Organism: Schistocerca nitens; assembly: GCF_023898315.1. Taxonomy (NCBI): domain Eukaryota; kingdom Metazoa; phylum Arthropoda; class Insecta; order Orthoptera; family Acrididae; genus Schistocerca; species Schistocerca nitens. Next base: position 145,637,617 of record NC_064622.1, on the reverse strand, counting down.
TTCATTGGTAGAATACAGATGAGCAGTTCCAGTTGTTGGTGTGTGGTATGCTTTAGCCACATACAAAGCTGACACACTTCATCTATGGTCCTTGGTAGTCTATCAACACAATGGTCTTAATATCTTTGTCATGGTTCCTTTAATGCATTTGACTGCCCCATTGCCAGTCTTCCAGTAATGGCATTATAAATTTAAAAAAATAATAATATCTGTGCTAGCTATTTTCTACCTTTTGTGTAATATTGCAAAATTGTTTAAATTATTTGGATGATCTATTTGTTACAGAAACAGACCAAGAGAACTATTTATGCAATCTGTGCTGAGTGCTCACTCAGCTACAACAGTTGGGTCTGTGTTGCAATTCACAGAAGAGCGCATTTTTCTGACATGATGATGAATACGTATGGTATTTCATGGGCAAGGACAGTGTGTGGGCAACAGAGATGCACACTCAAGTTATTCACAACCTTAACACGCCATAGAGTCTGATATGCATGTATACAGATGTCAGTAATATCATGTTCACAAGATATGAAAAGGCAGTACATTGACAGAGCTGTCATTTGTACTCAGGTGATTCATGTGGAAAGGTTTCCAATGTCATTATGGCTGCATGACAGGAATTAACAGACTTTGAATGCAGAATTTTAATTGGAGCTAAACACTTGGGACATTCCATTTTGGAAGTCATTAGAAAATTTAATATTCTGTGATCCACAGTGTCAAGGGTATGCCTAGAATACTACATTTCAGGTGCCACCTCTCATTATGGACAGAGCAGTGGCCAATAGCCTTCACATAATTATTGAGAGCAGTGGCATTTGTGTAGATGTGTCAGTGCTAACAAACAAGCAGTAATTTGTGAAACAACCTCAGAAACCAATATGGGATGTATAACAAACATATCCATTAGGAAAGCGCATTGAAATTTGGTGTTAATGGGCTATGGCAGCAGATGACTGATATGAGTGCATTTGCTAACAGCACATTGCCTGCAGCACCTCTCTTAGGCTCATGGCCATATTGTTTGGAACCAGGATGACTGGAAAACTGTGACCTGGTCAGATGAGTCCCGATTTCAGCTGGTAAGACCTGATGGTAGGGTTTGAGTGTGGTGCAGACCCAAGGGTTCAAAAAGGCACTGTGAAAGCTGGTGGGGGCTCCATAACAGTGCAAGCTGTGTTTACATGGAATGGATTAGATCCTGTCATTGAACTGAACTTATCATTCATTGTAAATGGTTATGTCTAGCTATTTGGAGGCCATTTGCAGCCTTTCATTGACTCCATTTTCCCAAATACCAATGGAATTTTTGTGGGTGACAATGCGTCATGTCACCAGACCAAAACTGTTCATGATTGATTTGAAGAACATTCTGGAGAATTCAAGTGAATGATTTGCTCAACATGCGTACAACCATACATTTATGGGACATAATCAAGAGGTCAATTCATGCCCAAAATCCTGCACCAGTTACACTTTCACAATTATGTACTACTATAGAGGCAGCATGGCTCAATATTTCTGCAGCAGAGCTCCAGTGGCTTGTTGAGTCCATGCTGTGTCAAGGTGGTGCACTACACTGAGCAAAACACGATACAACACCATATTAGGAGGTATCCCATGACTTTTGTCACCTCAGTGTAGTTTTCAATACCACAGAAAGATCTCTGCAAAGTTGGCAATCTTTTTGAATGTACTTCAGACTATGAACACGCTTTTTACATGTAAATCTACATCTAACTTTTGGAAGTCACCTTATGGTGTATATCAAGGGTACTTTGTGTACCACTGTCATTTCCCCCTTTTCCTGTTCCAGTTGTGTGTGGTTCATGGAAAGAACAATTGCTGCTGAGACTCCATGTGACATCAAATCTTTTTACTTTAACTTCACAGACTTTTTGTGAGGTATATGGAGGAGAAAGCAACACATTGGTTGACTCTTCTAGGAATGTGCACTCTTGGAATTTTAACAGTAGACCCTATCATGATGCCAAATGCCTCTCTTGTTATGTGTGCCATTGGAGTTGATTCAGCATCTCCAAGGTATTTTTGCACTAACTAAATGGGCCTGTAATGAAATGTGCTGCTATCCTTGAGATCTTCTCTATTTCCTCTATCAATCCTATCTGATGCATATCTCAGAATGATGAGGAGCATTCAAGATTGCTTGAATAAATGTTTTCTACGCTACTACCTTTGTTGATGGGTTACATTTCCTAATGATTCTACAAATGGTTCCAAGTTTGTTATCTACTTTACCCAAAGTTAATTTTGTATGGCTGATCCACTTCAAATCACACCATGTGCATACTCCTAGATTTTTCTTGGAATTACTGCTTCCAATGTTTGTTCTGCAGTCTTGTAATCATACAGTAAAGGGGCTTTCTGTCTATGTATTCCCAATACATTACCTTTGTTTATGTTGAGACTCAAGTGCAATTCACTGCAGTAAGTGTCAATCCTTTGCAGGTTTTCCTGCATTTCACAATAATTTTATAGCATTTCAAGTTCTCTGTGTACAACAGCATCATCCATGAAAAGCCTCATGGAACTTCTGATGTTATCTACTAAATCATTTACATATATCTTGAAAAGTAATGGTCTTATTACATGGTCTTGGAGGCACACTCAAAGTTACTTTAATTTTTGAAGATCTCTCTCTATTCAGAATGATGGCTGTCCTCTGTTTGCTAAAAATTCTTCAGTCCAGTCACACAGTTAGTCTGATATTTTGTATTCTCATATTTTCTTCACTAGGTAGCAGTATAGAACTGTCAAATGCCTTCTGGGGGTCAAGGAACACAGCATCTACTGCTTTCTGGGCATATGGATGAAGAGAGTGGGATGGGTTTCACATTACTATCATTTCTGGAACCAACAATGATTCCTACACAGGAGATTTTCAGTCTTCAGAAATTTCATAATGAATGAGTGGAACATATCTGAAAATTGTGCAACAAACTGACATCAAGATATAGGTCTACAATTTTGTGCATCTGTCTGATAACCCTTCTTGAAAATGGAATGGTCAGTGCTTTTTTGCAGTCATTAGGAGTGCTTCACTCCTCTCTTGGTCATTTATATTGATGTATGTCATTCTGTTATTCACACAGTTATTTAAAGGAGGTAGTGTACTTTTTCTGCTCTGAGATGTTGTCTGATCTAAGCATCTCACCTAATCCTATTCACCCTTGTTCTTGCAACTTACATGTCTTAGAATGAGTTTGGCTTGCAGCTATCTCATTGTGCATTAGATAGACCAGAGTGCCAAATTATTTATGTATGAAAAACTCCATCAAAGATTCAGACTAACTAATTACAAATAGAGAAGGATGTCCTCTCTAGAATTTTCAGCTTTCAAAAACTCCGTGAATATGAGTCTGGCATTTCATTTAACTCTGTTGTCATACTGAGTGCAAATCAGCAATAGTCCCCACAGAAAACTGACTGAAAGCTTCGTAAGTAGTGGGAACAATAGCTAAAGATAAACTTCTACAACAAATTTGGTCTGCAGGACTCCAATGAAAATAACTGGACACCAAAAGCCTGCTCCCCTTAGATGCTGTCATTTTTGTGTATGTCAAAGAGTTCTCCTCCTCTCTGCAGTGACTGAACGTAACCACACAGACAATTCATAGACCCTCCAATTGGTAGTCTTAACACTACTCCAGTGGCATCATTGGGGAATCATCAGAACCAAATATGTACAGTTGCTGTTATGTGTACTGGCACAATATGAACAAGTACACTGTCAGGACGATCACACATTGCAAGACTCACATTTCATCATAGTCATCTCCCCATCAATAGTTTCAGTTCTAGTCATCAACACAAGACCTTGGAGAATGCCTATAAGTGGACTTTACGGGGCCATTCCAATGGTGTATATGGGTGGTAACAACAAATGCGAAGTCACACTAACCAAATGCTGTCTGAATATTCTCCACTGCAGGTGTTGGTGTATACAGGGTGAGTCTAACTATTGCCACCTAGAATAACTCTGAAAGTATGATAGTAGCTGAAAAGTTTGTGGGACAAATGTTGAAAGGGACAATGGGGGCCATAATATTTTATTGTTCCTAGGTGGGGTCGCTTCAGAGATATGAAAGTCAATTTTGTTTTTTTAAATGGGATGCTATAGTTTGGTACATATTTTCTGATAGCAGCTAACAAGATGAATCCAATGATGTGTAACAGTAAGGCCTTTGAAGGTCAGCATAGGTCACAAAGGTGGCATGGACATCCATTCACAAAAGGTGATTAACATGATGACCATTGGTATCAGTGCAGTGCTGAAATCTTATCATGGATTGAGTGGTATTCCTCATCACTTTGGCACTTATCGAAGCACATGCTCTGACAATTCTCTTTCATATATTGTGCCAATAGTAAATATTCGCCGAATACAGCATAGCCATCTAATGTGCCGTTGACATATAAACACCATTTGACAGTTTTGCAATACAACACTAATAAGAACGGTAAGACTAGGCTTGTTCACCAGACTTGATGCCTCTGGATTTTTTCTTGTGGGGATTCATAAAAGACATTGTTTATAAAGATGTTCCAACTACACCTGAAGATATAGACTTTAAAGACATAGACTATAAAGACAAAAAAGGTCTACATGGTGTGGGAAGCCAATTGCACAACAGTGCTAACAATCTGCTTAAGAATCTATCATATGACACCCAAGGAGGTGAAGAGTCCAGCCAAGACACTCCATGGGTACCAACCATGCCCAACCATAGACAGTGCTTGGCTTACTCCAGTAAGACAACCAGCAACTATCACTGACTGCCCAGCATTATTTCCAACCTAAAAATCCAGTTCTTGTCTGCTGCTCTGGCTGCCATACCTGCTGGGTAGCTTGCACCATTATTGAGCTCCAAGATGCAGTTTTGGCCACTGTGGATACTGAGATAGGAAACATCCAAAATCACATGAACCAAGAGCCACTGCCACTGCCAGCAACAGGAAGGGACATGAGTTCTGCAGCACTGTTACAAGCAGCAATAATATTACCACTAGCTATGACAATCAGCTGTGAAACAAACTACAGAAGTGTGATATAATCAGTTGCTGAGTGGAACTAAGGCACTTCACATCAGAAAATCCTACACAGCAGACAGTACTGTAGTTTATTCGAATTACCTCTGAGAGATTGCAAATTGATGTAAAAACCTGTGTTGGTACATAAAGGGATTTTGAGTTAATTGGACCTCAAATGTTTAGTTATTTTCACTGGGTCTTCTTTACTACTAAAAGCTCAAGTTTGATTTGACCAAGCCAAACATGAGTTAAGGGAACAGTGCTGAGAATTTCTCTGCCATGTTTTAGGGCCTCAGCATTTATGTGTTACTTCACTACATTGACCTATGCTGTTTTGTGACACACTGAAGTGAGTATTTCCTTGATTAATACAGACTAGTTGCAAATAATACAGTCATTGGTATTGAACAGTTCATTTATAATTTTTGATATGTGAGGTATCGTGTATTTAATATATGGATGTGATTCTGTCTATCTGTTTTAGTTTTATCACAATTCAGTGTCATGTAATAGATGTATATATTAAGCATGTTTTTGGGAAAAAGCTTTTGTTCTTTATGTTTTTAAGATACGCACATCATTTTAAGATGATTCTTGTACTAACAAATTCCAATTAAGATTTTGCATAATATTATTCAAACATTTGTAAATTAAACATAAATGTTAATTATATGGATATGTTAAGAATAGAACTGTCCACAATGTCTTAAGGAAACAGGGCATGTAATACTCTATATGGTGAGCCATTTGTTTGTTGTGAATGTCCAGTTCAGTGGTCTATTGCTGCTGTACAAGAGGAGTAGGCCTTGCAGATTCACTGTCTCATTACTCTCTCTCATTATCGTGAACAATATGATCATGACACTGCACTCTACACACGTTTCTTAAAGTTAACTGCTAATATTGTCTAAGGGGTTAAAATATCTGCAACATAATGAGGTTTAAAGAGAACTTTGACATTGTAATGGCATGATGATGTTAATTTTGGATTATAAGTGCAACAAGCATCTACCGTATATCTACAGTTACACATGTACACAAGTCACCACACAATACATGTTCGAGGGTACCTTTTGTCACTACTAGACATTCCCTTTTCTGTTCTGCTTGTGAATGGAGAAAGGGAAAAACAACTGTCTATCTGCTTCTGTATTAGCACCAATTTTTCTTATCTTTTCTTTGCAGCCCTTACACAGGATGTGTGCTGGTGGCAATAGAATTGGTCTGCTTTTAGTTACAAATGGTAGTAATCTAAATTTTGCTCAATTGTGTTTCACAAAAAGAATGTCATTTTCCCTCCATGAATTCTCATTTGAGTTCACTGAGCATTTCTGCAATATTCATAAGTTGACTGAACATACCAAAAACAAATCTAGCAGCATGCCTCTGAATGGTTTTGATGTCTCCCATTGATCTGATCCATTTGGGGTTCCAAACACTCAAGTTATGCTAAAGAATGGGTTGCACCTGTGTTGCATATGTGGTTTACTTCATATATGAGCAACACTTTCCAAGACTTTCCCAGTAAATTGAAGTCAACCATTTGTCTTTTGTGCTATTGCCCTCATGTGCTTGTTCCATTGTCTATTTCTCTGCCATGTTACATACTGAGATTTAATTGAAGGGAGTGTGTCAAGCAGCACACCACTACAAACTTTTCATCACAAGACAAGGAAAGACAATAAAGACTGGGAACAAGAGAGAACCAGTTCAGCCAAATGGCTACTTGGTCCAGTATTTAAGAAAAGGAAGCTGTTAATACATAAGGCAAAAAGATCAGTCAGTCACTATACCAGGAGTATTAGTGAGACAGACACTTCTCCATATGATCTGGATTCTGTAGTGCGTTCACATTTGCTAAAAGCTAATTATTGTCCAGTCATAGTAAAAGTGAAAGTGTTAGTAAATTACCCTGAATACAACTGTGATGGAAGTACTAGTAATAACAGCAGTAGTTATTTCAGTGATAGTGAACTGCAATTTGGAACAGTACAGGAAATGTTGCAGTTAAAGGTAATACTATACAGTGATTAATGTAGGAGAAGTTAACCGTTTTTCTACAGAAGAAAAGGACAAATGGCACACATGAACAAAACTGATGCCAGAGAAAAATTGCACATCATACATAAGCAAAGAAGCTGTTTTAAACAAAAACATACAAATAACATAATACAATATTGTTAACATATCTACTGAACAAGTACAAATTTTACTTACCATTTCAATCCAAGCAATAGGTAAAATTGTTCTATCTTTGAAACATTTGACAGTCTGCATATATGGTGTGGTCCTCACCATGATGTTGATTTGAATTCGTGACCAGCCAGCAAGAGGCACACCCAGTTTCTGCACAAATTTTGAATGGCATTGATAATTTTTATTCCCTTTTAATTAATTGACACACAATGTTACATAAATACTGTTGTGGAGGAGAAAGTTCGGGAATGATAAATTGATGGAGGCAGTCACAGTTGACATTATTGTAAAGTATACTAATAACCAGTTACATCTAGTGTTACCTACTTATATTGACGAGTATGAGAATTTTTTCTAGATCACTTCAACACACACACACACACACACACATGCAACATAGCACTCAGACAAATATATTAAAGCTACAAAAATAATCAATTATTGGTATTATAATGTAAATGGACAGATAAAAGAATCTACTCACCAAGTGGTGGCAGGGGAACACACATACAAAAGGATATAACTTTTACAAGCTTTCAGAGCCAGTGGCTCCTTCTTCTGGTAGAAGAGTTGAAGGGGAAGGAAGAGGAGTGAAGTAAAAAGACTAGAGAGGTTTAGGGAAAAGGGTACATTCTTCCTCCAGACAACAATTTCTGAGAACTCCGCAGATGGGAACTAGCACTACAACATGTCCTTAGTTCTCGTCACCTACTTGGCCTTAATTTACATTAATTGCTTCTGTCTCAGCACTTATTCACTGTAACTACTCTTTTCTTCATTCCATTTAGTTTTTACCATTTTCCATTTTCTGACTTTTCTATTTTTTGCCATCCCTCCTACCACCTCTGTTACATACAATGCACTTAGCTTTTCACTCTTATTAACTTATACGTGATATTTTAGTAGTAATCTCTGTCTTCCACCTTTAAGCTCTCAGGTTTTCAAATCTCATTGAGTGCAGTCCCCAACAATCAGTCTTTCCTCCTCATCCTGTCCGGTAAGTCTCCCCTGACCTGGGGTTCTGCTTGTGGTGGAACAGGCACTGAGGTCATGACTGTCATGTTGTAGAGCATGCTCTGCAACAGGATATTGTGTGTTGAAAGTATACACCCTCTGCCTATGCCCATTCATCCTGACTGATAACTGGGTGGTCAGTACCTCAACTCTTATCTCTCAAACTTCATAGGAATTCTCGTGCATACCTTTGGGACTAGCCCCCTGGAAGAAAGAATACTGCAGTGACATGGTTAGCCAACAGCCTGGGGTTTGTTTCCAGAATGAATTTTCACTTTGCAGTAGAGTGTGTACTGATTTAAAAATGCAGAGTGAAAATTTGTTCTGGAACCAATTTCCCTGGCTGGGGCTAAGCAACGTCTCCACAATGTCCTTTCTTTCATGAGTACTAGTCCTGTAAGGTATGCAGGAGTGGTGAAGTTTAGAATGTAGGAGATGAGGTACAAAAATACAGGTTCAAGTAAAGCTATGATGGTGGATCATGAGTCATGCTTAGATAGCTCAATCAATGGAACACTTGTCTTGATAGGCTCAAGTCCTAATTTGGGACACAGTTTTAATCTGGCAGAAAGTTTTGTAACATGAAATTTACTTTCACTCTCCTGTTCTAGCACATTGTGGATGTATCCAGGGTAACGTAACCCATCCAATTGCTGGAGTTAACAAACAATAAACAAACAGGAACACAAGACAAATGTGCACTGGTCATTTAGTCAGTCATCTTCAGTGGAATATTTATGTAAATACAACTTACACAAATGGAGAAAAGGTAGAAATGTTACATATATACTGGAAATGTAAGTTAGCAGTACAGCAATGACTGGTATATATATATGTGTATGTGCGGATGGATATGTGTGTGTGTGCGAGTGTATACCTGTCCTTTTTTCCTTTTTTCCCCCTAAGGTAAGTCTTTCTGCTCCTGGGATTGGAATGACTCCTTACCCTCTCCCTTAAAACCCACATCCTTTCGTCTTTCCCTCTCCTTCCCTCTTTCCTGATGAGGCAACAGTTTGTTGCGAAAGCTTGAATTTTGTGTGTATGTTTGTGTTTGTTTGTGTGTCTATCGACCTGCCAGCACTTTCGTTTGGTAAGTCACATCATCTGTGTTTTTATATATATATATATATATAGATGATGTGACTTACCGAACAAAAGCGCTGGCAGGTCGATAGACACACAAACAAACACAAACACACACAAAATTCAAGCTTTCGCAACAAACTGTTGCCTCATCAGGAAAGAGGGAAGGAGAGGGAAAGACAAAAGGATGTTGGTTTTATATATCCTCTCTTCCCATTACCCAACAGGCCTCAATCTCCGCTAATTTCAAGTTGCCGCCACTCATACCTTACCTGTCATTCAACATCATCTTTGCCTCTTCACTTCCGCCTTGACTGACATCTCTGCCCAAACTCTTTGTCTTTAAATATGTCTGCTCGTGAGATGTCTGCTTGTGTCTGTATATGTGTGGATGGATATGTGTGTGTGTGCGAGTGTATACCCATCCTTTTTCCCCCCTAAGGTAAGTCTTTCCGCTCCCGGGATTGGAATGACTCCTTACCCTCTCCCTTAAAACCCAAATCCTTTTGTCTTTCCCTCTCCTTCGCTCTTTCCTGACGAGGCAACCATTGGTTGCAAAAGCTAGAATTTTGTGTGTATGTTTGTGTTTGTTTGTGTGTCTATCAACGTGCCAGCGCTTTCGTTTGGTAAGTCACATCATCTTTGTTTTTAATTGTTAAGTGCAAAGAAGACAAAACTGAAGCCTAGAAAGTTGATACACAGTGTTTCATTTAGTGTGCAGTGCATACTGATCTCTGTTTTTCATACCTGTAAGCCAATTTTATTTGTTTGTAACTGCAAAACTTTCACTTTTGTAAGATCAAGATTTAATTTACAAACTGTGAGCTAATGGCAGGCCTGTTCCACTATTATCTTGTTTGTGTGTGGTATTCTTTTACTTGAGCCCTGTACTAATATATTTATATTATCTGCAAACAAAACTGTTTTTGAAGAATCCTCTAATCTCCCATGGAAGTCATTTATTCAGGTAAAGAACAGAAATGAGCCAGGTACTGGACCTTTTGAGACTTCATATTTAATATTTCCTAATTCGTCCTACTCTTTTCCACTCTTTATATGCACTATCTGATTAAAAGTATGTGGACACCTGGCTGAAAATTACTTACAACTTCATGGCACCCTCCATCAATTATGCTAGAATTCAATATGGTGTTGGCCCACCCTTAGCCTTCCCCTCTCACAGGCATATGTTTGGCAGCCCATTCTTCACAGAGTGCTGCACTGAGGAGAGGAATAAATGTTGGTCGGTGAGGCCTGGCATGAAGTCGGCGTTCCAAAACATCCCAAAGGTGTTCTATAGGATTCAGGTCAGGACTCTGTGCAGGCCAGTCCATTACAGGGATGTTATTGTCATGTAACGACTCCGCCACAGGCCATGTGTTATAAACTGGTGCTCAATCATGTTGAAAGATGCAGTTGCCATCCCTGACCAGCTCTTCAAGCAAGAAGGTGCTTAAAACATCAATGTAGGCCTGTGCTGTGATAATGCCATGCAAAACAACAAGGGGCACAAGCCCCCTCAATGAAAAATATGACCACACTATAACACCATCACCTCCAAATTTTACTTTTGGCACTACACACGTTGGCAGATGACATTCACCAGGCATTCACTGTACCCCACCCTACCATCGGATCGCCACGTTGTGTAACGTGACTCGTCACTCCACACAACGTTCTTCCACTGTTCAATCATCCAGTACTTATGATCCTTACACCAAGTGAGGCATTGTTTGGCATTTACTGGTGTGATGTGTGGCTTATGAGCAGCTGCTCGACCATGAAATCCAAGTTTTCTCACCTGCCACCTAACTGTCATAATACTTGAAGTGGATCTTGATGCAGTTTGGAATTCCTGTGAGATGGTCTGGATAGATGTGTGCCTATTACACATTACAACCCTCTTCAACTGTGGGGGTCTCTGTCAGTCAATGGGAGAGGTTGGTTTGTGCGCTTTTGTGCAGTATGTGTCCCTTCATGTTTCCACTTCACTATCATATCAGAAACAGTGGACCTAGCTATGTTTAAAAGTGTGGAAATCTTGCATACAGACATATGACACAAGTGACACCCAATCACTTGACTATGTTCCAAGTCCATGAGTTCTGTGGAGCACCCCATTCTGCTCTCTCATAATGCTTATTGACTGCTGAGGTTGCTGATATGGAGTACCTGGTAGTAGGTGGCAGTGCAATGCACCTACTATGAAAACATATGTTTTTGGGGGGTGTCCAGATACTTTTGATCACATTATGTATGGCTATCCCTGCAAGAGGGGTGGATTTAACATCATAACAATTTAATTTCACTAGTACAAGTTTATGATCTAACCTTTTTCAAGGTTAGTAAAATGTGAAGACTGTAATTTATCTTGTTAAACTCTATGAGAACTTAAAGTATGAGAATGGAAACTGTTTTCTCTGCATAGTATGCTCTACAGAAGCCAAACAGAGCAGAAGTTAAATATGTTATCATTAGAAAAGTGTTATGGACTACTACCTAAAAATATTTTTAAAAGCATGGGAAGGAGAAATATAGATTTATAATTAGAGATCACTTGCTTACCTTCAGTTTTACAAACATGTGTTGGTGTTGTGTATTGCAGTACATCAAGGAAAATGTATCTCATCAAATTATTACAAAAGTAACTCAAAGGGGATGCTACCAAGTCAGCAATGAATTAAATTCTTTGTTGAAACACCACTGTAGGCAGAACAGCTACTGTTTTCCAGTGATATAATGACTTTTGTGGTTTCTTTAAGAATGAAGTTGACAAAATTAAGTCTGTTGGTGGTGTATTGAAGGCCTATCAGTGTAAATGTAATGGATCTGCTTTCAGTGGTCAATTTTTCCTTGTGTTTTCAGCTATTGTTAGGGAAATTTAATTGAATTTAATTAGAATTTAACATCACCTGCATGGCAGCTATTGTTATCAATAAGTTGAAATTAATATGACTTTACAAGTTTATTTATCAGTATTTCATAACCAATTATGTTACAATGTGAGAAGCTGAAGAACTGAGCAATATTGCTTGTTGTGTTAATTAAAGACCTGACTGGAACTAGTTCTCTATGTTAAATGAAGGTTTCCCTTCCTGATACATCATACTTTTGTCACAAGTGTTGCCTGCCCTTCCCCTCAGCTTCCATTGTAGCTGTTCTAATCAACTGTAGAGGAAAAGTGGATTCAGAGTGTTACGAGAGTACTTTTAAGAAATAATCAAAATTTTTGTCTAAAGTATTCCTGTGGTAAACCTCTTCCCACTGTTCAAACAGTAGATTCTCACTGTATTGTGTGACTTAGTAATTATTATTCTACAAAACTTTCCTGTTCATTTCTAAGTTGAACTTGATTGATGTTGTTGGTTTTTTGCTGCCATTTGAGAATACTGCTCAGGTAAAACATTTATTACTTTATGAAATGTAGTTGGATTTAGAAATAAATTATTAATTTTTGCTAAATATTTTCCTTGCACTCTTACTGGAAACCTTAGAATGAGGATAAATCAAAGCTAGATATAATGTAATTGGATGGAAGCACATATAAAAGTACAAGCTTTTTGAGCCTGTGGCTCCTTCTTATGGTAGAAGGATTGAAGGGAAACACAGTGGGATAAAGGAAAAGGGGTGTCAAGGTACAAGACTACATTTTTTATCCATCCAATTATGTCTAAAAGGTCGACATAGGTAAACCTAGGTGTCTTGCTCAGCACTTTTTGAGATGAAATGAGTTTTGAAAACAGATCATATAATAAGTTCTCAGTTTTTTTGCAATATCTTTAACAGGATGATGAAGTTGACAACATTTTCTGTTTGGTTACTGTAGACTGTTATAACTGGTATCTCATGTGCTGTATCATGTATGTTTATTTCAAAAATTTTGTTGATGTCTATGAACTGAATCTCCTTATGTTGAAATGTAGTGAAATAGGCATGCAAGTGATGGTTCAAAGCCAGTGAGCGGGTGTGACAGACAGATGAAAGTGCAGTGTGTCTCAAACAGTGAAAGATGATACAATGAGGTAGATATTCATTAGTGCAATGAATTCCCTGGCAGGATAATTATTCTTATGAATTAAATGTAAATATGTGTACTGAGCTGTTAAATTCTAATCATGATGGTGTGAAGCTTTGTAATAGAAAGAAATTTATGTGCATTGTTGGCTGCCATGGGAAAAGAACTGCTAATTTGATGAAATTGCTAAGACACAGTAAACCTGAAGTCAATGTAGCTCTTTATGTATCATCAAATGAAGACTGAAGTTATATTCAATCAAAAAAAGTTCATGATGATAATTATTTTGTCCATTTAACCTGATTGTATTTGATACTGTGATCTTACAGCAGAAACAGGGATTTAGATGCTCTGATTAGGTGGAATTACGTGCAAATAATTATGTGGTCTGAAGTTAAATGTTCCGTGAGAAAATTTTAAAAGTTTCTGGTCACTCAATTCCACTGGAACCAAATGTCTACAGAACAGTTCATCATTGCAGTGTGATGATCCTCACAGTTTCATGCATGCCATATGAACAATTATCATAAAAGAAAAGAAATAATAGAATTTTACAGATATTGCTGCAGTTTCAAAGAGGAGAAGTAGGCTGATTGATATGCCACAAGTTAGTGATGGTCAGTTTGTGTATGTGAAAGTGTGGTGATCAGATTACTTATTCAGTCTGCTGTTTTTCTTGGTGATCAAAGCTTGGAAATAAATGTGTAATTACTGGTGTGTAGTGAGTGATTGAATCTACACAGTTTACGTTAACCTCCTTTAGGTTACTTACTTTGCTGATATAGACTTTATTGCTGTACATACATGGATATCAAAATTTATCTGAAAAAATATTGAACCTCTTCCACATCAGATATGTAATTAAAGGATGAAAAATCCATGTCTTTTGCTGCAAAGCAGGATGAAGAATTGTCAATGATCATCAGCTGCATCAACATTTCTCACTTCACAACACTTACGATAATGTAAAAATCTCAATTAATTGTTTGAGAATAGTGGAATTTTGTGACTGAAATATTTTGTGTCAGTTCTTCCAAGTATATATGAAGCAGTAGGATTACACCATACAGTTTTTAGTGACCGAGAAATCATTAGATTTAGCAGTAGGATTACACCATACAGTTTTTAGTGACCAAGAAATCATTATATTTTATAAACAAGATGTGATGGAAATTCAAGAAATGGAAGTATTTCATCATATACTTGCCAAAGATATCAGGGCCTTTAGTTTTTCAGATGTGGATCAGGACACTTGTGAAAATATATGAGGATACCTATTAGCAAAACTATGGAACTATGAGAATAGAAAGCCTCTAGTTATCCCTCTGAAACAGGGAGAAGTGCAAAACTCAAGAAGTATGCAAAAATGCTCAAATGAAGAATACAGTGCAATTTAGCACTTATTGCAAGAGGCAGATTGATTTCTAGAAACAGCAGTAGAAATTTATACATAAAAATTTATGATTAGTTTGCATGACATCACTGGATATGTCTCAGCATAACATATCAAACTCAAAATTGACATAAAATGTAGATCTAGTACACATAAGGATTTAAAAGCTGTTGTTATATTGTCCTCCTTAAATGATAGGATCACATCATTCTGCAATTTAATAGCAAATTTATTTCAATATTCCCTCAGCAAGTAATCACAGAAATGATTTATTTGCACTTAGCTGAATTCCATACTATTGTATTCCCTGAATTATTTCACAGACTAGCATCTGAGGCAGAAGACATTATAACATTCAATTGTGCACAACAATTTGATGCGGTAGGAGGCTATCCATAAGTTGTTTAGCTCGAAGCAGGAAATAAGCGTCTCTTTGAAATGTTGCTTTACAATAAGTCCTTACCTTGACAGAATACAGATGCAGATGACATGGGGTGACTCACCAAAAATGTTGTTCACAGTTAGTTTTAATGTTCCATGTAAGCTCTTTTGAGTTCAAAGTTTCCTGTTGGATAAAGATTTAATTTTGGGATGCACACTGGGGTGTAGTCAAGGCAATATATGTCTCATTCTGTTCCCCATTAGAGCTATGTGGTGATGACTAGAAAGATAGCCCATGTTGAGTTTGACAGGGTAACAGAAAGACAGTAGTTAAGAAGCCACAGTGCTGTTTCCAAATGCCCTCTTCTGTAGTGGTCAATCCGAAGATTGGTTTGCAACAGCTACAATGGCAGCTTGTCTCCATTCTGTGCATCTTTCAGCTTTTCTCTTCATTTCTTTATAGGTGTTACATCCCACATCTTTCACGATTTGATCCATGTACCTCAGTCGTGGTCTTCCTCTTGGTCTTTTTCCCTCGACATATCCCTCTATGATTGTGTTCAGGAGTCCTTTATGTCTTAATAGATGGCCTGTAAATTGCACTCTTCTTTTAACAATGAAATTCCAGAAGCTTCTCTTCTCACCTGCTCTTTCCAAAACCACTTTGTTTGTGACTTTGTCGATCCATTTTATTTTGAGCATGCATCTATAGCACCACATTTCAAAAGAATTTAGCTTCTGGCCTTCCTCTGTCCCGAGAGTCCATGTTTCACACCCATAGCATGCCACACTCCACACATATGATTTAAATAATCTTTTCCTGATTTCAAGGCTGATGCTCTTAGATGTTAATATGTTTTTCTTCTTGTTAAAAGCAGCCTTTGCTTGAGCTATTCTACTTCTCACTTATGCCTTGCTCCTTCCATCCCTGGTAATATTACTGCCCAGATAAGTAAATTTATCAACTTGTTCAAGCAGTTCATTGGCTACATGAACTTGGACTTTCACTTGATCTTCTTTGTCACATGCCATTACTTTTGTTTTTGCTTTATTAATTCTCATACTATATTCTTCACCCATAACTTTATCCATTTGCCAACATGGGCTATCTTTCTAGTCGTCACCACATAGCTCTAATGGGGAACAGAATGAGACATATATTGCCTTGACTACACCCCAGTGTGCATCCCAAAATTAAATCTTTATCCAAATGCCAGGGGGAACATTTTGAGTCCTAGCCCTGTATGCAACTTTACTTGTAGATAAAAATTCATTTAAGAAAATTCATGCACTTTTGTTCAGTGCTGAAGGATGTTAATTAATTTAAATATATTTGAGAAACCTTTATTCTGAACTATAATCACAGGGTGTGAAAACTAAATAGGATAAGTTAATGACTGTTTTATTCAATGGTGTTCAGATAATAAAGATAACAAAGAACCAGTCATGAACTCAATGTGATGGTTTGGAGTACAATTGGAGTATTTAGATCAGGAAGGTTTAAGTTCTTTAATTTTAGTGGACCATAATCTGTTAGGTGTACAAAAAGGAAATGGCAAATTGTTTCAACTTCCTACAATAAATTTTCTCTTTCCAAGAAGAAAACAACATTAGGAATGAATTGAGAAGATTCAGTTACATTAACGGAACACTTTACAAGAATTTAAAAAATAAAGTAAGATGAGAGACAGAGAAATTTTATAAATCTTGCAGTTACTTAGATCATATACAGGACAATAGATCTAAATGACACTTGCATTCTCAGAAGGGTATGTTCATATTACTCAAAGGGATGAAGACTATTAGGCTGACAAAGGAAAGATGGAAAGACCAAACATATCAGTAAGAATAAAAATTAAAGAATTAGAAGAAGAGTAGATGAAGAATATCTTGATTACAATGAGGCGATTTGTATGTTTCTTGCACAGGAAAGATGATCAAAGATTTCTTCTGATTCCAAGTGGGCAATAGTCAATGGTAGTTTGTTATAGGCTACTCATACATTTATTCAAACACTGTGTTATTAAAATTGCATAATGAAGGATGTGTAGTGATACAACTTGTGCACTGATAGATAAAAGGAGCAATCCATTATTATATGCTGAAGTAAAAAAAATGAAATGAAACAAGAAAAATGCTAAAAATTGTACATAAGAAACAACTCTAATGACTTATAAGTCAACAAATATATATATATATATATATATATATATATATATATATATATATATATATATATATATATATATATATATATATATATATATATATCACTGCTCTCCAGCAGGGATACGACTTCCTCAAATCCTGCCCTGAAATGAGATCCATCCTTCATGAAATCCTCCCCACTCCACCAAGACTGTCTTTCTGCCATCCACCTAACCTTCGTAACCTCTTAGTTCATCCCTATGAAATCCCCAAACCATCTTCCCTACCCTCTGGCTCCTACCCTTGTAACCGCCCCTGGTGTAAAACCTGTCCCATGCACCCTCCCGCCACCACCTACTCCAGTCCTGTAACTGGGAAGGTGTACACGATCAAAGGCAGAGCCATGTGTGAAAGCACCCACGTGATTTACCAACTGACCTGCCTGCACTGTGACGCATTCTATGTGGGAATGACCAGCAACAAACTGTCCATTCGCATGAGTGGACCCAGGCAGACTGTTTGTTGGTAATGAGGATCACCCTGTGGCTAAACATGCCTTGGTGCACAGCCAGCACATCTTGGCACAGTGTTACGCCGTCTGGGTTATCTGGATACTTCCCACTAACACCAACCTATCCGAACTCTGGAGATGGGAACTTGCTCTTCATTATATCCTCTCTTCCCGTTATCCACCAGGCCTCAGTCTCCACTAATTTCAAGTTGCCGCCACTCATACCTCACCTGTCATTCAACAACATCTTTGCCTCTGCACTTCCGCCTCGAATGACATTTCCGCCCAAACTCTTTGCCTTTGAATATGTCTGCTTGTGTCTGTATATGTGTGGATGGGTATGTGTGTGTGTGTGCGAGTGTATATCCGTCCTTTTTTCCCCCTAAGGTAAGTCTTCCCACTCCCGGGATTGGAATGACTCCTTACCCTCTCCCTTAAAACCTACATCCTTTCGTCTTTCCCTCTCCTTCCCTCTTTCCTGACGAAGCAACCGTTGGTTGCGGAAGCTAGAATTTTGTGTGTATGTTTGTGTGTCTATCGAGCTGCCAGCGCTTTCGTTTGGTAAGTCACATCATCTTTGTTTTTAGATATATTTTTCCCACGTGGAATGTTTCCCTCTATTATATTCATATCATTAATTTGAACCCAACAATTACGTTTGTTATAGTCACTGTTGCATTTCGAAATCTTTTCTGTGGTCTTATTTTCTCTTTCTGTTTTTGACAGTAGTTTCACTTTGTATTCACCTTCTCCTATTTACCGTTGTCTGCTATACAATTTTATCCCACCTATATATACTCAATAATACGTAATCCACTGCCAAACCATAAGCAAAAAAAAAAAAAAAAAACAAAAAAAAAATTTTTCCGCCTTCAACACTACCGCTGCTATAAAATCCATCGTTTCTAGTTCACAAACAGTTCCTTTCATCTATTAAACAACCATTTCGGCCAGTTCTAATAACTTTCGCTTTATTTCCATTTCCGTTTTTCCCACATCACTGATACTTTTTAGCCACTTCCCACAGCTTTTAACGTCATTATTTCTTCGTCAGACAATTATTAGCCTTATTTTCATAATCTGCCACCACAAAACCAGTCCTTTTAATACATTTACACGCAGTTTTTTCGAAATTTTCTCTAATTTCTCCACCCTTTAACGTGTTTTGGTGGCAACACAACCACCTAACCTTTGTGCACATCGTTGTCTACCAACCCAAGTTCACCACGGGATCAACATAGCGCAGCTGTAACCAACACTTTTTCGCCTTTTTTCACACCAGATCTCCAGTTACTTTCTAGTTCACCTTTATCTCTCCCCATATATTTTTATTTTCATTTTCATTTCAGCCACATGTTACACTTTCCACCTTCTAATACCATGTCACCCTCACAACACCCCCACAACGGCCCCATTAAGTTTTATTTACATTCAAAGGTCTTTGAATATGTCTGCTTGTGTCTGTATATGTGTGGATGGATATGTGCGTGTGTGCAAGTGTATACCCGTCGTTTTTTCCCCCTAAGGTAAGTCTTTCCGCTCCCGGGATTGGAATGACTCCTTACCCTCTCCCATAAAACCCACGTCCTTTCGTCTTTCCCTCTCCTTCCCTCTTTCCTAACGAAGCAACCGTTGGTTTCGAAAGCTAGAATTTTGTGTGTATGTTTGTGTTTGTTTGTGTGTCTATCGACCTGCCATCGCTTTCGTTTGGTAAGTCACATCATCTTTGTTTTTAGGTATGTTCCCCTGTGTATATATATATATATATATATATATATATATATATATATATATATATATATATATATATATATATATATATATATATAACAGAGGGAAACATTCCACGTGGAAAAAATATATATCTAAAAAGAAAGATGATGAGACTTACCAAACAAAAGCGCTGGCAGGTCGATAGACACACAAACAAACACAAATATACACACAAAATTCAAGCTTTCGCAACAAACTGTTGCCTCATCAGGAAAGAGGGAAGGAGAGGGAAAGACAAAAGGATGTGGGTTTTAAGGGAGAGGGTAAGGAGTCATTCCAATCCCGGGAGCGGAAAGACTTACCTTAGGGGGAAAAAAGGACAGGTATACACTCGCACACACACACATATCCATCCACACATACAGACACAAGCAGCACTGCTTGTGTCTGTATGTGTGGATGGATATGTGTGTGTGTGCGAGTGTATACCTGTCCTTTTTTCCCCCTAAGGTAAGTCTTTCCGCTCCCGGGATTGGAATGACTCCTTACCCTCTCCCTTAAAACCCACATCCTTTCGTCTTTCCCTCTCCTTCCCTCTTTCCTGATGAGGCAACAGTTTGTTGCGAAAGCTTGAATTTTGTGTGTATATTTGTGTTTGTTTGTGTGTCTATCGACCTGCCAGCGCTTTTGTTTGGTAAGTCTCATCATCTTTCTTTATATATATATATATATATATATATATATATATATATATATATATATATATATATATATCGAACGAAAGTGCTGGCAGGTCGATAGAAACACAAACATACACATGTATGTGTGTGTGTGTGTGCGAGTGTATACCTGACCTTTTTTCCCCCTAAGGTAAGTCTTTCCGCTCCCGGGATTGGGATGACTCCTTACCCTCTCCCTTAAGACCCACATCCTTTCATCTTTCCCTCTCCTTCCCTCTTTCCTGATGAAGCAACCGTTTGTTGCGAAAGCTTGAATTTCGTGTGTATGTTTGTTTTTCTATCGACCTGCCAGCACTTTCGTTCGGTAAGTCACATCATCTTTGTTTTTAGATATATTTTTCCCACGTGGAATGTTTCCCTCTATTATATATATAAGATCCTGTAACTTACCAAACGAAAGCATTGATACATTGATAGAGACAATATTATTGTCTCTATCAATATTATTGTCTCTATCAACGTACCAATGCTTTCGTTTGGCAAATTACAGAATCTTTGGGACCCTGTGTCAGAGGAGGCTTACTGGATCGGATCTTATCACATCCAGTAAGTCTCCCCTGGCCCAGATTCTGGGTTACTTTACTTTTCCATAATGCCCCCCATTTCCTAAACCTTGACAGTCCTTTTCTTTTATTCCTCTTTGTTTCCCTTCAACTCTTCTGTCATAAGAAGGAGTCACAGGCTCCAAAAGCTTGCATTTTTATACGTGCTATCTCCTGGCACTCTTTGGTGAGTAGACTTTTTTTATCTATCCAATTATGTTACATAACAACTTAGTTTGGCATTATAGTGATTACATAAGTGATTCTAAATGTGTGAATTTTGTGTAAAGTGGAGAGGAAGCTGACACATAAACATGATGCATATCTGTGTTGCTTGAGGCTTTCCCGACGGACATATTGTATATATGGTTCTCGGGCGAGACGTCGGATGTCATAGTGAAAACTCCACAATATTTCATCCGCGCAACTGGCCGACATCTTCAGGTGCGCACCTGAAGATGTCGGCCAGTTGCGCGGACGAAATATTGTGGAGTTTTCACTATGACATCCGACGTCTCGCCCGAGAACCATATATACATGATGCATATCGTCAGCAATAAAAATTTAGTATATTACTACTGAACTTAATACCTCTGTTAGCAGTGTACAAGTATGATATTGTATTTACATAATGACCACCTTTGTATTTAGGAACAAATAATTTTTGAATGGAAAATGCTCTGTGTTATTTAAAATACTAGAGTTCTTTACATTTTGAGGCTTATAAAACATTAAAACTTACTGGATATATATCAACATATGAGTCGTGCAGTGTCTCATTAGGTGTTAGACCATCCACGGCATTTATTAGGCTTGGATCCCCTAGGTAAAAATGGGGGAATGATAAGAAGATAGGTGCACCTGAAACATTTTCAATTAAAGTTGATTTATAGTTTACTCTTCATTTCACATAATGCATCTAGTGATAAATACTGGTGTAATTCCTTATTGTCAAGCTTTAAATTAAACACTTATTATGAAAGGGTGATTTGCTATGAAGCTTACTGCAAAAAATGTAGTGTAATGTTCTTACCAAAAGTACATCCTGAAGTATTAAATACTCCTGATGGAGTACAAAAATCAGCATCTGGATGACAGAAGCAAGCATTCTCTGGATTTCGATATGCTGAATCAAACACATTTCTTGGAAATTGGAAGCGGAGTGTTGGAATGTTACCAGCCACCTTGGAACAAATATAAAAAAGAATATTTTTTAAATGGACACTTCTAAAAAATAAAATAAAATAAAGATAAAACTTGGGAGTCTCAGTTCTGTTGTAGCATTAATACCCAGATTATTTCCGTGATGCTAGAGTTCAAACAGTTTATTCTGTAAGTTTCATTTCTTTTATGAAGCTAGGAAGTCAAAACTTAATTGATGTAAGTTGTGATGAATTGTACAGTATATTACTCAGTGATTGCATGTAGTAGGCTACTACAGTCTGCAACAGTGTTCATGACCCCTTGGCTAGGGATGCACAGCAGACAGCAATGCAGCTAGCCAATCAGTGCTCAACATATTTCCATGTTCCATACTGTGTAAACTTCCATCATCTTTGAGCATCCTGTCATGTTTTATGTGTGCAAAGCTACAACTGACTCTTTTCTGTAATATTTTGTGTGTTCTGTGAGTGTTCTCATAATGGCTGAAGCACTTAGAAGGCATGAAATGTTTAAAAAATATGAACCTTATTTTTGAAGTATATTCATTTTTCAAACATGAAGTAAAATCAGACAAGCCGGTCCACAACATTGTGAAGGTGCAGGAATGTAATGTAGTTTCTGTCTATGTACTTTCTGCCAGATTTACAATGCAGAATTGCTTGTTAGCTTTGCAGGCTGAGGCCACTAACATTGTCGCCGAGTATAATACTTGAAGAAGGAAGAGCACAAAGAAATCAGACAGTGCCACAAAATATTAGACTGCCTTAAGTCTATAACCTCCATGGTTGCTTTTTGCAGCTAATCACAAGACATCGTTCTTCTTTGCCACTCTTGAACAATCTCTTTGACCATTTCTCATAAATTATAGCATCCATTTGCCTTTTAAAACATTTTATGTTCGTAGTTATTTGATTTATGTGAAACAGCTAAAACTGGGGGGAAGTTATTAGAAACTGAAGAATGGTATAGACTAAGTGAAGAGAAAAGTATTAGATATAAAAATCATATAAAATTATTAATAACACATTCTGCTGAGGATTTTCCTGTCTTTTTCGCATATCTATGGCAGCAGGTATTGTACAATGTCAAGTATGTAATGCTTTCTTATTTTCAGTCTGCAGGAAGGCGGGAGAAGACACTAAACATGTTATTTAGTTTTTCAAAATGAGGGAACTGCATGCCTCTAAAGAATCACATTTTTCGTTGAATAATAAGTTTGTTTTCAAAACTTGAACTCTTGGTTTAAGAAGAGAGGAATTTAGCATGTCCATTTGGAAATGCTTTCAGTAGTATTCTGAGATATCGTTTGAAGTACATGAAATTCAGGTTAGGCGATCACATTTAAATATTTTATGGTTGTTTCTGCTTTTGTTCATTGCTAAATAAATTTTTACCCAAGGAACATTGGAAATTTTAGCATGTTCTAATACTTTTAGTGATAACAAACTTCACTGATTCCTCTGGGTTTCCAACTAGATTAACTGAGGCAGCTTGTCTTGTTTGACAATCTTTTCATGTAGGAAGTACTTCAGAATGTCGCTACAATGTTCAGTTAAGCTGTTAATGTGTAGTGTGAGAAGCAATAGCCCTGTTACTCTGTCCTGAGGTATGAGTTGCATTGTGTCTGCATCTAAAGGCACCCGAAAACTGAGTTCTTCTAGGACATCCACAATCTAGATGATTCACTGGTTACATTGCCTAAACACATCTAGAGGATTTTTCTAAAAAAATCATGATATTCAGTGCAGTAATAACTTAGTATTGTTTATGTTTATTTTTGTGAATACTTTTGGAGAATGTGTAGAGAATATCATAACTTTTGCTACAGATTTCTACATGAGAACTGTTTGTGGGGTAATAAACTGCTAAAAGTTGTTGTGTTTATGTCCACATTTTGCAGTTTTCCATTTGTATGATTATAGCAAGCACTTCTGCCACTCGTTTATGGAAGCAATTTAAATCATAGACTACCATTTTTGTATGGTCCCAGAACAATAAAGGCAATCACATAAGAACTGAACTTTGCAATATGTTCAAGGTATGGGGATTCATTTCATCAGATATTGGTCTCTTCATTTAATGTTGTGGCATGAAATTAGTAAGTTTCATTTCTCATTTTTATGTGTAAAAATTCAAATATATCATTGCAGATTCACTTTTGGAATAAATTATCAACTATAATTATTATATATATTGTTATCAATAAATAATAAATTATGTATATGATCCTGTCCTATAACATTAAATATACCAATGATTGGTAAAGTTGTTATTTAAATTTTCAATTATATTACAGAATGGGGAGATTTAACAATAGTTATTTCATTTGCAAAATTAATTTTCTTAATATCCAGTTATTGTAACAAATGCACAAAAATCTTAAAAGCAACAGGTGTTATTTTATATTAACTCAAATAAATCCTTGCATTGTATTTTCTTTTTATATAAAAGATATCTTTGACTTGACATCAAGAGTTTTGATGGGACTTGTAAAATAGTGAGTGGTTGACTGACCTGAATGGTGAAGGTTCTCATGTGGAAGCAGTCTGTGCAATTCAGTGATGGAAAGTGATGTGAACAGTTTAAAAAAATGAATAACCACAAGAAATTTTTACTCTGATGTTGAATCTGACTTGTCAAGGGGGAAAAAAAAAAGAAGAAAAGCACCTGATCTATATGAAATTGGAAACATAGGTTCCAGCCCAATAATTATCTGCAGTTAATGGATTGCCTACATTCAGCAAAGAATGACTGGATTGAAACATAAATTTAAGTATAGAAAATGTACATCTCCTGCTATCAAAAGCCTTTGAAACATAAGGCAAATATATTCATAAATTTTCTTGAATAGACAGTCATTACTGTTAGTCTCTATATAACATTTATCTTCATGAACAATGAAACTGGGATCATAACAACTTTGCAGTAGCTTCGCTAGGCACCAATCTACCATTGATTGCACCGTTTATTAAGTACAGTTTAAGTTTCTAAAGAGAAATATGGTACTATGCTATTCTGTCAGAAAAAGTTGTGGCCGTATTCCCCACAGTGAGTGAGGAAATTTAGCAGCTGCAGCATGTCTAAGTAAAGTTCTTTTTGTTTTGTCATATAATAAATTTTAAAGCAGTGCTAGCAATTTGGGAGACTCAGGGACAAATCCAGCTATCTTGTTTCCTTGCTTTGAATAACAAAATGCTACACTTTTCAGACTTCTGCCTCTAAATATCCCTGTAATATAAGTTCAGTATATTTCCTTATTCCATTTTAAAATGATGGCATTCACTTTATGTGTGTTCTGCAGCCTTTTTCTGAAATTACAGAAACATGCTCTGGAGCAGTAAAATTATTTCAAACGTGAAAAACTGTTCTAAAGTAGAAAATGGTCATGCATCTAGAAACAAGTGTGCTATTCAAATTCAGAGGCATTGCTATCAAGAAAATCATGTCAGTGCTGTATATAATAATCTATGTGTTATGTTATCACTCTGATACATTAAATCATTTTAGAAACATGGGTTATCAAAAACAATTACAAGTTAAAAACATTTTGAAAAAGAAGTTATTTGCAACTAACGCCAATTTCCATTTTCAAGGCAGAAAAAACTATTTGTACATGAAGGAACCTAGGTCATTTGCAAAATATCATGTGTTCAACGGTGAGGTGAACTTCTGCTCAAGGTACACTGAAGAGCTAAAGAAATTGGTACATCTGCCCAATAGCATGTAGGGCCCCCATGGGCACACAGAAGTGCCACAACATGACATGACATGGACTCAACTAATGTCTGAAGTAGTGCTGTAGGGAAATGACACCATGAATCCTCGAGGGCTGTCCATAAATCTGTAAGAATACAAGGGGTTGGAGATCTCATCTGAACAGCACATTGCAAGGCATCCCAGATACGCTCAATAATGTTTATGTCTGGGGAGTTTGGTGGGCAGCGGAAATGTTTAAATTCAGAAGAGTGTTCCTGTAGCCACTCTGTAGCAATTCTGGACTTGTGAGGAGTCGTATTGTCCTGGTGCAGTTTCCCAAGTCTGTCAGAGTGCACAATGGACATGATTAGATGCAAGTGATCAGACAGGATGCTTACGTGTGTGTCACCTGTCAGCAGTGTATCTACACATATCAGGGGTCTCACTTCACTCCAAGTGCACATGCCCCACACCATTACATAGCCTCCACCAGCTTGAAAGTTATCCTGCTGACATACAGCGTCCATGGATTCATGAGGTTGTCTCCATACCCATACGTGTTCATCGGTTCAATACAATTTGAATCAAGACTCGTCCAACCAGGCAACATGCCTCCAGTCATCAACAGTCCAATGTTGGTGTTGACAGGCCCAGGTGAGGCATAAATCTATGTGTTTTGCAGTCATAAATGGTGCACGAGTGGGCCTTCAGCTCCAGAAGCCCATATCACTGATGTTTCATTGAATGGTTCCAAACTGACACTTGTTGGCCCGGCATTAAAATCTGTGGCAATCTGTGGAAGTGTTGTCCTTCTGTCATGTGGAACGATTCTCTTCAGTCGTCATTGATCTCATTTTTGCAGGATCTTTTTGCAGCTGCACTGATGTCGGAAATCTGATGTTTTACCAGATTCCTGATATTCACGGTACATTCATGAAATGCTCATACAGGAAAACCCTCATTCGTTGCTTGTGTGCCAACTATAACACGAAGTTCAAACTCACTCAAATCTTGATAACCTGCCATTGTAGCAGCAGTAAACTATTTAACAGCTGCACCAGGCACTTGTTGTCTTATATAGGAGTTGCCAACTGCAGTGCCATATTCTGCCTGTTGGCATATCTCTGTACTTGAATACACAGACCTGTACAAGTTTCTTTGGCGCTTCATTGTTTAAGACGATCGTTAAGGTGGCTTAATTGCTCACATGTTAGTAACTAATTTTAAAGATATACAGAATTCTACTCGCCATACAATTCTGCAACTGAAGAATTAACAATATCCTCAAAATAGCTTTAATATACACTGAAGCACCAAAGAAACTGGTATAGGCATGTGTATTGAAATACAGAGATATGTATACATGCAGAATACCCTGCGATCGGCAGTGCCTATATAAGACAACAAGTGTCTGGCGCAGTTGTTAAATTGGTTACTGCTGCTACAATGGCAGGTATTCAAGATTTAAGTGAGTTTGAATGAGGTGTTAAAGTCAGCGCACGAGTGATTGGACACAGCATGTCAAATATAGTGATGAAATGGGGACATTCCTGTATGACAATATCATGAGTATGTAATATCAGGAATCCAGCAACACATCAAATCTCCAGCATCACTGTGGCCGGGAAAAGATCCTGCAAGTAGGGACCAACAATGACTGAAGAGGATCGTTCAACGTGGCAGAAATGCAACCCGTCCGAAAATTGCATCAGATTTCAGTGCTGGGCTATCAACAAGTGTCAGCTTGTGAACCAGTCAACAGAACACCATTGATATGGGATTTCAGAGCTGAAGGCACACTCATGTACCCTTGATGACTGCAGGACACAAAGCGTCTGGGCTCGTCAACACCAACACTGAGCTGTTGATGACTGGAAACATGTTGTATGGTCGGAATAATTTCGTTTCAAATTATATCGAGTGGATGGACGTGTATGGGTATGGAGACAACCTCATGAATTAGTACACTGTGCATGTCAGCTGAGGACTATTCAATGCTCTGTAATAGCGTGGGTCGTGTGTGGTTGAAATGACAGGGGACACCTGATATGTGTAGATACAATGCTGACAGGCGACACCGTAACATTATGTGATTGCCCTACCATTTTAAATCATTCACTAACCGAGCAGTCGCTCGGCAACAGCTACAGTTCGCAAATAACGTCCTGTGATGTGACGTGTTTATTGTGGAAGTACCGTCAAAGATACAGTGAGCCACTGGCTTTGAAAGCCGCTGTGCGAAAGGCGGACAAAAGAACATTTTTTACACATTCTTTTGATGTAAGAGATATTCTCGATGAACAGTTACTCATTCTTCTGACTCTCGTAATTTATGTCTGACACGCATATCTTGCCACCATATTATTATTGTTTAAAAAATATTATTTTAGTGTAATGTGAAAGTGCCATACTGTGTAGCAGTAGATTCATGTGAGAAGCTACATTGTGCGACGTGTATCTGGAAATGTTATAAGATATAAGTTCGTTATATATCGACAGGCATAAATTCAAAGTTAAATGGAACTTGTGTATGGACTAATTATTTAGTATAGAACCTAGGGCTCACTATTTCATGACCATACGTATTTAATTTTCTTTTATGTTTCTGAAAATTTTGATGGTTCACAGTCACAAATTGTTTCGCCGAAATCGGACGGAAGTTGCATACGGCGAAATAATTTCACCGCACCTTATTCTACTGGTAAATGCATGATAAACTTCGGTCCCTTAGGAAATTAATGTTGAGCTATCCAAAAACAATTATATTTCCAATAGCCATTTAGCCCTGACGAGTAAAAGTATTCAAAACCACTATAATAACTAGTTATGTCTATTGGCCTAAAATACAATATATGTATCATTATGTTCTTTTCTCTGCAAGTATATTTCCACCACTGATTATAGCTGTATGTTAACGCACAAAAGTAAATATATTGTTGTAACAGACACGTAAGCATCCTGTCTGATCACTTGCATCCATCCATGTCAATTGTGCATTCTGACAGACTTGGGCAATTGCTTCAGGACAACGCGACTCCCCATGCATCCAGAATTGCTACAGAGTGGCTTCAGAAACACTCTTCTAAGTTTAAACACTTCCGCTGGCCATCAAACACCCCAGATGTAAACATTATTGAGCTTATCTGGGATGCCTTGCAAAGTGCTGTTCAGAAGAGATCTCCACCCCATTGTACTCTTACAAATTTATGGACAGCCCTGCAGGATTCATGGTGTCAGTTCCCTCCAGCACTACTTCAGACACTAACCGAGTCCATGCCACGTTGTGTTGCAGCACCTCTGCATGTTTGCTGGGCTTTTACACGATATTAGGCAAGTAGACCAGTTTCTTTGGCTCTTCAGTGTACTATTCAACAATTAAAAATTTAGATCGCACAGCATTTACGAATGCTGCACAAAACACAACAACAACAAAAACATTAGAAACTGCTGGGAATTGTTTATGTTCGGCTCTAGTGTGTATTCTCTCATGTGATTCTAAAATCGATCACTAGATTGAAGCACTGACCAGGAAATACAGAGTGTTCCTAATGCACTATTCCCCAGGGAGAACACTCTCTCTTACTGGTTTGTCATCTGTGCTCTTGATATTCATACATATGTTTCTCTTTTTCACAAAAGTCTCTTTAATTTTTTTATAGTTGGCATGTTTCTTGCACCTATTTATGCGTACTTCTAAAGTCTTACATTTATGCTCTAGCCATTGCTGCTTAGTAATTTTCCAATTTCTCTTAACTCAATTTTAAGCATATGTATTACCTTTTGTCTACTTCATGTGCTACTTTTTATATTTTCTACTTCCATCATTGGCATCAGTGCCAAAAAATACAACTAGTAAAGGATGTAGAGAAGTGGGAAGAGCTCGGAAAGAAACTTTATGGATGATGTTGGAAGAAGAATTTTGACAGTAGAGTGTAGTGAAGAAGAGGTCGGAGTACCTGCGAATGGTGCCTGAACTCGAGCGGGATGCGTCTGCAGAGGGCATGTTGGAAGAGGTGCAGTGTGGCGCGTGTTGATACAGCAGAGGGTGGGAAGATGGAGCCGTCGGTGCCCTGGATGCTGTTGCAATCTGCCGTGCTCCACTTGCCCAGTGAGGAGTGCCCGTCAATGCTGGTGAAGACGCCCAGCTTGTTCGGGTCCCCAACGCCCGTGCCGATGCGTAGCCGTCGCTGATCCACGCCGTTCTTCTGCAAAACGATGAAGCTATGTTGAAAGGTCCGGCAGAAGCCCATGTATCTGGATGTAGCGCGTATTTACAGCAGGCAGTGTTTGCCCTTCAGATGTCAAGTCGCAACAACTGCTGCCAGTCTTCAGTGTAAGGGAAAGTCGGGAAGTATTGAAGAGCAGATTGTATTGGAAAATACATTCGACGAAAATTGGACGATGCACAAAAAGAACTGCTAGAGTTTGGCACAGAAGGTAACTGAAAGAAATACACAATGAGGCGCCCAGTATTGAGAATTTTACTCAAAAACAGTAACTACACTGAAGTCACTGCAATTCATGATGGTGCCCGGACATTACAAAAGGTGTGACATGGTTCTTAATAGGGTTTATGATCACCACCGAAGGCAACGCATGCTCTGCAATGTGCCAACATGCTCCCATGATGGTCATGAGTTTGGTAAGGAGTTCTCGTGGTAGAGATTTCCACTCTGCTGCCAACATGGCTGACAACTGTTTAGTAGTCATTGGTGCATATGGATGTACTGCCATGCGTCTCCCCAACGAATCCCTCACGTTCTTAATCGGATCAGAAGGCCAGCCCTTTCATCAAATATCCTCTCGTTCAAAGAGCTCCTCCATCTTCTCGGTTCGACGTGGTTGCGAATTGTCATCCATAAATATCTGGATATGTGGGGTAGGTTCGCACACCGAGGGTTCCGTATAAACTTAGTTATTTATGTAGATAGTTCATCCACCCCAGAATCGAGAATCTCGATGGTTTTTGCCTGTTACCCATTCCAGAGAAACGAGGAGTCCTAACAGAAGAATAAGATATGGTCGGGTAACAAATAACAAAAAAATCTTTGTCGTGTAATATAATAACAGATTAGACATTTTGTGATTTTTTTTGCTTGTACTGCAAAACCTTGCTTCTTGCTGAATATCATGATTGTAAGTCAACGGGAAGTACTCCACCGATTTTGATGAGTGACTTTGTGAGTGTAAAATAAGTGAATTAAATGGCCATATCTTTAAATTACATTGACTTAGAAGCTTGAAGTTTTTACCCTGCAACGGACCATAGACCTTAGTATGTGAATAAATTTGAACCTGATATGGCTACCCGGTACTGAGAAAAATAGTTTTTGTCAGTCTCAGAGGTGGACAACAAAGTGATCCTATAAGAGTTCCGTTTTTACTGATTAGCATGTGGAACACTAAATGAAGTCAGGGCCGAATGCACCACTGAAAAGTGTATGTGGGGAAATAGTACAGTGTCATATGATGTTGCCCAGTGAGTGTACCATATTCAAAGATTTGCAGGTCAGTACGTGTATGCAACATTATGCTTCCGCACAGCATGAGACCACCAAAACGATCATGTTTGACATTGTTCTTGGGTGCATTATGAATTTCCAGCTCTTGCCAAATGAGAGTGCTTAATGCACTTATCAGAACCAAAATACATTAATATAGGGGTTCTGCAAGTTACCATATTAGGACCAATACTGTTGCTGATACACATCAATGACTTTCCCAGTAGTGTTACTCACGGTGAAAAAATCCTCTTTGCTGATTACAGCAATATTGTCACTGAGAAAACAAGAGAACTCCTTGCCGAGAAAGCAAATGAAACTCTCAAGGAAGTTCATGATTTGTCAATAAGTAATAAAGTGACATTTAACACAAAGAAAACTAATGCCATGAATTTCAGTTTGAAGAGGAAAAATGACAATGTTAAATTAAATGTGGATGGCACCTCTATAGACTGTGTAACAAATGCAATATTTCTAGGAATGAATATTGATTCTCAGTTGAAGTGGTGTGAACACACAAAGGTACTTGCAAACAGAATGTCACCAGCATGTTATGCCCTTAGAATCCTATCATCAATGTGTAACATGCCGTGTCTTTCAGTTACATATTATTCATGTGTACACTAAATTCTTAGCTACACAATTCTTTTTTGGGTAACAAATGCACAAAATATTAACACAATTTTCAAACTCCTGAAAAGAGCCATAAGAAAAATAACCAAAAATACTAGTCGAGTTCATTGTAAAGATCTGTTCAAAACACTGGGGATTTTAACTGCTCCATGTGAATACATTTACCAGTCAGTTGTACACATCAAAAATAACATTGGTAATTGCTGCACAAACAGCTCTGTCCATGCCCATGAAACAAGAGATACACTCAACTTACATTTACCAAGAAAAAATAAACATAAAAATCAAAGCAGTATTTTCTACCAAGGAATAAAACTGCATGATAAACTACCAAAAGAGATTAAAGAAATTGCCAAAATATACTTATTTAAAAAGGCAGCTAAAAAGTACCTGTTATGCGATAATTTTATACAATGAAGGATTAATTAGCTAAAACAGAGTAGGGGTTTGATAAAAAATGTTATACAAATAAATAATAATAATAGTGATTATAAAATTTCCAACATTCCACATAACACCTTCTCTTTGTTTCTTTTCCTTCTTTTTTTTCCTTTCTAGACATACTTACCTCCAAGTTATGCATAGCACAATACTAACACGTCTTCCTCTTTCTGAGCTCAACATCTCACTCATTATGGAGGGATGCTGACTCAGTTTTTCAGGATAGAAAATGGGAAGTTTCGGTGCAGAAAATGGCCCAGACATCACCAGTGTGTGTGTGTGTGTGTGTGTGTGTGTGTGTGTGTGTGTGTGTGTGTGTGTGTGTGGTGAGTGAAGTGTTATGAAACAATGTGTGTATAGTGTGTGCAGTGACTGATAGTGAGATATGAGTGAACAATGTGGCATTACATTAATTAATAAGTTATTTGTAAAAAAAGTATTGTTTACCAGGAGTAAACCTAATGATTGTTTCTAACTAGAAGTCTGTGAACATATGTGTGTACGAATTAGCTTATTTTAGATTGATCTAAATTTGTAAATACTTTGACATGTCCTATATCTTTATAAAAAGAGATCTACGGATGAATAAAGCTACTACTACTGCTACTACTACTACTACTACATAAAGGAACATGATTGCTTGGTGATCTGGGTGTTATGGAAAGGCACAATGTTGCATTGGAGTTCTGGCCTCCAAATCTTTCAATATGGGACAATCATTTGACAGTGTTATTATGGCTCCTTCCCCATGTGCGTCTTTTCGGGGGTGCATTCGTCCATGACTTCATTTTGATGGCTGACAATGTGCGACGTATCGAAGAGTGCAGGTGAAGGAGCTTCTGAAACGAGAGACTGTTCGGCAAATTGACTGTCCTTCCTGTTCCTCCGACTTAAATTCCATCGAGCACGTGTGAGATCTGTTCAGGAGCACGTCCACATGCCTCAAAGTCCAGCCAGCAGCTGTAAACCGTGCTGGTGGAGGAACAGTGCGCTCTACCTACCACGAGAACTTCTTACCAAGCTTGTGGCCGGCGTGGGAGTCCATTGCAGAGCATACATTGCCGCCTGTGGTAATTGCAAACCCTATTAAGGACCGTGTCCAACTTTTTGTAATGCAATCACCACGAATTACAGAGTCTCCAGTGTAATTTTTCTCACTGATTAAAAGTGTCACTTCTGTTCATTTCATTGCGTAACACTTCTGTTCCTCTGATTGCCTATTTCGTTCATTTACCTCCTGTATAATACTGTAGCAGTTCTTTCTATGTATGTTTTAAGCTGCATCAAGCTACGATAGTGGGCAGTGACACATCGTGTGGAAGATACTTTTGTCCTTAAGTTTGCACGCCACTGCAGCTTTTTCTAAACTAGCGCTTATGGCAACAGCTGTCGTGGCACTGCAATGTGAGCTATAAAGGAGCTGACGCGATTTTGAATCAAAACGATGGTGTGTTTCAGGATGGCAGCAGGTAATCAGTTTCTAGTGAATGTTTCGGTGCACGAACTTTACTTTTGGAGGGTTGTGTGAGTTTTTTTAAATTTTACAGGTGATATTACTCTCTATAATATACACAACCTGATTTAAAAAAAAATAGGATACC
Source organism: Schistocerca nitens (assembly GCF_023898315.1). Taxonomy (NCBI): domain Eukaryota; kingdom Metazoa; phylum Arthropoda; class Insecta; order Orthoptera; family Acrididae; genus Schistocerca; species Schistocerca nitens. The sequence continues at coordinate 145,603,790 of NC_064622.1, read as the reverse complement.
CCTATCGAAGGTGAAACTAATGTCACGAGATTTTTTTCCTTTGTAGAATTTCCCAGGAGGGGGGGGGGGGGCTGACAGCAGCTTAATACGTTGCTCTACAGCCAATAGAAGAGTTAAAAATCATAATGGGAACATGAAAAACAATATTTAAAGGCGATAAAACGGTGATTTTGTTAAAAACAGTAAAATGGCGGAAAGTTTCGGAAGTTAAAATAGAAAAAACACGGGGTTGACGGTGCTAATGCAGACATACAGTAAGTACACAGACACAATTAAAAAACACAGTGACAGTATGGTTTCTATTCGCAACACTTTAAAAAGGGGGCACACAACACTGAACACTCAAACATTGCATCAGAGATTAGAGACGAAGGAGACGAAGATAACACACACAACCTAAAACAGTTGGGGCGAGGGGGCGGGAGAACCTGGACGGACGAGGGAAAAAAGGATGCGGAAGGCAAAAACGGGGGGGGGAGAGAATGTCATGAGTTTTTTTTTTCTTTATTGTTAATTTCACACCTGATACACGTAGGCCAGCAGCGGCATATTACGCTGCTCTTCGGCCACAGATAAAAGTAATGATACAAAAGAAGACAATCGCAGAACAGACATGGTGGATATACAAATGTAGACATACAAAATTAAAACATACAGAGCCGTTCACGGGTGCCGAGCCCAAAATAAAAATGTTCAGACACGTGGACACGCAAAGAGATGGCAGATGACACACGCGAACGTTGGAGCACAAACGATTAAAGACTGGAACACTTGAGCAGGAACATGACAGTACACACAAACACTAGGCGATGATCTCCGGCGCGCGAAAGTTCACTATACGTGTACGAGTCTGGGGACCTGCCAAATGGGGATAAAGGGGGGATGAGGGAGAGGGGAGTATGTAGATGCCAGTGGCAGAGGAGATGGGAGGGGGAGGAAAGAAGGTAGGGGGGTAGGGGAAGCCCGGGGGGAGGAGGAAGGGAGGAGGGAGAGAAGGGAGAGAGGATTCCCTCGGGAAAAAATATAGGGTGCGGTAGATGAGGATAAAAGTTGGTAGGAGGGGTAGATGGAGGGGATGAGGGTATCATCAGGGAGGGGGAGTTGGTGGAAGCCACCTTGGGCGAGGGTATGGAGAGTAGAGAGATGGAGAGCAAGTGGGATGTGGGAATGCAGGCACAGCAATGGACGGGGGTGGGAGAGGATGGGAGAGACAAGCAGGTGAGGGGGATCAAGTTTGCGGGAGGTGTAGAGGATCCGTATCCGTTCACAAGGAAAAGAAGGAGGTGCGGGAACGGAATAAGATCATATAGGAACCACGTGGGGGAGGGGAGACGGATGCGATAGGTGAGGCGGATCGCATGGCGTTCTAGGCTTTGAAGGGATTTGTAAAAAGTAGGAGGGGCGGAGATCCAGGCGGGATGAGCATAGTAGAGGATAGGGCGGATAAGGGATTTATAGGTGTGGAGGATGGTGTTGGGGTCGAGACCCCATGTGTGGTCAGAAGGGAGCTTGAGGAGACAGAGTCGGGAGCATGCCTTGGCTTGGATAGTCCGGAGATGGGTGGTCCAGGAGAGGCGACGGTCAAGGTTGATGCCAAGGTACTTAAGGGTGGGGGTGAGGGCGATAGAATGGCCAGAAATTGTGAGATAGAAGTCGAATGTCTCGAGAGGCGGATATGCTATTATAAATGCAGGTTGTGTCAGAAGAAAAGCGGTAACAACAAAACGGGTCGATCAGGAGAGCTATGTGACTCCGAATATGGGTGAGGCATTGCAAGTCACCTGAGTAACAAATCCATCAGGGGCATTTCAGACCCCCTAAAGCTCCCCAGGTCGACTGTGGAGTCGTGAAGCAACACAGACAGCTAAACCAAGGCCCTGCAGATCTCGCGTACTGACGAACAGCGACCGCCGAACATTTACGGCATGTGCCATCCCAGCGACAGTTGTGTCGTAAAGACATTTAAAACAAAACAAAAAACTTGGAACGAGAAGTGTATCTCGCGATGAAATAAGAGTACACGAACCTTATGTGTTTCACTGACGGCATAGGCTTTCATAAAACTTTCCCCTTTTATAGTAAATATTAAATTTAATCTTAGTATCAAGGAGTAAGCTCTTTAAACGTAATAACTTCCATGCTATTAATAAGGGAGATTGTTCTTCTCTTTCTCTTGGAATCCATCCTTACCCGGCACATCCATCACCACCTCCGCCAAAACCACCACCTCCCAAACACCCAATGTGGCTTTCGACCTTCCTTCTCTGCTGATGACCAACTCCTCCGCCTCACTCATCTCCTCTCCCTCCAGCTTAACTCCCGTCGCTCCGCCATTTTTGTCTCCCTTGACCTCGAAAAGGCCTACGACCGTGTCTGGCATCCCGGTCTCCTGTTTAAACTCCAAACCTACACCCTTCCTATCAACTACATCTGTCTGGTGGCCTCCTTCCTCTCCCACCGCCCCTCCTATGTTATCATCCATAATGCCAATTCCCACACCTTCTACCCCTCTGCAGGTGTGCCCCAGGGCTCTGTCCTCTCCCCTCTCCTCTACCTCCTGTACACGGCAGATATGCCCCAACCCCCCCCCCCCCCCTCCAGTACATCTCTTGCAATATGCTGATGACACCGCATTCCTTGCCCTCGCTCCTACCCTCCAACGGTCCCAACGCCTTCTCCAGAATCACCTTGACCTTTTTGCTGCATGATGTAACCAGTGGCTCCTGAAACTCAACCCTTCCAAGACCCCGGCAATCATCGTAGGTCGTACCACTCGCTCCTTCCGGCTCCTGGATATCTCCCTTACTGTCTGCGCCCGTCCTGCCCGCCTCACCCCCACCCTCACCTACCTTGGCCTCACCATTGACCGTCACCTCACCTGGATCCCTCATCTCCGTTCCATCCAATCCAAAGCCCACAACCGCCTCCGACTCCTCAAACTCCTCTCTGGACGGACATGGGGTTTGCACCCCTTTACCATCCTCCACACCTACAAATCCTTAATCCGTCCCATCCTCTGTTATGCCAGTCCTGCCTGGATATCTGCCCCCCCCCCCCCCCCACATTCTATAAGTCCCTCCAGATCCTTGAGCATCATGCACTCCGCCTCACCTTCCGTATACGCCTCCCGTCCCCCACGCGGATCCTCTATGATCTCATTCCTTTCCCCCATCTGCTCCTATTCCTCGAACATATCCGCATCCACTACACGTCCCGCCGTCTTGAACCCCCTCACCCCCTGGTTGCTCCTCTCCTCTCTCATCCCCGCCCCCTGCCACGTCTTCACCGTTGTGTCCCCCCTACCCTCCATCTCTACACCCTACATCTCCTTTCCCAAGGTGGCTTCCATCAACCCCCCCTCCCGGATGATGCCCTCTCTCCCTCCATTTATTCCTCCTATCATCTCTGATCCTCACTCCCCCTCCTTTCCTCTGTCCTTTCCCTGGGCTCCCTCTTGCCCCCTTCCGTCCTGTTTTCTCCCCACTAAACCTCTCCCTACCTCCCTTCTCCCCCCCCCGAGTCCTTTTGTATTCCCCTCCTCTGCCTACCCCACTCCCTGTCGCGTCTGCCCAGCGTCCCCCACCCCTCTTATGGGTCCTCATCCTCCATCAGCTCCTTTCCCGGCTCCCCCCCTTTTTTATTTTCCCATCATCTGTCCAGTTTCCCCCCACCTGCTCTCGGCTGTGGTATGTCACATTTGCCAACTTTTTAGTGCAGTGTTCCAGTGACTGTTCAGTGTTGTTCGTCTTTCTCTTGTTGCGAACAGAAACCATGCTGTCGCTGGGTGTGAATTTTATGTCTTTTGCGAACAGAAACCAGACTGTCGCCGTGTTTTTTTTATTGTCTGTCTATTGTTTTACCTGTCTGCTAGCCGACCGCGGTGGTCTAGCGGTTCTGGCGCTGCAGTCCAGAACCACGGGACTGCTACGGTCGCAGGTTCGAATCCTGCCTCGGACATGGGTGTGTGTGATGTCCTTAGGTTAGTTAGGTTTAAGTAGTTCTAAGTTCTAGGGGACTTATGACCTAAGATGTTGAGTCCCATAGTGCTCAGAGCCATTTGAACCTGTCTGCTTTGTATGTATTTTCTTAGCGTCATCATCCCTCTGTTCTTTGTTTTAAGTTCCACGATTTCTTTTCGCCATGTTACTCTTTAAGTCTCCGATTTTATCGCCTGTTTTTATTATTTATTCTCTTCATCTTTCTAACAAAGTCTGTAGGCTGAAGAGCGGCATACTAAGCTGCTGCCAGCCCGCCCCCTTCAGGGGGAATTGAAATTCAATAAAGGAAAAAAAAAAATTCTCTTTCTCTTCGCTTGTTTCTAGTAACATGAAGCAGACATCTTGTACCATTTATGCTGTTAACCTTGTTAATATAGTACGTTAAAGTTTATATGTGAGTTATTTCGATGTACAGTGAGCCCTCTGTCATGTTCCTTGCATTGAATTAATTTTTCTCATGACGTTTACAGCTGCACGATTTTAGTGGCCGCAGCTTCAACGGACGCCGTTACGCGTCGACCTAAACGGCGAAATCATAGCGGAAGCGCATATATCGCCCGCTTTAACATTTAACAAACATCAGGTTACCTTCCATTCAGAAGGCTGTTGCACTCAGCGACTGTTGTATTGACTTGTAAATAATAGATTTCAGCTATCAGTTGTCGTTTTTAAATTTTATTGGCAGATCTATATTTCAGCTAGAAACTAGCCATTCTCAATGCACTATCATTTTTGATCAATGCATGTAATGCCTGTTGGTCATTCAATGAACTGTGGATGAAGCCCGACCAACATGCATTACATGCATTGATAAAAAATGATAGCGCTTTGAGAATGGCTATTTTCTAGCTGGAATCTAGATCTGCTGATAGCTGAAATCTATTATTTACAAATTTAACAAACATTTTTTTCACAGCAATGAGCCGCAGCGAAGAGCCACATTAGTTTTAAGATTTTACTTTTCACCTTACGTCCAGACCCAGGATTCGACTACCACAGCCTGAATATGATGGTAAGAGGAGTGTTCTTCGAGTGTTGTGTGGGTCCACAATAATTACAATATTTGAGTCCATGCTCTTAAAATACAAATAATCCGAGGCTAATTATAATACTGTTATATTTTCATTCTCAAGTAATATTCTAGGAATAAGTCAGTCCATTATGTTTGATGATTTTACTGCTCAGTTGTGAGTTATGGAAAAGTAAAACCAATTTTGAAATAGTTTTCTAAAATAGTTAAATAATTCAAAAGTCAAAAATCATAGTGTTATTTAAATCTCTTTGAATGTCAGATTTCAAGCAAAAATCATTTAACAAATTTTGCATATTGGATCACACAATTATATTCACGCTTGCTTTTAGACTCCGAACAGATGAGAAAAAATGCAAAAAAAATAAACAAATATACTCCTCTCGAAGAGCCACCTATTTGGCGCCCAACGTGGGGCCATGAAGAGTCACTTCAGTGCAGATGCAGACGTACTGAGTTCGAGCAGTCTGTTTAGAAGAACGGCTGCGTGTAGGGAATGAAAAAGAATGGGGTAGAATGGTCGAGGAGCTCCTCACAAAGCACACATTTCTGAAGTCAGTGCTATGTGAAGCTAGAGACATAACTGCAAAGAGTCACGCCACTGGACAGTGGGTGACTGGAAACAAGTGATTTGGAGTTATGAATCACGCTATACCATGTGGCAATCTGATAGGTTTGTTTGGGCGTGGTGAATGCCTGGAGAACGCTAAGCTATCTGCCATCGTGTTTAGTGCCACCACTTAAGTACGGAGGAGGTGATATTAAGGTATGTTAGTGTTATTCGTGGTTAGGGTGTAGCCCTCGTATTGAACTTAAGAAAACGCTAAATGCGGAAGGAATGCCAACGGCCTTGCCACAGTGGTAAGAGCTGTTCCTGTCAGATCACCGAAGTTAAGCGCTGTCGGGCTGGCCTAGCACTTGGATGGGTGACTATCCGGTCTGCCGAGTGCTGTTGGCAAGCGGGGTGCACTCAGGCCTTGTGAGGCAAACAGAGGAGCTACTTGATTGAGAAGTAGCGGCTCCGGTCTCGTAAACTGACATACGGCTGGAGAGCAGTGTGCTGATCACATGCCCCTCCATATCCGCAGTGACGCCGTGGACTGAGGATGACACGGCAACCGGTCGGTACCGCTGGGCCTGCCAAGGCCTGTTGGGACGGAGTTCAGTTTTCGGATAGGAACACATTTCACAACATTGTGTAGTCCGCAGCTCCTGGTCTAGTGGCTAGCGCTGCTGCCTGAGGATCACGGGGTCCCGGTTTCGATTCCCGGCCCGGTTGGGGATTTTTCTCCGCTCAGGGACTGGATGCTAGTGTTTTACTCATCATTTCGTTATCATCATTATTCATGACAGTGGCCAGATTGGATTGTGTAATAAAAAGTGGGACTTTGTACGGGCGCTGATGACCGCGCAGTTGAGCCCCCCACAAACCACAACATTGTGTTCTGCATATAGCAGAGAAACTGTTCAGAGGCGATGACTGCTTTAACATTGTGTTCTGATTATAGCAGAGAAACTGTTCAGAGGCGATGACTGTTTGCTTTAACATTGTGTTCTGCATATAGCAGAGAAACTGTTCAGAGGCGATGACTGTTTGCTTTAATATTGTGTTCTGCATATAGCAGAGAAACTGTCCAGAGGCGATGACTGTTTGCATTAGCATGACAGTGCGCCCTGTCAAAGCAGCATCTATGAGCCAATGGTTTGAGAGCAATAACATTACTGAAAGGGACAAGCTTGCCCAAAGTTCCGGCTTGTAGGCAGTCAATCATCTTTGGGATGAATCAGAACGTTGACCTCGCTCCAGACCCCAGCGTCCGACATCACTGCCTTCTCTGGTTTGGGCTCTTGAGAAAGAATAATTCGCTGATGATCCACAGGTATTAGGACACTTTACTGGAAGTGTCGCCACTGAGTTTACGCCGTCAGGGCTAAAGGGTTGCCATGCCTCTTATCAATGTTCCGCTAATAATTGTCCTGATACGTTCGCCCGGAGGTTGGAGTCCTCCCTCGGGCATGGGTGTGTGTTGCCCTTAGCGTAAGTTAGTTTAAGTTAGATTAAGTTGTGTGTAGCTCTAGGGACGTCAGCAGTTTGGTCCCATAGGAGCTTACCACTACCTGATACGTTCGATTAGATAGTTTAGACCGTGACAGTATCTAACTCATGTAATAACAATCCAACTTGCAAAGCAACTTAAATTTAAATAGTGTAAATGACTGTATACTCAAGTGGTGATCTAATCTCGTTACGTTACATTGATTAGCTCCACGTGCTGCATTCTAGTCAAAAGAATAAAATTAAATTCACTGTGCAACTCAAAATCAATAAAACTGTTCTCATACACTCGTCCAGTACCGAAATTTTATTCAAACGTGCAAAAACCAGGTTCACTAACATAAAAAACTCTGTTGTAAATATAGTTGTCACAAATATATAGTACAAATGTTACTGAATAATAAATATGCATTCAGTTACTCGAAATACACTGACCTGTGAAACCCACGCAACTTGCATAATATTGTAGAAAACTAGCCCCAAACGCGTGTATACCAGCTGTCAAATTCGAATACTGTGCAGGCTGCAGGTCTCCACCAATCAGAAAAAAACACTATTACGACAGTTTCGAACCGTATAACGGAGGGTTGAAAATCTGTTCGGGTCACAAGGGTATTTATTTATTACGTGAGTAATCAGAAACTGTGGGCACCGGAAAATGTGCTGAAAATGGTTCAAATATCTCTGAGCACTATGGGACTTAACATCTGAGGTCATCAGTTCCCTAGACTTAGAATTACTTAAACCTAACTAACCTAAGGACATCACACACATCCATGCCCGACGCAGGATTCGAACCTGCGACCGCAGTAGCAGGGTGGTTCCAGACTGAAGCGTCTAGAACGACTCCTTCATAGCGGCCGGCTAATGCGCTGAACGAACAGGAGCAGGTTTGGCTATTGTTTTACTAAAATGTAGAAAATAGTAGGAAGGGAGGTGGGGCAAACACTACATCTACATGTTGGTACTGTTGCAATGACAATGTTGTCGTAGATCGACAAATTACAATATTATGCCCAGAAAAAACATTTTAGTTTAAAGATAAAGCAGGAACTACATTACTTTTACAACTGAGAGCGTGATATGATTTCACAGCCCTTTTCAAAATCGCTGCTTTGGGTGAACTTCACCCTGTTGCAGGATTTCGAAATAGTGTGGCAACGATGACATTCAGTGCTCTTATTTGACGATTGATCTTGAAAATAATATGCAATTTTGTCATATGATGACATGTTGGAGACCGTGGCTGTTTTTGAAGACAAATGTTGATGGTGTTAGGACAGCAACCAGCCACAAATTTACTTTGAGTTCCTTTATTCAAAGGAAACCGTTACCGGTTTCGAACCGTTGCGATTCATCATCAGACGGTTTACACGCTTTCTTTCTACATTTGGTGTGTTTTTATAGATTAATTGTCCTAAAATATAAATAAAACATAATTACAAACACGCCACACACAGATGGTTGCGTTGCAGATTTTCGTTGCATGTGACTTACGTGAAACGTGAATGCATTTACATCGATTGGATGAACGTTATGGAAACAAACACTCGAAACCGACGTTTCACGTAAGTCACATGCAACGAAAATCTGCAACGCAACCATCTGTGTGTGGCGTGTTTGTAATTATGTTTTATTTATATTTTAGGACAATTAATCTATAAAAACACACCAAATGTAGAAAGAAAGCGTGTAAACCGTCTGATGATGAATCGCAACGATTCGAAACCGGTAACGGTTTCCTTTGAATAAAGGAACTCAAAGTAAATTTGTGGCTGGTTGCTGTCCTAACACCATCAACATTTGAAAATAATATTTTCAGATCAGTTATAAATCTACTGCAGGCAACGAAAAGAATCTTCTACTGCGGCAGCTGTAGTTGCAAGCTGAATGTCGTGGGATTGCAGTTCCAGAGTGTGCACAATTTGAAATAGTGACGTTCCTTTTGCTCTTACGTACTGCAGTAGTAGTTTAAGTTGCAAAAAGTATAGATCTAGGGAGTCTATGTAAGTATTTTTTTCCTTTATTGTTTTATTCATTATACACTGTACATTCACATTCAAGTGACAACCTGTCAGAAGCCTGGATAATTAGTTTTTGCAGCGTGCACTACTGCGAGACGTGCAGGAAGAGAGTCTGTGAGGTTCTGGAAGGAACTGTCAGGGTTTGGAGCCATGCTGACTTCTGTGCCGTGGCAAGCTGTAAGGTTTCTCGGTTGAGGATAATGACGCGAACACCCTGACTGAGGTGCCTCCACAGATTTTCGGTTGGGTTTAAATCTGAAAAGTTTGATGGCCAGGGGAGTACAATAAACTCATCGTGGCTTTCTTTGAACGCTGCACATACACTGCTGCTTGACACGTTACATTCCCTTGCTCGTAGGTGCCATCAAGCCGAGGAAAAACACACTGCATGTAGAATGGACATGGTTCCCAAATATAGGTGCATACTTATGTCGATCTATTGTGCCTTCCAGGAAGATGAGGTCACCCAGGCAACCATAAGGTGTCCTCCTCCGGCCTGGACCCTTCCGACAATTGTTGCAAGGTGTTTGCTTTCAGAAGTGTACACGCCAACGGCCACCTGTTAGATGCAACGTGAAACGTGATTAATCTCAAAAGGCCAGTGGCCGTCGAGTTTGGGTTCTGGCACGCAAATTCCAGCCTTCGTCGCCGACAAACAGCAGTCAGCATGGGTGGACGAACAAGGCGCCTGCGGCGGAGGCCCCATGCAGCAGCGTTCGCCGAACGTTCGTTGAGGAGACACTGCTGGTAACCCCTTGATTCATCTGGGCAGTCAGTCCCTCAACAGCCGCCCGTACACATCTCCGCAGCTGTCATTCATCCCTGTCATCTATGGCCCGTGGTGTACAAGTGTTGCCTCGACACCGATTTCGGATAGTGCCATTTTGACATGCACGGTATACTTTAACCATGGTGGCAGGTGAACTGTTTACAAACTTAGCGGTTTCGGAAACGCTTTCAATCTTGATCTGAAAGCCAATGATCGTGGCCTTTTCGACGTTAGATAGATCCCTCCGCTTCCGCATTACGACAACGACGGTACTGTTTTCCCCAATACCCTTTATAGACCCTCCACAGCTAGATCCGCCCCATGTCGTCTATCAGTGGTTATTGTACGTAGACGTCGAACATAGGCGTTGGTCACATTAATATTAAATATAATTACATTCAAGTAAAACATTAAAAAATAATACATCTATTACAAAGTTGTAACGGGCTTGCCACAGTGGCTACTCTGGTTCCCATGAGATCACCAAAGCTAAGCGTTGTCGGGCGTGGTCGGCACTTGGATGGGTGGCCATCCAGGCTGCCATGCACTGTTGCCATTTTTCAGGGTGCACTCAGCCTCGTGATGCCAATTGAGGAGCTACTCGACCGAATAGTAGCGGCTTCAGTCAAGAAAACCATCATAACGACCGGGAGAGCGGTGTACTGACCCCACGCCACTCCTATCCGCATCCTCCACTGAGGATGACACGGCGGTCGGATGGTCCAGATAGGCCACTCGTGGCCTGACGACGGAGTGATTTTTTTTTATTTGAAAGTTAATATTCGAGTGACAGGATGGTGAGAAGGAGAATGCAGATTGTTGACCTGTGGTGTGTGTGTAGGGTGGGGGTTGAGAGGGAGGGGGTAGTGGAGGGTAGGGGGCAGGGGGAGGGGGCAGTGGAGGGTAGGGGCAGGGTAGGGGCTAGTGGAGGGTAGGGGAGGGGGAGGGGTATTGGAGGGTAAGAGCAGGGGGAGGGTGTAGTGGAGGGTAGAGGGAGGAGGAGGGGGTAGTGGAGGGTACCACCATGCTGGAAATTGACTTCGGGAGGAGTTTGTGAAACTGCGTACTTGGCCAACATGTTGACATAGGTGTGTGCTGTCACTGTAGACTCTGTGAAAAATGGACCATCTCACCATGTTTATGTAATCCCAAGCACACATTAATTTTTCGTGAGTCCGTTTCGTAGTCAGACACTTCTCGTGGAGTCTCATTTCCCTAGTTCGACATTTACGCCTTTTAACTTTGCCACAGATGTAGAAGGTAGATTCATCACTGAACAGCACTGCAATGAGGTAGTCGTCGCTTCTGTCTATACAATGCAGCATTTCAATAGCAAAATCACACCCGCTGCGGTGATTATGCACGCAACACGAGACATGTGTACGCAGTGGCGTGTACAGTCGAATGGGGGACGTTTAATTCCCTACCAGTTTGTCTAACGGGTTTATGCGGCCTTCTAGCAAATACTTCGCACACACGTTCCATGGTTTCTTCATTTACAGTCGTTTGAGGATGTTTCTAAACATTTCAAATCCAACTTCCCGTTTGTCGAAGAGCTCTGCCCGATTGATAAAACGATTTATGTGTCGCATGATCCACGTTCCATTCCTTATTTGCATGACGCTGAACATGTACTGCAGATTTTAACTGTGCTAACCATGGCACACACAAGACCCTACACCTTTCGTTACGGCGTCCAGATGTCGACTATCAGGAGAACGTCTGCTTGCTAGCACAGTAAACATTCGTTCGCATGTGTCATACGACTCAGCACTGTTTACGACATGGTGAGGATCACACCTTGGAGAGTGGCTATATGGATTACGTATTTACCCAACAACATAAAATGTCGAATTGTTTCGTTATAAGCATTTCTTTGCGTTTTCCTCTAGGTCGCACACCCTGTATTTTCGATGTTCTATCTTAACAGCTTCACTCTATATATGAGGTTTTCCTTCCTCTTCTTTATCTCCTGTACGCTGGTCGACATCTGCTTCAGTATGTTGATTATACCGGTTTCCTAACCCTCTGCCTCGCTTGCATTGGACACCTTAGAAAAACCTACACCATTCGTAAACTCGACTCCAATAACGCTATTGTCTCTTCTCTAATTTACGTTCCTAGTACACCCACACGCCTGTACCGACAAATTCCACCAGCCATGCACCTTCACACTCTCTTTATCCTCTCCGAACGATATTTCAGCCGTCCACTTCTCCTGTACAATGAAATCCGTCCAGACATGTACTCATCCCACGAAATAAAGTTCCATTCCACCCATCTCATCCTTTTTCCTGTCCGTCCCCATATTTTCCTCCCCCTTCCTCCTCCTTCAGATTACGGCCTTACCTACACTCCCTGTCTGTCCAACATCCACTTTGTCCCCATCGATACCATTTATCAGTCTTCCATATGTAACACTTCCTACCCTATCGGGCACGTAATCTTTCCATTTCTTCTTGGGCAGGTCTTCCAATATGTGGTGACAGTGCATTGCTTCAATTTTAAGACAGTTTTTAAATCGTGATTTGCATATATTTTTCTTGTTTTTATTTTACCTTTTAGCTTTCATGTCTTAGATTACAAAGAAAATTAATGGCCAGATACGAGTGGGGCTCGCGCTCTGAGGATTCTGTACAAACTTAAGTATGCATATTGACAGTACATCCATCCTTAGAATGGAGAATATGTACGAGTTTTACCTGTTGTGGAAACAGATGCTGCAAGATATCGGTCTCGGGAATTCGAAGACTTTAGAGAATGTTCAAATTTCAAATTGAATAGCCAATGACAAATGAAATACCTTTTTAGATGACATGATCACAGATTAACAATTTTATGATTTCTATTTTAACTGTACTGTGAAACCTTACTTCATGCCAAAACTCCATGATTCTAGGCTAGTGGGAAGTAGCCTGTGCATTCCGATGAGTGAGTTTCCGAGTATCAAAATACGACGGTAATCCCAAAAGTAAGGTCTCCTATTTTTTTTTATAAGTACAGAACTTTGATTGTGTGGCAGTTGGTCACACTGTTATGAAGAGTGCTTCACGCGCTGTGTGTAAACACGCTCACGCCGCGCTGAGGCGCTCAGTCTTGGCTTGGCTGCCGTTGAGAATGGAGCTGCCGTTGGATGTCACCGCCAAGTGCGGACTGCGCGCAGTTATTCGGTTTTTAAACGCAAAGGGCACTGCACCGATTGAAATCCATCGCCAATTGACGGAAGTGTATGGTGAGTCGCGCATGGATGTCAAAAATGTTCGTAAGTGGTGTAGAGAATTTGCAGCTGGTCGGACCGAAATTCACGACGAACCAAGAAGAGGGAGACAGTCAGTTTCTGAGGAGTGTTCAAGGTTGAGAAAAGCATGCGTGGAGATCGGCGGATCACCCTGGATGATCTCTGCACGTTGGTTCCTGAGGTTTCCCGAAGCACCGCTCACAGAATTTTAACGGAAACATTGAACTACCGGAAGGTGTGCTCAAGATGGGTGCCACGCATGCTGACTGAGGACCACTTGCGGCAACGAGTTGCTGCTTCCCGCGGACTTCAAATGGTTCAACTGGCTCTGAGCACTATGGGACTTAACATCTGTGGTCATCAGTCCCCTAGAACTTAGAACTACTTAAACCTAACTAACCTAAGGACATCACACACATCCATGCCCGAGGCAGGATTCGTACGTGCGACCGTTCCAGACTGAAGCGCCTAGAACCGCACCGCCACACAGGCCGGCTCCCGCACATTTCATCACCGCCTTGCAGCCGAACAGGACAACTTTGTGGACTCAATTGTCGCGGGTGACGAAACCTGGGCATACCACTTTACACCTGAGACCAAGCAACAATCACGCCAGTTCATAACTATCTGAACAGTATGGCGGCGAGCTGGTATGACATGGGCATACAAAAACTGCCACAGCGTCTACAAAAATGCATCGACAGAAATGGTGATTATGTCAAAAAATAGCTAAATGTTCAAGCTGTAAACTGATGTAAACCATTGTAGAAATAAACAGGTCTATGTACTTATAAAAGAATAGGAGACCTTACTTTTGGGATTACCCACGTGTATGACACAAATAGCCGTATCTCTTGACTGTATTAGAAGCGTTAAGTGTTGCACACCTACAAAGGACAATTGACCTTAGTATGTAACATAAATTTCAACTTGATATGTCTAACCGTTCTTGAGAAAAAAGGTTTTTAGCAGTCGTAGGGACAGATAGACAGACAGACAACAAATTGGTCCCATTAGGGTTACGGTTTTACAGATTTAGGTACAGAACACCAAAAATGAAGAAAATTATGTTTCTTTTGCACAAAAGCTTCATTAAATTCATCCTCATCCTCATAAATTTGTAAATGTCTCGCCTTTTAATTCAGCGTTTTTAGTTCACAATCCATCCTCCACATTGCCCCCCCTGGGGACGAGGAGAGTTAAATAACGTTAAAGGAAATAGAAAATAATATACCTGCCAGGGTAGCCGAGAGCGCTAACGCGCTGCTTCCTGGACTCGGGTAGGCGCGCCGACCCCGGATCGAATCTGCCCGGCGGATTAATGACGACGTCCGGTGTGCTGGCTAGCCTGGATGTGATTTTTAGGCGGTTTTCCACATCCTACTAGCTGAATACCGGGCTGTTCTCCGCGTCCCACCTCAATTACACGACTCGCAGACATTTGAAACACCTTCACACTATTTCACGATTTACACTAGACGCAGACAGCTGGGGTACACTAATTCGACTCCGGGGGTTACGGGGTGGCGTCAGGAAGGGCATCCGGCCACCCCTTACAATTGTTGTTGTTGTTGTGGTTGTGGTCTTCAGTCCAAAGACTGGTTTGATGCAGCTCTCCATGCTACTCTATCCTGTGCAAGTTTCTTCATCTCCCAGTACTTACTGCAAACTACATCCTTTTGAATCTGCTTAGTGTATTCATCTCTTGGTCTCCCTCTACGATTTTTACCCTCCAATGCTACATCTGTGATCCCTTAATGCCTCAGAACATGTCCTACCAACCGGTCCCTTTTTCTTGTCAAGTTGTGCCACAAACTCCTCTTCTCCCCAATTCTATTCCATACCTCCTCATTAGTTATGTGATCTACCCATCTAATCTTCAGCATTCTTCTGTAGCACCACATTTCGAAAGCTTCTATTCTCTTTTTGTCCAAACTATTTATCGTCCATGTTTCACTTCCACACATGGCTACACTCCATACAAATACTTTCAGAAACGACTTCCTGACACTTAAATCTATACTCGATGTTAACAAATTTCTCTTCTTCAGAAATGCTTTCCTTGCCATTGCCAGTCTACATTTTATATCCTCTCTACTTCAACCATCATCAGTTATTTTGCTCCCCAAATAGCAAAACTCCTTTACTACTTTAAGTGACTCATTTCCAAATCTAATTCCCTCAGCATCACCCGACGTAACTCGACTACATTCCATTATCCTCGTTTTGATTTTGTTGATGTTCATCTTATATCCTCCTTTCAAGACACTGTCCATTCCGTTCAACTGCTCTTCCAAGTCCTTCGCTGTATCTGACAGAATTACAATGTCATCGGCTAACCTCAAAGTTTTTATTTCTTCTCCATGGATTTTAATACCTACTCCGACCTTTCTTTTGTTTCCTTCACTGCTTGCTCAATACACAGATTGAATAACATTGGGAAGAGGCTACAACCCTGTCTCACTCCCTTCCCAACCACTGCTTCCCTTTCGTGTCCCTCGACTCTTATAACTGCCATCTGGTTTCTGTACAAATTGTAAATAGCCTTTCGCCCCCTGTATTTTACCCCTGCCACCTTTAGAATTTGAAAGAGAGTATTCCAGTCAACATTGTCAAATGCTTTCTCTAAGTCTGCAAATGCTAGAAACGTAGGTTTGGCTTTACTTAATCTATTTTCTAAGATAGTCGTAGGGTCAGTATTGCCTCACGTGTTCCAACATTTCTACGGAATCCAAACTGATCTTCCCCGAGGTCGGCTTCTACCAGTTTTTCCATTCGTCTGTAAAGAATTCGCCTCAGTATTTTGCAGCTGTGACTTATTAAACTTACAATTAACCATGCCAAATCCGTACTTAACCCTGCCGACCCTGCACACGATGTGGGATAAAGGCGGTAGCAAAGGAAAGAAAGAAAGAGAGAAAGAAAGAGAAAAAGATATGAGGCGTGTGCTGGGAGGTAGCGATACATCCTGATGCAGACATCGGCAACAGTTGCGAGTTTTTGAAGTAGTTCAGGGATGCAATGGACCGTGTTACCAAGATGAGATGAGCAGTATGTGGAAGCTGGTATACTCACCATGGCTAGGAGGCCGAATTTGTCGATGGGCATGGGGTGGCGCAACTTGGCGAGGTCGAACAGCGGGTCCGAGTAGCCCCACAGCAGGTTGGACACGGGCACTTCCACGAAGGGCTTGGTGCCAAAGCTGCGGATGGCCGCGTCCGTGGCCACCTGGTACACGAAGAACAGCTCGCGCAGCTCGTTGACCGCCGTCTGCCGACACAGACAATGTCACCTTAGGTACGTTCGAACACGCTACCGAGCTGAATTTGTGACTGGATTGAGGATTCCTTGGTAGGAAAGACACAGCATGTTCTCTCGGGTGGAGAGTCGTCGACAGGTATAGAAACAACTTTGAGCGTACCCCAGGGAAGCGTATTGGGACCTTTACTGTTCATATTGTATATGGGGCGATCAAAAAGTTTGTTTGGGGACGTTGCTGCAGCCTATATGCAATGTAGCGCGATTCCATTGCGGGTATAGAGGGTGGTCCATTGATCGTGACCTGGCCAAATATCTCATGAAATAAGCGTCGAACGAAGAAACTGCACGGGTTCCCGGGTTCGATTCCCGGCGGGGTCAGGGATTTTCTCTGCCTCGTGATGGCTGGGTGTTGTGTGCTGTCCTTAGGTTAGTTAGGTTTAAGTAGTTCTAAGTTCTAGGGGACTTATGACCACAGCAGTTGAGTCCCATAGTGCTCAGAGCCAATTTTTTGCCATTTTTGAAGAAACTGCAGAGAACGAAACTTGTCTAGCTTGAAGGGAGAAACCAGATGGCGCCATGGTTGGCCCGCTAGATGGCGCTGCCATAGGTCAAGCAGATATCAACTGCGTATTTTTAAATAGGAGCCCCCATTTTTATTACATATTCGTGTAGTACGTAAAGAAATACGAATGTTTTAGTTGGACCACTTTTTTCCCTTTGTGTTAGATGGCGCTGTAATAGTCACAAACATATGGCTCACAATTTTAGACGAACAGTTGGTAACAGGTAGGTTTTTTAAATTAAAATACAGAACGTAGGTACGCTTGAACATTTTATTTCGGTTGTTCCAATGTGATACATGTACCATTATGAACTTATCATTTCTGATGAACGCATGCTGTTACAGCGTGATTACCTGTAAATACCAAATTAATGCAATAAATGCTCAAAATGATGTCCGTCAACCTCAATGCAGTTAGAATGATGTCCATCAACCTCAATGCAGTTAGCAATACGTGTGACGACATTCCTCTCAACAGCGAGTAGTTCGCCTTCCGTAATGTTCGCACATGCATTGACAATGCACTGACGCATGTTGTCAGGCGTTGTCGGTGGATCACGACAGCAAATATCCTTCAACTTTCCCCACAGAAAGAAACCCGGGGATGTCAGATCCGGTGAACGTGCGGGCCACGGTATGGTGCTTCGACGACCAATCCACCTGTCATGAAATATGCTATTCAATACCGCTTCAACCGCACGCGAGCTATGTGCCGGACATCCATCATGTTGGAAGTACATCGTCATTCTGTCATGCAGTGAAACATCTTGTAGTAACATCGGTAGAACATTACGTAGGAAATCAGCATCATTGCACCATTTAGATTGTCATCCTGATTTAGGTTTTCCGTGATTTCCCTAAATCGCTGCAGGCAAATGCCGGGATGGTTCCTTTGAAAGGGCACGGCGGACTTCCTTCCCCGTCCTTCGCTAATCCGATGAGACCGATGACGTCGATGTTTGCTATCTTCCCCCAAACAATCCAATCCAATCCTAGATTGCCATCGATAAAATGGGGGCCAATTATCCTTCCTCCCATAATGTCGCACCATACATTAACCCGCCAAGGTCGCTGATGTTCCACTTGTCGCAGCCATCGTGGATTTTCCGTTGCCCAATAGTGCATATTATGCCGATTTACGTTACCGTTGTTAGTGAATGCCGCTTCGTCGCTAAATACAATGCGTGCAAAAAATCTGTCATCGTGCCGTAATTTCTCTTGTGCCCAGTGGCAGAACTGTACACGACATTCAAGGTCGTCGCCATGCAATTCCTGGTGCATAGAAATATGGTACGGGTGCAATCGATGTTGATGTAGCATTCTCAACACCGACGTTTTTGAGATTCCCGATTCTCGCGCAATTTGTGTGCTACTGATGTGCGGATTAGCAGCGACAGCAGGTAAAACACCTACTTGGGCATCATAATTTGTTGCAGGTCGTGGTTGACGTTTCACATGTGGCTGAACACTTCCTGTTTCCTTAAATAACGTAACTATCCGGCGAACGGTCCGGACACTTGGATGATGTCGTCCAGGATACCGAGCAGCATACATAGCACTCGCCCGTTCGGCATTTTGATCACAACAGTCATACATCAACACGATATCGACCTTTTCCGCAATTGGTAAACGGTCCATTTTGACACGGGTAAATGTATCACGAAGCAAATACCGTCCGCACTGGCGGAATGTTACGTGATACCACGTACTTATACGTTCGTGACTATTACAGTGCCATCTATCACAAAGCGAAAATAGTGGTCGAACTAAAACATTCATATTTCTATACGAACTACACGAATATGTAATAAAAAATGGGGGTTCCTATTTAAAAAAAAACACAGTTGATATCCGTTTGACCTATGGCAGCGCCATCTAGCGGGCCAACCATAGCGCCATCTGGTTTCCCCCTTCAAGCTACACGAGTTTCGTTCTTCGTAGTTTTTTCGTGAGATATTTGGCCCAGTCACTATCAATGGACCACCCTGTATATAAAGAAGTCGCAACGCTGGAAAACTTCAGGGGAACGTAGGGTGTCCTGCGGCAGAATCGACGTTTGGGACGAGGACTGGTGGTTGACCCTCAACGTAAACAAGCCTAACTGAAAACGTTAACTCCATCCACTTGGCTCGGCGGGCACAACGGTACCTACTGACTACCCTGTTGTCCTCTCCAAATGGCGTTACTGAATGCGGTGTGGACGGTCATAGGATCAGCTGTCCCGGCCGTAGTCAGTTTTAGTGACCTGAGACCGCTACTACTCCCTCAAGTAACTCCTCAGTTAGCATCGCGAGCCTCTTCCCACCGAAAAGTCCCTGGCATTACCAGGAATCGAACCAGGGTACTCCACATGGTAGTCAGCTGCGTTGACCACTCATACATCTACTGTGCAAGACTGTTCGTCACTTCATAAGTACCGCAACCTACATCCACTTCATTCTGCTTTCTGTATTTGAGTCTCAATCTTCCTCTATAATTTTTATCCCCACAATTCCTTTCATTATCAAACTGATGACTCCTTCATGACTCAGAATGTGGCCTGTCAGCGGATTCCTTCTTTTAGTCAAGTAGTGCCATTCGATTTGGTACCTCCTCATTAGTTAGTCCTTATACCTATTAATCTTCAGCATTCATCTGTAAACCAGATTTCAAAAGCTTGTATTCTCTGTGTGTCTCTGTATCGTCCCGTTTCACCTCTGCACAAGGCTACTCTCCATTTAAATATCTTCGGGAAGTACTTCCTAACACTTCAGTTAATATTAGATGTTAACAAATAATTTTTTTTAGAAATTCTTTCCTTTTCGGCATATGTAAAACACTTCGAGAAATAAAGGAAGACAGAAAAAAGAACCGCGGTGTACTGTGAAGGAATGGTTAAAATGGGACGGAAATCAGTAGATGTGATTACATGTACAGATAAATAAATGATTACAATTTCAGAAGAACTGGATGATTTATTCAAGAGAAAAATCTTCAGAAATTGAGCAAATCAGTAATTCATTGGTCCACCTCTGGCCCTTATGCAAACAGCATCGGCTTGGTGTTGATTGATAGAGTTATTGGATGGCCTCATAAAGAATCTCGTGCCAAATTCTGTCCGGCTGGCGCGTTAGATCGTCAAAATCTCGAGCGAGTTGGAAACCCCAGCCGATAATGCTTCAAACATTCTCAACTGCGTAGAGATTTTGCGACCTTGCTAGCCGGGATCATCATTTGTTTGTCCGTAAACATACACAACATCTACCGACTTTCGTCGCATTAGGATAACTCCTTCGTAGTGCGTATTTTTTCTTTTTTTTCTTTTTTTTAAATCTTAGAATGTATGTTCTCTACTTCGGACATCATTAGTTATTTTTCTGCCCAAATAGCAAAACTCATCTCCTACTTTTAGTGTATAATTTTCTTATCAAAATCGCTCAAAATTACCTGATTTAATTCTACACTCCGGGAAATTGAAATAAGAACACCGTGAATTCATTGTCCCAGGAAAGGGAAACTTTATTGACACATTCCTGGGGTCAGATACATCACATGATCACACTGACAGAACCACAGGCACATAGACACAGGCAACAGAACATGCACAATGTCGGCACTAGTACAGTGTATATCCACCTTTCGCAGCAATGCAGGCTGCTATTCTCCCATGGAGACGATCGTAGAGATGCTGGATGTAGTCCTGTGGAACGGCTTGCCATGCCATTTCCACCTGGCGCCTCAGTTGGACCAGCGTTCGTGCTGGACGTGCAGACCGCGTGAGACGACGCTTCATCCAGTCCCAAACATGCTCAATGGGGGACAGATCCGGAGATCTTGCTGGCCAGGGTAGTTGACTTACACCTTCTAGAGCACGTTGGGTGGCACGGGATACATGCGGACGTGCATTGTCCTGTTGGAACAGCAAGTTCCCTTGCTGGTCTAGGAATGGTAGAACGATGGGTTCGATGACGGTTTGGATGTACCGTGCACTATTCAGTGTCCCCTCGACGATCACCAGTGGTGTACGGCGAGTGTAGGAGATCGCTCCCCACACCATGATGCCGGGTGTTGGCCCTGTGTGCCTCGGTCGTATGCAGTCCTGATTGTGGCGCTCACCTGCACGGCGCCAAACACGCATACGACCATCATTGGCACCAAGGAAGAAGCGACTCTCATCGCTGAAGGCGACACGTCTCCATTCGTCCCTCCATTCACGCCTGTCGCGACACCACTGGAGGCGGGCTGCACGATGTTGGGGCGTGAGCGGAAGACGGCCTAACGGTGTGCGGGACCGTAGCCCAGCTTCATGGAGACGGTTGCGAATGGTCCTCGCCAATACCCCAGGAGCAACAGTGTCCCTAATTTGCTGGGAAGTGGCGGTGCGGTCCCCTACGGCACTGCGTAGGATCCTACGGTCTTGGCGTGCATCCGTGCGTCGCTGCGGTCCGGTCCCAGGTCGACGGGCACGTGCACCTTCCGCCGACCACTGGCGACAACATCGATGTACTGTGGAGACCTCACGCCCCACGTGTTGAGCAATTCGGCGGTACGTCCACCCGGCCTCCCGCATGCCCACTATACGCCCTCGCTCAAAGTCCGTCAACTGCACATACGGTTCACGTCCACGCTGTCGCGGCATGCTACCAGTGTTAAAGACTGCGATGGAGCTCCGTATGCCACGGCAAACTGGCTGACACTGACGGCGGCGGTGCACAAATGCTGCGCAGCTAGCGCCATTCGACGGCCAACACCGCGGTTCCTGGTGTGTCCGCTGTGCCGTGCGTGTGATCATTGCTTGTACAGCCCTCTCGCAGTGTCCGGAGCAAGTATGGTGGGTCTGACACACCGGTGTCAATGTGTTCTTTTTTCCATTTCCAGGAGTGTATTACACTTCATTACCGTCGTCTGACTTTTGCTAACATTCATCTTATAACCTCTTTTCAAGACACTATCCATTCCTTTCAACTGCTCTTCCAAGTCGTTTGTCGTCTCTGACAATTACAAAAGCCACTGACTAACCTCAAACATCTAGATCTCCTCACTGAACTTTAACTCCCTTTCTAAAGTTATGCATGGTTCTCCTCGCAACTTGCTCAATGTACAGGCTCAGTAACGTCGAGGACAGACTACATCCCGTTTCACTCTTTTCTCAATTACTGTTATCCTTTCGTACAATACTGCAGCGTATAATGTCACGGTTGTTGATTTAGTAAGTGATCTGTTGTTGGTTATAGGGCTGGCACCTCATGCTCCATCAAGCGTTGCCTGCATCTCTCTTCTTTGGCCTCTGATTTACGCACTGGATCACACCATGATAAAGTGAGAAACAAAACAGATTAGCATATAACGTAGCTGGTCGCCACAAAATTTAGTTTTGAAAAGGCGACAGACACTTTTAATAAGGTTAGGCCTAACGATATAATTATAAATAAAATGCAATCTTGTAATCAGTAGTTTATTCTGCAGACCGAAGTAGCCGACTGTTAGTTGCTTCTTAACATGTAACAAGATAACAATAAGATTACCGATCTTATATCTACGGTTCTAAGTTTAGGTAGCATCGCTGCGCTAGATCCAGTTACGCATACGGTCATCCACAGTTAATATAACTTTCCTGTTCCACCTCTCACCACCAAACACATGCATTACCCACTTGTACTAGCAAAACACGTCGTTTTCCCAGCTCGGCCCGGCACTACATGCTAGGACACGTCTTTTTCCCATCACGGCCCGGCACGGAATGATCGGATATCGGACGGTACACCTCCCCTCTATCCTTCGGATAGGGCGAAGGTACCCTAGCCACTGCCAGTCTAGCTTTCCGGCGGTCGCTTAAAATTTTCGAATGGTCAATTCTGACTCGTACATAATTCGGCGCGCACTGAACGTTCGAGCGGCAATCAGGGTTGAGTCCCCGTAAGTTCGTTAGCCGGCCACAGCCAGCGCCCAAGGCTCGGACGGCCCTTGGAAGGGGTAGCTGGGTGTCAATTCAGGCTTCGCCGCGCAGCCTGTATCGTTGGAACACCCTGCAGCCATATAGTTCTCATTGAGCAGTTTTACTCCGGTCGTTCCACTGTAGTGTCGCAGAATAGTAAAGAGTTGGAAACGTGGAATATTGTCAAAGTTTCGTTGCCTATGCCGAGAACCAGAGGCAGTAGGTTAGCCAAGAGGTAAGAGGATTGCACATGTATCGGAATGTGTCGTCACGCAGGAGCAGTGGCCTGGTTACACACAACAGCCGAGAGAGAATTGCTTAGCACGCGGGTTTGTGTTAGACGGAGACTTTCGGAGAGTGTAAGACAGAGGTATAGCGTCAGCTGTACTGCATTTCATAACTTCGTGTAAGTCTGCCATAACAACATGTAACTCTGTCACAAGAACACCTAAGGGGCGAGTACGACAGATAAATCAGCAGTATAAGTGGAACAAATGCGTTCATTACAAACGAGCATGACGTCAGGACGTCGCTCGTGCTTCCTTTAAATACGACAGCTTTGATAGCAACAAGACATTCGCAGTTACACTTGCAGTTAGATGTGTACTGGGATGTTGCGTAGCACTCAGTTCGGTGGTCGACATGTTAATCTTTATTAAGGAGATGTTGCAGTAAGGGCGGCCCATCCAGCAGCAGACGTGAGAGGACAGTACCAGCTCTGGTCCTCTCTGCTGCCGCTGTCAATCATCAACCCAGGATTAGCAGACATCGTGGCAGACTCGCTCGCCGCCAATGCTGACCACATCAGTGAGCTGTCGTCGAGATCGCGCAGGGCCTAGGACCTATGCATCCACCGTCACAACCGGGTGAGCCGACGGCACTGGGGGACTGCAGCCCCTTCTGCCCGTCCACTGCGGACGAGCCACCAGGAGGAGCAGGGAAGAAGATGGGGTGGGATAGAGTACACTCCGCACTACGAGAATGCTTCTCGTGCCGACAGCGCTGGGTCTCCAACCTGGAGCCTCCTACGCACAGCGGCCTGCTGTCCGCCGCTGAGCCGGCGGCACTGCGCCAGCAAGACTGGTGCGGCCCAGAGCTGGTGTCACTGCTCCAAGTCAGCGAGGACTCAGGGAAGGTCGTTGATATCACCAAGCTCAGCCAGCCTGTGTTACGCGGGCCACATTGTTCTCAGCAGGAATAAAGGTGTCACGAATTAATAATGTTTCTTTGGCATTTCTGATGCGTCCACAGTCTTTTCCTAGCATCCTGACAACTGGAGAGGTCACCGCTCAGCCTCCAGTCCACCGTAGGCGACTGGGACCACCTCAGTCTAGAAGAACAGAGATTAAAACTGTAATAAAAAGGAAATTAGTTTCCTTTTTACGAGATATCAGGCCGATAAAACGTTTAGTCATATCTTTGTGTCTGAAAAGCGCCATAGATCATTGTTAAAAAAACGGAAGAAATGGAAACTGGGAAAACAGCTAGAGAAACACTGGCTGAGTATTTGGCGCAGCGAGTGACTGAAGTACGAGGGTTGGAATTTTAATAGTGGCAACTATTTATTTACAGCTCGTACAAAATAGATACGTGTTTCAAAGTTTTACTAACCTTCAAAGTAGTCACCAACATTGTGTATAACCCGTTGCCATCGATTTGGAAGGTGTAAGATACTCTTAGCAGTGCCAGCTGTGTTGACAGTTCGAGCGGAGCAGTCTATTGCCCGACGAATTTGTAGCAGTTCTGAAGCGAGTGCCGTGAAGTGTTTCCTTCAATTTACATCTACATCTACATATATACTCCGCTAGCCACCAAGCAGTGTATGGCGGAGGGCACAATTCGCGCCAAAGTCATGTCCCCCCCCCCCCCCTTCCTTTCCACTCGCGGATCGCGAGGGAAAAACGACTGTCTGAACGCCTCAGTACGAGCTCTAAATTCCCTTATCTTTGAATGGTTTAGAAATCGAGTTGAACTCACGAGGGCTTAAGTCAGTATAGCACTTAGCAGCCCCATCAGTCACACAAATCAGTAACAGCTTGCACTGTACGTGCTTGAGCATTGTCCTGCACACACGTGCACACACGTGCTCAGGTCCTGTCTATAATCTGGTCGTAGGTTGTATTCCAAAAATGAACACTGAGCAAGGTGGCACAGTGGTTAGCACACTGGACTTGCATTCGGGAGGACGACGGTTCAATCCCATCTCCAGCCATCCTGATTTAGGTTTTCCGTGATTTCCCTAAATCGTTTCAGGCAAATGCCGGGATGGTTCCTTTGAAAGGGCACGGCCGATTTCCTTCCCCATCCTTCCCTAACCCGAGCTTGCGCTCCGTCTCTAATGACCTCGTTGTCGACGGGACGTTAAACAACACTAACCTAACCCTAACCTAACCAAAAATGAACAACATAGAAACAGAAGTGATGACACTTTCTGCAGGACCTGACCATCATTTTCCAGGACAACACTCAAGCACATACAGTACAAGCCGTAACTGATTTGTTTGACTGATGGGGCTGCTAAGTGCAATACCACTTACTGCACTCCCCCAACTTAAGCCCTCGTGAGTTCAACTCGATTTCTAAACTGAACGAAACACTTCACGGCATTCGCTTCAGAACTGTTCATCATGCAATAGACCGTGAACTGTCAACACAACTGGCACTGCTAAGAGTATCCTACGGCTTCAAAATCGCTCGCAACGGGTTACACACAATACTGGTGACTACTTTGAAGGGAAGGAAAGCTTTGAAACACATATATGTTTTGTACGAGCTGTAAATAAATAGTTGCCACTATTAAAGTTCCAACCCTTGGTATATACACGTGTGGAAAACGTAAGGACGAAAGTAACATTAGCACAATCATTCACTTCCAAGTAGGAAAGGTCTATGAAACTTGGAGCATACACAGAAAGAACTGTTATAGTATAGCAGGGCTTCACAACATACGTGCTCGCGGAGCAAGCTGTGAGCAGCAAGGCGCGAGCACGGAGCAGCGCGAGCACGCTACCCCCACTCCGGACCAGAGCGGAGAGTGGGGAGAGTAACGTGGGGTACACAACAGCTGCCGCCAGTCGATGTAAATCCGCGGCCAGCTGCAGGGATATCACTCTCGAATTATTACTGCGAATAATGAAACAAATAAAGGAGAATGTACACGTGCCACATAATTTTATTGGCTTTGTGTATGCCTCTACCATCTGTAGACACTGAAACTAAAGAATTCCACGACAATCCTATATTTTCAACACTTTCTTCAACACTACTTAAAATATCACCTCCGGTTGTAGTGTTCTTCATGGCTACTACATCGAGGAGTTCCTCCCTCACCTGAAGGTCTCTGTTAACACCTCTAATAAATATGGCAAGCTGCGCTGTTCCAGTGATATCAACACTTTCGTCCAGAGCTGGAGAATACGCCATAAAATCTTAACAGATATTTGCAAGCTGGCTCTGGACGTCGTCTGCCATGTCCTGTATGCGACGCATAATGGTCATGTTATATAATGGCAAAATCCGAAACTGTTCAACTTGAGATGGACACAGATGTTCCGCTGGAACTATCAAACATTCTTTTATTAAATCGCCATCAGTTACGGGGCGCAGGGATTTTGCTAAAAGCAAAGCAATTTTGTAACCCACTCTGAGAGCTGCCTCAGTTGATTTTTCTTCGTCGTCCAGATCTTCTTCGGATAGCTTCCTTTTATGTTTAATAACTTCCTGTGCACGGTCTGGTCAATCACATTTTCCACGTCCCTAGTCTTTCGCGTGGTACGACATATAATGTCGCTGCAAATTAAATTTCGTAAAAGAATTCACCGTTTTGTGACATACTAAACATTTTGCAACACCATCTTTTTCAGTAAACAGATAAAATTCCTCCCAATGGGGGTTGAACTGCGAAAGCATGGTTGGGGTTACACAACGGCGACTTCACATGATTCTTAACCAGCGAAGTGACTGTTAAAGCTGATCGTAGTACTTTAAACGTTACACAGTCGGCGCGAATTCAATAGGCACGCTGCAGCCCTATTCAAACGTGCGCGCGCATTTCCCCTCCCTCCCCTCCCACGGTACTCCGCGACCTTGCAGCTGCTCGCGAGCACGTGCCTGAGCAAAAATGGTTCAAATGGCTCTGAGTACTATGGGACTCAACTTCTGAGGTCATTAGTCCCCTAGAACTTAGAACTAGTTAAACCTAACTAACCTAAGGACATCACAAACATCCATGCCCGAGGCAGGATTCGAACCTGCGACCGTAGCGGTCTTGCGGTTCCAGACTGCAGCGCCTTTAACCGCACGGCCACTTCGGCCGGCTACGTGCCTGAGCAAACGCGAGTACTCGCGGTCAAAACCGGCAAGTTGTTAAGCCCTGTAGTATAGTATAGTACAGTATAGTATAGAAGATAACTGAAAGAGATACGCAGTGAGACGAACAGAAATGACACTTTCATTCAAAGACAGTAATTACACTGAAGTCACCGTGAGTCATAGTGGTTCCCTGGACAATACAAAAGGCGAGAGGTGGTTCGTAATAGGGTGCGTGACCATCACTAACGACAATGCCTGCTCAGCAACGTTGGTAAGGAGTTATTACCGTAGGGCGTTCCATTCCTCTAGCAACGCGGTTGGCAATTGCTGCATGCTCATTTGTGCATGTGGCTGTGCTCCTGACCACATCCCTCACGAGTCTGACGGGATTTAAGTCAGGGGAATGGGCTGGACCTACTCTCGTATGGCGAGATGTTGCCACAAGTAAGGCACCCAGCAACACTGTCGAACATCAGTTTTTTGGTGATCCAGGTGTTATGTTGCGGGGAGGCATAATTTTGCATGGGCTTCCTCGCCTCAGGAACTTCGAACACAGTACTCTCAACTTTATTGTGACGCTGTACTCTTTCCCATTGTAGGTCTTTACAGGGGTGCATTTGGATCTCACTTTATTTTAATGGATAACAATGGTCGACCCCATCGAGCTGCGCCCTTGGAACGAGGGAATATCCGGCGTATAGACAGGCCTATCTGTGACCCTTCTTAAATCCGACAGAGCACGAGTGGATGCGGTAGAGAGACGTACTACAGCAAAACGACCAACTAGCACTTGCCAATCACAATGGTGGAGGAATGTTACGCATTATCACAGTACTCCTTACCAACTTTGTGGACAGCATGGGGGCACGTTTCAGAGCATGCATCCCATTAAGAACGATGTGCCACCATTTCTAATGTCCAGGACCCATCATGAATTGCCGTGAGTTCAGTGTAATTATTGTCTCTTAATTGCAAGCGGAATTTCTGTTCGCCTCATTGCGTATTGCTTCCAGGTACTTAAGGGGACATTGTACGTGAAGTTCGTTGGAATTTGACATTTTCTGTTTTATACTGCATAATGTACTTTGGACTTTCCTGAACATTTTAGTGTATAATACATTATAATCAGACAATTGTGAGACCTTCAAATAATATTTGGAATGTTTGCGTGTGACTGTCAAATTTCGCTGCTACGCATATACTGCCAGAGCTGAGCAGTCATACCTTGGGAACCACACAGTCTAGAAGGCTCTGAATTACTTTTGCGCCTACTGCTACGTCTCAGAAGTTGGCATTACAAATAAACTAATTAGTCCTTTGTTTCTGATACTAGTTTTCGTTGAAAGTAGTGTGATTATCGGCTATTTTTGTAGTAAGCTAACTTCTATTGCTTTTTATACGTAAATAAAATGATTAAGCGTAGAAGTAACTTCAAGAAACGCAAATTTGCAGTTAACAGATATGCGAGACCTGAATTATTGCCGGCCGCGGTGGTTTCGCGGTTCCAGGCGCGCAGTCCGGAACCGTGTGACTGCTACGGTCGCAGGTTCGAATCCTGCCTCGGGCATGGATGTGTGTGATGTCCTTAGGTTAGTTAGGTTTAAGTAGTTCTAAGTTCTAGGGGACTGATAACCACAGCAGTTGAGTCCCATAGTGCTCAGAACCATTTGAACCTGAATTATTTTCTGAAGTACTAGAAAACACGTGTGCTAGCAGTGAAGCAAACCATGTCATGCTTTGTTGACATCTCCATCAAACACTTGGTGAAAATATAGGCAAGTTGAATTTTGTGGCACCCTGCATAAATTTACACATAAACATTATCTTCCTTTGGCAGTAATGGAGGCAATCAGACTTATTTACAGAGATCTGGCAAATCCTGAGCTACTAAAGAAGTGTTTACATGGGAAGACCCAGAATGTGAATGAGTCCTTCAATAATGTTGTGTGGTGCCGTGTGCCTAAAAATGTATTTGTTGCCCTTATGATTCTAACGTTAGCAGTGTCTGATGCTGTAATAACTTTAATGGTGGGAACTATGAAAGAATTAAGGTTCTGGAGAAGTTAGGGGTAAGTTTTGGACAGAACATAGCTAAAGGACTGCAGGAACTGGATGAGCTTCGTGTACGTGAAGCAGAGTTAGCTGCTCAGCAAATGACAAAAGAAGCAAGAAAGAAAAGGAGGAGGCAAGCACTGGGCTGTTGTGACACTGAAGAAGACATAGACTATAGGCCAGGGCAATTCTAGTGCATAAATGACGCAGAAATGTAAGTCTGTATAAGAATTTGTAGTAACAAAAGTTTTAAACCTCAATGTCGCTGAACATTTTTTGCAATAAATGTCCCGTTTTCTAAAAAGTACTGATGGTAGAGACATGAAATTTTCACAGCATGCCAAGTGGAAGATTGAATACATATGGAACTAGAATAATTAAAATATCCAGAATTCTTTTGTTTTTATGTTCATTTATTTACAAAGTTCTGTCAAAAAACTGAGTGTTTGAAAAAAAATAACATGCGCCACATCACAATTTATGTAATAATTCTAGTTCAGTGTATCTAGAAAGGTGCGTTCAATAATTATAGAAAATTGATGGTGTCTTAAAAATTTTCCAAGATAATGGGTCACAAAATTCGATAATTTAACACTGGTGGCAAAGGACATACAATGTCCCCTTAAGCTTCGCATATCAGAGAATTTGTTTTATCAAGAACAAAATATGAATTATTAAAACATTAAATATTTTTCTACATTCAAAATAAGAAGAAATGGCGGGGTGGTGCGGGAGTATTGAAGGAAAGGTAGCATATGTCTGGCTGACAGGAGTCACAGAGCACGCAAAACGGACACTCAGTGTTGCCACCTGAATAGGCTACTCACGATGACGATGATGTTGGGCACGACCACCTTGTCCACGTCAGGGTTGCCAACGGAGAGCTCCGGCGCGAAATCGAAGCTGCGCTTCTCCTGGTAGCTCACCGTGTTGTCCGGGTGCAGGCGGACGTTGACCCGTTCCAGCTGCATCCTGCCAAACACAAGACACTCACTCGTCTGTGCCGACCAACACTATTTTATCGCATTCTCGATAAACCGAGGTCTATTGTATCTCCATACATCATCTCTCACATCCTTTCACGAAACTTGTAAACTGTAAAACAATATAGTTTGCTAAGGCTTCCGGAGGGCGCTGAGGTCGTGGAATATTTTGACCATTCGGGTGGACGTCATTATGGTGGTCTGTTAAGAAGATGTTTATTGTGACTTTTAACGACACAAACCGAATATTATGTGTTTATCCGTGCATATGTATAGTATTTGTTAGTCGTAACTGTGCTGCATATAAATTCTAGAGTAGGCGAAGCAAATGGTGAAGAGTTATACAGTGTTTAATTGCGCAAATAAATTCTGGAAGAAAACCAGTATCATCTTTCACAGGTACGTGAAATGTTTAGATGTTTAATATTGGGGACTTTCTGTCATAGCACTTAACATTTTCTGAAGTGACACATCACTCATTTAACGATCCTTTTTTAGGGTTCCATACCTCAGTCGGTCACTTTGTATTCGTCTGCCTGTTCGTCTCTTAAGACCCCTTTTGCTAAGGTTCAAAATCAAATGGCTCTGAGCACTATGGGACTCAACTGCTGTGGTCATAAGTCCCCTAGAACTTAGAACTACTTAAACCTAACTAACCTAAGGACAGCACACAACACCCAGCCATCACGAGGCAGAGAAAATCCCTGACCCCGCCGGGAATCGAACCCGGGAACCCGGGCGTGGGAAGCGAGAACGCTACCGCACGTCCACGAGATGCGGGCTTTTGCTAAGGCACGGGCGGGATATCAAGTTGAAATTTATGTCAAATACTAAGGTTTATGGTTCCTTGGAGGTGTAAAAAACTTAAACTTCTAAGTCACTGCAGTCAAGAGATGTGGCCATTTATTTAACATTTTTTGATACTCGTCACTCATCAAAACCTATTCGCACTTGTCTGGCATTTTTTAATTGCAGCTGCTGTCTTTGAGAGTACTGTTGGAAATGAAGCGGAAAGTTTTTCACTTCGTGATGCTGTAAAATAGTTCAGACTTTGGTGAGAACACCGCACAGTTAGATAATGCGGCGTATCAGATAGCGAAAAAATCATATGATGCCAAATACATTTCACTTCAGATATTTGGAGTACCAAACAACGGAATGCTAAACTTGGCGCTCACGTGGCAAATTTCTTGTAGTACTAAGAAAATCGGTTAACAGTGATTAGTTGCCGTTTGTTTGTAAATTAAATTGCTGTATTCAACATTATGTTTGTGATATAACTCAAAGGAAGATGAGCTACAACTAAAGGCGCGTAAATTTACTACCACAATGGCTGACGACGCGCCTTTCAAATTGCCCGTTGTTCGTAGTAGTAGGCCACTTAGGGGATTTTGGGGCCTTGGTTGTTTGATAGTTTTTTCTCTTTGTGAGCTTAGGTCACTGGCGTAGTAACTGATGTGATTCAACAGACTTTAGTGGACACTTCTGCTGTAAACTCTAATTGGAACACCTAGCCGTGAGGGCATGGTGTTCCTGTGTTTGGCAGTGTCAAGATTGGCTAGCAAGCAGGCCCTCGGGTTCACTGACAGAAATTAATGTACAGATAACTAATATACGGTATTTTTTTCAAGAAAAATGGTTCAAATGGCTCTGAGCACTATGGGACTTAACTTCTGAGGTCATCAGTCCCCTAGAACTTAGAACTAGTTAAACCTAACTAACCTAAGGACATCACACACATCCACGCCCGAGGCAGGATTCGAACCTGCGACCGTAGCAGTCGCGCGGTTCCGGACTGACGCGCCCAGAACCGCATGGCCACCGCGGCCGGCGTATTTTTTTTCGTTTATTTACTAATTTTGATGCCTTATTTTTGCTTCTAGGTCGTCGATGCTGTTTTTAAAAAGTTATCCACTTGAACTCTCACCAACATTAAGGGAATCTGGGCATGAAATGACTGAAATTTTCGAAAACATGTTTTTGTCACCATCTGAAAGACAATTTTATCCAGTTTCAAAAAATGTATTTTTTATCTAATTTTCAGTTGTTGATTTGGTCTTAAACGCTCTTTCAACAAATGTCTGCAAAACAGCCACGCTCATGCGACAGGCAAGGAATATCACCATAAACATTTCTTCCCTGCCACAGTCATGGAAACATTAAAACTACTATACAGGGACCTTGCAGACACAAAATTACTTAGCAAATGTCTACATATCCGTACACAAAACCCTAATGAGCGTTTCAACAGCTGCGCGTGGCAACGAGTACCAAAAACAGTGTTTGTTGGATGGACAGTACTCAAAAAGGATTTGATGGATGCTGTCATCTGTTTCAATGTTGGTGTAATCAGCAGGACAAAAGTAATGGACAAATTAGGCATCCAGCCAGGAAATAATATGATAGCTGCTCTGACTGGCATAGATCGTCAGCGACTAGTTGAAGCTGAAAGGGCTGTGGAAGCCACCACTAGAGTCCAGAGTAAGGAAAAGGCTTCTGAAGAAGTCTACAGAGGATAAAGAAGCAGCTGGCCAGCAAGATTATGCTGCTGGAATGCTCTGAAAGAGGCATACGGTGAGTCAAAAACACTGAACATTCTTTTCTCATTTTCTCGAAACTACATTTTCAGAACATTAGGTACATGTAACTTCACAGTGGTTTTACCCGTGTTCACCAAATTTCTCTTAAGTGAAGAATGGGATAGTATCTTAGTATTATGCCTAATACATCGCAGAAATGATCTATGTTTGTCATTCTGTATATAATTTTAGCGGCATTTTTTAGATAAAATAGTAATGTGGTATAACAAGGGTTTTTCTATTTCCTCAGATATACTCCAAACAACAAAACGAGAGGAATAATGTGTTCCTATGAATGTTGACAGCACCCTGCGACAGTTTGAGTGCTATTAGACTGATGATGGATCAGAAAATTGTACCAGAGTGGGAACCTGTATTATAAACCATCTATTAGGCAAAATACTGTAATTCTTAAAATATAACAGCTATTTCAATAAATTTTCTTTTACAGCTTCAGTTAATATCATTCATTGTTGGTAAAAAACTACAACTTCCTCCGCATTGTAGATCAAGAGTAATGTGCACTGAGAGCGAGGTATAAAAGTGCATCCCATTCACGTCCAGGTCCCCTTAGACGACCAGGAATTAATGAGAGCCAGTCAAATGACAACACAGATGAAAAAAAGTAAGTAAAATTGTACCAGAGTGGGAACCTGTATTATAAACCATCTATTAGGCAAAATACTGTAATTCTTAAAATATAACAGCTATTTCAATAAATTTTCTTTTACAGCTTCAGTTAATATCATTCATTGTTGGTAAAAAACTACAACTTCCTCCGCATTGTAGATCAAGAGTAATGTGCACTGAGAGCGAGGTATAAAAGTGCATCCCATTCACGTCCAGGTCCCCTTAGACGACCAGTAAGTAAACTGCTAGTAATCCCACTGCGAGACAAGGCGGCCAATGCCTTCATGGAAAAATGTTTTCGGGTTGCCTACGGAAGAATGATAATATCCAGGTGTGCACCTGTTCGTCCAAAGCAAAAAGACAGCCACGAAAGTCTTTCTTCAGGGATGAAAAAATGTCGAAATCGCCTGGGGAGAAATCAAGACTGTACGGAGGACGTGTAATGGCTTCCCGGCAGAAAACTGTGTAGCGTAGTCGAAAAAACTTTGGCAAGAAGTGGGCGAGCGTTATCCTGCAACAGACTGATGTGCTCCGTCAACATTCCAGGGTGTTTGGACCTGGCAAAGCGTCACATCCTGCTTTTCTTAAACTGTGGCGCCGTGTTCCACAAAGTCGGTGAGCAACGGTCCCTTGTAGCCAGAGGAAAAGATCATCATTACTTTCCCATTGTTTCGGCTAAGCTGCGGAAGTTTTGCTGGGAAGCCTTTACATATCCACCGTGCAGTTCGGATCTGCCTCATGCAATTTCCAAATTTTTAGAACCTTGAAGAAATATGTGGCCGTCTATTTGCTTCGGATGAAGAGGTGCACACCTGGGCACGATTACGGTTCCGCAGTCAAACGCCAATATTTTTCCGTGAAGGCGCTGACCGTCTTGTGTCACAGGGGGGATAAATGTGCTTAAGGTTATGGCGATTATTTTTTAAATAATAGACAGTTTACTAACTTTTTCCATTAGTCTCGCTTTAATTCGACTGCCTATCCACAGTAGACCGCACAGGTTCACTACTATTGAGATCTGCTGACTGTGGTGGCCAGGAAATAATTTATCCACGTGCTCCTGGAGGACACAGGCTGTGTGGACAGGGCCCTGTCGTCTTCGAACACTTCGACAGAGGAGCACAGACACTGTTGAGTTAGCTGGACCTGATCTGCCAAAAGGGTCACATAATCCTTCGCAGTAATGCGAGCTTCCAGAGAAGTCATGGGGCTCAAGGAACACCACGATATGTCTGCGCAGGCCATCACCGAATCCCTGCCATGTTTCACTTTTGGGAAGTAAACTGGGTCAGAAGTTGGAAACTGTGTGCAACAAGACTCATTAGACCAAATTACTTTCTCCTTTGCTCCACAGTCGAGGTTTTATGGATTCGGCACCACGTTTTCCTGTTTCAGGCATTTCGGTCACTGATATAGGTAAAGGTGGATAAATGGGCCCCTACTTTGTTTTTTTTTATATAACACCTTTTATTTTTAGTATAATCACCTGAAATTAACATAAAGCATTTCTCTAGTATGTCCTGCAAATAGTTACGATATTTTTTGGTTCAACTTTTTAATAGTTAAAACAAAATTTTATTTTTCCTGATAGTCTGCATTTTGTTGCGTCAAGAATTTGTGCTGGTAATATGGGCCCCGATGTAGTTTGAAATAAAAAGAAACAAAAATTTGAAAAAATAATTTTATTTAATTTTTGTGTATAATGAAAGAAAGATTCACTCTGAACATTGTTAATTGAGTCTACTGGTGGGATGATTTTCACAGCCTACGCCTAGTCTATTCACAAAAGTCACACACATAAGTATCAAGTGATCCTGTTACAGCTGCAGATAATGCACCAACTTGCCTTTTTCCCTGCAGGCCGATGACACGAGAAATTTTTCTTTGAACGACACTAAGACCTGACTCATGTGCCGGCTGGGGTGGTCGAGCGGTTCTAGGCGCTACAGTCTGGAACCGCGCGACCGCTACGGTCGCAGGTTATAATCCTGCCTCGGGAATGGATGTGTGTGATGTCCTTAGGTTAGGGACAGAGTACACTTTAACCGCTTTTTTCAACCCAATTTTTTTGCTCTTTAATAGCTACAATAGCATTTGACATATTTGCTTTGTCCCACGATTGCCGTTTCGATTTTTTTGGTGGTACAAGATGTCTTCGAGGCATCTGAAACATAAAGAGTAGCAATATTTGTAAATGGTCCCATACAATCTGATTGATTTTACGGGGCCCATAATACCAGCAGCAAAAGGGGCCCATATATCCACCCTCGACATCTTGGGAAAAACGATTTTGCCTACGGTTAGTTTGGTTCGCAACCGACGTTAATTAATGTAAAACGGCATCCCAACAACAACCCAAATACGTACCTTACCTTAGTTTTAGTAATAAAATGTTAGAAATTTGAGTTTTATTCAAATAAACACTAACCTTTCAAACTTTTGATGACAGCGAAAAAATTCACAGCACAACTACTCACAAACCATGACAGCTACTACATCTGCACACTCTACAGTGAAGTTAGGCAACTAGCTCTAGTAGCTCATGTGCTCTCCGCTAGAATTCATGGCCTGTACTTCCAAATATGTAGGGGGCCCATAATACCAGCAGGGGCCCATTTTTCCACCTTTGCCTCTAAGTGGTTTTAGAATTCCAGGTCGCCCAACAATTCACAACTTACGGAGTTCCCTTCGTCTTGTTTTGATGCTGACAGGGTTCGCGATTGCGACGTTCAGTTCTGCAGTGATTTTTACAGCTGTCGCCCTCTTATTTTTCATGACAGTTCTCTTCAGTAACAGTCCGTCACGATCACTCAACACACAACTTCGTCCGCATTTTGACTTACTGGGTGATGTTCTGGCGCTTTCCCTGCATGAGGTGCACACTATGTGATCAAAAGTATCCGGACACCCCAAAAACATAGTTTTTCGTATTAAGTGCGTTGTGCTGCCACCTACTGCCAGGTACTCCATATCAGCGACATCAGTAGTCATTAGACATGGTGATAGAGCAGAATGGGCCGCTCTGCGGAACTCACGGACTTCGAACGTGGTCTGGCGATTGGGTGTCACTTGTGTCATACGTCTGTACGCGAGATTTCCACACTCTTAAACCTCTCTTCGTCCACTGTTTCCGATAGAATAGTGAAGTGGAAACGTGAAGGGACACGTACAGCACAAAAGCGTACAGGCCGACCTCGTCTGTTGACTGACAGAGACTGCCGACAGTTGAAGAGGGTCGTAATGTGTAGTATGCAGACGTCTATTCAGACCATCACACAGGAATTCCCAACTGCATCAGGATCCACTGCAAGTACTATGAAAGTTAGGCGGGAGTTGAGAAAACTTGGATTTCATTGTCGACAGGCTGTTCGCAAGCCACACATCACACCGGAAAATGCCAAAAGACGCCTCGCTTGGTGTAAAGAGCTTTCACATTGGACGATTGAACAGTGGAAAAACGTTGTATGGAGTGACGAATCACGGTACACAATGTGGGGATCCGATTCGTGGTGAGGGTATGGCGAATGCCAGGCGAACGTCATCTGCTAGTGTGTGTAG
Source organism: Schistocerca nitens (assembly GCF_023898315.1). Taxonomy (NCBI): domain Eukaryota; kingdom Metazoa; phylum Arthropoda; class Insecta; order Orthoptera; family Acrididae; genus Schistocerca; species Schistocerca nitens. The sequence goes on along the minus strand of NC_064622.1, from coordinate 145,566,825 downwards.
TGCCAACAGTAGCCGGCCGTGGTGTCCAAGCGGTTAAAGGCGCTACAGTCTGGAACCGCGCGGCCGCTACGGTCGCAGGTTCGAATCCTGCCTCGGGCATGGATGTGTGTGATGTCCTTAGGTTAGTTAGGTTTAAGTAGTTCTAAGTTCTAGGGGACTGATGACCTTAGCAGTTAAGTCCCATAGTGCTCAGAGCCATTTTTTAGCCAACAGTAAAATTCGGAGGCGGTGGTGTTATGGTGTGGTCGTGTTTTTCATGGAGGGGGCTTGCACCCCTTGTTGGTTTGTGTGGCACTACCACAGCACAGGTCTAATGTGATATTTTAAGTATCTTCCTGCTTCCCATTGTAGACGAGCAATTCGGGGATGGCGATTGCATCTTTCAATACGATCGAACACCTATTTATAATGCACAGCCTGTGGCGGAGTGGCTACACGACAATAACATCCCTGTAATGGACTGACCTGCACAGAGTCCTGACCTGAATCCTATAGAACACCTTTGGGATGTTTTGGAACGCCGACTTCGTGCCAGGCCTCACCGACCGATATTGATGCTTCTCGTCAGTGCAGCACTCCGTGAAGAATGGGCTGCCATTCCCCAAGAAATCTTCCAGCACCTGATTGAACTTATGCCTGCGAGAGTGGAAGCTGTCATCAAGGCTAAGGGTGGGCCAACAACATATTGAATTCCAGCATTACCGATGCAGGACGCCACGAACTTGTAAAGTCACTTTCTGCCTGGTGCCCGGATACTTTTGATCACATAGTGTATTTACACACGCTACATTACATTTATTTCTATTTAGAGTCAACTGTCAAAATTTTAACTATATACTCAGCAACTACGGGTCTCTTTGCATTTCGCAACAAATTTCTACAGCTTTCACTTCCCTGTCCGCAACTGCCAACACTATCCACCAGGTCATATGAACACGACTTGTACTATTGCAGTACCGTGAAGTACGCCAGTACCTTCGCTTTTGATCATGTCTACAATTAGATTAAAATAATGGTTCTTCGCTCGAACTGCGTATCTGTTGGCATAATCCGTATGTACGTATTTTGTTTACAACGTGACCGTGCAGAACTGTATTACAAGCTTTAGGGGAATCAACAGATACGGCATTAACTTCAGCTCTTTTATCTACTATTTTACTGTGTTTATCGTGTTTTGAAATTCAAATTTTAGAAACGATATTAAACCTTTCCTAAAAGAACAACTCTTGAGTCTGAACTAGGATACATGATAATTAGAAGCGTTCGTCTGGTTGGTCTTCATCTCCTAACAAAAATGACAAATAATGCGAAATACAGGCATTTAAAAAATGTGTGCTGTGGGAATAATGCCTTCTTAATGTCTTAACAAGACTGCTCATAAAGAAAATATTGATCGTCATAAATATATATCTGCGTCGACATGTAAGTTACATGATAACTCCGCACATCACAATTCACTGTCTGGCAGAGGGTTCAGGAACCAATTTCAAATTATGTCTCAAGCGTTCCACTTTTGAATAAAGCGTTGGAAAAATGAACGCATAACAGGTTTGTTAGTGTTGCCCTCTTCCACAGCAACTGTTGCAATGAATTACTCTTAACTCTTCCGTCTTAGACTTACTATAATTAGAGAATAATTTACTAGACGCATTTAGCTTTTATTCATTGGTATTTTTGCGTCTTGTTTACATATTCTGCAAACCATTGCTTTTTCGTTTTTTAGCATAAGCTAAAGTCGAAAAAAAATTTTGTTTGCACATTCACTTTTGACAATTTTTCGCCCTTTTAAACTCAGTTCTTAGTTTCACTTCACTTTTGTAGAAATTCAGAAGAGAAACAGTATCGTAGTTCCACGTATTCCGCACTCATCACAGTGGCATACTAAAAGTAGTACATAAATTTTGTTGTTTGGGTAGCAAAATAACTAATGATGGCCAAGGTTGGAAACACTGGAGACAGGCAATAAGAAGAAAAACATAACTGAAAAAGACAACTTTGTTAGCATCTAGTATAAACTGAAGCTGTCTCTCAGATTTTCTCGGCATTGTTGATTAATGGTGAGCGTCTGGCTGTTCTGCCGAGCTATTTGTTGCCATTTTATGCACTGTAGGCCCAGCCATCGTCTTCAGGTGCCGCGAGTTTTGCTTTTCTGTGTACTCGCTGTGTGGACTCCAACCAGACTGTTGGTTGGTTGGTCGGAGAGCAGGCAGAGATTACACATAACAGCAAAACTCGCAGAACACCCAGGTGTGTTAGCAAGTCTTTTCTGAAGGTGTACGTCTGGAGTATAGCCTTGTACAAAAGTGAAACGTGGCCGATTGGCAGTTCTGACGAAAAGAAGACAGAAGTTTTCGAAATGTTGTAATACAGAGGAATGTTGAAGATTAGATTGGTAGGTCGAACAACAAATACGGAGGTACTGAATCGAATGAGGGAAGTAAGAAATGTATGGCACTTCTTGACTAAATGAAGGGGTCGGTTGATAGAACACAGCCTGAACTGTCAATTCATTAATGGAAAAAACATGAAAAAGTGTGAGGGATGGAGGGTAAAAATTGTAGAAGAAGATCAAAGTTTGAATTCAGTAAGCGGGTTCAAATAACTGTAAGTTGTCGAGGTTATAAACAGATGAGGAGACTGGTTTGTTTTGAAAATCAGCCTTATGCAAATACAGTTAACTAATTAATTAATTTTTTATTTTTATATTTACTCAGACATGTTTCGACATCTACGTGTCATCTTCTGTGGATCAGTTTTTATTTCTGTAAAGTACAATACCAAATTTATAATAATTTAACACATCATCTGCAAACTAGGTTGCAGATGACATGCTGTTAAAAAAAAAAAAAAAAAGGGACGAAAAAGGGCACAAAAACCGATATATAAGAATGCACTTCATTTAGCGATGTAATTATAAGGTGAGCGTCTAACAAAACAAAGCAAAATGCACATATTGCAATTCTTAGGCCTAAAATAGATATATTATTACAAATTTTGTACTTTACAGAAATAAAAACTGACCGACAGAAGATGACACACAGGTGCCTTATGCAAACACAATTAATTTATTTTTATATTTACCCAGACATGTTGTAGTTTGGTATCTGGCTCAACAGATGTTAGCACTTCCATCTCGATATTGAGAAAACAAGGTGGCTGGAGCACGCTTGACATTCGAGCAACGAAAATGTATTGTGAAGTGGTTTTTCAAGTTTGATAATGCCGTTGAAGTGCAACGCCAGTGGAGGCGGGAGTTTTAAACAGAACCGCCAGCCAACCTAACAATTAAACGCATCATTGACCAGTTGGAATTGCATGGGACAACTTGTGATATTCATAGAGGAAGATCAGGAAGACAACGTACAGCTAAAGTCCTGCTTCGTCGGCTCTCGTGTTGGAAACGTTTATTATTTCTCCAGAGAAGTCTGCTACGCAATGTACACTTGAAGTGGGGGTTAGCAGTACAAGCGTACGAAGATTTCTGAAAGCTACGAGCGATTAATGACGATCCTGATCGCCGAATGCAATTTTGCGAATGGTATCAGCAAATGGTAACTGATGACGAACAATTTGTATCGAAGGTAGTGTGGAGTGACGAGGCACAATTTAAACTTAATGGAACCATGAATCGGCATAACAGTGTGTACTGGCCACCGGAAAATCCACATTTTTATGTGGATAAAGCGGTCGCTCTACCAGGGATTCATGTATGGTGTGAACTATCATCTAGGTGCTTAGTAAAACCCTGTTTCCTTGATGCCACTGTCACTGGAGAAGTGTACTTGGAAATGTTACGCACATAAATTTTGCCAGGTATACCTGCGCTCTATGGAGCTGATTAAGAGATCTTGTGCCAACAGGACAGGGCGCCACCACACTACCACCATCCTTTCCCGGATGACAATTTTCTGGGGCATTGGATTAGACGAAGCGGGCCCATAAAGTTCCCTCCACGGTCACCAGATATAACACCTATGGAGTTTTACTTGTGGTGAACTGTGCAAGATAACGACTATCGACGTAGGCCACGCACGCTGGAGGAACCTCGCCAGAAGATAACAGCGAGCTGTGCAGCGATCTCCACTGTAACATTGACTGACGTAGTTGCTGCGACCGCTAGTCCGTCTGTTATGTGTAAGGCCGCGAAAGGTAAACATTTTGAACATTTAAAGTAACCACGTGCTAAACTGGAGGTTGTACAACATGTGTGATCGATTATTAAATGTAAAATAAACACACAAGTAATACTTTCCGTTCCTTAAAGTGGTGTATATTTTTCTGGCGTACTCTGTAGGCAAAGAAATAAGGTTTCACAGTGTTGTTGTTGTTGTTGTGGTTTTGATGCAGCTCTCCATGCTACTCTATCCTGTGCAAGCTTCTTCATCTCCCAGTACCTACTGCAACCTACATCCTTCTGAATCTGCTTAGTGTATTCATCTCTTGGTCTCCCTCTACGATTTTTACCCACCACGCTGCCCTCCAATGCTAAATTTGTGATCCCTTGATGCCTCAAAACATGTCCTACCAACCGATCCCTTCTTCTAGTCAAGTTGTGCCACAAACTTCTCTTCTCCCCAATCCTATTCAATACCTCCTCATTAGTTACGTGATCTACCCACCTTATTTTCAGCATTCTTCTGTAGCACCACATTTCGAAAGCTTCTATTCTCTTCTTGTCCAAACTGGTTATCGCCCATGTTTCACTTCCATACATGGCTACACTCCATACAAATACTTTCAGAAACGACTTCCTGACACTTAAATCTATACTCGATGTTAACAAATTTTTCTTCTTCAGAAACGATTTCCTTGCCATTGCCAGTCTACATTTTATATCCTCTCTACTTCGATCATCATCAGTTATTTTACTCCCTAAATAGCAAAACTCCTTTACTACTTTAAGTGTCTCATTTCCTAATCTAATACCCTCAACATCACCCGACTTAATTCGACTACATTCCATTATCCTCGTTTTGCTTTTGTTGATGTTCATCTTATATCCTCCTTTCAAGACACTGTCCATTCCGTTCAACTGCTCTTCCAAGACCTTTGCTGTCTCTGACAGAATTACAATGTCATCGGCGAACCTCAAAGTTTTTACTTCTTCTCCATGAATTTTAATACCTACTCCGAATTTTTCTTTTGTTTCCTTTACTGCTTGCTCAATATACAGATTGAATAACATCGGGGAGAGGCTACAACCCTGTCTCACTTCTTTCCCAACCACTGCTTCCCTTTCATGCCCCTCGATTCTTATAACTGCCATCTGGTTTCTGTACAAATTGTAAATAGCTTTTCGTTAACTGGAATACTCTCTTTCAAATTCTGAAGGTGGCAGGGGTAAAATACAGGGAGCGAAAGGTTTCACAGTACAAGTAAAGTAAGAAATACGAAAATTGTTAATTTGTAATTATATCGTATAAAAATAGTATTTTGCCATTTCTCGATCGTTTGTCTTTCTGTCTGTCCGTCTCTTAAGACCCTTTTACTCATTAACGAATAGAAGTATCAAGTTAAAATCTGTGTCAAATACTAACGTCAACGGTCCCTTGGCGGTGTAAAACATTCAAGCTTCTAAGTCAATTCAGTCAAAATATTCAGAAAAGTGTCAAATATTTTGATTCTAGCAAACTCGCTCACCGAAAGATAGCAGACGAACTGTGGATACACATGTCGAGCCTGCTCATCTAGCGGTAAAATGCGTGCCTGGAAACTGCGAGGTCGGGCGATCGAATCTCATTCGGATTACGGATTTTTCAGTCTTTGTTTCCACGTAGCCGTCGCCTCTCATCTTTTTGAGGAGTCACCAAAAACAAACACGTGGTTCGGATTCCCTGTATCTTTCCTTTTCCCGGTTGGGTAATTGGGGGTAGGTTAGGGTCACGCAAGTCGTCGAAGTGACATTCAATAGAAAGACTTGCAGCCGGCGATTGGGACAGACGAAATTATTATTACTATTATTTTTATTATTATTGTACACGTCAGAGTCCTACTCTCACTTGTCCGGTTCTTTTTAGACTCTCTATTTGCTATGAGTGTCACACCTTGTCAGTGACAGTTGTTGCTATCAGTGAATGAAGATTCATCTCAACCAGTTTCCGAGTGAGCAATGCATGCAATGAACAAGTGCAGTCTGGTACCTCGCAATAGAGAATTGATTACACTAAGATAGGACTGTTGATATTTTTAAAAATATCGAGAATCTGATATATCGATATTTAAAAAAGTATCATTATTGGTCCTCTTTATATCGAAGAAGGGCGAAAAATCGATGGAAAAAATATTGACGTTCCGGCCCATAAAAATGTCAGCTGTAAATTGTAAATATACGGACGGTTTTAGAGTCGTATATTTAAGTACTGATTTAGATATTCTGTACGCCAACAAGCTAGCAGCCGCATCGTCTTCCTTAGAGCGCGTTCACGCTTGGTGATAACCACTTTGCCAACAATGGTAATTGCATGTAAGGGGCACAGTAAAAGGTGTCCGATGGGTCCGTCATTTGGTTTCGTCACATAGCGGATTTGTCAGGAACACTTCATGTCGACTTTCCTGTGTTTTCTTCTTTTTTTTCATTTCTGCCGATGCCAGCGATCTTGCAGCTGTAGTGTCAAAATTTTCGCGGTGAATTTAAACGTTGCAGTTTCTGTTGTTAGCGCTTAGTGCCCACTACGTCAGTATTTGCCCTCACACGTCTCGGCACACCGCAAAGATTGGTCTTGTCATTTAGATTTTTGTTTATCATTTTCAGCAACTGTTTTTGAAGAATGCCGATGTGAACAAATAGCACACTAGTTGCGTTAAAAATTGGTTTTTAATGCAACTGGTGTGCTATTTCTTTACATCGGAAATCTTTTTTTTCTATTCACACCGACTCCCGACAATGCTATCGGACTACTTGTTTGTGCTACTTATACGCGACGAAAGCTCAAAAGGTAGTAAGACTCCTTCATAAAGTAAAATTACGTTCTACTACAATTAGAAAAGAACTATTCAAATATTTACCGAAAATTGTGAAAAATGTAGTATAAAATAAAAATATGGCACTCGATATTGCTATTTCGATATTGATGTATCAGTGGGAAGAATATCACCGATATATGTCGATATTTTTGGGAAAGAATATGGATATATCTATATTTTATCAAGATACCTGCATCGAAACCAAAGGCTGCAAGTCTTCAACGTGATAAACAACGGGGAAACTGACCAGCAGCTGGCTGCAGGCGTGTGGCCCCAGGCGTGACAATTTTGCCTCTTCAAATGATATAAGGATTCAAATGCAACAACGTCCCTATAAGGTCTCTAACCTCAGTGTGGGGAGGGTGTAGTTCTGGCTGTGGACGGTTCTGTCATATTTTGGTGGTGCTTTTTTGTTTCATGACGAGCCGCTGCTCTTTCTGCTACTTCCTTATGAGTATGCTATTGACGCTCCTGTGCTGCAAGATGATGACGTTTGTGTTTACAGGGCTGCATGCATACGTTCCAGACTGATGAATTCACAGGCTTCGTAATGCACCTCGACTGTTATGGAGGGAAGTAATTTTTTTGGTCCGTTGTGGTTGTGTAGTTGTAGTTCTCGGAATCCCTCAGAGTTTTGTCTCTTACACGTCTTCATACGTTTTCTACAGCGCACGCGCAAGCGTGACGATACCTCATGCACTTTGCTCTCGCACTCGGACACGAGTATGGACTTCACTTAAGTTCGCCGGCGAAAGAAACTGCAGCGTTGGAGTCGCTGTGATGAAATTCTCTTCCTTGATAAGGAGGTGCACGAAAGTCGCTTACGTAGGTCAGCCAACATCTGGAAGCGTGTCATCGCTGCGTCAACGTGAATACCACCAGGCAGCCATCGTGACGCAAAAAAGAGACTGTCCTCTTGGCGCTGACGTCGTTACTCAGCTGACCGCGTATCACAACTCGCTGGCGCCATCCATGCTTTAACCAGTGATAAGTGGAAGGTTGAACCTCTGCCTCTGTGAAATAATTTATTCCCCACACTACTAGTTGCGGAAGGATGTAGTTCGGTCACAATGACTTGGTGTGATCTCTCAGGTTTAATCGACGTCACTGATGAACGTCGTGCTTTCGGGTGTACAGCCAATTTGTTGATTCCACGACGATCGACCACATCTTGTTATTATTATCCGTACCGGTTTGTTGGACTCCAAGGAGTCTATGAACTGTTGTTAGTGCCGCGGCGCTGTTACACTACTGGCCATTAAAATTGCTACACCACGAAGAAATGCAGATGATAAACGGGGATTCATTGGAGAGATATATTATACTAGAACTGACATGTGATTACATTTACACGCAATTTGGGTTCATAGATCCTGAGAAATCAGTACCCAGAACAACCACCTCTGGCCGTAATAACGGCCTTGATACGCCTGGGCATTGAGTCAAACAGAGCTTGGATGGCGCGTACAGGTACAGCTGCCCATGCACCTTCAACACGATACCACAGTTCATCAAGAGTAGTGACTAGCGTATTGTGACGAGCCAGTTGCTCGGCCACCATAGACCAGATGTTTTCAATTGGTGAGAGATCTTGAAAATGTGCTGGCCAGGGCAGCAGTCGAACATTTTCTGTATCCAGAAAAGCCCTTACAGGACCTGCAACATGCAGTCGTGCATTATCCTGCTCAAATGTAGGGTTTCGCAGGGATCGAATGAAGGGTAGAGCCACGGGTCGTAAAACATCTGAAATGTAACGCCCTCTGTTCAAAGTGCCGTCAATGCGAACAAGAGGTGACCGAGACGTGTAACCAGCGGCACCCCATACCATCACGCCGCGTGATACGCCAGTATGGCAATCACGAATACACACTTCCAATGTGCGTTCACCGCGATGTCGCCAAACACGGATACGAAAATCATGATGCTGTAAACAGAACCTGGATTCATCCGAAAAAAAGACGTTTTGCCATTCGTGCACCCAGGTTTGTCTTTGAGTCCATCATCGCAGGCGCTCCTGTCTGTGATGCAGCGTCAAGAGTAACCGCAGCCATGGTCTCCGAGATGATAGTCCATGCTGTTGCAAACGTCGTCGAACTGTTCGTGCAGTTGGTTGCTCACTCTTCCGTCTTTCATTTGTTGAAAATTATTCAAACCTTTATAAAACTTTTTATACTTTCTAATCTTTATTATTTTACCACATATTATTTTATTACTGACAATCTGTTTTTAGAATGTTTACTCTGTCTCCCTTTAAGACTGCGTAGTGCAAATTCTAATCCTTTTAACATTCTGGCACTACGGCTTGTAACATTGTATTTTAAATTTCCTCTACTTTCTGACTAATGGTATATACACGATTTATGTTTCTATATTTGTTTCATAAACATTTTTATATACTTATGTGCAAGTGATATTCTATAATAACATAGTCTGTCTCATAAGTTTTAGCCACTCTTCTGTTTTTCCTTTTCCTTTACATTTTACTAAGAAACAAAAGTTAATATAGACTGTTATTATAATTTTGTGCATATATTTTAGTGGGCAATAATGCATGTCACCTGCTTCAGTGTTAGTCACAGGTACCTGTTAATTCCGTACCTTACACTATCATTGTTTTATTCTTAGTCTTCCGTTTAATACTCGCACATGTAAAATTTGCAAGCGTCATAGGCAGTATTTTTATGCACAAGTACTGTGCCCTCTCGATTACTTTCTTCCTCAGTTTTCATTTCTAAGAACTAATTATTATCTTTCGAATAATCTATACAAATGGATGTCTCTTGTTACACCTTGCACTTGTATCTGTGCAGCATTTACTGCAACACGTCAGTCAACGGTTTGCAGCCTCCTTAATGGAAATCACCCTGGCAGAGCGTCTATCATTTCCATAACAACATGCTGCTGTTCATGGTACGTCGTCTGACGTGACAGTGTTCGCCTATCGATATTACAACACCTTCGCTGGAGAGTAACCTGCTGCCACATCTTTGGAATGGCGTCTATACTTACCATGGTAACTAGTAGCTTCTAAACGGTTCTCCAACAGGCTCAGTGAAGGCAACCCATGGACTGTCGAAACGATTTTTATTTATCTCATATTTTTAATATTTTTACATATTTAATCTGACTATAGCTGTTGAACCAGCTAAGTTCCATGTTTTTTATTTTTCATTCTTGTCATTGTTCTTTAATTACGAAATTTTACGTTGTTATTTGACTTTTAACTCATTGGTTAGCGATGACATCATTCTGTAAAAATTGGGCGGAGCCTCCAGTATATAAGTAAGACATGCACTGCTCTATCTAGCAGTGATTTACCACCAGAAGGAGGCTCCTGCTCAATCAGCATTTTCGTAATTCATCGTTTTATAACTTTGTAGTTTGTTATAATTTTCTTTAATGTATGTAGCCCTCTGATCAGACTTTGTATTTGACTTGTAGATGTGAAGATGACCACAGGTGTGGTCGAAACCAGTTACCAGAATATATAAATTTGTGATTAAGACTGATTTTAGTAGTAACTATTAGTAATATTAGTAATTACATTGATCACTGTCTGCCCCCACGAGCCGGCCGGAGTGGCCGTGCGTTTCTAGGCGCTACAGTCTGGAGCCGAGCGACCGCTCCGGACGCAGATTCGAATCCTGCCTCGGGCATGGATGTGTGTGATGTCCTTAGGTTAGTTAGGTTTAATTAGTTCTAAGTTCTTAAGTCGCGTAGTGCTCAGAGCCATTTTGCTCCCACGATGTATCCAAGAGTAATTCACACTCCTGTTCATTATCCCTGTTTCATCTCTATGCCTACCTGGCTAACAGTCCTCTTCTTTCTGCCGCCCCAATGATCTAAATCCCATTATATTTAGCTTTAACCTATCCGCTTTTTTTAATTCTCTCACTTTCCTATGTGATTAAGGGTATAAAAATACACTCTCCTTTCCGTAGAATACCAGGTTTTCCTAATTCCATTATCCTTGTCTTACTTGTTCATTTTACGAACTCTTTTCAAGACCTATCCACTCCGCTTACCTGCTTCTCTGACAGATTTACCATGTCATCCGCAAAGCTTAAAGTTCTTATTTCTTCTCCATGAACTTTAATTGTCTTTCCAGACTTCACCTCGGTTTCTTTTACTGTATGCTATACAATGATGTGACGAAAATCATGGGACAGCGATATGCACATACTCTTATATGGATGACGGTAGTATCGTGCACGCAGGGTAGAAAAGAGCAATGCGTTGGCGGACCTGTCATTTGTACTCAGGTGATTCATGTGAAAAGGTTTCCGACGCGATTATGGCCGTACGACAGGAATTAACATGCTCTGAACACGGAACGGTAGTCGGAGCTAGACGTATGAAACTTTTCATTTCGGAAATCGTTAGGGAATTCAGTATTCCTCGATTCACAGTGTCAAGAGTGTGTCGAGAATACCACATTTCAGGTACTACCTCTCACCACGGACAACGTCTTCGACTTTCACTTAATGACCGAGAGCAGCGCCGTTTGAATAGAGTTCAAAATGGTTCAAATGCTTCTGAGCACTATGGGACTTAACATATGAGGTCATCAGTCCCCTAGAACTTAGAACTACGTAAATCTAGGCGCTTCAGTCCGGAACCGCGCGACTGCTACGGTCGCAGGTTCGAATCCTGCCTCGGGCATGGATGTGTGTGATGTCCTTAGATTAGTGAGGTTTAAGTAGTTCTAAGTCTAGGGGACTGATGACCTCAGATGTTAAGTCCCATAGTGCTCAGAGCCATTTGAACTTAAACCTAACTAACATAAGGACATCACACACATCCATGCCCGAGGCAGGATTTGAACCTGCGACTGTAGAAGTCGCGCGATTCCGGACTGAAGCACCTAGAACCGCTCGGCCACGACGGCAGGCTTGCATAGAGTCGTCATTGCTGCTGAAGTTTGTGTAGTCAACATTTGGTCAAATGATCGCGGAAATGAATGTGGGACGTACGACGAACGTACCCGTTGGTACAGTGCGGCGAAATTTGACGTTAGTGGGCTATGGCAGCAGACGACAGACGCGAGTGCCGTTGCGAACAGCACGACATAGCCTGCAGCACCTCTCCTGGACTATTGACGACTGGAAAACTGTGGCCTGGTCAGTTGAGTCCCGATTCTAGTTAGTAAGAGCTGATGGTAGGCTTCGAGTGTGGTAGAGACCTCACAAAGCCATGGACCTATTTTCTCTGCCTCGTGATGACTGGGTGTTGTGTGATGTCCTTAGGATAGTTAGGTTTAAGTAGTTCTACGTTCTAGGGGACTGATGACCGTAGATGTTAAGTCCCATAGTGCTCAGAGCCATTTGAACCATTTTTGAACCATGGACCTAAGTTGTCAACAAGGCACTGTGGAAGCTGGTGCTATCTGGTGTGTTACAAGGTGGGCTATGTTTACATGTCTAGCTGAACTGATCATTGACTGGAGATGGTTATCTTCGGCTATGTGCACACTATTTGCGGCCATTCATGGACTTCATGTTCCCAAACAACAATGGGATTTTTATCTATGATAGTGTACCATGTCACCGGACTTCACTTGTTCGTGATTGGTTTGAAGAACATTCTGGACAGTTCGGGCGAAAGCTTTGTCCATCCAGATCGCTCATTATGAACCCCATCGAACATTTATGCAACGTATTCTGGAAGTCAGTTAATGCACAAAATCATCACCGAGAACATTTTCGCGGTTATGGACGGCTATAGAGGCAGCGTGCCTCAATAATTCTGCAAGAGACTTCCAACGATTCGCTGAGTCCATGTCACGTCCTGTTGAGACACTACCCCGGGTAAAAGGAGGTCCGACACGACATTTGTAGGTATCCCATGACTCTTGACACCTAATAGTACACTACTGGCGAAATTTAATCGACAGGAAGAAGATGCTGTGATATATTAATGATTAGCTTTTCAGAGCATTCACACAAGGTTGGCGCCGATGGCGACACCTACAATGTGCTGACATGAGGAAAGTCTCCAACCGATTTCCCATACACAAACAGCAGTTGACCGGCGTTGCCTGGTGAAGCGTTGTTGTGATGCCTCGTGTAAGGAGGAGAAATGCGTACCATCACGTTTCCGACTTTGATAAAGGTCGGATTTTAGCCTAGAGGAGAAATGCGTACCATCACGTTTCCGACTTTGATAAAGGTCGGATTGTAGCCTATAGCGATTGCGGTTTATCGTATCGCGACATTGCTGCTCGCGTTGGTAGTGATCTAATGACTGCTAGCAGAATATGGAATCGGTGGGTTCAGCAGGGTAATACGGAACGCCGTGCTGGATCCCAACGGCCTCGTATCACTAGCAGTCGAGATGACAGGCATCTTATCCGCATGGCTGTAACATCGTGCAGCCACGTCTCGATCCCTGAGTCAACAGATGGGAACGTTTGCAAGACAACAACCATCTGCACGAGCAAAAAAATGGCTCTGAGCACTATGGGACTCAACATCTATGGCCATCAGTCCCCTAGAACTTAGAATACTTAAACCCAACTAACCTAAGGACATCACACAACACCCAGTCATCACGAGGAAGAGAAAATCCCTGACCCCGCCGGGAATCGAACCCGGGAACCCGGGCGTGGGAAGCGAGAACGCTACCGCACGACCATGAGCTGCGGACTGCACGAGCAGCAGCATGGACTATCAGCTCTGAGACCACGACTGCGCTTACCGTTGACGCTGCATCACAGACAAGAGCGCCTGCGATGGTGTACTCAACGACGAACCTGGGTGCACGAATGGCAAAACGTCATTTTTTCGGATGACTCCAAGTTCTGTTTACAGCATCATGATGGTCGCATCCGTGTTTGGCGACATCGCGGTGAACGCACATTGTAAGCGTGTATTAGTCATCGCCATACTGGCGTATCACGCGGCGTGATGGTATGGGGTGCCATTGGTTACGCGTCTCGGTCACCTCTTGTTCGCATTGACGGAACTTTGTACAGTGGACGTTACATTTCAGATGTGTTACGACCCGTGGCTCTACCCTTCATTCGATCCCTGCGAAACCCTACATTTCAGCAGGATAATGCACTACCGCATGTTGCAGGTCCTGTACGGGCTTTTCTGTATACAGAAAATGTTCGACTGCTGCCCTGGCCAGCACATTCCCCAGATTTCTCACCAATTGAAAACGTCTGGTCAATGGTGGCCGAGCAACTGGCTCGTCTCAATACGCCAGTCACTACTCTTGATGAACTGTGATATCGTGTTGAAGTTGCATGGGCAGCTGTATCTGTACACGCCATCCGAGCTCTGTTTGACTCAATGCCCAGGCGTATCAAGGCCGTTATTACGGCCAGATGTGGTTGTTCTGTGTACTTATTTCTCAGGATCTATGCACCGAAATTGCGTGAAAATGTAATGACATGTCAGTTCTAGTATAATATATTTGTCCAATGAATACCCGTTTATCATCTGCATTTCTTCTTGGTGTAGCAATTTTAATGGTCAGTAGTGTATTTGCAGACTGAATAGTAAGGATGGTAGCTACAACCCTGTCTCAATCCTTAATCAGTTATGACTTTCCTTTCAAGTCCTTCGAGACTGCTGTCTGTTTTCTTTACGAGATGTAAACAGGCTTTCGCTCCTTGTATTTCATTCCAGATAACTTCTGAATTTCAGTGGGGTATTCCGTTGAACACACATATTCAAACTTGGAGTTTTTTGAGTAGCATAGAAATCTGATATTCCTGGAACGTACTGGCAAGTCTTTTTCATTTATTGAACAGTTGTTCAAGCAGTAAGTAATCTTCCGTGAGAACTAGTGGACGACCTCTCCAACAAATTTTTGGTTTTCCGGTGAGATTTTCAGATAACCGTAAAAGCTGCAAGAGATATAGCTCGACGTCTATAGCTCAGTTTTACCAACTGAATGTGACCAGAATGAATTTTACACTCCACAGTGGAGTGGTGAATGAAGGCTATGTGTTAGACCGTGACTTGAACTTGGGTACTTGCCTTTCACGGGTGAAGTTCAGAGCAATTATTTTTGTTAGTTTTATAACCACGATACTTCCAGGGCCGGCTGATGTGAAGCAGAACTATGGCTCAGGTGAGGATTGAACTCACAACCGTTTTTACTTTCTCCTTCCATGACTTGCCTTCTTCGCCTGGCTTCACTGCCTTTAAATTTCAGTTCTTCATTAGAAAATGCGATTTTCCCAGAATGAATATCATCCCTCTTTTCCTGTAGATAGTTGCCATTTGCTAAAAGAAGCGGCTACTAAATTCACTAAAGTCTTCTGAAGGCGGCCTGTTGTACCTTGGTATATTTTTTAGACTTTCGTTTCTAGCCAGCTCTGTAATAGAAATTTAATATATTTTGCTATTCCATTTTTAAAAGATGGCATTCATCTTTTATGTTCCACAGTCTTTTTCTAAAATTACCAAAATTATTTTGGAAAAACTAAGGTTTTTCCAAACGTGAAAACATTTTCCAAGGTGCAACGTGGACATGTTCTTAGTACCAATATTAGATCGAAATTTAATAGCATTGGAACCCATAAAATCTCGTCAATATGTATTTCTCTGTCTGTTACATTATTACTCTACTACACACCAATAATCAGTAAGTGAAAGCAAATTTAATGTAAGTATTGTTAGAAATAATTTAGTAGTTAAACGCATGTTGAAATAGAAGCTGTTGAAAACTAACACAAATTACTACCTTCAAGACAGGTTAAATTGTTAAGACGTTAAAGGAACTCAGCTCCTCTGCAAGTATCACACGTTCCATTGCAGAAGATCTTCTGTTTCAAGCCACAAGATGATACACGGCCGATAAAGTATGGTTTAACTCTCCACATGTTACATAAATAATTATAAAAAATATATAGCATTTTACTTACTGTAAAATTGTGTACCTGAAGAATTAACTACATATTTCAAATAACTTTCATATATCATACGGTTCTTAATTGAGTAGAACGCGAAATATTTACTGATGCTACGCAAAACAGAACCGTATGTCTAACAACAACAACAAAAACTGTAGAAATTGGCGGGAACTGTATACGGCAGTATCTGCTGCGTATTCCTTCTTGCGATTCTGAAATCGGTCACTAGACAAGGCACGAGAAAGAAACAGTGTGCTCCTGGGTAAACTCATCTACGTACAACGTGTTCCCCTACCAAAACATTTTTCTTCCTTTTTAGAATCTTAAGCATGGCTGCAGCAGCAGCCACCAGTTGCGGAAGGTAGAAATCAAAAGCTCCGGACCTAGGTTTCAACTCATATAAATATGCCTTCTTCAGAACTCTTGCAGTTGCATGTTTATCCGTTACTGGCCGCACACTCCACATCTGATGGGTAGTTGCATATTTATCTGTTGCTGGTTACACACGCCACATCTAATAGGTGTATTATTTTATGTATGACAAAGGTAGACGCCGGCCGATGTGGCCGAGCGGTTCTAGGCGCTTCAGTCTGGAACCGGACGACCACTACGGTCGCAGGTTCGAATCCTGCCTCGGGCATGGATGTGTGTGATGTCCTTAGGTTAGTTAGGTTTAGGTAGTTCTAAGTTCGAGGCGACTGATGACCTCAGATGTTAAGTCCCATAGTGGTCAGAGCCATTTGAACCATTTTGAACAAAGGTAGACGGCTGTTTTTACTATTGTCAGTTTTATTTATGACTAAGCCTATTGGCATGCATGTAAAAGGTGATAAGACTTCTGAAGGAGGACATTTTATATGGGTTGAAACTTAGTTCCAGAGCTTTTGACTTCTTCCTTCCGCAACTGGTGGCTGTTTTTATTCCATATATTTTCTTCTTTCCCTGTAACAAACGTCTTCTGCTGTTTTACATGGCTCAAAATGAATACAACTGAAAGTCTGATAATATCATAGTCACTAAGCACTTCTGGTCTACTTTACTGTAAACTTCTTTGTGTAAAACGAAAAGCTATTAAATTAACTGGCGTCTTCTGCCGTATATATTTACAAACAACACCAAAAATGGTTCCATGTTCCAGTGTCTCATTATTTTCCCTCCACGTAACTAATTAATCTGCTTCTAATAAATACAAATAAAATGAACACAACTGAAGATCTGGAGATACAGTGCCATAGTTCGCCTACGTCAACTCACACGCCCTTAAGTGTTTATCAATGCAGTAAACTAAACCATTTGTTTTCTTTAAAACTTCAAATAACATTTTAAATGTAATGCAGAGATAAATGAGAATAAAACTCTAAATTCAGACAATGACTTTTAAACATTCAAGTCTACATCGAAATTCTCTTTGAAAAAATCGCATGTTTCAGTGGATAGTTTTTTATCTGTTCAAGCCGGTGATGTTGTGCAGTCAAGTGTATGAAAAAATCTTCTTTGCTTTTTTTTCTTTTGTTAATATGTAGAACACCGTCTGTCCCATTAACCAGTTAAGTGCATTTCTTTTAGCGTTTGGGAATAGGACTTCACCAGGATTGAGTAGTTTACCCAGAGTGGTTGCACTGGCTGTAGTTCTTAGTACGTTTGCTACTTTATGTCCAATGTAGCACCATACTTCTTTTGTATTGACGCAGACAATTGTGTGTTCACTGTGTCGGGTTTGAGTTGTCCCAGTTCAGCAAGCAATTTTAATGCATTAGGAACTTAATAATTGTGAACGATACCATACGATGAAAGGATAAGGAAGTAACGGAATGACTAGCGAATCCTCCGTTCCGCCACGGGCCACTCACCGACAGTCTAAATATAAAGTTGTAACGTTCTCTGGCAGCACGCATCCAAAGTGAAAGTTAAAAGAACATTTCGATGTATAATGCTCACTGTAACATATAATCCATATATATTTCTGTTAATTGAATGTCAAAAGGACACTTAATTTTGTGAGGAAAACGATAATTATGAATTTTGCTATTATAATTGATTATTCAAAGAGTGTGAAATACTATCTGTGGCGGAGGATGTGAAAACCGCCACAGAAGAAACGATATGTAATTAAAAATGACAAAGACTGTACAAGAATTACTTAAGATATAAATAGGCAATATATTGTAATAGAATCGCCTGTCTTCTGCACGGACTGAATGGAAGAGGATTTTATCTTGTGCATTCACGGGTGGAAGCAAGATGCAGCTTTTGTAAATTTTCATTCAAAAAAAGTGATATATTCTGAACATATCGTAAAGTGTATTTAAAAGTGGATAATTTTCATGAGAGCTTATATATATATTTAACAGCTGAGGTCATCAGTCCCCTAGAACTTAGAACTACGTAAACCTAACTAACCTAAGGACAATACACACATCCATGCCCGAGGCAGGATTCGAACCTGCGACCGTAGCGGTCGCGCGGTTCCAGACTGAAGCGCCTAGGACCGCTCGGCCACCACGGCCGGCTTCATATAGTAAAGATAGTCTTATGCTTCAAAGACAGTCGGGGTATATCCAGTTAAACAAAAAGCCACTGCAACGTGAAAATGTTTGCTAAGTTCGATGGACAATAATATTTTCATTCTTGCACAAACAGCTTTAGTACTTGAATAAAAGTAAAATTTGAATCATTGTTTTTGAATATTCAAAGAAATTAATTTTTATTAATCTGCAACAGAATATTTCATACGTAAAGTAATAATCACAGATGAAAAATTTATTGCAACCTATCATTTCTCATGTCCATCCATGTATATGTTAAGTTCAATCTCAACGGTTTCCCAATCAAATTAAACGCAAAAAGTAACGAAAGTTTAAAACCAGACTGTCAACTCCCGAACAATTAAAACAGACAGAATTGCATTAAAAAGTTTACTGAAGAGAAACGAGCATCCCTTAGGCCAGCGCGGAAATGTGTCAGACTGACGTGGTTACCGCCTCACCTGTATGTGTAGGGCCCGACCTCGTTGACACGCGGCCTCAAGTCCTTGCCGTCATACAGCTGCTGGGGGTTGCTGTAATTTAAGACGTAGATCTTCATGAGTGGCTGCACCGGCGGCTTCTGCCACCACATGAACGCCTGCGTGTTGTTTTCCAGCACCACGCTCTGTAACAGTGCGTACCACGCACAAAGATTTAATCGTGAGTCATCCCCAACCATCTGCCGCAAATTTATTTATCGTACGCCAGTGCACATAGCCTGAAAACATACAAATATAAAATTGTATAACATATACAGAAGTTGTTTTAAGATAGCGTTGCATTTTTCTATAGGAGGTACTATCAGTCAAAACAAGAAAAAAATTTCATACAATGATGTGTCCGGAAATCACTACCTGTTGGATATAGAGTAATGTGTCTTCTCATCCCCATCTGCCTGTTAAGTAAAACTACATACTGTAGGCAGTTCTGCGTGTGGTTACTTACGCATCCTGAAACATCCTTCAGCCTTTATTCGCAGTGAATCACTCGTTCTTTCAAACACACCTGGCTCCATTCGAGCAGTGCTTCAGACATTGATTATTTATGCTAATGATATTCAGTCCATAACAAACTATGCAATAGCTATCCTATATGCAGATGATACCACGTTAATATGCTGCAATCCAAGCTATTCGCAGCTCGAAGTGGAATCCAGTACTGCAGCAGGCATAATTCTGCAATATTTTAATGAAAACAAACTAAAATTAAACACAAATAAATCTGTCTACATTGAATTTGATCTTGGGAGGCAAAAAACTCATGAAAACCAAATCTTAATGGATGATGAATACATTAAAAAACAATACTCGACCCAATTTCTTGGCCTGACACTTGATGCAGAGTTAAACTGGTCTGATCATGTGAATGATATTTGCAAAAAGCTATGTACTACCATATATGTCCTAAGAAAACTGACACCTTTTTGTAACATCACCACTCTGAGGCAAATATATTTTGCACTATTTGAATCCCATCTAAGCTATGGGATAGAGGTATGGGGATCCAGCAGTAAAGGTAATATGAAAAGTGTACTGATCTTACGAAAGCAGGCACTCAGAATTATGGGAAAGAAACGTGCCAGGGAGTCCTGCAGAAATTTGTTTAAAGACTTGAAAATACTAACTGTATGTGCTGAAGACAATCATTATGGCAGTAAACAGTAACAAAACACTTAATAAAGAAATACACAATCACAGCGCTAGAGGTAGAGAGAGACCCCACATCATCTCCCATAGAACAACACTTTATGAGAAAAGCCCTCACTATGCAGGCATAAAACTACTGAATTGCTTGCAACCTAATATCTCCAAACTGCCCATTACAAAACTAAAAACGAAATTAAAATTATGGCTCCTAAACAATCCTGTATATTCAATAGATGAGTTTCTAAATTTAGTACACTCTTATGATGGAAGACCATCTATCTAAAAATATATGTAATCTCAGATCTCAGACTGTGTCACAAACTGTAAATACTTGAATGTAAGATATGAATACTGTGTCACAAACTGTAGATTCCTTAATCTAAGTGTGGCAATAACAAATTTTTTTTATGTATAGTCCATATATGTAATTCTGTCCTCTCAACTAAATTTAGAAAAAGTTGTGAAGATAAAAGTGCCAGCCAATAATGTGTAACCCTAGTAAGAAGGCTCCGACTTATCTGGAACAAAAAAAAAACCTTTTTTGTAATCAGTTGATGTTGGATCAAAATTAAATAAACAAACATTGGTAACACGCTCCTGTAACGTCTGCATATCGTCGATGGGTTGAGAGTGCGCTAATGCCTTTAAAAATTACCACAGCCAAAAATCCGACGGATTCGGCTCCGGTAACCGAGGAGACCATGCTGCCGGACCTCTTCGGCCAATCCATCGACCACGAAACGTTGCGATGGAGCACAGTACTGACCAGTCTGAACTAGAATCTTAAAAAACATGAGTAACCTGTATTTGTTCCTTGTTTCCTTTGTCGTTCCTGCCTAACAATGACTAATTCTGTCCCTGAAAACTACCATTGTTTAACTTTCTGTTGCCTAATGGTTCCCAACAATTGCTGCAGCTTTATCTGAAAGAAGCTGTCTGCATCATCACTATTACTTGCTAAATCGTGTTAAAAGAAACGTAACCAAATACATCTCTGTCAATTTTTATTGTACACAAATGCCTTGCAATAACAAGTTGAAATTTTGCCACATATCATATTACGGTCTACTTATGCAGTGTTTGAAATTTGGCTTCGATATCACTTGTCCCTTTTGTGCTACCACACTTAGAAAATCCGTGTTTTTCAGATAATTTATCCAATTTTTGTATTTTCGTGTGCATGTAACTGTTTGTGTGACTGATATGGACAAGATGAGTTCTGTGTGTGTTTAGGCCACATTTAGCTTACCACAAAAAAATTGTACCCTTTTTGAGTGAATTATATTTGGCATAGAGGGGACCTACAATATGTACCTTTAAACGTATTACATTTTTTAATCACATTTTGGAATTTTTTATTTTCCCTCAGAAATATGTTGTTGGTGTTTTGATTCATAGAGTGTGTTCTCTAAGTGGATGTTACTGGGTTGTAAGAATTTCACTGGACTGTGCGGAATAGTTCCAAAGCTATTAAGACCTGAAGTTAGATCTGAAGATAGATTGCCAGATGCGGGTTGCAATTTTCGGGCCACGCCACCTTTTTTTACAAGCCATAATTCTGAAACTAATTGGCAGAGGAACTTAAAATTTTGTACATGAGAGTTCCACACTTGGTAGCATTGGTGTGCTAAATTTCAGCCAAATCTGAGACTATCAGCTGGAACATTTTCTCAAATTGGTTGAATTGACATGGAGTGATCCAGTTGCTCGATCAGTAGAAAATGGGGTGGCGACCCGTCTTGCAGAAGCCACGGAAGTTGCCTTCGCTGCTGCCGTATTGAGCCCCCTGCGGTCGAATAGTAAAAGACCTGTTTCCCACTTTCGATAAGTTCGCCGAACAGTAACATCCGTTTTCGGTTGGCGGCGCTTCGCTACTCCATTCCACGGCCACGCGGACGGGTCACTCAGGCCTATACGTAGTCAGTGTACTGTATGTGGGCGGTGAGCTTGATATAATAGCAAGTGCTGGTGGCAGACGGTCATAAATTCTGTTTCCACAAGTGTCTCGTCGATGACGTTGGTAGATAAAGTGTACGAGGAGAACATGTAAGTGTTTTGCAAAATTAAATTATTTAAGCTCTATCGTCGGTTTTCAGTTGGACCACAATCATGAAGAGCATGACTCTTGTTTATTAAACCGGCAGAGAGTTAGTAATTCTGTGAAGAGAAGAGGCTGAAGAAAATTAGTGTGAAGGCCCCTCCAAACTTACACGACTTGCGTTAGCTGTAACGGTGATACCGACACTCTCACAACTCAGGATTTGTTTCAAACAAGGAAAAATATTAATGGCACTCGATTACGCAACCTTCCAAAGTCGCCAAATAACTTACCGTGAATGACACTGGAAAGAGTATTGTGGGTTTCTCATGCCCAAGCAATTTGGATTTTTTGAAAGTGTAGATAACTTTATTTTTAGATGGAACCTTTAGGAGTTGCCCTAAGCTGTTCCACCAAATACTTGTAATTCACGAGGTAAATGAAAAAAAAAAACTATTTCTCACTTGTATTTTTTTTCTTCCAAACTAAAAGAATGAAACATGCAACGAAGCCTTGTCCTTGATAGCATATAACACCAACCTGCACGTTATTTATGTTTATTTTTAGACGGCATTTCACAAGGAAATTACTTGCGTTTGACCCCAAACGAATATGCAGGGCTGCAGATTTCATCTTGGGCAGACATGGTGGAGAAAGATCCAGTCATTGGGATTGCCAAATGATTTTAATTCAAAGGAATCTGAAATTGGAAATTTTCTGAAAACTTTGATTGAACTGCTCCTCCTGTCCCCTACACAAATTGAAGATTACTTCGTCGAAGACCTAATGTCCCGCAAACATAATAATCAACATCTGGATGATATTCTTCCAGATAGCGACCTCCCCCCAGATTATGTGGGTCGACTTTAGTAGTACGAAGGCTGCCAAGAAAGTAATGCACCGCTTGTTTTTCTCAGCTGAAAACTATGCTACGAATGCGAAACGTGATGTATGTATTATCTGAAGTCTCCTGAGTGAGCGCGCCAAGTTTCCGTCACTTCCGACAGATAGCGTAGCTGCAGGACAGTTTCAAAATGGCGTTTACAGGTGATGTACGTTGCCGTCATTGGATTTCTCACTGCAGAGAAAGAAACTGTGGGGAACATTTATAAATGCTTGTGCAAAGTCTATGGAGCATCTGCTGTCGACCAATGTACAGTTAGTCGCTGGGCACAGAGGGTGAGATCATCAGAAGACGGTTCGGCGGTGCTCCACGATTTGCAGCGGTGGGGGAGACCATCCACGGCTGTCACACCTCACATGTTGCAGCAAGCTTCCACTTGTTATGGCCGTTAAAGGATGCCATTCGTGGAAGACATTTTGAGGACCATGAGGAGGTGATTCACACAGTGAAGCACTGGCTCCGCCACCAGGACAAGGATTGGTATCGACAGGGCATACACGCCCTTGTTTCGAGCTGGAGGAAGGCCATAGAAAGGAATGGAGATTGCGCGAAAAAATATGATGTACAGATAAAACGCCATTCTTTCGTGTGTGTAATTCTCATTACGTTCAATAAAGAATTGTTGAAGAAAAAAATGCGATGCATTACTTTCTGGGCAACCCTCGAAGTCCTGAACAGTCTATTAACTGCTGTGAGGCATTCCGTTATAAACTGAGCGCTCAATTTTACTCTTCACATCCCAACATATTCCATCGGTTAGAGACATTAAAGGCTGTTGAAACTGAAACTTATGTTACAATGAGAAGTGAGGAGAAAACCACTCCCAAAAAAATGCAGGACAAATAAAACTACGTGAAAGAACAATCAGAAAACTGTCTAATTTAATCATTACCAATTATGAATATCTTCAAAACATCTGCTATAAGTTTTTCCTACCAACATAATTTTATTATTTATGCCTGAAAATTGCAACTTTGCTGGTACTGTACTTACATTATGCGAATATCAAACATTTTTAACCATTCCTACTGCATGTAAAACCTTTGTGTTCTGCCGTATGGCAGGTCTTGTCATGGGGGAAGCCTCGTCAGAGAGCTCCACCGCACGAGCGTCTAGGGAAGTGATTCCAGTGGTGGTTTCCCGTTGCCTTCCACTGATGATGATGAAATGATAATGAGGACAACACAACACCCTGTCCCTGAGCGGAGAAAATCTCTGACCCAGCCGGGAATCGAACCCGGGCCCCTTGGCGTATAAATGCGGTAACAGCTAATGGGAATCAAGTATCCTGTTTCCGACTCAGTTCGGGGTCAGCCATTATCTTCTTGCAAGGGTAACGCTCTCGAACAGCGCCGCTAATCTACCGCGCAGAAATCGGCGATACGCAGCACCTGTTAATGTTTGATAAAGTGTGTGGTTCTAAGAGTCTGTTACCGATAATTTGCGCCCATACATTGTTACTGAAGCGATCTTGATGCCTCGCCTTCGTGATCCGTCAAGGATTTTCACGTGCGCACTCGTGCGTGTTGTGGTACTTCACTGTGTCATCTATTGTGAATCCTGCCTCATTATAAATAAAATGCAGGCTGTGAACTGCGGATCTTCAGCAATCTGTTGTAGATGCTAATGGCGGAACTGTAATCGGGCAAGCCGGCCTGTGTGGCCGAGCGGTTCTAGGCGCTACAGTCTGGAACCGCGCGAATCCTGCCTCGGGCATGGATGTGTGTGATGTCCTTAGGTTAGTTAGGTTTAAGTAGTTATAAGTTCTAGGGACTGATGACCTCAGCAGTTAAGTCCCACAGTGCTCAGAGCCCTTTTTTTTTTTTTTTTTTTTTTTTTTTTTTTAATCGGGCAGGGTGGTCTGGTGACGAACAGCTTGCACGTGTTGCATGTTACAGGGAGGAAGCAACTGTTCGTATAGGAATACCACGTAAGAGTATGGTTGCTGCCTACAGAACTCGAGTTCCTCGCACACCTGTTTCACTGCCACCTTCTACATTGTAAGTAGGCTGTCTAGGTTTTTATGTTGGTAAAGTCACGTAGCGCTCTGTATGAAAATCACTGGCTGTGCTGTGTGCAGTCTGTGGCTGGTTGGCATTGTTGGAATATTCGCTATTGTAGTGTTGGGCAGTTGGATGTGAACAGCACGTAGCGTTGCGCAGTTGGAGGTGAGCCGCCAGCAGTGGTGAATGTGGGGAGAGAGATGGCAGAATTTTGAGAGCGGACGATCTGGACGTGTGTCCATCAGAAAGAGTAAATTTGTAATACTGGATATCATGAATTAACATATGATGATGACTTTTGGACATTATTAAGGTAAATACATCTCTATCAAAACCTTTCCTTTGCTAACTATGCCTATCAGTAGTTACTGCCTTCATTAGTTAGAGTTTTTCATTTAGTTGGCAGTATTGGCGCTCGCTGTATTGCAGTAGTTCGAGTAACGAAGATTGTTGTGAGGTAAGTGATTCATGAAAGGTCTAGGTTATTGTTAGTCAGGGCCATTCTTTTGTAGGGATTATTGAAAGGCAGATTGCGTTGCGCTAAAAATATTGTGTGTCAGTTTAGAGTTGATCAGAATAAGTAAAGAGAGAAATGTCTGAGTACGTTCAGTTCTGCTCAGCTGTTTGAAAATCAACTAACGTAAGAGGTTTATCAGCACAGTAATTCATAAATTTTATGTCGCAACACCTGCTCCTCCATCTTTGGCGTGCAAACTGAGTGTGCCCTGTCGCGGTCCGTTGATCAGGTTGCGAATCATTGTCTGCAGATCACCGGAACAGCCCATTGAACACTCTTGCAGATGGGATGGCGCGTTGTGGATATCGTTCGGCATACAGTTCACGGGTCTAGCGGTTTCTGCCATTGGCTAAGCCGTGACAGAATACCCTGTCTGCCATTTCCCTCATGGAATAGTAGTCTCCCTATTGCCCTGTTTACAGTACAGTTTGTTCACACTGCGCGGAATCACTGCTCTTGTCCTGGTAGCATATTGTGCGGCCTGCACAACTTCAACTGTCTGACGTAGCAGATCGTTGAGCTGCTATGACTGGTATCAACGCCTGAAACAGTGTCCAGGAAATTATAGCCATTCAGACATGAGCTATGAACTGCACCGGAAAGACAGCCTACACATCACTCATCACAAGTGAAATTGTTCCTATCACGACAGATATTGGTTTCCGGACATATCATTATACGAACTTTTATTCTACTTTTAACCAATACTAGCTCCTGTAGGGATATGTGACACATTTTCAAACACTCTCTCTGGAAGTAATGCAATTTTATATTAGATTTTTATGATCATTGTAGTCAGCCAGGTAATGATAGAATCGACTGCAGATTTCTCATAGCTCCTTGATATTCCTTTGCACTCTTGCACTAATAGGTCTTCAGTTTGTCCATGTTCCTCACACAAGACGCAGATACCGGTTTACTTCACCTATGCCTCATGCAGGTGCACGTAGCACGGCCTGTTCTTATTCTATTAACACTTATCCAAGCGTTCCTTGGAATAATTATCCCCGAAAGTTCTTGCGTCGTTCCTGCGATACCCAAGCACAAGCGACGCTGGACAGAAATTGCAAACGCAGTTTACGGACGTAGAGGGCACCAACTTAACATGTGGCATCTCCGTGATGTCATCATGTCGCAATCCAGCCAGTTGAATACCGTCCTCTGGGCATAAAAGTAGCAGATTTGTCAGTTTCGCAACAGTCAGACTTAGGCCCCGACTACGATGATGGAGGAAGTCATCGAAAGCTTTGGATTTTATTCCAAATATGACACGGCAAGTTAACGGGGAACTTTTTATTCAACTGCCCAGACGCCAAAGATTACGTAGCCAGTTTGTAAGAGGTCCGAGCAGATGTAATTTCGATGTATTGCTCATGCGCTGCCTGCGATATGCAAGGTCTCTGACCAGAGAGCAGTGTTGACTGCAGTAGGAACTGTGTAGCTGTAGCAGTAAGTTGTTGCTAGTCTGGAGTCTGCTCTGGTCTGGTATGGTGTATCGTCTTGGCTGGCCCGGTCGTGGTGCAGCGATGCTGGAGCCTGAGTATTATTGTATAAGGTAAAAAGCAGCCTCGCGCATATGTAGTAATGTTATCTCAAGTCGCATGTAAATGTTTTAAAACTCTCGTAATAATAATCTTCCTCATAAAAAGTAACTTTTAACAACCATTCATTTCAATTTAAAGAATTTACTAATTTCTCCCATCCATGATCATCCCGATTATTGCAATAGAAAAATCAGTTGCTTCCTTTCATAAATGACAGATAGGTCGGCCAGCATTGCACAGAGCTGTGCCGGAAAAATTTATTGTAAGAGCAGATATATCCGGCGACTTCATTGAGGTAAGAATTTTTCCTTTTTTTTATTCAGAATGATCTTTCAGGGCCATGACGCAGCACTGCTGTCGTCAAAAATTTACCAGGTTAAATTCACAGTGAGTTATTGAAAAGTCACAAGTGAGCGACAATTTAATTGAGAGGTTAGTTACATTGTTTTATTACCAGGTTACTGAATTCATTTTTTATTGGGACGTTACACTGAATGTGAACGACATAATTATAATTTTTACTGTTGAGAGGTTTAGGAATTTTTCCGTTTTGAGGTTACGCTAAATGTGAATGAATTTTGAGCTTAGATTAAATCAGAAAGAATTTTGTGTGGAGGTTAATGTGAAAAGAAATTTTGTGGGGAGGTTACAAATGAGAAAGAATTTTGTGGGCAGGTTACACTGAATGACGATATTTATTTATATTAATGATTTTAAATTATTGTGGGGAGGTTACAAGTTCACTCGTGTATTTATTTTCTGTGGCATCTGTTCTGTTCTGAATTGATGAAACGTTCCCACTTGAGAATTGCTTCACGCTCTTCCTCGTTTACTACAAGACTGCTGTGCCCTTACTGCGAGTAGTAAAGACACGATCATGTTTCATCAAACCATAAGCTGTGCAGTTTATGTTCCAACAATATTTCATGTTGAGAGTTTATGTACCGATAAGTTGAATAAGAGAGAGGCAACCAGCAAAACACTCACCTAAACTAATGAAAGCCACATCAGTTGCTAATAGATACTTTATTAAGAATTTGACGTTGCTTCTTAACATCACAGTTTCCGGACCCACTTGAAAATGGTCTGACTGTAATGGCCGAAACCGATCGTGGACTTAACAGAGTACCCGTTAGCAACTGAAGCGGCGTTTCATTAAATGAATGCATCTGACGAATAGCACCAACTTCCGAACGTGGAGGAACTAATATTTTTCTAAATGGATGATGAAAACAGGCATGAATCCACGTCTACAAACCATAATCATCGTCTGTCAACTTATAGTTCAATGTGTTTGTTATGCATCCTATGAGACATACGCGGCAGTTTCCATTCCATAACTCCTTCTAAATAACAAGGGTTAGTTACTATTAAACTTTTCCAATGTAATTCCAGCGAGTAACTCGCTGACCAGTCAGGTGTGGCAGTAGAATATAGCAAAATGAAAGTCAAACTTTTAAATTTTGCGTTTAAGAAATTGTCCACGTTGGAGAAGCGTGCAAACAGACCCGATACTGTAATAATCATCCCTGGCGTAGACGAACAACGGAGAATTGAAAAGTTTCTAGGTTCGGATGGAATCCCAATTCGGTTTTTCAAAGAGTACTACTCTACGGCATTGGCCCCTTACTTAGCTTGCATTTATCGCGAATCTCTCGCCCAGTGCAAAGTCTGGGAAAAAGCGCAAGTGACTCCTGTATACAAGATGGGTAAAACAACAGACCCGCAAAATTACAGACCAATATCCTAAACATCGCTACGCTGCAGAATTTTTGAACATATTTTGAGTTCGACTATAATTAATTTCCTAGAGACCGGAAAGCTTATGTCAACGAATCAGCACAGTTTCAGAAAGTATGGGTCGCGCGTAACTCAGCTTGCCCTTTTCTTACATGATATACTGCGAACAGGCGGATTCCACACTTCTAGATTTACGAGAAGCATTTGACACGTTGCCCCACAGCAGACTTAACGAAGATACGAATGTATTTAATAGGCTTATAGATATGTGAGTGGCTCGAAGACTTCTTAAGTAATAGAACCCTGTATGTTGTCTTCGGCGGCGAGTGTTCATCAGGAATAAGGGTATTGTCAGGAGTAACCCGGGGGAGTGTGACAGGACGGTTGCTATTTTCAATATACATAAATGATCTGGCATAGAGGGTGGGCAGCAATCTACGTTTGTTTACTGATGATGCTGTGGTGAACAGTAAGGTGTAGAAGTTGAGTGACTGTAGGAGGATACAAGATGATTTGAACAAAATTGGTAGTTAGTGTGACGAATGGTAGCCAGCTTTAAACGTAGAAAAATGTAAGTTAATGCGGATGTGTACACAAAAACCGTTATGTTTGAATACAGCATTAGTAGTGTCCTATGAAAGCAAAAGTGTGTAAAGTAAGAATAGAGCAAGAACTGTCTGGTGAATTCTAAGTATGGAGGGAGCTACGACAGGGAGATGTGATCTCCACAATGCTATTTAATGTAGTTTTAGAAAAGGTGATGCGGCAAATGCCGATAAACCCAGGAGGAACAATACTTAATCAACAAGTTCAAGTGGTAGCATATGCGGATGATGTAGCATTAATGGCAAGGAATGTAAGGGCACTAAAGGGGAACTACGATGCGTTAGAGGAAGCAGCAAGAGAATTAGGTTTAGAGGTAAACATAAACAAAACAAAGTATATGGTGATGGCGGAGCCCAATATAAACGGACAAAAGAATTCAGTAGTAATGGATGGGAAAGAATGTGAAAGAGTGAAAACGTTTAAATATTTGTAATAACGGAGGACAATAAAGTACCAGTAGAAATTCAATAAAGGACAGCGAGTGTAAATCGTTGCTATTTTGCCTTGCAGAATGTATTTAATTCCAGGAATGTTAGTAGGAATACAAAAATCAAAATATACACGACCATATTGAGACCTATAGTAGTATACAGATCAGAAGGCTGGGTATTGACATTATAGGAGGAGAACTGGTTATTGAGATGGGAAAGAAAGATACTGAGATGAATTTTTGGAGCAGTGAGAGAGGGAAATGGCTGGAGAGTAAGGACAAATGTAGAACTACAAACACTTTTCGAACAGATGTTAAAATTAAGCAGGGAAGAATAAGATGGGCAGGACATGTACAGAGAATGCCAGAAACTCGGAGCGTCAAGAAAGTTTTCATGGTAAACCTGATGAGAGAAGGAGAAGAGGTAGACCCAGGGGAAGGTGGCTGGACGATATGGAAGAAGATCTAAAGGCGATGGGAGTAAGAAATTAGACATGGAAGGCGATGGACAGAGAAGAATGTAGGCAGGCGATACAGCAGGCCAAGGTTCTTCAAGGACTGTAGAGTCATGCTTGATGCAGTCACATTGTTTAAATATCTGGGATCAACGTTACAAAGAAATATGAAATGAATAGAGCATGTGAGGATTCTAGTAGAAAAGGCGAATGGTCGACTTCGGTTTATTGGGAGAGTTTTAGGAAAATGTTGGTCATCTGTAGAGGAGGCCGTGCGACCTATTCTTCAGTATTACTCGAGTGTCTGTGATCCCCATCAGGTTTGATTAAAGGAAGACATCGAAGCTATTCAAAGGTGGACTCCTAGATTTGTTACCGGCAGGTTCGAACAACAAGCGAGCATTACGGAGATGCTTCGGCAACTCAAATGGGAATCCCTGCAGAAAAGGTGATGTGCTTTTCGAGGAACACTACTGAGAAAATTTAGAGAACTGGCATTTGAAGCTAACTGCAAAACGATGCTACTGCCGACAACGTACATTTCGCATAAGGACCACGAAGATAAGACACGAGAAATTAGGGCCTATATGGAGGCACATAAACAGTAGTTTTTTTCTTCGCTCTCTTTGCGAGTGGAAGAGGTGAGGAAATGACTAACAGTTGTATAGAGTAACAGCCACCATGCACCGTACGGTGGCTTGCGGAGTATGTATGTAGATGTAGATGCAATGCACATTGTAACATTACAGTTTGTTACGCACGTGCAACTTGCGTGGGGGAAAGTCGGATAGTATCGAATAGCGGATTGTGCCGGACAAAGAGCTGTTCAAGACATTTAGGACTAGTAGCAGCATCTGTTCCGCCACTGCAGTGTGAACTACTGAGGAGCAGGCCTACTTAAGTAATTCTGAATCAAAACAACAGTGCGTTTCGAAGTGACAATAAGTTATCTGTTGCTAGTGAATTCTTCTGTGAACGAGCTTATCTTTGTTGGGTTATGTTTTGTATACAATAAGTAATATTAGATTTTTAATGAATCTATGTACAGAACTGGTATTACTCTCTATATTGTAAGTTATGACATGTAAGTAACAACAGTAGGACTGCTAAACTAACTCAGCGATACGTTAGGTTCGTACCTGACAAAGAAATTTCGGGCTGTACTGGAAAAATACAGCACACGAATGGAATACAGTGGTTCACAAAAAGAAGAATTTGTTCTATTTAAAATTCCAGAAATTTGTGGTTAACAGCAGTTACGAATCTCAAATATAAATATGCAGACAGGCATAAAATCTGACACTAGTGCAAACACCAAGCGTTTGTGAACTGTGATAGTCACAGTGCAGGCTGTTCCTATCCAGTGCCTCACGGAATCGTTTTAGGACCTAACTTGAAGGACAGGAATGCTGGTTAATTGGGGAACAAGAAATAAATTTATACTGTACTGTCTTCTCAGAATAACAAGGCGAGTGTTATTTACGGCCGGCCGTTGTGGCCGAGCGGTTCTAGGCGCTTCAGTCCGGAACCGCGCTGCTGCTACGGTCGCAGGTTCGAATCCTGCCTCGGGCAGGGATGTGTGTGATGTCGTTAGGTTTAAGTAGTTCTAAGTCTAGGGGACTGATGACCTCAGATGTTAAGTGCCATAGTGCTTAGAGCCATTTGAACCATTTTTGTTATTTACGGCTGCCGCTGGTTCTCGGTTCCCATTTTGCACGTCTTTCTGTCCGGCCAATCTCCTTCCTCAAGGTCTTTGGACGCCGTTGCCTCACAGATAACTACTGCGTTCCACATTCCAAGTGGCTGTCTTCTCTTCCGTCTTCAAATTAATTTTGGCCACCTGTTGTCATGCATTCTTTCTGGATGGTCAAAACATATTGTCTCGAACCAAAGAAAGGAGCACCACTGCGCGAAAAACGGACAGCAATTTTATCTTATGGAATACATAGGTTGCAGGACGGCAGAGCGGTTCGAGAACATTTTCCCTCCTAAGGAACTTATCATTTGGCATCCCCTCCTCCACTTTCACCCGTATCTGTTTGCCCTACTTATTGTGCCATGCACTGTATACGTATCTTGCATCTTGGCGCCCGAAGCGGCCGCTAATGATAGTGATACGTCCTGGACAGAAATCTTATACAGTTGTGGCGCCTCTGGCGCTCCTTACAGCTCGGTGTCAGAAGCGATGGCTTGTGTCGGTGGGCCTTAAACCGTCTCTGAGGGGAGGATAGCGTTGTCGGGTGGTGGACTGCTGGCGTTTCGTTTGGATAGGAGATGGAGAATGTTCCCGAGTACGGCTTCAGACATGGTAGAAACGCGCTGCAGTACGGGTCTGGAACTGCAGTGTGAAATTGTGGAGCTGTTGTTGATTCATGTTGAAGAGGGTTTATGTTTTAGTGCAGTACTGATGCCTATAGCATACATAGAAGACCGCTAACCTTCTTTCCTTCCCGTCTGGGCAAGCTGTGCTGTGACTAGGATACATGTAAAGCTTACTGGGACAGGGTAAATGCTAATTATAATGAAGTCCATAATTCAATTGTAATACTGGCATTTAATTTGATATTTCCAACAACTGACAAACTTTACAAAAAAAAAAAGTGTGCATTTCTTTGTCCACTCACACACTCCTGAGAATGGCACATTAACAATTCGCAATTATGCGCCCCTATTACTGGCAACTACATTGATGAAGGCACCTCGCAAGGGTAACTACAAGATCAATAATATTAGATAAGTTGTTGGAAGTGGTTAAGCGATGGTGAAAATCTCGCTTCTGAGCACACAAAGAGCTCTACCGCAGAACTCTGCACGCAACACGCGTTGGTGCAATGCTGCGATACAAACCGTATATCTCCCTTCGAAGACGACGGCCAAGACGCCGTCTCCAAGTACGTACCGCTCGATGGCTGAAGGCGAAGTCCTCTTTCTCCACAATTCTCCCGTCTTCCACGCTTACAAAAACGCGGCGGAAGAATACTCAGTTTCGGCCAATGTCTAACGCTCTAACATCACCGAAATCCCTCCAACGGCATTTCTGAGATTCTAGCCAATGATCGAGTAGGTCATATCGCCCCTAGGCAAGCGAAATTCCCGTCTTCGCCACGTGTTGCCCAGCACAGGTGGCTCCGGATGCCGGGGTATCCCCAAAAGCGCCGTATTGTCCCGCGAGCTAAGGCCAGGTGCAGACTTCATATTCCACAATTCTCAACTTCCGACACTTTTCACCAACGCTTTAAGTTAGTGACTTAATCA
This sequence comes from Schistocerca nitens, assembly GCF_023898315.1. Classification (NCBI taxonomy): domain Eukaryota; kingdom Metazoa; phylum Arthropoda; class Insecta; order Orthoptera; family Acrididae; genus Schistocerca; species Schistocerca nitens. The sequence continues at coordinate 145,533,333 of NC_064622.1, read as the reverse complement.
CGCAGACATGCAGGGAATACTGCTCGAGAGTGCCTCATATTTATCGTAATTCAATAAAGTCAATGATCTGATGCCCATGCCAGTCCCTTTATTATTAATACTAATGTTGGTAAGCTAACGTATAAGTGCCCAAATCCTGGCACCTTACATAGCACCAAGTTCTATTCTGCATTCAAGAACTTCAAGAACTCAGCCTTGTAGCCACAAGAGAAAGTAGTTTGCGTATTCCTTACGTCGAAAAGAGCAATGAGCTACCACTAAGTAGTTCTTTGGGCGGTACTCACGTCCTGAAGAGTCCTCTTGTAGACGTCGTAGGCCCACATGAAGACGGAACCACCCAGGCTGGCCGCCAGCAGAATACTAAGGAGGAGCGTGCCTGCGAAAGCAAAGAAACTGTCTTGCTTAAATGCTCAATATTAAGACTTGTGGCAGTTACCGTTGAAATTCTAAAAACGATATACACCTGCACAAAAGTCCAACGTTTTGGCTCACTATGTTACTCGGTATATCAAGCAACAAAATTAACTTTAACGTAGGACCTATTCCGAAAGTCTCTCACTGTTAGAGTCTCACAAAGTAAATATTACCTGTCAGTCCTATATACACTACTGGCCATTAAAATTGCTACACCACGAAGATGACGCACTACGGACGCGAAATTTAACCGACAGGAAGAAGATGCTGTGATATGCGAATGATTAGCTTTTCAGAGCATTCACACAAGGTTGAAGCCGATGGCGACACCTGCAACGTGCTGACATGAGGAAAGTTTCCAACCGATTTCTCATACACAAACAGCAGTTGACCGGTGTTGCCTGGTGAAACGTTTTTGTGATGCCTCGTGTAAGGAGGAGAAATGCGTAATCACGTTTCCGACTTTGATAAAGGTCGGATTGTAGCCTATCGCGATTACGGTTTATCGTATCGCGACATTGCTACTCGCGTTGGTCGAGATCCAATGACTGGTAGCAGAATATGGAATCGATGGGTTCAGGAGGGTAATACGGAGCGCCGTGCTGGATCACAACGGCCTCGTATCACTAACAGTCGAAATGACAGGCATCTTTCTGCATGGCTGTAACGGGTCGTGCAGCCACTTCTCGATCCCTGAGTCAACAGATGGGGACGTTTGCAAGACAACAACCATCTGCACGAACAGTTCGACGACGTTTGGAGCAGCATGAACTATCAACTCGGAGACCATGGCTGCGGTTACCCTTGACGCTGCATCACAGACAGGAGCACCTGCGATGGTGTACTCGACGACGAACCTGGGTGCACGAATGGCAGTACGTCATTTTTTCGGATGAATCCAGGTTCTGTTTTCAGCATCATGATGGTCGCATCCGTGTTTGGCGACATCGCGGTGAACGCACATTGGAAGCGTGTATTCGTCATCGCCATACTGGCGTATCACCCGGCGTGATGGTATGGGGTGCCATTGGTTACACGTCTCTGTCACCTCTTGTTCGCATCGTCGGAACTTTGAACAGTGGACTTTACATTTCAGATGTTTTACGACCCGTGGCTCTACCCTTCATTCGATCCCTGCGAAACCCTACATTTCAGCAGGATAACGCACGACCACATGTTGCAGGTTCTGTACGGGCCTTTCTGGATACAGAAAATGTTCGATTGCTGCCCTGGCCAGCACATTCTCCAGATCTCTCATCAATTGAAAACGTCTGGTCAATGGTAGCCGAACAACTGGCTCGTCACAATACGCCAGTCACTATTCTTGATGAACTGTGGTATCGTGTTGAAGCTACATGGGCAGCTGTACCTGTACACGCCATCGAAGCTCTGTTTCACTCAATTCCCAGGCGTATCAAGGCCGTTATTACGGCCAGAGGTGGTTGTTCTGGGTACTGATTTCTCAGGATCTATGCACCCAAATTGGGTGAAAATGTAATCAAATGTCAGTTGTAGCATAATACATTTGTCCAATGAATATCCGTTTATCATCTGCATTTCTTCGTGGTGTAGCAATTTTAATGGCTACTAGTGTACTTGACTAAAAGAAGGGATAGGTTGACAGCACACATTCCGAAGAAATACTTCATTTGCTAATGAAGGAGAGTGTTGGGAATAAAAATTTTAGGGCGATATCACGGCTTGAATTCAATAAAGAACTGAGTCTAACGTAAAGTTTTGCAGAAATGAATACACTTTTACAAGATAATCGTGGAGAGCTGCACCAAACTACTGTTTGGATTGAAGACTGCAACAAATAGTATGTATAAGGGACGATCACAAACTTTCCGTGCGAAGACCGTACAGTCCAGAAACGGTATGCGAGTCAGGCAAAATGGTCGAGAGTACTGAAGCAGTCATCCCATCGACCCAACATGTTGATGATACCCGTCTGGTACACCTCGTCCTGTTGCGTGAACAAGTCCGCAACTACCTGCCGCACACCATCATCCGGTAAGAAGCGTTGACCCTCAAGGCCTTTTTTGAGGGACAGAAGGCGCAATCGCACGGGTAGGGATCAGGACTACAGGGCGGCTGCTCGACCGTCTCCCACTTGATTTGGTGAAACTTCTGCTTTACGACATTTGTGACACGGGGACGTGCGTCATCATGGAGCTGCAACAGCCCTTGTGGCAGTTTCGCCTTAAGTGCCCTGTATATATTCTTCATTCGCCGATACGGTGGTGGAAATATTTATTGCATCACCATGAATTACTTCGTCTTTTTGCAGCAATTTGCTTCATGTTATACCAGTCCCATTGTTGCTAAACTTTGACATATTCTTGCCTTAATAATCTGACTTATTCACACATGTTTTCCAACAATACACAACTTTGTTATTGTCGTTTGGTTTTACAATGAAACCAGTGTTTATACTGACATTTTGAGTTGAGACTTCGCAGTGAGAAGATGGGCAGGTCAGTTGAATTAACGCCAGAAAAGAAATCTGCTACACAGGTCGTCTGCACTTCATCAATGGCACTGTCAAGGTAGATGCCTACATAAGCATCCTTGAAAGGAAGCTTCTGCTAACTATTAGATACCAGTTTGGAGACGTTTCCAATTGCATTTTTCAGGATGACTCAGCTCCTTGCCTTAGAGCTTTGAAGGTGACTCTTATGACTAATATTTGTACCAAACACGAAGCAGATTATGACGTACTTCTACATATCAGGTAAATTCTTTCCTTCGACAAAATGGCGTTAGAGTGGAAACAGCCCTGATCTCAATCCTATTGAGAACTGTTGGTAGGTTATGGGAAATGTCGTCACCAAAAAGAAACCACGGAAAAAGTGGGAGCTGTTGGAGACCCTTGTGCGTGTGTGGTTTCGTGAACAGAGTGAAGAGTACATTAAAAAGTTAATTCTTTCAATGCCTTCACGATTCCAAGCGGTGATTAAGGCGCTTGGTGGAGCAACAAAGTATTAAATGCACGAGTGTGTTCATATGAGGCAATACACACTAAAATCCATCAGTGTTTTGTTACATTAACATGCAGTGTTTCTTTAGACATTAGTATTCATATTTCAGAATAGCTGACATATCCACTTACACTCATTTTTCAAGAAAGTGTTAAATTATAAAAAAACATTTTTATAGACACAAAAATTAAGACTAAAAGCAAATTGACAAAAATTATTATGTATATACATTTTTGGTATAAATCAAGAGAAATCAGGCAAATTTAGCTGAGTTATTCAATGATGGTAACAAAAATTAACTGTAAGAGGTGATGCAATAAATATTTCCACCACTGTAGATGTGTACCGGTGCTTTCCTTCGGCAGCCAAGAAAAGAATAACAGCAAGCTAGTCCTGTTTGGTTGCATTTTGTAATAACGTCACCACAGCTCACGTGTCCGCATTTACCGAACGTACGTCGGAACGACAAGAATGCCACCGTAGTCATTTGCCTACATGTCGATGCTTACATACCTGCATAGGAATCGCGCTATGTTGCATATACGCTGCAGCAACAGTCTCAAACGGAAAGGCTTTGATCTACCCGTATAAATTAAATTTGGAATAAGTAGAACGGTGTAGATGAAAATGAGCCATAAGTAGTAAATTGTATATCACGCACTTTCCTCTACAAAACTGTCCGCTTACGTTATTTTGTGTGCCATTAAACAGCACCTTCCAGTTCATCATTTTGCAGTGCATTCATTAATGAAACCAATATGCAGTTGATTTGTGAATTACTGTAATGAGAGAAGAAAAACTTTTCATTGTAGAATCAATTTAATTACTTTACTGATAATAAATTTCATGTACCTTTGCCAAACAATTTTATTATGAAATTAAAGAAAACCTATTTTTTGCTGTTAATGGATTAATGGTTTCACGGTCACTTGATTTTTATCATCCTGCTGTTTCAAAATTACGGTCTATGACAAAATATGTGATTGACTGCAACTTCCAGCATAAATAAATACATTACAACAGCCATTCAACTGCTCATAATTCGTCTTCATTTTGGTTAAAAATAATTAATATCATTTAAGAGAATGACTCAGAAATAAATATTGCCGTATTATGTAACCTTCATTGTTAATTAGATAAATGAAGGAATAACTGGAAGAAAAGACAATAACGTGAAGCGAAAAAAAAGACCTACGTATACTGCTAATTTCTTCTTTATATTTTTGTATGTAGATTACAGTTTTGTCGTCGTTATGTAGCTCACTGAGCGTACAGACACCAAATCCTATTAAAAGATGTCAGTCAATTTACAGAGTATTTCGATGCTCCTTCATCGACGGATACACTAATAATTCTGAAAATTGTAGGGCCAAGCAGGACACACACGACAGAGGAAAACTTTATCCCATAGATTACGTATTTGAGAATACACAAAAGTTAGGCTTAAAGTACTATAGGTGAAATACGACAAGAATTCACTGTAGATGGAAGCGTCCAAGTGCTGCACTCAGATTTTATGTCATTGCAAAATCGCATCAAAGAGGAATATTTTCCGGAGTCTGTGTCCTCGCAGTTTGTCTGAGTACAGACAGCATCAACATTGGTTGTTGGCATGCATTGGGAAGCAGCCATATCGAGAGACGTTCGATGGGCAATATCTAAGTACAGGTCACGGAAGCGGTGGTAGCCGCCATTGTTCAAAGAACGCTTGTACGTCCTCGTCGTATGAGGCGGGGTATTGATTTCCTGAATTGTACGTGGAGTCGCCTAAAGGAAGACCAGTACCTCTGGTGCTCGTATATAGAGCTTCATTATCTCCTTTTTTTTGTGGACGACTTTTTCTATCAAGTGGTTAAACGTATCTACCACTGATTTAGCAGCACGCCTAGTGCGCGTCGGCTGTTGACGGGACTTTAAACCTCACTCTACTTTCCTTACTTCTAGGAGTTGAAAAATCACTCTTCAGTATACTTATTTCTAAGATGTGATACTCTGCGACGTTAAAGATGAATATTGGTATGTGTTTCCATGTTTTCAGTTCGTTTGACGTCACTTCACTTATCAAGCTTGACGTAACAGTGTCCTTCTGTGACACAGAGAGGGGTGCTGTTGGATTTAATTATATGCCATCCCTCTGCGGTCGCAATCGCACGTTTCTGGTACACTGCTCCGTCGATCTTCTTTGTTTATCATTAGCGCCATTCTGTATTACTGTTCCAACGTTAATTATAAAATCAGGCGAAACATTACCTCTAAGAGGTTATCTGAAGAGTCTCCTCACTGGAACAGAGGAGCTGAAATTATTAGGGGTTGAGTATTAAATACCTAAAACATTACTTTTGAGAGTTTATCTGAAGTTTGTGATCAGTTAAAAACCATTCAAAAACCAAGATCGTACAAAATATTTTGCATTCAAGATAACCGGTTTCAGCCGGCTGGAGTGGCCGAGCGGATTTTAGGCGCTACAGTCTGGAAGCGCGTGACCGCTACTGTCGCAGGTTCGAATCCTGCCTCGGGCATGGATGTGTGTGATGTCCTTAGGTTAGTTAGGTTTAAGTAGTTCTAAGTTCTAGGGGACTGATGATCTCAGAAGTTAAGTCCCATAGTGCTCAGAACCATTTGAATAACCGGTTTCAACAGTCTTAGCTGTCATCTTCGGGTCTTAAACATATTGTTCGTAGTAAAACATGTTCATCTTACTCTGAACCTCATACACAGGATGTCAAGTGGATAAAACTCGGCACATTATAAATGTTTGTCATCGCTAAAATATTTAAAAACACATGGCACTTTGTACAAAGGCCATGTCCATATACGTATTACTCACTGATGCTTGTTACATGATACAAATACGGTACACAATAGCACATCTGTTTACATATTGTGGGGTATTTCAATTTTTAAATAAAAATATTAATATTTCGATCAAATTATTATTCTCTTGTAAAGATTGAGAAATCTGTTGTGAGTGTTGCACCACTTCTTGGCGGGAAGAGCAAAGACTTTTCAATTAAGTTAAGTACTGTAAGTGTTAGTTTATATTTCACCTGAAATCGTTTGCAGAAGGTGTAGCGTTTTCAAGATCAAGAACAGAGTTCGCATTGCCACTTAATTTATTTGTGTCGTGATCATGTTCGATCACGACCGGATATGAGACATAGCAACTTCGAACAGAGAAACCTAAGGGACCAGACAGAGCTGGAAATTTTCTTTGCTATACTACACCACACATTAAAAGAAGTTGGATTCAAATCACAAACAAGGTAAAATAGCAATGCGCCTCATGCCTTGGCCACGACGTTTGCCGACATGCAGTCGGTCCCTGGTAGCTGTATGAAAACTATAAAAACACCGTTATTTCTGTTCCCATTAATAGGAGATGGATGGCATAGAAATACTTTAAGTAACAAGCAGGCACTACAGCATTTGAGAGCACAATAACCAATTTAATTACCTTAGTCAGTATTTCTAACAATAGGCTCCGTACATTTCAATTTTATATCTTGCTGGCTGTTTCTTTTAATAAAGTCCTTTCACATTTTCGACCTTTCATCTTAGCTGCACACATAAATTCTTACATGGCCCTGCACAATAGTAATATTTTATCATAACTAATTAGTGATTGCGGACCACGCCATATACGCGTCCACCATCTTTAAGAAAAACTGTGGTATCAGAAGAGGATTACAGTTCTTCAGCTGTCAAAAAATAAGAAACACAAAATATCTCTATCGATACAATTTATGAACAATTCGTATTCCGCGCCGTGGCGCATAAGGTATTCTTTGAAATATCAGGTTGTCGCTGCTCAGCGACGATCTAAGAAATTTTTAAACAAATTATATGGCTTTTCTGAGCTTGAATGGTTAGATTATCGAATGTAAGTTTATTTAAGCTATCGAAATGAAGATGACAGCTAAGAGTGTTCAAAACATTTGTCTTGAATAAGAAATATATTTTGTGCGATCTTGGCTTTTGGGTGGTTTTTAACAATTAAAACAGATCGCCCTTCGATACTCTCATAATGAGATAATTCAGTTTCTGTTCAGTGTCCACGCTTAAAGAAAGTAGTTAAAAAGCGTTGTTCGACTAATACTTCATTAGTGCTCGTCAGTCTGGGATATGTACCGGATGGGGCTGATAGAAGAAAATGATAAGATACAAACAAGGGTAGCAGGGAGAAAAAAATGGCTCTGAGCACTATGGGACTTAACAGCTATGGTCATCAGTCCCCTAGAACTTAGAACTACTTAAACCTAACTAACCTAAGGACATCACACAACACCCAGCCATCACGAGGCAGAGAAAATCCCTGACCCCGCCGGGAATCGAACCCGGGAACCCGGGCGTGGGAAGCGAGAACGCTACCGCACGACCACGAGATGCGGGCGGTAGCAGGGAGATAAAATTTAAGAGATTCTGACTCACTCAGAGGCATACCCGCAATCGTTCTTCCAGCGACTCATCCGCGTCTGGAGCGGGATAATGGAACAGTGTCAATGGTAAGCAAAGTACGTTCCACCACACACCGTAAGGTGGATTGCAGAATATAGATGTAGATGTAGATGTAGAAGGAGCAGGAGTTGCCCGGCGGAAAGATATTTAATTCAGTGTTGACATCTACCGTATCATCTACAAGACATTTAATAGGCTGTGGCAAGTAGCTGAATAGATGTATGCGATTCGTTGACAACTTGAACTCTTTGTAGAAAATGTTTCTGGATTTAAGGTCACAAACACGCTTTGCGCTGAGTTTTCAGAACAGGAAAATGTTGGTAAAGATAAAAGTACTAAAATTATCCGTGAAAACTCACAGTTTGTCCACCAAGATTACCTTACCTCAGTCACTGGAATTTTCTATCTGGGGTCGTCTCAAAAGTGAAGTGCACAGTACTCCAGCCGACAAAGCTAAAGAACTGCATCAGCGAATTGTACAGTCTTATCGAACTTTGGGATGTGATACGGAACACACTGTAGCGAGGAGTGTAGTGTTGCATCCGCATGTGATGGCGATGCGCAGAACATCTTTAAAATAAACTACAGGCCATTAAAATTGCAACACCAAGAAGAAATGCAAATGATAAACGGGTATTCATTGGACAAATATATTATACTAGAACTGACATGTGATCACATTTTCACGCAATTTGGGTGCATAGATCCTGAGAAATCAGTACCCAGAACAACCATATCTGGCCGTAATAACGGCCTTGATACGCCTGGGCATTGAGTCAAACAGAGCTTGGATGGCGTGTACAGGTACAGCTACCCATGCAGCTTCAACACGATACCACAGTTCATCAAGAGTAGTGACTGGCGTATTGTGACGAGACAGTTGCTCGGCCACCATTGACCAGACGTTTTCAGTTGGTGGAAGATCTGGAGAATGTGCTGGCCAGGGCAGCAGTCGAACATTTTCTGTATCCAGAAAGGCCCGTACAGGACCTGCAACATGTGGTCGTACATTATCCTGCTGAAACGTAGGGTTTCGCAGGGATCGAATGAAGGGTAGAGCAACGGGTCGTAACACATCTGAATAACGTCCACTGTTCAAAGTGCCGTCAATGTGAACAAGAGATGACCGAGACGTTTAACCAATGGAACCCCATACCATCACGCCGGGTCATGACGAATACACGCTTCCAATGTGCGATCACCGCGATGTCGCCAAACACGGATGCGACCAATCATGATGCTGTAGACAGAACCTGGATGCATCCGAAAAAATGACGTTTTGCCATTCGTGCACCCAGGTTCGTCGTTGAGTACACCATCGCAGGCGCTCCTGTCTGTGATGCAGCGTCAAGGGTAACCACAGCCATGGTCTCCGAGCTGATAGTCCATGCTGCTGCAAACGTCGTCGAACTGTTCGTGCAAATGGTTGTCTTGCAAACGTCCCCATCTGTTGACTCAGGGATCGAGGCGTGGCTGCACGATCCGTTACAGCCATGCGGATAAGATGCCTGTCATCTCGACTGCTAGTGATGCGAGGCCGTTGGGATCCAGCACGGCATTCCGTGTTACCCTCCTGAACCCACCGATTCCATATTCTGCTAACAGTCATTGGATCTCGACCAACGCGAGTAGCAATGTCGCGATACGATAAACAGCAAATGCGATAGGCTACAATCCGACCTTTATCAAAGTCGGAAACGTGATGGCACGTATTTCTGCTCCTTACAAGAGGCATCACAACAACGTTTCACCAGGCAACACCGGTTAACTGCTGTTTGTTGAAAGGTGGCTACACTGAGCCACAGCGCCAGAGATCGCGCTAGAGAGTATTGTTCCGCCGCCTCCACTGGCAGTTCTTGTCGAGAAGTCGTAGTGGACAGTGCTTGTCCAGATGAGGCAGTAGTCAGTGCTTGTCGAGAGGTCGTGGTGGAGAGTGCTTGTCGAGATGTTGTAGTAGGGAGTGCTTGTTCCATGTTTTATGCAGTTGTTTGATGGGCTATACAGCAGATGTTGTTCCAATGGAGATATTGTAATGATTAGAGTGCATTTCGTCAATATATATGAAGGTAACAAAACTTATTCTTTTTTTTTATTATTTCAATGTCCTGAATAATGCGTCATTACAGGTTCAGTCAACAAAGCATCTGGCTTGTGTTCTTGGATTAGAGTGTAATTCTGGTTTTCTTGCGTAATTATGGTATTTCTATTTTCTTTAATTAATTCAGTATAAATGATATTTAAAATTTCTTGTGTTATTGAAGAAGAACCGTGCCAGATGCGTAAGTTGAATCACACTTCCACACACAGAACAGTTATACTTGTGCTTTGGTTTCGTAGGTTTTATAGTTGCTGGGGACTTAATTAATTAATTGTGTTAACGAAAATTTTCATTTCATTCTTTGTTGTTGTTCTATGCAGTCAGATTGCGTAATAATACTAGTCAGGGCCAACCGTTTACGACACTTCGTAATCGGACATACAGCTACGAAAAAATTAAAATTATTTGCATTCTTAATAATTAAGCCCCCATGCACGTTTTTTTTTTTTTTGTTACCTTCATATATATTGACGAAAAGCACTCTAATCATTACAATATCTCCATTGGAACAACATCTGCTGTATAGCCCATCAAACAACTGCATAAAACATGGAACAAGCACTCCCTACTACAACATCTCGACAAGCACTCTCCACCACGACCTCTCGACAAGCACTGACTACTGCCACATCTCGACAAGCACTGTCCACTACGACTTCTCGACAAGAACTGCCAGTGGAGGCGGCGGAACAATACTCTCTAGCGCGATCTCTGGCGCTGTGGCTCAGTGTAGCCACCTTTCATTGTGTATGAGAAATCGGTTGGAAACTTTCCTCATGTCAGCACGTTGTAGGTGTTGCCACCGGCGCCAATCTTGTGTGAATGCTCTGAGAAGCTAATCATTTGCTTATCACAGCATCTTCTTCCCGTCGGTTAAATTTCGCATCTGTTGCACGTCATCTTCGTGGTGTAGCAATTTTTTATGGCCAGTAGCGTATATCAGTGGACCACAAATAGTAACATGTATGTACTGAAGTAGTATCTTGCTGTTTGTCAAGATACGTCTTAAGTGAAAATTGAAGTCTATTAGATGGGGACTCAATGAAAATATATTTCCAATACATTTGTATTAACTGGGACAATACTTGATACTGAACTCATGGCGACTCTTAAACGCACACTCGCAGCTACCTCACAGACGGCTTGTTTGCGAACCCACGTTTAAATGGGAAGTTTCACCCGAGTAAATTTTTGTTGTTAATTATGGTGCGGTCTATATACAACATGAACCAGAACGGAGCCGATAAACTTTGAGCTTCGCTACTATGAAAAACATCTCTTCCACTTAACAAGTGCTCATAGCTCTTAAGGTAGGCACTTTAGAGCCGACGTTTACTGAACATTTCTTTTCTTGTTTTGTTCCATAGTATGTCCTCACGAAATATGAAAAAATAGGAGCGTCCAGTAGAAGAGATGTGTTTCACTTTATCGAAGGTGAACAAGTGCTGATAGCTCTCAGTGTATACATTTTAGAGCCTATGTTTAGTGGGCATGATTTTCTTGTTGTGGTCCATACTACCACGTCTGAAAATTTGTTGGTGGAGCTTCAGTTCACACTGTATATACTTGCATGCAACTTTTTTAAGAAGGTGTCACAGGTTTTATAAAACTAACACCTGATATAATTTTCCTAACACGCGTTTGTTTTCGAAAAATTCTATACCTACAACTTCCCTTTGCCGAAACAATGATTCCATAAGTCATTAGTGAGTGGGGATTTGCAGAATAAACTAGTTTCTTCAATTATAATTTGTAAAAATCATGCGTAATATGAACGTAACCAAACTAAGGCGTTTCATTGGTTCTAGAGTGTGGGTTTTGGAGTTGTGACCCACCTGTAGTCTATTTCTCGTGTTGTCTGAGCAGACTATTTTTAAAGCTTTTCTAGTTCCATGAGAAATAATGAATAGTATGCACTAAGTCTTGTCAAAAATTAATTTACCTAGAAATATTTCGTTAGCCTCCTTTTGAGTAACAGGACTGGTATTACTCTGCTCTTGCGCTTGAGTCATATGCAGAGTAGGACAATATTTTCATTTCTTGATCATGCAGATTGAAGAAGGATCTAAATTAGAATCCTGTGATAAAACGTAACTGACTGCAACAAATTCTGAGCGTTATTGCTGTGTAATCGGCGTGGAATTGACACACTTTGCTTTCTGCTGTACAGGTCAGTTAAAACCAATGGAACAACTGTGTCTGCTATCGCACAGTGTTTTAATTTTCGAATCAAGATATAAAGTTTAACACAGTCAAAATCCTTAGCTGAGTCACAAAATATTCACAGTGATAATAATCTCTGATTTGTTAATTGTAATTATCATATATCAAGGTAAATATAGCAATTTTCTTGCAACTCTCATTTCTCTCTGATCATATCACCTACTGAATTGTTTTACGATGTTCCACGAAAGGCATAATTGGTTACTGCGAATTTAACATTATTGTCAGTACGGTGATCATTCTCCGTGTAGTTACTTTGCTCTGTGCTAGGTTTCCGGTATGACTCCGCATCTGCTAGAACGCGCTGTTGACGTCATATCCATGTAGTGTCTATCTGGAGCTCGGCTAAGCCGAGAGACAGGTAAAACAAGCGATAAGCGGCGTGTTTGTCCTGTCGATCAATCATTGCGCGATCAACCTTGGCAATGTTGTTTCCATCCCGCTCCACTATGATCAAGCATGAACTACTGTGCGTCCACATTTGGTATGCACCTGCTGTCTGCGAACATTGCTGTAAGTATATTAACTAAGTGGAAAACGCACACTGTGTTTTGGATCGTTACGTAGTAGAAGCCGTCAGGGATATAATCACACCAGACAAAATATTACTTACTCTCTCAGGAGCAGTATAGCACTGCCTCTAACCATGATAATGCCCCCACATATCGTGGCAGAGACCCCTTAAGTTTCTTCATGTGTGCCATATCCAGCTGAAGGCAGTCGTTGAGCTAGTAATCTACGCAAAATTGACTGCAACGTTTCACCTTCTGTTCCAAAACAGTCCCAGATTACAGACATTTGATTTAGCTGACGAGTCGAGGTGCAATTGAGTGCCTGAGCGATCACCAAACTATGAAGGCAGACGTACAGCCCCTCGAATACGGCTGTTTTCCTCTTGGAAAGACGGGAATGACGCAATACAGAATTCATTTTGAAACTTTAGAAGAAGAGATAACAGTTGGCCGCTGAGAATGTTTAAATCAACATCCTGGTTCCAGTTCATGGTATCCCGAACGAGTGGGCGGAAGTCATGGTAGAAAAACACCCCGAAACATCACAGAACAATCTGCAGCATGAACTACACGCTCCACTACTGGCATTCATTTCAAGCATATACGTATATATGCAGTTTCTGAGCACCAGAAAATTGAGAATCACTGGAAAACCCGTTGTTAACTGTGTGATCCGTTGCAATAAGAGAAACATCATATTCGTGGCAAAAGAATTATTGTAACTTGCGTATTATGAGAGTATGCTATTTGAAGGCAGCAATACACTGAGGATGTACCCAAAACGCTGACTTCCCCGTGCATAGACGAACCCACTACAGTCTCCATTTCTTCCTGAACTGTCTCAGCAGCATTACGCCTTGTGCTCGGTCGGACACTACGGGGTCTATCGTCTAAACAACCCGTGGCTTCGAACTTCGAAATCATTCTCATCACAGCTGCATTTGTCAACGGACCTTTACCCGCTCGAATCCCCTTCCTATGGCGATAGGATCGTAACGCTGAACTAGCACATGCCCCATTCTGATAATACAGCTTCACTAAAAGCGCCTTTTCAGGTAATATCAACATGCTGCGACTGCTGGCGCATCTGATTCTCTCTCTCATTACATCTCCTTTTATACACGATTGTCATACGCAGTCACTGACGTTTTGCTGTCCAGCGCCATCTGTCGGACCTTTTGTCAACTTTTTTTTTGTTCCAATAAAACCTTATGTCATTCCAAGCATGTGTGTCAATTTTTACCTCTCTATCTACATTATTCCGTAGTTTATTAAGTTTTCAAATTTATACTGACTTTTTGATCACCTGGTACTTCTGTGAGCAATGGACTTTTGCCATATAGCTGACTCCAGATGTCTATTGCAAGAAGTTCGCTCGGAGACTGGTTGAGATGGACTTTCATTCATCGACAGTAGCAATTTCTTTTGGGTGTGAAACCGACTGTCATTGGCAAGCCGTGGCGCTTCAATCACTGTCAGTTAGGATCATATGCTGTGTCACATGGTTTGCGAGTGGTGCACCATAACTTTGAGCAGCTCAGGTTGATACACCAACAAATTTACATCTACATCAACCTCCTCAACCCACCTAACGGTGTGTGGCGGTGGGTGCTTCAGTGACCGCTAACTGATCCCACCTCCCCTGTTCCACTCGCGAATGGCTCGTGTGAAGAATGATAGTCGGTAAGCTCCAATATAAGCTCTAATTTTTCAAATTTTCTTGTCTTGGTCATCCCGCGAGAACTATGTGGGAGAAAGTAATATGTTACACGACTCTTCCCGGAAAGTTTTCTCTCGAAATGTCGATGATAAACCTCTCCGTGGTGCCTCTCTTTTAACGTCTGCCACTAGGGTTTTTTGAGCATCTTAGTAACGTTCTCGCACCAGCTAAACAGTCCCGTGACGAAATGCGCCGCTCTTTGTTGCATCGTCTCTATCTCTTCTGTCAGCCCTGCCTGGTAAGGATCCCAGATCGATGAAAAATACTCAAGAATCGATCGAAAAAGAGCCTTGTAAGCCACTTCCTTCATGGATGATTTACATTTCCTTAATATTCTTGCTATGAATATCCTTTGCTGTCTCTGAGACAGCAAAGGACTTGAAAGGGCAGTTGAACGGAATGGACAGTGTCTTGAAAGGAGGATATAAGATGAACATCAACAAAAGCAAAACGAGGATAATGGAATGTAGTCGAATTAAGACGGGTGATGCTGAGGGAATTAGATTAGGAAATGAGACACTTAAAGTAGTAAAGGAGTTTTGCTACTTGGGGAGCAAAATAACTGATGATGGTCGAATTAGAGAAGATATAAAATGTAGACTGGCAATGGCAAGGAAGCGTTTTTGAAGAAGAGAAATTTCTTAACATCTATTTAAGTGTCGGGAAGTCGTTTCTGAAAGTATTTGTATGGAGTGTAGCCATGTATGGAAGTGAAACATGGACGATAAATAGTTTGGACAAGAAGAGAATAAAACGATCGATGAGATTTCTGGATTGCAGCCTGATCATGTAGACTTCTTGCCACGATATTTCGGCTGGCAATCGTCAAGACATCTTCAGGTGAGTGTCCGATTGCCAGCCGAAATATCGTGGCAAGAAGTCTACATGATCCGGCTGCAATCCCGAAATCTCATCGATCATTCAATACGCCCGGAAAACTTCAAGAGTCACAAGAGAATAGAAGCTTTTGAAATGTGGTACTACAGAAGAATGCTGAAGATTAGATGGGTAGATCACATAACTAATGAGGAGGTATTGAATAGAATTTGGGAGAAGAGGAGTTTGTGGCACAACTGGACAAGAAGAAGGGACTGGTTGGTAGGACGTGTTCTGAGGTATCAAGGGATCACAAATTTAGTATTGGAGGGCAGCGTGGAGGGTAAAAATCGCAGAGGGAGACCAAGAGATGAATACACTAAACAGATACAGAAGAATGTAGGTTGCAGTAGGTACTGGGAGGTGAAGAAGCTTGCACAGGATAGAGCAGCATGGAGAGCTGCATCAAACCAGTCTCTGGACTGAAGACCACAACAACAACATGAGTATCAGTCTAGCATTTGCTTTTCTTACTATTTCTACTACTTGTTTTATGTAGTCATTCGACTTAAAGTCGCTCTGTATAGTTACTCCTAGCTATTTTACGGTGGATACCGTTTCCAGAAAACTGTCATCAATAACGTAGTTGTACAGTATTCCATTTCTTAAATGTGCGTAGTATATTACATTTATTTACGGTCAAGGTTAACTGCCAGAGCCTGCACAATTCATCAATCCTCTGCAGGTCGTTCTGCGAATCGATACTGTGCTCTGGCGTTGCTACTTCGTTATGAACAATCGTATCATCCGCGAAGAGTCTTAAAGAACACCTGACGCTTTGTACTAGATCATTTATATGACAGAGAAAAAAGACACTATCACGCTTTATTGAGATACTACGGAAATTACCTTCACGACTGTCGATTTTATTGCGTTAGGAGCTAATTTAGCAAAAAGCTTTTAAAATCCAGAAGCATTATAACAAAGGCGATTTTAGCAGAAAGAAGGTAACACGAAAGGAAAAATAACATAGCTACTACACATGCCGCAGTAGCATGGAATGTAGTCTGGCGAAACATCAGTAGTAATGTTCCTTCGTCTGATGTGAGAACAGCCTGATAAAAGATAATCACCGGCCGGAGTGGCCGAGCGGTTCTAGGCGCTACAGTCTGGAACCGCGCCACCGCTACGGTCGCAGGTTCGAATCCTGCCTCGAGTACGGATGTGTGTGATGTCCTTGGGTTAGTTAGGTTTGAGTAGTTCTAAGTTCTAGGGGACTGATGACCGCAGAAGTTAAGTCTCATAGTGCTCAGAGCCTTTTGAACCATTTGAACAAGATAGTCAATAACATCAGCACTAATGAGCGTCTCTTTGCCATCGGCTTAAGTGTAAATGCAACCTTGTTGACAATGTGCCTCATCGGTACATGTTTGGAGATCGGATTATCAACAGGAGGTAGACCAGGGAGAAAACTGCTCAAATAACTAGAACTCTCGCAAACAATGTGCCAGCTAACATTTTCTTCAGACCAGAAGAAAGTCACTACTTTCAGGTAAAACATAACTCAGTGATTTGCTTAATGGGCAAATATACAAGCTAAATTTTTAACAATATTGGGAGTGATGAACATATTGAATAGAAAATGAACATGGAAGCTGAATTCGGAAAACTTAAGTATCAGAACCACAATAAGATATATGCTAACATGCTCCGCATTGTCTTCATCAAAATTGATATAGGTTAGGGATACATGGCATCCTTGTGGATAGGGGATCAGTTGGGAAATGAGGCACTAACAGCGCCAGAGAGAGGCCTCACTACTTCTGCGTTCCCGATCTTAACCTCTCTCACAAGTGACCAAAAAAAAAAAAAAAAAAAAAAAAAAAAAAAAAAAAAAAAAAAAAAAAAAAAAAAAAAAGGAAATTTGCGGTAAGTTCCTATGGGACCAAACTGCTGAAGTCATCAGTCTTTAGGCTTACACATTTCTTAATATAACAAACTAACTTACGCTAAGGACAGCACACACACCCATGCCAAAGGGAGGACTCGAACCTCCGATGGGGGGAGCCGCGCGAACCGTATCAAGGCGCCCCTGACCTCACGGCTACCCCGCGCGGCTCACCCATGAAAAATAAATCAGAAGTACAGCAGATACAAGAATGTGACGCAAAAATCTGGTGTCTGTTACAAAGGACGAACTTGAACTTCCTAAGGATATTGGTAGACGGCCGAGACTGACAGAAATGACAAGGCAGTGAATGACTTCGCGATGTTGCTGTTCAGGACTGCTCATCTGTCCACATAATTTACCCTGGAGGAGACTTAGCTTACAGCAAGGATGAGTGATGAAGTGGGGTCTTGAATTGATGAAGAGGAATCTCAGGCTGCAGAAGAAGAAAATCTGCATGCTGAACTGCCATCAGCTGAAGTTGACAGAGAAGATATCTCTCGAACGAAGGACGTTGCTAAATTTATGCTATGTTAAGGACTGAATTCCGTTCGTCATTCTATGAATGCTTTATTGGAAATGGAAATGAGCGTTTGGCGTCATTGGCCGGGAGGCCCCTTGCGGGGCAGGTCCGGCCGCCTTGGTGCAGGTCTTATTACATTCCACTCCACATTGGTCGACGTGCGCGCCGGATGGGGATGAAATGATGAAGACAGCATAACACCCAGTCCCTGAGCGGAGAAAATCCCCGAACCAGCCGGGAATCGAACCGGGGCCCGTAGGACGGCAATTCGTCACGCTGACCACTCAGCTATCGGGGCGGACAATGCTTTAATTGGTGACTGCAATTAGCTGTCACCTTACATACTTCATGTAATAGTAAGCTAGTCATTTTAGTTACTGTTTTTGTGGAATAAAAAAGTGAGAAGGATACCTTGGTTGGAATTCCGAGTTGCTACAAATTTTTATTCGCCACCTCAATCTGCATTTATACATCATAGTTGTATGAGACTTGAAAAGGTGTCTGGAATTACGTTTTATTAAAGTATATCAGTGAGATATCTCCTGGGTGTGACAAATTTTTTGTCCGATGGCCTTTATTTCTGATCAAGGTGCACTTCCGACTTGCGCGTCACCATGGCAAAGCCATCCGCCAACACTGGGGCCGACTGACGCCGGCATAAGTGGTCTAGTCGTTTATGACTACCATGGGAAAAACAGGACGCTATTACTCTGTAACTAACAAACTGGCACCGGAGGTGAAGTAATGTTATTGAAGATGAATGGCGGGGGCGTGTGGAAGGAGAGAATGAGTCACTAGGTTAAAGTTCCTGAAGACATACCTGAAGCTTGGCAGCCAATTGGATGGAAATGAAGGAAGGAAGGAAATCAGTCAGGTCACTGATCATGAGGATTGGTGACCAGGATATTAGTGCAAAGCTTCTCAGGTTGTCATTCGGAAAATTCTTGCAAAAGCAACACTAAATAATTGCGAGCTCGTAACTATCGTGGAAAATTTGACTATTACTTAAGGTTAGCGAACTAGAAGAATTAAAGGAAATAATGAAAAACATTGAATTATAAGTTATAGGGTTACGGGAGACCAGGTGGTCTGGCATTAGCTGTTTCACAACTGAAGACTCCAGAATATATTTTGTCGAAAAAGAAAAATGGATCCAAGTGATGTAGTAGTAGTTGCAGGGGACAAACGGAAGAACAACGACGGTCTACGAGTGATGGTATTATTGGCTGGCTTTGTTCGGCCGCCTGATGCAAGTCTTTCTATCTGACCCAACTTGGCGACTTATGATGAAGACGAGATGAAATGATTAGGACAACACAGCCCCAGTCCCCGAGCGAATAAAATCTCCGACTTGGCAGAGAATCGAACCCAGGACCGTGTTATCTAGAAACAGTGACAATAACAACTACGCCACGAGCTGCAGACGGTCTGCTGATTATTTATGTAGAAGTTTCTCCAGTGGACTTTTGTGTAATACGAGCTTATTTTATTGCCATTAATAAATAGCAATGATGAGGATACTGAAGACATTCCGAGCAAACATAGAGAGTTCTTGGAATGAAAAAAATAATGTCAAGTCACGATAATAGGACAGTCTAAAGCATTCGTAAGGAACCACTAAAATCTGATATGGACTAGTAAATTTGTGTTAGGGAATAAAAACATTAGAGGTGAAAGACTGTTCGAATTTTGCGAGCACTTACTTTACTCTACTCCAAAAGTGGCAAGGGTCTTATCTACGATACGCCTGCTCTACGAGCCCCTTCTATTTGTTCTGTCGAGTGCATTGTTTGTCCAATCTATGTAGATTTTCATCCTACCTGTGTCCTCCAGGGCGTTATCTGTCCACATGATTCTGGGTCTTCCTGTTCCTCCCGTTTGAATGCTGCTTAAGGTAATGCGTTCTTGCTACATGACCTGCACAGTTCAACATTCTCTTCTTTAACACTTCGATTACGTTACGGTGTTTGTACAGCTCTCTTAATTCTTCATTTTTTTCTTGTCCTACATTCCATGTTATTTTCGTGAAATACTGGTCCAAAAATTTCTTTAGTATTTTTCTTTCGAATATTAACAGTTTTTCTTCATCATTCTTTCTAAATATTAATACTTCACATCCGTATAACAGTCTTTGAAGTTAGATATTTTTTTAAGATTTTAATAAAACTGGAAAGTGTTTTGTTCGCTGTTCCTTTACGAACACCTGTTTCTATATATGTTCTACTGTTTTTGCTAAAAAGACTCCATAGGTACTTGAAGCGGTCAACTGTATTCAAAGTGAATCCATGTACAGCCAAAGGTGCATCACTTCGGATTTTCTTGTTTTTGGCTAGATATTCTGTCTTTTCTCGTTAATATTTTGTTAACATCCATTAACATTCATTCTGAGAGCATTATGAAATCACAGGGTGTTCAGAAATTCCTGTTACAAACTTCGAACACTTGTAGATGGTGGGAAGTACATATTCAGAAAAGGAACCCATGTCCGAAAACGTATTGTTTCCGTTCTATGGCGGTTTCAGTTCAGATGTGTAACGTGTCCATATCTGCTGAGAGAAATAGAAAAGTCTCATTGCTTGTCCTGGTATGCAATATGCATGACGTGCACTACGTCAGACGGCCACCTGACGTCACTCAACAAATGCAAAGTTTAATTTGCGAGACTTCAGTAGAGACAGAGGAAGATCTGCTGGCACGAGTTGTGGCCGTTTCACTAGAAACTTAAGACACCAGTGGGATGGAGAGCGTGTACCAGAACATGTTTCGTACGTATAATGTTGTAACAACGTCGATGGTCGCCACATCGAGCCGCTGTTGTAGTGCATCGGTACTGTTCTGGACGTACAGTGTGCTGGGTTCTTTTTTGTTTTGGAATAGTGTAAACACGTAATATATGAGGGTTGGAAGTTAAATAGTGACAATTATATACACACAACCGATACAAAACAGTGTTTACACCTGTTACTGTCTTTCAAAGTCGTCACCAGCATTGTGTAGAATCCGTTGCCAGCGATGTGGAAGGCGTTGTATACCGTTACCAGAGCCTGTTCTGTTGGTGGTGAAAATGGAGCGGTCTACTGCCTGTCGAATCTCTGGAACAGTTCTGAAGCGAATGCCACGAAGTGGTTCCTTCATCTTCGGAATCAAATCATAATCACAAGGACTTAATTCCGGGGAGTATGGTAGATGGCACAGTGCTTCTCAGTCCCATCGACCGAACAGAGCAGCCACAGCTTGCGCTGTATGCGCCCGCGCATTGTCGTGCAAAATGATGGGTGGGTAGAGCAGAAAGTGTCGCCGCTTCTTTGGCAAAGCTAGTCGCAGGTGATACTCCAAAAACGAAAAGTAACACTGTGCATTGACGGTCTGCCGTGGAGGAACGTAATGCTTTAGGATAACACCATCACAGTCGTACACGATTATCATCATAACTTTCACCATATTAGGGCTCTGACGCACTTTCGACTTTCGCGGCGACACATAATGACGCCATTCGTTGGATTGGCGTTTCAGTTTTGGATCGTACGATGTGGCCCACGTCTCATCCAGTGTTACGATACGGCGTAAGAAAGGCTCTCCTTCGCGCTCATAGCGCCCCAAGTTCGTCTGAGTAGCATCGTAACGCATCCATTTCTGCATTTCCGTCAAGTCATACGGAACGCATCGTGATGCAGTTTTTCGCACGCTCAGACATTTCTTCAGGATGCGAAACACTGTCGTATGTGCTAATCCGGTTTCGTGGGAGAGCTCACGAATAGTATGCCGTTGACCACTGTCCACTAATGCGGCAACAGCATGCACTTCTTCTCCAGAGACGCTAGGATGATCTGCCCGATGCATTTCTGCCACAGTTTGCCGATCTCCGTTGAAAGGTTGTACCCAACGTGCCACTGTTCTGTACGGCAATGCCGATTCCCCGCACGCCTCTTGAAGACCTTGATGACACTGTCGTGCTGCACGACCTCTGGCAAATTCAATCTTGATCCAGTTCCGTTGTTTCTGTTTAGAAAACATAGTCACAGCGTTACGTTAGACCGCTCACTCACAAGTGACTGTATTTCCCTCGATCGTGCGCACGCCGTTGACTTAGGACGGGCGAGTCCATTTGCTTGGAGGTGAGGTAGGTATGCCAACAACCTGTGCTATCAGCGACAACAGTAGATTCCATTGCATAGTGTCTCCACAGCGGTGTTGCCACTATTTAAGTTACAACCTAAATATAAGTGTTAATAGAAACAAATGTGCTTAAGGGATAAATGGGTGTTTCGTTATGTTTCCTTTCCAATCGTTACCTAATAATCCATTGAGAAGAAATAAAAACTTTGAGGTTTGCCGATGACATTGCAATTCTGTCAGAGACAGCAAAGGACTTGGAAGAGCAGTTGAACGGACTGGACAGTGTCTTGAAAGGAGGCTATAAGATGAACATCAACAAAAGCAAAACGAGGATAATGGAATGTTGTCGAATTAAGCCGGGCGATGCTGAGGGAATTAGATTAGGAAATGAGACACTTAAAGTAGTAAAGGAGTTTTACTATTTGGGGAGCAAAATAACTGATGATGGTCGAAGTAGAAAGGATATAAAATGTAGACTGGCAATGGCAAGGAAAGCGTTTCTGAAGAAGAGAAATTTGTTAACATCGGGTATTGATTTAAGTGTCAGGAAGTCGTTTCTGAAAGTATTTGTATGGAGTGTAGCCATGTATGGAAGTGAAACGTGGACGATAAATAGTTTAGACAAGAAGAGAATAGAAGCTTTTGAAATGTGGTGCTACAGAAGAATGCTGAAGATTAGATGGGAAGACCACATAATTAATGAGGAGGTGTTGAACAGAATTGGGGAGAAGAGGAGTTTGTGGCACAATTTGACAAGAAGAAGGGATCGGTTGGTAGGACATGTTCTGAGGCATCAAGGGATCACCAATGTAGTACTGCAGGGCAGGGTGGAGGGTAAAAATCGTAGAGGGAGACCAAGAGATGAATACACTAAGCAGATTCAGAAGGATGTAGGCTGCAGTATATACTGGGAGACGAAGAAGCTTGCGCAGGATAGAGTAGCATGGAGAGCTGCATCAAACCAGTCTCAGGACTGAAGACCACAACAACAACAACAACAACAACCTAATAATTGTACTGATTCACAGCTAATTCAATTTCCCAAGCAGAATCTGATGAGTTAAACATTTGAACTGAAACCGTCATAGAACGGAACGGTACGTTTCCAATCGTGGTTTCTTATTAAAAATCCTAGGAAAGTGTAGCGGCAATTTCCGAACACCATGTATAATAATAAAGACTTAATTTCAATTTCGTAACAGAAGAAAGTACACCTGAAAAACACCAGAAAACTACTGTAGTCTCACTAACACCACGAAAATTGACCGCAGAATTCGGAAGTCTATAAACTGACTGTGCTGGTAGGCGTATATGTCACTGTAGTCTTCACAACTGATTTAAGTTCAGCTTCGCTTGAGAAGAACGTCGTCGTTCTCCTCTTGTGTGTGCCTACAAATGGCGTAATGAGAAAACGGCAGAATATCGAATTTTAATGCAGACTGAGGAGCACGCGGACAACACGCCAACATTTCCTAGCTGTCGCTACACTACAGTGCGGAAGACTGCTTGTACCAACGGCTTTCGTGGTGTCTTGTCTTGGCTTACACAGTAATAGCGTGGTCGCCCATAGTGTCTCAGATCGTCACATTGACAGCCTCGTGCAGCAGTAGGTTTCTCCTTCCAGATCCAGCCATATTGCTCCACGTGGGTGCTTATCTCACAACGTTGCCAGAACAAATCATTAGACGTTAATTAATTAAAACGACTCTACAGCGGGAGGCGGAGATACAAAAGTCG
Source organism: Schistocerca nitens (assembly GCF_023898315.1). Classification (NCBI taxonomy): domain Eukaryota; kingdom Metazoa; phylum Arthropoda; class Insecta; order Orthoptera; family Acrididae; genus Schistocerca; species Schistocerca nitens. The sequence goes on along the minus strand of NC_064622.1, from coordinate 145,509,790 downwards.
CTGGCATGGCTATTTACTAATCGCCTGCGGTGATAACGCCGCGCCATTAATCACCTACTTCTCAAGTCCACGGCTGCTGAATGGCTACAGTTCTTAGAAGTCGCCTGTTTGTTGTTCGTTGTACCGGGATACGCAAATCTAGACCACGCTCTTTCACGCGTCTGTGATAATGATGCACCGTTTCTTTTGTTTCGCAAGCTGGCACAGACTTTCATCTTTTGAGGCTGCTCTTAGCACAGCAGTGGATCTCATTTAAAACAAAAGAAATTCATTTTCTCAGTTGATCAGCTGTCACTCCTTCAATATGCACGGTCTTATGGACACTCGGTTACCTTAGATAACAGTCTAGACGGTGTTGCCAACTTTGAAGCGTGAAGCGATAACGGCTGCAGGCGAAAACAACAGCCGTATACAGAGCCGTGTCAACACTGAGGTATTACCATAGAGTGCTTCACAAAATCGTGTTACGTTCCTGGTTGAGATAGACCCGTGAAGCCGCTGTGACCAACCCATTGCAACTGTCAGCGACCTTCTTTTGCTGACTCATCCAGCCTATTACCTAGCAGTCTCTTGTTACTTCCTTATTCCAATCTTATATCGCGTAGGAAAAGAAATGAAATGTGTCTGTCGTGCAAAAGCAAACTTGGTTTGTGGTGATATCCGGTTTCTTTCGTCATTAGTATGAACTGGGCAGCGAGCCGTTACTCACGAGACCACTGTTAAAATATTTTTCGATAACTAAGATCACGCTTGTAGAAACTATTCATATTGCTTCCTATGTCCGCCCCCCAATAGCTGAGTAGTCTGCGCGACAGAAATGTGAATCCTAAGGGTCCGGGTTCGATTCCCGGCTGGGTCGGAGATTTTCTCCGCTCACGGACTGGGTGTTATGTTGTCCCAGTCATCTTCATTTCATCCCCATCGACACGCAAGTCGCCGAAGCGGCGTCCTATCGAAAGACTTGCACCCAGCGAACGGTCTACCCAACGGGAGGCCCTAGTGACACGACACTTTTTTTAATTTTGCGTCCTATGACGCCTCAGCGATACAGATAGCCGTACCGTAGGTGCAACCACAACGGAGGGGTATCTGTTGAGAGGCCAGACAAACGTGTGGTTCCTGAAGAGGGGCAGCAGCCTTTTCAGTAGTTTCAGGGGCAACAGTCTGGATGATTGACTGATCTGGCCTTGTAACAATAACCAAAACGGCCTTGCTGCTGTGGTACTGCTAACGGCTGAAAGCAAGGGGAAACTACAGCCGCAATTTTTCCCGAGGGCATGCAGCTTTACTGCATGATTAAATGATGATGGCGTCCTCTTGGGTAAAATATTCCGGAGGTAAAATAGTCCCCCATTCGGATCTCCGGGCGGGGACTACTCAAGAGGACGTCGTTATCAGGAGAAAGAAAACTGGCATTCTACGGATCGGAGCGTCGAATGTCAGATCCCTTAATCGGGCAGGTAGGTTAGAAAATTTAAAAAGGGAAAAGGATAGGTTAAAGTTAGTATAGTGGGAAATAGTGAAGTTCGGTGGCAGGAGGAACAAGACTTCTGGTCAGATGAATACAGGGTTATAAATACAAAATCAAATAGGGGTAATGCAGGAGTAGGTTTAATAATGAATAAAAAAATAGGAGTGCGGGTAAGCTACTACAAACAGCACAGTGAACGTATTATAGTGGCCAAGATAGACACGAAGCCCATGCCTACTACAGTAGTACAAGTTTATATGCCAACTAGCTCTGCAGATGACGAAGAAAATAAAGAACTGTATGATGAGATAAAAGACATTATTCAGGTAGTGAAGGGAGACGAAAATTTAATAGCCATGGGTGACTGAAATTCGACAGTAGGAAAAGGGAGAGAAGGAAACATAGTAGGTGAATATGGATTGGGGCTAAGAAATGAAAGAGGAAGCCACCTGGTAGAATTTTGCACAGAGCATAACTTAACCATAGCTAACACTTGGTTCAAGAATCATAAAAGTAGGCTGTATACATGGAAGAATCCTGGAGATACTAAAAGGTATCAGATAGATTATATAATGGTAAGACAGAGATTTAGGAACCAGGTTTTAAATTGTAGGACATTTCCAGGGGCAGATGTGGGCTCTGACCACAATCTATTGGTTATGAACTGTAGATTAAAACTGAGGAAATTACAAAAAGGTGGGAATTTAAGGAGATGGGACCTGGATAAACTGACTAAACCAGAGGTTGTACAGAGATTCAAGGACAGAATAAGGGAACAATTGACAGGAATTGGGGGAAAGAAATACAGTAGAAGACGAATGGGTAGCTCTGAGGGATGAAGTAGTGAAGGCAGCAGAGGATCAAGTAGGGAAAAAGACGAGGGCTAGTAGAAATCCTTGGATAACAGAAGAAATATTGAATTTAATTGATGAAAGGAGAAAATATAAAAATGCAGCAAATGAAGCAGGCAAGAAGGAATACAAACGTCTCAAAAATGAGATCGACAGAAAGTGCAAAATGGCTAAGCAGGGATGGCTAGAGGACAAATGTAAGGATGTAGAGGCTTGTCTCACTAGGGGTAAGATAGATACTGCCTACAGGAAAATTAAAGAGACCTTTGGAGAAAAGAGAACCACTTGTATGAATATCAAGAGCTCAGATGGCAACCCAGTTCTAAGCAAAGAAGGGAAGGCAGAAAGGTGGAAGGAGTATATACAGGGTTTATACAAGGGCGATGTACTTGAGGACAATATTATGGAAATGGAAGAGGATGTAGATGAAGATGAAATGGGAGATAAGATACTGCGTGAAGAGTTTGACAGAGCACTGAGAGACCTGAGTCGAAACAAGGCCCCGGGAGTAGACAACATTCCATTAGAACTACTGATGGCCTTGGGAGAGCCAGTCATCACAAAACTCTACCATCTGGTGAGCAAGATGTATGAGACAGGCGAAATACCCACAGACTTCAAGAAGAATATAATAATTCCAATCCCAAAGAAAGCAGGTGTTGACAGATGTGAAAATTACCGAACTATCAGTTTAATAAGTCACAGCTGCAAAATACTAACACGAATTCTTTACAGACGAATGGAAAAACTGGTAGAAGCGGACCTCGGGGAAGATCAGTTTGGATTCCGTAGAAATGTTGGAACACGTGAGGTAATACTAACCTTACGACTTATCTTAGAAGAAAGATTAAGAAAAGGCAAACCTACGTTTCTAGCATTTGTAGACTTAGAGAAAGCTTTTGACAACGTTAACTGGAATACTCTCTTTCAAATTCTGAAGGTGGCAGGGGTAAAATACAGGGAGCGAAAAGCTATTTACAATTTGTACAGAAACCAGATGGAAGTTATAAGAGTCAAGGGGCATGAAAGGGAAGCAGTGGTTGGGAAAGGAGTGAGACAGGGTTGTAGCCTCTCCCCGATGTTATTCAATCTGTATATTGAGCAAGCAGTAAAGGAAACAAAACAAAAATTCGGAGTAGGTATTAAAATTCATGGAGAAGAAGTAAAAACTTTGAGGCTCGCAGATGACATTGTAATTCTGTCAGAGACAGCAAATGACTTGGAAGAGCTGTTAAACGGAATGGACAGTGTCTTGAAGGGAGGATATAAGATGAACATCAACAAAAGCAAAACGAGGATAATGGAATGTAGTCGAATTAAGTCGGGTGATGCTGAGGGAATTAGATTAGGAAATGACACACTTAAAGTAGTAAAGGAGTTTTGCTATTTGGGGAGTAAAATAACTGATGGTGGCCGAAGTAGAGACGATATAAAATGTAGACTGGCAATGGCAAGGAAAGCGTTTCTGAAGAAGAGAAATTTGTTAACATCGAGTATAGATTTAAGTGTCAGGAAGCCATTTCTGAAAGTATTTGTATGGAGTGTAGCCAAGTATGGAAGTGAAACATGGACAATAAATAGTTTGGACAAGAAGAGAATAGAAGCTTTCGAAATGTGGTGCTACAGAAGAATGTTGAAGATTAGGTGGGTAGATCACGTAACTAATGAGGAGGTATTGAATAGGATTGGGGAGTTTGTGGCACAACTTGACTAGAAGGAGGGATCGGTTGGTAGGACATGTCCTGAGGCATCAAGGGATCACAAATTTAGCATTAGAGGGCAGAGTGGTGGGTAAAAATCGTTGAGGGAGACCAACAGATGAATACACTAAGCAGATTCAGAAGGATGTAGGTTGCAGTAGGTACTGGGAGATGAAGGAGCTTGCACAGGATAGATTAGCATGGAGAGCTGCATCAAACCAGTCTCAGGACTGAAGACCACAACAACAAACAACAACATGACGACCTATTATTTTGATTACGGGATTGTGTTCAGGATGTCTAAACATCTCAGGAGCCGGAGTTTCACGCCCTTGTGAGCAATAGTGACTAGCCTTTTATAGCAATTTGACTGAAGTTGATATCAGCTCAGGATTAAAACTACGAATACCAAATATGATATGAGGATTTCGTTAGACATTATGTTCATGAGGTTAGTGCCGATGTCTGCTCGGGGCAATAGCTTTTCAGTTATTCGTGTTTGTTTCCGATTTTGATCATTCCATTGTATCAATTTCGATCTGGAGTCAAAATTATTAGTGTCTTTGTGTAAGGTAGTTCAAATAAAGAGGTTGGTCCAAATGGCTCTGAGCACTATGGGACTTAACTTCTGAGGTCATCAGTCCCCTAGAACTTAGAACTACTTAAACCTAACTAACCTAAGGACATCACACACATCCATGCCCGAGGTAGGATTCGAACCTGCGACCGTAGCGGTCGCACGGTTCCAGACTGTAGCGCCTAGAACCGCTCGACCACTCCGGCTGGCTCAAATAAAGAGGTTATGCCAAGATCGAGATCCTTCAGATCGACAACACCGAGCTTAGAAATTTTTCTAGCATCTCGCATACTTCGCAAAACAGGGTTTTGTAGTTACAAAAAATCCTACGTGCACATCTTTGTAGATCGGAGCTTACGGTTTGCACTGAGAAGAACGAAGATGACCTCCTTCTAAGGAAAAAAGACAGAGAGTTAGTAGATGGCCAACTTGGGTAGTGGGAAGCGATTGAATGCTTTACGAGATCCGTGGAAGAGTAAAAATCAACCTGTGCTTTTCGCACGCTGTTCGCTTCCGTCACACATTGAAGTAAAAAATCGGGACACCAATAAGGGGTTGTGCGAGATAAACAGAAGCTGGTAGGCTAGTTTCTACTTCCGAAAACTGTTGTCTATTAAAATTTCTTGCCAGTGGCATAATAATGGCGCTTGTAGCCTTTGAGGCGGCAAAGGCACCATGATCGAAACCTCACTAAGTTTGAACGAGGTCGTGTAATAGAGGTACGAGAAGCTGGATGCTCCTTCTGCGATAATCCAGAAAGGCTTGACAGGAATGTAGCCACTGTACACGAATGCTGGCTACAGTGGTCAGGAGAATGTGTGGTCGCAAGTAGACCGGGCTCCAGAGTGCCACGTAGCATACCCAGTGGGGAGACTAACGTGTTCGGCGTACGGTTCAGGCGCATTGTACTGCGTCTGCAGCAGCAATATGAGCAGTAGTTGGAACCACAGTGACACAAAGAACTGTTACAAATCGGATACTTCAAGGACAGCTCCGAGCCAGACACCCTGCAGTGTACATTCCACTGGCTCCAAACGACCGCTATTTGAGACTTCAGTGGTATCAAGCGAGAGCTCAATGGAGAGTAGGCTCGAGGTCTGTTGTTACTTCGCCGGCCGGTGTGGCCGAGTGGTTCTAGGCGCTTCAGTCTGGAACCGTGCGACCGCTACGGTCGCAGGTTCGAATCCTGCCTCGGGCATGGATGTGTGTGATGTCCTTAGGTTAGTTAGGTTTAAGTAGTTCTAAGTTGTAGGGGACTTATGACCTCAGATGTTGAGTCCCATAGTGCTCAGAGCCATTTGAACCATTTTTTTTTTGTTTCCAACAGGTTAACGTTCGCCCATATACAGCTGTTGTAACGCAGTATGCTGTACGGAGAACCGACATGTTGCCTAGGGCTGCTCGATCACCAGATGAGTCTCCAGTGGAGCACATATGGGACATCATCGGACACCAACTCCAGCGTCATCGACAAACAGCACTGTCCAGCCCTGTTTTGACCGACCAAGTGCAACAGGCATGGAACCCAATCCCACGAACTGACAACCGGCACCTCTACAACACAATGCGTGCACGTTTGCATGCTTGCAATTTCTATTCTCGCGGTTACATCGGTTGATAATGTACCACTTTTCACATTTACAATGGCTAATCTCGCGCTTACTTCAGCCTATCACGAGCGATCTTAATCACTTGAATACGTTACCTAGACAGATGTGTTACTAAAATTTCATTGCTGTACATTAACTATTTTTTGTTGTTGCGATTTTTTTCCGTCAGTGTGTTTATAAACAGCGGGAATTTGAACACGTAAGATAGTCATCAGCGAAACTACGCAGTCTATAACGCTCGATTCTTCGATTGTCAAAAAGTTAAGGGCGTAGAATTTTCTAGCCATGTTGTGATACTAAAAGGCGGCTATAATCAAACTTTCGTTACTTGAACAAGTGTAGACGGGAAAGTTTTTAGCGTATGGGGACGCAACTTAATAGGAGTGATGTTCAGACTGTGCGCTGCAGGATTTGCGTTGTTCAGTAGTGTTAGTGTCATGACTTGCCGTTAGGCACCGGTGCTGGTGTGGCGTCGTAGAGTTGAAACAGAAGCATCGACGTGCATTGTAGCTGCAGACAGTCAACATGGACAATGTTGTGACCTGGCAGTCAGGGAGAGGCAGGATAAGGCAACGATTGTGGATGAGGCCATAATCAGCTGCCGTTGGCTACAGTAAACACATACACTTTATTTGAGGAAATGATTTTCAACTATCATTTTAAAGGAATTTACTACACTGACGGATGAAGGCCTTACTAAGAAAGAATTCAAAATTATTTGTCGGCTGAAGGCCACAAGCAGCTTTAGAATACTCAACAGCTGAAGGCCAGAATTACAAGTGAGGAAGACAGTTACACGTTAACAAATACTAAGATATTTTTTTCTTAAACAATCAAAAAACTGTAACAAGCTATGGTAACGGCTGAAGGCCTTATTAAGACAGAATTGAAAATTATTTATCGGCTTAAGGCGACAAGCAATGTTACAAACAATTAGCGGCTGAGGGCCTGAATTACAAGTGAGGAAGGCAATTACACGTTAAAACATTAAGTTAAATTTTAAGCCGGCTGCATTAGCCGAGCGGTTCTAGGCGCTACAGTCTGGAACCGCGCCACCGCTACGGTTGCAGGTTCGAATCCTGCCTCGGATATGGATGTGTGTGATGTCCTTAGGTTAGTTAGGTTTAAGTAGTTCTATGTTCTAGGGGACAAATGACCTCAGAAGCTAAGTCCCATACTGCTCAGAGCCATTTAAATTTGAAACAAAAAATGGCTCTGAGCACTATGGGACTTAACATCTGAGGTCATCAACCCCTAGAACTTAGAATTACTTAAACCTAACTAACCTAAGGACATCACACACATGCACGCCCGAGGCAGGATTCGAACCTGCGACCGTAGCGGTCGCGCGGTCCCAAACTGAAGTGCCTAGAACCGCTCGGACAAATTTGAAACAATTATGACAACTTGACCAAGTAAGACGGAGTGATCCACAGATAGTGCTCCACGGATCGACCTGAGGAAGGTCACTACAGCTGTGCAAGTGGTGAAACTGGCAGCCAAGAGTAATGTTCACCTAAGGAGGGCAACTTCAACTAGAGATGGTTTAAACGCCCATCAACCTTCTTACAAAATCCACCTAACGTCAGATAACCAGTACAACGATGGAATAATTCAGGCGATGGCGAAGTGACAGATAGCACTGCATCTCCAGAATCTAGTGTTTAAAACACCAAAAGGCAGAAGGAACAACTATAACCAAGGTAGAAAAGGAAAACAGTTATCCATACCCCAATCAAGGAAGCTGTAAAATTACACACCATGCCAGACAGCATCGGTAAGACGAGGAAACGTACACTGCCGCAAATTACGCTAACCTCCAGGGCAGGTAAATGGAGCGTTAGAGGCCACTAGGCAGTAAGATACCGCTGGTTGCACTTCACCGATAACAACACTAAATTCAAACTAATATCAAGCAGTAGAATGCGACTAATAGCTGCCGCCAACCTGACAGACTCCACTTGTCGGGTTTGGTCTCACCGACTGTGGGAGCAGTAACAAGCAAACAACACCGATATCTCAAACAGTGGAGGTTTCACTACTGGATGAGGCTGACTCAACTTCAAACATCCTGGGTTCGGTCGTCGGCTACAGCCCCTCGGTCCGACAGTGCCTGCACGCCGCCAGCGGTCCCAGCCTGCCGCCGCGGACCTCCTCGCTGTTTCGTCCGAAGCCGAACTGCCTGACACACACGGCGACCCGGAAATACAAGCGGTCGCACCAAAGATAGTACCACAGTACTCGCTATCGATAACCGCTGCTGCTCACACTCGCGGACAAACAATACTAGCAAACTCGGTGGGGCCATTAACACAAGAAGGAAACGAGACGCCACTACCGCTATTACAAGACGCCAAGTTATGGACGGCACGAATGCGAGCTGCACACTGCTCAAAGGTGTGCAGAGCTGTTTTATCAAAAGAACAGCAATACCGATTATGCTCTTCGCGAGTATCTACGCATTAAAAGAATACGGAGAAATATTCTTTGCGCACCGGGGTTGAGGAACATGATTCAGAATTTCGAATTACCGATCGCTCCAAATTGCGTGGCCACGAAGATCATCGTATTTGTAATCCTGTACTTTCTTGCTGTTGTCGTACCTGAAGGACAATGTTTATCAACGGGGCACTAACACACATCGGAGGTTGAAGATCAGCACAGCGAGGGAAGTAGCCAGAGTCCCATCTGAGATGTTTTGGACAGCAGTAGAACGATCTCTAGAGTGATCCCAGGTTATCGTGGATGCAGATGGTCGTCACACTGAATGACGTTTGTAACATGTGATGTTAACATGGTACACAATTAACGCATGTTACTCCCTCATATGAAAGTTAAAATATGTTTCTTTCAATGGTTTATTTTTTTATTTCTCTTCCGCATGCCCTTCCAAATGCTTCCACAAAGTTTCGTTGTCTTACGATCTCTCAGTTTTCATGGAAGAACTCACAAACAGCGGAAGTTTAAATATTATCACCACTGTAGTCTGTTAACGAAGAAAAGAGCATATGGAATACTTGTAGATTCCCAGATATGTGAGTGGCTCGAAGACTTCGTAAATAATAGAACTCAGTATGTTGTCCTCGACGGCCAGTGTTCATCAGAGACAAGGGTATCAGGTAAGGGTAGTGTGATAGGACCGCTTTTGTTTCCTGTATACGAGTACATGAATGACCTGCGGACAGGGTGGGAATCAATCTGCGATTGTTTGCTGATGATGCTGTGACAGGATGACACAAGGTGGCTCAGACGAGATCTCTACTTGGTGTGATGAGTGGCACTGCGAGCTAACATCCCAGAGATGTTCGGTCTCACATGCGGTTCCTCTTCGTCGAAATGTCTTGCCTCAAACTCGTCCAGGGGTTGAACCGCATTAAACGTTCTAAATTAGAAACTTGTGACCCTTTGGTTAAATTGTCTCTCTGATGGCAAGTTTGCAAAATACAAAGTTAATATAACACATAATAACAGTAATAATAATATCCGGAACTAAATTAACGACCCATAAATGATGTAGGCCACACAGTTGCGATTTGATCAGAATAATGTTTATTCAGAAAGCAAACTAATCGCGAAAGTGGTCGTATTTAGAGTTACTGTTACACTTGAGCGCATATCCATTTGACATAGTTTGATCATTCACAATCTCATCGCGAAACTCGAATCCATACTCTACCTCGATATTTACACGAAAAGTTGCTGTTCACACCAGGCGCGCGGCTGCTCGCCGCTCAGAGACTAAGTCCCGCGATACCACACAACGCGAAATTTTCAAAGTCGTTTCAGTTCCTAGCTACTTAAAGACCGACTGTCCGCTTTCGCGTCTCAGTCCGAACTGTCACCGACGGTGCCTAGACCAGAACTGTCCGCTTTCGCCTCTGCACCAGTAATGTCCCTCTGCCCGTCCCCGGCCGCGTTTCCCGCGCGCCGAATATCCTCGCTCAACTGACTAGGGCAGTTTCCTTTCCTGAAGCCGTCCACCTGATTGGCTACAGCTTATTCAACATTATTTTACATTTCAACACATTTAAATAATCAAAGCTTGACCACTTTCACGTTCTAAATAAAGTAACAATAATACCCATTACATAATAAACTATAATTTCTTTTACATAAAACCAATACAATTTCCTTCTTAACTTTGAATGTCACGGCCAGTAGCCTTGCACCATCGTGCTTTCTGATAAATAAATAAACAACAAAAGTAACTATTATGCACCAAACTTTACAACAAATATTCTATTATCTAATGATTCAATAAGGTGTCACACTGTCATCGTTCAATGTGTTTTGTGTGGGGGAAATGATGATCTGATGCTTAACTGTAAATACTGATAATTTAAATTTTCTGTATCTTTTAAACAAATGAAGTTTCAGAGTTGATACTTACAACATTTGTCATTTTAATGATGCGCTTCTATATGAAATGTCGATTATTAAGATCGACTAAAGCGTTCAGATTTTAGCATTCAGGTCTTTGTTACAGAACTTATGAATTTCAGTTTAACAGGAAATCCTAAACTATTATAGATGTGATCAATATGCAAGTTTTATTGGGATCAGCATGAAAATTTGGGGAGGATGGCAGATTAAAATTACTGTGGCTTGATTCCCTGCATTACTACAGAATTAAGTAGTTTTCACAAATGTTTCCCTTTATGACCGATCTTAGGTCCGCCATATTTAACACTGCTATGTCTCATAACTATAAATACTAACGCGAATTCTTTACAGACGAATGGAAAAACTGGTAGAAGCGGACCTCGGGGAAGATCAGTTTGGATTCCGTAGAAATGTTGGAACACGTGAGGCAATACTAACCTTACGACTTATGTTAGAAGAAAGATTAAGAAAAGGCAAACCTACGTTTCTAGCATTTGTAGACTTAGAGAAAGCTTTTGACAATGTTATCTGGAATACTCTCTTTCAAATTCTGAAGGTGGCAGGGGTAAAATACAGGGAGCGAAAGGCTATTTACAATTTGTACAGAAACCAGATGGCAGTTATAAGAGTCAAGGGGCATGAAAGGGAAGCAGTGGTTGGGAAAGGAGTGACACAGGGTTGTTGCCTCTCCCCGATGTTATTCAATCTGTATATTGAGCAAGCAGTAAAGGAAACAAAAGAAAATTCGGAGTAGGTATTAAAATCCATGGAGAAAAAATAAAAACTTTGAGATTCGCCGATGACATTGTAATTCTGTCAGAGACAGCAAAGGACTTGGAAGAGCAGTTGAACGTAATGGACAGTGTCTTGAAAGGAGGATATAAGATGAACATCAACAAAAGCAAAACGAGGATAATGGAATGTAGTCAAATTAAATCGGGTGATGCTGAGGGAATTAGATTAGGAAATGAGACACTTGAAGTAGTAAAGGAGTTTTGCTATTTAGGGAGTAAAATAACTGATGATGGTCGAAGTAGAGAGGATACAAAATGTAGACTGGCAATGGCAAGGAAATCGTTTCTGAAGAAGAGAAATTTGTTAACATCGAGTATAGATTTAAGTGTCAGGAAGTCGTTTCTGAAAGTATTTGTATGGAGTGTAGCCATGTATGGAAGTGAAACATGGACAACAAATAGTTTGGACAAGAAGAGAATTAAAGCTTTCGAAATGTGGTGCTACAGAAGAATGTTGAAGATTAGGTGGGTACATCACGTAACTAATGAGGAGGTATTGAATAGGATTGGGGAGTTTGTGGCACAACTTGACTAGAAGAAGGGATCTGTTGGTAGGACATGTCCTGAGGCATCAAGGGACCACAAATTTAGCATTAGAGGGCAGCGTGGAGGGTAAAAATCGTTGAGGGAGACCAAGAGATGAATACACTAAGCAGATTCAGAAGGATGTAGGTTGCAGTAGGTACTGGGAGATGAAGAAGCTTGCACAGGATAGAGTAGCATGGAGAGCTGCATCAAACCAGTCTCAGGACTGAAGACCACAACAACAACAACATGGGATGTCTGGCAGTTTTTGCTACATGAAGCAGGAAAATTATACACAGTGTGCTTTAAATAAATAAGAGAATTTCATCTCAACTTGAAGTTTTTTTTTCAGCCAAGTAAGTCAGCTGCTGTCCTGTCACCTGAGCCACACACTGCGATATCATCTGCTTCAGAATGGAAGATATCTTTACTTCCCTGAACAACGAATTTCCTTTCAGAATTGAAGAATTTGTATTAAAAGAAGAGATAATGATGGTAGAAGTTTTCTGGTGTGTTTAAACAGTATTAAAATGCAGTTCACTTTGGGAGACTGAATAGTATGTTGCTGTGATCTCACGAATGTGCAAAGATAGTGCTGTAGCTAACAAGATGCAACTTTAACGAGTTTGGATAGGATATGTTATTTTTGGGATTGTACCTTATTTTAATCAACAGTTGTTTGGGTTGTTTATGAAAGCCAGTTATATTGTTCTAGGTTTTAATGAATCATGGAATAAAGCTGTGGGACATACACAAATGGATTTAAATACAAGGCTTTGGAATGGAGATACCAAAAAAACAGGTTACAACAATATACCTTACTTCCTCCTTTCTTGGCCACTGTAACATCCACAAGATAAATTTTAGCTGCAGTGCAGTGCCTCTGACAGTTATAAACATTACCTATCCGACATATGAAAAAACAGTGAAGACGATGATAAATATTAATTATTTATATAATATTTTATGATGTAATTGGACATATCAATGTGTATCATACAAAGACAATGATAATTGTAAATTCCTTTTATGATCTGCGTTTGTCTTCCTTAGTTTTTACCTTTTGTTGGTTGGTTTTGTAGGTTGCGGACGCAAGACACATATCAAACTGAGGTCTGTTAAGAAATAGTAATTATTTGTTAATTATTACTTGAGAATAGAGTTCATTATTATTATAAATATGAGTAAATAATTATTTGTAGAAGAAAGATTAAGGAAAGGCAAACCTACATTTCTAGCATTTGTAGACTTAGAGAAAGCTTTTGACAATGTTGACTGGAATACTCTCTTTCAAATTCTAAAGGTGGCAGGGGTAAAATACAGGGAGCAAAAGGCTATTTACAATTTGTATAGAAAGCAGATGGCAGTTATAAGAGTCAAGGGGCATGAAAGGGAAGCGGTGGTTGGGAAGGGAGTGAGACAGGGTTGTTGCCTCTCCCCGATGTTATTCAATCTGTATATTGAGCAATCAGTAAAGGAAACAAAAGAAACATTTGGAGTAGGTATTAAAATCCATGGAGAAGAAATAAAAACTTTGAGGTTTGCCGATGACATTGTAATTCTGTCAGAGACAGCAAAGGACTTGGAAGAGCAGTTGAACGGAATGGACAGTGTCTTGAAAGGAGGATATAAGATGAACATCAACAAAAGCAAAACGAGGATAATGGAATGTAGTCGAATTAAGTCGGGTCACGCTGAGGGAATTAGATTAGGAAATGAGACACTTAAAGTAGTAAAGGAATTTTGCTATTTGGGGAGCAAAATAACTGATGATGGTCGAAGTAGAGAGGATATAAAATGTAGACTGGCAATGGCAATGAAAGCGTTTCTGAAGAAGAGAAATTTGTTAACATCGAGTATAGATTTAAGTGTCAGGAAGTCGTTTCTGAAAGTATTTGTATGGGGTGTAGCCATGTATGGAAGTGAAACATGGACAATAAATAGTTTGGACAAGAAGAGAATACAAGCTTTCGAAAAGTGGTGCTACAGAAGAATGTTGAAGATTAGGTGGGTAGATCACGTAACTAATGAGGAGGTATTGAATAGGTTTGGGGAGAAGAGAAGTTTGTGGCACAACTTGACTAGAAGAAGAGATCGGCTTGTAGGACATGTCCTGAGGCATCAAGGGATCACAAATTTAGCATTGGAGGGCAGCGAGGAGGGAAAAAATCATAGAGGGAGACCAAGAGATGAATACACTAGGCAGATTCAGAAGGATGTCGGTTGCAGTAGGTACTGGGAGATGAAGGAGCTTGCACAGGATAGATTAGCATGGAGAGCTGCATCAAACCAGTCTCAGGACTGAAGACCACAACAACAACAACGTCTCCTCAGCCACAAAAGCCTTCTACTGGGTTCCCCTATGACGTAGGTTCTCGTCTGTCTCACTCGCACACTACAGCGCTTAGGCCTCAATAGACAATAGACGCCTGTGAGTTTCCCCATCTCGTGGTTAGACTGCTCTCTTTGTGGCACGCAGTCCTGGACGACAGGGTTCGTGTTACAATTCCTGTAGGCTGACTCTTTCGGCCATATACTTAAATGAGAGCGCAATGCTCGTTAACTCACAGCAGGTAGCTCTATATGTAGAAACATCTAAGTGAATGAGGGTGAGTAGGAAAAACAAACGCGCTACGTTCGGATACAGTCTTCGTAATGTCCTGCATGACACAGTCACGTCGTTTAAATACCTTGGCGTAACGTTGCAAAGCGATGTGAAATGGACGCTATTGCGACCTATTCTTGAGTACCGATCGAGTGTTTAGAGTCCCCACCAGGTCGAGTTAAAGCAAGACATCGAAACAACGTCTGGGAATACATAGAGGACGTAAAAGGAAACAAAGGAGTTGTATAAACATATTGTCAAATTTTTCGTATTTTTTTAGTTACTGACAGTTTTTTGTTTTGTTTTACGTATTTGTTTATTCATGTCTTTTTATTTTCATATTTGCAGCTTGGTTCTACAAGTAGGCTATTTTTTTTTCTTTTCACATGTTGTTTGTTTTGGGATATGTTATGTTAAAGCTTTCTGTTTATCTTAGTTGCTAATGAATAATGGAATTCTTTTAGTTTAAGAACACTACCAGTAGTGGAAGTTTACTTTTGAATTTCTTATTGGACTAGTATTTTGTGTGTACTAAGCATCATTTTCCCACCAGGAACCGAATCGCCTGTTTCCGGCAGGAGGGCTACCGAAGAAGCGTGCGTTACCACAGCGATCTCAGCTGGGGAGGACGTGTTACCCAGTCACTCGTGTGGTGCCTTTTCGGCCATATTCTTTCTGGACTATTGTGTGTTGCACTTTTCTGGCTAAACTGTTTTCTGTTCAGCGCGAGGAAGGCATCCACCTTATGTATGAACATGCAAACTGCAATGCGCCTGAATAAAACTTGACATTTGTATGCTGAAAGAGTTCCTAGCGGACATTTACCGAACAACCAGACATTTCAAATAATATGTGAGCGTCTTGTGGAGACAGTCGCTTTTGAGAAAAGGTATTTCATTGTGCAATACCAAAGAGTGTTACGACATCTGCTTTAGAAGATCAAGTACTTCCTCATACTGAGGACTTTAATTGTACCAGTACCCCAGAAATTTCAAAAACTGAGAATGTCAGTCTTGTGACAGTTTGGAAGGTGTTATGAGAGCAGCTTATTAATGCATATCGTTTCCAGAAATTTCAAGGTCTTTTTGAAAAGATTTTCAATCCAGAGAAATTTTTTGTACTTGGTTGCTGGGAATGTGTACTCAAGAAGAATGTTTTCTGTCTACCATGCTATTCACTAATATAGCAAAGTTTACCAGGATGGAGTGCAGAATTTTTACAACACTTATGTGTGGGCGGATGAGTAGCCGTTAACAGGTTTGAAGACAAGATGTCAACAGCAGTTTAACGTTAGTGTGTTGATTGGTATAACTGGAGACAGATCAATTGAACCATTCAGTTTCTTAATGGAACATCTAAGTGTTCTGGCAGTCGTTCCACTACACTTACGCCAGAACGTGTGTTTCATGCACGATGGGACACCACCTAATTATGCTCTGAAAGCAAGAATAGTTTTAAATAAGCGTTTCCCAAATAAATGGGTAATTGGTTGGAGAGAAACATGTTGGCCTGCTCGATCTCCTGATCTCAGTCCATTAGATTTTTTATTTTTGGAGGCATTTTAGGGACATAGTGTATTCAAGACCTATTGCGATTGTTGACGTCCTTCGCCAGCGTGTTGAAGAAGAATTTCAACAGATACAGCTGCCACCTGCAATATGGCAGCGAGTCCATGATGTGCCGTTCTGTAGCTTGTGTTAGAGCTAATGATAGGCATTTTGAACATTTAATTTTGCCGTCACATGACAATATTTGAAAAAAAAAAAAAGTTCCAGTAGAATCAAGTTGGCAATCTGAAGAAAAAAAGACAGAAACGAAGCAAACATGTAACCACAAAAAAAGAGTATGTAGCTGAGAAACTTTTTGCTTCTCTGTAAGTCCTCTATACACTCCCAAGAGGTTGCCCACATGTTAGTTAACACCCAGTACAAGCGGAGGAGAGAAGGGTGGGGAATTGCCCAGAAGAGGTTGGCTTCCGCACCGAGCACTCCAGGATCCATCAAGCTCCGCGCTTTGTCGAGTACCTCCGCACAGCCAAGAGTCAAGGACCTAGCAGTGGGCGTTTACCCTTGACACAGAAAAGGAATTTGAACGCGTTTGTGATGACGACTCAATATGTAAATCAGGCTTCGTAGGCTGTCCGGGAAATAGGCTCAAGATGATTGATTCGCTTCTGAAGGAGACTAAATTCTTTTTTAGGACCGTGTTACGTTTCTATTTGATTTTGGATAACACTTAAATATTCCATTCACTTTGCAGTGTAACGTGCTCGATTAAATAAAACAATGTTGGTCATGTAACTCAGTAATGGATAATATTTAGCTTGAGATCTGCTCCTTCTCTTGGAGATCTTGCCCGAGAACTAGATTCACATTTTAGGTTTGTATAGTGTGTAATGTGAGACAAGCTCAGGACACGCCGAGAAACTTTTTATAATACTTTATTTCACAATGCGACACAGATCTTACGTTGCAGAAATTGGAACAAGAGAGAGCCTCACCAGCTTATATAAATTTCATTACAAATGGAAAATTGTTGCTAGCGTTAATTTTACGAGTTACAGGTTTAAAAAATTTTGCTATCATTCGATCGATATAGACAATTCACTCCGGAAAAGAAGTTACCACAGGAATTTACATAAAATATGCAACACAAACAACGTTTTTCACAGTTTTGTTAATTACATAATAAATAAATTAGGTACAGGATTACTACAATATTTTAGGAGTTTGATTGAACAGACCTTTTATCAGTATTAGCAGAAGTTCTGACACTTAAACCGAAAGTAGGTTTTAATTGTTTGTTTATAGTATCTGATTGACAGTACTGTCCATAATTATTCCGAAAATTAGTGAATATCGTTACATATGTAGATCACACAAATGAACAGTAGCTGTACACAGGATATGTTACTGTCGAGGAAATCTGGTTGACAACTGAAAATGAGCAACTCGTTAAAACACGTGTTCATGATCTGCTAATTACTACTGAAAGAGCCAATTTTAGATTTTCCTACTAACCGAGTTCTGTAGATGTAGCACATTACTGTTTCAAGATCGTACTGTATACATTACATAACAATCAAAATATATGAATTACTGATAATGACATTTTATTTACACTATAATTATACCGTTAATTGTAATCTGGGGGATTACATGTCGTATTTGAACTAAAGGTTGCGGTATCTAATCTTCCAGTTTCCTACCTAAGCTGATCTGTCACGTTCCAAACGGCAGTTATCGCAGTAGCATAAATCGGGTGCTAGCTGAGGTGTCGCCGTGTTCGGTTCTGTGTCCTGTGCTGTACTCTATCCACACAAAGGATGCATCTGAGCAGGCAGGAGGGGAAATCGACAGGTACGTCGATAACAACGGTACGCCACAACCTCAACTTCATTGCTAGGCACGTCCAGAGACATCTGGACAAAATCACTCAATAGTATACTTTCTGGAAGCTGAAAATCAGTCCTAACAACAACCAAGCAAGTCTCTTCACTATAAAGCTCAAGCTCCACAAGAGCTAACTCACAGTTCGTGACAAGTACTTCACCTACAAGGAAACATCACGGACTCGAAAAAATGGTTCAAATGGCTCTGAGCACTATGGGACTTAACTTCTAAGGTCATCAGTCCCCTAGAACTAAAACCTAACCAACCTAAGGACATCACACACATCCATGCCCGAGGCAGGATTCGAACCTGCGGCCGTAGCGGTCGCGCGGTTCCAGACTGTAGCGCCTTTAACCGCTTGGCCACCCCGGCTTCACGGACTCGACCTCATACTTTAAGGAGATAGAATATCTGCAAGATGTCAGCTCCAACAATCGATTCCGAGCGAAAACTTACGCCATAATTCCGATAGTACGCAGTTATGACCTTCCGAAAGTGCAGCTTTTAATCTCCGCGTGCACCAATTGTGTCAAACAGACGTGCACACATTTCGCTTTTAATCTGCCGATGTCTACCTGTTTGCCGGGCGGGCAAGCTGCCGCGCGTTATCAGCAGAACGGGCCGGCTGTTTTACTCCCATCTAAACCAAGCTATGCCCAGCATAGCAGGCTAGAGTAGTCTTCCCGCTGTGCTATGTGATGTAGCAGTTTATTCTGTACGCTTTGTAATGTTTTGAGTAGAGCTCATAAGTTGATGAAAATACCCGGCTATCACAAGACGAGGCTCAATCAAATATACATGTACATTTTGGGTCATTGTAGGCAAGAAAATGGTGGATTCTATTTCAATTTTTTTTCCTTTTCGGATTATTTAGGGCTGATTTATTTATTTCGGAATGAACGGTTTTCTGTGCAGCTTCACCCTCCTTCGGCTAGTACTGGCTGTTTTAATTCCAAACATCATGAGGTCAATTCTAATAAATGTTCTCTGCAGTAATGAGAAACATTTATGAAAGTCGAGATCCTTTGCACCTAAGCACCTGAAGATATCTATTGACCTGCAACATCAACTAAAGTAAGACTGTGGAAGTCCATTTTCTTTAACCCGTGAGTGTTCCAGCGAAATACGAACCCAGTTACATCACTTTTAATTACTTTTTCCAGGATGAGTATTGCAAGTTCGCTGATCTTATTCTAAGTGACCAAAATAGTTCATTCTAAATTCCCGCCAAAAAATTTTAGCAAACAAGAAATTCGTTTTTCGTACTATGTTAATTTAAAAAGTAGGTGTCTGAAATAAGAAGCTTTCTTTCGTACTAAGCTCTGGCTGGCTCTGAGCACTATGCGACTTAACTTCTGAGGTCATCAGTCGCCTAGAACTTAGATCTAATTAAACCTAACTAACCTAAGGACATCACACACATCCATGCCCGAGACAAGATTCGAACCTGCGACCGTAGCGGTCGCTCGGTTCCAGACTGTAGCGCTTAGAACCGCACGGCCACGCCGACCGGCTACTAAGCTCTCTTCGCACTACTTTACATACCACCAGAAGGCAATTTTTAATATCCACTGTGCCATATTTTTCCCGTTTCCGTCAATGTTTGCCCCAAATTTAGAAAACTCATATACAGGGTGTATCAAAAAGAGTCATATGGTTTTTCACGTCTCTATTTCTGAAACTAATAAACACATACAATGAATTTTGTTTTTTGAGGAGCGGCAAACTCAAAGTTTTTTCATGCCTTTTCATAGGTGTTCAGTGTACCCATGTCAAGGCGGTATTGAAATTGTTTTCGCACTGCAGCGAGCATGCCTTGAGTTACAGCTTCCACAGCTGCTGTTATGGGATGTCTCAGTCCATTTATTGTCGTTGGTATCGGAGGCTCATAAAGAGAGCCTTTTATAAACCCCCACAAGAAATAATCACACACAGTTAGGTCAGTAATCAGTAATCAAAATGGTTCAAATGGCTCTGAGCACTATGGGACCTAACATCTGAGGTCATCAGTCCCCTAGAACTCAGAACCAGTTAAACCTAACTAACCTAAGGACATCACACACATCCATGCCCGAGGCAGGATTCGAACCTGCGACCGTATCGGTCGCGCGGTTCCAGACTGAAGCGCCTAGAACCGCTCGGCCACTCAGGCCGGCAATCAGTAATCATTTGACTTAAAATTTCCCGCACTTCCAGATGCCAGTGTGGCGGTGCCCCAATCTGTTGGTAAATGAAATCGTTCGAATCAGTCTCAAACTGTGGGAAAAGAAAGTTCTCAAGCATATCGTGATATGTGCTTCTTGAAACAGTGTTCTCCGCAAAGAAAAATGGACCATACACCTTTTCCCGTGAAACTGTACAAAATACATTAAATTTTGGAGAGTGTCTCTCATGTTGTACAACTTCATGCGGTTGTTCCGTACCCCATATTCTCACATTATGACGGTTCACCTTTCCATTTAAATGGAATGTTACCTCGTCACTATACACTATGGGTGGAAGGAAACTGTCATCCTCCATCTTGCCAAGAACGAAATTACAGAACTTCACATGTTGTTGTTTGTCTCCTTCACGAAGAGCTTACAGTAGCTGAATTTTGTATGATTGCATGTGTAAACGTCGACGCAACACACGCCAGACGG
This sequence comes from Schistocerca nitens, assembly GCF_023898315.1. NCBI lineage: Eukaryota > Metazoa > Arthropoda > Insecta > Orthoptera > Acrididae > Schistocerca > Schistocerca nitens. The sequence continues at coordinate 145,489,240 of NC_064622.1, read as the reverse complement.
GCATCGGGGACATGTTAAGCTGTGGAGCTGCACGGCGAACGGATTTCTGCGGACTCCATTTGAAACTATGGCGAATGCGTTCGACGTTGTGTCAGACGCTCGGGGACGGCCCGGCGATATACCTTACACAAACAACCTGTTTGTCGGAATTGTTCATGCCATCGTCTAATGCTCTGTGCTGTAGGAGGATCCACACCATGCTTAGTACGAAAGTCGCGCCGAACAGTTGTTACTGACCCGCACTGCGCAAAACCTAGAACACGATATGTTGTGTCTAGACAAGACAGCCTAGACACAATGAGAGGAAGCCGAAAGGCACGCGCTTAAACTCACGCAGGCTGGCGTGAGGTCTGAAACAGGATACGTAATGAATGCTGTAAAGAAAAGTGCGTAGCTTCTGGAATACTTTAATCCACATTTGTAGAACATCGCTCTTGATGATACACTAATAGAATCTCAATATCAATTGAATACGGCGCCTTGCTAGGTCGTAGCAAATGTAGCTGAAGGCTATGCTAACTATCGTCTCGGCAAATGAGAGCGTATTTGTCAGTGAACCATTGCTATGAACGTCGGCTGTACAACTGGGGCGAGTGCTAGTACGTCTCTCTAGACCTGCCGTGTGGTGGCGCTCGGTCTGCGATCACTGACAGTGGCGACACGCGGGTCCGACGTATACTAATGGACCGCGGCCGATTTAAAGGATACCACCTAGCAAGTGTGGTGTCTGGTGGTGACACCACACAATATGCTTTCTGTTGCCTCGACATCACTTTTACTAGAACTGAAGTGGGCGCACACTGATGCTACCTAGCGGGAACCATGTAAAACTCGAGAGTTCGCTCTTTCCAACAGTACGTTGTTCGCGGACATATCTCAAATAACATAATAGTTAAGATTTTTTAAAATCGGTGATTTTTTATACACTTTCTACTGCTAAATGGCCTCAAGTTCATCGCCCAGTAAGTCTTTGTTCTCTTTCAAAACATTTATGGAGTGAGGAAATTGCTGGTCAAATTTACAAACACGTCGTAATATACTCGAGGATCCAGAACATGTGTTTAGTAACTTTTCACACAATTTGGATTGCGGGACACCAACCGATTTATCTGAAGGGCGTCATAAATGCAACGCACGACAAATTTTCCCCTGCAGAAATTGCGCCCTGTTTCGTGGCTGGTATGTTCTCCCCCAGCTGCTAATTTCTCTTCAATCATCTTTGTTTGGTTTGCTGATTTTTGCTGCTTCCACCGTTATAATGAATGAACTGCAATGAAAGTATCTACGCAAACATACACCTGTGTAATCACGTTGGGCTGATAGCGCAATCTGTTGTCAGATGCAGCAGGCTTTACGAGTCCCATGAAGCTCGCCAGCCTAGGGGAAACCGAAGTTGGCCTGCTTTAACCACTGTCGTTCAGTACACCGCATGCCCTGCTTAAATGGCTGCGGCCGAGATAGGGGCAGGCGGGTTGCAAGGAGAATTTGTACGCCTCTGGTTTGTCACCCCTCCTCTCCCCCCTGCAGCACACCGAGCGCCAAGTCCTCTACAGCGGAGTGAAATCTTGTTCGAGAACACACGTTATTCTACGTGAAAAATAGCAAATGACTTGAGTACATAGTATGTAAACTTCACGCACATATACTTTCAGTATTACTTTAACGGTATTCTCGTACTGATACTGTGCAGTTATATATACACCTCACTTTCATTTTACAAATTAATCATACCAATCACATCCTGTCCTGCAGACGTTCTTCATTTTAACAGTGACTTCTTTAAAATCCACAGAAAATAACGCACAACGACAACGTTAAAAATTAAGTGGCGCTACGCTACTTCCTTAATGACACTCTAGTCCATTTCATTCATTTACAGGCGGCCGGAGTGGCCGAGCGGTTCTAGGCGTTACAGTCTGGAACCGCGCCACCGGTCCGGTCGCAGGTTCGAATCCTGCCTCGGGCATGGATGTGTGTGATGTCCTTAGGTTAGTTAGGTTTAAGTAGTTCTAAGTTCTAGGGGACTGATGACCTGAGAAGTAAAGTCCCATAGTGCTCAGAGCCATTTATACCATTTCATTCATTTACACTGCATTTTTGAGTCGCAGCATAAATATGTTCGAAGCAAAGAGATAGCTGGAACCAGCTGCAGTTAGAAATCTAGCACTTTGGTACAATGAACAAAGCATGTTACCAGTGTCAAAGCACTATTTACACACGGAAGTGGCGGAAACTGAATTAGGTGTACACGTTAAACATTTTACAAGATGATCCGTCGGTATATTTGAGCGCGTTGAAGCGCCGCTTTCTGGATACGGGAGGGGAACCTATCCACGATCGAATCCGCCTCGTGGATTAACAACGAGGACTGGCGAGTGACCAGCCTGGACGTGGTTCTTTCTCACATCCAACTAGGTAAATACCAGGCTGGTACCTACGTCCCACCTCAACTACACCCTACACAAACACTTAACGACGTTCTAACACCCGAACATTGATTTACTGTAGACGCAGACGCGTGGGGTACACAGATTCCGTCCCACTTTGGGGATGGGGAAGTGAAAATTGCCGGCGTCAGGAGGGACTTCCGGAAACCAGGTATCACTAACATCGTTTCAATCCATATAAGAATGAAGACCACCTAGGCGTAACGAGAAAAAGAAGAAGAGGAGGAAGAAGAAAATCAGGCAAAGTATTTACATAAATATCGACAGCAATGAAGAGAAAAGTTAATAACATGTAAGGATCGAGTTACTATAGGAAGTCATAAACAGTAAGGTGGAAGGGAGTTCCTTACTACTAAAAAAATGCAAAACACATGGAGGAATATGCAGACATAGCAAAACAGTTCATGATGAAAGGTAACATACGTTCAGTGTCTTCGGTAATTCGTTCCACAAGATTTTATGGTAACCAACATCTATACGTACTTCATATGCAGAATATGTAGAGCGTGAGTTGGAGTCACGCACTGAGGGTTTTGTATGAACTTAGTTATGTATATAGATATGCATCCGTAGTCTTGGGGTAGCGTCTTTGATTCATAATCATAACGTTTTCGGTCCTGGGTTCGATTTCCACCGCTGCTTAAATTCTGATTAATAATCAGCATTAGCGCCCGTAGACTTCCGGCATAGGAAGTCACCCACATTCTACTAAAGGCCTCGTCAAAGAGAGCGGAGGTGCGGACAGAAGTTCAGGGCACTCTCTTGTATTAGGAGTGGGGAACTGCCCCTGAAGGGGGAAGAATCAACAAAGATCAACGGCATGAGGATGCAGAATGCAATGGAAACCACTGCATTAAAGACACGTACCGTGTATCCACAGGACATGTGGCCTGTAATTGAACAAGTGTCATGATGATCTGTCCTTTAGCAAAAGATTCCGCAATAGTCCCCCATTCTGATCTCCGGGAGGAGACTGCCAAGGGGGAGATTACCATGAGAAAAAGATTGAGTAATCAACGAACTTATAACATTCTACGAGTCTGGGCGTGGAATGGCAGAAGCTCGAACGTGGTAGCGAAACTATAAAATCTGAAAATGGAAATGCAAAGGCCCAATCTATATATAGTAGGGGTCACTGAAGTGGAAAGAAGACAAGGATTCTGGTCAGATGAGTATAGGATAATATCAACAGCAGCAGAAAATGGTGTAACGAGAGTAGAATTCGTTATGAATTGGATGGTAGGGCAGAGTGTGTGTTACTGTGAACATTTCAGTGAGAGGGTTTCATTATCAGAATCGACAGCGAACCAACACCGACAACGATAGTTCAGGTATACATGCCGACGTCGCAAGCTGAAAATGAAGAGATAGAGAGAGTGTATGAGGATATTGAAAGGGTAATACAGTATGTAAAGTTAGATGAAAATCTGATAGTCATGGGGGACTGGAATGCAGTTGTAGGGGAAAGAGTAGAAGAAAAGGTTACAGGAGAACATGGGCTTTGGAGAAGGAATGAGAGACGAGAAAGACTAATTGAGTTCTGTAATAAACTTCAGCTAGTAATAGCGAATACTCTGTTCAGGAATCACAAGAGGACGAGGTATACTTGGAAAAGGGCGGGTGATACGGGGAGATTTCAGTTAGATTACATCATGGTCAGACAGAGATTCCGAAATCAGATACTGGATTGTAAGGCGTACCCAGGAGCAGATATGGACTCAGATCACAACATAGTAGTGATGAAGAGTAGGCTGAAGTTTAAGACATTAGTCAGGAAGAATCAATACGCAAACAAGTGGGATACGGAAGTACTAAACAAAGACGAGATACGCTTGAAGTTCTCTAAGGGTATAGATACAGCAATGGGAAATAGCTCAGTAGACAGTGCTGTCGGAGAGGAATGGGCATCCCTAAAAAGGGCGATAACAGAAGTCGGGAAGTAAAACATTGCTACAGAGAAGGTAACTGCGAAGAAACCATGGGTAACAGAATTGATTGATGAAGGGAGGAAGTACAAAAATGTTCCGAGAGACTCAGGAATACAGAAATAGCGTGACCGCTACGGTCGCAGGTTCGAATCCTGCCTCGGGCATGGATGTGTGTGATGTCCTTAGGTTAGTTAGGTTTAAATATTTCTAAGTTCTAGGGGACTGATGGCCACAGATGTTAAGTCCCATAGTGCTCATAGCCAATACAGAAATACAAGTCGCTGAGGAATGAAATAAATAGGAAGTGCAGGGAAGCTAAGACTTAAATGGCTGCATGAAAAATGTGAAGAAATCGAAAAAGAAATGATTGCCGGTAGGACTGATTCAGCATACAGGAAATTCAAAACAACTTTCGGTGACATTAAGAGTGCAGCGGGAATTCCACTGTTAAATGCAGACGAGAGAGCAGATAGGTGGAAAGAATACATTGAAAGCCTCTATGAGGGGGAAGATTTGTCTGATGTGATAGAAGAAGAAACAGGATTTAGAAGAGGTTGGGGAACTGGTATTTGAATCAGAATTTAAAACAGCTTTGGAGGTCTTAAGATCAAATAAGGCAGAAGGGATAGATAACATTTCACAAGAATTTCTAAAATTGTTGAGGGAAGTGGCAACAAAACGACTATTCACGTTGGGGTGTAGAATGTATGAGTCTGGCGACATTCCATCTGGCGACATTCCACCTTACTTTCGGAAAAATATCATTCACACAATTCCGAAGACGGCAAGAGCTGACAAGTGCAAGAATTATCGCACAATCAGCTTAACAAATTATGCATCCAAATTGCTGACAAGAATGATTTACGAATAATGGAAATGAAAATTGAGGATGCGCTAGATGACGATCAGTTTGGCTTTAGGAAAGGTAAAGAGACGAAAGAGGAATTTCTGACGTTTTAGTTAATAATGGAAGCAATACTAAAGAAAAATCAAGGCATGTTCATAGGATTTGTTGACCTGGAAAAAGCGTTCGACAATGTAAAATTTTGCAAGATGTTCGAAATCCTGAGAAAAATAGGGGTAAGCTATAGAGAGAGCCGGGTCATATACAATATGTACAACAGCCAACAGGGAATAATAAGAGTGGACGACCAAGAACGATGTGCTCCTATTAAACAGTATGCAAGACAAGGATGTAGTCTTTCGCCCCTACTGTTCAATCTCTACATCGAGGAAGCAATCATGGAAACAAAAGGAAGATTCAGGAGTGGAATTAATTCAAGGTAAAAAGATATAAATGATACGATTCGCTGATGACATTGCTATCGTGAGTGAAAGTGAAGAAGAATTACATGATGGTTACGAAGTAGGTGAAGTTAAGGAATTCTGATATCTAGACAGAAAAATAACCAATGACGGACGGAGCAAGGAGGACATCAAAAGCTGCCTAGCAATGGACAAAGGGCATTCCTGGCCAAGAGAAGTCTGCTAATATCAAATATCGACCTTAATTTGAGGAAGAAATTTCTGAGAATGTATACTGGAGTACAGCATTGTGTGGTAGTGAAACATGGACTGTGGGAAAACCGGAACAGAAGAGAATCGAAGCATTTGAGATGTGGTACTACGGACGAATGTTGAAAATCAGGTGGACTGATAAGGTAAGGAATGAGGAGGTTCTGTGCAGAATCGGGGAGGAAATGAATATACGGAAAACACTGATCACAAGGAGGGACAGGATGATAGGACATCTGTTAAGACATGATGGAATGACTTCCATGGTACTATAGGGAACTGTAGAGGGCAAAAACTGTAGAGGAAGACAGATTAGAATACATACGGCAAATAATTGAGGTCGTAGGTACAAGTGCTACTCTGAGATGAAGAGATCTGCACAGGAGAGGAATTCGTGGCGGGCCGCTCAAACCAATCGGATGGTTCATCCCTCCCGGGAACCCCGAATATTTTACCCTGTAATCAATATCGACACTGGCAAGATATCAGTCCCTTGAATTTCCCTCTGCAGTAGATCATCAGAATAGCCCGGACATACAAAAAGAAGTGATTAGAGGTCTTCAGTTTGTATCTAGAGAATGAAGATTTAATAAATTATATTTTATTTACTTACTAAAATATTGTAACTCTTCAGGCTTTCCCGGCGATCTAATGACATCTTGGGTTGTCGGGTGTTCTGCCGGATATCAGCGTCGTACTTGCACGATATTTCGGTCACGTAGCTCGTAACCTTCATCAGGTGCGACCTGATGAAGGTTACGAGCTACGTGACCGAAATATCGTGCAAGTACGACGCTGATATCCGGTAGAACACCCGACAACCCAAGATGTCACTAAAATATTTCTACAACTTATACACAGATCAAAAAAAATATTGCATCACCCCGGTTCCCTGAACGCCTGAAGACAGACGTTGACTGCGGATATTGCATCACAAACACAGTCCCTTTGACTGTTCAGAGATGTCACTAAACCCGCCCAAAGATGTAAACAACCATGCGTGAGCAGCGCCTATTAGACGGAGGGGGTCCGACAGGCGATCAGTTCCAGTCATTCCACCAGGAAGGAGGACACGGCTCGTGTTGTCTGTAGTTCAGCTATGCCTAGACAGTCGGCACCATGATTCGATCGCGTCCGCATTGTTACTTTGTGCCAGGAAGGGATCTCAACAAGGGAAGTGCCCAGGCGTCTCGGAATGAACCAAAGCGATGTTGTTCGGACATGGAGGAGATACAGAGAGACAGGAACTGTCGATGACGCTCAGGCCGCCCAAGGGCTGCTACTGCAGTGGATGACCGCTACCTACGGATTATGGCTCGGAGGAACCCTGACAGCAACGCAACCATGTTGACTAATGCTTTTCGTGCAGCCAGAGGACGTCGTGTTACGACTCAAAGTATGGGCAATAGGTTGCATGATGCGCAACTTCACTCCCAACGTCCGCGGCGAGGTCAATCTTTGCAATCACGACACCATGCAGTGCGGTACAGATGGACCCAACAACATGCCGAATGGACTGCTCGGGATTGGCATCACGTTCTCTTCACCGATGAGTGTCACATATACCTTCAACCAGACAGTCGTCAGAGACGTATTTGGAGGCAACCAGGTCAGACTGAACGCCTTAGACACCCTGTTCAGCGAGTGCAGCAAGGTGGAGGTTCCCTGTTGTTTTGGGATGGCATTATGTGGAGCTGATGTGCGCTGCTGGTGGTCATGAAAGGCGCAGTAACGGTTGTACGATACGTGAATGCCATCCTCCAACCTATAGTGCAACCATATCGGCAGCATATTGGCGTGGCATTCGTCTTCATGAGCAACAATTCGCGCCCCCATCGTGCACATCTTGTGAATGACTTCCTTCAGGATAGCGGCGTCACTCGACTAGAGTGGCCAGCGTGTTCTTCAGCATGAACCCTATCGAACATGCCTTAGGGGTGTTTGTGGACGACGTGGCCCACTAACCACTCTGACGGATTTACGCCGAATCGTCGTTGAGGAGTGGGACAATCTTTACCAACAGTGCCTTGATGAACTTGTGGATAGTATGCCACGACGAATACAGACATGCATCAACGCAAGAGGACGTGCTACAGGGTATTAGAGGTACGGGTGTATAGCAATCAGGACCACCACCTCTGAAGTTCTCTCTGTATGGTGGAACAACATGAAATGTTTGGTTTTCATGAGCAATAAAAAGGGCAGAAATGATGTTTATGTTGATCTCTGTTCCAATTTTCTGTACAGTTTCCGGAACTCTCTGAACTGAGGTGATGCAAAACTTTTGTTTTTTTGATGTGGGTGTTTTATGTTTGCATACAGTCATATTTTTCTGTTATGCTTTTGACAGATGATACATATAATGTAAGTCCTAACGGAAACACGAATTGTCAAAAAATGTTCAAATGTTTGTGAAATGTTATGGGACATAACTGCTTTACCTAAATTATCCTGAGGACAAACACACACATCTGTGCCCGAGGGAGGACTCGAAACTCCGCTGGGACCACCCGCACAGTCCATGATTGCAGCGCCATAGACCGGTCGGCTGATCCCACGCGGCTACGAATTGTCGAGTCTTTTTCTTTAATTTTACCGTGAAATCTACTTTATTGCCAAATTTCATGATACTAAGTTATCGGGAAGTATACTATAGGTTTTAATGAATGAGTTTGCAAATATATAAGTATTTGAAACAAATGATCGTGTTTTTTAGATTCCATTGACTTAGAAGCTTCAACGGTATACACGGTCAAATGACTGTAGATCTTAGTGTGTGATATAAATTTCAACATCAAATGTCTACCTGTTACCGAGAAAAAAGGGGTGTTAACAAGCGGTTACAAAATGATAAAAATATTTTTTCCCTGTGATATAGATAGAAGTTAACAGTTTTCATATTTTGCCCTGTACTTATAGTATGAAATGTTAAAAATATTTTTTCCCTGTGATATGGATAGAAGTTAACAGTTTTCAGATTTTGCCCTGTACTTATAGTACGAAATGTTGCTTCTTGCCAAAACTCATGAATCTAGGTCAACGGGTAGTACACTTTGGCGTATTTGAACACTATGAAAAAGAATTCACAACCTCCCAAGATCTGAAATGATGTAGAAATTGTAACGTGTGTGTACTATTTTCCTTACGCTTTTGTTTTAAAATCAACTAATAGGTCTAGCTTAGTTCTTGCTTTGTACTGTTATGCAACGCAAATGCTGGTGCAAAAATACCAGTCTGTTAGTAAGGGACCAACAGTCATTGACAGTGGCGATTTTACCGCCGCTTCCGTCATTAAGATAGGTTCGTTCTCTTCTTGTTAATCACATAGCGCAAACAACATTAAATTTTTTCACCAGAGAGGAGGACGAATCATACACTACTGGCCATTAAAATTGCTACACCAAGAAGAAATGCAGGTGATAAACGGGTATTCATTGGACAAATATATTATACTAGAACTGACATGTGATTACATTTTCACGCAATTTGGGTGCATAGATCCTGAGAATTCAGTACCCAGAACAACCACCTATGGCCGTAATAACGGCCTTGATACGCCTGAGCATTGAGTCAAACAGAGCTTGGATGGCGGGTACAGGTACAGCTGCCCATGCACCTTCAACACGATACCACAGTTCATCAAGAGTAGTGACTGGCGTATTGTGACGAACCAGTTGTTCGGCCACCATTGACCAGACGTTTTCAATTGGTGAGAGGTCTGGAGAATGTTCCTTTCTAGTGCAGCAGTCGAACATTTGCTGTATCCAGAAAGGCCCGTACAGGACCTGCAACATGCGGTCGTGCATTATCCTGCTGAAATGTAGGGTTTCGCAGGGATCGAATGAAGGGTAGAGCCACGGGTCGTAACACATCTGAAATGTAATGTCCACTGTTCAAAGTGCCGTCAATGCGAACAAGAGGTGACCGAGACGTGTAACCAATGGCACCCCATACCATCACGTCGGGTGATACGCCAGTATTGCGATGACTAATACCCGCATCCAATGTGCGTTCACCGCGATGTCGCCAAACACTGATGCGACCATCATGATACTGTAAACAGAACCTGGATTCATCCGAAAAAATGACGTTTTGTCATTCGTGCACCCAGATTCGTCGTTGAGTACACCATCGCAGGCGCTCCTGTCTGTGATGCAGCGTCAAGGATAACCGCAGCCATGGTCTCCGAGTTATAGTGCATGCTGCTGCAAACGTCGTCGAACTGTTCGTGCAGATGGTTGTAGTCTTGCAAACGTCCCCATCTGTTGACTCAGGGATCGAGACGTAGCTGCACGATCCGTGACAGCCATGCGGATAAGATGCCTGTCATCTCGACTGCTAGTGATACGAGGCCTTTGGGATCCAGCACGGCGTTCCGTATTATCCTCCTGAACCCACCGATTCCATATTCTGCTAACAGTCATTGGATCTCGACTAACGCGAGCAGAAATTTCGAGATACGATAAACCGCAATCGCGATAGGCTACAATCCTACCTTTATCAAAGTCTGAAACGTGATGGTACGCATTTCTCCTCCTTACACGAGGCATCACAGCAACGTTTCACCAGGCATCGCCGGTCAACTGCTGTTTGTGTATGATAATCGGTTGGAAACTTTCCTCGTGTCAGCACGTTGTAGGTGTCACCACCGGCGCCAACCTTGTGTGAATGCTCTGAAAAGCTAATCATTTGCATATCACAGCATTTTCTTCCTGTCGGTTAAATTTCGCGTCTGTAGCACGTCATTTTCGTGGTATAGCAATTTTAATGGCCAGTAATGTAATAGGTTTCGATGAGTGAGTTTGCGAGTATCAAAGCATGTGACAAAGTGGCCGTATCTTTTAATTGACTTAGAACCTTAAATTTCTTACTGCGCCATGGGATTGTAGTCCTTAGTATGTTCCTGAGGAAAAGGGTGTTTACAAGACAGACAGAGAGAGAGACGGACAACTAAGCGATCCTGTTCGGGATCCGTTTTTACATATTAAGATTCCGAGCCCTAAAAATTAAACAACTTGGGCGACGAATTATAGAGTACATAACTTTTCACAAACTCACACAAAATTCTGTTGGAACCACCGCGAACTAGACCTGAACAACAGTTCTACTTGAGGAGTACAGAAATATCAAGAAGGTTCCTGAAAATTTCGATTAGGTACTGAACAGCTTTGGGAGGAACATATTAAGCAACGAAAAGAGCTAAAAAGAACAATGCACAATGTGAATTTAAAAAAGACACTCAGTCTACTGATACACATTTGAAAGAGAGTTCTCAAAGAATTCTGTGTAAGAAATGTCGGAACCAGTTTACTATGGAAATCATGTATTGGTTACGTGAGTAATGATGATTGTATTAAATTTAAAATGAGAGATAGACAATTAGAGAGGATACCACGAATTCTGTTCACCTGGGAAAGGTTGTTCCTGAATAGGTTGGGTGAATATTAGTATTCAAAACGTTTACTCAAGCTTGTGCAAGAATTATAATAGTTCAGATAAATTACCTTTTAAGGTGGCCTGTAGTCACTCGGAATAACAAGAACAACGACATTCTCAGTAAATGTCACCCTTAGTGGTGACACACAAAGATACAGCTTGGAAAAAACTAAGCTTATGAGCGACATTACGACAGTCACAGAGATCAGAAAAGTGAAGGAGGAAACATAGTTAAGGTCAAGTATTCACGACAAATGAGCCAACAAATAAACTTTGGACATAAGATTTATAAGATCGATCTGGCTAACAGGTTATCGAAAGACCAAACTAAAAGAAAAAAAGATAAAGAAAGCATGCAGTGGCTAACATACTCCCCGGACTTGAACCTCACTGGTAGGACATTGCTGAAGGAAAGCAAAGATAAGAGTTAGAATCTCTACCAGTCACAAAAATTTAATCTACTAGAATTTCATCACAGCATACCTCCCACAGAGTGACAGTTTCACCTAAACTTCAGGAAAAAGGGTAGTTTTTGCATTTACACAGTGTCTTACATAAGAATAAATTAGATTAGATATTGAGTCAACACTGTGATTCAGTAACTAGTAAAGCAAATGCTACCCTCTATATTGCCAGACAAACTAGTAGGAAAACTAACAATGACATTTATATAATTTTAATCTTGAAATCATGTAGCTAGAACGTACGCTGACGAGCCAGAAAAACTGGTACACCTGCCTAATATCGTGTAGGGCCCCCTGACAGGCACACAGAATTGCCGCAACGCGACGTGGCATGTACTTGACTAATGTCTAAAGTAGTGCTGGAAGGAACTGACACCACGAAACTTGCAAGACTGTTCATAAATCCGTAAGAGTACGAGAGGCGTGGATATCTCTTCTGAATAGCATGTTGCAAGGCATAAATAAACTCAGAAGAGTGTTCCTGGAGCCACTCTCTAGCAATTCTAGAAGCATTGTCCAGCTGGAACTGCCCAAGTCCGTCAGAATGCTCAATGGACATGAATGCATGCAAGTGACCTGACAGGATGCTTACGTACGTGTCACCTTCCAGAGTCACACCTAGACCTATCAGAGATCCCATATCAATCCTACTGCACAGTTCCCACACCATTACATAGCTTCCACCACCTTGAACAGTCCTCTGCTGACAGGCAGGGTCCATGGATTCATGAGGTTGGCCGGCCGGAGTGGCCGAGCGGTTCTAGGCGCTACAGTATGGAACCGCGCGACCGCTACTGTCGCAGGTTCGAATCCTGCCTCGGGCATGGATATGTGTGATGTCCTTAGGTTAGTTAGGGTTAAGTAGTTATAAGTTCTAGGGGACTGATGACCTCAGAAGTTAAGTCCCATAGTGCTCAGAGTCATTTGAACCATTTTTCATGAGGTTGTCTCCATATCCCTACACGCCCATCCGCTCGATACAATCTGAAGCGAGACTCGTCCAACCAGGCAACATGTTACCGGTCATGAACAATCCAATATCGGCGTTGACGGGCCCAGGCGAGGTGTAAAGCTTTGTGTTGTGCAGTCATCAATGGTACACGAGCGAGCCTTCGGCTTCGAAAGCCCGCATCGATGATGTTTCGTTGAATGGTTCTTATGCTGACACTTGTTGATGGCCCAGCAATTAAATCTGTAGCAATTTGCGGAAGGGTTGGACTTCTGTCACGTTGAACGATTCTCTTCAGTCGTCGTTGGTCCCGTTCTTGCAGGATCTTTTTCCGGCCGCAGCGATGTTGGAGATTTGAAGTCTTATCAGATTCCTGTTATTCACGGTACACTCGTGAAGTGATCATACGGGGAAATCCGCACTTCATCGCTACCTCGGAGAGGCTGTGTCCCATCGCTCGTCGCCGACTATAACACCATGTTGAAACTTACTTAAATCTTGATAACGTGCCATGGTAGTAGCAGTAGCCGATCTAAGAACTGTGCCAGACACTTGTTTTCTTATATAGGCGTTGCCGACCGCAGCGCCGTATTCTGCCTGTTTACATATCTCTGTATTTGGATAGGCATCCCTATATCAGTTTCTTCGGCGCTTCAGTGTACTTTATGATGCGAAAGATTACACAATTCCTGGGGTTTCACTTTATGGATGTTGATGATTTAAATAATGAAAAACTGCAACAGTTACTTATTTTTCACGGTAGCCCAACGAATTTCCAGAATTAATTCATGCTTTCAAGTCCATTTGTTTACATATATATTTTTTGTAACGTTGCATGTGTCATTTTCTGCCTCTAATTTGCCTTTCTGGGGTTATGCTGCAATGGAAAAATCGGAGAAATAAAATCTAGAATTTTTTATGTGATAATGTTAGAGACAATGTTTTTGTTTTCTACTTGCAAGCATTGTGGCTCTTCCGTCGCACAGAATATCATACAAACGCAAATCAGCACTTGCACAGTTTGGTTTTGTAATTTGTTTGCCAATGAGAATTTTTTCTCCTTCCTTTTTGTGGTGTATAAAAATTGCCAGCTCCTCCTCCATTGTATGTGATTGTTGGCATCATTGAATGAATTAGATTAGTATTTGTGTTCAGATGCAGTTGTCCCCGGGATGTCGTAAGTCGCAGAATCTTAGCGATCGTCGTCAGCAGAACGGCCTGTGTGGCGGCGTGCGGTGGCAGCGTTATCCGCTGACGTCAGCAAGACTATAGCAGCCGGCAGCGACGGCACGCAGCCGCTGGGGACGCTAGGTTCACCTCGGTGACGTCATTACGACGTGTACATGCCCAGTTTCGACCGACGGTGGGTGCCTATCGACTCTGGTGGTGGTTGTGAGTGGAATCGATTGACGGACCGCTAGTAAGGCGCCATTGAATGAGTTAAACGTGTATTCGTGTTAAGTACAGAGGTGTGGTCGCCACTGATGAGGAGGTCATTAGTGGATCTCGCGTAGCACGAAGCTCGCATCGGATTTACTTGCTGGTGTGAGTTAATGGTTCTTAAGAATAATGTGACTGGTTGCTGCTTTCATTATCTAATTACTTCTAAGTATGAGAGTGTGGCTAGCCAGGTGTAGTGTCCCTTTTGCAATATTCACCATTATCGAGGTGAAACATCAATAAAAATGACTGTATGTGACTCAAAATGAACTGCAAACATCGATTTATCTGCGAAAGGTAATAACACTTGAAACGTCCCCTTTTAATAATTTTACATGACTGTGCTTAACCTGACGCACAATATTTTTTAGCGCAACGCAATCTGACTTTCAACACACAATATTTTGTTAGCGCAACGCAATCTGACTTTCAAAATTCTCTACAAGAGAATGGCCCTGACTAACATTAAACTATACCTTTCACAAATCACTTACCTCACAAAAATCTTCGCTGCTCAAGCTCCTGCAATACAGCGAGCGCCACTACTGCTAGCTAAATAAAAGATTCAAGCTACTGAAGGGACTAACTACTAATAGGAATAGTTAGCAAATGAAAGATTTTAATAGAGAACAAACAATGTATTTACCTTAATATCATGACAAATTACAAAACTCCGCCATCTCTCTCCCCACATCCACCACTGCTGGCGGCTCACCTCCAACTGCCCAGCGCTACGCGCTGTTCACAGCCAGCTGCCTAACACTACAATGGTTGAGTATTACAACAATGCAAAGCAGCCACAGACTGCACACGGCACAGCCGGTGATTTTCATACTGAGGTGGCGTTATCAATAAAAAAAACCTAAACAGCCTACTTACATAGCCCCCATGCTCCCCACAAAAAATTTGACAAATTTTGTTGGGCACTGGCCAATACATATTTGTTAAAATTTTTCATAATCGTAATTACAATAACAAAGAAATCAAATGCACACACTTATTGATACAATGTTGGTCAAAAGCTAAAATTTTCTCACAGTCCATAAAGACAGTTCTGATCATTCATCACATTGCAGTGTTTTTCTCAAAGTCTGAGCAGTAAAAGAAAATGCACACGGAAGTAGTGGATTTCCATGCAGTCTTGAAGAAGTATCGTTGTCCTTCCAACGGAAAGACAGTGCTGACTCTCGACATGCTGACAGGTAATAGGCCACAAGAGAGCAAACCCACAGCAGAGTCAGTCGAAGTTTTGAAGAGTATTGGTGGGTAGGTCATCACAGAGCAGACCCACTGTAGTCCTGGTAGAGATTACGGTATTGGTGGGCCACCAGAGGTGCAGACCCACTGCAGTCCTTGTAGAAATAATGGTATTGGTGAGTCATCAAAGGTGCAGACCCACTGCAGTCCTTGTAGAGATAATGGTACTGGTGGGCCACCAGAGGCGCAGACCCACTGTAGTCCTTGTAGAGATGGCCAGCAGCCATCTGTTGTGACTGTGCAGGTACACAATCACCATTGAAGAGTCTTGCGGATAATATAACAAGTCCATAACCACCACTTGTGCACTCACAAAGTTGTTGGAATTGTCCTTAGAACAAGCAATGCTGTTATCCAGTCCCTTGCTGAATTATTAACACACGTGCAAACACTAACAGTCCCTACTCCTCACATATTGTCCATATACTATGACCAATAGAAACGTGTGCAGTGAAATGTAACTTACAAGTTACTTAATTTGATGACCTGGTGTCAATTACAATTTTATAACATAAGAATACAATTACAAAGGTACAAAATACATCATTAAAAACATAATAGTAGAGATAACATTCGTAGTAATAGGGGCTTTACAAAAGAATAGAAATAAACATATACATCAGTGTTACAAAAATAATGACATAAGTACATACATAAAGATCAGAATAACTTTTGGAATATCAACTTCCACATGAGCATTAAAACAAAACAGAACAAATACTGTTTAAACATGTTTACAAAGTAAATAACATATTATCAATGCAAATTATATTTGAGGATAACAGTATTCCTCATCATAGTTCATGTAGCTTAGTATTAGAAGAAGAAAAATTCTATGAAACTACACAGAGACAGGAAGAAAAGAAATACACAAGGGTACACAAACACATAGTGGCATAACACAAAAGGAAAGGACAGGGTTTGTTTTCAGTGTAACATTTGGTACTGCAGTCCAACCCAAAACTTCATTCCATAGATCTTTCGTCTTATTTCAACCTTTGCTTCTACCAAAAAAATCCTATCCAAGCATGCTTTCTGTATTTATTTCACATATTTCGTACCTCATTATTTATTCCCAAGAAAATCCTACCTATACCTGCTTTCTGTACTTTACTCGTATAGCTTCTCAATGCATTTTTTTTTTTAATTAATCGCTACTCATTATCTTATAGGCTACCCCCTCTTAAGCTAACTTATATCTACTGAGCTCAGATGCTAAACTAAGGGACGAGGCAATGCAGCATCACATAAAACAATTAATATAAACAGCAATAAAAAAAACGCAGATTTGCGAAGCAAGCAGTATTAAGAAATTAGCAAAGCAATTGTAATATTACAACTAATCTAAGGCAATGTGCAGCAAACAATAAAAATATAAAAATAAATCATTAGTAAAACTGGCTTAACAGAATAATACAAAATCAAATTCAATAACACTATGCCTGGCAAACAGCAACAACTTATACCTAAATATAACATAGCTCAAGCAGAAAAAATAGTACACTAAAGATAACAATGCAGATAAGGGAAATGTATAATCACATCTTAATGTCTAAGTAATTAAAGTGGTGCACCACAAAAACTAATTCTACAAAAAAATTACTAAGTACTAGAAAAGAAAATTATGTATGCAGTTCCTGTGAAGGTAAATGATTTTTTTTTTTGCTCCATCATTGTTTTTTAAATTATTATTTACTCGATCTGTAGACAGAAAATATTTATATTAGTACATCTACAAAATTTTATTTGAACCAATGCTGCAGTGCAGCTAGAAACTAGATATCAAATGAAATAAGCAACTATGTACAAAGGAAAGCATAAAAATATCATTCAGTAGTCATGAGGTATTTCATAAGTTAGTAGAAAAATCTCTCAACTAGAGAGACAGTAGTCGTAATCAGGTGTATAGACATAAAAATATTTCTCGTCATTTCATTAGGCATCCAGTGTAATCATATGTTTTCAAGTTCGACCGTGTCGTTTTTGCGATGCTTTCTACAAAAGAATGTCAATAGCGATTATAATGGCCTCCCCCTTTTTTTTTTTTTTCTACCTGTGCCGCTGGAAGGCTAATGGCTTTTTTTTTTTTTGTTCGGGCGGCTGTCGCCCAGGTGGGTGCCCGCGACGCATTACGTGCAGGTGGTCTCTTAACTTTCGTACGGAAATATTTACGACAGCAGTTTCCACTACAATGGCAGTCTTATATAAAAATGTTTCACAGGTCAAGAATTAGCGTTGCAAATCTGTAAAAACAAAATCCTATGAATATAACAGTGTTCAAAAAATTTTCGTCGGCATTGTGATACATTCACGCATTTACACACATTTCATAATTCTAAAATACGATTCTTAGTTTCCAACATCCTTTTCCACAAAGCAGAGTTCCTATCCACTATTCATTACTCCTTACCTTATTATACATATACATATTCGTCGACACTTCAATATTTCATCGTAACATACGTATCATAATCAGATTCCTCATACAGCATCATCTCATTGATAATAAACATACCTCAACAACATAATACACATCGTCGCCGTAAAAATAACATCATAACACCTCAGTCAACTCTCAAAATCGTCGTAGCTTTCTAATTTCAAAACCTAAAAAAAATTCTCTGCTCATGTCAAAAGTGTCATCTGCCTCAAACGTACTTTAAAAATCATAATCCCATACCAAACACATCATTCAAAGCTCTCATAGTATCACAATGGTTCCGAAAAAATATGAACAGTTCACAAAGTACAGACAAAATACAATTTCATAAGTGTGAAGGTATCCAACTGTGAAATTACGTAAACGTCTGTCACTAATGTAGTAAAAAAAATGTTTGTCTCTCTCAGGTAAATAATCAGATAGCTGTGTAATTTATGTGTTGGAGAAATATGGTACCGATGTGTAAAGTTGTATAAGCAAATACCATATTAGCTAGGGCTCCTTGTGCGTGCCAAACACATGGTACACAAAGTAAGCGTGTACCCCCCTGAGGATTAATGTAATTATACCCTCAGGTGTTACAGATTACAGCAATGGAATGAAATATATCTTGGAAAACTTTCTTTGCAATTTAAAAATCTTTAAAAATAAATGTTTTAAGTACAAAATTAATCACTCAAATACGTGTCCTGTAGCGCTAAACTGTGCGTCTTGTTGTAAGATAATCTCTGTGTAAGTGTCGTAGATATCGTCCTCCGAAAGCTGAGTTCCACAAAAGTCACTGTACTTACCTCATGATACACAAAAGTGAAATGCTTTGCGTATAGATATCTTAGTTATTACGCTTATTGCCGTGATGAGGAAAGTACTGTCCTGTAACGTATTGTTGTGCTACAGAAAAGGCTGTCTCCTTGTAGCTATACCACAAAAGTTACTACTAAAATATGTTTTACTTTCCAGAAGAATACAGAAAGCTGTGCAGATATAAAACAGATACACCGCAAAAGCAACATTGTAAATTGTCACACATTAGTAGCGCCGTGATATAGTCGTGTAGCTGTCAAATAAACTAACCGCTGTGTCATCTGGTATCTCTCAGAAAGCACTTTAATTTCAGAATGTATTTGCAAGTAAACCAAAATGTTGCATTAAAATCTCAAGTTAAAAAAGCACATTATCTCTCAATAAACGGTTTTACGTGTGAAATGTGGTGTAAACCTTTGCTCTTCATAGTACTCAGAGTTTGAACAATGCAATTAACATGCGGTATACGTCGTTAAAGAATACTGGAATTTTTCTCAAGGTTAGCGTCAATGTTATTTTTCTCGGAGCCAGCCGGCGCAGGTGTCTGCCTGCTGTGCGAGTCATTGTCTGTTTCTTTGCTGGCGCGCGTCGTTATTCGGATTAGGAGACCGAACTTCTACAAATTCACCGTGACGAGAGGGCCCTGCCCTGTTTAAATCTCGCCAGTTCTGATGCAATTCAGGTCTGTCGTTATGATCACATCGTCTGTCGTCATGTCGGTAGTTTCTGTGGTTTCTTTCTTGTCGGTTAAGTGGTGGAGAATTTCTCCCTGAATCGTAACTGCGCGCTGGACCGTTGCGTCTAAAGTTATTCTGGCCCTCGTAATAATAATTGTTTTGGTTCCCATATTGTCTGTTTCTCTGATTGTCTCTGTAATAGTCATTACCGCGGAGAGGTGATCTTTCCCTGTAATTATTACTACTCTGCCAACGGTTGTCATACGGGTGGTGTCTGTTTCGGTCACGATTTGTGTTGTGAGAATAGCCTTGTCGCATCCAGTTATTATTTCTTTCATCGCGGAATTGCGACGGATGTGATCTGTAATTGTTGTGCTCGTGCGTTCCGCGATTGTCAGTGTCAATTTCCAGTTCTTGTAAGAGTCCTTGAAATGCTTCAATGTCGTCTTTGCAACGTCCTGCCAAAATAATATGTCGTAAATGTTCAGGCAGTTTGATTAAGCAAATTCGGATGAGTTCTGAGGGGCTGTATGGGTTTGAAAGATACTGATTCTTATGCAACATGTCTTCAAAATATTTCATAATACTGGAAAATTCAGATTGTTCGAAACGTTTCATCATTATGATGCTATGTTTTACTCGGTCTTGTGTGGCTTGAGACCAATATGCTGAGAGGAAGGCATGGCAAAATTCTCCTTCACTGTGGCAATCGTGAATGACCGATCGCATTCTTACAGCTGGTTCATTCTCTAAGTAGCCACACATAAATTCTAATCTGTGCTGCAATGACCAGTTGGGAGGAAAACAATGAGAGAATTGATGGAGCCATGCTTGTGGATGAATGTCGTTGCCAGAATTCTTAAATGTTTTGAATTTACGTGTAGTAATAAATAGCTTATAGTCAAAATCATCGTGTCGGCGAGTAGCATATCTGTCATTGTTAGGTCGTGTCGGCGGTTCCATCTCAAAATTCGGTGCACATTGCCAATTTCTTTCATAACTTCCGAAATGCCCTGTGTTATTATGTTGCGGCTTTTCCGTATTTCTATGTCCCTCTTCCCGTATTGGGGCGCGAGTGTCCTCTGAAATACGTAATTCTTGTATTACCTGTGTCAGCTGATCTTGTACTTCGCGGATTTCTCTTTGGTGTTGCGTATTAATTTGATTCAGATTTTGTTTCAGTTTCTTAATTTGTTCGCTCTCTTCTGTGTCATTAAAGACTACCGGTTTTGTGTCGTTCAGATTATCATCTACCTTCGTAGATAAGTTAGTGAACTGATCCGAAAGTTCGGCTACTTTCTCCGATAGTGAACACATTTCCTCAGTGTGTTTTTCTGAACCAAGTTTCAGATTGTCCATTTGTGTTGAAATCGAATCTACTGTGTCCTTCAAGTTTTCCTGAGTTTTTGCAAGTTGCGTAACCGAATCGGTAGATGCAACCGAGTCAAATTTAGCTTGTAAGGTCTCATGATTTTCATGAACAGTAGTTTGCAGTTCTTTTATGGCTGCTTCGTGATTCTGTAGTGCATTTTCATGACGCGAAAAAATAGGTTGGAAATGCTCACAAATTTGTGTTTTTACGTCGTTACAGACTTTTTGACATTTCGATTCAATGTGATGTAACTCATTAGTTAAATCCTCACGTGTTTGTTCAAGAGTTTGCTCCAATGAGTCTAACTTTTGAAGATTTTGTTCCATTGCGTCTAACTGTTGCTGTGTTTGTCTCTGGTGTTGTTCCATTGTGTCTAATTTTTCAAGCTTTTGTCCCATTTGTTTCTGATTTTGTTCCATTTGTCTCTGATTTTGTTCCATTTGTTGCATTAATTGCAATAATAATGTATTAGTGTCTGGAATCTGTTTCTCTATGCTTTTTGGCAGTGCATTTTCACCGACAACATTCACATTTTGACAAGCAGAAAATGTGTCTTGACTCATTTGAGAAAACGGTGATGACCCAGAACCTGAATCTACAGTATTTGCGAAATTGTGTCCTGTCATTTCGGATTCCTGAGGCGAGCTGTTGCCGACCGACCGATCGATAATGCTTCCCTGCTCACTAATTGTTTCACTGTCTACGCCATTGTTTGCAACCCGCTCCATTTCCCTATGCGCAATTACCAAATTACTACTGTTAACATTAGTTAATTCATTACTCGGTGGCGCTAACATGCTGCTTTCGTTTTCACTGTCATTTCGCAGTTTACTTTGGAGCCTAGTATTACGTTTTTCACACGCCATTATTGTCACAGTATTTCACACGACAACACAGAAAAACACAATTTGAAGAGCAAAAATAAGAGAACACAGTAACATAGCACTGAAAATAATATGTAGTTAATTGCAAACGCAGCTGCGAAATACTTGGTGCAAATCTACATGCATGCCACAACTGTTTTACTGTACAACAATGAAAAACTACAACTATAAAGGAGATTCTCTCTACTATTACGCGCTAGCAATAAACAAAATCTACACTAATTGCACAAACTACAAGAAAAAATCAGAAGATTCCAGTGAGGTATGCTCGGCTAAGGGTCGACATATGAAACGTCCCCTTTTAATAATTTTACATGACTGTGCGTAACCTGACGCACAATATTTTTTAGCGCAACGCAATCTGACTTTCAACACACAATATTTTGTTAGCGCAACGCAATCTGACTTTCAAAATTCTCTACAAGAGAATGGCCCTGACTAACATTAAACTATACCTTTCACAAATCACTTACCTCACAAAAATCTTCGCTGCTCAAGCTCCTGCAATACAGCGAGCGCCACTACTGCTAGCTAAATAAAAGATTCAAGCTACTGAAGGGACTAACTACTAATAGGAATAGTTAGCAAATGAAAGATTTTAATAGAGAACAAACAATGTATTTACCTTAATATCATGACAAATTACAAAACTCCGCCATCTCTCTCCCCACATCCACCACTGCTGGCGGCTCACCTCCAACTGCCCAGCGCTACGCGCTGTTCACAGCCAGCTGCCTAACACTACAATGGTTGAGTATTACAACAATGCAAAGCAGCCACAGACTGCACACGGCACAGCCGGTGATTTTCATACTGAGGTGGCGTTATCAATAAAAAAAAAACCTAAACAGCCTACTTACACACTTACTGTAAAAATATACAATATAGATCGATAGATGCAGAAAAGACATTATTTTTATTGTATGAGATTATAATGTGTAAGTAATTAAAAGAAGTATTATTATCTTTGTAAGAGTATAAAACACAATGCAATGCTCATTCTTCTGTCTAGTCTGTTTTGTTCTGTTCGTTCTGGTGTTAGCTGGAATAAGGTACGCAAGCTATTGTGCTGCGCTAGCATTTGTTTCCGTCGTAACGTAATTGCAAATATTTAATGGTGTAAACTGTGTCCTAGTAAGAATATATTAGTATAAAGTGATCTCCGTGTGTTATTTCAATAACCTACGCCACATTTATCTTATGAAAAGAATATTTAATGAAAATTATTTAGCATGTTTCCAGCTGCTGCGGAGCGAGTAACAGTGATCTCTAACTGTTAACAGTTATCCGCCATTACGCGGTACATTTAAAAATATTTTTTCACAGAACAATGTCTGATAGCCGGAGCGGAAGAAAGTATGTAAAAATATTCAGTGAGATTAATTGAAGGAATCCAGTGAAATAATTTTATTAAAACTTGTCTATTTTCTGTGATAGTAATAATTTCAGATCAGTGAACTGGAACTGAGTAATACTATACTATTGCATTTACAGTAATTTGTAGGGAGCCTGGCGCTCGATAAAACCAGATATAATACGTAATTGGCAACCTACGAAATTCATTATTTTGCTTATATCTTTTTCGTATTTTTTTGAAAGCTAGAACGTAAGAACTAACTCCACTAAAAATCAGTAACAAATCACGATAAATCAAAGGACAAAAAAATTTACTAGGAGAGTGTTTCCTCTAAAAATAAATAGTTACATTATTTTTTAAGAGATATAATACAGGATCTGTTCATTTCAGAAATGCCGCCGGCAAAAGCACAGTCTTCGTGTGCGCTTCACTATTTACTGATGAATGGAAACTTATTTATGGGTTTGCACCAGTGAATAAATCACATCTTGCCTCAACTTATTCGATTTGACCTGCTAATTGACTTTGTTTTAATTGATCTGTTTATTCGTTTGGGGACTATATACATAACATAGCGTCGTCTAGTTTCATATACAAAATTAAACGTGCTTTGCACACCAGGAAATAAACGAAGTATTACTATTAACGCTCCTCTGAAATCTTAAAAATATTGCAATTGCGGAATATAGTTGTGACTGTACCATTCGTGCACACGAATTAAAGCAGCAACTCATTATGCAATTGGTAAATGCATTGCAATTTGCAAACTATTGCTACCTTCCCTTTCTTTCAAATGCTGTAGGCTCTCACAATGGTAAAAGTGTGATGGTTGTGTGAAGTATATTCTAATTTGTGTGGAAAATAATAATTCATTGCGAGAAAAATGAATTTCTTCCTTTGCAGTTGAAAGTATCTGAAACAACTAGAAGAAACAGCAGCAGGAAAGATCCTGTACCAGTACCAGAATCGTACATTTCGTCTGCACATGTACTGCGATTGAACGTCTTCTTGTCTGGAAAATAAGTCACCTAAAATAATTACTCTAAAGTCGGCGGAAACAACGTTACCTTTTAATTCATTTTCAGATGTATTTCTTTTTCTATGCTTATTTATAAGAATCCGTGGTGTTTGCTCTTTCGGATATCTGCAGCAGTGATACATTACACGTAAGCTGAAGATGCAGGTCGTTGGTCCCTGGATGACTTAGTAAACCGCAGAATCTTAGCGAACCGTCGTCAGCAGTACCTTCAACTTACATATTTTCTATGCTTTTTTTTCTGAGGAGTTTGCTTCACCAGGTAGTCAATGTGTTTCGAATATTTACTGATATTTTTGTGTTCCATTCTTAATTTGTAAGCTATTGTCAGTGATAACTCACTCCTGGGAGAGAGCGTTCTTACATGTACATGACATCGAATATCGCATAATATACTTTTGTTAAATTAGTGAGAAGGTCCCACAATTTTTTAGAAAGAGAAGGTAAAAAAGGAGCACGACTTGAACCAACAAACAAAGTACACTCTACTTCTTAATATAACATGTTTACCCACTACGCTATTGCGGCGACTAACAGTATGTGACTCTTTTGTGTTACACCCCCTAAAGATTTTACCAGCTGATGTGTTTATACCTTATATTTAATTATAACGTACAAATGACGACGCGTTTTCGAGAGATTGTTGCTATATGAAGCAGCATATATTCATAGGACATATGTGGTGACTTAAAACCAGTCAAATACTAAGTGACGAAATCTAGTGCGGCTTCTTTCACTTCTCAGAACTCGATACGATCTCAGAGTCGACAGACATCCCTGGCAGCCGAAACTGGGCATGTACACGTCACGGTAAAGTCACGGAGAAGTGTGACCGAGGTGAATCTAGTGTTCGAGGACGATGAATGGCAGCCAGGTCCAGGCTGTTTCTAACCTTGGGCAGCAGAATATATCGCGGAGAAGGACCGCAGTCCCCAGCATAATCGACGTCGAAGACGTGTGACCACTCTGGGTGATGACAAGCAATAAGCTGGTCCTGAAGGACCAGTGTGCGGCAACAGGGTAGACAGGAACCAGTCCAGATTTGAACACGCATTTCGCAAGGGAGATGGATACCCTCAGGAGGTAGTCATCCTGTAGGTGGAGACGCCAGGTAATCCACACACAATCTGTCACTCAGGCTTATTTTCTGGAACGTAAGTCCAGAGAAGTGACTGGTGGCATCGCCACGTACTGCGAACCAGCTTCGTGAAGGCTGCCACTGGCAAAGTAGCTCAGCATCATGTATACACCAGGATATTGTCTGAGAACATCGAGAACATCCTAGTACATTGTGGGAGATGGTCTGATTCAAGTAGGCCTACTGCGTATTTATGTGAACCAGGCCAGTAGAGTTTTCCTCTCGCGACTGCTTTAACCTGGAAACCAAACCAAGCTAGTGACCTCGCTTACTGCCGTGAAACACTAGAGTCTTCACTCGACTTGTTTTTCTCGTCTGGTAAGCTGCTCTGGACGCCCTGTCGTAGCTGAAAGCCGTCAAAACTTCGCTTTTCACAGCGTTGGCATACTGAATGAGTACTGTTGCAGTCTCCATATGTCTTTTTACTTCATAGCGCGTGGCCGCCCTAAAGGCGACACGTTTCTCCCTATGACGACGTTTCTTTTTTTTTTATTAGCGCTAGGTCGTGGCAGAATTCTTTCTTCAAGGATTATTAGATCCGCAAAGTCTGTAGGAGAATTTAAGTAAAGTTAGGAAACTAGGATACGAGGTAATGGAGGAAATGAAGCTGCAAGGGCTGGTCGTGAGTCGTGTTTGAACACAGCTTAGTCGGCGAGCTGTTGTCTGTGAAATACAAGTCTCAGCTTACAAGGGAACCTCCCCATAGCACCCCCCTCAGATTTAGTTATAAGTTGGCACAGTGGATAGGCCTTGAAAAACTGAACACAGATCAGTTGAGAAAACAGGAAGAAGTTGTGTGGAACTGTGAAAAAATAAGGAAAATATACAAACTGAGTAGTTCATGGGAAGAGAGGCAACATCAAGGACACTTAAAACGTAGGAGCGCCGTGGTCTCGTGGTAACGTGAGCAGCTGCGGAGCGAAAGGTCCTTGGTTCAAATCTTCCATCGAGTGAAAAGTTTAATTTTTTATTTTCAGTTTACGTGACAAACTCTTATGTTTTCATCACTTTTTTGGGAGTGATTATCACATTCAGAAGAAAACCTAAATCGGGCAAGGTAGAAGAATCTTTTTACCCATTCGCCAAGTGTACAAGTTAGGTGGGTCGACAACATATTCCTGTCATGTGACGCACATGCCGTCACCAGTGTCGTATAGAATATATCAGATGTGTTTTCCTGTGGAGGAATCGGTTGACCTATGACCTTGCGATCAAATGTTTTCGGTTCCCATTGGAGAGGTACGTCCTTTCGTCTACTAATCGCACGGTTTTGCGATGCGGTCGCAAAACACAGACACTAAACTTATTACAGTGAACAGAGACGTCAATGAACGAACGGACAGATAATAACTATGCAAAATAAAGAAAGTAAAATTTTCACTCGAGAGAAGACTCGAACCATGGACCTCTCCTTCTGCAGCTGCTCACGCTACCACGGGACCACGGCGCTCGAGAGCTGACGGTCTCCATAATATTGCCTATGTCGCCCATGGACTACTCAGTTCGTATATTTTGCTTATTTTTTCACAGTTCCACACAACTTCTTCCTGTTTTCTCAATTGATCTGTGTTCAGTTTATCAAGGCCTATCCACTGTGCCAACTTATAACTAAATCTGAGGGGGGGTGCGATGGGGAGGTTCCCTTGTTAGAGTCCTGGTCCTGCACACAGTTTTAAACATCCAGGAGGTTTCAAATCTGCACACACTGGGTGCGGAGTGAAAATTCATTATGAAAACAGTATTTCTGTTCCAGTGATGTCATGTAGACCCACAAAAAGAATATCCCATTCCATCAGGACACGTATTCTACATCTTGGAGGCCGGAAGCGTCAGACACAACATAGCCTCTACAGGTACTCAGAGTCAGCTTGTGACACTTGGGAATCTACG
The DNA here is from genome assembly GCF_023898315.1 of Schistocerca nitens. NCBI lineage: Eukaryota > Metazoa > Arthropoda > Insecta > Orthoptera > Acrididae > Schistocerca > Schistocerca nitens. The sequence continues at coordinate 145,462,206 of NC_064622.1, read as the reverse complement.
TGTACATGCTCGTATCATTACGGGTAGGCCTAAGGCAAACAGAATCCCATAAACAATCTCACTGAGTTCCTGCAACGACATTTGAACATAGTTTAAAAAACGTAACGTTCGCTTTCTGCTGGAGATGTGATTTCCTGTTCCGAGCCCTGGTTCCATCTCTCGTCTGGATCCGAGCGACCGCTACGGTCGCGGGTTCGAATCCTGCCTCGGGCATGGTTGTGTGTGATGTCCTTAGGTTAGTTAGGTTTAATTAGTTCTAAGTTCTAGGCGACTGATGACCTCAGAAGTTAAGTCGCATAGTGCTCAGACCCATTTGAACCATTTTTGTAAGCGTAAAGTTCCGGATGCCCAGAATATGCACCTATATCACGGAATAAATCTTGACTTCCGCTGTTGTGGGACGTAGCTCATAAGGTTGGTGATCCATCTGTTTCATGGCGGCGGAAAGTTCGCTGATCCATATCTGCTTCTACGCAAATATTCCGTAAGTCACCGCTTGAGGTGTGACAGAGTATAACAAGGGATTCAAAAAAGTGTCCACATTCTTACAGGACATACGGCACAGATAAAAACTAGAAAAAAATATCCTATGAACCTACGTACACAAGCAAATAGTTATTGAGGTAATGGTCATTTTGCAAGTGTTCGAAATCTTATGGGACTTAACTGCTAAGGTCATCAGTCCCTAAGCTTACACACTACTTAACCTAAAGACAAACACACACACCTATGCCCGAGGAAGGCCTCGAACCTCCGCCGGGACCAGCCGCACAGTTCATGACTGCAACGCCCCAGACCGCTCGGCTAATCCCGCGCGGCTGTCAGTAGTCACTGTTGTAAGCTTCCATCTCCCATTTCTTATTGGTTGTCTATGCAGATAATCCCCTGATTCTGATGCTTTTATCGGACATAGACAACTGTACTTATAATGACACTCTCGCCTTGACCGCAAAAGAGTTACTTTATTTCTACCTTACGTGTTTCGACATTTCGCCGTTGTCAGAGGAACAGACCATTGTTCATAAAAAGTATACCTTGATCAACAGTGGTCTGTTCCTCTGACAATGGTGAAATGTTGAAAAGCGTAAGAAAAAAATAAAATAAGGATTTTGTGGTCAAAACAAGAGCTTCATTTTAAACGCAGAACATGACCGGCGCGTCTGATAAGGCTTCCTTGCAAATATCCAGCAGACAGCTGTCTCATAGTATGAAGGCTTTCACGACCGGATGACATATCTTCTGGTGAACCTACCGGGATGTAAGGTCGTGGTCCATGAAACTCTTCAACTCCTAACGTTTCGTCCAGAGCTGCGCTGGACATCTTCAGAGGGGTGTTTCTCCTCCGGTGAGTCTTGCCGACTGACGGGTCGGACGTCTGAGAGCGACTTATACATCGTAGAAAGTGGGCGTGACCAGAGTTACACGTGATATGCAGAGATAATCTTTGTCAGAGATAAAACTTAACTATCGATTGGAAAGATTTTAAGTAAACATGATATTAGACCTGTTTTTAGACCAACGAAGAAAATTTGTCATGTTCTCCGGTCTGTAAAAGATAAACGCGCTCCTCTATCAGCCAGTGGCGTATATAAAATTCCGTGTACATGTGGAAAAGTTTATATTGGAACAACAAAAAGAAGCGTAAATACACGGTTAAAAGAACACAGAAGTCTTTGCCGATTAGGAAAAACAGATAAATCGGCTGTAGCAGAACACGCTTTTCAGTCAGGAAATCATCAAGTGAGGATTTCCGAAACAAAAATTTTATCTACGACGACGAACTATTACCCACGGCTTTGTAGAGAAGCAATTGAAATATATAAACATAGGGATAATTTTAATCGGAAAGAAGAGACCATGAAACTTAGTGATATTTGGACAGTAGCTCTACAAAATTGCTAGACAGTTTTGTCCGTGACGAGATTACGATCGATAGTTAAGTTTTATCTCTGACAAAGATTATCTCTGCATATCACGTGTAACTCTGGTCACGCCCACTTTCTACGATATATAAGTCGCTCTCAGACGTCCGACCCGTCAGTCGGCAAGACTCACCGGAGGAGAAACACCCCTCTGAAGATGTCCAGCGCAGCTCTGAACGAAACGTTAGGAGCCGAAGACAGCTGTCTCCAAAATCAGCCATTCCATACTCATATTTTAGAGGTTGTGCCCATACCTCCATCGTGTTAGACCTTCCATTCGTTCACATGCGGTAACGTCAGAAGCAACCATTGTCTCTCATGACGGCACTCCATTAAGAGCGAAATACAGATCTGTTCGCTAGGAAGTATTCAATTCAGTCGCATATCTGTTTGGAAATTTCACAGGCATGAGCCCTGTATGCGAGGTATCAACCTGAGTACCGCTGCCTACTCAATTCTGTATCTTGTGACCGAACATAGAAAGCTACGTTTAACAAGAGTAAGGCTTTCGGAAGTAATGTGGAATTCATCATATAGGTTGTAGAGATGACACACACATTTTGGAAAAGGAAGGAGGCCATTGTACAGGGTGTTTCAAAAATGACCGGTATATTTGAAACGGCAATAAAAACTAAACGAGCAGCGATAGAAATACACCGTTTGTTGCAATATGCTTGGGACAACAGTACATTTTCAGGCAGACAAACTTTCGAAATTACAGTAGTTACAATTTTCAACAACAGATGGCGCTGCGGTCTGGGAAACTCTATAGTACGATATTTTCCACATATCCACCATGCGTAGCAATAATATGGCGTAGTCTCTGAATGAAATTACCCGAAACCTTTGACAACGTGTCTGGCGGAATGGCTTCACATGCAGATGAGATGTACTGCTTCAGCTGTTCAATTGTTTCTGGATTCTGGCGGTACACCTTGTCTTTCAAGTGTCCCCACAGAAAGAAGTCACAGGGGTTCATGTCTGGCGAATAGGGAGGCCAATCCACGCCGCCTCCTGTATGTTTCGGATAGCCCAAAGCAATCACACGATCATCGAAATATTCATTCAGGAAATTAAAGACGTCGGCCGTGCGATGTGGCCGGGCACCATCTTGCATAAACCACGAGGTGTTCGCAGTGTCGTCTAAGGCAGTTTGTACCGCCACAAATTCACGAAGAATGTCCAGATAGCGTGATGCAGTAATCGTTTCGGATCTGAAAAATGGGCCAATGATTCCTTTGGAAGAAATGGCGGCCCAGACCAGTACTTTTTGAGGATGCGGGGACGATGGGACTGCAACATGGGGCTTTTCGGTTCCCCATATGCGCCAGTTCTGTTTACTGACGAAGCCGTCCAGGTAAAAATAAGCTTCGTCAGTAAACCAAATGCTGCCCACATGCATATCGCCGTCATCAATCCTGTGCACTATATCGTTAGCGAATGTCTCTCGTGCAGCAATGGTAGCGGCGCTGAGGGGTTGCCGCGTTTGAATTTTGTATGGATAGAGGTGTAAACTCTGGCGCATGAGACGATACGTGGACGTTGGCGTCATTTGGACCGCAGCTGCAACACGGCGAACGGAAACCCGAGGCCGCTGTTGGATCACCTGCTGCACTAGCTGCGCGTTGCCCTCTGTGGTTGTCGTACGCGGTCGCCCTACCTTTCCAGCACGTTCATCCGTCACGTTCCCAGTCCGTTGAAATTTTTCAAACAGATCCTTAATTGTATCGCTTTTCGGTCCTTTGGTTACATTAAACCTCCGTTGAAAACTTCGTCTTGTTGCAACAACACTGTGTTCTAGGCGGTGGAATTCCAACACCAGAAAAATCCTCTGTTCTAAGGAATAAACCATGTTGTCTACAGCACACTTGCACGTTGTGAACAGCACACGCTTACAGCAGAAAGACGACGTACAGAATGGCGCACCCACAGACTGCGTTGTCTTCTATATCTTTCACATCACTTGCAGCGCCATCTGTTGTTGAAAATTGTAACTACTGTAATTTCGAAAGTTTGTCCTCCTGAAAATGTACTGTTGTCCCAAGCATATTGCAACAAACGGTGTATTTCTATCGCTGCTCGTTTAGTTTTTATTGCCGTTTCAAATATACCGGTCATTTTTGAAACACCCTGTATGAGTACAGAGAAAATTGAGTAAACATATATTTACACTTTCATACTATCTTTAATCTGTCACGTAATTGTGAAATTAAACGTACTTTCAGTAGTTCACGTCTTAGTAACCGATGGCAAGTAAGTGCAGGTATACGCCGATGAGCCGAAACATTATGACAGCTACCCACCGCGAGACTGGATGCTACCTAGATATGTACAAGGTAACGAGTCTAAAGATAGGAACGAGCGGTGGTGGCACTGAGAAGTGCGATATACACTTTATGTTTGTATTTTTTTAAATTTCAAGGCAATAGGATGCTTATTCCAAGCGCTTATTATAGACGAGTTGTAATAACCATTTTGAAAACTAGCCGACACTTCGTGCACCATTTGTATAATATAAAAAGAATTAGTGTCACTAACGTTCGTCAAACAGTGTTTGTCTCTATGTCCGGCTAGTCGATTTTCCGATGTACCAAAACTCTGTCATATAGTGCCCATACATGCACGACAGGTTGCTGATACTACTACGTATATTGCATGATGATTTAGAGAGATCGATAATAGCCACACTGTAAAAAAAAGGGCAAACGGGAGTAAAAATGGATAATATATATAAAAAAATTAGATTCTGCGAAATTTTTTTAAATCGCTCGGAAAATGTAGTCTCGGCCAACCTACGGACCTCGACGAAATTGTAAAATATTACGCCCGCATCTCGTGGTCGTGCGGTAGCGTTCTCGCTTCCCACGCCCGGGTTCCCGGGTTCGATTCCCGGCGGAGTCAGGGATTTTCTCTGCCTCGTGATGGCTGGGTGTTTTGTGCTGTCCTTAGGTTAGTTAGGTTTAAGTAGTTTTAAGTTCTAGGGGACTGATGACCATAGATGTTAAGTCCCATAGTGCTCAGAGCCATTTGATTTTGTAAAATATTACAAAAAAGTTTTTGATGGAGAGAGATTGAAAAGTATATTTTTGCTACTTTTAAAGAGACAAAATGAACAAACAAAGAACTTGAGGGAAGTTGTGAGGTTTTTAAAAATATGAGTGGATAAGAGGACTAATTCCAGAGTTTAGCGCTATGTTCGCTCGCTATTACGATTTCCGGATATGTTCTAATGAATGAAAGTTTTCTTTTTTATGTCGACTGAAAACAACTCATTCGTATCGCTATTTTGTATGTTTACTGCGACATTAGCAATAAAGTAGATTTATATGATTGCGAAATACATTTATTTCGCTAAATACAAAACGCGCCTCAGTTTTTGCATTGTACAAATAATAATGAATAGCATTTAATTAAATAAATAACGTACAAGGAGTAATTTAGAATTTTTCTGCAAATTTTATCCATAAAGAGTCTCCTTTTTATGGATTTTTTCTATTTGTAATTTCTAGGGATGGTGGTGGGTTCCCTTTTCTGAGCAGCTACCCACTCAGGCAAAATACGTATAAACCGCTGTGCATGCCAGTAAGGAAAGTGTATAAGCAGAGCAGAGAAGTATGGGGACTTATTCTAGCGACAACGCGAGTCTAAAAGGGGATTTCACCGACGTAAGCGACTTTGACAAATGGCAGGTTATTATGGCGCGGTATCTGCAACATCTATCTCGCATACGGCACAGCTAGTGGGCTGTACGCGTGTTGCTGTTGTGAACATCCGTGCAAAGTGTTGAAGGACTGTGAAATCACGGGTAGGTGACACGCTGCTGGACGTGCCCTTTTCATCAGAGAGCGTGGAGGTCGGAGGCTTGCCCGCCCTATAGAGCAGAATAGGCGGCGAGCTGTGGCATATCAGACCACAGACTACAGTACTGGTGACGGCACAGCTGTTTCAGAGCACAAAGTTCAGCGCACATCGTTGAAAGTTCAGCGCACATCGTTGAAAGTTGGGCCTCCCAGCAGATGATTCCTTACTTGTTTCCCTATTGACCCAACGATACCGTCAGTTACGAATGCAGCAAGGACGGGATCATCGAGACTGGACAGTGAATCAAAGGAAACGTGTCTCCAGGTCGGTAGACTCACGTTTCTTTTTATACTATGTCAATGGTCGTACCTGGAATACTCCTTTATCCAGACGATTGGCTGCTGGAGGCAAGCACCGCGCTTCGGACGCAGACCGGTACAGGCAGCGTTTTGCTATGGAGCATTCACCAGTGTATCAATGGGACCTGTGTTGGTAATAGAAGCACCACGACAGGTACGAACTACGTGAACATTATTGCGAATCAACTGCATCCGTTTATTCCCCGGTGGCGACGGCATCTTCCAGCAGGATAATGGCCTTGTCACAAGCCCAAAACCGTGCTACAGCGATTTGAGGACCGCGATAGTGTACTCACGATGGTCTCTTGGCCACCAAATTCGCCTGACCGGAGCACGAAGATAGTTTGCCAGCTCAGCGCCTACAGACCATCGGCCCGTAATTTACGGGAATACTTAACCCGTTTGTAGACACAGTGTGTCACATACCACCAGAAACCTACCAAGGACTTGTCGAGTCCATGCTCCGCAGAATCTCTGCTGTTTTGAGTTACAAAGGTGGACGCCGTTAAGTACATGCTCATAGCGTTTTGGTTCATCGGAGTAAAAGTGGTGAGCGAGGAGTGTCGCCAGACTGGGCAGTGAGCCGAAACGGTACGCCAGCGGCGCGCTGTCCTGTTATGAAATGGACGGACACGGCCTCGAGACACGTTGGCAGCGGGCGCCTCCCTGTGACCCGGGGTTATCGCGGCCAGACGGGTCAGCGGCGGGCAAACCGGACGTTTCGCGGCTGCTCGGTGCTGCCGGAACGCAACTTAGCAGATGTCGCACGGTGATGACGCGTAGGGCCACCTGGATGACGAGCAAAGCAAATTTCTGATACTATAAAAAGACAGTGGGCGGTTCAAGTAGAGGTTTGTGTATGCACTGTGCTTGCGCCCTTGCACAGTTTAACAATGGCTGAAGTATGGCCATGGCGACCACCTTCTTAGGTTTGCAATACAGAACGTACTACGCTTTTAAGGAAGTTTGGAGCGAAATAAGACCAGAGTGCTGTGTTCTCAGTTATGCCTTTTGGAGGACAAAACAGAGGAGTTTTATGGGATTCTTCCTGCTGAGAGAAGTACAGCATGAAGAATTTTTATACACTACTGGCCATTAAAATTGCTATACCAAGAAGTAGTGCAGATGATAAACGGATATTCATTGGACAAACATATTATACTAGCAATGACATGTGATTACATTTTCACGCAATTTCGGTGCATAGATCCTGAGAAATCAGTACCCTGAACAACCACCTCTGGCCTTGATACGCCTGGGCATTGAAGTCAAACAGAGTTTGCCTGGATGGCGTGTACAGGTACAGCTGCCGATGCAGCTTCAACGCGATACCACACTTCATCAAGAGTAGTGACTGGCGTATTGCGACGAGCCAGTTGCTCGGCCACCATTGATCAGACGTTTTCGATTGGTGAGAGATCTGGAGAATGTGCTGGCCAGGGCAGCAGTTGAACATTTTCTGATTCAAGAAAGACCCGTACAGGACCTGCAACATGTGGTCGTGCATTATCCTGCTGAAATGTAGGGTTTCAAAGGGATCGCATGAAGGGTAGAGCCACAGGTCGTAACACATCTGAAATGTAACGTCCACTGTACAAAGTGCCGTCAATGCGAACTACAGGTAACCGAAACGTGTAACCAATGGCACCCCATACCATCACGCCGGGTGATACGCCAGTATGGCGATAACGAATACACGTTTCCAATGTGCGTTCACCGCGATGGCGCCAAACAAGGATGCGACCATCATGATGCTGTAAACAGATCCTGGATTCATCCGAAAAAATGACGTTTTACCATTCGTGCACCCAGGTGCGTCGTTGAGTACACCATCGCCTGTCGGTGATGCAGCGTCAAGGGTAACCGCAGCCATGATCTCCGAGATTATAGTCCATGCTGCTGCAAACGTCGTGGAACTGTTCGTGCAGATGGTTATTGTCTTGCAAACGTCCGCATCTGTTGACTCAGGGATCGAGACGTGGCTGCACGATCCGTTACAGCCATGCGGTAAGATGCCTGTCATGTCGACTGCTAGTGTTACGAGGCCATTGGGATCCAACACGGCGTTCCGTATTACCCTCCTGAACCCACCGATTCCATATTCTGCCAACAGTCATTGGATGTCAACCAACGCGAGCGATACGATAAACCGCAATCGCGATAGGCTACAATCCGAGCTTTATCAAAGTCGGAAACGTGATGGTACGCACTTCTCCTCCTTACACGAGGCATCACAACAACGTTTCACCAGGCAACGCCGGTCAACTGCAGTCTGTGTATGAGAAATCGGTTGGAAACTTTCCTCGTGTCAGCATGTTGCAGGTGTCGCCACCGGCGCCAGCCTTGTGTGAATGCTCTGAAAAGCTAATCATTTGCATATCACAGCAACTTCTTACTGTCTGTTAAATTTCGCGTCTGTAGCGGTCGGAGAGTGCATTTGATTTTTTTTTCTAAAAAAAATAACTATGAGTTCTTTATCTCGGCTCATCTCATGAAGAACACGAAATTATTGTGCCTGCAGAAGTCAAAAAAGTGCTTGTGAGTATGAAGAATGTACAAGCTTCAGTTCTACATGGATTGCTAATCTAATTCTTCAAAAGTGAAACAGGTAAGCTTCTAACGGCATATGTTTTCATTTACTTTTCGTAAGGGGGGGGGGGGGCGGAATTACCAGAACAACGGATGACATCGTACATATCCAACATACACTCCTGGAAATGGAAAAAAGAACACATTGACACCGGTGTGTCAGACCCACCATACTTGCTCCGGACACTGCGAGAGGGCTGTACAAGCAATGATCACACGCACGGCACAGCGGACACACCAGGAACCGCGGTGTTGGCCGTCGAATGGCGCTAGCTGCGCAGCATTTGTGCACCGCCGCCGTCAGTGTCAGCCAGTTTGCCGTGGCATACGGAGCTCCATCGCAGTCTTTAACACTGGTAGCATGCCGCGACAGCGTGGACGTGAACCGTATGTGCAGTTGACGGACTTTGAGCGAGGGCGTATAGTGGGCATGCGGGAGGCCGGGTGGACGTACCGCCGAATTGCTCAACACGTGGGGCGTGAGGTCTCCACAGTACATCGATGTTGTCGCCAGTGGTCGGCGGAAGGTGCACGTGCCCGTCGACCTGGGACCGGACCGCAGCGACGCACGGATGCACGCCAAGACCGTAGGATCCTACGCAGTGCCGTAGGGGACCGCACCGCCACTTCCCAGCAAATTAGGGACACTGTTGCTCCTGGGGTATCGGCGAGGACCATTCGCAATCGTCTCCATGAAGCTGGGCTACGGTCCCGCACACCGTTAGGCCGTCTTCCGCTCACGCCCCAACATCGTGCAGCCCGCCTCCAGTGGTGTCGCGACAGGCGTGAATGGAGGGACGAATGGAGACGTGTCGTCTTCAGCGATGAGAGTCGCTTCTGCCTTGGTGCCAATGATGGTCGTATGCGTGTTTGGCGCCGTGCAGGTGAGCGCCACAATCAGGACTGCATACGACCGAGGCACACAGGGCCAACACCCGGCATCATGGTGTGGGGAGCGATCTCCTACACTGGCCGTACACCACTGGCGATCGTCGAGGGGACACTGAATAGTGCACGGTACATCCAAACCGTCATCGAACCCATCGTTCTACCATTCCTAGACCGGCAAGGGAACTTGCTGTTCCAACAGGACAATGCACGTCCGCATGTATCCCGTGCCACCCAACGTGCTCTAGAAGGTGTAAGTCAACTACCCTGGCCAGCAAGATCTCCGGATCTGTCCCCCATTGAGCATGTTTGGGACTGGATGAAGCGTCGTCTCACGCGGTCTGCACGTCCAGCACGAACGCTGGTCCAACTGAGGCGCCAGGTGGAAATGGCATGGCAAGCCGTTCCACAGGACTACATCCAGCATCTCTACGATCGTCTCCATGGGAGAATAGCAGCCTGCATTGCTGCGAAAGGTGGATATACACTGTACTAGTGCCGACATTGTGCATGCTCTGTTGCCTGTGTCTATGTGCCTGTGGTTCTGTCAGTGTGATCATGTGATGTATCTGACCCCAGGAATGTGTCAATAAAGTTTCCCCTTCCTGGGACAATGAATTCACGGTGTTCTTATTTCAATTTCCAGGAGTGTACATAAAAGGTGCGACAGGAGGATGTTCAAACTACAGAGGAGTAAGTGTAACAAAGTACCATCTGTGAGACAGAAATGGACTGCCCTGACCAGAATCACGTCCTAAAGCCAATGAACTAGGAAATTTCAGTGAATTACGAACGTCAGCTGTGTATGGGACGTTGATAGAAATCAACGGGGAGGGTTGAAAATGTGTGCGCGATCGGGATCCGCTGCTTACTAGGCAGGCGGTCTAACCCTTAAGCCACCAAGCACACAAGAATTAGGGCGCTCTCCGTTGATTTCTATCAACGTCTCATACACAGCTGATGTTTGTAATTCATTGAAATATCATTCTTCACGTTATCACGACCCACGATGGTGTCTGTTCTATCGGACATGTCCAAAAGAACAGACACCATACACAAATAAATACACCGATCACAAGCCAAGGATCACTTCTGGGGGAATGCGCACATACGCTCGAACTCATGCGGGAATAGGCCTTGCCACGACCATTAAGATTAATTGACAGGGAGCACTACTTTCGTAGTGTGTGGAGTCAGTTGAGAATGGATGATGTGGATGTGCTGGGGGACGTGCTTGGGATAAGTCCGCGCAGCCACACTAATTCTTACGCGCTCGGCGGCTTAGGGGTTTGAGCCCCTACGTAGTAAGCAGGAGATCCTGGGTTCTATCAAAGTCCCATACACAGCTGATGTGTGTAATTCATTGAAATTTCATTCTTCACCGCTGCCACGATCCACCATGGTGTCTGTTCTTTCGGCTCTTCAGGAAGAATGGGCTGCCATTCCTCGAAAGTAATTCAGACAGCTCACTGAAAATGTTCCAAGCAGATATCAAGCAGTCATAAAGGCGATGGGTAGACACACTCCTTATGGAAATGAAATGAGCGTTTGTCGTCATTGGCCGGGAGGCCCCTTGCGGGGCAGGTCCGGCCGTCTTGGTGCGGGTCTTATTACATTTGACCCAACAATGGGCGACCTGCGTGCCGGATGGGGATGAAATGATGATGAACACAGCACAACACCCAGTTCCTTAGCGGAGAAAATACCCGACCCAGCCGGGACTCAAACCCTGGCCCGTAGGACGGCAATCCGTCACGCTGACCACTCAGCTATCGAGGCCGACACCCCTTATTAATGTCCACAATCGGTATCCGGATATTTTTGGTCAGGTAGTGTATTTGAATGTGAGCTCTTCGTATTTTAAACGGCTTTACTCGATACACATTGCCTTACTTATACTAAGTCTGAATGGTGTGTATTAAGCACGTCTGTAACGATCTCTTGTTGGGTAAATGAACCTACGAGAATCGTGCAGCCCTTCTTAGAATCTTTTGTCTCGCTCTCTCTCTTTCTTTTGTTAGTCATACTTAGCAAGTGTCCTAGCCCGATGAACAATATTCAAAAGCTGGTCAGTAGGGGTCGTGGTAAATGAAATCCTGCGTAGGTGATATCATACGACCTTGGAACTCATCCAACACTTATCAGGCTGACATTTGCATTCTACACGGCTGGATTTCCGAGGTCGTTAAGTACACTCCTGGAAATTGAAATAAGAACACCGTGAATTCATTGTCCCAGGAAGGGGAAACTTTATTGACACATTCCTGGGGTCAGATACATCACATGATCACACTGACAGAACCACAGGCACATAGTCACAGGCAACAGAGCATGCACAATGTCGGCACTAGTACAGTGTATATCCACCTTTCGCAGCAATGCAGGCTGCTATTCTCCCATGGAGACGATCGTAGAGATGCTGGATGTAGTCCTGTGGAACGGCTTGCCATGCCATTTCCACCTGGCGCCTCAGTTGGACCAGCGTTCGTGCTGGACGTGCAGACCGCGTGAGACGACGCTTCATCCAGTCCCAAACATGCTCAATGGGGGACAGATCCGGAGATCTTGCTGGCCAGGGTAGTTGACTTACACCTTCTAGAGCACGTTGGGTGGCACGGGATACATGCGGACGTGCATTGTCCTGTTGGAACAGCAAGTTCCCTTGCCGGTCTAGGAATGGTAGAACGATGGGTTCGATGACGGTTTGGATGTACCGTGCACTATTCAGTGTCCCCTCGACGATCACCAGTGGTGTACGGCCAGTGTAGGAGATCGCTCCCCACACCATGATGCCGGGTGTTGGCCCTGTGTGCCTCGGTCGTATGCAGTCCTGATTGTGGCGCTCACCTGCACGGCGCCAAACACGCATACGACCATCATTGGCACCAAGGCAGAAGCGACTCTCATCGCTGAAGACGACACGTCTCCATTCGTCCCTCCATTCACGCCTGTCGCGACACCACTGGAGGCGGGCTGCACGATGTTGGGGCGTGAGCGGAAGACGGCCTAACGGTGTGCGGGACCGTAGCCCAGCTTCATGGAGACGGTTGCGAATGGTCCTCGCCGATACCCCAGGAGCAACAGTGTCCCTAATTTGCTGGGAAGTGGCGGTGCGGTCCCCTACGGCACTGCGTAGGATCCTACGGTCTTGGTGTGCATCCGTGCGTCGCTGCGGTCCGGTCCCAGGTCGACGGGCACGTGCACCTTCCGCCGACCACTGGCGACAACATCGATGTACTGTGGAGACCTCACGCCCCACGTGTTGAGCAATTCGGCGGTACGTCCACCCGGCCTCCCGCATGCCCACTATACGCCCTCGCTCAAAGTCCGTCAACTGCACATACGGTTCACGTCCACGCTGTCGCGGCATGCTACCAGTGTTAAAGACTGCGATGGAGCTCCGTATGCCACGGCAAACTGGCTGACACTGACGGCGGCGGTGCACAAATGCTGCGCAGCTAGCGCCATTCGACGGCCAACACCGCGGTTCCTGGTGTGTCCGCTGTGCCGTGCGTGTGATCATTGCTTGTACAGCCCTCTCGCAGTGTCCGGAGCAAGTATGGTGGGTCTGACACACCGGTGTCAATGTGTTCTTTTTTCCATTTCCAGGAGTGTATTTCATGGTAGATTCTCATAGGCGACGGTTGTCAATGATTTTGGTGAGTGATTTCCGCTTTCGAGTAAAATGGCATCGCGGGTTTACGAGTATACAACATTTATATCTACGGGCATACTGCACAACTCGCCCTACGCTGTGTGTGGTACTTTGTATGCGAACGTCAGCTCGCTCTTTCCTGTTCCAGCCGCGAATGGTGCACCGGCACGATGGCCGTCAGGGAGCCTTCGTATGACTTCGAGTCTTTCTAATATTGTCACAATGATATATGTATGAGAAAGCAACGTGCTGGTTGAACCTCCAAGGGGCGCATGCTCTCGGAATTTTAGTAGTTAACTTCTCCATGATCGATGACGTGTCTCCGCCACTAGACATGGATGAAAGTCTCCGTCACGCTTTGGCAGTTATTAATCGAAACGCGCTACTCTTCTTTGAAACTAAGTTCTGTATTACGTGTTAGAAGTCCCAGACTGAGGCGTCATACTCAAATATCGATGGAACGGGGGCGTTTAGTAAGCCAGATCCTTCGGTTCTGGATTATATTTGCTGAGAATTTCACCAATTAATTCCAGTCTCGCATTTATCGTTCCTATTGTTAGCTTTCGTACGCACTAACAGGAGATAAGACCAATTACTATTTGACAACGGGAATGTAGACAATCAGTGTAAACAGCCAAAAAATGCAACATACGCGAGTACTATGCGGCTTACAGTCTAACCACCACTTATAACCAATTGTAGGAAAGACTGGTGTCATACTAAGATGCAGTGGAAGAATCATGACGAAGTGAAGACCTGACGTAAAGAAGGGAGCTTACAAAACCCTCGTTCGATAGATCCTCCATTATTGTTCCTCACAATGGTACCCTTACCATTACATGCCAAGATGTCTTAGCACCAAGCGCTGATAATTCTCAGATCTTCCTGCACTTCGTGGCAGTTTACTGACAGCGAAATGTATACTTCCATGGTCGGAAATGTTACATTTACTGAAATATTTCTGGTTATTATGTCGGGGTCGGATGAATTTATTGTTGAAACCCAACGAATCATCCCCATCTGCAAGGGACATCTTCAAGGGCGGTTGCAGCTTTTTCGAAGGTCCGATATAGAATCTGACTAGCTACAGACTGAAAAAAAATTCTGTTTCCACGTACTCCCGAGCACAGGCACGACGTCACATGCTTTGAAAACTTCAGCGCAGATAGCTGATATCAGTTGCTGTCGTCGGCTTTCGTTAAACATTCCGTGGTATAAGACTGGTACACATCTTCTTCAGCAACTCCTTCCGATCACAGTTATTGAGGAGTTTACTAACTTCTTTGGTCTCTCTGTATAGCTTTTCATAGTACCCGCTTGTGCCTGAGCCTTATCAAAGAGAGCCCGACGTTGTCCTGGCTGCAGTTTCCTCCATTCTAAAGATGTCCTTGTGGTCTTCAAGTCGTTTTCCGGCGGTTCGTTTAGTAGCACCCACGTACACGTCTGCACGACTACACGGTATGCTGTCCATTCCTGCTTGCTCCAGCGGTTTGCGAGCATCCTTGGCCGATTTAAGGTTTTCCTGTATCTTCCGGCTGGATTTGTTGATGACAGTGATATTCCGTTTCGTCAATATATTTCCTATTCAGTTAGTAACGTCTTTTATGAACGACAGGAAAAACTTGGATTTTGCAGAAGCCCTTACAACGTTATGATATTTTCGTGGCTCTCCTAACGCTCTTTTTATCTCAATGGACGAGTATCCATTTCTCAGCAACGCATTGGTGACATATTCGGAGATGTCGAGCAACTCCGATTCACAGATCTTCTTCGCTCCATTTACTAAGGTTTCTACAGGGTGAACAAAAACTATTGGCACCTAGAATAACTCCGAAAGTACGATAGCAGCTGAAAAGTTTGTGAGACAAATGTTGCATGGGTCAACGGGGGCCATAATATGACGTTGGTTTTTTGTTACTAGGCCGCGTCAGAGATATGAAGGTCAATTTTCTTTTTTTTTCTTTTTTTTTAATGGGATGTTTTAGTTTGGTACTTATTTTCTGATGGTGGCTATCGAGACGAATCCAATGATGTGTAAAGTAAGGTCTTTGGAGGCCAACGAAGGTCAAAAAGGTGGCATGAAGGTGCACATACAGAAGGTGTTCGAACTGATGACCATTGCTATCAATGCAGTGCTCCAATCTTCTTATCATGGATTGAATGGTATTCCTTATCAATTCGGCAGTTATCGAAGCACATGCTCTGACAATTCTCTCTCGTATATAGTGCAAATATCCATCTAACGTGCCAGTGACGTGTAAACACCATTCGACGATTTCGCAATACAGCACAAATAGGTACGGTAAGACTAGTATCGTCGAATCAAGCGAATGTGAGTGATATATTCCTTCGAAAAACAAGTCGATATGCTTCTCATGTACACAGAATGTCAACGAAATTCAGTGAGAGCTAGAGACTTATATGCTAAAAGATATCCTCAACGTACTCACCCTACACCTCGTACATTTAAATATCTGTATGATAAGCCGAGAACAACTGGATCTTTAAGGCATTGGAAACATATCCGGCAAAGGAAAGTTACTAATGAGGAAACGGAAATTGGTACTCTTGCCACTATGATTCAAGATCCTTCTGTTAGTTCACGTCAAATCGCAAGGGAATCTGGCATGAGCAAGAGTAGTGTTATTCGTGTTCTGTATCGCCATATCATCCTTACCATATCAGTCTCCACCAAGAATTCAAATTCAAATGGCTCTGAGCACTACGGGACTTAACATCTTAGGTCATCAGTCCCCTAGAACTTAGAACTACTTAAACCTAACTAACCTAAGGACATCACACACATCCATGCCCGAGGCAGGATTCGAACCTGCGACCGTAGCAGTCCTGCGGTTCCGGACTGCAGCGCCTAGAACCGCACGGCCACCGCGGCCGGCTCCACCAAGAATTAGCTGGTACGGATTGCATGCGTCGCATTGAAGTGTGCCGATGGGCGCAACTTCAGATTCAGAGGGATGACACATTTATTAATTTGATTTTATTTACTGACGAGGATACATTGATGAACCATGGAAATGTTAATATGTATAACAAGCATTGTTGGACAAGTGAAAATCCATGTTGGCTGCGGCAAGTTTCACACCAAAAACCATGGTCGGTGAATATATGGTGTGGGATTCTGGAGGACATAATTATAGGCCTCTATTTCATCGAAGGAAATCTTAATGGTAGGTAGTACACCACATTCCTGCGAGAAACATTAGGTCTGTAATTGGAAGAAATACCTTTAGGAACAAGGAACAGAATGTGGTATCAACACGACGGGTGTCCGGCACATTTTTCGCTGATGGCTAGAAATGAGTTGCAGAGACAATTCCCAAATCGTTGGATTGGACGCGGAGGGATTGTGTCGTGGCCGGCTCGTTCGCCAGATTTGACGCCTCTGGATTTTTTCTTGTTGAGATTCTTAAAAGACGTTCCAACTACACCTGAAGATATGCGAGAGAGAATTGTCAAAGCATGTGCTTCGATAAGTGTCGAAGTGATAAAGAATACCACTCAATCCATGATAACAAGATTGCATTACTGCATTGATACCAATGGTCATCATTTCGAACACCTGTAAATGGACGTTCATGCCACCTTTTTGACCTTCGTTGACCTTCAAAGACCTTACTGTTACACATCATTGGATTCGTCTCGACAGTCTCTATCAGAAAATAAGTACCAAACTATAGCATCCCATTTAAAAAAACAAAATTGATCTTCATATCTCTGAAGCGACACCACTTAGCAACGTAAAACCAACGTCATATTATGGCCCGCGTTGTCCCATGCAACTTTTCTCCCATAAATTTTTCAGCTGCTATCATACTTTCGGAGTTATTCTTGGTGGCAATAGATAGTGACATACCCTGTATAGCACTTAACCTTTGTTGTCGATGGTAGTTGACCTCCTTGTGCGCAATTCAATCGTCTTCGAATAGTCTTATAAAGGTGAAAAATGATTTGGTTCAAATGGTTCAAATGGCTCTGAGCACTATGGGACTTAACATCTATGGTCATCAGACCCCTAGAACTTAGAACTACTTAAACCTAACTAACCTGAGGACAGCACACAACACCCAGTCATCACGAGGCAGAGAAAATCCCTGACCCCGCCGGGAAAAATGATTTGAGGACTCATTTGTATATAACGTACACATCAGTGGTCCCATCATACGTCCTCGGAAGGGGGCAGAAGATCACTCTGACGCTATTTTAGTTAGTGACGATGTCTTCCCATTAGTGAAACGTGTTGTTTTCTCTCAGTAGGAAGTATTCACGCCAACTGCGAAAGTGTTTGGATTACGTTTACTTGATGAGGAAATGTTTGTTTGGGCTCACGGTATCTCATGATAAAATCTCTGATGCCGCACGGGTGGTTAAAACAAAACCATAAAATTTTCGGTATGAATTAAGACACACGAATTCTCTAAAAACCAAGCTCACAAAACCAATCAAATTGTTGAGTTAAAAACTCTCGTTTAAAAGAGAAATACGAATACAGATGCAAAACAGTATAGCAGAGAACTGTGGTGACTGATTTTTTCCTATGATAGAGAAGCAATGTATCGAAGGCTTTTCAGAATTCAAGAACCTCGTACCATAACATGTCAAGTCTGTCAGCGGAAGTTTGTAGCTACGCAAATGAGTGAAATTTTTTGTGCACAAGTCAGTCATCTGCACTATAAAAATGTTAGTGACTTTAACTGCAGATGAATTTATATCATACAGAAAACAGTTTTGAGTGGGCTGCTTCTGTGTTGGCTTTGCATTGGATCTCTGACTGCGCTTTCTTTGTAAGAGACTCTGTGGCTGGTCGGACTCGTTGTTGGAAGTTGATCGTCAATAGTGTTGGGCAGTTGGAAGTTAGTCACAAGCAGTGATGGAAGTACTGTTGGGCAGTTGGAGGTGAACAGCCAGCAGTGATGGATGTTAAATGTGAGAAGTTAGCTTGATGGAGGGTAGAGGTCTGAAGTGTTCGCGCTGGCTAACGATCTGCAAGTACCCGACTTGGAGATTGAAAATTATACATGATTATATGTCTTTGTACTGGATGTCAAAGACGATTTATATTCGTGTTTGAACTGGAGGTCACATTATTAAGGTAAAAATACATTATTTGGTTTGCAACAATATCTTTCCTTTGCTAATCACATGCCTATTAGTAGTTAGTAGCTTTAATAGTTAGAATCTCTTATTTAGCTGGCGGTATTGACGCTCGCTGTACTGCGTAATGAAGATTTTTTGTGAGGTAAGTGCTTAATGAAATGTATAGGTTATTGTTAAGATTTATTTTTAGTCAGGGCAATTCTTTTGAATTAATTATTTGAAGTCAGGTTGTAATTTCTTTGAGAAGTCAGATTGCTTTGCGCTAGAATATTGTGGGTCAGTGTTGACATGATAAGAAAAAGTAAAGAGAAAATAGGCTCAGCACGTTCAGTTTTACTCAGCTGTTTCAGAATCAAATAACGTAACAGTTTCATCTTCTCAGTCACTCAGCAATTTAAGTACAGACACGCACATTTAAATAAAGAAGTTTCACAGTGGTGCGAAAAATAACGGAAGACGAAATACTTTACTTGAGGGCAGGGCACAATACAGAAGCGTGTGATAGGATCGGGCGCTATCTGTGATTAGGAGCAAGTAAAAAAATGTGCGACTGTCGTAATTATTCTCCTGTTTGTTCTTAGTTAAACGGTGCATGGCATGATGTTGACTACCACGTCAGAGATGGAAATTCCCATACTGCTCCATTTAATTTTAGGTCACGACAACAGTATGCAGGAAAATTCCTGCTATCGTGCTGCTCAAGGCCGGTAAGGAGAAGCAGTGAGGCGTTGTGCCTTCCTGCTACTGGGAATTCAGTAATGGTGTTTACTAGTGATCCATGCTGTTTCGCGATTGGAGACGCAGTTTTCCTCTGCGGTTTATCTGCCTGCCAAATGACGCTGATGTTAGCAATACTGGCCGACGGCCAGCGGCAGATGGTATTTATCTGGCCAGGCCTCAAGAGTACTAATGCTGCACCTCTCACGTCGTACCCATATGGCAGCATTAGCCTACCTCTAAAGGAGACGTAGGTATGCTGTCAGTACCACGAAGATTTTACGTAACAATAACACACCCAAAATTAAATCATGACCGCTTTAAACAACATCCATACTGAATTCAGAAGGTAGATTCACCGTTTTGTGAGTACAGAGAGCAAGGAACTTATACCTTCTTTTACAGACTGTAAGACACACTTTTTTCTTCGAAAAATTGGTTCTAAAATTCGGATGTGTCTTATACTCGAAATTAATGCAAAAATGTCCAGCGCTTGATTTAAAATTCCAGCAAGACTTAAGAACTGCCATATATCCGTTACCGCGGAAAACCCATCTCTATCTCGCAACAATGGATTCAACTGGCAGCAGCAGTGCAGCCATGCGACGAACATGAGTTGCAGGGATTCACAAGCTTGCTAACACTGTCTCCGGTCAGCCCCGCCATCAGAAACGTAGAACACAATGATCCGTCATTGCAGTCTACTGTGCCCATGACTTGAATCGAAAGTCACTTGTGTTATCGGTAACAGTACAATATTTTTGTTAGTTGCTAGTTTCGTAATGGAAGAAATACACTACTGGCCCTTAAAATTGCTACACCAAGAAGAAATGCAGATGATAAGCGGGTATTCATTGGACAAATACACACTCCTGGAAATGGAAAAAAGAACACATTGACACCGGTGTGTCAGACACACCATACTTGCTCCGGACACTGCGAGAGGGCTGTACAAGCAATGATCACACGCACGGCACAG
Source organism: Schistocerca nitens (assembly GCF_023898315.1). Taxonomy (NCBI): domain Eukaryota; kingdom Metazoa; phylum Arthropoda; class Insecta; order Orthoptera; family Acrididae; genus Schistocerca; species Schistocerca nitens. The sequence goes on along the minus strand of NC_064622.1, from coordinate 145,442,181 downwards.
CGGACACACCAGGAACCGCGGTTTTGGCCGTCGAATGGCGCTAGCTGCGCAGCATTTGTGCACCGCCGCCGTCAGTGTCAGCCAGTTTGCCGTGGCATACGGAGCTCCATCGCAGTCTTTAACACTGGTAGCATGCCGCGACAGCGTGGACGTGAACCGTATGTGCAGTTGACGGACTTTGAGCGAGGGCGTATAGTGGGCATGAGGGAGGCCGGGTGGACGTACCGCCGAATTGCTCAAAACGTGGGGCGTGAGGTCTCCACAGTACATCAATGTTGTCGCCAGTGGTCGGCGGAAGGTGCACGTGCCCGTCGACCTGGGACCGGACCGCAGCGACGCACGGATGCACGCCAAGACCGTAGGATCCTACGCAGTGCCGTAGGGGACCGCACCGCCACTTCCCAGCAAATTAGGGACACTGTTGCTCCTGGGGTATCGGCGAGGACCATTCGCAACCGTCTACATGAAGCTGGGCTACGGTCCCGCACACCGTTAGGCCGTCTTCCGCTCACGCCCCAACATCGTGCAGCCCGCCTCCAGTGGTGTCGCGACAGGCGTGAATGGAGGGACGAATGGAGACGTGTCGTCTTCAGCGATGAGAGTCGCTTCTGCCTTGGTGCCAATGATGGTCGTATGCGTGTTTGGCGCCGCGCAGGTGAGCGCCACAATCAGGACTGCATACGACCGAGGCACACAGGGCCAACACCCGGCATCATGGTGTGGGGAGCGATCTCCTACACTGGCCGTACACCACTGGTGATCGTCGAGGGGACACTGAATAGTGCACGGTACATCCAAACCGTCATCGAACCCATCGTTCTACCATTCCTAGACCGGCAAGGGAACTTGCTGTTCCAACAGGACAATGCACGTCCGCATGTATCCCGTGCCACCCAACGTGCTCTAGAAGGTGTAAGTCAACTACCCTGGCCAGCAAGATCTCCGGATCTGTCCCCCATTGAGCATGTTTGGGACTGGATGAAGCGTCGTCTCACGCGGTCTGCACGTCCAGCACGCACGCTGGTCCAACTGAGGCGCCAGGTGGAAATGGCATGGCAAGCCGTTCCACAGGACTACATCCAGCATCTCTACGATCGTATCCATGGGAGAATAGCAGCCTGCATTGCTGCGAAAGGTGGATATACACTGTACTAGTGCCGACATTGTGCATGCTCTGTTGCCTGTGTCTATGTGCCTGTGGTTCTGTCAGTGTGATCATGTGATGTATCTGACCCCAGGAATGTGTCAATAAAGTTTTCCCTTCCTGGGACAATGAATTCACGGTGTTCTTATTTCAATTTCCAGGAGTGTATTATGCTAAACCTAACATGTGATTATATTTTCACGCAATTTTGGTGCATAGATCCTGAGAAATCAGTACCCAGGACAACCACCTCTGGCCGTAATAACGGCCTTGATACACCTGGGCATTGAGTCAAACAGAACTTGGATGGCGTGTACGGATACAGCTGCCCATGCAGCTTCAACACGATACCACAGTTCATCAAGAGTAGTGACTGGCGGATTGTGACGAGCCAGTTGCTCGGCCACCATTGACCAGACGTTTTCAGATGGTGAGAGATCTGGAGAATGTGCTGGCCAGGACAGCAGTCGAACATTTTCTGTACCCAGAAAGGCCCGTACAGGACCTTCAACATGCGGCCGTTCATTATCCTGCTGAAATGTAGGGTTTCGCAGGGATCGAATGAAGGGTAGAGCCACGGGTCCTAACACATCTGAAATGTAACGTGCGCTGTTCAAAGTGCCGTCAATGCGAACAAGAGGTGGCCGAGACGTGTAACCATGGCACCTCATACCATCACACCGGGTATGGCGATGACGAATACACGCTTCCAATGTGCGTTCACCGCGATGTCGCCAAACACGGATGTGACCATCATGATGCTGTAGACAGAACATGGATTCATCCGAAAAAATGTCGTTTTACCATTCGTGCACCCAGGTTCGTCGTTGAGTATACCATCGCAGGCGTTCCTGTCTATGATGCAGCGTCAAGGGTAACCGCAACCATGGTCTCCGAACTGATAGTCCATGCTACTGCAAACATCGTCGAACTGTTCGTGCAGATGGTTGTTGTCTTGCCAACGTCCCCATCTGTTGACTCAGGGATCGAGACGTGGCTGCCGTTACAGCCATGCGGATAAGATGCCTGTCATCTCGACTGCTAGTGATACGAGGCCGTTTGGGTCCAGCACGGCGTTCAGTATTACCCTCCTGAACCTACCGATTCCATATTCTGCTAACAGTCATTGGATGTCAACCAACGCGAGCAGCAGTGTCGCGATACGATAAACCGCAATCGCGATAGGCTACAATCCGACCTTTACGAAAGTCGGAAACTTGATGGTACGTATTTCTCCTCCTTACACGAGGCATCACAACAACGTTTCACCAGGCAACGCCAGTCAACTGCTGTTTGTGTACGAGAAATCGGTTGGAAACTTTCCTCATGTCAGCACGTTGTAGGTGTCGCCACCGGCGCCAACCTTGTGTGAATGCTCTGAAACGGTAATCATTTGCATATCACAGCGTCTTCTTCCTGTCGGCTAAATTTTGCGTCTGTAGCACGTCATCTTCGTGGTGAAGGAATTTTAATGGGTAGTAGTGTAAAAGATATTCATATGATGCGGGTTACAAATTAAAAGCAATAGCAGATGCAAAAGAACATGGAAACAGAGAAGCTGAGCGGCATTTCGGCCCTCCACCAACAGGAAAAACCATTCGCGATTGGAGGGCTGGTAAAGAAGAACTGAAAAAAAAAAAATGAGGAAGACTAAATGTGTAAATAGAGGACTAAACGCAAAATGGCCAAAACTAGAAGAAGACGTATTAAAATGGATTCAAGGACACTGTCAAAATGGCATTGGAGTTAATACAAAAATGATTCAAACGCACAGTCATAAGTTACCACTACAGTGGAACTTAACAGACTTTAAGGGTGGAGCTGATTGATGCTGCAGGTTTATGAAGCGTCCTGGACTTAGCATGTGAACTAAAACCAAAGTATCTCAGAAAATGCCACGAGAGTATGAAAAGAATATATTATCTTTCCACCACTTTGTTATTCGACATGGAATGTAAACCATTGTGGAACTAAAGCAAACAGCCAATATGGACGAAACTGCTCTGACATTTGATGTGCCGAGTAACAGAAAAGATGCCATGAAAATTGATAAAACTGTAGGACTAACTATAAAAACAAGTTGACACGAAAAAATTCACTGCACTGTTGCCCTTTCAAGCTGAGCTGATGGTACTAAACTTAATCCAGTGATCATTTTCAGGCACAAAACAATGCCAAATCCTTCTGAAATACCACCAGGTTTTATTGTTGACGCATATGCAAGGTCGAGATTGGTATAATTATGGATTAACAAAGTACAGCAGAGAAGGAAAGGGGCTTTACTGAAGAAGAATTCTCTTCTTGTGCTACATCAGTTTAGTAGTCATTTGAAAAATACTGTGAAAGAGAAATTGGGACAATGAAATACAGAGCTTGCTGTTACTTACTTCACAATTCCGACCTGTTGATGTATCGATAAATTAACCATTTAACGTGTATATGAGAGAGGAATGGAGCAAAGGAATGTTGGATGAAACCCAGCATGAATTAACGCCGGAGAGAGCTTTAAAACGACGTGAAATCAAACAGGTGTGTCAGTGAATAAAACGGTCGGGGTCTAGAATTGGAGGAGACATTGTAAGTAGGCTGTTTAGGTTTTTATATTGGTAACGACATGAAGCGCTCTGTATGAAAATCACTGACTGTGCTGTGTGCAGTCTGAGGCTGGTCGGCATTGTTGCAATATTCGCCAGTGTAGTGTTGGGCAGTTGGCTGTTAACAGCGCGTAGCGTTGCGCAGTTGGAGGTGAGCCGCCAGCAGTGGTGGATGTGGGGAGAGAAATGGCGGAGTTTTGAGAGCGGATGATCTGGACGTGTGTTCATCAGAGACCGTACATTTGTAAGACTGGATGTCATGAACTGCTATATATATTATGACTTTTGAACACTATTAAGGTAAATACATTGTTTGTTCTCTATTAAAATCTTTCATTTGCTAACTATGCCTATCAGTAGTTAGTGCCTTCAGTGGTTTGAATCTTTTATGTAGCTGGCAGCAGTGGCGCTCGCTGTATTGCAGTAGTTCGAGTAACGAAGATTTTTGTGAAGTAAGTGATTTGTGAAAGGTATAGGTTAATGTTAGTCAGGGCCATTCTTTTGTAGGGATTATTAAAAGTCAGATTGCGTTGCGCTAAAAATATTGTGTGTCAGTTTAGTGTTGATCAGAATAGGTAAAGAGCGAAATGTCTGAGTACGTTCAGTTCTGCTCAGCTGTTTGAAAATCAAATAATGTAAGAGGTTTATCAGCACAGTAATTCATTAATTTTTCTAAGGGGACGTTACGTATGTCGACCCTTAGCCGAGGATACCTCACTGGAATCATCAGATTTTTTCTTGTAGTTTGTGTAATTAGTGTAGCTATTGTTTATTGCTAGCAAGTAATTATAGAGAGAATTTCCTTTGTAGTTGTAGTTTTTCATTGTTGTACAGTAAAACAGTTGTGGCATGCATGTAGATTTGCACCATGTATTTCGCAGCTGCGCATGCAATTAAGTAGATATTATTTTCAGTGCTATATTAATGTGTTTTCTTATTTTGCTCTTCAAATTGTGCTTTTCTGTGTTATCGTGTGAAATACGTGATAATTATGGCGTGTGAAAAACGTAACACTAGGCTCCAAAGTAAACTGAGAAATAATAGTGACGACAAGCGTAGCTTATCAGCACCACTGTGTAATGAATTAACAGACATTCAAATTAGTAATTTGGTAATTGTGCATAGGGAAATGGAGCGGGCGGCAAATAATGCCGTAGACAGTGAAACAAATAGTGAATAGGGAAGCATTATCGATCGGTCGGTCGGCAACAGCTCGCCTCAGGAATCCGAAATGACAGGACACAATCTTGCAAATACTGTAGATTCAGGTTTTGCGTCCTCACCGTTTTCTCAAATAAGTCAAGACACATTTTCTGCTTTTCAAAATGCGAATATTGCAACAATGACGACCAGCCTCAGACTGCACACAGCACAGTCAGTGATTTTCGTATAGAGCGCTACATGTCGTTACCAATATAAAAACCTAAACAGCCTACTTACATGTTAAATCTTTCAAGACGCACGGCATAAGAAACGCTCTATAAATTTGGAAATTTGTGGTAAGATCGTATGGGACCAAATTACTGAGGTCATCGGTCCCTAAGCCTACACTACTTAATCTAACTTAAACTAACTTACGCTATGGACAAAACACACGCACACACACACATACACACACACACACATACACACACACACACACACACACACATATGCCCGAGGGAGGAATCGAACCTCCGACGGGCTGGGGGAAGGGGGGGGGGGGAGCCGCACGGACCGTGACAAGGGCCCTCAGACCGCGCAGCTACCCCGCGCGGCGAAACGCTCTGGATGGCAGTGAAGATCATCTGATACATGAAGAGGACAACGGTGTCGAGAAACAAGAAGTAGAAGAGGAAGAACAGATGACGAGTTTCAGAGATTTTAAAGGTCAGTTCGTTTCTATAAACTAAGAACTCCTCTGTGTAGTTGGCTAGTAAAAATGTATTTTTATTTTTAATCGGTTAAATTAAGGTGTGTCTTATTGCCAGTAGCGTCTTATAGTTCGTAAAATTCATTACATTCTGCTTTCTTGTCACCGACAAGACACACAAGGAACATCGTACGTCGTTAGTTGCTGAACCTGGAATCCACATGGGACGTCAAATGATCATAACGTTTCTGTCGATCGCAGACGTCAGGGTCTTCAAATTATTGTCGAACTATATTATCGCAGAGGGTGTGGTGGAGAAATGGAAATTAAGCGTAAAAAGAAACCTCTATGGTGGCTTACGCGTAAGTACAACATTAAGGATTGTGATGTATGTGAATATATCGTAGGTACGGGGAATGTATTCAAGTATGTCGACACAGGTGAACATTTTGTGAACATGTGCTGTAATTATGATATTTATGTAGTATGTCAGATGTAGGGGTGTCGATGTTGTTACTGCACTCAATAAAGTTTTCATCATTTAAACGACGTCACGCAGGTGAATATACACTGCCTGAAAAAAAAAAAAAAGTGAAGCATCCAGAAGAAAAAGAGGAAACGAAATGAAACTTCACGGGTTGAGAGGGTATGTGATGTTACCTCACTGATTTCAAGAGCCGCGGCATAAGAAACGCTCTCGAAATTTGGAAATTTGTGGGAAGGTCTTATGGGACCAAACTACTGAGGTCATCGTTCTCTAAGCCTACACACTACTTAATCTAACTTAAACTAACTTACGCTATGGACAACACACACACACAAACACACACACACACACACACACACACACACACACACACACACACACACACACTAGGCAGTGTGAGCTCACTCATCAGTATTACGCTACCTCGTCTCTGGCCTGGATGCGTGCACCTGTTGGCCGGCCGGAGTGGCCGAGCGGTTCTAGGCGCTTCTGTCTGGAACCGCGCGACCGCTACGGTCGCACGTTCGAATCCTGCCTCGGGCATGGATGTGTGTGATGTCCTTAGGTTAGTTAGGTTTAAGTAGTTCTAAGTTCTAGGGGACTGTGACCTCAGAGGTTAAGTCCCATAGTGTTCAGAGCCATTCGAACCATTTTGAACCCACACCTGTTGTAACTGTTCCTCGGTATTCTCAATAATTGTACCGGCACAGAGATGACGTCCCAGATGGTCCACACATGTTTTGTTGCACAGATCAGGTGATATTGCTGCCCATAGGCGTACCTCAGTCATCACGTAGACAGTTCATAGAGACAAGTGCCCTTTGCTCGCGAACATCATCCTGTTGAAAAATGGCTCCAAGATACTCTCGCATGCGGAATGTCCGTGACGTCCCGTTGTATAGTCAGAGTCCCCTCAGTCACTACCAGCCGTGATGTGAAGTAACACGGCTGTGTACCTCCAGAATATTGGAAGAATGGGACCTCTCGCTTGGCCATCGCCGCGACGCCAGTCTGCAGCAGTTCATACTTTACGGTCAGAGGGCCATTCCAAACGCAGCCATTTGTGTGGTGGTGTTAACAGCAGGCTATGCACAGGACAACAATTCCTTAATCCGACTGCTAATATTTTTCGACCAATGGTGCGTCATGATACAGAATGTTTTTGGAGGAAGGCGCAGATATGAACGGGCCTATAATGTACTTTGTGCACAATACGGTGATCGTCCCTTGTGGTGGTCAGACGTGGTCGATTGGAACCCTGATGAAGATTTTTACCTGCCCTTAATTGATTGATTTTAACAGGAGAGCTAAAACAGCTTAGGTCTAACCCGCCACTGCCCGCACCGAAACTAGGTTTATTGTGCGGTATCGCTCCCTGTATATCTAGTAAAGCCAACCAGTGCCCTTAAATAGTGCAAGGAGTCCCTCTATCAGTTTTTTGTTAGACACAATTTCTTCAGGCCTAGTTGTCCCGAAGATTCTGTATCTTTTACTCTCCAATGCCATGCATTCAAAGATTAGGTGTGATGCAGTTTCTTCACCCTCATCACAGATCCTACATTTAGGGTCCTCTTTCATTATACCCATTGTGTGTAGGTGTATTTTGAAGTTCCCATAGCCGGTTATCAGTCCAGTCATGAGTTTGATCTCTTTCCTGTTCAATCCCAGGATTACAGAGCTTCTTTTAAAACATCATTACCTTACCATGTTTTTGTTTATGGACCTTGGTCCAATATCCTACGTGCTGTTTCCTAAGCCAGTTCCGTAGTTCTAATTTGATCATAGCCTTGGTGATTGTCAAGACAGGTTCCGGTCCAATAAATGGAACTGTTGCCCCCATCCTAGCCAATCTATCGGCTTGTTCATTGCCACAGATCCCTGAGTGGCCAGGGACCTACACTAGGTACGCCCTATTGCTTCCCCCTAGCTCCACCAGAGCCCTGTGGCAATCTGCAACAAACTTAGATCTTGTTGCAGGAGCTGCCAATGAGTTCAGGGCTGCCTGGCTACCTGCCCTTAGGCTCCCATGAGTTCACCGTCGAGCCACTGTCACATCCGAAAGTCCACAAATCCGCATATTCAGGATACGATCAGCTGGCCAAATGGAGGCTCAAAACGAGGCAACTTTCAAACAGTCAGGTACTGTTGTCTCACCTGGGTACGCAGCATCTCCGTGTTATCCACAGCGATCACGCAACATCTGACGCTGCTCGCGCTTCTTATATATCCTACCCAGCCCGATAACAAAAGTAAACAGAACAACGCTAAGAACGCTGCGGTAGCCGTTCTGCCTGTCACCAGAGAATTACAAGTCTGATAATTTATACAGCCGGCGATGGTGTGAACGTGTACGATGTTACGTTGTCATTCAGCCATGTCTTCTGGGTGCTTTTAACATTTTTGGAAAAAATGGTTCAAATGGCTCTGAGCACTATGGGACTTAACTGCTGAGGTCATCAGTCCCCTAGAACTTAGAACTACTTAAACCAAACCAACCTAAGGACATCACACACATCCATGCCCGAGGCAGGATTCGAACCTGCAACCGTAGCGATTGCGCGGCTCCAGACTGTAGCGCCTAGAACCGCTTGGCCACTCCGGCCGGCCAACATTTTTGGAAAATTTGGAATTTTGTGGTAAGTTCCTATGGGACCAAAATGCTGAGGTCACTGGTCCCTATGATTACACACTACTTAATCTAACTTAAACTAACTTACGCCAAGGACAACACACACACCTACGCCCGAGGGAGGACTCGAACCTCCGACGGGGGCAGCCGCGCTAACGGAGGCAAGGCGTCTGAGATCGCTCGGCTCCCCAGCGCAGCTAAACGTTTTTGGTAGGCAGTGTATTACGAGCATGTGTTGCAGACTTGTAACGAACGGGTAATAAATATCAGCAAAACACTGGTAGTGATGATTGATGCAGGAGCAAGTATGGTTGAAGGAGTGCAGATAACAATTGGAGAAAAAGTCATAGATCATATTTTTCCCAAATGCTCCATTTGGTAGCAAAAAAATCTACAGAAAGGACTGTCTCACTGAATGAGTTGACAGAGTATGTGAAAAGGATTGTAATGTGGTCTATAATGTAGAAAGTGGTGAGCTACGAAAAGAACTACAGTAAGTAAGAGCGTGGTCGGCATTACACAAAGATGGAAAAATATATCGCCTTAATTCTTTCACAGTGAATAGAGGGAACTTTTGTCCTTGCCCATAAAGCATTAATTTACTTTGAGTTCTTGATTGAGATCCACAAAAAGAGACATGAGTGCAACTTATGAACCGCGTTTCGAGGTTATTTTTCTTTGTATACACCCCAAAGGTACGAAAATGAGTCATTCCGCGCCGTCTAGATATAAGGGGAAACAAAAGTAACTTGTGCAAAAGTGGGTAACACGCTATAAATTGGTTAAAATGTGGATGCCTTTGAAGAATCAGTAAAGTAACTCCAAAAGTCGAAAAAATTGATTACTAACCTTTTTTTGGGAAACTTATTCTTAACACTGCGTCAAGCAGAAGCAAAATCCACTTTAAAACAGCTGTCAACGCAAATTCGACGCTTTTGGAATCCTCCTCCATGTGAGTACGTGGAAAGCTGGGTTTCAAGCATGCCCCGGAAATGCCAATCAACTATCGACGCTGTGGGTGACTTGACGTATCCTTAATTGAAAATGCATTTTTCTTTTGTTCTTATATGATGTACGTATATGTTTTAGTTTAATGTGAAATACATTTTTTACTGATTAACCCGACCACAATCTTGCTTAACAGACTCTAGGCTTCAAGGTAATTCAAGCAGTACCCACTAGATGTAATTCAACTTTCTATATCAATGAAAAATTTTCGAAGCTGCATCCAATTATTCGAAATGCTATTATTTGCCATTCTAGTCAACCACCCATGCTAGCAGCCGGAGATATTGTAGATATGGGAGATTTTTGTGACATCCTAAAATTAGCTACTTTTGAAATTTGCGCAGAAAAGTACATTGCGAGCAGTGAACATAATAAAATAGCAAAATAGAAAAATAATTTGAAAACCGGAATAGAAACAGACCTATTATCACAGTTCAGTTATTATTTGAAAGATCTGCTTGTGGGTCTTAAACAAGATCTATGAGAAATAAGAAATGACATCATCGGTACAACCTACGCAAAGCTACAAAAAATTTCGCTTAAATATTTCAGCTGTATAGGCACTTTGTCAGCTTCTGAACAACGATTCTTAAAAGTTGGATATGCTCTCTGTCAACAACGTAATGGACTGAAAGCGAAATTCTCTCAAAAATTTTGTGTTTACGGTCTGCAGAAAAAACATTGCGGGATATGTATGATTATTGCTGTATTTATTTATTTACTTGGTTCCTTCGGCGCTGTAGAATCAAGGGTGATTTGTTCAGTACATCTACTTTCTTCCCAAAACCTCTTCATTTTCTCGTTTCTCCTGGTTCTTTCTGCTTTCGTAATTTTAATTTTGATGCTGCTATCAGTCCAACTGTGACCTACAGCACTCCTATTGTTGGACCTATCCACCTCTGAGGTAAATGAATATATTTTCTCTTATTTTAGTTCTTCTCCAACTTTCCCTTGACTTCTTTCAAGTAGTTATTTCATGTTAAGCAAGCTGCGACCCATATCTTCCTGGTCAACGTATTTTCCTCCAGCCTCATGACGTAATGCAAAGTTCATCCTTCTCTTCATAACATCCTTGATATTGGTTAAACACTCTCATTTATTGATTAGTAAAAATACTAGATCCATCGATCAGCTATATTAGTTTTTATGCCATTTTATGTATTCATCTTTTGACATCTGTGTTAAAAACAGCTGTGTTTCCTGGTCCATTGCTATCGCCTATCGATATTTAGACGTCGATGATAAAAATGGTTCAAATGGCTCTGAGCACTATGGGACTTAACATCTGAGGTCATCAGTCCCTAGAACTTAGAACCAACCTAAGGACATCACACACATCCATGCCCGAGGCAGGATTCGAACCTGCGACCGTAGCGGTCGCGCGGTTCCAGACAGAAGCGCCTAGAACCGCTCGGCCAAAGCGGTCGGCAGATGTCGATGATAAATTCGAAATCAGCATTCATGGCTTGTCTAAACTACACACCTCCGGTAAGGTCGAAACAAGGTCAAATAGGAGAAAAAGAATATATTTCGCCCTTCTCCCTCCCCCACACAACTCACACACACACACACACACACACACACACACACATACACACATGTAAGTAAGAACACAATCACGTCCAAATATCAAATGGAGTGCATCTTGCACCTGTACTTACAAATACTGAAATCAAATTCCAACCAGATTGTGCTAACAGGGTTTCTTTGGTGAGACTGCCAGCTGGGACGAATGTGGGAGTGGCCTCTGAAAGTCGGTGAGAGCAGTTCTTGTTCCTATGAACAAGTATTCTCCTTTACCTGATCTGTTTAACACAGTTTATAGATGTAGGTCTAACTATCCTTTACCATACAGACATTTGTCTGACACAAGTAATCGACGAAACCAGAAAAACAACCAAAAGGTCCTGTCACTCTTCACTGAGACATTATATTAAAAAGGAATCCGCTAAATTCCGGTTAAACGATAAATTACACAAATCTAAAGGGTGTGATTTCAACAAAGTATTTTGGGATTACAATTATGAATGACTTAAATTGGAACGATCACATAGATAATATTGTGGGGAAAGCGAACCAAAGACTGTTATTTATTGGCAGAATACTTAGTAAATGCAACAGATCTACTAAACAGACTACCTACACTACCCTTGTCCGCGCGGGATCCGCATCAGATAGGATTGACGGAGGACTTCGAAAAAGTTCAAAGAAGGGCAGCTCGTTTTGTATTATCTCGAAATAGATGAGAGAATGCTACGGATATGATACTTGAACTGGGATGGGAATCATTAGAACAAAGGTGTTTTTCGTTGCAGCATGATCCCCTAATGAAATTTCAATCACCACTTTCCACTTCAAATACGAAAATATTTTGTAGGCGCCCATCTGCATAGGGAGAAATGATTATCATTATAAAATAAGAGGAATTAGAGCTCGCACAGAAAGATTTAAGTGTCCGTTGTTTCGCGCGCTGTTCGAGAATGGAACGGTGGAAAAAAAGCTTGAAGGTGGTTCGATGAACCCCCTGCCAGCCATTTAATTGTGCACTGCAGAATAATCATGTAGATGAAGTAGCTGTAGAATCTCTTCGAAAGTATTTGTTTGGGCTACCCTTATTAGAATGCGGGAAATGGTCTCAGAGAAGCATCGGGGGCTCGGAAATTTAAATTTTAATGTTTAATACACTATGTGACTAAAAGTATCCGGACACCTGGCTGAAAATGACTTACAAGTTCGTGGCGCCCTCCATCGGTAATGTTGGAATTCAGTATGGTGTTGACCCAACCTTAGTCTTGATGACATCTTCCACTCTCGCAGGCATACGCTCAATCAGATACTGGAAGGTTTCTTGGGGAATGGCAGCCCATTCTTCACGGAGTGCTGCACTGAGGAGAGGTATCGATGTCGGTCGATGAGGTCTGACACAAAGTCGACCTTCCAAAACATCCCAAAGGGGTGTCCTATAGGATTCAGGTCAGGACTCTGTGCAGGCCAATCCGTTGCAGGGATGTTATTGTCGTGTAACCACTCCGCCACAGGCCGTGCATTATGAACAGGTGCTCGATCGTGTTGAACGATGCAATCGCCATCCCCAAATTGCTCTTCAAGAATGGGAAGCAGGAAGGTGCTTAAAACATCAATGTAGGCCTGTGATGTGACATACCACCGCCTCCGAATTTTACTGTTGGCACTGGCAGTTGACGTTCACTGGGCATTCGCCATTCCCACACCCTTACATCGGATCGCCACTATGTGTACCGTGATTCGTCACTCCACAACGTTTTTCCACTGTTCAATCGTCCAGTGTTTACGCTCCTTACACCAAGCGAGGCATCATTTGGCATTTACAGGCGTGATGTGTGGCTTATGAGCAGCCGCTCGACCATGGAATCGAAGTTTTCTCACCTCCCGCCCAACTGTCATAGTACTTGCAGTGGATCCTGATGCAGTTAGGAATCCGTGTGTGATGGTCTGAATAGATGACTGCCTACTACCCATTACGACCCTCTTCAACTGTCGGCAGTCTCTGTCAGTCAGCAGACGATGCCGGCCTCTACGTGTCCCTTCACGTTTCGTTCACTATAATATCGGAAACAGTAGACCTAGGGATGTTTAGGAGTGTGTGAATCTCGCGTACAGACGTATGACACAAGTGACACCCATTTACCTGACCACGTTCGAAGGCCGTGAGTTCCGCGGAGCGCCCCATTCTGCCCTCTCACGATGTCTAATGACTACTGAGGTCGCTGATGTGGAATACCTCGTAGTATGTGGCAGCACAACGCACCAGATATGAAAACCGTATGTTTTTGGGGGTGTCTGGATACTTTTGATCACACAGTGTAACTTGAGAAACAAGAAAATCATTTGACCAAACAATTTTTCTTTCATTGTTTTTGTCAAAATTTGAAAGCCGGTTCTCGTAACTATGATGAGGTCGTTACAGACGGCATACGCGCTCGGACAGGCGTAGGATGGCGGAAAGAAGCCACCCAGGTCATGTACAAAGATACTTATTGGCATGGGCCTTAAGGGATTTGGGGGAGTGGCTGTAAACCCGCATCGTGATGGTACAATGGGTATCCCAATGTGAGTCCATTGTGACTCCACGTCATCTATACTTTGCGTGTAGTGAACAGCAGATATACAATCACACTACCTCGAGGTGCATCTGATGCTACCTTCACTTCTGGCAATGCCTATCCGTTAACACCGACGCGCTGAGACCTGCTCTAAAATGTAATCTGGGCCTCGAGCCGCGAACCCTGGCGCAACAGTATCCTTCCGACCTGCCAGGCCCGAAACTGCAGGCTGGAGCTCAGGGTCCAGAGCGCTTATCTGCAGTGTTATTACTAGGCGATAAGAGCGGGAAGCTTATGAGAAAACATGAGGCAAAACACCGGACACGGGTCGCCTCTCGATGTGCTCTGATTCCAGACACTTGCCTTGCAATTTGTGTCGCTAACTAACGACTCACTCATCTCGCTGTCACATCGCCTGAACGTTGTCACGAATGACAATCGTCGTCGTAAGTCAAGTAATGAACGCAGTGGATGTGCGGAATTCTGTACAATTGTGATGTAGAAGTTTATTGCGGAGGTGGTTCGCCCTTTCCCTCCTCCGGTTTGTCAGAAAACGCCAAGTATCAATAAGCTTTGGATTACTGTGAGGAATGTTTTCGAGTTTACTATTAATAAAGATAAGAACGAGCGGCGTTCAATAAGTAATGCAACAAATTTTTTTCTCGGCCAATTTAGTTTGAACAAATGCGGAATTTGTTGTGGGACATCGCTTCAGCCCCTATAGTTCCATGATGTTCCGACAGGTGGCAACGCTGTACACAGCCTTGAAAATGGCGTCTGTAACGAAGATGCGTTCCAGACAGACGGCGGAAAACCAGAACATCGCAGATATTCATAGGCACTTGCGCAATGTCTACGGAAATCTGGCAGTGAACAAAAGCCAGGCTTCTGTCATCAACGCAACAATGTCCCGCAGACGTGTCCGATCTCTCGCTTGCTGTGACTCCTGCAATGTTGGAACTTGAAAACACAGAGGTGATCGACGAATCACAATCATCCACATCGCTGCTCAACTGGACGCCTCCGCTGGTGGTGTTGACACACTCTTCCACCAGCTGGGGTGCTCAAAGTTGTCTGCTCGTTTGGTTGGACCCTAAAGAGAAGGACCATCTGTGAGGAATAGCTTGTGTTGTGCGCAACGAGGCTGATCGTGACAGGTTTTTCTGGAACATCATCACAGACGATGAAACGCTGGTTCAACACTTCGCAACGAAAACAAAACAGTAATCCATTGAGTAGCACTACTCCACCTCTTCTCAGGAGAAAAAGTTAAAAACCGCACCCTCGGCTGGTAAAGTTATGTGACGGTCTTCTGGGTTACTGATGGAGTTACTCTGTTTGATATCCTCCTTCATGGTGCAACAATCAACGCTGAAGTGTGCTGTGCTACCCTCAGGAATTTGAAGAAACGACTTCAGCCTGTTCATCACCACAAAAATGCAAATGAACTTCTCCTTCTTCCTGATAACGCAAGGCCTCACCCAAGTCTGCGCACTTGACAGGAGCTGTCCTTGCTCGTCCACCCTACAGCCCAGATCTCGTACCTCCCGACTTCCATCTGTTGCTCCCAAAGAAGGATGCACTCCACGTGGATGATGGGAAGGTTATTGATGCAGCAACACATTGGCTTCGACGTCGACCAATGGAGCATACAGGGCCTCACAGTAAGATGGTTTAAGGCTGTCGTACTGAATCGCATTGAACAGAGATTATGCTGAAAAATAGTATTTTTTAGCCAAAAGAGTGGGGAACAATATGGTGTATAGGAATCCTGAATGAATCCATCCTGCTTTCAGAAAAAAAGTGTTGTTTTACTTATTGAACGCCTCTAGTGGTTTCATTTACGTGCTTCTAGTGGCCTCACTGGAAGAAATCGACTGGAGATCTGGGAATCCAAACATTTGGCCGGTATCAACCTTTCAGTGTTCATCTGGACACTGTAAGTGCAAGCCAGCAAATAGGTCGTGACTTCACCATATGAAGAACTGGTCATTCGACAAAATTTTGATATATTTCGTGATGACATCAGTTTTTCCATCCACTACGTATCAGCTAAAAAACTGAGGTAAAGTGTTAATAATTATGTAACTCTAGATTAGTTAACTGGCTCTTACCATGAAACTTCCCCTATATATGTATTTGCTTGCAGAATTGTTATTGGAACTCAAATAGAAGTTCTATGAACAATTCAGTCATCTTCTCTTAAGGTCCTGGAATTTAAGAGTAAACCGATCTAAACTACTCGCATGCTGTATTGACTATAAGTGTATGTACTTTGTGACTCTATATTAAGGGCGAACAGTTCTAGTCGCTTCAGTCCGGAACCACGCGACTGCTACGGTCGCAGGTTTGAATCCTGCCTCGGGCATGGATGCGTGTGATGTCCTTAGGTTAGTTAGGTTTAAGTAGTTTTCAGTCTAGGGGACTGATGACCTCAGATGTTAAGTCCCATAGTGCTTAGAGCCATTTGAATCATTTTCACTCTATATTGACGTTTATGATGAAGTGCGGTTGCCAAACAAGGAAATTACACTACTGGCCATTAAATTCGCTACACCACGAAGATGATTTGCTACAGATGCGAAATTTAACCGACAGGAAGCAGATGCTGTGATATGCAAATGATTAGCTTTTCAGAGCATTCACACAAGGTTGGCGCCGGTGGCGACACCTACAACGTGCTGACACGAGGGAAGTTTCAAACCGATTTCTCATACACAAACAGCAGTTGACCGGCGTTGCCTGGTGAAAAGTTATTGTGATGCCTCGTGTAAGGGGGAGAAATAAGTACCGTAACGTTTCGACATTGATAAAGGTCGGATTGTAGCCTATCGCGATTGCGGTTTATCGTATCGCGACATTGCTGCTCGCGTTGGTCGAGATCCAGTGACTGTTAGCAGAATATGGAATCGGTGGGTTCAGGAGGGTAATACGGAACGCCGTGCTGGATCCCAACGGCCTCGTATCACTAGCACTCGAGATGATAGGCATCTTATCCGGATGGCTCTAACGGATCGTGCAGCCACCTCTCGATC
Source organism: Schistocerca nitens (assembly GCF_023898315.1). Classification (NCBI taxonomy): domain Eukaryota; kingdom Metazoa; phylum Arthropoda; class Insecta; order Orthoptera; family Acrididae; genus Schistocerca; species Schistocerca nitens. The sequence goes on along the minus strand of NC_064622.1, from coordinate 145,425,350 downwards.
CCTGAGTCCTCAGATGGTGACGTTTGCAAGACAACAACCATCTGCACGAACAGTTCGACGACGTTTGCAGCAGCATGGACTATCAGCTCGGAGACCATGGCTGCAACACAGACAGGAGCGCCTGCGATGGTGTACTCAACGACGAACCTGGGTGCACCAATGGCAAAACGTCTTTTTTTGGATGAATCCAGGTTCTGTTTACAGCATCATCATGGTCGCATCAGTGTTTGGCGACATCGCGGTGAACGCACATTGGAAGCGTGTATTCGTCATCACCATACTGGCGTATCACCCGGCGTGATGGTATGGGGTGCCATTGGTTACGCGTCTCGGTCACCTCTTGTTCACATTGACGGCACTTTGAACAGTGGACATTACATTTCAGATGTGTTACGAACCGTGGTTCTACCCTTCATTCGATGCCTGCGAAACCCTACATTTCAGCAGGATAATGCACGGCCGCATGTTGCAGGTCCTGTACGGGCCTTTGAGGATACCGAAAATGTTCGACCGCTGCCCTGGCCAGCACATTCTCCAGATCTCTCACCAGTTGAAAACGTCTGGTCAATGGTGGCCGAGCAACTGGCTCGTCACAATACGCCAGTCACTACTCTTGATGAACTGTGGTATCGTGTTGAATCTGCATGGACAGCTGTACTTGTACACTCCATTCAAGCTCTGTTTGACTCAATGCCCAGGCGTATCAAGGCCGTTATTACGGCCAGAGGTGGTTGTTCTGGGTACTGATTTCTCAGGATGTATGCACCATATTGCGTGAAAATGTAATCACATGTCAGTTCTAGTATTACATATTTGTCCAATGAATACGCGTTTATCATCTGCATTTCTTCTTGGTGTAGCAATTTTAATTACTAGTAGTGTACACTCATAGCTTTTGTGCCGCCAGTACTTCATCTCCTACCTTCCAAATTCATTTGGAACATTCGCCCATGCTTTGGGGAGACTCTGTTGAGGAGTGCTTGTTACCGTGAAAACTGTAGTACCAGTGATAGAGAAAGGAACCAATCAGAGTGCTGAATCGCTCTAAGATGATGACTTCAATTGAATAATTAATAAACAAGAATAAGTAAAGTCATAGCCTTAGGATTCGAAGTAATGAAGTACTCGTAATATGCATATTTCTCCCGAGTAAGTACAATGGTTTGCCTTTATTAATGGGTTATGAAAAATACAATAAATGTGTCACAAATGTTGTAAGTATTCGAGCCTGTCTTTCATATGAAACATCTTACATGGAAAAATTGGGCTCCTCTCGGATACGTAATCATCGCAAGTCTTAATTATTAAGCACACAGTCTGCTCTTGTTCCTGGGAAATGGGTAAATTGCCGTTGTAAACAGATGGCTGTATCTGATATAATAGTGGGCATTATGCAATTTGTAAGCAGTGAGGTTATCTGTGTATGTGTTACGTAAGTTAGTTGTTTTTGCTGTCGTAATCTTCAACTCGTGTCCTAAGCCAGTACACTAAGATAAACAAAATGTTTGTTACATGTCCTACGAGACGTTCACAAAAATTTTTAGAAGACGCCAATTAGAAGTCAACGAGAGGCGAATGAAAACCTTATCAAGCCGTCGCCTCTCAGTATGCACTGACCGTAGGAACACAAGGTGTCGTAAGCGCGGTTAGAGGAGATATTTTTATTTCTTGTAATTTCATTTGTTTATTAGTGATCCGGTTTTGTACTGAACGAAACAAAACTTGGGCAACAGTACTTTCTTAGTTAATTTATTTAAAATAAGTATGAGGCATATGCAGAGTGTAGTCTTCTTGTATTTTGTGTTGACTATCAGTTAATTTGAAGGAGACGGACTTAGTTACTTAGGTGAAAAGGGAGTGGAAAAAAAAATAAAGTGCAGAAAAACCGTTGGCATTCAAAACAACTTCCAGACATATCGAAATGGACAAGTACAGATCCGTTACGATTTTCAAGGGAATTTTTTAACACCCTTCGTGCAAAAGAGTGTAAGTTCAGGCAACGGTGATGAAGGTGGATAGCGATTACGGACTCTTCTCTCCGAAGCAGACCATATAAGCTCAAAGATATTGAGAAATGACGACTGTCCGCAGCTCGTGGTCGTGCGGTAGCGTTCTCGCTTCCCACGCCCGGGTTCCCGGGTTCGATTCCCGGCGGGGTCGGGGATTTTCTCTGCCTCGTGATGACTGGGTGTTGTGTGCTGTCCTTAGGTTAGTTAGGTTTAGGTAGTTCTAAGTTCTAGGGGACTGATGACCATAGATGTTAAGTCCCATAGTGCTCAGAGCCAAATGACGACTGTGGCGGTCACGGGAGATGTGGTGGTCACAAAGCTAGCTGTGCGAGCAGCCGTTCTGTCATACGTGAGTGCATGCTTTCTCGGCGAATTTCATATATGAAGCCTTGATAGCCGATTAGCGTCGTCGTTTCGTAGCAACGTTTCGATGGAATGCGTCTCCGTCATCTTCAGGCGAAGTGAGGGAGACGCATTCCATCGAAACGTTGCTACGAGACGACGACGCTATTCGGCAGACAACCCGTGAAGATTTCATGTACAGCCGTCCTGTCGTCTTAGAAAACAGCGCCACCATAGCATCGTTCCATGTGATGGGCGTGATCAGCCAAAATGGTCACGTATACCTCAGCCGTGATGGAACCTTGCGGAGTAACCGTGGGACCCACGGAATACCACGATATGGCTGCCCAAATTGCCACCGAAACCACGAAATTATGGAAAGAAAACTAGACCATAAGTTGGAAACAGTACGAAACAAGACTCAAGACTCACCCACTAAATGATTTTCTTCCATTGCTGCATAGTCTTGGTTTTACGGCTTCGTTTTCCTGTTTCGGGCTTTTACACCACCGATGTGTAGTTTTGGAATTCCATCTCGCCCTGCGATTCTCTGCTTATGGAGCTCTTTTTGAGTTGTTTTGCTGCCGAGAGGGTTTGCGAGTACGACATTCACTTCTGCAATGACTTTTGCAACTGTTGCCCTCTTATGTTTCGTCACAATCTTTCTCAATGCCCGTCCGTCACGATCGCTCTGCATTATATTTTCGCCGCGTTGTGGCTTAGCGGATGATATTTCTCCGCTTTCCCTGTACGCGGTATAAATCTTTGGTACGGTTCCTCTTAAATCAGTAACATTTTGACTGCCTGGCTTACGGAAGCACCTACCACACGAACACAAACAATTAGTCCACGTTAGAATTCACTTGGCTCCAATATAATGGTCTCACAGCTACACAGAAACATCGTTATGACCACGACTAACACTCGCAACTTGTTGAGGGCATTACAGAGGCGCCGTTTGTTGTCTGATACAACTCAACATACACGCTTTATTGCATTTATGATTCAGCATGCATTTCTCGCATTGTTTCTATATTTTTGTACTACTCCTGTGTATCTGACACTTTGCAACGGTTTGACCAGATACCATCAAACGTAAATTATTTCCGACTCTTTCGGCTAGAAAAAAATGACTCTGAGCACTATGGGACTTAACTTCTGAGGTCATCAGTCCCCTAGAACTTAGAACTACTTAAAACTAACTAAGGACATCACACACATCCATTCCCGAGGCAGGATTCGAACCTGCGACCGTAGCGATCGCGCGGTTCCAGACTGTAACGCCTAGAACCGCTCGGACACTCCGGCCGGCCTTTCGGGTAGAAAAAATTTCGTGTTTAAGAATGTAAACACGAAATGCGAATGTTACACTCTGCTGATGTACGACGGTAAGTCAATTATTATCCGCAAAGTAGTTATAAAATTTTATTGTAATCAAATAGGAAACTACAAGAACTTAATTTTTCGACATAGTCTCCTTGCGTTTCAACGCACTTGGTCCATTGTTGTACAAGCTTCCTGGTGCCCTCATAAAATAAGGTTCTCGGTTGAGCTGCGAGCCAGGAATGCACCACTCCTTTCACTGCTTCGTCGGAGGCAAATCGACGGCCCCTTAATGCCTGTTTGAGTGGACCTAACAAGTGATAGAAGAGACAAGATAGGGACTATATGGAGGATGATCCAGTACTCAGATTTGAGTTTCTGGAGCGTTTCAGCAGCGTGGGCAGCAGTATGCGGACCGGCATTGCCGTGTAACAGCACAACACCTTTTGACAGCAATCCTTGGCGTTTACTTCGAATTGCAGGCTTTCAGCCTGGTAGTAAGCATCTCACTGTAACGTACACTGTTTATTGTTGTGCCCCTTTCTCCATTATGTTCCAGTACTGGACCTTGTGCGTCCCAAAAAACCGTAAGCATCAGTTTCCTGCGGACGGTTGGGTCTTGAACTTTTTCTTGCGAGGCGGATTTGGATGTTTCCATTCCATGCTCTGGCTCGTAATGATGGATCCATGTTCCGTTACCAGTAATGATCCTGTCTAAGAAGTTGTCCCCTTCGTTTCCGTAGCGATCCAAATGTTTTTTGCTGATGTCCAAGCGCGTTTGTTTATGCAACTGTGTGAGTTGTTTTGGGACCCATCTTGCACAAACTTTATGAAACCCAAGTCTGTTGTGGATGATTTCGTAAGCAGAACCGTGACTAATTTGTGGACGATGTGCCACTTCGTCAGTAGTTAATCGTCTGTCTAAGAGAATCATTTCACGTGAACGCTCAAATGGTTTCTTCATTTGTGGCGGTAAACGGTCGTCCGGCTCCTTCATCGTGCGTAACACTTGTGCGACCATTTCGAATTCCGGCCCCTGACACGCCTTCCGACCACAAAAAACGGATCACTGAACGTTGCTCTTCTTTGGTGCAAATAGACAGCGGAGCAGCCATGATTAACAGCAAGGCAGCGATAACGAAATTAGCCTAGCAGCTTGAAAATTGCAAAGATATAACAACAAAGCATGCATCATCAGCGCAAACGAAAATATAACTAAATTGAGGATAATAATTGACTTAACCCTCGTAAATTAGAAACCGGGTTTCGTCTCACTCAGTTATCGTTTGATATACACCGAGCTGACAAAGATAAACACATATAAAGATGGCGGTAGTACCGCGTACACAAGGTAGAAAAGGGCAATGATGGAAATAAAGATTCGGGAGTGGAATTAAAATTCAAGGTGAAAGGATGTCAATGATACGATTCGCTGATGACATTGCTGTCCTGAGTGAAAGTGAAGAAGAATTACATGATCTGTTGAATGGAATGAACAATCTAATGAGTACAGAATATGGGTTGAGAGTAAATCGAAGAAAGACGAAAGTAATGAGAAGTAGCAGGAGCGAGAACAGTGAGCAACTTACCATCAGAATTGATGATCACGAAGGCAGTAAAATAACCAATGACGGACGGAGCAAGGGGGACATCAAAAGCAGATTAGCTCTGGCAAAAATGGCATATCTGGCCAAGAGAAGTCTACTAGTATCAAACATAAGCCTTAATTTGAGGAAGAAATTTCTGAGAATGAACGTCTGAAGTAAAGCATTGTATGGTACTGAAACATGGACTGTGGGAAATCCGGAACAGAAGAGAATACAAGCATCTGAGATGTGGTGCTACGAATGTTGAAACTTAGGTGGCCTGATAAGGTAACGAAAGAGGAGGTTCTTCGCAGAATCATAGAGGAAAGGAATATGTGGAAAACAGTGATAAGGAGAAGGGACAGGATGATAGAACATCTGCTAAGGTATGGTGGAAGGACTTCCATGGTACTACGGGAAGCTGTAGAGGGCAAAAACTGCACAGGAAGACAGAGACTGGAATATATCCAGCAAATAACTGCTGGCAAAGGCACTCGCGTCTGTTGTCTGCTGCCATAGCCAATTAACGCCAAATTTCGCCGCACTGTCCTTGGGATACGTTCGTTGCAGGTCGCGTACTAATTTCTGCGGTTATTTCAGGCAGTGTTGCTTGTCTGTTAGCACTGAAAGCTTCACGCAAACGTTGCTGCTCTCGGTCGTCAAGGAAAGTCTGTCGGCCAATGGGTTGCCGGTGGTGAGAGGTTATGTTTGAAATTTGGTATTCCCGGCACACTCTTGACACTGCGGATTTCGGAATATTGAGTTTCCTAACTATTTCTGAAATGTCCCATGCCTCTAGCTCCAACCATCATTCCGCGTTCAAAGACTGTTAGATCCCGTCGTGTTGCTACAATCACGTCGGAAACGTTTTCACATGTACGAGGTGTGGCTAGAAAAATACCGGTCTAGTACTGGTGAAACACTAAAACGAATGCAATAAGGCTGAAAGTCGCGTTGCCTGTCACGTGACTCTCGCTCCGCCTACTGCTCGAGTTTCATCTGCCTCCTGCACTCAGTCTGCCCGTGGCGTCTGTTTTAAGTAGTTGACGTTTTGTCTGTGCGTTGGAAAATGTTGAGTGTACAGAAAGAACAGCGTGTTAACATCAAATTTTGTTTCAAACTAGGAAAATCTGCAAGTGAAACGTTTGTAATGTTACAACAAGTGTACGGCGATGATTGTTTATCGCGAACACAAGTGTTTGAGTGGTTTAAACGATTTAAAGATGGCCGCGAAGACACCAGTGATGACACTCGCACTGGCAGACCATTGTCAGCAAAAACTGATGCAAACATTGAAAAAATCGGTAAACTTGTTCGACAAGATCGCCGTTTAACAATCAGAGATGTGTCTGAGTTAACAGGAGTTGACAAGGAAAGTGTTAGGCAGATTCTTCATGAAAGTTTCAACATGAACAAAGTGTGTTCAAAAATGGTTCCAAAGTGTCTCACAATTGAACAGAAGGAACGCCGAAGAATGATTTGTTCTGACATCCTGGAAAACATTGAAAGTGATCCCACCGTCTTACAAAATGTTATTACTTGCGATGAATCGTGGTTTTTTACTTACGATGCCGAAACTAAACGCCAATCGATGCATTGGAAAACTCCTGGTTCTCCACGACAGAAAAAAGCACGAATGTCAAAATCGAAATTCAAGGCAATGATGATTGTTTTTTTTGACATCAAAGGGATTGTGCACATTGACTGGGTACCAGAGGGACAAACAGTGAATCAGCATTACTACATTAGCGTCCTGGCTACCCTACGTGAGCGAGTACGGAGAAAACGGAACGATTTGTGGAGAAAAAAGTCATGGATCCTTCACCAAGACAATGCCCCACCTCACAGTGCGTTGTCAGTGAAGACGTTTTTGGCAAAACACAACATTCCCATCTTAGATCATCCACCCTACTCACCTGATTTGGCCCCCTGTGACTTTCTTCTTTTCCCTAAAGTCAAGTCAGCTTTGAAAGGAACTAGATTTGAGACTGTTGAAGCAGTAAAAGAAAAAGCGACGGAAGTAATGTATGGACTTACCGAAAATGATCTGCAGCATTGCTATGAACAGTGGAAAATTCGTATGGAGCGGTGTAGAGACCGAGGAGGAGAGTACATTGAAGGAGATAACATGAAATTTTAAATAATTGTAAATAAATGTTTTTTCCAGCATCAGTCCGGTTTTTTTCTAGCCGCACCTCGTATAAACGATTGTCCTGCCTATTGCTCACGTGTAAATCTACACACTATAAAAGAGTTAGTGACACTTTACATGGCAGCCAGTCTTTGCATAATTAAAGCGTTCCGACGGTTTAGTTTAATTTCATACAGCGAGTTAAAGAAAGAAGAAGACAAATCGGTTAAATGGTGCTGTAGTTATTAGCATTAGTCTTACACCAGGTACTGAATTCTCTCATCTCAAACGGATATTCCTGTACATGGAATTGAATTTAAATGTGGTATCTACTTTGTCATCAGTACTGATTAATTTGCGAAGTGGATACAACAAAAATAATTTTATAAACCTATGTAAGAACTGCTGAAAAATTAAAGTACTAAAGATCCGTTTCTTCTTCTATGCTTTTCTAACGAAGCCTATTTGTCATGGTGACCGTTAAATAGCTTTCTTTGCTTTAGTTAGTCAAAATGCTTTCACCCGGTGCGGCATTCCTCCAGCGTCGTGAATTCGACCAGCGGAGTCTCCAGACTATTCATCGTCGTGATATGAGACTAAGCTATTCCAGCCTCATAGAGCAGCGTCAACAACTAGGCGAAGCTGATGGTTTATGAGCTGTCAGATAGCTCTGACGGTTCCGAGCTTCAAATTGGATCTTCCGAGGCGAGATCGCCCAGTGAGTGCATCTGACTTCTAGTCAGTCTCTGATTGTCCTAGATACGACAGGGAGGGAGGGGTAGACCAGCGGTATTCCGTCACCTGGCTTGGGCTTATGGCAGCGAGATCTAGATGTACACTACTGGCCATTAAAATTGCTACACCATGAAGATGATGGGCTACAGACGAGAAATTTAGCCGCCAGGAAGAAGATGCTATGATATGCAAATGATTACCTTTTCAGAGCATTCACACAAGGTTGGCGCCGGTGGCGACACCTACAACGTGCTGACATGAGAAAGGTTTCAAACCGATTTCTCATACACAAACAGCAGTTGACCGGCGTTGCCTGGTGAAACGTTGTTGAGATGCCCCGTGTAAGGAGGAGAAATGCGTACCATCGCGTTTCCCACTTTGATACAGGTTGGATTGTAGCCTATCGCGATTGCGGTTTATCGTATCGCGACATTGCTGCTCGCGTTGCTCGAGATCCAATGACTGTCAGCAGAATATGGAATCAGTGGGTTCAAGAGGGTAATACGGAACGCCGTACTGGATCCCAACGGCCTCGTATCACTAGCAGTCGAAATGACAGGCATCTTATTCGCATGGCTGTAACGGATCGTGCAGCCACGTCTCGATCCCTGAGTCAATAGATGGGGCGTTTGCAAGACAATAACCATCTGCACGAACAGTTCGGCGACGTTTGCAGCAGCATGGACTATCAGCTCGGAGCCCATGGCTGCAGTTACCCTTGACGCTGCATCACAGACAGGAGCGCCTGCGATGGTGTACTCAACGACGAAACTGGGTGCACGAATGGCAAAACGCCATTTTTTCGGATGAATCCAGGTTCTGTTTACAGCATCATGATGGTCGCATCCGTGTTTGGCGACATCACGGTGAACGCATATTGGAAGCGTGTATTCGTCATCGCCATACTGGCGTATCACCCGGCGCGATGGTATGGGGTACCATTGTTTACACATCTCAGTCACCTCGTGTTCGCATTGACGGCACTTTGAACAGTGGACGTTACATTTCAGATGTGTTACGACCCGTGGCTCTACCCTTCATTCGATCCCTGCGAAACCCTACATTTTAGCAGGATAATGCACGACCGCATGTTGCAGGTCCTGTACGGGCCTTTCTGGATACAAAAATGTTCGACCGCTGCCCTGGCCAGCATATTCTCCAGATCTCTCACCACTTTAAAACGTCTGGTCAATGGTGGCCGAGCAATTGGCTCGTCACAATACGCCAGTCACTACTCTTGATGATCTGTGGTATCGTGTTGAAGCTGCATGGGCAGCTGTACTTGTACACGCCATCCAAGCTCTGTTTGACTCAATGCCCAGGCTTATCAAGGCCGTTATTACGGCCAGAGGTGGTTGTTCTGGGTACTGATTTCTCAGGATGTATACACTCAAACTGCGTGAAAATGTAATCACATGTCAGTTCTAGAATAATATATTTGTCCAATGAATACTCGTTTATCATCTGCATTTCTTCTTGGTGTAGCAATTTTAATGGCCAGTAGTGTAGATGTGGATGTAGATGAAGAGACAACTTGTGTCAGCAAGGCCACTTCCGGCACCAGCCACCGCTGTCTCAGCAGGGGATGTCACAGGCTACCTACTAGACACAACCAGCTTTTGGGCCACTAGCATTGAAGTAGTGTTCGGAAGGCACCAGCTAATAAAATGGTTCAAATGGCTCTGAGCACTAAGGGACTCAACTGCTGTGGTCATCAGTTCCCTAGAACTTAGAACTACTTAAACCTAACTAACCTAAGGACATCACACACATCCATGCCCGAGGCAGGATTCGAACCTGCGACTGTAGCAGTCGCACGGTTCCGGACTGCGCGCCTAGAACCGCGAGACCACCGCGGCCGGCACACCAGCTAATACAGAATGTTACTGCTGAATAACCACTGTTGACTCCGCACTCCTGCAGTTCGAGATGTCCCATACCACAGCTTCCCACACAAGTAACACTGCACCCAGAACCAGCCAACCTGAAGCATTGGAGGCAGAAGGGGCTTCGCTTTAAAACTTTGTAGTACCGGGTAGTTATAAAGGTGGTTATAAGCAAAGTGCAGCTAGTCACAGAGGTCCAGTGTACGCTGTAGTTGTCGTATGGCAGCGAAGCTTGGTACATATTCTAATGCGGTGATGCAAAACAAATTTACGCAGGAAAAAATTAGTTCCGATTTTGCCTGTGACAGCAAGGAAGACGTATAGAAATGTATCCATACGTAATGGGTTAGAAAGAGACGTGCGCAGAAAAAGTCAGACAAGTGAGAAAGGCGTAATGTTGATTTTATTATTAACCGTCGTTTACACAGTTTGTTCAATACGAGCATCAGAGGTGTCGACGAGATGCTGTCAGTGGCAGATTTGCACCTGGTGACCAAAATTATAACTAATTTTTTCCAGCGTAAATCGGTTCCGCATTTTCGCGTTAGCATATCTACCAAGTTTCGCTGCCACATGATAATTATTACCACACTGGGCGTCCGTAAGTAGCTGCTTCACTATAATCACCGTGTATAGCCACTCAGTACAAACATAGCAGGGGCACAGTTCGATCACGCGGAATGTACCTTAGGAGGCAGTGATAACCACCACGAGAGCACAAGGCCGGCGTGTTTGTTCTGTTTCGATAATTGCACTTTGTTTTTCCTAAATGCACTCGACATGGCAAGCCCTGCCGAGTATCTGACCTCATTCCTTCACCGATGTCTCACGGGAGAATTATTCTGGTTATCAGGATACAGAGTTGTAAACTTGGCGATCGATTCATGTAGTGGAGGTACCCACACCTTTGGGTACTTGCACACGCTACGGTTTTCGCCGCACGGTACGTCGCTTGCGCTTCGATTGTCCATAACAGGACCCCTGCATAATGCCGGTTCATGCAGCGTTTCCCTGTCGGCACTAAGGTAGCAATGGGAAATTACACTGAAGAACCAAAGAAAGTGGTACACCTGCCTAATATCGTGTAGGGCCCCGCGAGCACACAAAAACGGTGCAACACAACTTGGCATGGATTCGACTAATGTCTGAAGTAGTGCTGAAGGGAATTGACACCATGAATCCTGCAGGGCTGTCCATAAATCCGCAAGAGTTTGAGGGGGTGGAGATCTCTTCTAAACAGGAAGTCGCAAGGCATCCCAGATATGCTCAATAATGTGTCCACCGGAATGTTTAAACTCAAAAGAGTTTTCCTGGAGCCACTGTGTAGCAATTCTGGACGTGTGGGGTGTCGCTTTGTCCTGCTGGAATTGCCCAAGTCCGTCGGAATGTGTAATGGACATGAATGGATGCAGGTTATCAGAGTCGTATCTAGACGTATCAGGGGTCCCATTGAAACGCGTATGTATTCAGTACCAGCGATGGCGAGGCATGACAGAATCTCTGACCAGAGAGTTGTTTATCGTTGCTAGTCTGCGCTTGACCGCGCGAGAGTTCAGTTGCGAGTTGGACTCAGTCGGAAGTTGTGTGTGAGGAGTCGGCCGGCGTCGACATGGGTCTCTGGTCACGATTCAGGACGAGTTATATTGTTAAATAAGGTAATGAAGCAGCATTGCGCACATCTGATAATGTAATGTATGTTAATTGTAATTAATTTGTTCAAGAAGTGCCCCAATAATAATTTTGTTTTCAAAGCAATCGTTTTTAAAAAAAGAATCATTCCAATTGAAACAATATTTCCTATGCTTTTCCTCCCAGAATCAATTTATCAGATTAATTATTGCACAGGGCCTAAGGTCAGCGCAGCTGCCCTTATAAAATTTATCAGGTTCACCTTAACGTTAAGTTTGTGGGGACTTAACATTTTCGCACATTTTTATTATCATTGAGTTTTATTACTGTGGGAAGCTAACATTTGGCACTATTTGCAATTATATTCAATTCTTTTCACTTTCATATTTTTGCGGGGAGGTTACACTTGGCGACATCCGGACCAGGATCGTATTTCTTTGAGAATCTTCTGAAAAGTAGACAGATATCTGCTCTTATTTACTTAAATAATTAGGATGTGGCGCAACGCTTTTACTAATTTTGTCAATTTCTTTCACAGGTCATCGGCAATTCGTTGCTCTTTGTTGTACTTGTATTTGTTGAATTTTGCATTGTCTTTGTTTCATTTGTGAATAAGTGTGATTTGTGTAAAAATGCCGCGAAAAACTATTAATAGTACATCGCGAGGTGTAATGAATGAAATTACCGACTTAAACAACTTCACCGATAGTACTTGTGACACGCAGTGTAATGATGACAATCCTGCGTTCACTGACAATCAGTGCGTTCCAACCACTAATGATGATTTTTATCTTAATGATGAACAAACGAACTCAATTGTCTCGCTAATTTGACGACAATTGATGACGCGGGGCGCTTTATTGTAATGAGCGCTGCCCAGCTTAACACACCCGGTTTGGAAAATTCAAGTAACGTACAGACAAATTTTTCTAGTGAAAATGAACAGTGTACTGAAAGTACGACGGATTCATTTAATTCGGAGGTAGTGACTAAAAGTGCGCATCCGATGGGCAAACTTTTTGGTGAATCACAGAATGACCAAATGGTCACACAAAACGTGACAATTGCAGGTACGTCATCAAACAGCACAGTGAATAGAGTAGGTAATAATGGCTTGGATCAAATTATGGCAATATTGCTACAACAACTTAATGAAAATTTCAAACAACAGAATGAAAGACAAGACAAGAATCACAAACAACTTAGTGAACAGGTCAGACAACAGAGTGAAGATAACAAACAAGATAACGAAAAACTCAAACAATACTTTAATGAAAAATTAGACAACAATTCCAGACAGTTAAATGAAAAATTAGACAACAATTCCAGACAGTTAAATGAAAAATTAGACAACAATTCCAGACAGCTTAGTGAACAAATTAGAGACGTTGCCGCGCAGTGTCATGATACTAAGGAACAGTTACGCGAGGAAATTGAGGCTTGTTCAAAAAAAAGTAGCGAAGAAATTAGATCTGTTGCTCAAGAATTAAGGGGTATGCAAACACCTACAACAGAAACACTTAGAGAGGAAATTAGTACAGTCGGTAAACAATGCTCTGAAAAAGCTACACAATTACGCGACGAGTTTAAACTAATGACAGCAGAACTTTCGCGCACAATGGATGCAAAGATAGACGCGAAATTCGACCAACAGAACACTCAAATTGACGAACGTTTTAATCAACACCTACAAAACAGTGATACGCGTTTCCGCAAATTTATACAGGATCAAAACAAAGCAAAACGTCAAGTCATGGAAACAATCACTGCACAGAGACAGGAAGACAAACGTAAATTGTTTGCGAAAGCAAAAACGTACGTAGACAACAATATTGCTTCAGTGTCCGATGAAATTAATACCATCAAACAGCTGAACACAGAATTAAGTGATGAGATTTCTGACCTTAAATCAAAAACAGATACACACATAGTAGATTTTCAAACAGTGACCGACAGACTCGAACAATTAGAACTAACACAGGATTCCGATGTCGTCAAAGCTGACGTTAAAAAATTGAACGAAACCACACGTAAATTACAAAAACAGATTAATGCGTCTGACACTAAGAACGATGATCAGGTAAAAATACTGACTGAAAAATGTGATGAATTGGCCAGTCGTATTGATGTTATTGAAAGTAATAATGAGAGCAAATCAGACGATACTGCACCGATTTTGTTTAACCAAACACCTGAATTCCAAAATCTACAACAGACAATTAATGAAATAGATTCATCTAATAACACATTGCGTAGAAAATTGTCATGTTTACAGCAAGAGGTAACAGAGATAAAAAATGTTTCAGGGTTTAACACATCACAGCAGACGCCACTTTGGGAACATTTGTCAGACTCACGCAGCGCGCATAATTTGGGTAACCTACAGAGAGTACGGGACTTAGATTCCGAACAGGCACAAACGAATAGATTCTCTTACAATACTGAACCTGTTCTGTCATACAGAGACGATAATTTCGATTACAAACATTTTCTATCAGTGAGAAAATTTAAAGTATTTAAAAATGACAGACCACAGATTCACCCACTGGATTGGATACAACAATTTAGCTTTTCTTTTCCACCGACTTGGCCCGTAACACACAAACTTGAATTTATTTGCAGTTTTTTGGAAGGCGAACCGGCAACTCGTATGAGGCCGATCGCGAGACAATGCTATTCGGTAGAAGAGTTTCAGAATGCTTTTCTGTCAGCGTATTGGTCGAAGACGACACAGCGTGGAATTAAAGATCAATTAATTAGTTTACTGAATTATGAGAACTCGAATTTTCCCAGTGTCACGCAATTTTTTGAGCACATGGTCCAACAGAACCAGTACTTAAGTGAACCATATAGTGAATCTGCACTCATTCAATTATGTATTTCTAAATTGCCACGGTCATTAAGAGTGTCACTTCTAACGGGTCAGCAAAAAGAAAACATTTCGGCATTCAGAGATCTGTTACAGCTTTTGGAAGTACAGCAATCTGATTATTCCTTTGTAAACAAAAATTTTTCACATAATAACCAAGGCCAACAAACTTACAGTAATTACGATCAGTCACGTAATTTCAATAGTAAAGGTAATAGACGCTTTAGGAATGACAACCAACAGAACTTTAATAACAGACAAAATTCTAATTATCAATATCGTCAAAATTTTCAGCAACAGGAACCACATTTTAGTAACAATAGACGTTTTCCACCACAACAGCATGAAGGTCAGCCGGTTAGCATACCTAACCAACAATGTAATGCACAAGGTCAACCAGGCTTTAATGTTTCGCTGCGTGCACGTATAGTCCCTGTTACAACAAATAGTAACGCACGGCAGCAAAGAAACAACTACGTACAGAAAACACAATATTTCAATTCCTATCGCAATGCACCGTATAAAAATGACTATTACGACAAACGTAAAAATAACGAGCACAATTTTCAGCGTACATCTAATAACAGTCGGTCTTACCAACAGCAAAATTATCCACAAGAACATATTCTCATGAATGAACCCGACAGTAGGTATCATCCAGAGCGTAATACGTCTGGAAGAAATAATAGAACAGTTCAAATAGTAGAAATGCCACAACATCCTCCAGAAAATAATAACACGTCAGATAGAATCTGACTAGGTACTGTACAGGTCGCATCTTCCAGTAACACAAGCACTACCTTTGACACGCAGAATGTTGTTCACGAAAATGTTATTACTTTTGATGACATCCGAGACACTCTTTTACAGGAAAGACCAGTTGTTCAGAAAACTATTTCACACCCTGTCATCGAAATTAAAATTGGTTCATCGAAATTTTCAGCAGTAATCGATTCTGGGTCATCTATGTCAGTAATAAACGAAGAAACTTTCAACGAGTGTAACAAAGAGAATACCTATCCTACATTACCATTAGGCAAAACGAAAGTAAAAGGAGCAGTATCGAGTAAAGGAGTAGATGTTAAATTACAGACACATTTATCATTTTGTATTGCAGGTCATACTTTTCACCCAAATTTTTGGATTGTTCCTTTATTGACAACAGACGATATTTTAGGTACGAATTTTCTGGTACAACACGACGCAGTTATTGACTTTCAAAATTCCTATTTAATGTTGAAGGATGAAAATATACAATTGGCTATAGAATTTCAGCACTCACTATCTGCGGAAGAACAAACAATTAATTGCACAGAGGTCATTTCCGTATCACGTAACATAAACTGCAATTCCACATTATTCACAGATACGTACATACATAACTATAATATTCCAGACGAAGCTGATTATGATGTAATGCAGATGATTTCTGACAAGGTTAAACAGAGCAGTGCAAATACAAACGACGAACGCACTCAACTACACAAAATTCTTTTACAGCAAGCTCCAGTTTTTGACAACATTCCTGGTACTATGTCCGGTTTTATGTATGAATTTCAAGTCAAACAGCATGATACATTTAAAGCCAAGCATTATCCCATTCCATATATTCATAGAGAACAGGTTAAGAAAGAATTGCAGTATATGCTTGACCAAGGAATTATTGAACCAGCAGTTAGTCCGTACATAAACCCGCTACATATTGTTAAGAAGAAGGATGGCTCACTTCGCCTCGTGCTTGATTCACGTCACATCAATGACATAATTATTAACGAAACAGATCGACCACAGACATTAGAGGAACTTCTACATAAATTTCACGGTACTGCTATTTATTCTACATTAGATCTGAAATGGGGATTTTGGCAAATTCAGCTCCATCCGAACTGCAGAAAGTACACAGCTTTTCTCTGTTTTGGTGACTTATCAATTTTGTAAATTACCATTCGGTTTAACTATTTCTTCTGCAGCTTTTATTCGCGGTTTGAACACAATACTTCCGACAGAACTTAAAGACAGAATCACGACGTACGTAGACGACATTCTTATTGAAGAAGCTAACTGGTCTGAACACAATATGATTCTTGAACAACTGTTGCAAACTTTTCGTGCACAAGGACTCACAGATAATCTCAGTAAATGGCACTTTGGCAAAACTTCTATAAAATTTCTTGGACATGTAATTTCAGCAAAAGGCATTGCGCCTGACCCGGAAAAACTTCAAGCTTTACGTGACATTACTGTTCCTTCGATAAAAAAAACAATTACGCAGCTTTTTGGGTTTAATTAACTTTTTTCGTAAATTTATTCATCACTCTGCTTTAGACACACCTAGATTATGCCAATTGACAGGTAAAAACACTATTTGGTCTTGGGATAAGCAAGCACATTCTGAATTTATGAACCTGAAACATGCTTTGTTGAATGCACCACTTTTATCGCACCCAGATCTTACCAGAAATTTTTCCATTGCCACCGACAGTTCTAACACCGCTTTAGGCGTACATATTTTCCAGGAAATTGAAGAAGATGGCTCTACAATAATTAAAAACATCGCATTTGCAAGTCGCATTCTGTCACCTGCTGAACGAAATTATTCCGTTACAGAACTGGAAACATTATGTGTTGTTTGGGCTTTTATGAGATTTCGGCACTTTCTTTATGGAAGACACACCACCGTTTACACAGATCATAGAGCTATACAATTTTTACTTTCAGCTAAATTCACACACGACAGATTAAGCAGATGGAAGCTTTATTTACAGGAATTTAATTTCACAATTGTTCACATTCCCGGCACACAAAATATTGTAGCAGACGCACTATCTCGTTCTCTCAGCAACAATCAGCAAGACATCGCAACCAACTTCTGCAAAGCAAAATTTCAGCGTCATGTACATTCAACAAGTTGCATTTGAAAATTTCATTTCGTCGTCATTACAAGACATAGCACAAGAGCAGAGTAAAGACAACGTATGGAAAGAAATTAAACACCTTTGGCAAGATAGGAATAATGTTACCATTAGAAACCATTACACTGTACGCAATAACATTCTGTGTCGCCGCTCTCAGCCTGACAGCAACAATTGGTTATTATGCATTCCTGACGAACTTGTTAACAAATTAATTTGGTATATTCATTTAAGTTACGCACATTACGGAGCTAGAAAATGTTTTCTTATACTGAGACAGAACTGTTGTTTTGCCAACACGGAGAAACGTATACGACGAGTTTTAGCGTCATGTAAAATCTGCCAGAAAGCTAAGTCAGACACAACTTCACATATTCCTCCATTATATCCCATTGTACCTGTTAAATTAAGACATATGGCCGCTGTAGACATTTTTGGTCCGATTCCCAGAACTAATAGAGGTTTTTGCTACATCTTTGTCGCTGTTGAACTCACTTCAAAATTTGTTACCTTCGCTCCGTTACGCAAAGTTACTGCTAAAACTGTTTCGAAAGCATTTGTAAAACATTTTCTATTTCATGTAGGGCATGTGTTGAAAGTAATTTCTGACAATGGATCACAATTTCGTTCTGCTATATGGACACGTATGTTACGAACTAGAAACATTTCTCCGATCTATATATCCAAGTACCATGCTTCTTCGAACCCTTGTGAACGATTAATGAAAGAAATTGGTAAACTGTGTAGAATATACTGCCACAAAAGACATATTGATTGGGACACACACGTATTCTCATTCCAAGATGTAATTAATTCCATACGAAATGAATCCACTATGCTATCTCCGTCTGTTATACTGAAAAATGTTGAACCACCTCACAAAATTACAGAATTAGTAAACTTTCCTACATCTCGTCGATTACGACACTACGAAATAATCGACATTGCGCTGAACAACATCAAACGTGCCGCAGAGCGCCGGAGAAGACAGCAAAAACAGGTTTGTACACGCCGTGACTTTCACATTGGACAGAAAATATTAGAACATACACACTATTTATCCAACAAAGGAAAAGGTAGGTGCAGTAAATTTGAACTTCTATACGCAGGTCCATATCGGATTCGCAGCATTCCTCACTCCAATGTTGTACACGTCGAAACTATGAGATCCAGAAAATCCAAAGGCAACCACCATTGGTCAAACATCAAACCTTTTATTGAATGAAGACACTTTATGATTTAACATGCTAAAATGCCATTTGCTTATTTTTATGATCACCTATGCAATTATATTCACATGACTAATTACTGATGATTATCGTATATTTTCTTGGCAAGTGCCCGGCAAGGTAAGGTTAGCAGGTCGCTCTTCTTGTCGTTACATATCAGACTGTGCACATTTTTCCAGATAAACTTACGTATCGTATGAATAATTATGCAATGTTATCTAGTGACATATTAATTTTATTAAATTTTCTCTCCATTAAAGTCTTTAATTCTCGCCTCTATTAACTACACAACATACAAGCTGAACACAACGAACGTCACATTTTTTGTCTTTCTTATGTATATACGATTGTTTCATGTTTTGTTTGTATGCACTATGAAATAGTTAAGATATAGCAAACACCAGTTGACTTTGACATTTTGCCTTATCATATCTCAACATCGTGACTCCTTTACTGTTACATTGTGATACACTGAGTACATTTTTGCCTCTGAACACTATCTATGTTTTTCACATATTACGTTTTCTGTCATGTTATGCTGTATGCTTAATTATGTTACCATAAACCAGTCATTATTTAATGAGAATATGATTTAAATGCAAGACATTAATCTCTGTTCATCAATTTCAGAAAGAAATGATGTGTGAAAGAAAGAAATTAAACAGAAATGGGAATTTCACCTTCGGAATGGTCGAAAGAGGATGCAAACCTCGTGAGGAAGAGTAAATGGATCAGGATTAACAAGCATTAACAAGAATATACTATACACATCGTAGAATAGCAGTCTTAACTAATTTTTTCTTTCAGAATACAAGGCGATTGATGCAGGCTGTCAGACAGAACTACACATCTTAGTTTCAGTGATGGAATATGCTAGAGATAAGGAATAGTTATGTAATGAGGTATGAAGTGATTTTTTTGCAGATGATAATGAATGCTGATGAATAATGATGAAGAATATGCTACTATGGATAATGAAGTTTTTCTTTACAGGTGATGATAATAATGGAGTTATGATAATATAGATAATGAAGTGATGGATAATGAAGTTTTTTTCTTTACAGATGAGGATAATGTGGATGTTATGTATTCATGCTATGTAGTTATTTAAGTATTTGTTGCAGTTCGGTTTGACAGCAGGTGTTATATTGCATAGTATAATGACTGAAGGTTTTGGAAAGGACAGCTATGGAACACATTTTTATACACATTTCACTACCTGTTAATTCGTAGTTCACTGCTTTTCAGCATAAAATGCGTTTCTTCTTTCAGCTTCTTAATCCATTTTTTTATATATTTTTGCAGGAGAAACTATTTATGAAATTAATGTGCTATAAGCAGTTGTTCATTAAATCTATGTCATTTATGAATGTGATTACATATACTCTACTTGTTTCATAACCTTGCTACAGCTGACTCATGACAAATGACGTTACACATTTTTATTTACAGGAACAACCGAGAAGCAAATTTTTTCTTTTTCTCTTCTTGCTTTCCCCTATAATTACCCAAAGCAATGCATTGCTAACAAAAAAATGTATTACCAGTCCCAAATAATTATACCGGTTTAACAGAGTTCTGAGTAATACTGATTAGCTCTGAATAGTATGTCACTTGAATAATGAATGCATAAATACTATGCACATAATTTCATTACTGTATTGAGATGACCAATGACTAATTAATAATGCTTTGTAACTGGGAAATGAATGCTACTGATTACTGTATTGAGATGACCAATGATTAATTAATAATGCTTTGTAACTGGGAAATGAATGCTACTGATTACTGTATTGAGATGTCCAATGATTAATTAATGATGCTTTGTAACTGGGAAATGAATGCTACTAATTACTGTATTAGGATGACCAATGATTAATTAATAATGCTTTGTAACTGGGAAATGAATGCTACTGATTACTGTATTGGGATGACCAATGATTAATTAATAATGCTTTGTAACTGGGAAATGAATGCTACTGATTACTGTATTGAGATGACCAATGATTAATTAATAATGCTTTGTAACTGGGAAATGAAAGCTACTGATTACTGTATTGGGATGACCAATGATTAATTATCAACATTATTCTGTAATACTATGTTATTGACTACCTCCTGTTTTAAGTAATGACTTCTGATGATTTGTAATTAGGCAACGAATTTCAATGTTCTCTGTAAAACTAATGACTTTTGATGATTTGTAATTAGGCAACGAATTTCAGTGTTCTCTGTAAAACGAATGACTTCTATGATTTGTAATTAGGGAATGAATGCCAATGTTCTCTGTAAAATGTTCTCTGTAAAACGAGTGACTTCTGATGATTTGTAATTAGGCAATGAATTTCAATGTTCTCTGTAAAACGAGTGACTTCTGATGATTTGTAATTAGGCAACGAATTTCAATGTTCTCTGTAAAACGAATGACTTCTGATGATTTGTAATTAGAGAATGAGTGCCAATGTTCTCTGTAAAACAATTTATGAACATTTTTCTGTAATACTACATACATGGTACAGAAATATTCAATAACTGGGCTATGAATGCCGCAAACTACTAATGTAATTCCCAATGAAGACTAGTATGTGACTTAATGTCCTTCACCTTCTGACCTAACTACCCTGAATTACTGCAATATCCATTTGTCCTGTATATCCTCTTGATAATGGAGCACTATATTTGGTTTTTGCACTAATTCTACGTTGGTGTGCCTTGTAAGAGCGTGGTGTTGACACGACATGCTGTCCACCACCGTGAGCGATGGAGATGTTATTATGGTCCCACTGTTTGGTGTACCTGATGTACTGCCAAAATGATAACATGGAATATTACTACGACATTTCAGTGTCTTGGGTACGCTGATAAATACTTCTGGGAAAAGAACTTCAGATTGTCTCACTTGGTGTTGTATTTCTGTGGAAAGATATGGACTTTCAGTGCAGCTGCGTGCAACCTAAAGTGCTACAACCATGATGCAATCCTTCCCTTTCCTATCCTAATTCTTGTAACATAGTGAAAATCATTTTTTTGCTAACATCATTTGTATTCATGGCCTATACATTTTTTTCGATATATTCTGAACTACAGTGCGTGTGCACTTTTATCATTTTTCTAACATGATTTCTACTTATTGATTTGCTGATATGTTTTGAACTACAGTGCATGTGCACTTATGTCACTTGTCAACATGATTTTCTTTTTGCCATTATATTTACTTGATGTGAAAATGCTAAAGAGTTTTTCAGTGCGTGTGCACTTATGTTATTTGTTAATATGTTTTGTATTCACATTTTGTTATTGTCTCATATGTTTTGTACTCGGTGCATGTGCACCACATTTACTTCATGTTCTACATCTGAATATTCTGTGATTGTAAAGTTAATTAGTTAAGAAAAAATTTGTTGCTCATGGCAAGTCCAAATGACTCACCATCGCTGCGGAGGGTTATGAAACACGTATGTATTCAGTACCAGCGATGGCGAGGCATGACAGAATCTCTGACCAGAGAGTTGTTTATCGTTGCTAGTCTGCGCTTGACCGCGCGAGAGTTCAGTTGCGAGTTGGACTCAGTCGGAAGTTGTGTGTGAGGAGTCGGCCGGCGTCGACATGGGTCTCTGGTCGCGATTCAGGACGAGTTATATTGTTAAATAAGGTAATGAAGCAGCATTGCGCACATCTGATAATGTAATGTATGTTAATTGTAATTAATTTGTTCAAGAAGTGCCCCAATAATAATTTTGTTTTCAAAGCAATCGTTTTTAAAAAAGAATCATTCCAATTGAAACAATATTTCCTATGCTTTTCCTCCCAGAATCAATTTATCAGATTAATTATTGCACAGGGCCTAAGGTCAGCGCAGCTGCCTTATAAAATTTATCAGGTTCACCTTAACGTTAATTTTGTGGGGACTTAACATTTTTGCACATTTTTATTGTCATTGAGTTTTATTACTGTGGGAAGCTAACATTTGGCACTATTTGCAATTATATTCAATTCTTTTCACTTTCATATTTTTGCGGGGAGGTTACACCATATCACTCTAACTGCACGCGCCCCACGCCATTACAGAGTCTCTACCAGCTTCAACATTCCCCTGCTAACATGCAGGGTCCGTGGATTCATGATGTTGTCTCCATACCCGTACATCTCCATCCGCTCGATACAGTTTCAAACGCCACTCGTCCGACCAGTCATCAACAGTCCACTGTCGGTCTTAACGGACCCAGGCGAGCCGTAGAGCTTTGCGTCGTGCAGTCATCAAGGGTACACGAGTGGGCCTTCGGCTCCGAAAGCGCGTATCGTTCGTTGAATGTTTCGCACGCTGACACTTGTTGATGGAACAGCTTTGAAATCTGCAGCAGTTTGCGGAAGGATTGCGTTTCTGTCACGTTGAACGATTCTCTTCAGACGTCGTAGGTCCCGTTCTTGCTGGATCTTTTTCCTGCCGTAGTGATGTCGGAGATTTGATGTTTTGCCGGATGCCTGATATTCTCGGTACACTCGTGAAACGGTCGTATCGGAAAATCACTTCATAGCTACCTTGGAGATGCTGTGTCCCATCGCTCGTGAGTAGACGGTAACCCCAGGTTCAAACTCACTTAAATTTTCATAACCTGCCATTGTAGCAGCAGTAACCGGTCTAATAACTGGACGTTTGTTGTCTTATATGGGCGTTGCCGACCGCAGCGCCATATTCTGCCTGTTAACATATCTCTGTATTTGAATCAGCATGCCTATACCAGTTTCTTCGGTGCTTCAGTGTAGAACTTCTCGATGTATTTCTCGTGAATACATGCCCATGCAACTCTCGCGAATGTTAACACGCGCCTGACGTCACAATTTCGCGGCATTCTGATAGTCTGTGTACAAGAGGCTCGGGCGTCTTGCGGAATGAGCCAATACGCAAAGTCACAAAGGGTGGTTTGGCCTTCTCTTCATTGCAAATAGCGTATGTGCAACCTGGTGGCACTGTATCTCCAAAAAACATACGAGGAAAATTCGGACATTTAACGGGATCTGTTATCATTCTTTTACCAGGGAAAGGCTACACTAAATGTAATATCTGTAGTGTATGTTGATGGCAACGAAGACGAAATCATAGGCCTGTGAATATTTCACAGATTGTCTAGAAAATTGAGTTCAATCTCATATTTGTTTCCAATCTATTACTGTCGAAAAACACAATACAGTGGGCAAGATTCACCATGAAAAGCAGTCACGCATAACTTAGTACCGTTTCTTCCAAGATAACTAGTGAAAAAAATTATATTAGCCTCTTTACATAACAAGATGGGCCTAACGAAACACTATGTGAAAACCTTAACCATTTTTGTAGAATATTTGAAATATCTCTGTAAGAAGTTTCTTCGCGTATCAGAAATGAAACTAAGGTCGTGGCTGTTGGACCTGACCTCTGAAAAATTCCGTTTGGACCCAACTTTGAATTGGAAATTATCTTGAGTTTCAGGTAGGTTTATGAATTATTCAAGGAGGTCGTAGTAAGTTTTTAGGCAGCAAAAAGTCCCATACTTTATTTCTGTTGTAGCCAACATTCTTGATGTTCAAGCTGTGTGGTTCTTTATGAGCTAAGATTCAATTTCTGAACACTCATCTCGTGTTTTTCTTGAAAATTTGGACAATGTTAGTGGAGAACAAGGTGAATGCTTTCATTTAGTTGTCAAGATGATGGAAATGCGGTACCAGAGTCGCTGGAATACAAATACGATGCGAGACTACTGTTAGTCTCTTCATCTAGACAAAAAAAGGTATAACCGAATGGACACGTAATTCCAGTGTAATAACGTGCTAGATTAATACCTTTGTTCACACTCATAATTTAGACTAGTATTCATTCTAACCCCATGTCGTTAACTAATTTTGCAGTTTACAACAAGGTCACATTGTGAGAAAAGAGTACGTAAAAAAATTCTATGGTTTCAATGGCTAGAAAATACACGACATTAAGCTACAGGGTATGCATTTAGCAAGCCGGTGCGATCGTACCGAATTTTCCTTTTCTACTAATGAAAGCCTGTGAACCGAAGTTTCCCTTCAAAGCGATCAGGGAAAAAATCACGTTTTGTTATCTGAAATCTTGAAAGCCCTAACTGACGACGTTTTTTTTCAAATGTGTGCGAAATCTTATGGGACTTAACTGCCAAGGTCATCAGTCCCTAAGCTTACACACTACTTAACCTAAATTATCTTAAGAACAAACACACAGACCCATGCCCGAGGGCGGACTCGAACCTCCGCCGGGACCAGCCGCACAGTCCATGACTGCAGCGCCTTAGACCGCTGACGACGTTTGCTTCCTCTTGGATGATCAAGCCAAATACTTTTGATCATCATTGTTGTTTGTTTTGAGAAACCGACAGGGAAGATTACTCCTTGGAGCTAGTGGCGAAGCCATCTACTTTACTCTGTTCCATGTAAAAAAACATGTTTTTCAATACGCTGCACCAATTAACATTC
The DNA here is from genome assembly GCF_023898315.1 of Schistocerca nitens. NCBI lineage: Eukaryota > Metazoa > Arthropoda > Insecta > Orthoptera > Acrididae > Schistocerca > Schistocerca nitens. Next base: position 145,400,225 of record NC_064622.1, on the reverse strand, counting down.
CCTGTTTACAAATATACTGTCAGCTCATACTTTTTCCCCTTCCTTGTTTTTCCTAGGCTCCAACTGTTTAATTTGACGCTGCAAACGTTTTATCAGCTTTTTTAGTCTGAACAATACGGACCGAACCCTGTAGATATGCCGTGGGCGATGTCTGTCTTTTCGTCTGATAATTTGTCATGTTAGGAGCCTTAATGGCTGAAAAAATTATGGACGTATTGAAGTAATGAAACAGATGAACAATTGAACGTTGAGTGGGAGTACGATTTAAGATATGAATGTGCCTCCTCTTGTCTATAGATGATGTTGCCCACATTTTTGTGAGTGACATTAAGCAACAGGTTACGTGATAAACACCCAAAAAGAGAATTTCAAAAACACTATTTCTGGTTTGACAACGTTTACATCTATACAGAGTGTTTAAAAAATATTCCATATTTTAAGAGGTGACAGCACGCACGAATACATGAAAAAATGCCCAGTAAAAATGAGCTCTAAAATACATACCTTGTAAGCAGGCTGTTTAGGTTCTTATATTGGTAACGCCACCGCCACGTAGCGCTCTGTATGAAAATCACTGGCTGTGCTGCGTGCAGTCTGTGGCTGATTTGCATTGTTGTTGGCTATTGTAGTGTTGGGCAGTTGGCTGTTAACAGTGCGTAGCGTTGCGCAGTTGGAGGTGAGCCGCCAGCAGTGGTGGATGTGGGGAGAGAGATGGCGGAATTTTGAGAGCGGATGATCTGGACGTGTGCCCATCAGCGACAGTACATTTGTAAGACTGGATGTCATGAACTGCTATATATATTATGACTTTTGAACACTATTAAGGTAAATACATTGTTTTTTCTCTATCAAAATCTTTCATTTGCTAACTATGCCTATCAGTAGTTAGTGCCTTCAGTAGTTTGAATCTTTTATGTAGCTGGCAGCAGTGGCGCTCGCTGTATTGCAGTAGTTCGAGTAACGAAGATTTTTGTGAGGTAAGTGATTTGTGAAAGGTATAGGTTAATGTTAGTCAGGGCCATTCTTTTGTAGGGATTATTGAAAGTCAGATTGCGTTGCGCAAAAAATATTGTGTGTCAGTTTAGTGTTGATCAGAATAGGTAAAGAGCGAAATGTCTGAGAACCTTCAGTTTTGCTCATCTGTTTGAAAAGCAAATAATGTAAGAGGTTTATCAGCACAGTAATTCATTAATTTTTCTAAGGGGACGTTTCAACCTTAAGAGCTCTTCGCTACTGTGCTGGAAGGCCTTGATGATGCTTTCTTGTAGCTCATTAAACGGAATTGGTTACTCCCAAGATTCCAATTATCCCCAGAATCAAAAGTCCAAGGGATTAAGATCGGGGAATGAGATGGCCAACGTACTGGAGATCACCGACCAATTAATTCATGGCCGACTTAATGTCAGTGTGATTTGTTCTCCTACATGTCTGAGAAATTGGGCTGGTGCTCCATCGTGTGTGAATGAAATCTCCAGCCATTGCCAGAACGATGCCTCCTCAAGTCGGTTAATAGGAACTGAAGATACCATGCACCAATCAGCCTGTTTGGTAATATGTAAGGTCCTATAAGTCTGTCGTCAAATATTCCTGCCCATACATTAATTGAAAATAACGGTATTTATATTTATTAAGGTACACATTTCAGTGCCCTTGTTTTCTGGACTTTTTTGTCTTGTTTTGATCCATACTATCGCCTCCAAAATATGGAATACTTTTTTTTATAGCACCCTCTATAGGTTGTGTCATTTTTTTCTCCGCTCTTCTGTATTACCCTACAGCTGTGCAGGAATATTCTTCTCCAATATTAATGACAAAATCCCCTTGACACAACTATTAAGTGATCGTCCCTTTTTTCTTCTTCTATTTGGAATCCAGTCCATTACACACTTTGGCAGTCTTTCTTCCTACGTTCCGTTGACATGAAATTAGTAACCTACTTCTGAACATTCACCCTGTCTCTAATTACTTCATCTTTTTTTTTTCTTCTTTTCTTTCTATCACTAATGATTGACTGCACAAACCCATCTTTGTAGCTACTAATTATGAGTTTGGTTACCATGTCATCATCCAAACTCTGAACCGTGTGTAATAATTCTCTGAACTATGGTTTTAAATATTCTATGTATAGCATCAGTTCGAACGTGCTAATACCGGAGAATTCCATTAAATAAACTCCCGTTGTTAGTCTTCCATCGGGAGTCAAACTCAGATGACAGATAGGGGAACATCCCCCGTTATACGGGGAGTACTGGAAAAATAAAACATCTGAGGCAGACCAAACCTAACATCTTCTACCATGTAGTTTCAGGTTTGGACTACTTCTAAAGGAAAAAAACACTGAAAAAAAATTAGTGGTCCTCCAGGTTGCAGGTCGACGCAGTTGGTGAATTTATCATTTACTGAAAAAAGTACTTGCTAATAAGCCTCCCCAAATTAATTTACTTTGCAAAATATTACTTCGTTGGCTTCTCCATTTAACACTCTTTTAAACGAAGATTATCTCCCATTTATCTGGTCGGTTCCCAGATGGAACAGAGGTCAAAATATTGATAAAGTTTCTCAGAAAAGATTGTATGAATGCTTTTTAGGTTAAGACTGCCTGTATACAGACAAATAAACACAATATTGGTTTTTTCAGACGCGTTTCGCTCCAATTTATTAAGATATCTTCAGTGGCTCAATGTGATGATATTGCTCTGTAAGAGTTTTTGTTGTACTGCTGGTGAACCAGAGAGATAGTGGTACTGCCTTAAATGAGGAGAGATGCGTTTAGCAACACAAATAATGTCCTTAATTAGCTGCATAGAGACTGTCCTGAGGTAAAAACATCAATAAAATATCTGATCATAAGTATCCGGGCACCCCTATATACTGCGGGACTGACCGCTAGATGTCACCAGAGGCGGACCCGCCAGTATAAAAGGAGGGGAGGGAATTGTGTTCTCACAAGGGAACCTCCCCATCGCACCCCCCCTCAGATTTAGTTCTAATTTGGCACAGTGGATAGGCCTTGAAAAACTGAACACAGATCAATCGAGAAAACAGGAAGAAGTTGTGTGGAACTATGAAAAAATAAGCAAAATATACAAACTGAATAGTCCATGGGTAACATAGGCAACATTAAGAGTAATTTGAGCACAGGAGGGCCGTGGTCCCGTGGTTAGCGTGAGGAGCTGCGGAGCGAGAGGTCCTTGGTTCAAATATTCCCTCGAGCGGAAATTTTACTTACTTTATTTTTGCAAAGTTATGATCTGTCCTTTCGTTCATTGATGTCTCTGTTAACTGTAATAAGTTTGACGTCTGTGTGTTGCGACCACACCGCAAAACCGTGCGATTAGTAAACAAAAGGACGTGCTTCTCCAATAGGAACCGAAAATATTTGATCGCAAGGTCATAGGTCAACCGATTCCTCCACAGGAAAACACGTCTGATATATTCTATACGACACTAGTGACGGCATGTGCGTCACATGACGAATATGTTGTCGACCCACCTAACTTGCACACTTGGCGAATGGGTAAAAAGATTCTTCTACCTTGCCCGATTTAGGTTTTCTTGTGGATGTGATAATCATTTTCAAAAAAGTGATGAAAACATAAGAGTGTGTCACATAAACTGCAACAAATGAATGCAACAGTTTCACAGTCGCACAGTTTTCTCTGTGCTCTCTCAAAACATATGTTTTTAACGTTTTCAAATTTTTGCGTGTGTAGACCGTCAAATCCTGCATATGTCCAAGCAAATCTGAACATGTCCTAGAATTTCGGAGAGGGAAGTTGATTATGTGTGAGTGCCTGAACTTTGATAATTGTCTGAAAATAAAAAATTAAAATATTCACTCGAAGGAAGACTTGAACCAAGGACCTCTCGTTCCGCAGCTGCTCACGCCAACTACGGGACCACGACGCTCCTGTGCTCAGGTCACTCTTAATGTTGCCTATGTTACCCATGGACTACTCAGTTTGTATATTTTGCTTATTTTTTCATAATTCCACACAACTTCTTCCTGTTTTCTCGATTGATCTGTGTTCAGTTTTTCAAGGCCTATCCACTGTGCCAACTTATAACTAAATCTGAGGGGGGTGCGATGGGGAGGTTCCCTTGTCAGTAGAGTACAGCAGTATAGTTCCTGTGAATTATTATGGATGGAGGTTACACTCAACAACCGAGCTGGGTTAATAATTGGCTCCTTTTACCGACCTCCCGACTCAGCAGCGTTAGTGGCAGAACAACTGAGAGAAAATTTGGAATACATTTCACATAAATTTTCTCAGCATGTTATAGTCATAGGTGGAGATTTCAATTTACCAGATATAGACTGGGACACTCAGATGTTTAGGACGGGTGGTAGGGACAGAGTATCGAGTGACATTATACTGAGTGCACTATCCGAAAATTACCTCGAGCAATTAAACAGAGAACCGACTCGTGGAGATAACATCTTGGACCTACTGATAACAAATAGACCCGAACTTTTCGACTCCATAAGTGCAGAACAGGGAATCAGTGATCATAAGGCCGTTGTAGCATCCCTGAATATGGAAGTTAATAGGAATATAAAAAAAGGGAGGAAGTTTATCTGTTTAGCAAGAGTAATAGAAGGCAGATTTCAGACTACCTAACAGATCAAAACGAAAATTTCTGTTCCGACACTGACAATGTTGAGTGTTTATGGAAAAAGTTCAAGGCAATCGTAAAATGCGTTTTAGACAGGTACGTGCCGAGTAAAACTGTGAGGGACGGGAAAAACCCACCGTGGTATAACAACAAAGTTAGGAAACTACTGCGAAAGCAAAGAGAGCTTCACTCCAAGTTTAAACGCAGCCAAAACCTCTCAGACAAACAGAAGCTAAGCGATGTCAAAGTTAGCGTAAGGAGGGCTATGCGAGAAGCGTTCAGTGAATTCGAAAGTAAAATTCTATGTACAGACTTGACAGAAAATCCTAGGAAGTTCTGGTCTTACGTTAAATCAGTAAGTGGCTCGAAACAGCATATCCAGACACTCCGGGATGATGATGGCATTGAAACAGAGGACGACACGCGTAAAGCTGAAATACTAACCACCTTTTTCCAAAGCTGTTTCACAGAGGAAGACCGCACTGCAGTTCCTTCTCCAAATCCTCGCACAAACGAAAAAATGGCTGACATCGAAATAAGTGTCCAAGGAATAGAAAAGCAACTGGAATCACTCAACAGAGGAAAGTCCACTGGACCTGACGGGATACCAATTCGATTCTACACAGAGTGCGCGAAAGAACTTGCCCCCCTTCTAACAGCCGTGTACCGCAAGTCTCTAGAGGAACGGAGGGTTCCAAATGATTGGAAAAGAGCACAGGTAGTCCCAGTCTTCAAGAAGGGTCGTCGAGCAGATGCGCAAAACTATAGACCTATATCTCTGACGTCGATCTGTTGTAGAATTTTAGAACATGTTTTTTTCTCGAGTATCATGTCGTTTTTGGAAACCCAAAATCTACTACACTCCTGGAAATTGAAAAAAGAACACATTGACACCGGTGTGTCAGACCCACCATACTTGCTCCGGACACTGCGAGAGGGCTGTACAAGCAATGATCACACGCACGGCACAGCGGACACACCAGGAACCGCGGTGTTGGCCGTCGAATGGCGCTAGCTGCGCAGCATTTGTGCACCGCCGCCGTCAGTGTCAGCCAGTTTGCCGTGGCATACGGAGCTCCATCGCAGTCTTTAACACTGGTAGCATGCCGCGACAGCGTGGACGTGAACCGTATGTGCAGTTGACGGACTTTGCGCGAGGGCGTATAGTGGGCATGCGGGAGGCCGGGTGGACGTACCGCCCAATTGCTCAACACGTGGGGCGTGAGGTCTCCACAGTACATCGATGTTGTCGCCAGTGGTCGGCGGAAGGTGCACGTGCCCGTCGACCTGGGACCGGACCGCAGCGACGCACGGATGCACGCCAAGACCGTAGGATCCTACGCAGTGCCGTAGGGGACCGCACCGCCACTTCCCAGCAAATTAGGGACACTGTTGCTCCTGGGGTATCGGCGAGGACCATTCGCAACCGTCTCCATGAAGCTGGGCTACGGTCCCGCACACCGTTAGGCCGTCTTCCGCTCACGCCCCAACATCGTGCAGCCCGCCTCCAGTGGTGTCGCGACAGGCGTGAATGGAGGGACGAATGGAGACGTTTCGTCTTCAGCGATGAGAGTCGCTTCTGCCTTGGTGCCAGTGATGGTCGTATGCGTGTTTGGCGCCGTGCAGGTGAGCGCCACAATCAGGACTGCATACGACCGAGGCACATAGGGCCAACACCCGGCATCATGGTGTGGGGAGCGATCTCCTACACTGGCCGTACACCACTGGTGATCGTCGAGGGGACACTCAATAGTGCACGGTACATCCAAACCGTCATCGAACCCATCGTTCTACCATTCCTAGACCGGCAAGGGAACTTGCTGTTCCAACAGGACAATGCACGTCCGCATGTATCCCGTGCCACCCAACGTGCTCTAGAAGGCGTAAGTCAACTACCCTGGCCAGCAAGATCTCCGGATCTGTCCCCCATTGAGCATGTTTGGGACTGGATGAAGCGTCGTCTCACGCGGTCTGCACGTCCAGCACGAACGCTGGTCCAACTGAGGCGCCAGGTGGAAATGGCTTGGCAAGCCGTTCCACAGGACTACATCCAGCATCTCTACGATCGTCTCCATGGGAGAATAGCAGCCTGCATTGCTGTGAAAGGTGGATATACACTGTACTAGTGCCGACATTGTGCATGCTCTGTTGCCTGTGTCTATGTGCCTGTGGTTCTGTCAGTGTGATCATGTGATGTATCTGACCCCAGGAATGTGTCAATAAAGTTTCCCCTTCCTGGGACAATGAATTCACGGTGTTCTTATTTCAATTTCCAGGAGTGTATGTAGGAATCAACATGGATTCCGGAAACAGCGATCGTGTGAGACCCAACTCGCGTTATTTGTTCATGAGACCCAGAAAATATTAGATACAGGCTCCCAGGTAGATGCTATTTTTCTAGACTTCCGGAAGGCGTTCGATACAGTTCCGCACTGTCGCCTGATAAACAAAGTAAGAGCCTACGGAATATCAGACCAGCTGTGTGGCTGGATTGAAGAGTTTTTAGCAAACAGAACACAGCATGTTGTTATCAATGGAGAGACATCTACAGACGTTAAAGTAACCTCTGGCGTGCCACAGGGGAGTGTTATGGGACCATTGCTTTTCACAATATATATAAATGACCGAGTAGATAGTGTCGGAAGTTCCATGCGGCTTTTCGCGGATGATACTGTAGTATACAGAGAAGTTGCAGCATTAGAAAATTGTAGCGAAATGCAGGAAGATCTGCAGCGGATAGGCACTTGGTGCAGGGAGTGGCAACTGTCCCTTAACATAGACAAATGTAATGTATTTCGAATACATAGAAAGAAGGATCCTTTATTGTATGATTATATGATAGCGGAACAAACACTGGTAGCAGTTACTTCTGTAAAATATCTGGGAGTATGCGTGCGGAACGATTTGAAGTGGAATGATCATATAAAATTAATTATTGGTAAGGCGGGTGCCAGGTTGAGATTCATTGGGAGAGTGCTTAGAAAATGTAGTCCATCAACAAAGGAGGTGGCTTACAAAACACTCGTTCGACCTATACTTGAGTATTGCTCATCAGTGTGGGATCCGTACCAGATCGGGTTGACGGAGGAGATAGAGAAGATCCAAAGAAGAGCGGCGCGTTTCGTCACAGGGTTATTTGGTAACCGTGATAGCGTTACGGAGATGTTTAGCAAACTCAAGTGGCAGACTCTGGAAGAGAGGCGCTCTGCATCGCGGTGTAGCTTGCTCGCCAGGTTTCGAGAGGGTGCGTTTCTGGATGAGGTATCGAGTATATTGCTTCCCCCTACTTATACCTCCCGAGGAGATCACGAATGTAAAATTAGAGAGATTAGAGCGCGCACGGAGGCTTTCAGACAGTCGTTCTTCCCGCGAACCATACGCGACTGGAACAGGAAAGGGAGGTAATGACAGTGGCACGTAAAGTGCCCTCCGCCACACACCGTTGGGTAGCTTGCGGAGTATGAATGTAGATGTAGATGTAGAATGCGTCGGTCAAGAGACCTCATTGACGTAAACTGGGCATTGGACGTCACCTGAGGAGCAAATCCATCAGAAACATATCAGGCCTTCTAAGGCTGCCCAACTCAATTGTTGGTGTTGTGACTGTGAGGTGGAAACTCGGAAGAAAAATCACATCTACACCGAGACCAGGCAGATCGTATGTGTTGACGGACAGGGACAGTCGAGCATCGCGGAGGGTGGTTGTACAAAAAATCGCATGACATCAGTGGAAGCAGCCACTCATGGTTTCTAAAGTGCTACCAGCAGTCCCGGTTGCACAATGACTGCGCTTAGGTAATTAAAAGAATGGGGCACAGCTGGCTACCGTCTGCTCATAAATCATGCATTTGCGTAGCCAATGCTAAGGGACGCTCGATTTGGTGAAAAGAGCAACGCTCCTGGACAGTGGATGACTGGAAGCGAGTGATTTGGAGTAATGAATAATGCTATACCATGTGGAAATCCGATACAATGGTTTGGGTTAGGCGAACGTCTGGACAATGTTACATTCCATCATGTGTAGTGGCACAAAAGAAGTAATGAGGTGTAGATGTTTTTCGACGGTGCCGAACGATACCCTTACTGAGCTTCAGGAAACAATAAGTGGGACGGGATATGAAACAGAATTACAGTATTGTGTAATACGTACAGTGGAGGATGCGGGGCCACAGTGATAATATATTTCTTTAAAGTCAGTACCGCCATTAGACTATTGTTTATTTACAGTGTTACATTTACACTTACCCAATCATGATTTCGGCTTCAAAGTGCCATTATCAAGTGTTTTCTGAAAGCAGGTTAGAAAATAACAGTGAAATACACTACTGGAAATTGAAATAAGAACACCGTGAATTCATTGTCCCAGGAAGGGGAAACTTTATTGACACATTCCTGGGGTCAGATACATCACATGATCACACTGACAGAACCACAGGCACATAGACACAGGCAACAGAGCATGCACAATGTCGGCACTAGTACAGTGTGTATCCACCTTTCGCAGCAATTCAGGCTGCTATTCTCCCATGGAGACGATCGTAGAGATGCTGGATGTAGTCCTGTGGAACGGCTTGCCATGCCATTTCCACCTGGCGCCTCAGTTGGACCAGCGTTCGTGCTGGACGTGCAGACCGCGTGAGACGACGCTTCATCCAGTCCCAAACATGCTCAATGGGGGACAGATCCGGAGATCTTGCTGGCCAGGGTAGTTGACTTACACCTTCTAGAGCACGTTGGGTGGCACGGGATACATGCGGACGTGCATTGTCCTGTTGGAACAGCAAGTTCCCTTGCCGGTCTAGGAATGGTAGAACGATGGGTTCGATGACGGTTTGGATGTACCGTGCACTATTGAGTATCCCCTCGACGATCACCAGTGGTGTACGGCCAGTGTAGGAGATCGCTCCCCACACCATGATGCCGGGTGTTGGCCCTGTGTGCCTCGGTCGTATGCAGTCCTGATTGTGGCGCTCACCTGCACGGCGCCAAACACGCATACGACCATCATTGGCACCAAGGCAGAAGCGACTCTCATCGCTGAAGACGACACGTCTCCATTCGTCCCTCCATTCACGCCTGTCGCGACACCACTGGAGGCGGGCTGCACGATGTTGGGGCGTGAGCGGAAGACGGCCTAACGGTGTGCGGGACCGTAGCCCAGCTTCATGGAGACGGTTGCGAATGGTCCTCGCCGATACCCCAGGAGCAACAGTGCCCCTAATTTGCTGGGAAGTGGCGGTGCGGTCCCCTACGGCACTGCGTAGGATCCTACGGTCTTGGCGTGCATCCGTGCGTCGCTGCGGTCCGGTCCCAGGTCGACGGGCACGTGCACCTTCCGCCGACCACTGGCGACAACATCGATGTACTGTGGAGACCTCACGCCCCACGTGTTGAGCAATTGGGCGGTACGTCCACCCGGCCTCCCGCATGCCCACTATACGCCCTCGCTCAAAGTCCGTCAACTGCACATACGGTTCACGTCCACGCTGTCGCGGCATGCTACCAGTGTTAAAGACTGCGATGGAGCTCCGTATGCCACGGCAAACTGGCTGACACTGACGGCGGCGGTGCACAAATGCTGCGCAGCTAGCGCCATTCGACGGCCAACACCGCGGTTCCTGGTGTGTCCGCTGTGCCGTGCGTGTGATCATTGCTTGTACAGCCCTCTCGCAGTGTCCGGAGCAAGTATGGTGGGTCTGACACACCGGTGTCAAGGTGTTCTTTTTTCCATTTCCAGGAGTGTACATAACGAGTGATATAACCGTATAAGAATCCATGTTTGTAATGCTTACTTACAAGTGTTATAAATTGCCTAAGATGGCATACTGTCTTATTAAAATACACTATTAGACTATTAGAGAATGTGTCTAATAGTACATCTTAATACACCCTGCTCCCAGAAGGGAGCGTAATGCTGCGTGGAACGTTTTGTGGCATTGCCTCGAAGATCTCGCCATTCTGGAAGGCACAAAGGATCAACGAAAGTATGCACGTATCCTTTGGGACTATGACCACCCACACATGCAGTTTTGTTTTTCCTCGACACAATGGCATTTACCAGCAGGAAAGTGCTCTTGTCACACACTTCACAGTGTACGGGCATGGTTCGAAGAGCACCAGGATGAGTTCACTGTACTCCCCTGGCCACCAAATTTCCCATATTCAAACCCAATTTAGAATCTGTGGGACCATCTCGATCGGGCTGTTCACGTTATCGATTCTCAGTCGAGAGACCTGGCGCAGTTCGCCTCTGCACAGGAGTTGGCACGGCTCCACATTCGTGTCGGTACCTTCCTTCCTGCACGCCTCGCACTGCACCAGGTGTTTATTCAGGCTTCTAACAGCAGGACAATACAACGTATCACACTGGTGGTCACATTAATGTGACTAGATAGTATACAGGCTGTGCCATACTCCCAAAACATACTCCAAAGACCCCTTGTTTTTTTCGCTGATAAGTCGTCTTCTGGGAAGTTAGATAAAGATCGCATTGCGTGAGAAGCGAGAGACCTGCACTGTAGACAGCTATTCCTCTTTGTAATGCGATGGGCCGATTTCTCAGCGCCGTTTTTCATGGGTTGAATAACCCCCGGCCTAAAGAGTTGTAATAAGGCTCCTCACTCGCTAATACAAAAAACAGAAAAGCAGGAGTTGAGGTCACCAAAGACTGCAGTAAACTCAGTTGATTAGTGGGAGAGTAACACAGAACTGCTTAAGAACGGCATGTATGTGTGAGTAACGATTGGTCAATATTGGAAAATCTTCACTTGGGGTGCAAAGAATTGTCTTGTTTACAAAAGTATCATACAATATTTTTGGTCTTTCCATCCTCTGCAAAAACGATTTTTTGGCACTTGCTCTAGTGAAAATGGAACATATAATGGATCATGTTAGTTAGTTAATTAGCTACATGTTACGTAGCTCATTTGACGAATTCTTTTTTCGAAGTAATGTGAATGAATCAATTTACAGGATATGTAAAATGAATGGCTACTCCATATTTAATGCAGACACTTGGAGGGATTGACCTTGCACCTTTTTGATGGTAATTGAGAACGAAAGGAAACGGGGAAATGGAGTCGTTTGAAATCAAATGGCATGTCGGTGGAAAAGATGGGAATATATGGAAGCAGCACATTTTCTGATTTCGACTCGCCATTCAGAAGTGTCGCTTCGATGACGTTTGATATCAGTTTTTTGACACGGGGCCTGGTTCCATTGCACAGCATTGGTGGATTAATGTCGCGCAAAAGAAATACTGGTGTGCCGATTTCCAGTGACTGGCTGGTGGAGCTCAGCTGAATAATTTAAAATTTCGTCCGCATTCATGGGGCTGTCAATCGTTTTTAGGTTACAGACTCACCCACAAGTTGCCAGCCGAGCGTTCTAGGCGCTTCAGTCCGGAACCGCGCTGCTGCTACGGTCGCAGGTTCGAATCCTGCCTCGGGCATGGATGTGTGTGATGTCCTCAGGTTAGTTAGGTTTAAGTAGTTCTAAGTCTAGGGGACCGATGACCTAAGATGTTATGTCCCATAGTGCTCAGAGCCATTTGAACCATTTTCGCCCACAATTTGTTTCTTGATTGCGCAACTGTTTGCATTGACGTCGGTGTTTTTTCTTGCCAAAATTGCACGTTCGAAAAGCCGAACGTGATATCTGTATTTGGCGACAATTTATGGGAAAAGTTTCTTAATTAATTCTTCGACCGATGAAACCATGACACAAAAGTTTAATGGAATGAAATATATTTTGTTTCGACAGCAACTGGTATGTTTGCCAATTCTGGTAGACATTCTTTCAGGAGTTACAGATATAGGCTATGTCGATAGCTCCCTATCTTTGCAACCGCTGTACCTCCAACTCTAGGGGTGGAACTTCGTCAAGACTGTCACTGATAAGACTAGCGAAACAGGAGACTATGGACTTCACACTAATATCGGTCATATCGAATATTTTTACATGTCACATTTTCTCACACCCACTCCCATCTTGCCGGCCGGAGTGGCCCTGCGGTTCTGGGCGCTACAGTCTGGAACCGAGCGACCGCTACGGTCGCAGGTTCGAATCCTGCCTCGGGCATGGATGTGTGTGATGTCCTTAGGTTAGTTAGGTTTAATTAGTTCTAAGTTCTAGGCGACTGATGACCTCAGAAGTTGAGTCGCATAGTGCTTAGAGCCATTTGAACCAACCACTCCCATCTTGAGGAGTGACTGTGGTATGTTACCCCCACAATGTTTTCTTATAAATATACAAATAACGAGTCATTTATACACAAAATTTGATTGAAATTGCCCCAGAAGTGCCGGAGTTAAGCTTCTATTTCACCATCTTTTGACATGCACCTTTATGGGCCGTAGGTGATTCTTACTCGCACAGAAACCTTCACAGCGTGAGCACAACTCGCCTTAGTTTCATCGTAAACAGGTGAATACTATAGGGACACATAGAAGACGAAGAAACAAAATCATTTTTATATATTAGAACACTATTTAATGTGGTTTTTGAGCCGGCAGCTGTGGCCGAGCGGTTCTAGGCGCTACAGTCTGGAACCGCGAGACCGCTACGATCGCAGGTTCGAATCCTGCCTCTGGCATGGATGTGTGTGCTGTCATTAGGTTAGTTAGGTTTAAGTAGTTCTAAATTCTGGCGGACTGATGACCTCAGATGTTAACTGCCATAGTGCTCAGAGCCATTTGAACCAATTTTTGTTCTTTTTGACCCATAAGCCATTACAGCAGGTACTCGAGATTTATAATCGAGTCGTCTTTGAATACACTCACCATCAATTGTATTGTTTATTTTAATTTTTCCTTTGCTGTGACTAATTTCGCAATCTGTATATTTGCAGGATACAGAAAAAACTTCACGTTCACACTGAAACACCCCTCTTCCTCCCTTCATATTCTCCAAGTGAGATTCGGACTTGTGACCTTAGCCATTCGAAACTGCGAATCTGCGTAAAGGCACGCCGGTCGGCGCCATCTTGACACCTTACTGTCAACAACACTGGTGTATAATAATATAGAAAACGCAGCGAGCACGCCGTGCACTGAGGAGTCCATACGTAGGTCACTAGTTACACGCCGCAGTCAGATCACTCGCTCTGAGGAGTACAGGTGAGTATGAAGGCCGCGGTACTCACGAGAGACGAGGGGTCGGCCCGGAGGAGCCCTCTTGCGCACGCGGCTGTGGGAGTAGTTGGCTGCCGCAGCGGCGGAGTCGGCTCTCGCTGCCGACATGTCTCGGGTAAAGCAGCAGAGCAGAGCAGTCGGCCGCTGTACGTTCCGTCTCGTGGAAGACTCGCCGCAGCTCCACGCCGCTCTGCTCGCCTCGCGTATCGGTCCCGGGGTTATCGCGCCTGCCGCCGCCAACACGCCACATCGTTGTCGAACTATTGGCTGCCGCAGCGTCTTTTTATCGCTCCTGTTATTGCCATTCGGTAGCGTCCGGCATCTCGGCCGCCACCCCCGGACCTCACTATTTCTGCAGCGTGCCCCTAACCTTCAGGTCTCCGCGGATCGCGGTTGCTCGAGGTCGCGCGGTGCGCACGGCCTTGACACGGAGTGGTGCGCAGCGGTGCCTCGTGTAGCGGTCCTTTCCTCTTCAACACTGGCGAATTGTTGTTCCTGGCGTACACGGACCTAACCTCACGCGCAAAAACCGCGCGAGTCCGAGACAGTAACCTACAGGGTAGCGCACGAAATGTGTTACCACTTTGTTTTTGAATATAAACTTTATTGTCAATACAATCTGAAAGGAACATATACTACACTACTGGCCATTAAAATTGCTACACCACGAACATGACGTGCTACAGACGCGAAATTTATCCGACAGGAAGAAGATGCTGTGATATGCAAATGATTAGCTTTTCAGAGCATTCACACAAGGTTGGCGCCGGTGGCGACACCTACAACGTGCTGACATGAGGAAAGTTTCAAACCGATTTCTCATACACAAACAGCAGTTGACGGGCGTTGCCTGGTGAAACGTTGTTGTGATGCCTCGTGTAAGGAGGAGAAATGCTTACCATCAACTATCCGATTCTGATAAAGGTCGGATTGTAGCCTATCGCGATTGCGGTTTATCGTATCGCCACATTGCCGCTCGCGTTGGTCGAGGTCCAATGACTGTTAGCAGAATATGGCATCGATGGGTTCAGGAGGGTAATACGGAACGCCGTGCTGGATCCCAACGTCCTCGTATCACTAGCAGTCGAGATGACAGGCACCTTATCCGCATGGCTGTAACGGATCGTGCAGCCACGTCTCGATCCCTGAGTCAACAGATGAGGACGTTTGCAAGACACCAACCATCTGCACGAACAGTTCGACGACGTTTGCAGCAGCATGGACTATCAGCTCGGAGACCGTGGCTGCGGTTGCCCTTGACGCTGCAGCACAGACAGAAGCGCCTGCGATGGTGTACTCGATGACGAATCTGGGTGCACGAATGGCGAAACGTCATTTTTTCGGATGAATCCAGGTTCTGTTTACAGCATCGTGATGGTCGCATCCGTGTTTGGCGACATCGCAGTGAAGGCACATTGGAAGCGTGTATTCGTCATCGCCGTACTGGCGTATCACCGGGCGTGATGGTATGGGGTGCCATTGGTTACACGTCTCGGTCACCTATTGTTCGCATTGACGGCACTTTGAACAGTGGACGTTACATTTCAGATGTGTTACGACCCGTGGCTCTACCCTTCAATCGTTCCCTGCGAAACCCTACATTTCAGTAGGATAATGCGCGACCGCATGTTGCTGGTTCTGTACGGGCTTTTCTGGATACAGAAAATGTTCGACTGTTGCCTGGCCAGCGCACTCTCCAGATCTCTCACCAATTGAAAACGTCTGGTCAATTGTGGCCGAGCAACTGGCTCGTCACAATACGCCAGTCGCTACTCTTGATGAACTGTGGTATCGTGTTGAAGCGGCATGGGCAGCTGTACCTGTACACGCCATCCAAGCTCTGTTTGACTCAATGCCCAGGCGGATCAAGACCGTTATTACGGCCAAAGGTGGTTGTTCTGGGTGCTGATTTCTCAGGTTCTATGCACCCAAATTGAGTGAAAATGTAATGACATGTCAGTTCTAGTATAATATATTTGTCCAATGAATACCCGTTTATTATCTGCATTTCTTCTTGGTGTAGTAATTTTAGTGGCCAGTAGTGTACAATGAAAAGCCGTCCATGGAGATTTTTTTCTAACTCGGCACATGCTCAATATGTCCACCATTTCGTTTCCTAACTTCCTTCAAACGAACACTGAAGCTAGTGATTACCCTACGGCACATGTCTTCCGTTATTTCACTGCAAGCTTGAAGAATATGTCTTCTGAGCTCCATTAAATCCCGTTGACGTTTCGGGAAAATTTTTTCCATTAGGTACCCCCAAAGGAAAAAGTCACATGGATTGAGGTCTGGACTATTGGTGGGTCAATTTTGTCCGTCATTGAAGCGACCTGGAAACCTGAGTGAAATGATCCGCATGTCGAAATGCTCGTGTAAAAACTCCAACACAGTGTTTTCAGTATGTGGCCTTGCTCCATCTTGCATGAACCACTGCGTGTTGAAGGGCAAGGCAGTAGCAAGAAGCTGTGGAATGAAGCTATTGCGAAGCATGCTCAAATAACGCTCGCTGTTCACAGTTTCTTCAAAGAAAAAGGGTCCAATAAGTCCGTGACTGGAAATTTCCGCCCACGCTGTAATCCTCGGAGCATAATGTTGTCGTTCATGAAGCACTTGTGGCTTTTCAGTGACCCAAAAGCGTACATTTTGTTTGTCAACCACACCGTCTACATGAAAATGCGCCTCGTCTGAAAACCAAATCTTGTTGAGAGTTTCTTTCCTATCCTCCGCCCACTGAGCAAACAGTAGTCTCTGGTGCTTGTGTTCTTCAGTGAGCTTCTGTGCCCAGGTCATCTTGTATGGGTCCATATCGAGTTCACTTTTAAGAATGCGTTGAACGGAGCGTCTGGATATTCCCAGTTGCACTGCTGCCTTTCTAGACGATTTCCCGGGACTTCTCTGTATAGTAACTCGTACCGCTTCAATATTTTCCGGCGAACAAACAGGCTTAGGCCGAGGTCGCTTCGCTTCCAATACTGTTCCTTCCTGTACAAATTTATCGTACAACCTGTGGATAGTCTTCTTGCAAGGGACCCATCGTGTGTTAAACTGCTGTCGAAAACGCCTCTGAGTCACAACAAGGCTTTTCGTTTAATGAAAAAGTAACATAATTGCCGATTGTTGCGGTGTCGTCAGTCTTCCATTGTCAGCCATTGCTGGTTACTAGTCTCCTAGCGGCAGTATCGTGAATTACACGTCATTTCGTAACTCATTTGTTTTTCCAAGCTTTGCTGGTACTGCTGTAGAGATCCCAGCGGGATATCTAATGTGCGTCGTAAATTGTGAAAGAAACAATTGGTAACACATTGCGTGCGCCACCCTGTACATGCACGTGCGGGCAAGAAAATTCCCCAAATCACAATATCTTCTTCTGCGGACAGTACGCTAGCAACAGACAGACACTTCACTTCGATTACACAGAGGGACATACATATGTACACACCAGTAAAAGACCAGAACAGTGGGCACAATTAAATGTATTAACAGATAGTATTTCAAAAACAACACATGAAGAGTACTTGCTGACAAGACGTAACATACACGCCTGTTTACAACCTAACAATAGTCTCTAGAGGATGGACAGCGACACTCACAATGACAGCGACAACAATGACACAGAAGAGGAATAGGAGAAGGAGGAAGATGAGATGAATAAGACACCTACAATTATGAATGAGACATTGTTGATGTTGTTGTTGTGGTCTTCAGTCCTGAGACTGGTTTGATGCAGCTCTCCATGCTACTCTATCCTGTGCAAGCTTCTTCATCTCCCAGTACTTACTGCAACCTACGTCCTTCTGAATCTGCTTAATGTATTCATCTCTTGGTCTCCCTCTATGATTTTTACCCTCCACACTGCTCTCCAATGCTAAATTTGTGATCCATTGATACCTCAGAACATGTCCTACCAACCGGTCCCTTCTTCTTGTCAAGTTGTGCCACAAACTCCTCTTCTCCCCAATTCTATTCAATACCTCCTCATTAGTTATGTGATCAACCCATCTAATCTTCAGCATTCTTCTGTAGCACCACATTTCGAAAGCTTCTATTCTCTCCTTGTCCAAACTATTTATCGTCCATGTTTCACTTCCGTACATGGCTACACTCCATACAAATACTTTCAGAAACGACTTCCTGACCCTTAAATCTATGCTCGATGTTAACAAATTTCTCTTCTTCAGAAACGCTTTTCTTGCCATTGCCAGTCTACATTTTATATCCTCTCTGCTTCGACCATCATCAGTTATTTTGCTCCCGAAATAGCAAAACTCCTTTACTACTTTAAGTGTCTCATTTCCTAATCTAATTCCTTCAGCATCACCAAACTTAATTCGACTACATTCCATTATCCTCGTTTTGCTTTTGTTGATGTTCATCATATCTCCTCCTTTCAAGACACTGTCCATTCCGTTCAAATGCTCTTCCAAGTTCTTTGCTGTCTCTGACAGATTTTAATACCTACTCCAAATTTTTCTTTTGTTTCCTTTACTGCTTGCTCAGTATACAGATTGAATAACATCGGGGAGAGGCTAGAACCCTGTCTCACTCCCTTCCCAACCGCTGCTTCCCTTTCATGTCCCTCGACTCTTACGACTGCCATCTGGTTTCTGTACAAATTGTAAATAGCCTTTCGCTCCCTGTATTTTACCCCTGCCACCTTTAGAATCTGAAAGAGAGTATTCCAGTCAACATTGTCAAAAGCTTTCTCTAAATCTGCAAATGCTACAAACATAGGTTTGCCTTTCGTTAATCTTTCTTCTAAGATAAGTCATAGGGTCAGTATTGACTCACGTGTTCCAGTATTTCTACGGAATCCAAACAGATCTTCCCCAAGGTCGGCTTCTACCAGTTTTTCCATTCGCCTGTAAAGAATTCGCGTTAGTATTTTGCTGCTGTGACTTATTAAACTGATAGTTCGGTAATTTTCACATCTGTCAACACCTGCTTTCTTTGTGATTGGAATTATTATATTCTTCTTGAAGTCTCCTTACATTTGTCCTCTAGCCATCCCTGCTTAGCCATTTTGCACTTCCTGTCGATCTCCTTGGGTAACAGAAGAAATATTGAATGAGACATAACACGCCAAAATACACTGACAAAATGTACATATAAAAAAAAATAATAGTCGAGGATAGCGAATACTAGAGTAAATGTAGTGTAATATGCTGGCAAGTTAACCGAGAAAGCACCCAATATTGTACATAGACGAATACCTAATGTTAATGCATAGTGTTAGCAATACCATCTCTCTGCTCCTAACTGTGAACTCTTCCTCGAAGAGACCATTCTGAGTGATTCATTCACCACCAGTCACAATCGGTGATGGCACTAACAAATCTGTCCTCTAGCCTATCATCTTTTTACACTCTTCTTAAATAAACAATTTTTTATTTATATTTTAGCCTCAAATTACTGTTATTTTAAAAATGAATTAATCCGTGTCAGTTCTTGGTAGATGAAAACAAAACGAAAAATTACAACAAAGCTGTCAACGAAAACTGTAATAGGTATGATCCGTTTTAAAACAGCAGGTAACAGGCCTTTAAACATACAACACAGAAATAAATAAAACTACTCCTTTCTCACAGTGATCAGCAGTACAGTTTTACCCGAGCTGTCTTGTCGCAGGCGTCGATGAGCAGGTGATCTAACCTGTGAGGTGTGTTCTGGTAGTGAAACCTTCCTTCTTCTTGCATGGGAAGCTTTTCAGTTACCAACCGCATAATTTGGCAAAGTCTCCAATATGACCACTGCTTAATGCGAGACTGAATGCTGCCTGTTGGCGTTTCGGTCACGTACGCGCTACGAAAATTATGCGGGGTTGCAAAGAGTTACTGTTTACAACGTAAGACAGCGGTGTAGGTACAGTCGATGGTTCAAATGGCTCTAATCACTATGGGACTTAACATCTGAGGTCATCAGTCCCCTAGACATAGAACTACTTAAACCTAATTAACCTACGGACATCACACGCATTCATGCAGGATTCGGACCTGCGACCGCAGCAGCAGCGCGGTTCCAAACTGAAGCGCCGAGAACCGCTCGGCCACAGCGGCCGGCCAGGTAAAGTTGGGACAAACAGTTTGATGTAGGACACTTGTGGTCTACCAACCCAAGAAGGAGCCTCAAACTTACCTTTAAAAGCCACTGAAGCTCCACGTGAGATTTTGATTAAAACTGCCCTTGAATAATTAAAAACTTTTAGATCTTGTACGTACATAATCTAAAACTGACGCCTATGTAAATTTTACTTAGCAGTTTTGTGCACTTTAAAAGCGTAAAATTAACAGTTAAAGCGTTTTGCTTCTCTGGCCTTCTTACAAGAGGCAACTGTACTTGTAAAGGCTAATTTTAGATCGAATTGGAAAAGTATTAGTTTTTGTACAACTTGTCCAAAGGTTTTTACGTTTCATTTACCTTACAGAAAATGTTAGCCTGCTACGAGGGGCGTTCAGTACGCAACGTAACACATTATTTTTCTCGGCTGATTTCGGTAGAAAAAATGCCGAATTTGTTGTGCGGCTTTTCGCGGATGATGCTGTAGTATACAGAGAAGTTGCAGCATTAGAAAATTGTAGCGAAATGCAGGAAGATCAGCAGCGGATAGGCACTTGGTGCAGGGAGTGGTAACTGACCCTTAACATAGACAAATGTAATATATTGCGAATACATAGAAAGAAGGATCCTTTATTGTATGATTATATGATAGCGGAAAAACACTGGTAGCAGTTACTTCTGTAAAATATCTAGGAGTATGCGTGCGAAACGGTTTGAAGTGGAATGATCATATAAAATTAATTGTTGGTAAGGCGGGTACCAGGTTGAGATTCATTGGGAGAGTCCTTAGAAAATGTAGTCGATCAACAAAGGAGGTGGCTTACAAAACACTCGTTCGACCTATACTTGAGTATTGCTCATCAGTGTGGGATCCGTACCAGATCGGGTTGACGGAGGAGATAGAGAAGATCCAAAGGAGAGCGGCGCGTTTCGTCATACGGTTATTTGGTAAGCGTGATAGCGTTACGGAGATGTTTAGCAAACTCAGGTGGCAGACTCTGCAAGAGAGGCGCTCTGCATCGCGGTGTAGTCTGCTGTCCAGGTTTCGACAGGGTGCGTTTCTGGATGAGGTGTCGAATATATTGCTTCCCCCTACTTATACCTCCCGTGGAGATCACGAATGCAAAATTAGAGAGATTCGAGCCAGCACGGAAGCTTACTGGCAGTCGCTCTTCCTGCGAACCATACGCGACTGGAACAGGAAAGGGAGGTAATGACAGTGGCACGTTAAGTGCCCTCCGCCACACACCGTTGGGTGGCTTGCGGAGTATAAATGTAGATGTAGATATCGTGAAATATTTTCGCTTCAGCCCCTATAGCTTCCTGAAGTTCCGATAAGTGGCGGCCCAACACGTACCCTTCAAAATGGCGTCTGTAACGGAGGTGCACTCGTTTAGTTTCTTTTGGTGGAAAACCAAAGCATCGCAGATATTCATAGGCGCTCGCAGAATGTCTACGGAAAGCTGGCAGTGAACAAAAGTACGGTGAGCCGCTGCCCGAGGCGTCTGTCAACACTGCAACAAGTTCGTATCAACCGGTCCTATCTCCCGCGTGACCGCGTGACACCTGCGATGCTGGACGGTGCGGACTCTCTTATTCGAGGTGGTCGACGGGTCACAATCAAACACGGTGCTACTCAACTGGACGTCTCTGTCGATAGTGTTGACACACTCGTCCACCATTTAGGCTACTCAAAAGTATCTGCCCGCTGGGTTCCTCGCTGCCGAAGAGAAGACCATAAAGAGCAACGGCGGATCATCTGTGCTAAATTGCTTGAGCATCACGAGCCTGATCGTGACAATTTTTTGTCTGAAATGGTTCATATGGCTCTGAGCACTATGGGACTTAACTGCTGAGGTCATCAGTCCCCTATAAATTAGAACTACTTAAACCTAACTAACCTAAGGACATCACACACATCCATGCCAAGGCAGGATTCGATCCTGCGACCGTAGCGGTCGCGCGGTTCCAGACTGTAGCGCCTAGAACCGATCGGCCACTCCGGCCGGCTTTTTTGTCTGCCATCGTCACAGAAGATGAAACACAACTTCAACTCTTCGCAACGGAAACAAAACTGTAACTCATGGAGTGGCGCTACACCAATTCTCCTTACAAGAAAAAGTTAAAAGCTACACCCTCAGGCGGTAAATTCATGGCGACGGTCTTCAGGGACGCTGAAAGGGTTATTCTCTCTGATGTCCTCCATCGTGGTGCAACGGTCAACTCTGAAGTGTATTGTGCTATCCTCAGGAAATACGGTTTCAGCGTGTTCGTCGCCACAGAAATGCAATCGAATTTCTCCTTCTCCCCAACAACGTGAAACACCCCCGATTATGTTCTTTAATGGGTTTTGTGTGATTTTTACCGAAGCCGCCAAACAGTTAATTATTATGATTATATGACCGTGTGCTTAATGGATGAAAGGCTATCGGCTTTTCTGCTGTGGTTTCGGGGGTATTTCAACCGAGTGCAGCTGTTCTGAGACTGAACAGTTAATGACTGAAAGTTTGTCTATTATTAAAGACCATAAAGGTTGCGATGTACTTTCCACTAACACACAAATTCTGAGGCAGTTGTTACCTTCACCTTACACGTCTGATTACGGTTATATCTTTTATTGGTTGCTGATTTTAAGTACTTCGTCACACGCAATGATAATGTTTAACATTCGCAACAATCCTCACTGCAATCCATGGTTGTTGCTGGCCGACGCGGTCGACGCAAAACACGCAATTCGGCACTTGTCACTTTTGGTTTCATATCACTCGCGGTTCGGTATCGATGAGGGTCCACCCCACGACGATCAGGGGGACGCGCTCATCTGTCATACTCCGGTGAATTTGCCGTTTACAATTCACTCGACCACCATTCTTGCCCGTCTCTCCAGTACCACAGTTCACTCGACAAGTGGTTAGACACTGGACTCGCATTCGGGAGGACGACGGTTCAATCCCGCGTCCGGCCATCCCGATTTAGGTTTTCCGTAATTTCTCTAAATCTCTCCAGGCAAATGCTGGGATGGTTCCTTTCAAAGGGCACGGCCGAATTCTTTCCCCGTCCTTCCCTAATCCGATGAGACCGATGACCTCGCTGTCTCGTCTCCTTCCCCAAACAAACCAACCAACCAACCTCACTCGACACTCCTCTCAGTGCCTTCTGCAGCGCTCGACAATCGACTCCTGTGCACTATCGACCTGAGTGTCGGATACTAGCATCTATGTTCGTGGGATCACGGATCCCTTACAAACGTAAGGCCTCAAACACTTGCGCACCCGAGAAAAGCTCACAAGAGTTTATTTGACTGATCTTCCTCATCGCCTACAGCCCCTGTCTCGCACCTTCCAACGTCCATCTCCCAATGAAGGAAACACTCCGCAGGAAGCAGTACGTGGATGAAAGGGAGGTTTTTGATGCTGCATGATTTTCGCTCCGACGTCGACCAATAGAGTGCTACTATGCAGGCTTACAATCCCATCCAGTAAGGTGGAGTATTGCCATCGAACTGAACGGAGATTACGTTGAAAAATAAGGAGTTCTAGCCGTGGGGAATAATTTGGTGCACTGGAGTCCTGAAAAAAACCAAACTGATTTCGGAAAAAAAATGTGTTACACTATTTATTGAAAGGCCTCGTAATATTAACGGAAACAAGTGGTGCAAGAGGGCGAATGGACTTTCAAAACAACGCTCGGCGTGCATGTGCTGGAGCTTAAGAAGTTGTGAGCGTGTGGGTGCTATTCTGTCATTCTGCGCAACAGTTTAATCTGAGATGTACCCTTTACCCTGTGGCTCCTGCAAGAAGCAATTTCCACCCCCACACTACTACAGAAGTCAGACAGACGCTCCTAACGTTCTAAAGAGAAATGCCTGAAAAACTTTCAGCAATAAATATCTTCTGGAGTCGTCCGCTGTAAGGAAATGACACAAGAATTCACAAAATTTCTTACGTAACTAGTGGGATACTTGGGTACTGGAGTAATGCTAGTTAGTGTAAGAAAAACATGAAACTAGCGAAAATTATTATTTATTTTGCAAAAATTCCGAGAAATCACAATGGCAGTTATAGTTATGAACTGAAAAAGCTATTTCTGGGTTCTTTTCGGAATGTGAAGTTACCTCTCAAGGATAGGATTCGCTAATGAAATTTCTATACAAAGTTTAAGATTGTCATTGGCTTGGCAGAATGGCTGAGAGGCGCACCTACTCAACTTGAATAATTATCCTTTAGATTGTTGCTAGGTACGGTTGAGGCTGTCGTGTGTGAAATACAGTGAAGTGTACTGTTGTGGAGGAAATGTGGGGCTCGCAAGAGCTGTAGCGAGCAATACCGTACGCTGCAATGACTGCTGTGTGCGCAGCTCGCTGCTGACAAATAAAACTCTCGTTCTATCTGGATTGACCTTCGCCAATCAAACTCTCCCTACCCCTTGATGAAGTCAAGAACTCCTATTCTCCCTTAGTCTAAGTATTGGCGTGGTACACTGGTCAGATCACCAGTCCACCGCGATACCACTAAAAAATTCGCTCGCAGGTGTTTAACTGTAACTCTGTCCATTCACACCGCACAATAAGTGTGGCGGCCAATACAGTGAACAACACTTAATCGCAAGGACTAAATATAGAGTTGCACTTCGATTCGCTTTCAACAGAGGTGCTCTCCCAGTGAAGTACTGAGGAGAGACTTGTTCCTCGCTCTTTGAGTACACGTACGAGCATGCACGCTCTCGTTACGTGTTCTCGCTCCAGGCCTCTCTCCATGACAGACTGAAGGGGTATAACTTTCGGTCTATTCCATTACTCCTTCAGCTCAAGGCATCAGAAATATCGTCTACCAATCAGCATTGCTCTTCTAAAACGGGAGAATGACGTTTCCTTTAAGGTGACCAATCCGGAAATCTGTAGCATCGTTTGCTGTCTCCCTGTGAAAATCTCTGAAACTGCGTGCTCTGTTGTAAAGAATGCGTAGGATGGGCACTCCCACACAACGTGGCGGAATTTACTTTTAAGCTGAACACAGGGTCGTCCTTTCACTCGGGCAAACGCTGTCTGCTCTACAGGCGGTCACCGGCAGACGTAGACAGGTTGGGACCGACCTCCTGACGTGCGATTGCTCTCCTGAACTAAAAGCTCTTGTGACCGTCGTCGTGCCTGTGTGTACGCCAGCCTCTAGTATTTCAATCTCGGAGCGCATTTGCGATTTACCAGTTATTTGCATATCGTTTACATGAATTCATACAACATTGACTTTATCTAATCGAGTTTTGGTTCGAATTAAACGTCTTGATGTGCGGAAAATGATTGTGAGGGCGGAATATGTAAGCAATGAAGGTCAGGAGACCACGACGTCTTACAAAGTTTTTGTAGGCCAGTTTGAGGTTGTTTGCCGGTATGACAGACCACAAGTGGTAAACAGTTGTCGTTTACACTCTGTATAAGCGGGACTGAGACAAATGGGAAATCTGTCAAGCGACGATAGGGGCTGTGAATGGGGAAATCAGTGACTTTGACAAAGACAGCGACAGTTAAAGGCATACGCGACACAAGTGGCCGCTTGGAGTGCCTAGGTCAGAGGGGCGCCCGAGATGCACAAGTGGGACATTTGTACTAGACATCAGAAATGAGCGCCGTTCTCTCACTTTAAACTCGCCAGCGGGTCCTGAGGCGTCATCTACAAAGTCGCCGCCTCCGTGTGCCTGAATGCTCGACTCGGGAGTCTCCGGCGCCGCCCACTTGTCACTTCGGTATGTTGTGGGGAGAAAATGGACCTGACTAGCTCAGAAGGGAGAGCGAGCACACAAGTGCACATGTATAACCACGGATGCCCGGCTTTCCCTCCACGTACGCAAAACGTTTTGAATGATATTTCCGCCGTTAGACTGTAAATTACTACATTCATGCTCATAAATGAAACATAATGCTGATACATGGTGAAACAACGCCCTGGTGGGCGGTTTGCGGGTTTAAATCACCTCAGGGTATCACCATGCGGTGCATTTGACCTGCGGTCGTTGCAAAGTAGCGCTGGCAGTAGTCCACATACGCAGAGGTGTGTTGGTGCATATCAGAGTACGGCGCAGTGAGTAAGTGTGCAGACGTTTTCAGACGTCGTAATGGTGACTGCGTGTTTAAAATGACTCAAAGAACACATATTGATGAAGTTATGAGAGGTAGAATACTATGGCGACTGGAGGCTGGTTAAAAACAGAAAGTTGTCGCACGGGCCCTCCGTGTGCCACAAAGTGCGATCTCAAGATTATGGCAACGATTCCATCAGATAGGAAACGTGTCCAGGCGCTGCAGTACGGGACGCCCACAGTGTACAACACCACAAGAAGACAGATATCTCACCATCAGTGCCCGCAGACGGCCACGGAGTACTGCTGGTAGCCTTGCTCGGGACCTGAACGCTATAGAGGAAAACTTGCGCAACCACAACACGAGACAAATCTACAGGACTTTTCGCAAAGAAGGTCCACGAGTACATACCTAAAAACTTACACTTCAGAAAACAAGATGGGAAACTCGTATTAGGTAATCGAGAAAACTGCCAGGGACTGGCGCGTTATTTCTCTGATCTCCTTAATTGCCCTGAACCTGAAACAAGATTCTCAACACAGGACTGCACCTCCATCCAGAATCACTCGCACCAACGTGTAAAGACTGCCACAAACATATACTTAAATTAAAGAATAATAAGACATCAGGTGAAGATGGCATCATTGCAGAACTGCTAAAGAACCTCGGGCCAAAGTCTTTACAGGAAAATATACAAATAATCACAAGCATCAGGCTAACAGAAAAACTTTCTGAAAACCGGTAATGTGCGCTTAAGCATCCGCTGCACTAGAAAGGTGATGGGGCGAATGTGAGCGAGTACAAATGGATCTCCTTGATCCAAGTCACCAACAAAACTACCTGTGCGTGCTTACTCCAGAGAACACAAGAACAATTGCAACACAAATTTGATGAATACCTGGCAGACTTTCGTCCTAGTCGTTCGTGCACGAAACAGAACTTCAGTCTGATACTATATACACTCCTGGAAATTGAAATAAGAACACCGTGAATTCATTGTCCCAGGAAGGGGAAACTTTATTGACACATTCCTGGGGTCAGATACATCACATGATCACACTGACAGAACCACAGGCACATAGACACAGG
The DNA here is from genome assembly GCF_023898315.1 of Schistocerca nitens. Taxonomy (NCBI): domain Eukaryota; kingdom Metazoa; phylum Arthropoda; class Insecta; order Orthoptera; family Acrididae; genus Schistocerca; species Schistocerca nitens. The sequence goes on along the minus strand of NC_064622.1, from coordinate 145,373,258 downwards.
CAACAGAGCATGCACAATGTCGGCAATAGTACAGTGTATATCCACCTTTCGCAGCAATGCAGGCTGCTATTCTCCCATGGAGACGATCGTAGAGATGCTGGATGTAGTCCTGTGGAACGGCTTGCCATGCCATTTCCACCTGGCGCCTCAGTTGGACCAGCGTTCGTGCTGGACGTGCAGACCGCGTGAGACGACGCTTCATCCAGTCCCAAACATGCTCAATGGGGGACAGATCCGGAGATCTTGCTGGCCAGGGTAGTTGACTTACACCTTCTAGAGCACGTTGGGTGGCACGGGATACATGCGGACGTGCATTGTCCTGTTGGAACAGCAAGTTCCCTTGCCGGTCTAGGAATGGTAGAACGATGGGTTCGATGACGGTTTGGATGTACCGTGCACTATTCAGTGTCCCCTCGACGATCACCAGTGGTGTACGGCCAGTGTAGGAGATCGCTCCCCACACCATGATGCCGGGTGTTGGCCCTGTGTGCCTCGGTCGTATGCAGTCCTGATTGTGGCGCTCACCTGCACGGCGCCAAACACGCATACGACCATCATTGGCACCAAGGCAGAAGCGACTCTCATCGCTGAAGACGACACGTCTCCATTCGTCCCTCCATTCACGCCTGTCGCGACACCACTGGAGGCGGGCTGCACGATGTTGGGGCGTGAGCGGAAGACGGCCTAACGGTGTGCGGGACCGTAGCCCAGCTTCATGGAGACGGTTGCGAATGGTCCTCGCCGATACCCCAGGAGCAACAGTGTCCCTAATTTGCTGGGAAGTGGCGGTGCGGTCCCCTACGGCACTGCGTAGGATCCTACGGTCTTGGCGTGCATCCGTGCGTCGCTGCGGTCCGGTCCCAGGTCGACGGGCACGTGCATCTTCCGCCGACCACTGGCGACAACATCGATGTACTGTGGAGACCTCACGCCCCACGTGTTGAGCAATTCGGCGGTACGTCCACCCGGCCTCCCGCATGCCCACTATACGCCCTCGCTCAAAGTCCGTCAACTGCACATACGGTTCACGTCCACGCTGTCGCGGCATGCTACCAGTGTTAAAGACTGCGATGGAGCTCCGTATGCCACGGCAAACTGGCTGACACTGACGGCGGCGGTGCACAAATGCTGCGCAGCTAGCGCCATTCGACGGCCAACACCGCGGTTCCTGGTGTGTCCGCTGTGCCGTGCGTGTGATCATTGCTTGTACAGCCCTCTCGCAGTGTCCGGAGCAAGTATGGTGGGTCTGACACACCGGTGTCAATGTGTTCTTTTTTCCATTTCCAGGAGTGTACATAGATATACAGTGTGTTGGAAGAATGTCGGACTTTAAACGAACATTTACGTTTATATCTATATATATGTAAACTTTGCTAGCCAGTCCCCATTCAGTTGCGCTCAAATTCCAGCCAAGAAAGAAGTACAATACAGCTTCAGTACGTTAGATGTTACACTACTACATATTGAAGGCGACGTTCCACGTGTCGTCCTAGCATTTGCATGCAATACTGCACTCGTCTCCACACCTCAACTTACGAATTCTTTCAAACATCGTCAGATTATCTTGTGAATCTTGAAAAACCTGTACAGTTTTCTCCCTGGGTTCTTCAACCTTATAAGTAGGACTAGTGTACAGTGTTGGGATAACAGCAGACAGAAAAATTCAGAGTTTTGAGGTCACGTGACCTTGGAGGTCAAGGCACAGGCTATGGTCGATCGACCTATCTACGCTGGTGAGTTAGATGTCGTCTCCTGTCGGCAGCGAAATGTGCCGCTGGGCACCGTGCTTGTACCACATTCCACACCGTTGCGCAAGTGTGGAAGACCGTGGGTGGGATTTAAGCGCAATTAGATGACGAGTTAATCGAAAATTTAATATTTAATGTACATTTATACTAACAAGTATAACACTGCAGGAGCCACCACGAAGGTTGCGTTCACCACACGAACAACAAGCAATCGGGCGTCCCCTGGAAACGACCTAGTCGGCCAATCCTGTAAACACCGGAGCACCAAAACCAAAGATGCCAAAACAGCTCTCCGAAGAGCCCCAAAAAAGGCCTTTATCAAGACCATCACTAGTGACAACTTCCTGCAATATTGAAGGCCTATCTGTAAATGTTGTTGTTGTGGTCTTCAGTTCTGAGACTGGTTTGATGCAGCTCTCCTTGCTACTCTATCCTGTGCAAGCTTCTTCATCTCCTAGTTACTACTGCAGCCTCCATCCTTCTGAATCTGCTTATTGTATTCATCTCTTGGTCTCCCTCTACGATTTTTACCCTCCACTCTGCCCTCCAACACTAAATTGGTGATTCCTTGATGCCTCAGAACATGTCCTACCAACCGATCACTTCTTCTAGTCAGGTTGTGCCACAAACTTCTCTTCTCCCCAATCCTATTCAATACCTCCTCATTATTTATGTGATCTACCCATCTAATCTTCAGCATTCTTCTGTAGCACCACATTTCGAAAGCTTCTATTCTCTTCTTGTCTAAACTATTTATCGTCCATGTTTCACTTCCATACATGGCAACACTCCATCCAAATACTTTAAGAAACGACTTCCTGGCACTTCAATCAATACTCGATGTTAACAAATTTTTCTTCTTCAGAAACGCTTTCCTTGCCATTGCCAGTCTACATTTTATATCCTCTCTAGTTCGACCATGATCAGTTATCTTGCTCCCGAAATAGCAAAACTCCTTTACTACTTTAAGTGTCTCATTTCCTAATCTAATTCCCTCAGCATCACCAGACTTAATTCGACTACATTCAATTATCCTCGTTTTGCTTTTGTTGATGTTCATCTTATATCCTCCTTTCAGGACACTGACCATTCCGTTCAACTGTTCTTCCAAGTCCTTTGCTGTCTCTGACAGAATTACAATGTCATCGGCGAACCTCAAAGTTTTTAATTCTTCTCCATGGATTTTAATACCTACTACAAATTTTTCTTTTGTTTCCTTCACAGCTTGCTCAATATACAGACTGAATAACATCGGGGAGAGGCTACAACCCTGTCTCACTCCCTTCCCAGTCACTGCTTCCCTTTCGTGTCCCTCGACTCTTATAACTGCCATCTGGTTTCTGTAGAAATTGTAGATAGCCCTTCGCTCCCTGTACTTTACCCCTGTCACCTTCAGAATTTGAATGAGAGTATTCCAGTCAACATTGTCAAATCTACAAATGCTAGAAACGTAGGTTTGCCTTTCCTTAACCTAGCTTCTAAGATAAGTCGTAGCGTCAGTATTGCCTCACGTGTTCCAACATTTCAACGGAATCCAAACTGATCTTCCCCGAGGTCGGCTTCTATTAGTTTTTCCATTCGTCTGTAAAGAATTCGCATTAGTATTTTGCAGCGGTGACTTATTAAACTGATAGTTCGGTAATTTTCGCATCTGCCAACACCTGCTTTCTTTGGGATTGGAATTGTTATATTCTTCTTGAAGTCTGAGGGTATTTCGCCTGTCTCATACATCTTGCTCACCAGATGATAGAGTTTTGTCAGGACTGGCTTTCCCAAGGCTGTCAGTAGTTATCTGTACATAAAGAAATTTTATTATCTGACATGTGCAAATGGAACAACTGTGATGTTTTAGTGTTACAAGAAACACACAGAGCACCAACTAGCCATAGACCAAAAATACAGGGCATGAAATTAGTTCTTGAGAGACCACACGAAAAGTACGGAAGTGCTATATTTGTGAAACCGAATTTAGACGTATGCTCCTGTGCTTTGACCTGCGAAGAAAATATAACAATTTTAACTATTGAGCTACATTTATGTACTGTAACATCCGTGTATAAACCACCCAGTGCGAGGTTCAGATTTACGGAGCCTGGAAATTTCCATTCAAAAATCATTAAAGTTTACTAGGAGATTTTAACCGTCACGGTCTCGCATGGGGCTATAAAGAGACAAATGACGATAGCGAAATGCTGGAGATCTGGGCAGACCAGGCTAAACTGAAATTGATACATGCCCCAAAGTTGCCTGCATCATATAACAGCGGAAGATGGAAACGAGGATATAATCCAGATAACACCTTTGTCTCCGAGAAGGTATCCCTGCAAACTGTAAAGCAAATCGAGGACCCAATTCTAAGATCGCAACACAGAGCAATAACTTGCTGCATTACGGCAGTAATCAAATCAGATGCAATGCCCTTCAAGAGACGCTTCAAAAACGCTCATTGGGAACTCTTCACAGAGGACCTTGATAAGGAGATCTTTGAAATTAAACCAGAAGTACAATCATATGAAACTTTTATTGGCCTCGTCAAGAAAATCTCTCGACGGCGCATACCTAGAGGGTGCCGCACTCAGTATATCGCTGGACTCAATGGTAGCAGCAAGGAAGCTCTGAAAAAGTATGAAGAACTGTACAAAAGGACCCCCTCTCAGAGGAAACGATCCAGGCAGGTGAGTTACTGATGTCTGGTATCTCCGAAGCGAGAAAGGAAAAGTGGTGCAACCTCCTACAAGAGACGGACATGAAGCACAGCAGTAGGAAGGCATGGAAACTGCTCAAAAGTCTCAGCAACGACCCAACAGAACCACAACCACATTACAATGAAGTTACACCTGATCAGATAGCTCACCAACTGCTGATGAATGCAAAAGCTAAAAGGAAGAACAGGAATGGCAAAATCAAAAGAAAATTGAACGAGGAGATTAGCTTCCTAGCTCGCCCGTTCTTCATTCAGGAGCTACAAGACGCCATCAACAATTTTGGACCGAGAGTACAAGCATGGATCCTAGAGCTAATGAATAACTGTATTATAACAGTGTAAATTCCTAAACTGTGGAGGAAAGCTCGGGTTGTTGCGTTACTAAAACCAGGGAAAGACCCAGCTGAAGCTAAAAACTTCCGGCCTGTCTCACTGCTTTGTCATCTATTTAAAGTGCTGGAGCGAATGATCCTCAAACGCATAGCTGATTATGTGGAGAAAGCCATCATTAACGAACAAGTTGGATTTCGACCAGGAAAATCATGCAGTGGCCAAATCCTTAATCTCACACAGTACATCGAAGACGGCTGTCAGAGAGGAGAAGTAACTGGGGTCGCATTCCTGGATCTCAGTGCCGCATATGACACAGTTAACCATAAGTCGCTTACCCAGAAAGTGTATAATGTCACTAAGGACTACACCCTTTCTATGTTCGTGCAATGCATGGTACAGAACAGACGCTACTATGTAACCTTACAATCTAAAAACAGCCGATGGAGGACACAGAAAAATGGACTTGCACAGGGTAGTGTCTTGGCTCCAATATTATTTAACATCTATACGAATGACCTTCCCATCAGCCACCAGACACGAATGTTCATTTGCGCCGATGATGCAGCAGTGGCCATACCTTTGAACAAGTGGAGGAGAATCTCACAGGAGCCTTAACAGAACTTGCTACCTATTACGAAGGCAATAATCTCAAACCAAACCCTAGTAAATCTCAAGTATCCGCCTTCCATCTTAGGAACAAACAAGCCAAACGCAAACTCCGAGTCATGTGGCAAGGGGAAGAGCTGAAGCATACAAACAGCCCAAAATACCTGGGAGTAACATTGGACAGAGCGCTTACTTTTAAGCAGCACTGTCACAACACGAAAAAAAAGGTCTGTGCCAGGAACAACATACTGCGGAAGCTAACAGGTTCATCGTGGGGAGCCCAACCACACGTTTTGCGCACCACGGGTCTGGCGCTGAGTATCTCAGCAGCGGAATAGGCGGCGCCAGTTTGGTGGAACTTTGCTCACACTAAACAAGTTGACGTCGCCGTAAACGAAACAGTACGTATTGCCACAGGATGCCTCAAACCAACTCCCAAAGACAAAATTTATCCCATCATAGGCATAGCACCACCCACTATCCGCAGACAAGCAGCCGCCGAGATCGAAAGATCAAAACAAAAGAATGATTCTCGACATTCGATGCATATACACCGAAAACGTGTCCGGCTGAAATCCCGCAGGAGTTTCATTGAAACTACTGAAGAGCTCGCCACCAAGCCCGTCGCAAGGCGGCTGTCTCTTTGGGAAGAAATGGTGCCACACTCCACAATGGAACTACTTGAGGAGGGATCTGCAGGATTTCAACTACCTTTTACAACTTGGAGGTCATTAAACCGGCTGCGCACTGGAGTAACTGGGTGCAAATCAAACCTATTTAAATGGGGCTACAATGATAGCGACAGGTGTGAATGCGGAGCAATACAGGACTTGGACCACCTATTGATTTGCCGAGATATGTCTTTAACATGCACTAAAGACGATATTTTGAAAGTCAGTGACAAAGCAACCAACGTTGCTAATTACTGGGAAGGGAAGATATAATTGGTGCATCCGTATACGGAAGAAGAAGAAGAAACAAGTGCAATACTTCGTACTGAAGTCAATGGCCGCTCGTAAGTACACGTGTGCAATTATCTCGCGAACTTCGTTTGTGGATCTGTATTTACTGGAAAATTTTTTTGCTCTGTTTTCATGCAATTTCACCCATGTTAGTTTTTTCTATTATTTGTGATCCACCCTCTACACACTGCTCAAAGATTTAGGGTAAAACATGTATGACGTCCTTTATGTTAAATCTGTTCTCGTATAGGCGGTACCTGTGGTCACACTGCTTAGCTTTCAAAGTATGAAGTAACTTACGTCATTCGCCATCTATCGGCTGTGTTACGCTTTACATTGTCGAGTGACCCTTCAGAAGGAAGAGTGTACCGCTGTCCCAGTGTTCTCTAGCGAGGTACACAGACGGCAGCTGTCACTTGGGGTCGTTGCATTGATCCAAGCACATGCTGTTCGACATCGTATTGCATAGCAGTTTGCAAGGGCGGCCTGTTTGATCCAAGAATGATCGACTTTCCTTTGTGGTGCTGCAGATGCCAGTGCTTCTGCATCTGTCATCCATTGGTTGTGGATAAGCTACAGAGAAACAGATCAGTACACAAGGCGAATTGGTCAAAGTTGCCGGCGCATTACAGCCTCGCGTGAAGACCGATCTCTGGCCCTCCCTGCGTTGCGACGTCGTTTGGCTACTGCCACAGCACTGCAAGACGATCTCAGGACGGCCATTGGAACCGCTGCGTCCAATCGGGCTGTAAAGAATAGATTACGAACTAGGGTTTTTTGACTCAGGTGTTCTGTTCGAGTAACTCACTTGACACGACTCCATCTCGCAACTCGCCGTTAGTTCTGCCGTTCCCATGGTGACTGGCAACTTCGTCGCTGGCGATATGTATTATTCACAGACGAGTCGAGATATCCTCTGACGCAAGATGATGGCCGTGTTCGTGTGTAGTGACGATCTGTGAACACTACCTGCCAGATATTGTCCAGAAAATCGATAGATGCGGCCTAGGTTCTGTGATGGTGTGGGGAGGGTCAGTGTTGACAGCCCTAAAGATCAATAGTCGCCTTGCCGCCAGGCAGTACATTGACTCTGGTCAGGGCTCATGTGGTGGGCGTCAGCAAGGATGTCTTGCGAAGACCGAACACTGAAGAAATGGAATGGCAGGTGGTGAGTCCCGACCGAAACTCCATCGTGATAACGTGGGACTTGCTTGAGAGACGTGTTCGTAGTTGTCCTGTTCCCCCCCACACACTCTCCAAGAACTCTCATTGAATAATGGAAGCGGATACCACAGGCGATCTTCGTAGACTTATAAGGGACATGCCACGTAGGTGTCAGACGGTGATAAACCCTCATTGAGGGCAAACACGTTATTGAAGCACTCAGAGTCCAATGAAAACCACCTACGATGACAGGGAGAATGATTGTTTACACCCTGTTTTCGACCCTTGTCGGACATTTCAGTTCTTGTTATCTAAATGAACCAGGATGCAATGAGGTTTTGTTGTGTACTAAATTTATGAAAGATAAAGGTATATGCTGGTAACATACCAAGTTCTCAATTATTGCTCACTGGAGTATGGCAGATGCCCAAAGTCAAGTTCCCCTAATTCTTTTGAGCTGTATATACAAAAACAAAACATATATAGTTAAATAAATAATAAAACTCGTGTGGCTCGCAGCTTGTCGCAAATACTTTCATCTAACACCATTTCATTGAGGGGTATCAAATGCCTCAAATGGCTCTAAGCACTATGGGACTTAACATCTGCGGTCATCAGTCCCCTAGACTTAGAACTACTTGAACCTGACTAACCTAAGGACATCACACACATCCGTGCCCGAGGCAGGATTCGAACCAGCAACCGTAGCAGCAGCGCGGATCCGGACTGAAGTGCCTAGAACCGCTCGGCCACAGCGGCCGGCTATTGAGGGGTGTGTCAGCTTAAATTGGCGTTGTCACTTTGTAATCGAATCTAGCTCCACCGCGTGAAAAGCTGAATGCTATCTTTCAGCTATGGAGGCGGACAACTATATTTTGACATTAGTGGAATGAGTAAAAGATCAAAAAAGCCAATAAATATCTATGGTAACGGTGGGAGAGGGTCAAATAAAATGTTGCCAGTATGAAAACTGTTGCCAAAGTAGCCCTGAGCAAAAGACAGACTGTTATGGCCTGACGCCCGGGAACGAGCAGCTTGGAAACGGCGAAAGAGATAGGTTCTTCGCGTGCTACTGTCGTGAGGATCTATGGAAAGTGGATATGGCGGCAGAGAACAATGCCAGTGCATGGTGTTTCGGAGCACTCCGTCCAACGCACATTGTTGAACGTGGCGAAGCAGCAGACGACTCTTACGTGGTACCGAGTTGACCCAAGGAAACCGTCAATTAAGATTGTAGTCGACACGGAATTATCGAGGTTGAACTGTGGATCAATATAAACGTATCGGTTGGATGAATCATGTTACTTGTTGCATTAAGTCGATAGCCGTCATGGGTGATCTTAGAAATTTATCCAAGACGGGACAAAATTCTATAATTGCCATCCTTTATGTAAATGATTCGATGAGCTTGATAGCGTGTCGAGTTTGAGCAACTGAATTTGACAATAAGTGCAAGAAACGTATTCTATTTCAAACATTTGATTGTTAATAAACAATTTTTATGTAGATTACTTTGTTTCTTAAAAAAAGGAAGCGTATTTCACTAGCCTATTCGAAGTCCATCGTTATTACATTATTAATGTGAATGTGGACGCCACATTCGACGTTTCCAATGAGTTAGAAAATGTTCACAAAAGTATTTTTATTCGTATACTAATAATGTTGGGTTCATAATGAAAACTAAACATCAGAAATAGGAAAAAAATGTGATTGCTCATGAAATTCTGTTAGCTAACAATAACTGTAGCCTGAATAAATGCCAGTGATTAATATTCCGCAGATATGACTAACAGATAAGTTTTAAAAAAAGTTGATGCCATCTATAGCACTTTTGTAAAAGTTAGCATTTGATCAGGTCATTGGATTTATGCATTATTTTTATGTCTTCTGTTTCTCAATGCTGAGTGGTATAATAAAAGTTGACACAGATGTGTTTTTAAAGCCATATCTGTTTAAGTTGTATGGGTGATTCGATTACGAATGTTGAGAATCCTCCCAAAACAACCCTCAGATGGGCCGTCAGAACCTACCTTTAACATGTTATTTTAAAGTAGTTCACAGCCACTGCTGATCATTTCATTCAAAACTACTCTTAACAATTAAAGGTTCTGACACGTTATTTTGAAGTCAGACCAGTTGGACGGAAAAATTCGTATCTCCATGATTGTGTGCTGCAGTTTGTTTCACTCCATACAGCAAGGAACCATCTTCTAGAGATGTCATCTTTTCAGCCTTTAAGCTTCACACCTTTTTTGAGTGCATAAATGAAGTATCGATTAACGCACGTAAAACATACTACGGCAGTGTCCCACTACAGTCTCTTTGCCGCGAATGTAGTCTCAGCATACTTTCAGGGTCATTTTTCTACACAGATAAATGGTAAACTACGGCTGTGGTTAAGTTGTGCAGCGAGGGGAGGGTAACTGGGACCATGTTTACTTTGTGATGGGTGTTCACCATTCCCTTCCTGCAACTGCAAAAGGTATGTATGAGGAACAGACAGAGATAACACTTGGGACCCTATTTCGGCAATTTTCTGTAAATGTTTACATCATCATTACTGAAAAACAGCACCGAAACCGCCGCCATGGAAAGAAATTGGTGTAATTTACCATGAACAGCCTAAACTCAAATAAAACGAAGTAATGAACTGATGTAACACTTGCTAAAGCCACAGTGTTTCTCGTTACATTCGGTGATGCTAAAAATTCTAGTAGAATCACAGACCATCGTTTGCAGAAATCTGTGAATATTCTGTAGTGAATAAAGTCTGTATCTATACTACAGGAGGGGGTGTGTCCCTCCTCTTGCACCCTTACGTACACCTGTAGTGGTCACGTTGCAACACCCTCAGTGGCATTGTAGCGAGAAGGAAGTACTTCTCTGGGTGGTATCACTAACCTGGTGTCTTGCTGCTTCGGTAAGTCCCTCGTAGCTCAGTAGTAGCGCTCAGTCGCCAGGTTCCATGTAGGTGGTGATCCTGCTGAAGTGGAGTGCTTAGGGATGCCAGTTGTTAATTGTCAACAACGTTCGTGCCATACTTGTTTTAATATAGAAATTGCTTTGTCACAAATGTCACAGAATCAGAATTTGTAATATACTGGTTCTGGACTACGCCGTTCTATTCGACCCTTTACACACATTAACACAGTTTCCTGACTTTACATAATGATAGACACTGCCCACGACACGTGGCGTTCTGATAACTAATACCTTCACTTGAAATCTTGTTTAACAGCTGAGATATGCATTCGTGACCGTTCTTTTAGAGCCGCCCCGATTACTCGACCGTGCGTTTTAAGTGACTCCTCGTGACTAACTCGCCCTGTCTTCCCGAAGGAAAAGACAGACCTCCCTTTCTCCCTCAGCCAATAAGGACACTTGTGTCGTTTCGTATATATATATATATATATATATATATATATATATATATATATATATATATATATATAGGGTGTTACAAAAAGGTACGGCCAAACTTTCAGGAAACATTCCTCACACACAAAGAAAGAAAAGATGTTATGTGGACATGTGTCCAGAAACGCTTAATTTCCATGTTAGAGCTCATTTTAGTTTCGTCAGTATGTACGTACTTCCTCGATTCACCGCCAGTTGGCCCAATTGAAGGAAGGTAATGTTGACTTCGGTGCTTGTGTTGACATGCGACGCATTGCTCTACAGTACTAGCATCAAGCACATCAGTACGTAGCATCAACAGGTTAGTGTTCATCACGAACGTGGTTTTGCAGTCAGTGCAATGTTTACAAATGCGGAGTTGGCAGATACCCATTTGATGTATGGATTAGCACGGGGCAGTAGCCGTGGCGCGGTACGTTTGTATCGAGACAGATTCCAGAACGAAGGTGTCCCGACAGGAAGACGTTCGAAGCAATTGATCGGCGTCTTAGGGAGCACGGAACATTACAGCCTATGACTCGCGACTGGGGAAGACCTAGAACGTCGAGGACACCTGCAATGGACGAGGCAGTTCTTCGTGCAGTTGACGATAACCCTAATGTCAGCGTCAGAGAAGTTGCTGCTGTACAAGGTAACGTTGACCACGTCACTGTATGGAGAGTGCTACGGGAGAACCAGTTGCTTCCGTACAATGTACAGCGTGTGCAGGCACTTCCAGCAGCTGATTGGCCTCCACGGGTACACTTCTGCGAATGGTTCATCCAACAATGTGTCAATCCTCATTTCAGTGCAAATGTTCTCTTTACGGATGAGGCTTCATTCCAACGTGATCAAATTGTAAATTTTCACAATCAACATGTGTGGATTGACGAGAATCCGCACGCAATTGTGCAATCACGTTATCAACACAGATTTTCTGTGAACGTTTGGGCAGGCATTGTTGGTGATGTCTCGATTGGGCCCCATGTTCTTCCACCTACGCTCAATGGAGCACGTTATCATGATTTCATACGGGATACTCCACCTGTGCTGCTAGAACATGTGCCTTTACAAGTACGACACAACATGTGGTTCATGCACGATGGAGCTCCTGCACATTTCAGTCGAAGTGTTCGTACGCTTCTCAACAACAGATTCGGTGACCCATGGATTGGTAGAGGCGGACCAATTCCATGGCCTCCACGCTCTCCTGACCTCAACCATCTTGACTTTCATTTATGGGGGCATTTGAAAGCTCTTGTCTACGCAACCCCGGTACCAAATGTAGAGACTCTTCGTGCTCGTATTGTGGACGGCTGTGGTACAATACGCCATTCTCCAGGGCTGCGTCAGCGCATCAGGGATTCCATGAGACGGAGGGTGGATGCATGTATCCTCGCTAAAGGAGGACATTTTGAACATTTCCTGTAACAAAGTGTTTGAAGTCACGCTGGAACGTTCTGTTGCTGTGTGTTTCCATTCCATGATTAATGTGATTTGAAGAGAAGTAATAAAATGAGCTCTAACATGGAAAGTAAGCGTTTCCGGAGACATGTCCACATAACATATTTTCTTTCTTTGTGTGTGAGGAATGTTTGCTGAAAGTTTGGCCGTACCTTTTTGTAACACCGTATATATATATATATATATATATATATATATATATATATATATATATATATATATATTGGATTGGTAGAGGCGGACCAATTCCATGGCCTCCACGCTCTATATATATCGAAACCTTCAGCCAAAGGGCGTTCAGATCGCTGTTGCTAGGCGGACCTGACGTCACGTTTGCGGACATTGTGACGGAAGTTTGTCTCGGAACACTGTCTCAGATTGTAAGATCCTACTCCCAAATAGTCGGATCTTGTCCCTACTAAGGTTGCACAACATTGCCTCCTATGATTTCATCACTAATGCTCCTTGCTAACGCTTAATTGTTAAATGTACATGTAGCCTGGCTGCTACTGAGCATTCCCGAACGCATAAATATGCATAATACTTGGCTTAAACACGTGAAGGGAAGGCATATATGCATTACAGTGTCTGGATGCTCCATCATCCAGACAGTCAGCTGTTCGAAAGACGCAAGTTGCTTTGGATGCAGGCCACCGTAAGAAAATTCACCCGGGCTTGCATGGGACCTGCGGAAATAATCGAAGGCGTCTCGATAGCTGTGGATTACGTGAAGATTATTGCGGACCATCTGCATCCTCTCCTGGTTGATGTCCTCCCCGAAGATTTTGGTACCTTCCAGTACGATAACTGTCCGTGTCACAAGTCCAGACTCGTGCTGCAGTGATTTGAGAAGCATGTTAATGAATTCAAGTTGTTGCCTTGACCACCAAATTCACCTTATCTGAATCCGATGGACAGTCCGTAATTTACGGGGATTACGTGATCTGTGAGTACACACGCATTGCATATACTTCCGGAAACCTACCAACGACTTGTGGAATCCAAGCCAAACAAAACGCTGCACCATTTTGTCTCAAAGGTGGACCAATGAACTATAAAGATGGCCGTTTAATGTATTCTTTTAAGTATAACTGCAACTGTGATTTAAATTGACGATTTATGTGGGAATAGATATGCAGCCAGACGCTTTTTTGGATTTTTGATACGATTTATTGTACCGCTAACTTGTTTCCGAGCCACTGCAGGCTCATCATCAGATGGAGTTGTTGTGAGCGTGTGGGTTGCTTTTATTCTGTTATAATGCGCAACAGATTGATCTGAGATGTTCCCTTTACCCTGTGGCTCCTGCAAGATGCAATTTCCACTCCCACACTACTACAGAAGTCAGACAAACGCTCCTAACGTTCTAAAGAGAAATGCCTGAAAAACTTTCAGCAATAAATATCTTCTGGATTCGTCCGCCATAAGGAAACGGCACAAAAATTCACAAAATTTCTTATGTAATTAGTGGGATACTTGGGTACTGGAGTAGTGCTAGTTAGTGTAAGAAAAATATGAAACTAACGAAAATTATTATTTATTTTGCAAAAATTCTGAGAAATCGCAATGACACTTTTAGTTATGAATTGAACAAGTTATATCCTGGTTCTTGTCGGAATGTGAAGTTACCTCTCAAGGATAGGATTCGCTAATGAAATTTCTATACAAAGTTTAAGATAGTTATTGACTTGGCAGAATCACTGAGAGCCGCGCCTACTCAACTTGAATAATTATCCGTTAGAATGTGCTAGGTATGGTTGAGGCTGTTGTGTGTGAAATGTAGTGAAATGTACTGTTGTGGAGGAAATATGGGGCTCACAAGAGCTGTAGCACACAATACCGTAAGCTGCTATGACTGCTGTCTGTGCTGCTCGCTGCTGAAAAATAAGATTCGTTCTATCTGGATTGACCTTCGCCAATCAATCTCTCCCTACACCTTGATGAAGTCAAATACTCCTATTTGCCCCTAGTATAACTATTGGCGTGGTACACCGGTCAGATAACCAGTCCACCGCGATGCCACTCAAAAGTTCGCTCGCAGGCCTTTAACTATAACTCTGTCTGTTCACACCGCACAATAAGTGTGTTGGCCAACACGGTGAACAACGCTTAATCGCAAGGATTCAATATAGAGTCGCACTTCGATTCGCTCTCGACAGAGGTGCTCTCCCAGTGAAGTACTGAAGAGAGACTTGTTCCTCGCTCTTTGACTACATGTACGAGCGCGCACGCTTTTGTTACATGTTCTCGGTCCAAGAACGACAACAGAACGGCCCCTCTCCACGCCAGACGTGAAGGAGTAAATATTTTGGTCTCTTCCATTACTCCTTCAGCTCAAGGCGTCAGAAATATCGTCTGCCAATCAGCATTGCTCTTCAAAAACGGGAGAATGACGTTTCGTTTAAGGCGACCAATCCGGAAATCTGTAGTATCAGCGTTTGGCGTTTGCTGTCTCCCTGTGAAAATCTCTGAAACTGCGTGCTGTGTGTAAAGAATGCGTAGGCTGGCCACTCCCACACAATGTAGCGGAATTTGCTTTCAAGCCGAACACGGAGTCGTTCCCCCTTTTCATTCGGGCCAACGCTGTCTACCCTATGGGCGGTCACTGGCCGACGTAGATAGGCTGGGTCGTCCTCTGAAGGGACCGGCCCCCTGGCATGCGGTCTGCCTCTCTTGAACTAAAGGCTCCTGTGACCATTGTATCTGGAATGTATGTGTGTACGCCAGCCTCGAGTATTTCAACCACGGTGCGCTTACTTGTTATTTGCATATTGTTTACATAAATTCATACAACATTGACTTTATCTTATCGAGTTTGGGTTCGAATGAAGCGTCTTGATGTGCGGAATATGATTGTGAGGGCGGTATATGTAAGCAATGAAGGTCAGGAGACCACAATGTCTGACAATGTTGCAGAAGCATTATATTCTGAGGTGACAAGAGTCACGGTATATCGATATGCACATATACGGGTGACGGAAGTATCGCGTACGCTTGATGTAAAACGGCAGTGCATCGGCAGAGCTGTCCTTTGTAGTTTGGTGATTCATTGGAAAATGTTTCTGACGAGGCCGCACCAGGGGAATTTACAGGCTCTGAATGCGGAATGGTAGCTCGACCTATACGCATGAGACATTCTAGTTGACAAATGTTTAAGAAATTCATTATTTCGGGATCCACAGTGTCAAGAGTGTGCCGAGAATATCACATTTCAGGCATTGCCTCTCACCACAGACAACGCAGCCGCCGACGGCCTTCACTTAACGACCGAGGGCAGCAGCGTTTATGATAGCTGTCATTGTTAACAGAACAGCAACATCGCGTGAAATAAGCTCAAAAATTAATATGGACGTTCGTCTAACATATCCGTTTGGACAGTACGGCAAAATTTGGCGTTAATAGGCTATGACAGTAGAAGACCGAGGTGCGTGCCTTTCGTGTCAGCACGAAGTCGCCTGTAGCATCTCTCCTGGACTCGTGACGTCATCGATTGTACCAAAGACGACTGGTCAGATGAACCCCGATTTCGGATGGTAAGAGTTGATGGTAGGGTTTGAGTGTGACGCAGACGCCACAAGGCCAAGGACCCAAGTTGTGAAAAAGGCACCGTACAACTCGGTGGTGGTTCCGTAATGGTGTGGGCTGTGTTCATATGGAATGGACTGGGGCCTCTGGTCCAAGTGAAACCGGTCATTGACTGTAAACGGTTACGTTCAGCTACACTACTGGCCATTAAAATTGCTACACCACGAAGATGACGTGCTACAGACGCGAAATTTAACCGACAGGAAGAAGATGCTGTGATATGCAAATGATTAGCTTTTCAGAGCATTCACACAAGGTTGGCGCCGGTGGCGACAACTACAACGTGCTGACATGAGCAACCGATTTCTCATACACAGACAGCAGTTAACTGGCGCTGCCTGGTGAAACGTTGTTGTGATGCCTCGTGTAAGGAGGAGAAATGCGTGCCATCACGTATCCGAGTTTCATAAAGGTCGGATTATAGCCTGTCGCGATTGCGGTTTATCGTATCGCGACATTCCTACTCGCGTTTGTCGAGATCCAATGACTGTTAGCAGAATATGGAATCGGTGGGTTCAGGAGGGTAATACGGAACGCCGTCCTGGATCCCAACGGACTCGTATCACTAGCAGTCGAGATGACAGGCATCTTATCCGCATGGCTGTAACGGATCGCGCAGCCACGTCTCGATCCCTGAGTCAACAGATGGGGACGTTTGCAAGACAACAACCATCAGTTCGACGACGTTTGCAGCAGCATGACTATCAGCTCGGAGACCATGGCTGCGGTTACCCTTGACGCTGCATCACAGACAGGAGCGCCTGCGATGGTGTACTCAACGACGAACCTGGGTGCACGAATGGCGAAACGTCTGTTTTTCGGATGAATCCAGGTTCTGTTTACAGCATCATGATGGTAGCATCCGTGTTTGGCGATATCGCGGTGAACGCACATTGGAAGCGTGTAATCGTCATCGCCATACTGGTTACACGTCTCGGTCACCTCTTGTTCGCATTGACGGTACTTTGAACAGTGGACGTTACATTTCAGGTGTGTTACGACCCGTGGCTCTACCCTCATTAGATCCATGCGAAACCCTACATTTCGGCAGGAAAATGCACGACCGCATGTTGCAGGTCATGTACGGGCCTTTCTGGATACTGAAAATGTTCGACTGCTGACCCGGCCAGGACATTCTCCAGATCTCTCACCAATTGAAAACGTCTGGTCAATGGTGGCCGAGCAACTGGCTAGTCACAATACGCCAGTCACTACTCTTGCTGAACTGTGGTATCGTGTTGAAGCTGCACGGGCAGCTGTACCTGTACACGCCATCCAAGCTCTGTTTGACTCAATGCCCAGGCGTATCAAGGCCGTTATTACGGCCAGAGGTGGTTGTCCTGGGTACTGATTACTCAGGATCTATGCACCCAAACTGCGTGAAAATGTAATCACGTATCAGTTCTTGTATAATATATTTGTCCAATGAATAGCCGTTTATCATCTGCATTTCTTCTTGGTGTAGCAATTTTAACGGCCTGTAGTGTATGTGTTTTCGGGCCACTGCAGGCTCCTCATCGGATGGAGACGATGCAAGAACATTATATCGTGGACAAAGTGTAGCTAGATACTGCGGTGAGGGTGCTGTCAAAAATGACGGAAATTTAGCTACCGGTGTAGAAGCGTTTATGGAACGGAAAAGTGGTTATGTTCCTGGTACTTACAGTGCATTGCACCGTGATGCGGTGTTGGTAGAAAACATGCTAATCATACACTAAATCGTATCAAATTCCAAGAAATCGACTGGTTGCATATTTATTCCCACATAAATCGTCAAAATATTTTGGTTCATCACTGTGTATAGGAAGAATCATTTCTTAGAACGGAAGTTTTTCCTTGTACAGAGAAATTCAAAACGACTATAACTATGTAATGTAAAGCGATACATTGATAGTGTATAAGAAAGTTAGAAGTTCCAATCGTTAGACAAGCGTAATCAACGGAAATTATGTTATGTCAGTGTTAGAAGCTATGGCGAAAGATACATTTTCTTAGCAAGAGGCCAACTTCCACGTAAGTTGCAAGATCAATCCGTACAACATTCGAATGCAGGGAATAAAGATGCCTTTCTGTGTTCCTAAACATTAGAGTGACTCAGCAAAAGCTAATATGTCCTGTGCAATGCCATTCAAAAAATTGTACGGCCCATTTTTCCATACCGGGAATGTGTTTCAACAAACGTTTTTATGTTTGAGCAATAAGTGACGCTATAGCTTAACAGTGATTCCACCGATTACATCGTTCAACAAGATGACGCCAGTAGCCACAAACCAGAAACAATTTTTCATTTTCATAAGTCTACGCTCGTCAGGAATACACCTTGTTTCGATTCGGAACACCCAGATAAATTTCGATATATATGTACTGTCCTCTGGGGTTTCAGCCTATTCCCCACTGCGTTTTATGCTAACGTTGACATGCATTGTAGCATTCCTTGGTGGCCTTTAAAGCTTAACAGCGCACAGCATTTCATTGGCATAACGTCTTTCCCTTTTCTGTTTTGTGCCATACCTCCAAAGAATACTGTTTCTTATGTCTTTGCCAATTTTACTGATACAATAGCACATTCAGTATGCGAACTTTCAATCAAATTGAAACGTGTTTTGTGCCATATCTCCAAAGAATACTGTTTCTTATGTCGTTGCCAATTTTACTGATACAATAGCACTTTCAGTATGCGAACTTTCAATCAAATTGAAACGAAGGCGTGGCGGCCCTCAACTACATACCATCCGATTACGAGTTGCAATATTTAAAAGGTTTGGCTGGTTTCGTCCTCTAGGGGTTGGGATACGTAGTTGCCGCATTTCAAGCCAAATGCTGTTGAGTCTACAGAATACAATATTAATATGCACATGGATCAAATGGTTCCTATAACTCGGCAATTGCGAATGTAACGTAGAAATTTATGAATGAAAGATTGCAATGAATAAAATCTGCAGGCACTATCTTAACGAGTACGATAGTAGAAGTACTTTTGAGAATGTGGTATATTTCTTCAAAACACTTGTTGGTGTCGATGGACCAGCAATCAAATAAAATATAAGATGAATAACAGGGAAACAATAGAGTCCTAATTCACGTAATTAGTTGTGAACAACAACATAGCTCGCGAGATATTCACTTCTGAACGCATGCTACGTCTTCACTGTAGAAGTCACGGAAATCTCAAAAGTGCACAAGTCAGCACTACGAAATATTTCTAGCCGCCGCAACCATGCGCAAACCGCTCCACACTCTCCAAGTCCCTCTCGCGCCGTCGCGTCCAGCACTTCTCATGTCCTGTGCCATACTGTCCCTCGCGCCGCCCTGTCCAGAACTCCCCCTCCATTCACTTCGGTAGCCGCCTCTCTTAGTAATGAGCTCTGTGATTGGCGATAGCGCTTCTGTCATGTCTACAAGCCAATGCACACTCACAAACATTTTGAAACACTTTCGAATACTGGATTTACATTTAAATAACTTGAAATTAAATAAATATTCCTACGGCTGGACCATAAACACGCTCCGACACACATTATTAGATACATAAACAAATTAAATAAACATATATCAAAGGAATAGAACAAAAGGTAGGCCAGTAGCCTAATGTCTCTGTGCTTTCTAAAACACAGCAAATAGTTAACCAATTTCTTCATGAACAGTATATATCGGATATAAACAAAAACATAGACAAATAATTATACACTCCTGGAAATTGAAATAAGAACACCGTGAATTCATTGTCCCAGGAAGGGGAAACTTTATTGACACATTCCTGGGGTCAGATACATCACATGATCACACTGACAGAACCACAGGCACATAGACACAGGCAACAGAGCATGCACAATGTCGGCACTAGTACAGTGTATATCCACCTTTCGCAGCAATGCAGGCTGCTATTCTCCCATGGAGACGATCGTAGAGATGCTGGATGTAGTCCTGTGGAACGGCTTGCCATGCCATTTCCACCTGGCGCCTCAGTTGGACCAGCGTTCGTGCTGGACGTGCAGACCGCGTGAGACGACGCTTCATCCAGTCCCAAACATGCTCAATGGGGGACAGATCCGGAGATCTTGCTGGCCAGGGTAGTTGACTTACACCTTCTAGAGCACGTTGGATGGCACGGGATACATGCGGACGTGCATTGTCCTGTTGGAACAGCAAGTTCCCTTGCCGGTCTAGGAATGGTAGAACGATGGGTTCGATGACGGTTTGGATGTACCGTGCACTATTCAGTGTCCCCTCGACGATCACCAGTGGTGTACGGCCAGTGTAGGAGATCGCTCCCCACACCATGATGCCGGGTGTTGGCCCTGTGTGCCTCGGTCGTATGCAGTCCTGATTGTGGCGCTCACCTGCACGGCGCCAAACACGCATACGACCATCATTGGCACCAAGGCAGAAGCGACTCTCATCGCTGAAGACGACACGTCTCCATTCGTCCCTCCATTCACGCCTGTCGCGACACCACTGGAGGCGGGCTGCACGATGTTGGGGCGTGAGCGGAAGACGGCCTAACGGTGTGCGGGACCGTAGCCCAGCTTCATGGAGACGGTTGCGAATGGTCCTCGCCGATACCCCAGGAGCAGCAGTGTCCCTAATTTGCTGGGAAGTGGCGGTGCGGTCCCCTACGGCACTGCGTAGGATCCTACGGTCTTGGCGTGCATCCGTGCGTCGCTGCGGGCCGGTCCCAGGTCGACGGGCACGTGCACCTTCCGCTGACCACTGGCGACAACATCGATGTACTGTGGAGACCTCACGCCCCACGTGTTGAGCAATTCGGCGGTACGTCCACCCGGCCTCCCGCATGCCCACTATACGCCCTCGCTAAAAGTCCGTCAACTGCACATACGGTTCACGTCCACGCTGTCGCGGCATGCTACCAGTGTTAAAGACTGCGATGGAGCTCCGTATGCCACGGCAAACTGGCTGACACTGACGGCGGCGGTGCACAAATGCTGCGCAGCTAGCGCCATTCGACGGCCAACACCGCGGTTCCTGGTGTGTCCGCTGTGCCGTGCGTGTGATCATTGCTTGTACAGCCCTCTCACAGTGTCCGGAGCAAGTATGGTGGGTCTGACACACCGGTGTCAATGTGTTCTTTTTTCCATTTCCAGGAGTGTATTTATAAGCATGCTGCTACAGTTTTTTGTGTCACTGTGGAGTACGTATAGCCTGACGCGATTAGTAGTAATCGGTCACTTTGACCTCCAATAATTCATGTAATTTTTAAGCTACATGCCTGTAATTCATACCATTTTAGGTTTAAACTAATAGCGTTCTGAAGACACATTGATCGACGAAATCGGATGAACCGTTAGATTTTGGAAATTCGTGGCTGTGTGTTACTTGTATAATTTGCAGTCAGATACTAAACTTTAAACTAATAAAGACATTGAAAATCTGATTACATCATCAGACACGTCATGCAAATAATGGTAATGTACATGTTTCTTTTTGAGGCATCATGATTCATCTGACTACTATTAATTGCTATACGAACTGTGAAACGTCTGCCATTAAGGTTTCACAAAGTCCGCCATCTTCGGCACTCCCGGTGTGTCTGCTTCACCGACACAGCATCACCACGGAATTCCCAGCCATGCGGCTGGACCATGCGCTGGGGCCACCCCTCATGCTCAGCAAACTTTCGGCACCACGTGGTTGCTGCTGGGCCCCGGCTGGCCGAGCGGCCCGTGCAGTCACGCCAACTCCGAACTTACAATATTTTCAGGGCGCCTTAACTCGCCCATTACCTCACAAGTATTAGACACAAAGGAACTACTGAATAATACAGGTGAAGCGTTCAAAAGAACTTCTCTCCAGTTTTGTCGTATAATGTTTCTTGTCAAATAGTTTGCAGATATTTTTGTTACGATGTGAAATTATACGCGTAATGAAAGAAAAAAAAAGGTGTACTTGTTGCTGATATGTCCAGTAAATGGGACTACACACACCCCGAAAATCCACGTGATTCAAAAGAGAACGAATCGCGAGTTGAATGTTATAGCATACGTCCGTTTCCCCGTCAGGATTATTGATTTCTTGCCGATCTAATGACCTTTATAAAAACGCGTTACGAAAGAAAATATGTAGCTTCCACATCGATCACAACTTCATGGATGTAGGAGACCTAAACATAAACTCAATACACATAGAACTATATAATTATACTTTCAAACTAGAAAGAGGCTGTGGACCTATGTGATCTAGAGGCAAAAACTGTGAACTGGGATTTTCAATCATGCTTGGATATTTAGCAAGTGGGCTAGTTTTTTTTAATTTGACAGTTTTTGATTCACAAGGAACATCAAAGCATTAAAAGTCAGGATCTATGGACGTGTCCTAACGTTTTCTTAAACAGCGAGTGAAGATTGTTAATAATTTTCTTAGCAGTGTCAATTGGAGGGCAAGATACAGTAATCTGCCTATTTTCGCTTGTTGAGCGTATGCTGCAGTACATTCTTGCTAAACAAAACCGCAGTGGCTGTTGATTAATTCATTGTTAGTTTAACCGATTGCTCAGCCTAAAATTGCGTCATCAGTTACATCTGAATAGAAAAAACAGAGATTGGTGGAAAAATTTAAAAAAAATTCAGTCGAGGTCCAGTGAAATCTGTATGTAACGTCAATGATGTTCAGATACTACACATTTGAAACATACAGTAATCCTCACAAGAATCGGGTATTCAACAATCAGCCACAAATAATCTACATCTACATCTACATCCATACTCCGCAAGCCACCTGACGGTGTGTGGCGGAGGGTACCATGAGTACCTCTATCGGTTCTCCCTTCTATTCCAGTCTCGTATTATTCGTGGAAAGAAGGATTGTCGGTATACCTGTGTGTGGGCTCTGATCTCTCTGATTTTATCCTCATGGTCTCTTCGCGAGATATACGTAGCACGGAGCAATATACTGCTTGACTCCTCGGTGAAGGTATGTTCTCGAAACTTCAACAAAAGCCCGTACCGAGATACTGAGCGTCTCTCCTGCAGTCTTCCACTCGAGTTTATCTATCATCTCCGTAATGCTTTCGCGAT
Organism: Schistocerca nitens; assembly: GCF_023898315.1. Classification (NCBI taxonomy): domain Eukaryota; kingdom Metazoa; phylum Arthropoda; class Insecta; order Orthoptera; family Acrididae; genus Schistocerca; species Schistocerca nitens. The sequence continues at coordinate 145,350,265 of NC_064622.1, read as the reverse complement.
TACTAAATGATCCTGTAACGAAGCGCGCTGCTCTCCGTTGGATCTTCTCTATCTCTTTTATCAACCCTATCTGGTACGGATCCCACACTGCTGAGCAGTATTCAAGCAGTGGGCGAACAAGCGAACTGCAACCTACTTCCTTTGTTTTCGGATTGCATTTCCTTAGGATTCTTCCAATGAATCTCAGTCTCACATCTGCTTTACCAACGATCAACTTTATATGATCATTCCATTTTAAATCACTCCTAATGCGTACTCCCAGATAATTTATGGAATTAACTGCTTCCAGTTGCTGCCCTGCTATATTGTAGCTAAATGATGAAGGATCTTTCTTTCTATGTATTCGCAGCACATTACACTTGTCTACATTGAGATTCAATTGCCATTCCCTGCACCATGCGCCAATTCGCTGTACATCCTCCTGCATTTCAGTACAATTTTCCATTGTTAAAACCTCTCGATATACCACAGCATCATCTGCAAAAAGCCTCAGTGGACTTCCGATGTCATCCACAAGGTCATTTATGTATATTGTGAATAGCAACGGTCCTACGGCACTCCCCTGCGGCACACCTGAAATCACTCTTACTTCTACATCTACATCTACATCTATACTCCGCGAGCCACCTTACGGTGTGTGGCGGAGGGTACTTATTGTACCACTATCTGATCCCCCCTTCCCTGTTCCATTCACGAATTGTGCGTGGGAAGAACGACTGCTTGTAAGTCTCCGTATTTGCTCTAATTTCTCGGATCTTTTCGTTGTGATCATTACGCGAGATATATGTGGGCGGTAGTAATATGTTGCCCATCTCTTCCCGGAATGTGCTCTCTCGTAATTTCGATAATAAACCTCTCCGTATTGCGTAACGCCTTTCTTGAAGTGTCCGCCACTGGAGCTTGTTCAGCATCTCCGTAACGCTCTCGCGCTGACTAAATGTCCCCATGACGAATCGCGCTGCTTTTCGCTGGATCATGTCTATCTCTTCTATTAATCCAACCTGGTAAGGGTCCCATACTGATGAGCAATACTCAAGAATCGGACGAACAAGCGTTTTGTAAGCTACTTCTTTCGTCGATGAGTCACATTTTCTTAGAATTCTTCCTATGAATCTCAACCTGGCGCCTGCTTTTCCCACTATTTGTTTTATGTGATCATTCCACTTCAGATCGCTCCGGATAGTAACTCCTAAGTATTTTACGGTCGTTACCGCTTCCAATGATTTACCACCTATGGCATAATCGTACTGGAATGGATTTCTGCCCCTATGTATGCGCATTATATTACATTTATCTACGTTTAGGGAAAGCTGCCAGCTGTCGCACCATTCATTAATCCTCTGCAGGTCTTCCTGGAGTACGTACGAGTCTTCTGATGTTGCTACTTTCTTGTAGACAACCGTGTCATCTGCAAATAGCCTCACGGAGCTACCGATGTTGTCAACTAAGTCATTTATGTATATTGTAAACAATAAAGGTCCTATCACGCTTCCTTGCGGTACTCCCGAAATTACCTCTACATCTGCAGATTTTGAACCGTTAAGAATGACATGTTGTGTTCTTTCTTCTAGGAAATCCTGAATCCAATCACAAACCTGGTCCGATATTCCGTAAGCTCGTATTTTTTTCACTAAACGTAAGTGCGGAACCGTATCAAATGCCTTCCTGAAGTCCAGGAATACGGCATCAATCTGCTCGCCAGTGTCTACGGCACTGTGAATTTCTTGGACAAATAGGGCGAGCTGAGTTTCACATGATCTCTGTTTGCGGAATCCATGTTGGTTATGATGAAGGAGATTTGTATTATCTAAGAACGTCATAATACGAGAACATAAAACATGTTCCATTATTCTACAACAGATTGACGTAAGCGAAATAGGCCTATAATTATTCGCATCTGATTTATGACCCTTCTTGAAAATGGGAACGACCTGCGCTTTCTTCCAGTCGCTAGGTACTTTACGTTCTTCCAGAGATCTACGATAAATTGCTGATAGAAAGGGGGCAAGTTCTTTAGCATAATCACTGTAGAATCTTACGGGTATCTCGTCTGGTCCGGATGCTTTTCCGCTACTAAGTGATAGCAGTTGTTTTTCAATTCCGATATCGTTTATTTCAATATTTTCCATTTTGGCGTCCGTGCGACGGCTGAAGTCAGGGACCGTGTTACGATTTTCCGCAGTGAAACAGTTTCGGAACACTGAATTCAGTATTTCTGCCTTTCTTCGGTCGTCCTCTGTTTCGGTGCCATCGTGGTCAACGAGTGACTGAATAGGGGATTTAGATCCGCTTACCGATTTTACATATGACCAAAACTTTTTAGGGTTCTTGTTTAGATTGTTTGCCAATGTTTTATGTTCGAATTCGTTGAATGCTTCTCTCATTGCTCTCTTTACGCTCTTTTTCGCTTCGTTCAGCTTTTCCTTATCAGCTATGATTCGACTACTCTTAAACCTATGATGAAGCTTTCTTTGTTTCCGTAGTACCTTTCGTACATGATTGTTATACCACGGTGGATCTTTCCCCTCGCTTTGGACCTTAGTCGGTACGAACTTATCTAAGGCGTACTGGACGATGTTTCTGAATTTTTTCCATTTTTGTTCCACATCCTCTTCCTCAGAAATGAACGTTTGATGGTGGTCACTCAGATATTCTGCGATTTGTGCCCTATCACTCTTGTTAAGCAAATATATTTTCCTTCCTTTCTTGGCATTTCTTATGACACTTGTAGTCATTGATGCAACCACTGACTTATGATCACTGATACCCTCTTCTACATTCACGGAGTCGAAAAGTTCCGGTCTATTTGTTGCTATGAGGTCTAAAACGTTAGCTTCACGAGTTGGTTCTCTAACTATCTGCTCGAAGTAATTCTCGGACAAGGCAGTCAGGATAATGTCACAAGAGTCTCTGTCCCTGGCTCCAGTTCTGATTGTGTGACTATCCCATTCTATACCTGGTAGATTGAAGTCTCCCCCTATTACAATAGTATGATCACGAAACTTCTTCACGACGTTCTGCAGGTTCTCTCTGAGGCGCTCAACTACTACGGTTGCTGATGCAGGTGGTCTATAGAAGCATCCGACTATCATATCTGACCCACCTTTGATACTTAACTTAACCCAGATTATTTCACATTCGCATTCGCTAATAACTTCACTGGATATTATTGAATTCTTTACTGCTATAAATACTCCTCCACCATTGGCGTTTATCCTATCCTTGCGGTATATATTCCATTCTGTGTCTAGGATTTCGTTACTGTTCACTTCCGGTTTTAACCAACTTTCCGTTCCTAATACTATATGCGCACTATTTCCTTCAATAAGCGATACTAATTCAGGAACCTTGCCCTGGATACTCCTGCAGTTTACCAATATTACGTTAACTTTTCCTGTTTTTGGTCTCTGAGGACGGACGTTCTTTATCAACGATGCTGATGTTCTCTCTGGTAAGCCGTCAGGTATTTTATCGTTTCGCCCAAGGGGGGGTCCCTCTAACCTAAAAAACCCCCGTGTGCACGCCACACGTACTCTGCTACCCTAGTAGCTGCTTCCGGTGTGTAGTGCACGCCTGACCTGTCTAGGGGGGCCCTACAGTTCTCCACCCAATAACGGAGGTCGATGAATTTGCAACCATTATAGTCGCAGAGTCGTCTGAGCCTCTGGTTTAGACCCTCCACACGGCTCCAAACCAGAGGACCGCGATCGACTCTGGGCACTATGCTGCAGATATTAAGCTCAGCTTGCACTCCGCGTGCGATGCTGGTTGTCTTCACCAAATCAGCCAGCCGCCGGAAGGAACCAAGGATGGCCTCAGAACCCAAGCGGCAGGCGTCATTCGTTCCGACATGTGCTACTATCTGCAGCCGGTCACACCCAGTGCGTTCAATAGCTGCCGGAAGGGCCTCCTCCACATTACGGACGAGACCCCCCGGCAAGCACACCGAGTGCACACTGGCATTCTTCCCCGACCTACCCGCTATTTTCCTGAGGGGCTCCATAACCCGCCTAACGTTGGAGCTCCCTATAACTAATAGGCCCGCCCTCTGTGACTGTCGGGACCTTGCCGGAGAATCGGCCACTGGCCCAACAGGCGAGGCATCCTGTGGTGGCTCGGAAACGATGTCATCACCACTAGGAAGCACCCCGTACCTGTTGGAAAGGGGTAAGGCAGCTGCCACGCGGCCAGATCCCACCTTCGCCTTTCGGCCAGGCACGCGCGAGCCCACCACTGTCCGCCATTCACCCTGGAGTGATGGCTGACCGGTAAGATGCTCACTGCCGGAAGACGCAGCGACATCAGGGGTTCCATGTGATTCCAAGGCCACCGAAGTAGGCATAGGTCTCACCACAGTTGCCCCAACGCCACTACGAGCCGACGCCTGCGCCTCGAGCTCGATGAGCCTAACAGACAAAGCCTCCACCTGCCCCCGAAGAGTGGCCAATTCTCCTTGCGTCCGCTCACAACAACCACAGTCCCTACACATGACTATGTTTACCCTACTCTATACGGTGACAAATTCCCAAGATAATCTTCTGATGAGCTACTCTGATAATCAAGAAACACTCACTGAAATACGAGACGCGAAAACTACGCTAGGTTTTCCCAGAAAAACTATTTAAAAGCTAAGCGCAGCAAATAAGTACAAAATAAATTTCTCTCCTAACGATCAAGAACTGTTAGTTTCTATGCAGAGCAGATAAACACAAATAGAATCCCTTCCTTAGTGGAAGGTCGTAAACAAAATGCAAAATAAACGCTTTATACAAACAGTACTCGCTGCTGCTGGTCCTCTCGCTCTGGCTGTCACAAGACAACTTCGGAAGACTTCTCTCCATTGAGAATGACATGCTGCGTTCTGTTATCTAGGGACTCTTCAATCCAATCACACAATTCGTCTGATAGTCCACATGCTCTTACTTTGTTCATTAAACGACTGTGGGGAACTGTATCGAACGCCTTGTGGAAGTCAAGAAACACGGCATCTACCTGGGAACCCGTGTCTATGGCCCTCTGAGTCTCCTGGACGAATAGCGCGAACTGGGTTTCACACGATCGTCTTTCTCTAAACCCATGCTGATTCCTACAGAGTAGATTTCTAGTTTCCAGAAAAGGCATTATACTCGAACGTAATACGTGTTCCAAAATTCTACAACTGATCGACGTTAGAGATGTAGGTCTATAGTTCTGCACATCTGTTCGACGTCCCTTCTCGAAAACGGGGATGACCTGTGCCCTTTTCCAATCCTTTGGAACGCTACGCTCTTCTAGAGACCTACGGTACACTGCTGCAAGAAGGGGAGCAAGTTCCTTCACGTACTCGTGGACGAATAGCGCGAGCTATTACTTCGATCCTGATCTAATAGAGAAAGTCATGACGGATACGGGATTAGTGAACACAAGGTCATTGTAGCGAGGCTCAAAACCATATTAACGAAAACCATTAAAAATAAACGCAAAATATATCTATTTAAAACAGCAGATAAAAATTCGCTTGATGCCTTCCTAAGCGAGAGTCTCCATTCCTTCCAAACTAATTACGTAAGTGAAGAACAGATAAGGCTCAAATTCAATGATACAGTATCGGCAGCAATAGATAGATTCATACCGCATAAGTTAATAAGAGACGGAACTGATCCACCATGGTATACAAAACACGTCAGAACACTGTTGAGGAAGCAACGAAAAAATCATGCCGAATTCAGAAGAACACAAAATCCCCAAGACTGGCTAAGTTTCACGGAAGCTCGATGTTTAGTGCGGACGTCAATGCGAGATGCTTTCAATAGTTTCCATAATGAAACATTGTCTCAAAATAGGTAGGTAACCCAAAGAGATTCTGGTCTTATGTAAAGTACACCAGTGGCAAAAAAGTAGTCAATGCCGTCACTGCGAGATAGCGATGGAAATGTTACCGATTATGGTGCCGCTAAAGCGGAGTTACTAAATACAGTTTTCCGTAATTCCTTCACGAAAGAAAACGAAGTAAATATTACAGAATTCGAAGCCAGAACAGCTGTTAGCATGAGTGACATAAAAGTAGATATCTTAGGTGTTACGAAACAACTCAAATCACTTAAGAAAGGCAAATCTTCAGGTCCAGATGGTATACTAGTCAGGTTCGTTTCAGAGTATGCAGACACAATAGCGCCTTTCTTAGCAATCATATACAACCGCTCCTAAAGACTGGAAAGTAGCACAGGTCACGTAAATATTCAAGAAAGGAAATGGGAGTAACCCATTGAATTAAGACAAACATCAAATGGTTCAAATGGCTCTGAGCACTATGGGGCTTAACATCTTTGGTCATCAGTCCCCTAGAACTTAGAACTACTTAAACCTAACTAACCTAAGGACATCACACACATCCATGCCCGAGGCAGGATTCGAACCTGCGACCGTAGCGGTCGCGCGGCTCCGGACTGAGCGCCTAGAACCGCGAGACCACCGCGGCCGGCTAAGACAAACATCACTGGCCTCAATTTGCAGTAGGATTTTGGAGCATATACTGCACTTGAAGATTATGAATCACCTTGAAGAAAATGACTTATTGATACATAACCAACACGAATTTAGAAAATATCGTTCTTGTGCAACACAGCTAGCTCTGTATTCCCATGAAGTAATGAGTGCTGTCGACAAGGGATCTCATCGATTCCAAATTCGTAGATTTCCAGAAGGCTTTTGATACCGTTCCTCACAATTGACTATTAATCAAATTGCGTGCATGTGGAGTATCGTCTCAGTTGTGTGACTGGATTCGTGATTTACTCTCAGAGAGGTCACAGTTCGTAGTGATAGACGGTAAATCATCGAGTAGAACAGAAGTGTTATCTGGCGTTTCGCAAGGTACTGTCATAGGTCCTCTGCTGTTCCTGATTTACATAAATGATCTAGGTGATAATTTGAACAGCCCCCTTAGATTGCCGGCCGTTGGTGGCCGAGCGGTTCTGGCGCTACAGTCTGGAACCGCGCGACCGCTACGGTCGCAGGTTCGAATCCTGCCTCGGGCATGGATGTGTGTGTTGTCCTTAGGTTAGTTAGGTTTAAGTAGTTCTAAGTTCTAGGGGACTTATGACCTCAGCAGTTGAGTCCCATAGTGCTCAGAGCCATTTGCACCAACCCCTTAGATTGTTTGCAGATGACGCTGTAATTTACCGTCTAGTAAAATCAGAAGACTATCAATTCCAATTACAAAATGATCTAGGGAGAATCTCTCTATAGTCCGGAAAGTGGCAATTGGCACTAAACAAAGAAAAGTGCGAGGTCATCCACATGGGTACTAAAAGAAATCCGATAAATTTTGTGTATACGATAAATCGCACAAATCTAAGGGCTGTCAGTTCGTCTAAATACCTAGGAATTACAATTACAATTACTTAAATTGGAAAGACCACATAGATAATATTGTGGGGAAGGCGAAACAATGACTGCGCTTTGTTAGCAGAACACTTAGAAGATGCGACAAACCCACTAAAGAGACAGCAGACATTACACTTGTCCGTCCTCTGCTGGAATATTGCTGCGCAGTGTGGGATCCTTACCAGGTAGGATTCACGGAGGACATCGCGTAATAGGGGCGAGAGTGTCACTGCTATGACACGCGAGTTAGGGTGGCAGTCACTGAAACAAAGGCGGTTTTCTTTGCGGCGGGATCTAATTACGAAATTTCAATCACCAACTTTCTCTTTCGAATGCGAAAATATTTTGTTGACACCCACCTACGTAGGGAGAAATGATTATCATAATAAAATAAGAGAAATCAGAGCTCGAACGCAAAGATTTCGGTGTTCCTTTTTCCCACGCGCCATTCGTGAGTGGAATGGTAGAGAAGTAGCATGAAAATGGTTCGATGAACCCTCTGCCGGGCACTTAAGTGTGAATTGCAGAGTAACCATGTAGATGTAGATGTAGATATTCACATTCAAATCATTACAGCAAAACATAGAGATTATTGGACGGCCCCATTACAAATGGTTCAAATGGCTCTGAGCACTATGGGACTTAACATCTTAGGTCATCAGTCCCCTAGAACTTAGAACTACTTAAACCTAACTAACCTAAGGACATCACATACATCCATGCCCGAGGCAGGATTCGAACCTGCGACCGTAGCAGTCGCGCGGTTCCGGACTGTGCGCCTAGAACCGCGAGACCACCGCGGCCGGCGCCCCATTACACTCAGTAAAGTTGTGTTAGGCCGAAGGAGCAGTAGTCACAATACAAATGGCGGAACGGAGACGGCCATGGTAAATGCCCTAAGTTCTATAATAAAAATGTATCAACCGGAACAAATTGGTAACTGCCTCAAGTTCTAAAAGAAAGAAGAAGGACGATATAATAACAATGTATCATCTGGATCGAGGGATGAATAAAACTCGTAAAGGGGAGCTGTATCAAGCTATCCGGAGGAGGGAAATAACAGTATTTTCGTGCACGGTCATGTAACTGACATAAAAGAAGTAAAATCATATAAACTGTTGTGAAATACAGGAACCTATAATGAAAATAAGATGGACAGAAAATAAGAAAGAGTGGCACGGAAAACAAATAAACAGAAAGAAAAAATCGTCTCCTGCCATATACACCCGACATATCAGACGAGAAAAAGCACGTGCCGATACCAGCTGAATACTGAGCACACGGAAGAGCGTCGAGTTGACACGGAAGTGCGGGGCAGATCTGAAAATAGGCAGCGCAGCGATGTACCTGATGATACAACTTCAGGTTGCTTGTATTTCTAACGGATTATTCAACAGCTGCTGCAGTTTTGTTTAACAAGAATGCATTCTTACAGTTGTGGGTACTCACAATATAAAGAGTGTTGCTATGCTACAGTATTTCTACTTCTGCACGTGAATCTCTTCTCATATAATAAACTGTGCAACATAACTAAGCACTTGTAGGACACTTATATTTTATAACTGAATGACAATGTACCTTCATGTCACACCATTTAAATGGTTGACAAAAAATATGGCCAAACTTTCAGTAACCATTCCTCACACTCACACAGGAAAAAAATGTGTTATTTGGACATGGGTCGTTACATGCTTTATTTCCATGATAGAGCTCGGTTTCTACAACTCTTCAACACATTAACCATCAGCTTAGAAACGATGCCTCAACCACGAACAGAACATATCTACTACAGTGAGGATCGACACACTATTTAATGCACGATTCAGAGTAGCGTACCCGTGCAGGAATATCAGCTGATGATAGTGCCCGCACACCCTGTACAAATCGTTCTCAATCAGCACAATATTACATGTGGTCAACATTATTTGTTGCACCTAATTGTCTTACGCCTACACTACGGTTGTCGTCACCTGTAGGAAGAAGTGCCTCTTCCAGCTGAGGCGTCCTCGTCCTTCTAGGCTCCCCCAGTCGCGACTGGTGGACTTAAACGTCCCGTGTTCGCTAAGACGACGATCTGTTACTTGAAAAATGTACTCCTGTAGGGGCGTTATAGTTCCGGAAAACTCTCCCGATACAAACGTTCCACAGCCATTACCATCTGCTAATCCGTACAGCAAATGGACGTCTGTCAACTTTGCATTTGAGTATACTTCCATTGCGCTGCATCGGAACCAAGTACATGATAAACACTAAACAGCTGATACTACGTGCTTGATGCTAGTAGAGCAATAAAGTTAGTTGCATGTCGGTACAAGCAATGAAGTGAGTCACATGTTAACATTACTTTCGTTCCATTGGAAAAACAAACAATGGCGGTTGACGTAAGAATTACAACTTCCAAAATTTTAAAGAGTCCTTAAATTTGAAAAACTAATAAATCCTGTACTCATCCACTCCCATACCCATTCCCCATCTCGCTCATACCTCACCTAAACACCATCCTCCCTACCTCTTTTCTACACACACACACAAAATCTCTCTCTCTCTCTCTCTCTCTCTCCCTCCCTCCCTTCCCCCCTCCCATCCCTCCCTCCCTCCCTCCTCCCCCCTCCCCTCCCCATATGTATATTACCCTCTGAATAGAGCAATGACAAACATGCCAAACATAACTTCACTACCAGGAATATTGTCCTAAACACTTTGTTGTATATTTTGTAAATAGCGTAAGAGAAAAAAATGCAATGTTAAAAATAATACTAATTTTTTATAAAGAAAGTAACGTAATAAATATATATTTTATTACGAATGCCACACAAAACGAAAAATGAGCAAAGAAAATCTCTGCCTCCACAAAAACTCTTTGGAGACAACAACAGCCACACTCTTTGGTTTGTTTACATTTTGTAAAGTATGTGGGAGTCACCATCGGTGGAAGAGTGCCTGTTTCACTTGATATTTAACGATACTGGAAACCGTACATTATGTTTTCCAGAGCAGTGCTTGCAACAAGAATAAAAACAATGCACGACCCCCACAATATTCCAAAGTATATTGTATCATCTGATGACGAATCGCCAAGCGATTCGAAACCGGTCATGAATAAATAAAAATTGAGGAAAAAACGGCGATTGGCTGCAGTAATTCCTGAAACTTATTGTACATTCTAACCAAACGTAACTAGGATGGCATTTGAACATATCTTGCAAGAAAACGTTTCATGTAATGCTGGTGCGTTCTGTTTCTCTGTGTTTCCCATTATTAATGTGATTATGGTGAGAAGTAGAAAGTGATCTATAACATGGATATGGAGCGTTTCCAGGCCCATGTCCGTATAACACATCTTATTCCTCTATGTGTGAGGAATGTTTCTTGAAAGTTTGGCCATACCTTCTTGTTATACCCTATATATATGGCATCGCTCATCTGTCAACAGTTCCATTCTCGAATAGGAGAAGTTGAGGCTAATAATTACTGATGGGAATGAACTACATAATCTAGATGATATCGACTAAGATGAGATACCATTGACGGGTAACGTAACTGTCTCGAGCGTCTTTACTGAATGCCTTTATTTCTACTTCACAACAAAATTTTGTGGTCTGATCTCCGCCTAGCCTTCTCAAGAAATTATATTTTACCGCTAGCTAATTAGTTTCAAGTTTGTATCTCCTGGTGTGTCTGATTATCCGTCAAAATGTGTTGGTAGGCTTGTTCTCATAGACAATACTTATGAGTGATGTGCTCACAGGCTGTTTGTGTAGAAGTCTACTTTTTTTTTTTTTTTTTTTTTTTTTTTTTTTTGCAAGAAACAGGTAGCGTTCAAGGTGTCGTGGTCATTAGACACGGACCTCTAACTCAAACAAATAAGCTCCGGGGGAAGCAGTACCATCGTCCTCCGTAAGATAGTATTTCGTTACTTGCGTCCATTGATTTATGGAAACCAAGGAAAACGTGAATAGCGTTGACTGGGCTCAGATTTGAATTACACCATCTGACAACAAAAGTGAAGCACTAATGAAATTTTGTAAACACACAAAACATCGGCGGTATGTAATTGGTTCGAACTGTAATTCTCTGTGACTGATAGAACCTCCACCAGAGTTCAAAAAAAATGTTCAAATATGTGGGAATTCTTAAGGGATCAAACTGCTGAGGTCTTCGGTCCCTACTTAAACTCTCTTATACTAAGAACAACACACACACCCATGTCCGAGGAAGTACTCGAACTTCCGGCGGAAGGGGCTGCGCAGTCTGTGACGTGGCGCCTCAAACCGCACGGCCACCAGAGTTCATTTGTGTTGTTCGTGTTTTGCGTTGTTGCCAGACCTGGTAGGATTTGCAAGGGGCGTGAGCAGCGACAGGTGTTGAATGATCACTATGAAGGACCTAAGGATGCTGAACACTTGTGTGAGTCAGCTTTATCATCACCTAACATGGTTTGAAAGGGGCTTCATTGTGGGAGTCCATTTGGAAGGCTGGTCGAATCGTGCAAAATCCAGATTCGTGGGGCACTCGGATATGACAGTGGCCTCATGTTGAACTGCATAGGAATTTGAGGACAGGCACGCTCGCTATCAAGCTCTGAGTCTGCCACGTTTGACCTCCACGAAGGAGGATCGCCTTATTGTGCACAAAGTATGTCGTAACGCCTTCATATCTGCGCCTGTCATCCGAGAACAAGTAATGATGATGATGATGATGATGTTCGGTTTGCGGGGCGCTCAACTGCGCGGTTATCAGCGCCCGTACAAATTCCCAACCTTTGCTCAGTCCAATCTCGCCAGCTTCATCAATGATGATGAAATGATGAGGACACCCAGTCATCTCGAGGCAGGGGAAAATCCCTGACCCCGCCGGGAATCGAAGCCGGGACCCCGTGCTCCGGAAGCGAGAACGCGACCGCGAGACCACGAGCTGCGGGCAGAACAAGTAATGGAATATCTACAACATTCTGTGACATGCTGCAATATACCCATGCCCGTGCGTAGGTTGGCGTTAACACCACAATACAAACGGCGGTATTTGGAGTTGTATCGTGACCAAGAAGTATTGACAACTGATAAATGGCGTTGCGTTGCACGATCATCGTCGGTGAGTATTGAGGCGACCCACGGATAGCTTCTACTCTTCCAGTGTGTTAGAGAGGTACAATAGTGTTAGCCTTGACATCACGGACTGGACAGCCATCGAGTACGACTTCAGGTATCTGCTGATATTGATTTTGGGATCACGGACGACATAACGGTACGTCTCGGACATCCTGTGTAATCAAGGTTTCCTCGCATGAGTGTTGTCGGCCATTTTTCAATAGGACAGTGCTCGTCCACACAAGGTATGTGTCTCTACGAAATGCCTGAGTGATGCTGAGGTACTCCCGTGCAAGCAAGGTCTCCAGACCTGTGCCCGACAGAACATTTGTGGCACCGACCCAGAGCCAGTATCTAGGCTATCAAGGATAACTTACAACAGTTGCGGGCAGTCTTGTCTGAGGAGAAGATACGACGGATTTATGACACTCTTCCCAATCGAATCAGTGTATGCATCTAGGCCTGAAGCGGCGCATAGTCATAATGATAAGTGGGCTCATACAGTCAATTTCTTTGGAAGTAAGAATCGATGTTGTAATCACTGAAATAACATCACTTACACTCCCAACACGTGAAGTTTCTTTTCGTTTCCTTCTCTCCTTCTGGGTGTTTCACTTTTTATTTTTTCTGGCTGTTTATGTTCGTAGCGAAGACAAATGTTGCATTTTGAACACTGCGCCAAAAACCATTCCTCTGTTTATTTTATGCTTTAGTGTTAATATTGTGTCAGTCGTAATAGTAAATTAGATAAATTAAGTTTTTGTGAAATAATAGTTCGTTCTTCTTTAAGAAAGAAAATACAGAAAATTACTATGAGCAGTTCGAGTAACAAAAAGTGTTGCCACGTCATCTGCATAGGGAGAAATTGCAGTGGGAATCCCACAGGGTTCAATCTCAACACTGTTCTTCCTTTATGTCTATTATGTACCATTTTATTTTAATTAGGAGGTTGACTTAGTCCTGTTTCGAGATGACACAATCATTGTTGTAAACCTGAGCAAAGAAGCACCAACAGAAAACATAGTAAATAATATTTTTGTGCAAGTTATTGACTGGTTCTCCAGATATTGGATAGCCTCAAACTACGAAAAAACATAACTCATACAATTCTGTACTTTCAAAAATACTAACCCAGTACATCAACAAAAAAAGACCTGTTAAAATGTTTATTATTATATTATTTTAATGTTCTGGCACAGGACTTATTATCATTCGCCTTCTTGGTCCCCAAAACAATGTTTTTAAATCTGGATTACAATCACTTAATTTTGTACACTCTTTTAGATGTTCTTTGTTCTTGGTAGAAGCACTCTTGTGGCACAGAACACTTTCTGGAGGCGGCAGGATGGAACTGTTATGCAAATGGGTTACCAGACAGGCAAGTCCTGTAGTCAAGCGGAATGTGGCTACCGCTTCTCTTCTTGGTCCATCAGGCACTAACGGCTCGTCCATGAGATTTTCCAGATCTTTCCTTCAGATGATATTTTATGGATCGTTTTAAATCTTCTTGAAATGCGTTTCACTGCAAAATACAACATACTAGTTCTTCAAGTCTGTTTAATTTTTGTGCCCTTTTTGACTATAAAATCGGCTTTTTCATTATCATCTAAGCCACAGTGTAATGCTATCCACTGAATTGCAATCTTATTGTTCTTCTACGTAGACATTTTACTCATTATGGACTTATTTCACTTGAGCAACGTTTTGATCTTGTGTGTTGATAACTGCCATATTGCTGCTGTGGAATTACAAAATATAACTGCATTGTTGAATGGGTGTAAATAGTTGTTTTGCTGCAGTTCTGATGTCTCCAACTTCAGCTTGAAAATTTGAGTGGTGCGGTCATATTGGCTGATAGGAAGGGAAAATTTTCCTATTTATTCGTACGGCAGTGTTCCGTTCCTTTTCCATTAATGAATCATCTGTGTAGATGTGGAGTTTCACGTATTTTGCTATGAGAACAATTTCCAGCGTTTCCGCAAAACGCATGAGTTAACGTATTTTGCATATTTCCGTTTACTGTTGTCATATGGGGGTAATACTCTGTGGTGACATCTCACTTAGGCTTAAGTATTCATTGCAGAAAAGAAAGTATTTATAATTGTGTGGGGGATTCGCAGACAAAAATCATGCAAGCGTCTCTTTAACCAGCTGGGAGTATTAATTATAGCTTCACATTACATTTATTCATTGGTGAAATTTACTATCAAGAACCCATCTAGGATAGACAGTAACTGAGATATTCATAAGTGCAACAATACAACGAAAAATGTTCTGCGATATCATTTACTGAATGTAAATCTGGAACAGAAAGGAGTGAATATGCCGTTATAAAAGTCCTTGACGGTTTACCCATGCAAATGCGAAAATAAATTCTCCAGCCCATAGCAGGAGTGTTTTAAAATGTATTTTCGAGAAGTTTCTCCTTAACGACTATTTCCATACTACAGAAGAATTCTTGAATAGAAGTAGTTACTCATTCTCACCGAAAAAGGACTGTTAAATGGCATGCATTTAGTCGTAAGTACGTTTCCGTCTTTTTTAGGTTTCCCTCCCTGAGTTAGTAACCCTTATAGAATCACTTTATTGTCCGTATGCCTATCTGTCCGATTGTTAAGCTTTCTTTCTCTCAGGAAATGGCAGATGTATCCAAGTTGAAATTTATGTCAGACGCTAAGGTCTATGGTTCCTCGACGGTGTGAAAAATTTAAGCTTCTAAGTCAATGCAATGAAAAGGTACAGCCATTCACGAGCATATATTTTAGTACCCTCAAACTCACTCGTCAGCACACATGTCAGGCATGGTGGTCTAGCCGTAAAGCGCATGCCTGGGAACCGAGAGGTGGCGTGATTGATTCTCAGTCGGACTACATATCTTTCAGTCTTCGTTTTAACCGAACCCTCAACTCCCAACAATGTGAGGAGTCGCCAGAAATTACATGTGATTCGAATTCCACGTTCAACAGTAAATCCCATTGTAAGTAGGCTGTTTACGTTTTTATGTTCGTAACGTCACACAGCGCTCTGTATGAAAATCACTGACTGTGCTGTGTGCAGTCTGTGGCTGATTTGCATTGTTGGAATTTTCTATTGTAGTGTTGGGCAGTTGGCTGTTAACAGCGCGTAGCGTTGCGCAGTTGGAGGTGAGCCGCCAGCAGTGGTGGATGTGGGGAGTGAAATGGCGGAGTTTTGAGAGCGGATGATCTGGACATGTGTCCATCAGAGACAGTAAATTTGTAAGACTGGATGTCATGAACTGATATACACTGCTGGCCACCGTAAATGCAACACCAAGAAAGACAAGAGGTAGCACAACAAGATTTATTTTGTAGATAACATGTTGACCAAGTATCAAACGATTACGTTTACAGACGTCTGTGACATGTGGTTCCTGCCAGAATCAGTAGCCAGAGTAGCCGCCATTGTTGGAAATCACCGCTGCCACACGTCTCGGCATTGAGTCAAAGAGACGTTGGATGTGTTCCTGGGGTACAGCAGCCCAAGAAGCTTCCACACGTTGCCAAAGATCATCTGGTGTGGCAGCTGGGGATGTAATCTGGGTCACTCGTTGAGCAACCATGGACCACATGTTTTCTATCGACGAAAGATCCGGAGAGCGAGCCGGCCAGGGAAGCAATTCAATCTGGTTATTGACGAAGAACCTTTGGACAATGCGTGCCACGTGTGGTCGCGCATTATCCCGTTAAAATATGGCTGTGGCCGAGCTCTGAAGGTAAGGAAGGACAACTGGCTCCAGCACCTCGGATATGTAGCTCCGGCTATTTAAAGTACCGGCAATGCGTACTAGAGGCGTGCGAGAGTAATATCCAATACCGCCCCATACCATAATACCCGGTGCAAGACCAGTGTGGCGGTGCATAATGCAGATGTCCAGCATCCTTTCTCCACGGTGTCTCCACACTCGAATCCGACCATCGTGGTGCTGCAGACAGAAGCGTGCCTCGTCAGTAAAGACAACGTCATTCCATTCTGCCGTCCACATCCGTCTGTCATCACACCATTGGCGACGGAGACGTCTGTGGTTCTGCGTCAATGGTAGACGAAGCAATGGACGTCTTGCGGACAGACCACTCTGCTGTAAACGGCGTCGAATGGTACGCGCAGACACTGGATGATGCGTTACAGACGCAATGTGCTGTGCTATGGTTCGGGATGTCACTGAGCGATCCGTCACTGCCATGTGCACAATTTGCCTATCAGCACGTGCAGTGGTGCACCGAGGTGAATGCGATCGACCACGTCGGTCCGTCGTACCCTCCTGCATCCAACGGTCACATATCCGCATTACAGTTGTGTGGTTTCGTCCAACACGACGAGCGATTTCTCTGTATGATAATCCACAATCTCGGTAAGCCACTATCCTTCCTCTGTCGAGTTCGGATACTTCATCAAAAGGTGTTCGCTGTTGTCTACGAGGCATAACTGATCGTCTTGTGAAACAACCACAAGGTAAACACACGTGCCGAACGTACACTCGTCGAAATCGCCAAGCCTTAAATGGCGCTATGAGGTGGCGCCACAGGCGCGCGTGATGTGCGTCTGCGCTGAAATTCTAATCAGTTGCATATCTCATCGCTGCAAACCCATGGTGTAAATTTCACTTGATTCGGATGCTTCCTTCAGGGTGTTGCATTTACGGTGGCCAGCAGTGTATATATTATGACTTTCGAACACTATTAAGTTAAATACATTATTTGTTCTCTATCAAAATCTTTCATTTGCTAACTATGCCCATCAGTAGTTAGTGCCTTCAGTAGTTAGCATCTTTTATTTAGCTGTCAGTAGTGGTGCTCGCTGTATTGCAGTAGTTCGAGTAACGAAGATTTTTGTGAGGTAAGTGATTCATGAAAGGTATAGGTTATTGTTAGTCAGGGCCATTCTTTTGTAGGGATTTTTGAAAGTCAGATTGCGATGCGCTAAAAATATTGTGTGTCAGTTTAGTGATGATCAGAATAAGTAAAGAGAGAAATGTCTGAGTACGTTCAGTTTTGCTCAGCTGTTTGAAAATCAGATAACGTAAGGGGTTTATCAGCACAGTAATTCACTAATTTTTCTATGGGGACGTTAGATTCTAACTACTGAAGGCACTAACTACTGATAGGCATAGTTAGCAAATGAAAGATTTTGGTAGAGAACAAGTAATATATTTACCTTAATAGTGTTCAAAAGTCATAATATATATATATCAGTTCATGACATCCAGTCTTACAAATTTACTGTCTCTGATGTACACACGTCCAGATCATCCGCTTTCAAAACTCCGCCATCTCTCTCCCCACATCCGTCACTGCTGGCGGCTCACCTCCAACTGCGCAACGCTACGCGCTGTTAACGGCCAACTGCCCAACACTGCAATAGCAAATTCCAACAATGCAAACCAGCCACAGACTGCACACAGCACACTCAGTGATTTTCATACAGAACGCTACGTGACGTTATCAACATAAAAACCTAAACAGCCTACTTACAGAGCCCCCATGCTTCCCACAAAAAATTTTACAAATTGTTTTGGGCAGTGGCCAATACATATTTGTTAAAATTTTTCATAATTCCCTTACAAAGATATCAAATGCACACACTTCTGTTACACTGTTGGTCAAAAGCAAAGATTTTCTCACACTCCATAAAGACAGTCCTGATCGTTCATCACAGTAAAATTGCAGTTTTTTTTTTGTGAAAGTCTGAGCAGTCTAATTTTTCTATGGGGACGTTTCACCATCCCCGTGGTTGGATAACTGGGGTAGGTTGGGACACGCAAATCACTAAAGAGACGTCGAATTGGTAGACTTGCACTCATTGAGGCACACGAAATTATGATTATGATCTATGTATGTTATTAAGTTCGTACTTGTCCAGTTTTTTATGTATATAAAAAAATTGAGCCTTCCACATCATAACGTCTATCACTTATACGATGTATGCAACATGTAGCCAACTGACTATATGAGTCTGGTGCCAAACTCCTGCTGTCATCAGGAGAGAGCCCGACGGGACGCGGTGATGAGGACCTAACTCCGCTCGAGAGCGCCAAGAAATCGTCATTGACAATAACACAGTAGAACAGTACAGGATTGTCTACCAAACAGCCATGCCACAGCCTGGCGGGCAGAGTGGTGGCCCCGCCAGCAGATGAGAGCTGATACGTGCTCGAAGTTCCGCCAGAGCAGCGAAGTGTCGGCAGGTGATTACGTCACACGACGGCCATTGAACCATGGACGCCGGCGGTCTCCAGCTCTACGTATCGATCTGCAAAGCGCTCTCGTTGATGTCGAAGATTTGCACTCGCGAGTCGTGCCCTCAGGTCCACCTGAAGTTCCCTCAGGGGTCAGCTCTCAACTCCCCATTTAGGAGACAGGAGCCGGCAACAGCGGCGTTGGCCTCAGGAATGGAACGAGCAGCAGCAATGGTCCTCCCTCTTGAAGGCGGATGACGGACAGGGTCCTGGTCACGCAAATCAAGCCTCCAGCTAGTCCGTAGGGTGATGGCGACGTCCGGTCCCCATCAGAATTGCCTCGGAAGTTGGCAGTGCTACTGACAGCAGCAGAGCCCTTCCAGCAGGACTGGTGATGCTATAGACGATTGAGGACAGCTAGGCATGCCTAGGGTTGACCTCCGTAGCTACCCTCTCACTGGGTAGTTACAACTGACACAAGGGCTGAGACTACACACTGGGCAGTCTGTAATCCGCACTCAGCAATCAGGCATCTATCAAGAAGAGTGGGGTATTTATGTTGGCACTTTCCGTGCGCTATGCGGTGATGAGGATGGCAGGGACATTATGTGTCGTGGTTTTCCCTCGCTGTCATCCCTACTAGTGACTTCAGAATTTCGCAACTGCACCTTTCGGAGTTTCTTTCCTGTTGTTTCTGCACCTTGATACTTATTGTTGCGTTGTACCTAGGCCTGCTTACGACACTTGTCTTTATCAGTAATCTGACGGTATCTCTCGGCTTCCACGACGTCATTATGCTTCACTTGCCGACTTGGGCACTCAGTCATTCCCCGTACTGCAATAGCTTTTCTGTTTGCCACAACTCGCAGCATTTTTCCCTAGCTGGAAGTCCACTGGGCACTGACACAGGCGGTTTGGCTTCTGGGAGCTGACGAGGTAGAACTTGGACGAATTTTTAGTGTCTGCCAGGAATACTATCCTCAGGTGTAACATCTAACCCTTCCATCAGAATATAATCTCGAATTTTTCGGTATGAAGTACCCACAATAACCTACTCCTACACATTTTTCACTGGTAGTTAGTTACACATTATACAACTTCAGTTATTCTTCCATTACCATACAGCTATCTTATATGATTTTCAACGGTTGATATATCGAATCGGTACGTAAGACAATTCTTACACACGAAAACAGTTATTCATTTACTTGTAGTTTCAACTATCAGTTTATACGGAATTCCCTTAATATGACTGAGCTTTATATATAGGTCAAAGGGTTTTTGGTGCGCAGGTAAATCTGAGCGGTGTATTGACGTCCGTTTAAAACAGAACAATATTACACAAACAGCAATCAGAACGACTTCAGCACTGATAGTATAAGACGTTTATACTCGTGATACTATGATGTTGCCTATACCGGAAGTCCTGTGTGTTCTGTAACATTTGTTTGGCTGTAATTCTCCATTTTTGCGTTGCTACTAGTTCATATAGTGAATTTTTGGACTAAGGGTATTATTTAGGAAGGTTAAGTTTCGTGTAAATGCTGAAGATTAGATGGGTAGATCACATAACTAATGAGGAGGTATTGAATAGAATTGGGGAGAAGAGGAGTTTGTTCAAAAATGGTTCAAATGGCTCTGAGCACTATGGGACTCAACTGCTGTGGTTATTAGTCCCCTAGAACTTAGAACTAGTTAAACCTAACTAACCTAAGGACATCACAAACATCCATGCCCGAGGCAGGATTCGAACCTGCGACCGTAGCGGTCTTGCGGTTCCAGACTGCAGCGCCTTTAACCGCACGGCCACTTCGGCCGGCGAGGAGTTTGTGGCACAACTTGACCAGAAGAAGGGATCGGTTGGTAGGACATGTTCTGAGGCATCAGGGGATCACCAATTTAGTACTGGAGGGTAAAAATCGTAGAGGGAGACCAAGAGATGAATACACTAAGCAGATTCAGAAGGATGTAGGCTGCAGTAGGTACTGGGAGATGAAGAAGCTTGCACAGGATAGAGTAGCATGGAGAGCTGCATCAAACCAGTCTCAGGACTGAAGACCACAACAACAAGTTTCGTGTACGCAGCCACTTCTTGCGGCTTCTCGAGCCAGTACAACATAGGTTGTTCTCACTTAAGTGTGGCCATACCAGTGATCATAGCTGAAATGTCGCGCCCGCCTAATAACAAGTCGTGATTAGAAGTAGCGAACACAAGCAGCATGTTAAGTAAAAACTCCAGCACTCCAAGCGAGAAAAAAAGACATGCCGGAGGTTACCAAGGCTGTCCACTAGCGACACGGAGTCGGTGCCCCAATGATCCGACTGAGAACCCCCTCCGCCAACAAAAACATGGGATTTTAGAGTGTGGTGGCAGCGTACTGTGTCTTGCTTCCTATAGTCGATCCACCTGCACTCAACAATCTTCGGCCAACAAGAGTCGCTCTGCACCTGTAGGACGCCACTGGTCAACCTAATTTAGGTTCCTACTCTTCTACTCGGTAGGTATGGATACTTCTTGACTTAACGTCAACAAACCCCAAGTTTGGTAGCAACAGCATTCAGCTGAAAGCCAGCAATGATAGTGTTTGCCGGCCGGAGTGGCCGAGCGGTTCTAGGCGCTGCAGTCTGGAACAGCGCGACCGCTATGGTCGCAGGTTCGAATCCTGCCTCGGGCATGGTTGTGTGTGATGTCCTTAGGTTAGTTAGGTTTAAGTAGTTCTAAGTCCTAGGGGACTGATGACCTCAGCAGTTAAGTCCCTTAGTGCTCAGAGCCATTTGAACCATTTTTAATGATAGTGTTTTACATCAATTGGCCCAGCCCTCAGTCCTTTTGTTGGTGGGGACTGCTGTAGTAGCACTCTAACCTGTGTAAACCCACTGACTTGATCCTCCTCTCCCACTTGTCTCACCCATCATCTCCCACCCCCGCCCACTGCCGCGCCTGTATCTCCACGTCCCACCTGCTCTTCCCATCTCTCCACCCTCCTTACCCTCTCCCAAGGTGGCTTCCGCCAGCTCCCCCTCCCTGATAATGCACTCCTCCCCTCCAACTACCCCTCCTACAAACTTTGATCCTCCCCTCCCACTTCCTGTGTTTTTTCCTTTGGGCACCCTCCCTACCTTCTCTCTCCTTTTCCCTCCATCCCCCCTTCCTCCACCCCTCTTCCCCCGGGCTTCCCCTCCCCCCCCCCTCCTCCCTTCCTTCCTCCCCCCTATCTCCCCTGCCCTTGGCATCTCTGCTCTCCCCTCTCCCTCTCCCATCACCATCCTCCTCTCTTGACAGGTCCCCGGACTCGTACACGCTCAGTGGACAATTGCGCGCCGGAGATCATCGCCATCAGTGTCTCGTGTGTGTGCCTTCGTGTTTGTGTTTCATGTTCTTTCGCCGTCACGCTCCACTGTTCACCTGTGCCGTCGAAATCGTCAGTGTTTGTGCGCTGTGTCAACAGATTTTAGTGTTTTTTTCTTGTCCAGTGTGAACGGCTTCGTGTATATTGTTTTCTGTGTCTACAGTTTTTTGCCCGCCATTTGTATTGTATCATCTGTGCCTCCCTTATGTCTTATTCAGTACCACTCGCTGCTGAAGATCAGCGTACTATGCTGCTGACAGCCCACCTTTGTACAAGGTGTTTAAAATAACAATAAAGAAAAAAAAACCACTGACGTCGGAGTTCTCAGGAGCAAGTATCAAGCTTCCTGCCTGTGCTAAGACGTACCTTTTAGTGGCCGTCTTCTACAGTGATGCCTTACAACAGCGTCCACACGGTGGATGGAGTTACCTGTTAACGCTCTAAAGTGAAACTTCTCCTCTGGGACAGCTGCCCAGAGCTCCGACAATCTAATCGCCACCACTTACGCCTGGTCTCCGCATTGTGTCTCTGATTTTCTATCTTGGAGTGCCCTTGATAGCTGTCAACAGCTCTAAGAGTAACAACGTGAAAGTTATTACGTCGTTAATATACATCTCCCCCCATGGGAAAAACTTGTTGACAGTCATTTGGCAATATTTTTCAAGAAGATACAAAATCATGGAATATAAATTTAAATCATTAGCTAATTAACTTTTTCTTTTTTTTACATTACAGATACAAATACACAAGAAATGAAATACTTTTTTCCCCTTTTCTTACGTTACATATACACGTCCGTTTTTATTTGTTGACTTTTCATCACATCTTTTATGCCTAAACGTATCAGTACATCACTTACATATCATCATTGCAATAATAAACAGATAAAGGAGATGCTATGCCCTGTTAAGGACAGTACCGGCCTCAGGATCCCTGAAATTCGTAACATTTCTTGTGAGTATGCAGGCAGTTACATCGGTCAGTCCATCCGTACCGTTTCCAACCACTGAGCAGAACATCAGCGGCATATTAAAAATCGAGAACTGGAGAAATCTGCAGTTACTGAGCACAGCCTTACAAACAAACACGAAATTTTTTTTGGCGAAACGAAAGTTTTGTCACAGCCTCTTACATACTGAGATTCTGTAATTAAAGAGGTTGTAGAAATAAGAACGTGTGAGAAGAACTTCAACGGTTGCAGCAGATACAATCTTAGCGGTGCACGGAAGCGAGGTCTCGATGCAGGCAAGGAGGAGGAGGAGGAGATTAGTGTTTATCGTCCCGTCGACAACGCGGTCATTAGAGACGGAGCGCAAGCTCGGGTGAGGGAAGGATGGGGAAGGAAATCGGCCGTGCCCTTTCAAAGGAACCATCCCGGCATTTTCCTTAAGCGATTTAGGGAAATCACGGAAAACCTAAATCAGAATGGC
Organism: Schistocerca nitens; assembly: GCF_023898315.1. Classification (NCBI taxonomy): domain Eukaryota; kingdom Metazoa; phylum Arthropoda; class Insecta; order Orthoptera; family Acrididae; genus Schistocerca; species Schistocerca nitens. The sequence goes on along the minus strand of NC_064622.1, from coordinate 145,326,840 downwards.
CGGAGACGGGACTGAACCGTCGTCCTCCCGAATGCGAGTCCAGTGTGCTAACCACTGCGCCACATCGCTCGGTCCGATGCAGGGAAGTGGCAGGGATATTCATTGCAGTGTTTGCGCTACTACTGGAGCGATGGTGCCATTAGCGCAGACATTGACGCCATTTGTGACAGCATTACGTATTGCCGACCAATTACAAGCCATCTATGGGTTATATAAGACCGCCGCAGCAGAAGATTAGACAGTCGTTGCTCCTGACGAAGACGATGGAGGTAATCGTCGAAAGCTCGAGGTTTTACCATCACTTGATACGGCAAGAAGTCTGAAAATGTTTATACAACAGTGGCATCGCGGAACACTTTGCTTTCATCCGTTATATCCATCCATCGTCCTCATACAACCGCTCCGACTGCAGGTAGACATCAGACGACGTGAGGTGCAGTTAATGCCCAGCCCTGCCCCCCCTCTCCCCTCTCCCCCCCCCCCCCCATGAACCATAGACCTTGCCGTTGGTGGGGTGGCTTGCGTGCCTCAACGATACAGATAGGTGCAACCACAACGGAGGGGTATCTGTTGAGAGGCCAGAAAAACGTGTGGTTCCTGAAGAGGGGCAGCAGTCTTACCAGTAGTTGCAGGCGCAACAGTCTGGATGATTGACTGATCTGGCCTTGTAACGCTAACCAAAATGGCCTTGCTGTTGTGGTACTGCGAACAGCTGAAAGCAAGGGGAAACTACAGCCGTAATTTTTTTCGAGGGCATGCAGCTTTACTGTATGATTAAATGATGATGGTATCCTCTTGGGTAAAATATTCCAGAGGTAAAATAGTCCCCCATTCTGATCTCCAGGCGGGGACTACTCAAGAGGACGTCGTTAATACACTAAGCAGATTCAGAAGGATGTAGGTTTCAGTAGGTACTGGGAGATGAAGAAGCTTGCACAGGGTAGAGTAGCATGGAGAGCTGCATCAAACCAGTCTCAGGACTGAAGACCACCACAACAATAACAATATTGTCGCTGCTGCATACTGCTTGCTGCGTTGTGATGCTGAAACAATGTTGGACGCAGTTCTCGCTTTCTGTACGTGAAACTTAATGAAGAAAATATTAGTAGATCCCTAGGTCCACTGTTTCCGATGGGATAGTGAAGTGGAAACGTGTAGGGATGCGTACAGCACAAAAGCGTACAGGCCGACCTCGTCTGTTGACTGATAGAGACCGCCGACAGTTGGAGTCGGTCGTAATGTGTAATAGGCAGACATCTATCCAGACAAACACAGAGGAGTTCCAAACCGCATCAGGATCCACTGCAAGTACTACGACAGTTAGGTGGGAGGTGAGAAAACTTGGATTTCATGGTCGAGCGGCTGCTCATAAGCAACACATCACGCCGATAAATGCCAAACGGCGCCTCGTTTAGTGTAAGGAGAGTAAACATTGGACGATTGAACAGTGGAAAAAAGTTGTGTGGAGTGACGAATCACGATACACAATGTGGCGATCCGATGGCAGGGTGTGGATATGGAGAATGCCCGGTGGACGTCATCTGCTGGCGTGTGCAGTGCCAACAGTAAAATTCGGAGGCGGTGGTGTTATGGTGTGGTCGTGTTTTTCATGGAGAGGGCTTGCACTCCTTGTTGTTTTGCGTTCCACCATTACAGCACAGGCCTACATTGATGTTTCAAACACCTCTTGCTTCCCACTGTTGAAGAGCAATTCGGGGATGGGAGACTGCATCTTTCAACACGATCGAGCACCAGTTCATAATGCACTGCCTGTGGCGGAGTGGTTAAACGACAATATCACCCCTGTAATGGACTGGCCTGTACAGAGTTCTGACCTGAACCCTATAGAACACCTTTGGAATGTTTTGGAACGCCGACTTTGTGCTAGGCCTTACCGAGCGACATCGATACCTATCCTCAGTGCAGCACTCCGTGAAGAATGGGCAGCCATTCCCCAAGAAACCTTCCAGCACCAGACTGAACGTATACCTGCGACAGTGGAAGCTGTCATCAAGGCTAAGGATGGGCCAACACCACACTGAATTCCAGCACTACCGATGGAGGGCGCCATGAACTTGTAAGTCATTTTCAGCCAGGTGTCCGGATACTGTTGATCACATAGTGTATCAGGTCACCAGACAATGTCAGGTGCAGTTAATACCCATTTCGCTGGTTCGTCTGCTGTATACCGCTTGCAGCGTTGTGGGGTTAAATCAATGTTAGACGCAGTTCTCGCTTTCTGTACTCGAAACTCACTGGATAAAATACAGTAACTTCTTTATGAAAGCACGCATGCCGCATTGGTGCGCAGCAGACGCTTCAGAATTGGCACGAGGCCGCCATGGGCCTTCCAAAGTTGACGTAAGACTTGGCAGTGGAATGTTGTGAATGTGCCGCTCGGTTGTACGTAATCAGCGCAGTAAGATCGTCGGGCGTGGCGCGTGGCAGTAAGGCAGAATGGAGCTATTGTTGCCATTGTAATGTCCCAAATATGACCGGTGTTGGTTTTCAGCGATGACACCCAGCAAACGTTACAATGGCGGATAAGACAGGAAAGTCACTAAATAACTGGGATTCAAAAGAAAGCACAACGTGGTAGGCGGATGATGGGGCGCTCAGCAATGTAAACACTATATCACCTTTAAGAAGCCTTCGTGGATGATAGTCTACATCTACATCTATATCTCTACATCTATACATCTCTATCTACACTTCACAACACACCTTTCTGTGATTGGCCGATGGTAATTCCAGTACCCCTTCTGTGCTTCACTCGCACCTGGGAAGAACGTCTCTCGAAAATGCTCTATGTAAGCTTCAATTTCCCTACTCTTCCCTTCGTAGTCACTTCATGAGTCGTTGTAAAAAGAAATAATATCTTTCCTGAGTCTTCTTGCCCGCCGGAGTGGCCGAGCGGTTCTAGGCGCTACAGTCGCCACGGTCGCAGGTTCGAATCCTGCCTCGGGCATAGATGTGTGGGATGTCCTTAGGTTAGTTAGGTTTAAGTAGTTCTAAGTTCTAGGGAACTGATGACCTCAGAAGTTAAGTCCGATAGTGCTCAGAGCCATTTGAACCATTTTGAGTCTTCTTGGAAAATGTGCTCTCGTAATTTCAATAGGAAACCTCTCGGTGACGCATGTCTGTGGAGTGTCTTAAGCACCTCCGTAATTCTCACATTTGCTAAACAATACTTCTGCGAAACGGACAGCTCTTCGTTGGACCTTTTTCTGTGTCTTGTGTTAAGTCAACTAGAAAAAAATGGAATGAGCGGTTGGCGTCATTGCCCGGGAGGTCCCTTGCGGGGCAGGTCCGGCCGCCTTAGTGCAGGTCTTACACATTCGACACCACATTGAGCGACCTGTAGGTTCAAATGGCTCTGAGCACTATGGGACTTAACATCTGAGGTCATCAGTCCCCTAGAACTTAGAACTACTTAAACCTAACTAACCTAAGGACATCACACACATCCATGCCCGAGGCAGCAGGATTCGAACCTGCGACCGTAGTGGTCACGCGGCTCCAAACTGAAGCGCCTAGAACCGCACGCGACCTGTAGGGCGGATGGGGATGAAATGATGACGAAGGCAACACAATACCCAGTCCCTGACCGGAGAAAATCTGCGACCCAGCCGGGAATCGAACCCGGGCCCGTAGAACGGCAATCCGTCACGCTGGCCACTCAGCTGTCAGGGCGGACAGTCAACTAGATAAGGGACGTAGAGTCGCTGGAAATGAAGTATTTATTAATCGACAAACTGCCTGTCGACTTCCGTCACAGGTTCTTCAGTAGATGTTTGTTTGATGGTTTTTCTGACATTTCGCCAGCATGAGTGACTCGCGCTGTCAGATCTTCACCCTCCATTGCTGGTGGTGGATTGCAATCGACCTCGCAGCATCGGGTTGTACGTACAGTATCTGGCGCGCAAACGTCCGAAGGCTTTTCCGTGATCACTACCGCCGCGGTTCTCCCCTTCCTACCTGGAACGGTCTTTCACTGCAACACGGGAATCCAGGAGCCACGTGGAGGCTTTCTTCTGTCTTTTGAACCTTTTTTCATGTTCGTATATTTCAATAGCTTCCCTGAACAAGCAGATGTGACAGCTCATCTCTACAGCAATAGCTTCCGTATCGGCGAATTTTACTATGTGGTCGGTCTCACACAGCGCGTGCTGCGTCACAGCCGATTTCTCCGTATGCCTCAGCCTGCAAAACCGCTTATATTCGCTGATACTTAATCGTCCAGTCACTCCAGCACAGTTTTTTTCCACACGTTGACGATATGTGGTGTATTACTGACATTGCAAGTACATACAATTGAGGCCGCGAGCACAGCTCCAATACACCACCAGTAATGGAGGGAGGGTGAAGCTTTGACAACGCCAGTCATTCGTGCTGCTGAATCGTCAGGATAATCATCAAACAAACGTCGGCCGAATAACCCAAGACAGAAGTCTACAGGAAATTTGACAACAAGTGGATTCGAAAGCTTTAACACTTTTGTATTTATTACTCGCTTTTCCCGAATGTGAATTGTGTTCCCCTACGATGACTCTCCGTCCGGGATCTGGTTCTCCGTTTAGTTCTACGCCATCATACCTGTATTAGTCGTTTCAGACTTCTAGATATTTTACGGTTGTTAATGTTTTCAGTGATTAATCGGCAATACAGTTATTAAATAGTAATGGCCGACTTCGCCTGTTTACACGTAATATGCTACATTTTTTCACCTTCAGGACAAACTGTCACTTCCTGCGCCAATCAACGATCATGTGTAGGCTTCCTGGAATTATTTACACCCTTCTGGCGTTGTAACCTTTCTACAGGGTGTGGGCAAAAATTTGGAAGCATCAAAAACACAGCGCATTACCACCACTACATTCATGCTCATAAATAAGGGTAATGCTGAGATATGGTGAAACAACACTCTGGTGGGCGGTTTGTGGGTTTAAATCACCTCGGGGTATGACCAGGCGGTGCATTTGATCTGCGGCCGTCGCAAGGAGGCGCTGACAGCAGTCCACATACGCAGAGGTCTGTTGGTGCATGTCAGAGTACGGTGCAGCGAGTAATGTGCAGTCGTTTTCAGACGTGCTAATGGGGACTGTGTGTTGAAAATGGCTCAAAGAACACATATTGATGACATTATGAGGGGTAGAATATTAGGGCGACTGGAGGCTGGTCAAACACAGCAGGTCGTAGCACGGGCCCTCCGTGTGTCACAAAGTGTGATCTCAAGATTATGGCAACGATTCCAGCAGACAGGAAACGTGTCCGGGCGCTACAGTGTGGGACGTCCACAGAGTACAACACCACAACAAGACCGATATCTCACCATCAGTACTTGCAGATGGCCACGTAGTACTGCAAGTAGCCTTGCTCGGGACCTTACCGTAGCCACTGGAACAGTTGTCTCCAGACACACAGTCTACAGACTACTGAAAAGACATGGTTTATTCGCCGGGAGACCTGCAAGATCACCGGAGAGCCCGTAAAGCCTGGTGTCAAGAACACAGTACATGGTCATTGTAACATTCACGGACGAGTCCAGGTATAGTCTGAACAGTGGTTCTCTTCGGGTTTTCATCTGGAGCGGACCAGGAACCAGATACCAACCCCTTAATGTCCTTGAAAGGGACCTGCATGGAGGTCGTGGTTTGATGGTGTGGGGTGGGATTATGATTGGTGCACGTACACCCCTGCATGTCTTTGACAGAGGAACTGTAACAGGTCTGGTGTATCGGGACGTCATTTTGCACCAGTATGTCCGCCTTTTCAGGGGTGCAGTGGGTCCCACCTTCCTCCTGATGGATGATAACGCACGGCCCCACCGAGCTGCCCTCGTGGAGGAGTACCTTGAAACAGAAGATATCAGGCGAATGGAGTGGCCTGCCTGTTCTCCAGACCTACACCCCATCGAGCACGTCTGGGATGCTCTCGGTCGACGTATCACGTCTTCAAACCCCTACTACACTTCAGGAGCTCCGACAGGCACTGGTGCAAGAATGGGAGGCTATACCCCAGCAGCTGCTCGACCACCTGCTCCAGAGCATGCCAACCCTTTCTGCGGCATGTGTATGTGTGCATGGTGATCATATCCCATATTGATGTCGGGGTACATGCGCAGGAAACAGTGGCCTTTTGTAGCACATGTGTTTCGGGACGGTTTTCTCAACTTATCACCAACACCGTGGACTTACAGATCTGTTACCTATGTGCCTATGCTATTAGCGCCAGTTTTGTGTAGTTCCATGTTGTGTGGCACCACATTCTGCAGTTATCCTTAATTTATGCGTATGAGTGTAATCCACGAGTGTGTACAGGAAATCCGTTGTCATTCAAAACAGCCTCCGGTCGTCTCGGAACGGATGAAAACAGGCCCTGAATTTCAGATGAAACTTATGCCAGTCTTCCTGTAAAACAGTAGCAAGTTCTGGTAGCGATAATGGAGGTGGTTAGCGAGCACGCCTTCTTTTATCTACATCTACATGATTACTCTGCAATTCACATTTAAGTGCTTGGCAGAGGGTTCATCGAACCACAATCATACTATCTCTCTACCATTCCACTCCCGAACAGCGCGCGGGAAAAACGAACACCTAAACCTTTCTGTTCGAGCTCTTATTTCTCTTATTTTATTTTGATGATCATTCCTACCTACGTAGGTTGGGCTCAACAAAATATATTCGCATTCGGAAGAGAAAGTTGGTGACTGAAATTTCGTAAATAGATCTCGCCGCGACGAAAAACGTCTTTGCTGTAATGACTTCCATCCCAATTCGCGTATAATATCTGCGACACTCTCTCCCCTATTACGTGATAATGCAAAACGAGCTGCCCTTTTTTGCACCCTTTCGATGTCCTCCGTCAATCCCACCTGGTAAGGATCCCACACTGCGCAGCAATATTCTAACAGAGGACGAACGAGTGTAGTGTAAGCTGTCTCTTTAGTGGACTTGTTGCATCTTCTAAGTGGTCTGCCAATGAAACGCAACCTTTGGCTCGCCTTCCCCACAATATTATCTATGTGGTCTTTCCAACTGAAGTTGTTTGTAATTTTAACACCCAGGTACTTAGTTGAATTGACAGCCTTGAGAATTGTACTATTTATCGAGTAATCGAATTCCAACGGATTTCTTTTGGAACTCATGTGGATCACCTCACACTTTTCGTTATTTAGCGTCAACTGCCACCTGCCACACCATACAGCAATCTTTTCTAAATCGCTTTGCAACTGATACTGGTCTTCGGATGACCTTACTAGACGGTAAATTACAGCATCATCTGCGAACAACCTAAGAGAACTGCTCAGATTGTCACCCAGGTCATTTATATAGGTCCGGAACAGCAGAGGTCCCTACCCCTTCGAGGTAGACCTGAAAGGGTCAATAATATTGCAGTCTGTGGTGTCCTGCAGATATGCGACGATTCATCATCGTGTTCACAAAACCAGTCCTGGACGATGTGAGCAGTGTGAACACGCAGCATTGCCATTGGGGAAAAAACATTGTACCCTTTGATGATCAGTCAAAATGGTCCCAATGTCCTTGGCAGTAATGTGGCCTTGCAGAGTAGCTATGGGGCCCACAAAATACCGCCATACTACCGCCCACATCATCACCGAACCTCCACCATGTTTCTCTCTCTGGACGAAAAGGCGGCCAGAAGTTGCAAACAGCGTGAAACAAGATTCATGCGACCATTGCTCCACAGTCCAATTTTTAAGGCTTCGGCACACTGTCTTCCTGTTACGGGCATGTGCGTCGCTGATGAATGGCCTTGAAATTCCAGCTAGCCCTGTCTACGATGCTCACTTCGTGCATTCTTTTTCATTTTTTTGGTGTTGTCGTTCTCTTATTTTTCGTCTCAGTACTCCTCAAAGACAGGCTGTCAAGATCATCCAACACTCACTTCAGCGAATGATGCTTTTCCGCTTTTCCTGTATGCGATATAAATCTTCGATACTGTACCTCTTGACACACCAGACATATCTTGATTACGGAATCACCCACCATTCGAGAACCAACAATTTGCCTATCTTCGAGTTCACTTAGCTCCGGCATAATCCACTCACAAGTACACAGAACATTGCTCTGACCACAGATAGCATTTCCAACGTATTGAGGACACTCCACGGGTACCGTTCTTGGTCAAATACGTCAGCGTCACCTGCAGGCTTGTCTACCAACTGCATTTATGTTCAAGCATGCGTTTCTCGCGGTGTTCCGTATTTTTGTTCAGCCCTTGTACACACAACAACTTTACAGAGTTTATGACGTTACTCACTACATCATCTATATAGGGTGTTACAAAAAGGTACGGTCAAACTTTCAGCAAACAACCTCACACACAAAGAAAGAAAATATGTTATGTGGACATGTGTCCGGAAACGCTTACTTTCCATGTTAGAGCTCATTTTATTACTTCTCTTCGAATCACATTAATCATGGAATGGAAACACACAGCAACAGAACGTACCCGCGTGACTTCAAACACTTTGTTACAGGAAATGTTCAAAATGTCCTCCGTTAGCGAGGATACATGCATACACCCTCCGTCTCATGGAATCCCTGATGCGCTGATGCAGCCCTGGAGAATGGCGTATTGTATCACAGCCGTCCACAATACGAGCACGAAGAGTCTCTACATTTGGTACCGGGGTTGCGTAGACAAGAGCTTTCAAATGCCCCCATAAATGAAAGTCAAGAGGGTTGAGGTCAGGAGAGCGTGGAGGCCATGGAATTGGTCCGTCTTTACCAATCCATCGGTCACCGAATTTGTTGTTGAGAAGCATACGAACACTTCGACTGCTATGTGGAGGAGCTCCATCGTGCATGAACCACCTGTTGTGTCGTACTTGTAAAGGCACATGTTCTAGCAGCACAGGTAGAGTATCCCGTATGAAATCATGGCGGTGAATCGAGGAAGTACAGTTCATACTGACGAAACTAAAATGAGCTCTAACATGGAAATTAAGCGTTTCCGGACACATGTCCACATAACATATTTTTTTTATTTGTATGTGAGGAATGTTTCGTGAAAGTTTGGCCGTACCTTTTTGTAACACCCTGTATATACTGTAAACTGTTACGGTCCAGTAACACTCCTTGCCTTATCCTGACTTTACTTTCAGATCTCTTAAAAATGACAGTTTATTTTGGATCTGCTAGGAGTCCTGATAAAAAAATCCAACCAAATACATGGCAAGCTCTTATTTTAAGACAGAATCCTTCTACCCGCAGCGGCTATGTGCTCCTTGGAAACTTAGCTAGCAGATTAAAGCTGTGTGCCGGACTGGAGCTCGAGCCGGGAAGCTTGTCTTTCTTGGCGTTTCCTCTTTCTGAGAAAATTGTCGAGATGCGACTCACGACCGGTCCACAAAGCTGCCGTTCCACCAGTACCTCCCACTTGCTTTCCAAGCTTCATACAAGTTCCGGGTTCGAACACCAGTGCACTACACAGTTTTAATGTACCAGGGAAGTCTGAGGCTAGTACCTTGCTCAGCAAACGACAGTGTTGATATTACGGCGCTCTTGTTGCGACGTACGAACATAGTTAACTGAGTTTCGAAGGAACTGTGTGAGGAATCCATGTTGATTTTTGCAGAGGAAATTTTCATTATCCAAACAGGCCATAAAGCTTTAGCATAAGACATTTTCTATGATTCTACATTCTATCAATTTTTCAGCGGGTCAGATCTCGGATTGTATTGATCACAGAGAAAAGTGGTCAAGTGTTTTGGATAGCCCTTAGCCTAGCGATTATTTGCATACTTATCGGAAGAAGGGGAACACTATAGCTATCCCATAGTACAGTGCCAGAATTTAAATATTACATACTTACTTCAGCCCAGCCAAATTTAGCAAATCGGTCGGTTCTCTTGCACTAAGTGTGGTCTAGGGTGGACCTTAGGTGGCTTATAAAAGCACCATTTGTTCATGGGCGCTTCCTGAGAAAATCCAGAAAAACCGTGATTTTTTGAGTGTGAGAAGTACCAGTTGTAGGGATGGCATTTCTAAAATTAAAGTTTATGACAGATTTTTTATTTTTATTTTTTATTTTTAACAATATGTTATTATCATCCGTTACCGACACCCAGAGGTTCAGAGTTCCCCTGCATACGCCCCTAATATCTGGTCTGAGGCATAAATGTACCTTTAACTGGCGTAGTGAACACATGGAAAGCGTTCTAGGGTCATCGCAAGGGTTCCGAGGTCTCGAAACTGTGTTTTTACTCACCATTTTTTCACCAAAAAACTTTATAGCGCACTGTCTCTGTATAATGGACACATCACGTCTACACGGATATGCCCAAAGTGGTACTGTAGTGACAGAAATGGGATAAAAATGGGCTGAACATGCCTGAGACGATCTTTCAATGACTGCTCAAAATCGTGGAAGTTTGGAAAGACTGCAAATTCTGTAAAATATATCTGATAACATTTTTACTCTTTACTCTTTACTCTGGGCGTTTTCGATAAATTGCGTTCGATCAGCAAAGTATCCAGAAAAAATATAAACCAAACGATTTTGTGTTAACCTTATACTACGCATACATGTTAGTTATTTATATGTGTCAAAGTATATAAATGTGTAGAAGTATATAAAAATGTGAAAAATTTACTGACCTCTAAAACTCGTTTATTGTAAGCTGTACACACTACTGTAGCAGGGAAAAGAAAGGAGCTAGCCGAAAAATTCTCTTTCCGAGCCCAAAAAAGACGAATATGTTCCTCTTTAAAATACCGTCAGAAGTGTGGGGAATCAGCTGGTTCAATCCTCATTCAGCCTTCCTCACTGAAAATTTTGGCATGCGAACATTATCACGCTTTTTTTGCTAAAAGAGAGTAGCAGAGATACAGTGACGGTGGAAGAACGAGGAGACAGTGTCAGTGATAAACAGAGAGGGAGAGAGAGAGGATTCAATGATGATGGAAGAGAAAAAGTGTCAGTAACAGAGAACGGAAGATGGATGAAGGCAATAACAGTGAGAGGCAAAGAGAGAGGAGGTATTGATGGTCAGTGACAGACAGTGACATTGAAGGAGAAAGAGAGTTGGATGGAGATAGAAGCAGTGTGAGAAAAACAAAGAGAAGAAGTGGAAATGACAAATACAGATGAATGGACCATACATAGGCTTGGGGGTTCTATGCCCCTCGAGATGGGCGAAGTTTAACACGTGGGTGAAGGAGAGTGCGCATTTTGGACCTAAACGTAAGTATGAGTTGGAACCCCCAGAATTTCTGAGCTGCAGAGGTATGGTGGAGACAGTGGCAATGGGAAAGAAAGACAAAATGATACAGTGTAAGTGTGAGAGGGGACAGAAACAGTGATATATTGTAAATCAATGCTAGAAAAAGGAGACAGTGGCCGAGAGACGTATACGAACAGTGGCAGTGAGAGTAAGGTGCTGAGTATGAAGGGTTAACGACATAGAGAAACTGGATAAAAGGATCTAGAATTTTTGTGGTAAAAGAGCACGAATGCCAAATTTTTTGGTGAAGAAAGGAGAATAGAGATTGATATAGCTGGTTCGTCACATTTCTGTCAGTCTTTTAAAGAAGAACAGATTCGCCTTTTTTTGTTTCGACAGAAACATATTTCCACTGGTAATATTATGATGCGGTTGCTGCAGAATGGATTGACAGTAGCAAGGATCAGGTCGCAGTCCTATTCCGTCAGACATTTTATAGCAACTATCGGTCAGAAGCCAAAATTGAATGCCAAGTCTGTGGGTTACAGTTGCTGCCAAAGTTAACGATCAAGAAATGGACGGGCACGTAACTATCTAGTACAATTACCTGACTATGACAGTCCAAAAATTTTGGACACATCTAGATTATAAACATCGCATTTTTGTCGTACATCAGAATACCTTAAGCATTGACATTATGTGATATACAGGTTGTAATTGTTCTGTAACTGGGGTTGTTTTAGTTTGATGCCATGTGGGAGGAATCCTGAGTATCCGGTAATGACACCCACACTCTGTAGAGGAAAGCTTACAGCATGCCGCGAGCTCACAGGAAAGTGGTGTCGGCCAATGGGCAGACAACATAGGCAGTGTCATCGGCTGTGAGAGTTATTACTACAGCGCAATACGTGTACTGTAAAGACACAACGAAGGCGGTGTTTATGTAGATGGTTCAGTGCGGAATATTTCTAAGGAACTGTATTCTCACAACATGAAGAGCACTTTCATCGTTTCATGTAGAATCACCAAAGTATTGCACAAAGTAGACCAAAATACTGCCAACGGCCTTGCTGCAGTGGTAAAACCGGTTCCCGTCAGATCACCGAAGTTAGCTGTCGGGCTCAGTTAGCGCTTGTATGGGTGACCATCCGGTCTGCCGAGCGCTATTGGCAAGCGGGCTGCACTAAGCCCTTGTGAGACAAACTGGGGAGCTACTTGATTGAGATGTAGCGGCTCCTGTCTCGTAAACTGACATACGGTCTGGAGAGCGGTGTGCTGACCACATGCCGCTCCATATCCGCACCCAGTGACGCATGTGGGCTGAGGATGGCACGGCGGCCGGTCGATACCGTTGGGCCTTCCAACGCCTGTTCGGATGGAGTTTAGTTTAGACCAGAAAACTACTGAGGTAGGAAACTAACAGCTGAACTGTTGAAGTGTAATTTTTTGTTGTATTAAAAAAGGTTGATGACTATAATTGTTTTATGTTTTGTGATTATTTCATGTCATGCCAAATGGATAACTGTTGGGGCTTTGTAACTGACGGTTCGTAAGTCGTCGCAAAGTACGCGAAAATTAAAATAAAAGATTTATTTCATTTCAATCCGAAATCTTGGGTGTTCGTCTCGTTATTGTATTCTGCCTTAATTGAACCTATTTCACAAAAGGAAATAGAAAAACTGATCTAATCATATTCTAAACAAAAAAGGTGGTCAGGGAAGAAAGAAAAAGGAGCGGAAGGAAAAGAAGTATTCCTGTGTCAAACAAAATAAATAACCCAGAACAAATTCCCACTCTGCAGTGGAGTATGCATTGATGTGAAATTACCTGGCAGATTAAAATTGTGTGCCAGACCGAGGATCAAACTCGGGACCTTTGCCTTTTGTGGGCAAGTGCTCTACCAGCTTAGCTACCCAACCATGACTCACAATAATAAAATAATATTATGAACTTTCCAGTTTGGATTGCGTTAGGAAAACTGTTGTTGTGGTTGTTGTGGTCTTCAGTCCTGAGACTGGTTTGATGCAGCTCTCCATGCTACTCTGTCCTGTGCAAGCTACTTCATCTCCAAGTACCTACTGCAACCTACATCCTTCTGAATCTGCTTAGTGTATTCGTCTCTTCGTCTCCCTCTACGATTTTTACCCTCCACACTGCCCTCCAATACTAAACTGGTGATCCCTTGATGCCTCAGAACATGTCCTACCAACCGATCCCTTCTTCTAGTCAAGTTGTGCCACAAACTTCTCTTCTCCCCAATCCTATTCAACACTTCCTCATTAGTTATGTGATCTACCCATCTAATCTTCAGAATTCTTCTGTAGCACCACATTTCGAAAGATTCTATTCTCTTCTTGTCCAAAATATTTATCGTCCATGTTTCACTTCCATACATGGCTACACTCCATACAAATACTTTCAGAAACGACTTCCTGACATATAAATCTATACTCGATGTTAACAAATTTCTCTTCTTCAGAAATGATTTCCTTGCCATTGCCAGTTTACATTTTATATCCTCTCTACTTCGACCATCATCAGTTATTTTGCTCCCCAAATAGCAAAACTCCTTTACTACATTCAGTGTCTCATTTCCTAATCTAATTCCCTCAGCATCACCTGACTTAATTCGACTACACTCCATTATACTCGTTTTGCTTTTGTTGATATTCATCTTGTATCCTCCTTTGAAGACATTATCCATTCCGTTCAACTGCTCATCCAAGTCCTTTGCTGTCTCTGACAGAATTACAATGTCATCAGCGAACCTCAAAGTTTTTATTTCTTCTCCATGGATTTTAATACCTACTCCAAATTTTTCTTTTGTTTCCTTCACTGCTTGCTCAATATACAGTTTTAATAACATCGGGGAGAGGCTACATCCCTGTCTCACTCCCTTCCCAACCACTGCTTCCCTTTCATGTCCCTCCACTCTTATAACTGCCATCTGGTTTCTGTACAAATTGTAAATAGCTTTTCGCTCCCTGTATTTTACCCCTGCCACCTTCAGAATTTGAAAGAGAGAATTCCAGTCAACATTGTCAAAAGCTTTCTCTAAGTCTACAAATGTTAGAAACGTAGGTTTGCCTTTCCTTAATCTAGTTTCCAAGATAAGTCGAAGGGTCAGTATTGCCTCACGTGTTCCAACATTTCTACGGAATCCAAACTGATCTTCCCCGAGGTCCGCTTCTACCAGTTTTTCCATTCGTTTGTAAAGAATTCGCGTTAGTATTTTGCATCCGTGACTTATTAAACTGATTGTTCGGTGATTTTCACATCTGTCAGCACCTGCTTTCTTTGGGATTGAAATTATTATATTCTACTTGAAGTCTAAGGATATTTCGCCTGACTCATACATCTTGCTCACCAGATGGTAGAGTTTTGTCAGGACTGGCTCTCCCAAGGCTGTCAGTAGTTCTAATGGAATGCTGTCTACTCCCGGGGCTTTGCTTCGACTCAGGTCTTTCAGTGCTCTGTTGAACTCTTCAGGCAGTATCATATCTCCCATTTCATCTTCATCTACATCCTCTTCCATTTCCAAAATTTTGTCCTCAAGTACATCGCCCTTGTATAGACCCTCTATATACTCCTTCCACCTTTCTGCTTTCCCTTCTTTGCTTAGAACTGGGTTTCCATCTGAGCTCTTGATATTCGTACAATTGGTTCTCTTTTCTCCAAAGCTCTCTTTAATTTTCCTGTAGGCAGTATCTATCTGACCCCTAGTGAGATAAGCCTCTACATCCTTACATTTGTCCTCTAGCCATCCCTGCTTAGCCATTTTGCACTTCCTGTCGATCTCATTTTTAGACGTTTGTATTCCTTTTTGCCTGCTTCATTTACTGCGTTTTTATATTTTCTCCTTTCATCAATTAAATTCAATATTTCTTCTGTTACCCAAGGATTTCTACTAGCCCTCGTCATTTTACCTACTTGATCCACTGCTACCTTCACTATTTCATCCCTCAGAGCTACCCATTCTTCTTCTACTGTATTTCTTTCCCCCATTCCTGTCAATTGTTCCCTTATGCTCTCCCTGAAACTCTGTACAACCTCTGGTTCTTTCAGTTTATCCAGGTCCCATCTCCTTAAATTTCCACGTTTTTGCAGTTTCTTCAGTTTTAATCTACAGTTCATAACCAATAGATTGTGGTCGGAGTCTACATCTGCCCCTGGAAATGTCTTACAATTTAAAACCTGGTTCAAATGGCTCTGAGCACTATGGGACTCAACTGCTATGGTTATCAGTCCCCTAGAACTTAGAACTACTTAAACCTAACTAACCTAAGGACATCACACACATCCATGCCCGAGGCAGGATTCGAACCTGCGACCGTAGCAGTCGCACGGCTCCGGACTGCGCGCCTAGAACCGCGAGACCACCGCGGCCGGCTCGAACCTGGTTCCTAAATCTCTGTCTTACCATTATACAATCTATCTGAAACCCGTCAGTATCTCCAGGCTTCTTCCATGTATACAGTCTTCTTTTATGATTCTTGAACAAAGTGTTAGCTATGATTAAGTTGTGCTCTGCGCAAAATTCTACCAGGCGGCTTCCTCTTTCGTTTCTTACCCCCAATCCATGTTCACCTACTACGTTTCCTTCTCTCCCTTTTCCTACTGACGAATTCCAGTCACCCACGACTATTAAATTTTCGTCTCCCTTCACTATTTGAATAATTTCTTTTATTTCATCATACATTTCTTCAATTTTTTCGTCATCTGCTGAGCTAGTTGGCATATAAACTTGTACTACTGTGGAAGGCGTGGGCTTCGTATCTATCTTGGCCACAATAATGCGTTCACTATGCTGTTTGTAGTAGTTTACCCGCATACCTATTTTCCTATTCATTTTTAAACCTACTCCTGCATTGCAACTATTTGATTTTGTGTTTATAACCCTGTAGTCACCTGACCTGAAGTCTTGTTCCTCCTGCCACCGAACTTCACTAATTCCCACTACATCTAACATTAACCTATCCATTTCCCTTTTTAAATTTTCTAACCTACCTGCCCGATTAAGGGATCTGACATTCCACGCTCCGATCCGTAGAACGCCAGTTTTCTTTCTCCTGATAACGACATCCTCTTGAGTATTCCCCGCCCGGAGATCCGAATGGGGGACTATTTTACCTCCGGAATATTTTACCCAAGAGGACGCCATCATCATTTAACCTTACAGTAAAGCTGCATGCTCTCGGGAAAAATTACGGCTGTAGTTTCCCCTTGCTTTCAGCCGTTCGCAGTACCAGCACAGCAAGGCCGTTTTGGTTAATGTTACAAGGCCAGATCAGTCAATCGTCCAGACTGTTGCCCCTGCAACTACTGAAAAAGTTGCTGCCCCTCTTCAGGAACCACACGTTTGTCTGGCCTCTCAACAGATACCCCTCCGTTGTGGTTGCACCTACGGTACGGCTATCTGCATCGCTGAGGCACGCAAGCCTCCCCACCAACGGCAAGGTCCATGGTTCATGGGGGTTTAGAAAAACTATAGAAAGAAAATGAAAGTGCCTATTTCAAGAATAGGTACAAAAGAGAAAAAAAGGAAAAAATGAAACGTCGTTGTTGGGTACATAATGTTTCCAGAAATTTTATTTTGTAGGAAGTATTGCAAAAAATCGTAACAATAATTCCAAAAAATAATTAACACCCCCAGAGATTACTTAATTTGGAATTGAAGTTTTTACTAAAAGAACAGAGGTTTGAATAGCCAGTTATAGAAACGTAGGTAATTGTTATCTTCTCCCATACAATTAAAGTACTCCTCTGCAGTTTTTGTCTATATGGTTGGGTTCATCTCAGGAACTACTGTATGCGGTGGTTTTCACTGACAGGTCGACTGATTCACAGGGAAGGTTTGTGTATGCAGTTTATAAATATTTAATGGAAACTGGCTACACTATGATGACATAAATTCTCCCGCCATTGTGAAAACCATGCCATTGTCATCTAGCGGAGAAAGGTATAAGGCTCTCTGACTGAACGGCTAGGCTACCTCTACCAAAATGCTTGTGGTAGTAACAGGCAACTTCCTAAACGATCTGCGATGCAGAAAATATAAAATTTTAAGCTGATAAGAACATATTTTTTAGTATGGAGTTAGTGGTTTAGTGGAGCGAAGGGAAGTGTGACAAATGGTTACAAAGTATATATAGCTTGCATCGGAAAACCGCTGCAATCATGCAGGAATGTGGTGGTAAGTTCCTGTAGGACCAAACTGCTGAGGTCATCGGTCCCTAGGCTTAACAGTACTTAATTTAACTTAAACTAACCTACTCCAAGGACAACACACCCGTGCTCGAGAAAGGACTCGAACCTCCGATGGGGGAGCCACGCGGTCCGTGGTAAATCTCCTAGACGGCGCAGCTACCCCGCCCGACATACAGTAGGCGAATAGCCTACTGGTGCCGCAGTTGGGCAGACCAGGTGGTACGGTAGCTCGCAGCTGCTATTGCATTGCTGTGAGGCGTTACTACAAATGCCTCCTAAGGGGAGGTTTACTATCTTTGGCCCGAAAAAAGCATGCTCTTTGAGAATTTTTTTTCTCGGGATGTGTTATAAACATCAATGTCAAATTTGCTCAAATTGTTTATTGATATTTCTTCTACAAACAGGAATTTTTTCGACCGGGAATATCGAAGAGCGAAGGCGGAAGTGCCGTCGGAACGAAACAAAATTTCGATGTAGACCTCCACGCGCGGTATGTCACAGGTCAGCCCTCTCGTCTGAAATCAAAATTGAGTTGACGTTAGCGAAGTATATAAGATTCCTTAGGAGCTGTACGTCGCTTAAGTTATTTGGACCATATGAAACAAAATGGCGGCCATTTGAAAAAATAGGGTTTTTTTCATAGATTTTTCGACTTCGTCGACCAAGTAAAAATATTTATGGTTGATGGATCGGAGTAAAAGTGGTACAACTCCTAGATAATTTAGTTAGCTTCGTCGGAAACAAAGAATCATGCCAATCTGTTCAGTAGATTTGAAGTTACCATATTGTGCGATAAAAAAAAGTCATTTCGAGAAAAACGCGTTTGAAGTTTTCACTACATATAAATGCAATATTATGCAACGTACGTTCAATCTGCTATTCCGGGTCCATAAACTAGTCCTTCCTCTTCCTCTTAGAGGGCGTTTTGCTCGATCTGGGCCATCCTGCGCTGCTCCAGAGCCGCTCGTACGGCCGGTGACAAGCGGTTTTCGGCCGTTTGAATCCGGTGGTCGTCCGAATGACGAACTGGTCGAATAGAGTCCCACGGTGACGTCCATCGTTGTCATGGTCTTCAGAATTGCTGAATACCCTTCGTTGAAGTTACTCACTGCCAGGAAAGTCGCAATCTCCACAGTCTTCGCGCCAGAATGCAAATGCTTGGGAGCTAACTTCCAAACACACGCGTTCAAACTTTCATTTGAATTTTGTGTGTTTCCTCCTAAGCACCGGTACAATAACTCGTCCTCCAAAAGAAACAAACTGGTACGTGAAAAAGGCCGATTTCAGGCAGATGCATTTTTTTGTGTTCAACCGCGAATAACAAACATTTCGGTTCCGTATTCGGAAGAACCGTTTCAGGGGTGGATTCTAAACACTTTTATGGATCCTAAAAACGATTTTTTTAACCAAAAGATAGTAAACCTACCCTTAAATATCGAACAGATAACATTCGTGCGTTCTGAGAACCTTCATGAAATACTATGCTTAAATCATAGTTAACTGTAATTATAGCTCTCATTTTCCACAGTTAGATTCAACTTGTCCAGCAGTAAATACTCAGCGCTGGCCACACAAAGGTAGAACGAGTTGCTAGTAAGACACATAAATTAAAGTCCCCTGCTGCAGTTCCTGTCTGCCTTTTCAGGCTAATGTCAGAAACTACTGAATGAAGTTGGATATATTTTTCACGAATACATAGACTGATTCAGAACGTAGGTTTGTGCATATAACTAATCAATATTTTGTGTTAATTTTCTAAAATATGGCCGGCCGGGGTGGCCGAGCGGTTCTAGGCGTTACAGTCTGGAACCGCGCACCGGCTATGGTCGCAGGTTCGAATCCTGCCTAGGGTATGGATGTGTGTGATGTTCTTCGGTTGGTTAGGTTTCAGTAGTTCTAAGTTCTAGGGGACTGATGACCTCAGAAGTTAACTCCCATAGTGCTCAGAGCCATTCCTAAAATATGATGAAGTAAAGTCCCCCACCGCTGTGGAAACAATGCCATTGAGATCTTGTGGTAAATGGCAGCACTCCTTGGAATTATCCATGCTTATTATAAATTAAAGTCACTCGCTGCGTTTTTCTGTTTGTGTGTGAAGGCTAATACTGAAAAATACTGTAGGGATTTTGATACAATTTCTACTAATAGACAGAGTAATTCATGAGGAAAGTTTGTGGGCCCAGTGCCATGTTGGTGCTAGCTACAGCTGTCGGGAGGTTGCTGTGAACTATACTACATACGATCCAGGAGGTATCAGACATTAAGATAATAGGAACACGTGTTTTGGCGTAGAGTTAATGTCTTAGAGGCGGGAAGGAAATGTGGGCGAACGTGGTACGGATAAATTGTATGGAAGCGATGGTATTCAGTTGCCTAACTCTGTTCTCAGAAATTTAATCATAACTACACGCAATGCCCCATAAGCGAAATTACTGCTAAATCGGACAAGTTGTCCGGGAATAAATACTTACAAAGAGCACATTGAGTGTGAGGTCGCAAGTTCAATCTCTAGTAAGGCTCAATTGAAAGTGTTGTTTTAGTAATTATGACAGAAAAAAATTTAGCTGCCAATGTCTCATTCATTGCAACAGGAGGGCGACAGAAAATGAGTGTCTGAGAGGTGCAAAGATCATCCTTCTATTGGTTGTACGCATTACACTTCATAATATTGGATATAGTCGACATTCAAGAAATTTACAAAACAAACTATTAATTTGCACCATGAACATCCTGTCGTGGAACTTTTAGTCAAATTGACTATCCTTTAAGGCGTATCTGCAAATAACGCGAGAATATGCTTTATATGCACGGGAAAGAAACATCCAGACGCTGAGTTGTCCATCGGTTCCAAGTGGCATCTTCAGGAGGGATAGCTTGATCCAAAGAAGTAAGTTATTTTGTCCAGCTATTGATCAAAACCAGTACTCATACCATAGTTGTAGTTCTCTTAGGCTAATTTTCAAAAGATGGTACAAATGGCTCTGAGCACTATGGGACTTAACATCTGAGGTCATCAGTCCCCTAGAACTTAGAACTACTTAAACCTAACTAACCTAAGGACATCACACACATTCATGCCCGAGGAAGGATTCGAACCTGCGGCAATAGCAGTCACACGGTTCCAGACTGAAGCGCCTAGAACCGCTCGGCCACACCGGCTGGCGGCTCATTTTCCCACTCCTGCTTGTTATGACGTAAATATTCAATGCTGCCCTTGAAAGATCACGCACACGAGAAAGAATTGAAGGGCAGAGCACCTCCAACTTATCGCAGCACAATAAATAACTTTCCAGCGAAACTACCATCCAATGAACAGTCGGCATAACTGTATACAAATGTATTAGAAAATTGATGTTAGTTGATCTTGATACAACTCTCGTAGCACCTCTAATTTCCTGGATTCCTTTCAGATGCATTTCATCTTCAAATCCCGAGTGGTCGGAGCTGAAAACAAATTCCGTACTGAACGATGGGATAAGTTTGTTTATCTCATATACAAGTTTTCGGACTGGCTCTCGGTCTGCCGCGCACTGTCAAGTTGACGCTTTGTTTGAAGTTTCGTTATCTTTCGTCTTCCAATTCAGCAGCACTATTTGATATTATACAAACATGCACTGCTCCCCTTGAAATCACTGTAATCTGTGTCACGCGCTATTTGATGTGCATAACGTAGTAGGACATGCTCATCCAGTATATTGTGACGAGCATCACTGAAAGAGCAAACACCAGTTTTTGTTACAAGTGCCCCTTGTCCTCCCTTTAATTGTCCTTTAAAATGGTTCAAATGGCTCTGAGCACTATGCGACTTAACTTCTGAGGTCATCAGTCGCCTAGAACTTAGAACTAATTAAACCTAACTAACCTAAGGACATCACACACATCCATGCCCGAGGCAGGATTCGAACCTGCGACCGTAGCGGTCACGCGGTTCCAGACTGAAGCGCCTTTAACCGCACGGCCACACCGGCCGGCAATTGTCCTTTACTATGTTTCACTGGAGAAGGGGATTGTGACGCCCTGCCCGTCAAAGATGACCTGTTTCAGTATCACTTTCACCTGCTAAGCACGTATCGTAATCATTGGGTCCCTCATGTACATCGACCGCACAGTAGAGGGTAGAACATACCATACATTCCACTGATCCATCTTCCCGAAACGCTAATATTTCGTCTGCCACTTCAATCTCACTCTGTGAATTTCCTTGGGTTCCTTTCTGACGAAATGTCAACTTCGAAAACTGTTGTCGATATAATGCAATGTTTGCTTTGTTTGTTGTTGGCATTGCTCTACTTTGAATGAACACCACAAGCACTGTAGCACTGTTGTGAGGTACTCGTCGACTAAGCACTTCACCTAGGCCACACAGCCTCTTGCTGTGCTCAACATTGGATATCTCCAGTCGCGCCACCTGTTGCCATCACGCGTGGTTACATAGTAGATAATACACTCCTGGAAATGGAAAAAAGAACACATTGACACCGGTGTGTCAGACCCACCATACTTGCTCCGGACACTGCGAGAGGGCTGTACAAGCAATGATCACACGCACGGCACAGCGGACACACCAGGACCCGCGGTGTTGGCCGTCGAATGGCGCTAGCTGCGCAGCATTTGTGCACCGCCGCCGTCAGTGTCAGCCAGTTTGCCGTGGCATACGGAGCTCCATCGCAGTCTTTAACACTGGTAGCATGCCGCGACAGCGTGGACGTGAACCGTATGTGCAGTTGACGGACTTTGAGCGAGGGCGTATAGTGGGCATGCGGGAGGCCGGGTGGACGTACCGCCGAATTGCTCAACACGTGGGGCGTGAGGTCTCCACAGTACATCGATGTTGTCGCCAGTGGTCGGCGGAAGGTGCACGTGCCCGTCGACCTGGGACCGGACCGCAGCGACGCACGGATGCACGCCAAGACCGTAGGATCCTACGCAGTGCCGTAGGGGACCGCACCGCCACTTCCCAGCAAATTAGGGACACTGTTGCTCCTGGGGTATCGGCGAGGACCATTCGCAACCGTCTCCATGAAGCTGGGCTACGGTCCCGCACACCGTTAGGCCGTCTTCCGCTCACGCCCCAACATCATGCAGCCCGCCTCCAGTGGTGTCGCGACAGGCGTGAATGGAGGGACGAATGGAGACGTGTCGTCTTCAGCGATGAGAGTCGCTTCTGCCTTGGTGCCAATGATGGTCGTATGCGTGTTTGGTGCCGTGCAGGTGAGCGCCACAATCAGGACTGCATACGACCGAGGCACACAGGGCCAACATCCGGCATCATGGTGTGGGGAGCGATCTCCTACACTGGCCGTACACCACTGGTGATCGTCGAGGGGACACTGAATAGTGCACGGTACATCCAAACCGTCATCGAACCCATCGTTCTACCATTTCTAGACCGGCAAGGGAACTTGCTGTTCCAACAGGACAATGCACGTCCGCATGTATCCCGTGCCACCCAACGTGCTCTAGAAGGTGTAAGTCAACTACCCTGGCCAGCAAGATCTCCGGATCTGTCCCCCATTGAGCATGTTTGGGACTGGATGAAGCGTCGTCTCACGCGGTCTGCACGTCCAGCACGAACGCTAGTCCAACTGAGGCGCCAGGTGGAAATGGCATGGCAAGCCGTTCCACAGGACTACATCCAGCATCTCTACGATCGTCTCCATGGGAGAATAGCAGCCTGCATTGCTGCGAAAGGTGGATATACACTGTACTAGTGCCGACATTGTGCATGCTCTGTTGCCTGTGTCTATGTGCCTGTGGTTCTGTCAGTGTGATCATGTGATGTATCTGACCCCAGGAATGTGTCAATAAAGTTTCCCCTTCCTGGGACAATGAATTCACGGTGTTCTTATTTCAATTTCCAGGAGTGTATATGGGGTGTCGAATGCCATAAACATCGTTGGCCTTTTACGACCTCGCGCTCAAGGTGTTCCTTGTTAGTTCTACACATACGAAGCCAGAGCAGGTCGCCAGTTTGCGCCGTAAGTCGAAGTACATTAGTATTCAAAATGAATTTTCACTCTGTAGCGGAGTGTGCACCGATATGAAACTTACTGGCAGATTAAAACTGTTTGTTTTACATTAGTATTTATTATTTTCGGTCTACTAAATCTGTTATATTGTCAGTGGAGTTGAAAATTCCTGTTCATCATTTACTAGATAACACATCAGACAAAAACACCAGTTAATATACAGGGTGTCCATAAAGTCCCTTTACGACTTCAAAACTTTATTACATCGGCAGTTGATGAAATATTTTAACAACATTTCTTTCATTGTAAACATAGTTTATAAAAGTTTTTTTGTCAGTGTTTAATAGACCTCTATATGGGTGCCTTTAGTTGCATGAAGCGCATCAAGACGGTTCTTGATTTCTTGCCATGTTCGCTGTAGCATAGCGTCATCAATGGTGGCAATGGCATTACGAATCCTTTTATTAAAAAAAAAAAAAAAATGTTCAGATGTGTGTGAAATCTTATGGGACTTAAATGCTAAGGTCATCAGTCCCTAAGCTTACACACTACTTAACCTAAATTCTCCTAAGGACAAACACACACCCATGCCCGAGGGAGGACTCGAGCTTCCGCCGGGACCAGCCGCACAGTCCACGACTGCAGCGCCTTATACCGCTTTTCTTTCTTTTTCTTCATTTTGTTCGTTGTTGATCGTAGTGTTTGGTCGTTGCGAACGTCACATGACATCAGTTCAAGTTCGTTTGTTGATCCTTCCACTCAGTTTTTTTTTAATTATAATTATTACAGAGGCGAACCAGCTCTCTGACCGAACACGCTGAGCTACCGTGCCGGCCTACCTCTCGGCTAATCCCGCGCGGCTCCTTTTGTTCAAGTCAGCAATGTCCCGTACCTGTCTTTGAAACACGATGTCTTTTACATGCCCCCATAAGAAAAAGTCCAAGGGATTGATATTTGGCGAACGCTGTGGCCAAGGAATTGTCCCATCCCTCCCAATCCATCTGCCTGGAAATGTTTCATTGAGGAACTAACGAGGATGCAGTCTCCAATGTAGTGGTGCACCATCTTGCTGGAAAATGATAGCTGGTTGTGTCAATCAGTTGTGGTGCTACATATTCGGTCAGAAGCTCGAGGTAAACATCTGCAGTAATTGTTGACTCGTTGAAGAAAAATGGACCAATTATTCGGTTGCCCACGATTCCACACAACACATTCACTTTTGGACTATCCCGGTGAATCTCCCTAGTCACATGGGGGTGTCCAGATCCCGAGATTCCCACATTGTGTTTGTTTAATGTCCCAGAAACATGAAAAGTTGCCTCGTCACTGAAACAAACTCGCTTGAGGAATGTCTCATCCTCCGAAAGGCGTTCCAGCATGTTGAGTGCAAACTCTGTCCGTTTTCGTTTGTCATTTGGCTCAAGTGTCTGTAACAGTTGCACTCTGTAAGCGTACAACCGTAAGTTCTTGTGGAGGACCTTATGCACAGTTCAACGTGGTAGTTGCAACTATGTGGCAGCAGTGCGGATGGACTTCGTAGGTGAACGAGTGAAGACGTTTAAAACGCGATTGATGTTTTCCTGCCGGCCGGAGTGGCCGTGCGGTTCTAGGCGCTACAGTCTGGAACCGGGCGACCGCTACGGTCGCAGGTTCGAATCCTGCCTCGGGCATGGATGTATGTGATGTCCTTAGGTTAGTTAGGTTTAATTAGTTCTAAGTTCTAGGCGACTGATGACCTCAGAAGTTATGTCGCATAGTGCTCAGAGCCATTTTTGATGTTTTCCTCGGATGTTCTTGGTCGCCCGCTCCTTTCTTTATCCAGCACTGTCACTGTCACCACAAATTTTTTGTGCCACGCACGGCGTGAAGGGCACGATGGTGAATCTCTTCAATACTTTGTTCTGAAGTTTTGTTGACTCTGAAATCCGATTTTGTCTCAATAAACCAGGACACATATTGTGCCTTCTCTTGAGGAGTTACCATTTTGTAGAGGTTCACTTCCTTCCATCAACAGAGCATCTGAAAAAAAAAATTTAATATATATATACTAAAATTTTGTGTTTCAGATATATATATTTCAACAACTGCCGTTGTAATAAAATTTTGAAGTTGTGGAGTGGCTTTATGGACACCCTGTACATCATGAAATAATGTAGGGATTCTGACACAGTTTCTACTAATAAACAGATTAATTCACAAGGAATGCTTGTGGGCCCAGGAGACAGACATAAGAACTGCCTTCTGCAGTACCTTTGGGAATACAAGCAAAATCTGTCAATTTTTTATTGAATGAATTAATAGTTTCTGGGTTCAGACCGATAAACTTCCAAACTGTCAATTATAAAAATTGTAGGTTGTACTCAGCATTGTCTGGTCGTCAGTCACGTAGCTTACTACAGTATTCAATGAGAGAAAAGAACGTATTGTCTCTCCTAGTAAATAATAGCTTGTGCACGGAATTTTAGTGGGATAATTAGGTGCCCATAATCTGGCAATAAACCTCCATAGGAATCTGCATTATAAATGATACTTCGTGGTCACTAGACCATGTTGGCTATCGCTGCTGTTTTCTCTCTCTTCACAAAACCAACCGTCGTCCCATTTTCAGACGCATAGTTACCTGATGACCACAGATGACTCAAGCGAATTTTGGAAATATTGCGTAATAATATATTTCTCTATTCCACTCAAGTGCCTATTTTCTGAAGTTTCTCTGAGCTGTTGAAGGTATTGTGAAAGAAGTTAATTTCTTTTTAGAAGCTCATTATTTGGCAGACAAACTACATTTTGTTTTTATTTAAATGTTGTTGCAGTGACAGGTTCTTCATTCGTTTTTATTTCGTTGTGTATGTATCCGTTATTAATGGCTACTAGCGGTTAGTTATAATTGGAGTGCGGCTACTCACATCGGTGCAGTGGGAGCTGTAACTATCGTATGGCAGCGAAACTTGGTAGATATTCTAGTACGTTAATGCGGAACCGATTTACGAAGGGGAAAAAATTACAGTTTTGGCCAACAGGTGCAAATATGGCGCTGTGAATGCAAGAAAAGCGAATAGAAATGTTTCCATATATAATGGATTAGATACGGGGCGTGGACAGAAAGGTTGAAACAAGTGAGAAGAGCACAAAGTTGATTTTATTATTAATCGGCGCTTACACAATATGCGCAGTATGAACACCGGAGACGCGACTAAATGCTGTACAGTGCTATATTTTTAGTTAGTGACAAAAATTAGAAATAATTTTTTCCACTGTAAATCGATCCGCATTAACGCATTTGTATATCTGCCATGTTTCGTTGCCATACAATGAATACAGCCCAGACAGAAATTCGGTGAGTAGCTGCACTTTAATTATACACTCCTGGAAATGGAAAAAAGAACACATTGACACCGGTGTGTCAGACCCACCATACTTGCTCCGGACACTGCGAGAGGGCTGTACAAGCAATGATCACACGCACGGCACAGCGGACACACCGGGAACCGCGGTGTTGGCCGTCGAATGGCGCTAGCTGCGCAGCATTTGTGCACCGCCGCCGTCAGTGTTAGCCAGTTTGCCGTGGCATACGGAGCTCCATCGCAGTCTTTGACACTGGTAGCATGCCGCGACAGCGTGGACGTGAACCGTATGTGCAGTTGACGGACTTTGAGCGAGGGCGTATAGTGGGCATGCGGGAGGCCGGGTGGACGTACCGCCGAATTGCTCAACACGTGGGGCGTGAGGTCTCCACAGTACATCGATGTTGTCGCCAGTGGTCGGCGGAAGGTGCACGTGCCCGTCGACCTGGGACCGGACCGCAGCGACGCACGGATGCACGCCAAGACCGTAGGATCCTACGCAGTGCCGTAGGGGACCGCACCGCCACTTCCCAGCAAATTAGGGACACTGTTGCTCCTGGGGTATCGGCGAAGACCATTCGCAACCGTCTCCATGAAGCTGGGCTACGGTCCCGCACACCGTTAGGCCGTCTTCCGCTCACGCCCCAACATCGTGCAGCCCGCCTCCAGTGGTGTCGCGACAGGCGTGAATGGAGGGACGAATGGAGACGTGTCGTCTTCAGCGATGAGAGTCGCTTCTGCCTTGGTGCCAATGATGGTCGTATGCGTGTTTGGCGCCGTGCAGGTGAGCGCCACAATCAGGACTGCATACGACCGAGGCACACAGGGCCAACACCCGGCATCATGGTGTGGGGAGCGATCTCCTACACTGGCCGTACACCACTGGTGATCGTCGAGGGGACACTGAATAGTGCACGGTACATCCAAACCGTCATCGAACCCATCGTTCTACCATTCCTAGACCGGCAAGGGAACTTGCTGTTCCAACAGGACAATGCACGTCCGCATGTATCCCGTGCCACCCAACGTGCTCTAGAAGGTGTAAGTCAACTACGCTGGCCAGCAAGATCTCCGGATCTGTCCCCCATTGAGCATGTTTGGGACTGGATGAAGCGTCGTCTCACGCGGTCTGCACGTCCAGCACGAACGCTGGTCCAACTGAGGCGCCAGGTGGAAATGGCATGGCAAGCCGTTCCACAGGACTACATCCAGCATCTCTACGATCGTCTCCATGGGAGAATAGCAGCCTGCATTGCTGCGAAAGGTGGATATACACTGTACTAGTGCCGACATTGTGCATGCTCTGTTGCCTGTGTCTATGTGCCTGTGGTTCTGTCAGTGTGATCATGTGATGTATCTGACCCCAGGAATGTGTCAATAAAGTTTCCCCTTCCTGGGACAATGAATTTACGGTGTTCTTATTTCAATTTCTAGGAGTGTAGATACCCAGTACTTCATTACTGTTACGCTCAGTGAATGGTATTGTGAAAGAAGTTAATTTCTTTTTAGAAGCTCATTATTTGGTAGACAAACTATATTTTGTTTTTATTACGCTCTTACAATTATCTCGACTGAGAATGTGAACGCTGTACAGATTTTTATTCGGTTCGAGAGTCGTTATGTGTTGGCTAGTGATGATTTTATGAGTGATGCTGTAACTGTTGCAGTTGTTTCAGCGCAGGCACGCAATACGTGAAAAGAAAAAGAAAAGAAAGATTACGGTTTTAGGTCAATAACGAGGTCATTGGAGACGGAGCATACCTTCGGAAGATAGGAAGGTTATGGATTTATGTCTTGTCGATGACGAGGTTAACTGCGACGAAATTCAAGCTCAGATGGTACAAGGATGTGGAAGCGAATCACCGGGTTATTTCCGTAGAAACCCCACTCGAACTCGCCATAAATGATTCAAGAAAGTACTAGGAAGCCTAACCCTGGATGGCTGGACCGATATTTGAGCCCCTGAATGCGAGTCACCTTTCTAACCATTTCCCAACCTATTTCGATGCGATGTTTGTGATTGACTTGAATGCTAATATTGGTTTTGCTCCAATCAAGTATATCCTTTAATCTAAATTTATTGTAGCGATAATCTTGTTAACACCACTCTATCATCATGTGTCAGAGACTGTACTATCACCTGAGGGGTACAGTAAATTTCATGTTATATGAAGAAAATGAAAACACTTTGCCAATGATATTAATGTATATGTGGATGTCTATCACAGCTCACGTAATACTTGATTACATTTCTTAGCCTTCACTTTACCAGTGTGTATTATCATTAAACATGAAGTAACTATAACATGACCGTAATAAAAACAAGGGCGTGAACTCCGCTGTTTATGCCAGAGATAGCTTCTTATATTTCCAGAGTATTTTTTTCTGATTACATACAGTTCGTAGCTTCTGTTTGGCTCGTGGGATGCGGGAGTCCTTACAAGATCCAATAACTACTTGTTTCATGAAGCAATAATGTAGGCTAACGACAGTAATAATAGTGTTACTTTCTTCTGTTGCCTGCTGATTGTTTTCAACTGTAATCTTTATCAATAGATTCAGGGAGGCTGACTTGAGCCTCTGTTTAATTTTCAATTTGAGTTGGTCCTCCTATTTCTTGTATATTTAACATGTGCGGATCAAACCAGACAGTTTTGTGTTCATGCGACTGTGACATTTTCTCTGTTGGCAACACAATAAAACGAAACCGATCGTTCCTTTTCAGGAGCACCAAATCTTAAACGGGAACACGTTCATCTCTAGTTAGCGAGTGGGTTAGTCTTCACCTTAGTTAGTCTGCGAGGTGCCGGGGCTAGCAGTGTATTTAACACTAAATTCTTCTAGAATCTACATATGTAAATGATGCTCTAAGCCCCCCCCCCCCTATTCTAACTCCGACTTTTGCTGTTGCACATGGATTAAAAAGATACGCGAACTGACTGTAATCAACCCTGCAAGTGGAGTAGAAAAGAGTTTGGCACCTGCAATAATTTAATTTGATAAATAAGTTAAATAAAGGAAGGTTTCATTAACGTAGTGAGAAATGATAGGGCTGCTCTACCGATTAACAGAATGAAAGTTCTGTCCAAAATAACAATATGATTTATTAAGACTAAACACAAAATAATAAACAAAAACACATGAAACATTTACAATACATCAAATTGGCTCAAATTGGATACTCAAATAAACGCTGTGAAGGTGAAGTTGTCCCTAAACTAGATTGTGACGTTTATGACGAAGTGGTATGTGGAGCCAATTCCTTGCAACTCAAATCTTAAGAGAGACACACAGCTAATCCAACATTAATTGCTGCTACATTAGTGAGAACTCAGACAATGAACACCCAAGATAGAGCAAAGTTAGAAAAGACGAACAGGCGCGCTCTGCTGAGCTCTGATTATCACCTAGCAAAAATGCCTACTTTGCCGGTGCTGCGGACGTACATTACCAAGCTGTCTTCTTAGCTGCAAGGACACGATCTGGCGTACTGGAAGCGATGGCTGGTTGCTTCGACGTCCCGTCGTGGTGATGATAATGTCGCGAGTATAGCCCGAAACAAATTGTCCTGGTCTGGTTGTTCCAGACTAAAGACTTCCTATCAATACAAACGCGCCTCT
Source organism: Schistocerca nitens (assembly GCF_023898315.1). Taxonomy (NCBI): domain Eukaryota; kingdom Metazoa; phylum Arthropoda; class Insecta; order Orthoptera; family Acrididae; genus Schistocerca; species Schistocerca nitens. Next base: position 145,296,509 of record NC_064622.1, on the reverse strand, counting down.
GAGGGAGACGAAGAAGGCTCGCCACACAATCACTGATGGTACAGTGATTCGTTTTCACAAGCGAAGTCACACAGTAACTCCGATACAGTCAACTTAAGCCAAAACTGCCCAAGACAGACAACATAGGCCGCTTGTACGCAGAACGCTCAATTGCCAACTGTACTCGGAAAGTTACGTTGAAGTCGAAACTTCAGCAACTTCGTTAAACAGTTACAATCAAATAAAAGTATATTAGACAGCCAACGGAAAGCAGGCTGTCCAGAGCAGCGAGAGCTCAGTGTTGTAACCTACTCTGACTGAAAGGCGAGAGCTGACTACCCCACAAGAGCACCCGTACAAACCGAACACAGAACATTCCCGCCCCCACGACAGTGGCCGTGGTTAACCGTTCCAATCAGCAACTCGAAAACCGGCGGAAAATTCCACTCTATTGCAGGAGCACTACCATTCCACCAATGGAGATTCTTGGCGCCAATTTCTGCGCCGATTTTGCTACGTCACGTAGCTACGCCCTGAGCAAGCCAATCACAGTTACGATTTTGCAGAAAGCGCGGGAATTTGCCCGCCACAACTGCCTGGGTACACAAGTCATTCCCACACCTCGCTGGTAGCCCGCCAGAAAGTATTTTCGCTAAGTTTCTGCGAAGTAACGGAACCTCTAGCCCAGCCACTACTTCAGGCCCCTCCAAGCGTGTCTGCCGCTATTCTACAATGTCGGCGTCTGGAAAGCATTCACTCGACTCCCTCACACCCGTCGGCTTACCCTTTCAAGATCAGCAGCGCCCCCTGTCACCGGACCACCTGGGTGACGAGAGACGCTGCGTGGGAAGCCCGCGTGTGAAGGAATAGCAACTTTTCACTGCATGCAATTAGAGAGGAAAATCGTAAGATAGAAATATGAGAGGGGGCTCATGCCACCTCTCAAGTCTTTTACTTTTTTTACTCTGTGAGTTAATGAGTTCACTCGTTAGGTTGTAGGGTGTTTGGTTAGTTAGTTAGCTAGTCAGATGATTTATTTAGTATTTAAAAGTTATGTGGCCTCATAACCACGAAACAAACAAAACGTATCCGAGTCTGCGGAAAAAATATTTGAGTCAACATTTGTAAAACTCTTAATTCCTCTCTCTCAAACCCCACCCTATGGGGAGAGAGTGAGAGTTTTAGTTTTAGCGAATCAAAATTTACGAAGTGAATAAGTACTTTTTTACTATCTGTAACTATTTTCTACGCAAAAATGAGAACATGGATTTTCTTGAATTACAGCGCTAACTACCAAGAATCAAAACAAATGTTTAAGACGAAATGTACATAGTTTTTATGTAGAATCTGATTCTGCAATAAAAAATGGGGGACGGGTTCCCATTTGAAATTTTAAAAGTTGCCTCCCGTCCCACCCCGAGGGGGCTGAGGTGGCGGGCTAATTTTAGCACCAGCAGATTCCCCCTCGAAAATAATCAACTTCGAATTCTACACATTTTTTCCTGTGAAGCTTATTTTTCAAGTTTTCGAGTTATTCTGTTTTGTCAACTTAAAACTTACACCCTGTATATTACGGGATTTCTTGACTGTCTTTCTTTTTTTATTGCAATCATAAAGTACCAGCGCCCGATGGAATCCCTGTCAGATTCTACACTGAATTTGCGGCTGAGTTAGCATCTCTTTTAACTATAGTCTATTGTAGATCCCTCGAAAAAAAGCCATGCCCAATTCTTGGAAAAAGCACAGGTAATACCCGTCTACTAGAAGAGCAGTCGAAGTGATCACAAAAGTACCGTCCAATATCCTTGACACTGATTTGTTGTGTAATCATAGAACATACTCCGAGCTCAAAAATAATGAGGTACCTTGAACAGAATGACCTCCTCAATGCTAACCAGTACGGATACCAAAAAACATCGAACATATGAAACCTAACTCGCGCTTCTCTCACATGACATACTGAAAGCTTTGGATCAAGGCAATAAGATGGACGGATTATTTCTTAATTTCTGGAAAGCGTTTGACTCAGTACCACACCTATGCTTATTGTCAAACGTACAATCGTATGGGACATCAAGTGAAATTTTTGACTGAATCGAGGACTTTTTGGTAGGGAGGACATGGCATGTTATCTTGGATGGAGAGTCATCGTCAGACGTAGAAGTATCTCAGGGTGGGCCCCAGGGAAGTATGTTAAGAGCCATCTGTTCATGCCGTATACTAATGATCTTGCGGACAATATTAATAATAATATCAGGATTTTGATGATGATTCAGTTATTTACAATGAACAATTATCTGAGAGAAGCTACATAAATATTCAGTCAGATCTCGATAAGATTTCAAAGTGGTGCAAAAATTGGCAACTTACTGTAAATGTTCAGAAATGTAAAACTGTGCACTTCACAAAACGAAGAAACGTAGTAGCCTCTGACTATAATATCTGTGAGTCACGGCTGGAATTGGCCAACTCATACAAATACATGGGTGTAACACTTTGTAGGGATATGAAATGGATATATCACATAGGTTCAGTCGTGGGTAAAGGAGGCGATAGACTTCGGTTTACTGGTAGAATATTGGGGAAGCGCAACCAGTCTACAAAGGAGATTTCTTACAAATTACTCATGTGACCGTTTCTACAATATTGCTCAGGTGTGTGGGACCTGTACTAAATAGGGCTGACAGGGGATATTGAACATTACAGAGAAGGGCAGCACGAGTGGTCTCAGGTTTTTTTAATCCATGGGAGAGTGTCACAGACATATTGAAGGAACGGAACTGGACGATTCTTGAAGATAGACGTAAACTATTCCGAGAAAGTCTGTTAACAAAGTTTCAAGAACCGGTTTTAGATGATGACTCTAGGAATATACTGGAATCCCCTACGTATCGCTCACATAGGGATCGTGAGGATAAGATTAGATTAATTACAGCACGCACTGAAGCATTCAAACAATCATTCTTCCCGCGCTTCATACGTGAATGGAACGGATAGAAATCCTAATAACTGGTACCCTCTCCCATGCGCCTCACGATGATTTGCAGACTATAGATGTTGATGTAGATTTAGATGTAAATACCGATTGCGAAAACCGATTATTTGCGATGCTGGAGAGCAAGCATTGCTGTCTCTGAGATGGATATCAGACGAATTCAAATAGCAAGGACAATACTGATGGCTTCAAAAAATACTCTGGTAAACGGAAGATCGATTTATGATTTGTGTCTCAGAAACTTACTGACAAACAGAAGGCAACACGGGCGTAAACTGCTGTAGTCTCATGCTGTACATTAAATTATGATACCTAAACACATCTTTACAAAATAAACGAAACATCTTAGGAATTATGTTTGGTTTATAATTATTTGTTCCGCAGAAGCATCTCCTGTTGTGGTATTTACACACCTCTTGGAGGTAGCATGGAGAACGAAGAGAGCTACGTGCATGCATTTGTGGAATACTGTATAACTATAATAATAATATTCAAGATCTTGGTTGGTTGACTTGGGGAAGGGGACCAGACAGCGAGGTCATCTGTCCCATGGGATTAGGGAAGGATCGCGAAGGATGTCGGCCGAGTCCCTTCAAAGGAACCATCCCGGTATTTGCCTGAAGCGATTTAGGGAAATCACGGGAGACCTAAATTATGATGGCCGGACGCGGGTTTGAACCGCCGTCCTCCCTCATGCGAGTCCAGTGTGCTAACCTCGGTGCCATTTCGCTCGGTTTCTGGCCCCAGTGAACTCTTCTCTGAAGCTAGTAACATGGTATTTCTGTTCGGTTCATGTATTAAGCTATTCTTAACTTAAGCCTATTAATTACAGTTAAAATACCAGAGTTTGAAAATACACGTGGACAAGGCTCGTGGCATTGCACCTCCGTGAGAGGAATATGCAAGTAAAAAGTTACGTATAGAATATGACATGTAAACGATTAGATGTACGTGAGTTCTACCTAACAGAGCTCTCTGAACGGGTATATTGAGTATACAAGCTTTAAACGATATATTGAAAATGAAGGGGGTAACAAAATAATGTGAACCCATAAAATAGTATGCCGGTCGGAGTAGCCGTGCGGTTCTAGGCGCTACAGTCTGGAGCCGAGCGACCGCTACGGTCGCAGGTTCGAATCCTGCCTCGGGCATGGATGTGTGTGATGTCCTTAGGTTTAATTAGTTCTAAGTTCTAGGCGACTGATGACCTCAGAAGTTAAGTCGCATAGTGCTCAGAGCCATTTGAACCATTTGAACCATAAAATAGTATAGTGTAAGACTACATTTCTCATCTAAAACAGCCTAAATACTTCTGGCGACTGACACAAATAGATTTTGGACTTAAGTGACAAGATTTTATGCCGTTTCTGTGTCTGTCTCTCTCTCTCTCTCTCTCTCTCTCTCTCTCTCACACACACACACACACACACATACACATACACACATTTTTTTTCTTTTCTTAACTGTCCTATTACTTTTGCGTTAGAGATGCTGGGGGAGGATAACGGCCCCTTAATTGTTCTCTCCCAATATAGACTACTCTGTAATCGATAACTGCGGCGGAAGGAGGAGGTCTCACGCTAATCAAACCGATCTACAACATTTCCTGCAATGTTAGTGAGAAAATAATCAGGTTGGAAGATACAGTTTCTTGCTAAGGAGAAACTCAGAAACGATACATAGGCGATAAAAATTACGCGTACCTTTCCTTTAAGTGTGACCGGTAGACTCACATAAAACAGAAACAAAACATTTAAATCACTACAGAATATCAACTGTGTTTCACAGCTGGAAGAAAAGTCTCCATATAGCGTTTTCACTGGTGTTTCCCACGTGTAAACTCCTCCCTTCGTGAGGAACAGCATATACTCCGACTCGTCGGAATATCTTTTCGTCTGTGCACCTTGAATCACTCAAGCCTCAGCTCCACACTTATATTTTTTTTAGAACAGATCTAGCAGTAAAAACTCGAAGCGAATGTCTTTTCTATGTACTTCCCGTCCCAATATGGATGTTGCCATTCCGTTCTGTAGAGGTATATTAACCTCAACATTCACTTTCAGATCTTCATTAACAGTACTACAGCTAAATACACTCATGTTCATATATTAAGGATGATGCTGACACATGGTGAAACAACGCTCTGGTTGGCGGTTTGCGGGTTTAAATCACCTCCGGGTATGACCATGCGGTGCATTTGACCTGCGGTCGTCGCACGGTGGCGCTGGCAGCAGTTCACATACGCAGAGGTGTGTTGGTGCATGTCAGAGTACGGTGCAGAGAGTAAGTGTGCAGTCATTTTCAGACGTGCTAATGGTGACTGTGTGTTGAAAATGGCTCAAAGAACACATATTGAATACTAGAATACTAGGGCGACTGGAGGCTGGTCAAACACAGCAGGTCATAGCACGGGCTCTACGTGTGCCACAAAGTGTGACCTCAAGATTATGGCAACGATTCCAGCAGACAGGAAACGTGTCCGGGCGCTACAGTACGGGACGTTCACAGTGTACAACACCACAAGAAGACCGATATCTTACCACCCATACCAGCAGACGGCCACGGAGTACTGCAGATAGCCTTGTTTGGGATTTTAGCGCAGCCGCTGGAACAGTTGTCTCCAGACACACAGTCTACAGACGACTGAACAGACAGGGTTTATTCGCCCGGAGACCTGCAAGTTGCATTCCACTGACCCCTGGTCACAGGAGAGCCCGTAAAACCTGGTGTCAAGAACACAGTACATGTTCATTGGAACATTGCTCCCAGGTTATGTTCACGGACGAGTCCAGGTATTGTCTGAACAGTGATTCTCGCTGGGTTTTCATCTGGAGCGGACCAGGAACCAGATACCAACCCCTTAATGTCCTTGAAAGGGACCTTTATGGAGGTCGCGGTTTGATGGTGTTGGGTGGGATTATGATTGGTGCACGTGCACCCCTGCATGTCTTTGACAGAGGAACTGTAACTGCTCAGATGTATCGGGACGTCATTTTACACCAGTATGTCCGCCTTTTCAGGGGTACAGTGGGTCCCACCTTCCTCCTGATGGGTGATAACTCACGGCCCCACTGAGCTTCTATCGTGGAGGAGTACCTTGAAACAGAAGATATCAGGCGAATGGAGTGGCCTGCCTGTTCTCCAGACCTAAACCCTATCGAGTACGTCTGGGATGCTCTCAGTCGACGTATCACTGCACGTCTTCAAACCCCTAGGACACTTCAGGAGTTCCGACAGGCACTGGTGCAAGAATGGGAGGCTATACCCCAGCAGCTGCTCGACCACCTGATCCAGAGTTTGCCAACTCATTGTGCGGCCTGTGTACGTGTGCATAGTGATCATATCCCATATTGAAGTCGGGGTACATGCTCAGGAAACAGCGGCGTTTTGTAGCACATGTGTTTCGGGACGGTTTTCTCAACTTACAGATCTGTGTCGTGTGTATTCCCTATGTGCCTATGCTATTAGCACCAGTTTTGTGTAGTGCCACGTTGTGTGACACCACATTCTGCAATTATCCTTAATTTATAAGCATAAGTGTATTATCTTTAATGACATCTTTACTTAGTAAGTTACGATTTTCTGCAGCTATTGTGATTATCGGCTGAAGTTACCCCATTAACTATGTGCTATCATGACATGAAATTGAGTAACTGCTGGCGCCCTTTCCAACCTTGAAGTCGTTGTCATGGCCCTACTAGTTAATTGGCGCCGACAAGTAATGCTTCTTCGAGATCTGAAAAATCCAACATTACCCCTGTTGTTGTGTACAATCCGAAATGGTAATAAATTCTCATTCGTAAATAGCAAGATAAAGTTATAAAATTCGGTGAGTGTCAAAAATGCATGGGCAATACTTCTACAAAGATGCTTTAAATTTTTTAAACTAATTTGGTCTTAAATCTTATTAGTGTCATAAGTAACAAATGGTTCCTAATGACCAAACATTAACATGATTACTGAAATATCAGTTTTTTTTATTTTTATGTTATACGTTACGTTAATAATCATTTTTAGTGCCCCAACATCTATGAACAATGAACAAAGCTTCTATGTTTACAAGAATGGCAAGAGTAGGTTTGTTTCTTACTTTTTCCAAGAAATTGTTTGGAACTGTTTAATTATTTGAATCTTTATTGTTTCTGCTCAGTTTGAATTTTGACACCATGGTAGTTATATCGCTGACTGAATTAGGAGAATTAGTAAATTTCTCGATGGATGAAGGAACACTTTTCGACTTTGAAGATCGTGTCAGTAACACATGTGAAATTAGTTGTTCTGATGACAGTGACGACAGTACAAGGCGTTTACAAAATAGTCTACAGTCTTATCTTTCTGAAAATGAGAATATATAATGGCTTTTAAACTCACCAGCACAACATAGCCGCCGACCAGCTTTGAATGTCCTTAAGAATACCCCATGAGTTAACGGACGTGCATCCAACAGAAGAAGTGACGTAAAAACATCATTCGAAATAGTAAATTGTACAGAGTTACATGGAGAGGTCAAATATTGAAGGACAGCGATTTTATGGTCAACCATAGACAAACACTGATGATTACGTATTTTACAGATACTTGGGGTTCTTATTCCTTTTGGATGTAAAGCGATCACATGAGGAATTTACAAAATGTTTGTAGGATAAAGATACTGGGCGGAACATATTTCAAGCAACCATGTCCAATGAAACATTCTGTAAAGTATCTAGTGCCCTGCGATTTGATAAGAAATCCACTAGAGAGGAAATATATACTGCAGTTTCCCTGGATTGTAGTATTTGGGAGAAGTATGTAGAAGTCCTTCCTAAACTCTATAATCCCCAAGACAATGTTACTATCGGCGAACAGTTAGTACCATTTATAGGTCGGTGTCCATCAAACAGTATATCGCAAAATCAAAGTGCGGACTCTGTGTGACGCTAATTTTCATACGTAATGAAAGTCCAAATTTGTAAGAGAAGGAAGACCCGAGATGCACCAGAAAGAAAAGTCAGCGAATGTGGGTAGCTGCTGAACTCACTTTTGAACTGAGAGCTCAGAATATCACAATTGACAACTTTTCTATGTCTTAGAATTTGAGACATCTGCCCCTGGAAATGAAATTAACAAGGTCGAGAACTATATGTAAAAATAAACTAGAGGTTCAACAAAATATCATGACAAAAAGTGGGTTCATAGCTGTCCGTTTTACTTTACAACTGACGCTAATGTGGTCAATTATATTCCCATGAGAAATAAGATGGATGAACTAATGAAAACACTCTATCATTATGATGAAATTAGTGATGGGGCTGATAAGAAGCCAAAAATGATTTAGGATTGCAATTCAATGAAAAAGGTTGTGGATACTCTTCAGCAGATAACAGGTAGCTACACAGGCAAACTAAAACCAGTAGGTGGCTCATGACAATCTTCCACAATATTCTTAATGTTTATCCTTACAATACTTATGTCCTGTGGGCTTCAGTTGACCTGAACTTAAATGCTTGAAAATTGAATAGCTGGAGAACATTACTGGAGGTAATTGGAAAGTCATTGGTGGTAAAACATCTTTCATATACGATGCATTTCGCAAGAAGAGAAGATTAACTGAGAACGGTCAAGAGCATCCAAAAGTATGGAAGTGTGGCAAGTGTGTCAGAATAAGGAACTACAAGGAAATCAACTAAACACGTACGCTTTAAGTTCTGTCCAGCAAGCAATGACAATAAAACAAACATACTGTGAGAGAATTGTGATAAACATATTTGCAAAACACTTGTCAAATACTTGCGTCCAGACTGTAATGAGTAAGAACAAAAGTTAGAAAGTAACCGTTAATGTTTCCAAAAATAATGGCCTGTATTAAAAACATTTTATACGATTTCTGACGATATTTATGTGACTACTTGTGTCCAAAATGCAATCTGTGAAGTAACAAAAAAGTAGTAAAAGAAAAATAATATAATGCTTTCTAAGAGAAATGCCGTATTGAAAACTGTCTGTTGTTTCCAGTTTCTCTATGAGAATATTTAAATAAGAAATTTTCTTACATAAAATTGCGAGTAGTATTATTATTAATATTATTATTATCTTCAACAATATGTGCTTAGCTGGTGTTGTCTCCTAAAATTTCCTTTCCGCTGAATTAACTATATCAGAAAACATCTTTTTTGTATACCTGAAGAGTATTTTTATATGTGTCACTATCATTGCCGTTATTATTTTATTATTATTATTATTAGTAGTAGTAGTAGTAGTAGTATCACTGTTATGGGCAGCAGCAGCAGCAGTAGTAAAAGTACTACCAGTATTACCTTTATTAGTTCATAAACAGCATTATTTACCCACTTGCCACTATAGACACTCAAACAATTTTAATACTGTTTGTCATTTCTTAGGTAACTAAGATATAAGAAAGGTACTGCACGTGCAAGACCCTGGTCCGCTGCAAAAGAGCACTTGATGGTCCCAATCAGATCAGGTTAAATAAATAAATAAAAATAAAATAAAATACTGGAATATAACATTGTCAACAACTGTTGGAACAATGCATTTTCCTACAAGTTTTTTGCAGTATTTTAGTGTCGGGTCATGTTGACCCTAACACTACATTCGGATAGTGGAAGCGAACAGAACAGCAGGGTTATGCAGATTTGTGCATCACAAGACAAATCACAGATCAATAACCATTAAGAAGAGCAGGAGGGGATACAAGGTCATTGCGTGCTTCAGGTATGTGCGTATCTCTAACAGTGCTCATATAATTATGCTAAGCCCCTTTGAATGTACAGCCCTTTGAACGAGCGCTGAATACAGCTTGCCGTTGCCTGGTGGGAGTGACGTAAGAAGTCGCAGCGCCTCTTTGACGTCAGATGACCCATTTGGCCAAGTCATGGAGCTTGGACATCGAGTATTGATCGCCATTCACGCATGTAGTTTGACGTATTGTGAACGTACTTTTGGTTCCGCGTATAAGGCTATTGCAGTGATGCGTAAGTGAAGGACTTGCACCGTAAAGAACCGGAAAACTAGTAATTGCGTCGATGCACACGAAATGTGACGTGTACATGTATGACAGACATCCTATCCTCTTGGCGGTAAGAACTTCAGCGCTTCAGACAAGTGGAACTCGTGTTGAGACATACAGCGACGATCAACTTGTTACTTAAAGGATCAGTAGAGGTGCGAGTTTGCAGTGGCAGGCAAAGACTGGATTATCTAACAAGGGGAGGCCGCCAATTGTGAAATTCAGATTCGATTCATACTGCGTATAATAAAAGCTCATGGCCAGAGGTGTAATGTGGCAAAGCACCAAGATGCACTTCTCAGCCGTTGTCGAGAAAATCCACAGTTAAAAGAAACCGTTGCGGTGAAATACTCTCTAGGAGTAACAATTTTCTAGAGCGTCGTGGCGCACCGGTAAGCGCTCGGGTTCGTAGTCCGAAAGTCGCCGGATCGAATCTCGCGCCATGCAATTTTTTTATTATTAGTTTTTTGTAATTCATATATATATAACTATTAATGAATTGCTTATGCATCTTGGTGAAGGCGGATCGCTCTCCAATTGTACCGCCTCCATTTTTCCGTTTGTTTAACAGGGTGCACCAAAGCTCTCACGTCCGCACTGATTATATATATATAATTCCCGGCAATCAGTTGCAACAATTATGCATATAATAAGTTGTTGAAAGTCGTTTGTCGTGGAAAAACTGGCGACTTCGAACATCATTATGTTTTCCGCAAACAAAGTTGTATTTCACAAATGTTATTAATTGTCTTCATAATGTTAACCACGTATAGTTAACGGAAGACGTAGAAACGATATTCCGAAACGAATACGTATAGCGTAAGTCAAACATTTGAATTAGAATAGAGACCCCACGAACACAAATTTGCTGTGGCAGGTATGAAATATAAACTCCGTTACTCGCTCGTTACAGTTGAAGGACAGATGTTGAATGGACCGAAGCGAGCCGCCGCATAACAGCGTAGTTGCCTGCTAACTTCGAAAGAAAAGATGCGGTCCCTAGCGCAACTTATAACATCGTCGAAAATCAGTGCGGACGTGAGAGCTTTGGTACACCCTGTTAAACAAACGGAAAAATGGAGGCGGTAAAATTGGAGAGCGATCCGCCTTCACCAACATGCATAAGCAATTCATTAATGTTTGAATTACAAAAAACTAATAATAAAAAAAATTCCATGGCGCGAGATTCGATCCAGCGACCTTCGGATTACGAACCTGAGCGCTTACCGCTGCACCATGACACTGTAGAATATTGTTAATCGTAGAGAGTATTTCACCGAAACGGTTTCTTTTAACTGTCGATTTTCTCGCAACGGCTGAGAAGTGCATCTTGGTGCTTTGCCACATTACACCTCTGGCCATGAGCTTTTATTATGCGCAGTATGAATCTAATCTGAATTTCACAATTGGCGGCCTCCCCTTGTAAGACAGGTTCCTGAGAATTTTGTGTGTGACAGATGTTTAGAGATGGAAAGATTAAACAACACAGGAAGAGCCGAGTGATAACATCAAATTAATTACACCTTCAAAATAATAAATAAAATAAATGGAGTTGAGGAAAAATTCGCTAGAATCACAATATGGGTTTCTATGTTATAAAAGGTTCAGGTGCAAAACTTCTAGATGCAAATCGAGGTAAACTTAATCAACATTTGATTTCCCATAACTATTCAAGCACAAATCCACCTCCCTGTTGTACTGGCAGAAGAATGTGTAGCCATTATCGAGTACTGCTTATTTCGACGTCGGTTCTGATCTTTCTGAGATGTTGGAGAGTTCTTGTCTTTCGCCATATGCGATATAGCCTAATGTTGTTTTATTACCACTGCAAATTCTTCCTGCAACATTTCACCAGTACTCTATAAGCGGCGCACTCCGTCGGAAGCTATCTACAGGGTAAATCGCCTAAAATGGTTCAAATGGCTCTGAGCACTATGGGACGTAACGTCTGAGGTCATCAGTCCCCTAGAACTTAGAACTACTTAAACCTAACCAACCTAAGGACATCACACACATACATGGCCAAGGCAGGATTCGAACCTGCGACCGTAGCAGTCGCGCGGTTCCGGACTGAATCGCCTAGAACCTCTCGGACACCACGGCCGGCAATCGCCTAAAACCTGCACTGCAAATGTTGTGGAAATGGAAAGTGCTATTGATGTGCGGTTTCCACAGAATGGATTGGTAGTCAGTGCTGGTACTGTTAGCCAATAAACAAATCTTAATAATACATATAAAGTGTACATTTTGTGCAAAAAGACAATTTTTAAATAGAATAATGCCTATTGACATTTGCTAAAAATACGGTAAATTAGAATGTAAATGATGTTTGTTGCAGGATTCTAGTGCGAGTTGTTAACGAGACACCGCGTTTTGAAAAGTTTGCACACCGACACTTGTTTTTGCCATTCAAGCTGCGTAATTGCTGGGTACAATGTTCTTATGTGTGCTTACAGCGTGGCTGTGTGTTCCTTGAGTGCATTCCAACTTGCTATTCAATTATTGTGTGGACGATGGGATTTGCTAATGCAGAAAAAGCCGAAATGCTCACACTATGTGGAGAGTGTAGGAATAACGCAGTTCGTTGTTGTACCGTGTATGCTGCACGATATCTCAACAGATATCGTAACGTCAGTTAAGTGTAAGTGGTAGAGTAGCACATAGAGAGTGTAACAGAAGGGAACTCCCGCGTCCGGTCATCCTGATTTAGGTTTTCCGTGATTTCCCTAAATCGCTCTAGACAAATGCCGGGATGGTTCCTTTGAAAGGGCACGGCCGACTTCCCACCCCGTCCTTCCCTAATCCCATGAGACCGATGACCTCGCAGTTTGGTACCTCCCCCCAAAAACAACCCAACCCAACAGAAGGGAACAAGTGACGACAGAAGAGGGTGAAATTAGTGTTGTTACTACTGTTTCAGTTGATCCTCACGTAATCTCCCGCAATCGTACGAGGAGGTGGCTTGAGTCAGGCAAGTATGCTACGCATTCTCCATGAACATGGGTTCCATCCGTATCACATCTCTCTCCATCAAGAGCTGCATGGAAACTATTATGAGAATCGTGTTAACTTCTGTACGTGGGTATTAAGTCAGGACACTTCAGGAGTATCATGTGTCTTGTTTAGTGATGAATCCACATTAACCAATCATGACCAGCTAATACATGCATTATTGGTCTGTTGACAATCCTCATTCGCTTCGTCAGGTATAACGTCAGTGTCTTTGAAGTGTAAACGTGTGGTGCGGTATAGTAAACTATAAGCACATAGGCTCGCATTTCAGAGACGGAACACTAAACGCGCACAAGTATCTCAGCCTCGTAACAGACCGTCTTCCACGGACACTAGAAGACATTGCTCTGAAGACTAGGAGGAACCTGTGGGACCAACATGATGGCTGTCCTGCGCATAGTGCAGGAAACACAACAACATGTCTTCACGAATTGTTTCCGAATCGTTGAACTGAACGCAGACGACATGCACCGTGACCGGTAGATTCCCCGAATTTGACACCTGTAGACATTTTTCTGTGAGGAAAGCTGAAAAACGCTGTCTACAAGGACACCCTATGATATGCAACGACGTATCACTGCATCTTCGCTGAAATGTTAGCACGTGTGCAGCAGTCGTTCCATACCAGACTGTGAAAGCGTGTATTCCGCACATTTGGACATTCTGAGCACAACCTATTATGGTCAATTGTCTCGTTACTGATCAGAATCAACATAACTTGTGTATACACTTATATCGTTCTTTAGGGTGTGCTACCACAGCTATTGTACAACATTTCAAAATACGATATCTCGTAAACGACTTGCACTAGAGTCCCGAAATGAAGACCACTGACATTTTAATTGACCCTACTTTTAGTTTGTTAATGTCTATATTCATTGTTCTAAAAAGTGTAAGTTTGCACAAAAAATACACTTTGTAAGTATTATTACAATCTGTTGATTTGCTAACGATACGAGACACTGACTACCAATCAAATCTGTGAAAACTGCACATCAATAACACTTTTATTTCCGCAATATTCCCTTTGCACACCAGCCAGGAGGATTGAGGAAGCGCACATTGTGCATTTAAATAATCTGATCAAAGGTGTAATTTGTGGTAACGTAACAATAACGACAGAAACATCTTATTTAATGGCACATTCGCTGTAATCGACTGTGAGTTATATACACACCAAGAAAATGTTTTGCATCACCCCAGTTCCCAAAACTCCTGAAGACATACGTTGACTGTAGATATTGTATAATGGAGACAGTCCCTTTGACAGTTCAGAGATGTCACTACAAAAATGGCTCTGAGCACTGTGGGACTCAACTGCTGAGGTCATTAGTCCCCTAGAACTTAGAACTAGTTAAACCTAACTAACCTAAGGACATCACAAACATCCATGCCCGAGGCAGGATTCGAACCTGCGACCGTAGCGGTCTTGCGGTTCCAGACTGCAGCGCCTTTAACCGCGCGGCCACTTCGGCCGGCAGATGTCACTAAACCCGCCGAAAGATGTAATCAACCATGCATGAGCAGCGCCTATTAGACGGAGGGGTCCGACAGCCGATCAGTTCCAGTCATTCCACCTTGAAGGAGGTACAAGGCAACCATGCCTAGACGGTCAGTACCGCGGTTCGATCGCGTCCGCATTGTTATTTTGTACCAGGAAGAGCTCTCAACAAGGGAAATGTCCAGGCGTCTCGGACAGAACCAAAGCGATGTTGTTCGGACATGGAGGAGATACAGAGAGACAGGAACTGTCGATGATATGCCTCGCTCAGGCCGCCCTAGGGCTACTACTACTGCAGTGCATGACCGCTACCTATGGATTATGGCTCGGAGGAACCTTGACAGCAACGCCACCATGTTGAATAATGCTTTTCGTGCAGCCACAGGACGTCGTGTTACGACTCAAACTGTGCGCAATAGGCTGCATGATGCGAACTTCATTCCCGACGTCCATGGCGAGGTCCATCTTTGCAACCACGACACCATGCAGCGCGGTACAGATGGACCCAAAAACATGCCGAATGGACCGATCAGGATTGGCATCACGTTCTCTTCACCTATGAGTGTCGCATATGCGTTCAACCAGACAATCGTCGTAGACGTATTTGGAGGCAACCCGGTCAGGCTGAACGCCTTAGACACATTGTACAGCGAGTGCAGCAAGGTGGAGGTTTCCTGCTGTTTTGGGGTGGCATTATGTGGGGCCCACGTACGCCGCTGGTGGTCATTGAAGGCGCCGTAACGGCTGTACTATACGTGAATGCCATCCTCCGACAGATAGTGCAATCATTAAGCAGCATATTGGCGAGGCATTCGTCTTCATGGACGACAATTAGCTCCCCCATCGTGCACATCTTGTGAATGACTTCTTTCAGAATGACGACATCGCTCGACTAGAGTGGCCAGTATGTTCTTGAGACATGAACCCTATCGAACATGCCTATGATAGATTGAAAAGGGCTGTTTATGGACGACGTGACCCAAAAACAACTCTGAGGGATCTATACCAAATTGCCGTTGAGGAGTGGGACAATCTGGACTAAGAGTGCCTTGATGAACTTGTGGATAGTATGCCACGACAAATACAGGCATGCATCAGTGCAAGAGGAGGTGCTACTGGACATTAGAGGTACAGTCGTGTACAGATGGTTCAAATGGCTCTGAGCACTATGGGACTTAACATCTATGGTCATCAGTCCCCTTGAAATTAGAACTACTTAAACCTAACTAACCTAAGGAGATCACACAACACCCAGTTTGTGTACAGAAATCTGGACCACCACCTCTGAAGATCTCGCTGTATGGTGGTACAACATGCAATGTGTGGTTTTCATGAGCAACAAAAAGAGCAAAAACGATGTTTATGTCGATCTCTATTCCAATTTTCTGTACAGGTTACGGAACTCTCCGAACGGATGTGATGCAAAACATTTTTTTTGTGTGCATATATTGAATTTAATTGATGAAAGGAGAAAATATAAAAATGCAGTAAATGAAGCAGGCAAAAAGGAATACAAACATCTCAAAAATGAGATCGACAGGAAGTGCAAAATGGCTAAGCAGGGATGGCTAGAGGACAAATGTAAGGATGTAGAGGCTTATCTCACTAGGGGTCAGATAGATACAGCCTACAGCAAAATTAAAGAGAGCTTTGGAGAAAAGAGAACCAATTGTATGAATATCAAGAGCTCAGATGGAAACCCAGTTCTAAGCAAAGCAGGGAAAGCAGAAAGGTGGAAGGAGTATATAGAGGGTCTATACAAGGGCGATGTACTTGAGGACAAAATTTTGGAAATGGAAGAGGATGTAGATGAAGATGAAATGGGAGATACGATACTGCGTGAAGAGTTTGACAGAGCACTGAAAGACCTGAGTCGAAACAAGGCCCCCGGAGTAGACAACATTCCATTGGAACTACTGGCGGCCTTGGGAGAGCCAGTCCTGACAAAACTCTACCATCTGGTGAGCAAGATGTATGAAACAGGTGAAATACCCTCAGACTTCAAGAAGAATATAATAATTCCAATCCCAAAGAAAGCAGGTGTTGACAGATGTGAAAATTACCGAACAATCAGTTTAATAAGCCACAGCTGCAAAATACTAACACGAATTCTTTACAGACGAATGGAAAAACTAGTAGAAGCCGACCTCGGGGAAGATCAGTTTGGATTCCGTAGAAATACTGGAACACGTGAGGCAATACTGACCTTACGACTTATCTTAGAAGAAAGATTAAGGAAAGGCAATCCTACGTTTCTAGCATGTGTAGACTTAGAGAAAGCTTTTGACAATGTTGACTGGAATACTCTCTTTCAAATTCTGAAGGTGGCAGGGGTAAAATACAGGGAGCGAAAGGCTATTTACAATTTGTACAGAAACCAGATGGCAGTTATAAGAGTCGAGGGACATGAAAGGGAAGCAGTGGTTAGGAAGGGAGTAAGACAGGGTTGTAGCCTCTCCCCGATGTTATTCAATCTGTATATTGAGCAAGCAGTAAAGGAAACAAAAGAAAAATTCGGAGTAGGTATTAAAATCCATGGAGAAGAAATAAAAACTTTGAGGTTCGCCGATGACATTGTGATTCTGTCAGAGACAGGAAAGGACTTGGAAGAGCAGTTGAACGGAATGGCTGGTGTCTTGAAGGGAGGATATAAGATGAACATCAACAAAAGCAAAACGAGGATAATGGAATGTAGTCGAATTAAGTCGGGTGATGTGGGGGGTATTAGATTAGGAAATGAGACACTTAAAGTAGTAAACGAGTTTTGCTATTTGGGGAGCAAAATAATTGATGATGGTCGAAGTAGATAGGATATAAAATGTAGACTGGCAATGGCAAGGAAAGCGTTTCTGAAGAAGAGAAATTTGTTAACATCGAGTATAGATTTAAGTGTCAGGAAGTCATTTCTGAAAGTATTTGTATGGAGTGTAGCCATGTATGGAAGTGAAACATGGACGGTAAATAGTTTGGACAAGAAGAGAATAGAAGCTTTCGAAATGTGGTGCTACAGAAGAATGCTGAAGATTAGATGGGTAGATCACATAACTAATGAGGAGGTACTGAATAGGATTGGGGAGAAGAGGAGTTTGTGGCACAACTTGACCAGAAGAAGGGATCGGTTGGTAGGACATGTTCTGAGGCATCAAGGGATCACCAATTTAGTATTGGAGGGCAGCGTGGAGGGTAAAAATCGTAGAGGGAGACCTAGAGATGAATACACTAAGCAGATTCAGAAGGATGTAGGCTGCAGTACGTACTGGGAGATGAAGACGCTTTGCACAGGATAGAGTAGCATGGAGAGCTGCATCAAACCAGTCTCAGGACTGAAGACCACAACAACAACAACATATAGATTCTTTCGCGTCGCCATCGTTTTCTTGACTCTGCGTGTAAAAAAGAAGAGTGAATTTTAATTTGAACTTGTTGGTTTTTTGGAGAGGAAGCGAAAAGACGTTTTGTATGCATGGCTCCTTCAGAGAATTTTCTTACTTAATCGAGCTCCAGAGCTGATTTTGTTTTTCCCCCTAAATGTGTAACGAAATGCTAGTGTGTCCTTTCATGTAGAGAATTACTATAAATGCTACGAAACAATATTACTTGTGCAAATAAACAAAGATATTGTTCAAATGTGAGACATTTACTAAATATGTCACGACATATGGAAAATTGAAGAATTGGATGCCTGCAAGTACAGATAGTTGGACTCCAAGAGAAGTGATCACAGGAACGAGCCTGCACGCGGTCCAGCTGCATTGACTTAGAAATTGTATTTGAGCGGAATTGTGTTCTGTTTTGTTCCAGTTCATGTAGTCGCAGTCGGATACTATTATTCTGGAGAGCAAATCGTATTGCACTATCGCGACCTGTCACCTGTTTATAGTGCTAGGATGGAACGGGAGAGTTCAGCAGCTGCAGTAGGCTGGAGCAGAAGAGAATTTTAGCCGTGTGGAAAATCTTATTCCAGCTCTACGAGATTTTGACTGGTGATTTGAAAACAACCCCAGAAACTATGGGATATTTATAATTGTTCGGAATGCATAGATCTATTCGTTGATTAATAAGAGGTTATGAGTGAGTTTTGCCATACTTTTGATGCCAAGGGACTTAATTGTTTTTACTATTTACAAACGTTAAATCTCATTCCACAGAATAGATTTAAGAGTGAGTCAGTTTAAATTTTCAAGCTCAAAATATTATTCTGACTTTCGTTAAGGCTATCTAACTTCATGGGAGTGACCTCAGAATATTTCAGATAGTTAACTCTAAATTTCAAGTCAAAATTTTATCCAAAGTGTTTGGTAGATTGGACTGTCTACACGTCCTAAGGTAAGTCCCCCATTCACATAACCATCCACATCAACATCCAGCCAGTCCTCAAACCAACCTGTTTGACTGACCTACCCAGTATTACGTTTGCAGACGTCAGACGTTACAGCTAGGATGGCAACGGATTCGCTGGTGACATCTCAGGATCGGATGTCGTTCTCCCATCTAAGACGTGATTGCAGTGATGATGATGAGCCGGAGTTGTTCATGACAGTTACAGTGACGAGATAATAGGAGGAGAGCAGGTCGGTGCCCTCTGTGACGGCGGTTCCCAAGGGCGCTGGTGCGTGTTGGTGTGAGCAGTAGTCTGATAGGAAGGCAGCGCAAGCTGTGGGTGACGTGCGCTGGTGTTAACGCTGACTCGAGGCGGCACGATATCAGTGACCGATGACAGGGAAGTCCCGGGCTGCTCGTCCGCTCCCGTACCGGCAGCGTACAGCACACCGGAACAGGCGGTGATAGGCCTGTGCCGGCCGGGGTGGCCGAGCGGTTCTAGGCGCTACAGTCTGGAACCGCGCGACCGTTGCGGTCGCAAGTTCGAATCCTGCCTCGGGTATGGATGTGTGTGATGTCCTTAGGTTAGTTAGGTTTAAGTAGTTCTAAGTTCTAGGGGACTGATGACCTCAGAAGTTAAGTCCCATAGTGCTCAGAGCCATTTGAACCATTTTTTTGATAGGCCTGTGCTTTCGGCATGACCGAAGATGATGGCGTGTACCCGGTCTGGGCGTTGGACGGTAACAATGGTTCAGAATGAATTTTCACATTGCAGCGAGGTGTGCACTGATATGAAACTCCCTTGCAGGTTAGAAATGGGTAACGCACTGGGACTCGGTTCCAGGATATTTGCATTTCATGGAAAAGTGCTCTGCCAACTGAGCTATCCGAGCATGACTCATGACTTAGCCTCACAATTTAGCCCACGAAAGGCACAAGTCCCATGTTGGAGTCCCACTTCGGCACACAGTTTTGATCTGTCTGGAAGTTTCATAACAGCGCACACTCCGCTGCATTGTGAAAATTCATTGTGGAAACAATCCCCCAGGCTGTGGCAAAGCCATGTCTCCACAATTTCCTTCCTTTCTGGAGCGTTAGTCACGCAGGTTACACATGAGAACTTTTTCAAAGTTTGGAAGGTATAAGATGAGGTATTGGACGAAATAAAGCTACGAGGATAGGTCGTGAATCGTGCTGAGGTAGATGAGTTGGCAAAATACCCATGATAGGCAAAGGTCCTGGGTCGAGTCGCCACTTTGCACACTGTCTTAACCTGCCAGGAAATTTTTAGTCTGCAAGGAAGTTTCAGCAACAATGTATGCCCACACGGGCTGGCAGTAAGTGATGGAGCGACTGGACAGCCAGTTGGCCAGGCTTGAACCAACAGCTCAGCAGGGAGATGGTTGTAAGCAGATGGTACTCATCTAGTAGGTGACTCGATAGTACGATGGCGTCACTGCATGCAGACTTCAGGTCATACAAAGGCTTGCAGTCAATGTCAGTAAAATCTGTTGACAGTGACTGGGTGCTTCATTTTGAACTGCATGCGGTGTACTTCTTGCAACTTTGGTCTGGCTTCGGTACTCAGAATACCATGCATACCTGGATACTACTGAGAACAATATGAGAGAGAGGTTATGTCTTGCGTGGTATATATGTGAGTTGGTTGGTTAATGTTTCTCGAACAGCATCACTTTCATCCTGGAAACAAGAGCGGGATGGAGCAGTCGGGCATCGCCATTGGGCTCCTTCAGAAGTCCTGGTAGAGCTGTAATATATCGCAGCTTTTGCTTTCAGAGGTGATAGCTGGCCTCTTTTGCTTCATCAGAATCTTAAAGAAGTTTTCTTTTGTACAGTTATGTGTTGTTGCTCCATAGTGCCTGGTCATTGGACTGACAGGCACTTTTCCTCCTATGACGTCGTTCCGTTGATTGATGCTGGAACAGTTCATTGTGCCAGGCTAATCCATGGTGCATCGCTCCTCTCCCTTCGAAAAATCTGTTCTCTGGATTGTTACCTGTTTGCATTTCTGGACAAAACGATGTAAACACATGCTTCATGGGTTGACATAAGCAATACAGTAGTGTCCACAACTCCTTACACTGGTTTAGGGTAAACCACGTTGTTCATTGGCTCCCTAAGTGCTATTTTTTATAATTTATCCAGTCTGTTGGTAGCATTGTTAGTTCGAATATTTCTCACCTGAAGTACACACAGCCTACGTAAAGTAGAGTCAGAACCACAACAGCACCAGAAACCCAAGACAATCCTTGTCATGATTGTACTGTGCTGTATATCATGATATTGCATGCTGGAGCAACTGTTCAGCAGTAACGTGTCCATTCTGTGTAGATATTAATTCATCTGGTGAACGGAGAAGATCAGATTTTATAGTATTGTTTGAGTAAATTAGGCTCCATGATGGTAGCACCTCCAAGGGTTTTACAGGCTAGTACAACAACAAGAGTTGTCACATTCTTTACGATAGTCCCAGCTGTAGTAGCAGGGTGGCAAAAAGTAGTTCCTGGTATATCATAGCTAGTACTGTTAATCAATAACCTACACTACTCCAAGTTGTAGTAGCTGGGAGGCAAAAATTAGTTCCTGGTACATCATAGTTTGTATCGTTAATAATACATTCTACTTTGCAATTCCCTTGGGTCGTCCCTGATTTTAACAATTTATAATGCCTATTTGAGGTGACAAAACTCTTCCATCATCATCAAAACATAGCTCCCCTTCTCCTTTGAGATTAACTCTCCCTTCTGCTTTTTTACCTGAACATACTTTCCCAGAACTTCCCATTTTACCAGATATAAATGAACAGTCAAATATTCGTAACGCACACTACCGTTTCACCACCACAGAGGTGCAGCATCACTGGAATTGTAGCATACACCATGATTGTCCTCAGTGGTGACACTCCCTGATGGAGAGAAATCTACATCGATTTACCTCCCCCTTTGAAAGCCTGGACTCACATGATCCATCACACACCAACAACGACACAACTCATTCTGCAACGCTGTAATTCCCATCATCGATCTATGCCTTGTACTCCCATCCAAACCTAAATAAAAACACAAACACCCATGTTGTTCTTGAAGTGCACCAACACCCATGACTAATAAAACATCATAACGCCAACAGAAAGACACAGCTATATGAACATAACATAATTCGCTACAGAGTTTCATCATGTATTCCACAAGCTTCATCTATTATTGGCATGACTTCAGTGTGTAAGGTACCTCACATGCAGCCTGCATGCGAGCTTCTGGTCCCTTCCTTCCCCTTTGCACCCTAACTTCTTCGTAGCTAGTAATACTGAAACCCTTGGTAAGCCATCTGGAGTACAATTAATAAGTCTAATGTACTCTACATGGACAATGGTTGTCCACATTGGTAGTTTCAGCTTAATGTTTACTTGTGATGTCCTTTCTAAGACTTGGTCCTGCCATTGGCGTTGCATAATAAATTTCTTAATTTTTTCTCCCAATCTTATATTCAGACAACCTAGAGTAAACCATCCCATTCTCTCTTGTTGTGTGAGTACCTTATTATTTTCTTTTTTCACTCGCAGACTGTTAACATTTTCACATAATTTTGTGTAGTT
This sequence comes from Schistocerca nitens, assembly GCF_023898315.1. NCBI lineage: Eukaryota > Metazoa > Arthropoda > Insecta > Orthoptera > Acrididae > Schistocerca > Schistocerca nitens. The sequence goes on along the minus strand of NC_064622.1, from coordinate 145,274,077 downwards.
CCCATTCTCCCCAATTTTAGGTTTAATAACTTCAAAAAGATTGTACTATCACACACCTTTGAATTGTATACAGCCACATCATATGGTATGTAAATACTCCTTCATTGTGGCAACTATTTATGTGATAGCTTAACATTTTACCTATGATTCAGTGAATATCTTCAGTCCTGTTAGCTTGCAGGTGGAAGGGCTCTTAGTTACCGGATTCATAACAGATCATATAGTTATTTCATTAACTGCAACATGAAGTTGGGCCCTGATCAGTATTTATCATGTTCAGAATGCTAAACTTTGACATCCAGCTTTTCAGCATTGCTCATGCTGCTGCACTCACTGATATGGAATGGCAACCATCATGATGTAGCACAAAAACTGGTTTGTGATAGTTACCAGACAGCAGCTACCTGCCAGTGCATAAGTAAATTGGCCCAAGATGTCTGCCCCTACTATTTCAAATGGCTTGGATGTCTCTGGTAATCCTGATAGTGGTATTTGTGGCTTGCTTAAATCATAACATTGTGCACATAATTCACAATTTCTCTCTTATTGGTCAATGTCCTGTCTTTGCATTTTCCACCAATATTGTTCAGCTATCTTATGATATGTTACCCTTCATCTTTCATGTCCTGATAACATGTGGAGACATGGTCATGAGTTTCATTTAATATTTCTTCCTTTAGTGCTGCAAGCACCATGATGTGTGGCCCAAGCTTCGTTGTCCCACATAGCAATGGATTGTGCATGTTGAATTGGGGATGCATTTTGAATAGCTGGAAGACTGCATTAAAGGTCTGCAGGTCTTTGACCAAATTCTTGTATGACACCAATCTTTCTGCTTAAGCCATCTGCATTACCATGCTTCCTGCCTAGCTTGTGAATTACATCAAAGACAAATTCGCTTAATTTCAGTGTCTATCAGGTCAAGCTGTTGAAATTATCTTTGAACACTAACAGAAATTTTAAAGTTGCATGGTCTGTTATGACTTAAAATTTCCTGTCATACAGGTGACACATAAAATTGTGACCCTTCCTTTTCCATGGTAGAGTAAAATTTTTCGGCTTTGTTTAACTTTCTTGGTGTATTTGCTACACAGTGCTCTTTCCCATTCACTTCCTGACATAGAACACATTCTATTGGCTAGTTACTTATGTCAAAGAGCAGAACAAAATTCTTTTCATAATTTGAAAGTATTAATACGGAACTAGTCATCAGCACCTCCCTTAATTTCTTGAATGGAAGTTGACACTCTGTTATCCACTAGAATGTCTATCCTTCATCAATAACTGTTGTGTCACTTTACAACACATTGTCATTAATGTGGGTCATTGTGATCTTTGGCTCTGTGTGGTGGCACCCACTGTGTGATGAAGCCACAGACTTAGGTTGCTGAAGTGGCTGTAAAGGCAGGCCGCTGTGAGCTTATGAACTGAAACGTGGCCTGGAGTTCTAATAAACTGATTTCTGGAGTTATCAGTGTGAGCTTTGAGTACTATTGTACTCTAGATGAAGTTGGATGGCGTAGTGATTTTACTGTTTGTGATGGTATCTGCAGCATGCATCTGTCCTCGAATCTGGATTAACGCCTGGTGCTGTGGATGTATGGAACTAAATTTTTCATGAAACCTGGACGCATCTAGTAGTTAATAGTCGAATAGCCAGGAGGGAGAGTATCGTGGATAGAAGTACTGCACTCAACAAAATATAGAACGCATATGGTACATCCTAGATGTTATGTACTGAAGGCTGCTTGATTGTAAACTGTGTTTTAAGTGTGGAATGAAATAATCGTATTCCATTGATGGCTGAGAGTCTCCAATTGGAGAAGTTCGGCGGCCGAGTTCCAAATCTTTTCAGTTGACTCTATATTGGGCGATTTGCGTGTCAATGATGATGAAATAATGAAGAGGACAACCCAATGCCAAGTCCCTGAGCGGAGAAAATCACCAACCTGTCCAGGAAACCAATCTGAGCCGCTGCATGGCAGTCAGATGCACTAACCACTCAGCTGAGGGGGCAGATTGTTTCAAATGTGTCTCCTCTCTGTAGCATGTGGGCTTGGAACTCCCAGTTTGCTCTGTGGATTCATTTTCACACTCATGGTATTTTCTTTGTGTTAGTAACTTGGTTCAGAGCTCACAGTTGGTGCCGCTCTAGATTGGTTATATCATTATGGATGCAGTTAGTTAGGCACTGGGGTCAATGTTGATGGAGCTTTTTGCCAATGTGCTTGCTTTGGGTGAATGGTAGATGGCTCATTTGTAAGAAAAGGTACATTGACACAATGTTTTCTCTGGTGCTTCCTGTATTAAACTTACTTAAAATTCAGGACCACAGCAGGGGCAAGAATGTGTGTACACTGAAGCGCCAAAGAAACTGGTATAGGCATGTGTATTCAAATACAGAGATATGTAAACACGCAGAATACAGCACTGTGGTCAGCAATGTCTGCATAAGACCAGAAGTGTCTGATGCAGTTATTGCTGCCACAATGGCATGTTGTCAAGACTTAAGTGAGTTTGAACGTGGTCTTATAGTCGATGCAACAGCTATGGGACACAGCGTCTCCAAGGTAGTGATAAAGTGGGGATTTTCCCATACGATCATTTGACGGGTGTTCTGTGAATATCAGGAATCCGGTAAAACATCAAATATCCGACATGACTGAGGGCAGAAAAAGATCCAGCAAGAACGGGACCAACATTGACTGAAGAGAATCGTTCAACTTGACAAAAGTGCAACCCTTCCGCAAAATTGCTGCAAAGTTCAATGCTGGGCCATCAACAAGTATCAGCGTGCGAACCATTCAACGATACATTATCAATATGGGCTTTCAGAGCCCAAGGCCCACTCATGTACCTTTGATGACTGCACGACACAAAGCTTTATGCCTCACTTGGGCCCATCAACTCTGACATTGGAATGTTGATGACCTGAAACATGTTGCCTGGTTGGACGAGTCTCGTTACAAATTGTATTGAGCGGATGGATGTGTATGGGTATGGAGACAACTTCATGATTCTCTGGACACTGCATGCCAACAGCGAAATGTTCGAGCTGGTGGAGGCTCTGTAATCGTTTGGGGTGCGTGCAATTGGACTGATACGGGATCCCTGATATGTCTAGATACGACTCTGACAGGTGACACATACATAAGCATCCTGTATGATCACCTGCATCCATTCACGTCGATTGTGCATTCCGACGGACTTGGCAATTCCAGCAGAACAATGCTTTACCCCAAACGTCCAGAATTTCTAAATAGCGTTTCCAGGAACACTCTTCTGAGTTTAAACACTTCCGTTGGCCACCAAACTCCCCAGACATTAATATTATTGAGCATATCTGGTATGCCTTTCAATGTGCTGTTCAGAATAGATCTCCACTCCCTACTACTCTTACAGATTTATGGACATTCGGCACGATTCATGGAGTCAATTCCTGCAGCACTACTTCAGACGTTAGTTGAGTCCATGTCACGTTGTTTTGTGGCACTTCTGCGTGTTTATGGGGGCCCTACAAGATATTAGGCAGGTGTACCAGTATCTTTGGCTTTTCATTGTATTTAAATTAAACAAGAACTTTTTTGTTGTTATTAATTATGTTTTGGGTTATATATGATGCTGTCTTGTGGTTTAGAAGTTGATTGGAGCTCCATATGCTAGTTATGTTATGAAGTGTTATTTTAATTTGTTTATTAACATACCTGTTAATTTTAAACTCTGGGCTGGGAGGGTGTTGTTTAAAGCTTGTTATGTAATGAAAGTTGTTCACTAGCATGCTGTTAAATTATAAATTAAGAGTTGGGCATTTCTTAATTATGTGGGTAGATGATATGTAATTAGCACAGGTGTGAGAGCTTAGTTGGTATAGGAATTTTAACAACATGTCTGGACCATTCTACTGTTATTTTATTTTCCAGATGAGCAGACTATCTATTTGAAGTGAGTGCTCAAGAAGGACCCTACGTTTTGGCTACTTATACCTGTGGAGAAATGTTCATTTGAAAGGACAACCTGAAGCTACTCATTGTATGTAACACGAACTGTTTATGCACTATTTATTGTGGCATAAGATTATTTAAATAATAGTTTCTCAGAAATTATAGTATTTTTGTTCCATAAAAACACAGGAGAACTGCCGGATATCAGTAACGTCCTGCCACGATATTTCGGCGCAGAGTCTTCTGGCCATCTTCAGGTGAGTGCCACTGTAGTAGTACTGGCGATTGCCCGCATCTCGTGGTCGTGCGGTAGCGTTCTCGCTTCCCACGCCCGGGTTCGATTCCCGGCGGGGTCAGGGATTTTCTCTGCCTCGTGATGGCTGGGTGTTGTGTGCTGTCCTTAGGTTAGTTAGGTTTAAGTAGTTCTAAGTTCTAGGGGACTTATGACCACAGCAGTTGAGTCCCATAGTGCTCAGAGCCATTTGAACCATTTTGAAGTACTGGCGAGTACACTGCACTCCACTGCACTGCAAACCTCTGGTTTCATCTACCAGGAGGGAGACAGGCTAAGCAGCGAAGCTGCTGTTCCTGTGTGGACCTCAAGAACCATTGTATGGCCTCACTGTTAGGATTGGCCTATGTGAGCGGCCGCGTGAGGGCGGACGCTGCGTCACAAGCGTCATAGGGGCCGCGGAAGGAACTACTCCCGCAGCAGATCAGGCCAACGCGTGGTCGGCCTGCGGTGGACTTGGTGTCCCAGTCCGCGTATAAGACGACTGCCAGAGTGTTCTGCAGAGGCATAGAACACCCTGGCGGACTGCCTGAAGCGATCCCGCAGCAACGGGACGCCAGCTTCCTCATGAAGCAGCCACGTGGAGTACCGAGGCGGCTCGTGGAGAGCGAGTCGCAGCGCCCGATTCTGGACACGCTGGAGCATCGCAACGTGTGACGGAGCGGCATTCCCCCACACTACGGCGGCGTACTCGAGTACCGGCCGGACGAGGGCCAAGTACACAGTCAGGCCGTGCCGGGGGGGGGGGGGGGGGGGGGAGGGTGGATGCGGGGTTCAGCAGCGGGTAGATCGCCCGGAGACGCCCAATCGCCCGCCCCCTGATGTCTCGGATGTGCGGCAGCCAGGTGAGATGCCTGTCCAGCGTCACACCGAGGTATTGGCCGGTTGGTGACCACGGGATGGGGCCTCCCGAGATCGAGACAGGCGGCAGGGCAGGAGGCAGCCATCTCCGAGTGAAGACGACCGCCTGGCTCTTGGCGGCGTTAAATTTGAGACGCCACTTGGTGGACCACGCCCCCAGGACGTGGCACGCTAGTTGGAGTCGGCGGCACATCGCGACCACGTTCATGCTGCGGGTGAACAGCGCAGTGTCGTCGGCATAAAGAGCCAACTCCACGCGCGCCACCCGCGGTGCGTCAGCGGTGTACAAGGTGTACAGCAGGGGGCCGAGAACCGACCCCTGCGGTACTCCCGTACGAATCGGCCGGTCGGTGGAGGTGCCGCCGGCGGCCCGGACGTGGAAGGTGCGGCCCGCGAGGTAGGACCGCAGCAGAAGGGCGTGGGACGTCGGGACCCCATGTACAAGGAGCTTGTACACGAGGCCCTCGTGCCACACGCAGTCGAACGCCTTGGAGACATCGAGGAGTACCACCCCAAGGTACTCCCGCGACTCCAGCGCCCGCATCGCCTGTTCCACCAGGCGTAAGAGCTGGTGTCGAGTGGCCCCGCCGGAATCCGAACTGCTCCGCTGGAAGGAGCCCTTCGGCAGTGACGTGGCGCCACAGCCGCTCCACGTACAGTCTCTCAAAGATCTTGGAGAGAGACGGGAGCAGGCTGATCGGCCGGTAGTGCTCCACCCGACGCGGATCCTTGCCGGCCTTGGGGATAGCCACCACTTCCGCGTGTTTACACGCGGAAGGGAAGATCCCGGAGCGGAGAACGCAGTTGAAAGTGTCCGCCAGTGACTGATGGAGTGCCGGCGGCAATAACCGCAGCAGGTGGTTCGTGAGACCATCGGAGCCACCCGCCTTCCTGGGGTTGAGGCGGCGGAGCTGGAGTCCAACCTCATTGGCGGTGATGGGTGCGATCACATCGTCAGCGGCCCTGGCGGCGAGGAAAACCGGCAGGAGGTCTTCCACGAGACGGACGTGGTCGGCATCGAAGACGTCCGCGATCGGGCGGAAGTTGTCGGCGAACACGTCGGCGAGGGCGTTGGCCTTGGCGTCCGGGGCACAGACAACCTCGCCGCCGACTGGCGAGTACGCTTTTTTTTTTTTTTCTTTATTGTATTTCAATTCCCCATCGGGGCGGGCTGGCAGCAGCATAGGCGCTGCTCTTCAGCCGAAAGACATAGAACAAAAACAATAGAAGACATTTAAAAACAGCAAAGGAGAGAATAAGGTGAACATAAATATAAAAACGGGGAACATCATGGAAGGCAATAGACAAAAAACGGGGTGACTGTAAAATGAAGAGAAAAAACTGTTTAAAAGTAGCACACATAAAAAGCCACACACTGTGACGGTTAAAAGAACACAAGGCACAGTAAGACTGGAGCATAAAGGTAGCGACGGACGGCATAGCACATAACGGAACACAGGCGGCGAACCTCAAGGCAGGACACAATTAAAACACACCTCTTGACGCACACGAGAAACAGCATGAAACAACACTGATGTGGCACACTGATGAAGAGCAACACAGAGGATCCACCAGGCGCTAGGAGATGAGGGAGACCTGGAGAAGGGAGGGAGGGGAAGAGATGGGGGAGGTGAGCGGGGGGCGCGCGGAAGAGGGCCAGGTAGGGAGGGATGTGGGAAGGAGAGAGGCAAATATGGGGGCAGGGTCTCAGGGGAGGGGGGACGGAGGAAAATCCGCTCTGGGAGAAGGAGGAAAGAGGAAAAGGGGGCCCTGGGGAGGGGGGGAACAAGGCCAGGCTATAGTTGGAAGGAAGGGTAGATGTCACGGCGAAGTTCGTCATCCGGGAGGGGGAGGCGTTGGAAGTTGCCCTGATGAAGGAGATGGAGGGTGCGGAGGTGGAGAGAGGGAGGGATACAGCGATAGAGGCGCGGCAACGGGCGGCGAGTACGCGCTGAGCTCCGCTATTTAAAGCCTTCTGAGGTGTCATTGCGCATGCGCTGCTCAGCGTGCGCGTTCATAACGGCTCCGTGCGCTGCGCCTCGCGGCCTCCACTGTGAAAGCCTGGCGTATCGGTGTCAGGTGGATTTCCATCTTCATGCAGATAACTACGTCGGCTACGAAGTTTCTCTATAACAGGATTCCAAGCAGAGTTTAGCTGATAACCGCTATCTCGATTGATGAGAGTCTCGTTGTCAGACAATCTTATTTCCACACATTCATTGATAATCGAGCTCCAAAAGTTTGATGTATGAGCCAAAATTTTTGTGTCGTTGTGATTCATGGATTGGTCTGTGGAAATACAATGTTCGGCGATTGCGGACTTGGTGTGTTGGAGAAGGCGAGTATGCCGTTGGTGTTCCACAATGCGCTCCTGCACAGTTCGTGTTGTTTGCCCTATATATGATTTGCCGCATTCACACGGAATTTTGTAAACACCTGGTTTACGCAGGCCCAGGTCGTCTTTAACGGATCCCACCAGTGATGAAATTTTGGAAGGAGGGCGAAAGATGACTCTCACTTGATACTTTCTCAATATTCTGCCTATCTGTGAAGAAATATTCCCAATAAATGGTAGATAAACAGTCGACCTGAAGGCCTCTTCCTTTTCCTTGTTCCGTCGTTTGTAGGTCTTCATCACTCTGTTCACTTGCCTAGGTGAAAAGCCATTCTTCAAAAATACTTTTTGCAGGTGTTCCAGTTCCGCTTGAAGACTGTCGGCGTCAGAGATAGTATGGGCACGGCGGACCAAGGTTTTGAGAACGCCCATTGTTTGTGCTGGATGGTGGCGACTAGTAGCTTGTAGATACAGGTCTATATGAGTGGGCTTTCTGTACACCGAGTGACCAAGTGTGCCATCACTCTTCCGTCGCACCAAGACGTCCAAAAATGGTAGACAACCATCTTTCTCTATCTCCATGGCAAACTTTATATTTTCATGTATGAAGTTCATGTGACGTAAAAATTCTTGGAGACGGTCCAGACCATGAGGCCACACTATAAAAGTGTCGTCAACGTACCGCCAAAATACTGTCGACTGTTTATCTACCATTTATTGGGAATATTTCTTCACAGATAGGCAGAATATTGAGAAAGTATCAAGTGAGAGTCATCTTTCGCCCTCCTTCCAAAATTACGTCACTGGTGGGATCCGTCAAAGACGATCTGGGCCTGCGTAAACCAGGTGTTTACAAAATTCCGTGTGAATGCGGCAAATCATATATAGGGCAAACAACACGAACTGTGCAGGAACGCATTGTGGAACACCAACGGCATACTCGCCTTCTCCAACACACCAAGTCCGCAATCGCCGAACATTGTATTTCCACAGAGCATTCCATGAATTACAACGACACAAAAATTTTGGCTCATACATCAAACTTTTGGAGCTCGATTATCAATGAATGTGTGGAAATAAGATTGTCTGAGAACGAGACTCTCATCAGTCGAGATAGCGGTTATCAACTAAACTCTGCTTGGAATCCTGTTATAGAGAAACTTCGTAGCCGACGTAGTTATCTGCATGAAGATGGAAATCCACCTGACACCGATACGCCAGGCTTTCACAGTGGAGGCCGCGAGGCGCAGCGCACGGAGCCGTTATGAACGCGCACGCTGAGCAGCGCATGCGCAATGAAACCTCAGAAGGCTTTAAATAGCGGAGCTCAGCGCGTACTCGCCAGTACTACTACAGTGGCACTCACATGAAGATGGCCAGAAGACTATGCGCCGAAATATCGTGGCAGGACGTTACTGATATCCGGCAGTTCTCCCGTGTTTTTATGGAGCAATCAGTACGCCGGGAAAGCTTTAAACATCACGTATAGTATTTTTAATTAATAAATATTAAGTATTCATTCTGTACATTATTTACCCAGTTCTCACTCCCACTACCAGCCTGCAGTACAATAAGCCAGTGGTCTGGCAAGTAAGTAAACCCATTGACAAACTTTCTATAATAATTTGATAATCCGAAATGACTTTAGCTGTTTCATAGCCTGCAGTGGCAGGAAGTCTATCCACCGACCATGCAATGGAGGGAGCTACATCTGTTCACTGGACTTGTACAGTTTACAACATTGGGGCGCTGGCTTGTTTGTCATGACTGATGTAATTTTGTGATCAATAGATGAATGTTTTAACAATGAAGTTTTCATGATGATACGTCACACGACTACCAGGCACCTGCTCGCAGCTCCATTGCTACCCCACCCAGGCTGATGAACTACTAGCCTCCCGACATCTGCTAATCCATTTCCACCTCCATCAAAGAAGCCTTCCATCACTGGCCTCCAAAAATCATTAAAACAATTTTTGCACGGAATATGCGATGGGGCAGTAAATAATGAAGTGCGGTTGAAGCATTCACACGAATGTGCATATATAAATGTTGGTTAAAAAATGTTATTGCAAATTTTGGCTCTCACGAAAGTCTCAGGGGATGATTTCCACACTTGGTGAATTAGTACTGTAGAGGACAAGGGGTTCTTTTTAGCAAATACGGTGCAAAATTGTGATTTAGTGTGTTTCAGTGTGCGATGCACCAGCTTCACGGCAGACGGTGGATGAAGGCTGGCCAGCATGTTATGCAGGTGACACAGTTTTGCAATGAGTGTCGGTATGTGTGTACTTGCGTGGCAACCATCAACAGCCAGAACGCAGCATTAGCAGAATTATGTAGGCGCGGGCCGCATGTGGCGCGGTTGCAGTAGCCAACTCATCGAGAACATTCTAATAAACACAGCGCCGCGTAACTGGCGGATCCAGCAGCGGTCTGCACTATTTAAGGGCATCAGAGATGAGCGTTGGCATTTGGTTCGACCGATTGGGCATCCAGTCGCTGTTACGTCATCGTCATCTGTGACGCTGTGCCCGAGGACCGGCCGGCGGAATGTGTAGGCAGCTGCTGCACCGGCGACTCCCGGCGTCGTCACGAGCCGCTGCGCCTGCAGAGGGCGAGCTGGGCCACGCCTCGTGCTGCTAAGCTCCTACTGCCTATGCAGCCGCTGACCGAGCACGGCGTCGCGTTCCCTGGGCTGCGAGCATCAGCACGTCTCCACCGCGACACGAGCGGCAGGGCTGAGCTACTGGAAAATGTATTGGGAGAACCAACAGTAAAGATGAAGATTGCTAAAAACAGCCACCTTCTTCTACCCAGCCACGCCCTACAACCCCGACCACGTCACCCACTCTGGTCATCCTGTTACAGTACACTGTTCCACACCCACGCATTAGTTATAGTTTTTGAATTAATTATTCATTTAGACATGAGTACAGTTTATGCTAGGGAACAAAAATTAGGCGATTATTATAGCAAAATCAGTTTTTCATGACACAGTTCAATCACTATTTATTGGTGTTGTCCTTTTCTTCCACAAAATGAAATTAGCACTGGTGAGACGGTTTACAGTTTTACTTTAATAATAATTTGACTCCGAGCCCCCAATAGCAGTCATGGAGGCTGCTATAAACGAAAATTACTCAATCATTTCGAATAGAACCACAAGTCCCACTGTCCTCTTTGTTCTAACAGTTTTAGCGCGAAAGCACAGTTCGCCACATGTTCATTTACCTCGATGTATACCTCGTAAATCGTATTCACACAAATAATCGTAGCACTTCCAGTTCACCAAATACATGCTTGCACACTTGCACTATTAAACGACACTCTTTGTCGAAATAAATAGGCACGAAAAAGAATTCTCAAACGACCATATGGGCCACCCGCAAGTGGGGCTTGCTCGCCACCCACCCTTCCAAAACGACTGACCCCTGACCAAGATGGCCGCTCGCTTATATAGTCTCGGATGGCCACCCTCTGGTTATGCAAGTACCAATCTCACCAGTTAAGGTTACAAATTTTGATACATACATCCCTCGACAAAAATAAGTACACCATCAGAACTGCGCTAAAAAGTACATCTTAATTGTTACATTAATTTCTAGGATTATTCTCTCGCCCGTAAATCAAGTTTTAGTTTTTGCAAAATTTCGGCACTTAGCGAAAATTTGTTTGTTCACATCTGTGCTGCAAAGTTTTAACATAGAACTGCATATAGCACCGTTTTTAGACGTAATCTATAGCGACCTACACATTGCGCAGCTCAAAAACTTCATATCTATAATAATTAATTAATTATGGGCGATAAATGTTAATGATAATTTGCAAACAATGAAAACTATTGGAAGTTAAGTGTATAGTATAACTTAACTAGTTTAACCCTAGGACTCACTCTGGGGTCATAGGTGACCCCAACCATCTTTACTATGGATAAAATAATATTTCTAATTCTTGTAAAAATCCAGAATTTTATGACTTTTACCACACAGTATTATAGTTCTCCCACAAAAATTTTTAGAGCGCTTGACGCAACATTTGAATCAATAATTAACAAAAAGTACTGTTGGGGTCAATTATGTCCCGAGATAGATTATATGTAACATTCATAGAATGTATAGATTATCAACTATCAATCTCTTTCTTAGGTATTTTGAGTTGGTAACACTGAATTCAGGTGCTATTCAGGTGTTACTCAGAACTAACCTCAAACTGGAAGTTCGTTTGTACGTTTGTTGTACGTTTGTTGTTGCAGTGTAATTTCAGCATGGATGGAATACGTTTTGCTCCTGGCTATAGTGTAGAACAAGCTATGGAAGACTTATTTCGTAGCAGTAGTGATTCAGAAGGTAGTGACGCCGAAGATGATGGAACAGAGACACAGGTAGACCAAAGTGATCAAATTTGTTTACATGAATTAGAAGAAAATGATATTCTTGCTGAAAATGATGACAGTGGAGAAGATGAAAGTGCAGTACTGGTAAGCAGGGGTCGGGATATTGCATGGAGTACAAAAGAACCATCAATTCGTAGATTTCCAATCCGCAACATACAACGATTTTCAGCAGGTATTCCTAGTACAGTTAGTGTTAGCTCAGTTGTTGACTGTTTCAGGCAGTTTATTACTAATGAATTGCTGGATATAATAGTTCAGTTCACAAATCAACGAGGAAATGAATTGAAAGTGTCTGGAAAATTAGTTGACTGGCGTGATACAGACAGATGCGAGCTTCTTTCATTTTTAGGCTTGCTGATTCTGTATGGCGTACAGAAGAGCCGGGGGAAACCTATTGACGAATTTTGGGACTCTGAATATAGCACTCCTCTATTCCGTGCTACTATGTCGAGGAGGCGATATCAGGACATTCTGCGTTCACTTCGTTTTGACGACCGCATCACAAGACTAGAAAGGAAAGAGAGGACTGGAAATAAGGCTGAAGCTGTACAGGAAATATTTGATTTGTTTGCCGTGCAATGTCAAACATCATTTATACTTTCCAGCAACATTACTGTTGATGAACATCTTTGCGTATACAGAGATCGGTGCAGTTTCAAGGTCTACATTCCTTCAAAGCCAGGAAAGTATGGCATCAAGATATGGTGCGCAGTAGACTGTGAACATGGTTATCTGACAAATCTTCAAATGTACACTGGAAGGAGTGGTGATGTGGGAGAAGTGAATCAAGGCAAGAGAGTGGTCTTAGATTTAGTGCGTCATCTGGCTGGCAGTGGTAGGAATATTACCACTGACAATTTTTTCACGAGCTATGACCTTGGCCAAGAATTGTAGAAAATGAAGTTGACACTTGTAGGTACTCTACGTTCTACAAGAAAAGAAGTCCCAAAAGAGGTTTTGCCTTCGAAAACTAGGGAAGAATGCACTACCAGATTTGCATACAGTGGTAAAACCCTATTAGTTTCGTATGTTCCAAAAAGAAATAAGGCTGTGCTACTCCTGTCAACACAAATACAAACATTTGAAGTGCCCAAAGAAAACAACTTGAAACGAAAACCAGAAGTAGTGTTGTATTACAACTCAACAAAATCATGTGTTGATACGCTAGATCAAATGAGCTCTTACTATTCTGTGAAAAAGGGTACAAAACGTTGGCCATTAGCAGTATTTGATGATCTTGTCGATCTAGCTGCACTCAATGCCTACAGACTCTTCTGTGTTGCTGTTCAAAAAACAGAGAGACGTCTTTTTCTAATGAAGTTGGCCAAAGAAATGGCAAAGCCCCAAGTGGAACGTCGTTTGAGTTTTCCACAAGCAAGGAACAAGGATATTATTAGCAGTATCAAACGGTGTGGATTTGATGATCTGTTAGACAATGGACATCCAGACGTAATACCCGACAATCAGAAGAGAAAGCGAGGCAGATGCTCCATTTGCCCCCGATCAAAGGACACAAAATACAGTTCAACATGCAAAAAGTGTAACAAATTTGTTTGCAAGGAACATTCTGAAATGGTTACTACTTGCAAAATATGTGCATATGACTATGGTACGGATTCCGGTCACAATTATGTTTCCTGTTGAGTTGTTCATCACATTTTCTGTAAATTTGAAGCCACTGTGAAACATTTATGAGTGAAACAAATTATGACTTAGAGTAATATTGTAACTTCTGATATGTAATTACTCTGCCATATGTAATTTAATTCTACTATGTACATACCTGTTAAAAAAGCTGTGAAATGTGTCTAAATAATAAATAAAATGTAAACAAACAGTATTAAACGACAGTACGCTGTTCTCTGAATGATTAGTACACAGTCAATTATATATTGATTGGGGTCATGTATGACCCAGATGGAGTACTAGGGAAATTTTGTCAGAGTGAGTCCTAGGGTTAAAATACGTGTGATGCCACCCAAAATATTGTATAGTGTCGTTATTTACGTCATGAATTTTCTGTTGAATTTTAAAACAATTTTCCCTCATACTTTGTTTATTGCTCTTTACGGGCTAAATTATTTATGAATCTTAACATATGACTACTGCACTCGATTCACTATGATGAAACGTTTTTAATGAGTGCTCGCTCATCGCTGTAAGTTGTTATTTACTATTTTTATTAATCTTTCATTATTCGTGATATTAACCGAATTTGAGGATACTATAACTTTTACCTCTCGTGACTTGAAATGAAGATCGATCTTTCAGAAGGTGCATATTGCTGACCACAATCCACTGCCGCATCGCTCTTCACCGTAAGTTACATAGTTTCTACATCTACATCTACATCCATACTCCGCAAGCCACCTGACGGCGTGTGGCTGAGTACCTCTATCGGTTCTCCCTTCCATTCCAGTCTCGTATTGTTCGTGGAAAGAAGGATTGTCGGTATTCTTCTGTGTGGGCTCTAATCCCTCTGATTTTATCCTCATGGTCTCTTCGCGAGATATACGTAGCAGGGAGCAATATACTGCTGGACTCTTCGGTGAAGGTATGTTCTCGAAACTTTAACAAAAGCCCGTACCGAGCTACTGAGCGTCTCTCCTGCAGAATCTTCCACTCAAGTTTATCTATCATCTCCGTAACGCTTTCGTGATTACTAAATGATCCTGTAACGAAGCGCGCTGCTCTCCGTTGGATCTTCTCTATCTCTTCTATCAACCCTATCTGGTACGGATCCCACACCGCTGAGCAGTATTCAAGCAGTGGGCGAACAAGCGTACTGTAACCTACTTCCTTTGTTTTCGGATTGCATTTCCTTAGGATTCTTCCAATGAATCTCAGTCTGGCATCAGCTTTACCGACGATCAACTTTATGTGATCATTCCATTTTAAATCACTCCTAATGCGTACTCCCAGATAATTTATGGAATTAACTGCTTCCAGTTGCTGACCTGCTATTTTGTAGCCAAATGATAAGGGATATATCTTTCTATGTATTCGCAGCACATTACACTTGTCTACATTGAGATTCAATTGCCATTCCCTGCACCATGCGTCAATTCGCTGCAGATCCTCCTGCATTTCAGTACAATTTTCCATTGTTACAACCTCTCGATACACCTCAGCATCATCTGCAAAAAGCCTCAGTGAACTTCCGATGTCATCCACCAGGTCATTTATGTATATTGTGAACAGCAACGGTCCCATGACACTCCCCTGTGGCACACCTGAAATCACTTTTACTTCGGAAGACTTCTCTCCATTGAGAATGACATGCTGCGTTCATATACTCGATCATAATACGTGTTCCAAAATTCTACAACTGATAGACGTTAGAGATATAGGTCTAATGCGTGAAAAACCAAACAATTCCCCAAGCTGCGGGCCACCTGGCCGTTGCAAATCTCGCGCGCTAGAAATATTCATCTGGTAACGGGGGTTTGTACCGTCACAAATTTCAGTAACCAACTTCCTACTCTATATGCCAAAATGACTTTTTCGTACCCACGTACTTACAAAGATATGGCGATCACGATCAAATAATGGAAATTAGTGTTCATAGGGAGAGATCTAGGTAATAAGTTTTGTCTTGTGCTGGTAGAGAAATGGAAGCGAAATAGTCTGAAAGTGTTTCCATGAACACACTGTTACACACTTAAATGTGAACTGCATAGTAATTTCGTAGATGTAGGCGAGTTTCTAAACTAACTGTATTCTTACTGCCTTGAAGATTGAGGTATTTGAAGCAGTGGACGTCGGGTCTAATGCAAATTTAACATCAACGCAACGTATAAACCAAAAGTCTCTTTATAGATATTTTTTATGTTTCTTTAAGAAAGAGGCATTTGCCTGGAGTATAGCCTTGCATAGAATGGAAACCTGGACGATAACCATTTCAGACAAGAGTGGAGTAGAAGATTTTGAAAAGTGGTGCTACAGAAGAATTTTGGATATTAAATGGGTAGATTGGCTAACTAATGAGAAGGTACTGCAATTGATCAAAAGTTGGGATCGGCTGATAGGACATACCTGAGGCATAAAGAAATAGTTTGGTATGCAAAGATGAAGAGGCGGAATAGACTAGCGAGGAGAACTTTATCGCCGGCCGGTGTGGCCGAGCGGTTCTAGGCGCTTCAGTCTGGTACCGCGCGACCCGTACGGTAGCACGTTCGAATCCTGCCTCGGGCATGGATGTGTGCGATGTCCATAGGTTAGTTAGGTTTAAGTAGTTCTAAGTTCTAGGGGACTGATGACCTCAGATGTTAAGTCCCATAGTGCTCAGAGCCATTTTTTTAAAAAAAAGTCCAAGAAAATCGTAAAATCGTACGAGCAGCTTGTAAGACTATCATAGATACATTGGCAGCATGTATTCCTTAATTGTCTTGCATAAAATAAACTTAGGACTTTCGTTAGTTTTCATAAAATACGTTTATAGTATTTTTTATTAACTTACAACATGAAACTTCCTGGCAGATTAAAACTGTATGCCGGACCGAGACTCGAACTCGGGACCTTTGCCTTTCGCGGGCAAGTGCTCTACCATCTGAGCTACCCAAGCACGACTTACGCCCCGTCCTCACAGCTTTACTTCTGCCAGTACCTCGTCTCCCACCTTCCAAACTTTACAGAAGCTCTCCTGCGAACCTTGCAGAACTAGCACTCCTGAAAGAAAGGATATTGCGGAGACATGGATTTGTCACAGCTTGGGGGATGTTTCCAGAATGAGATTTTCACTCTGCAGCGGAGTGTGCGCTGATATGAAACTTCCTGGCAGATTAAAACTGTGTGCCGGACCGAGACTCGAACTCGGGACCCTTGCCTTTCGAGGGCAAGTGATCTACCATCTGAGCTACCCAAGCACGACTCACGCCCCGTCCTCACAGCTTTACTTCCGCCAGTACCTCGTCTCCTACCTTCCAAACTTTAGAGAAGCTCTCCTGCGAACCTTGCAGAATTAGCACTCCTGAGAACGGAGCGTGAGTCGTGCTTGGGTAGCTCAGATGGTAGAGCACTTGCCCGTGAAAGGCAAAGGTTCCGAGTTCGAGTCTCGGTCCGTCACACAGTTTTAATCTGCCAGGAAGTTTCATATCAGCGCACACTCCGCTGCAGAGTGAAAATCTCATTCTGGGAACTTACAACATGCTCCATTGTATTCTTTGTAATATTACGTGTATGTATTGTGTGTGTGTGTGTGTGTGTGTGTGTGTGTGGAGTGTAGCGCAACGTCTGTGCCGTAAGATGATGGTGATTACAGAAGGGAGAGGGTGAAACCCGGTGCCGTCACATGGCCTACTCCTCGCGAATAGCACCAAGGTGGCCGCGAAGCTTCACGTCCCCAGCCGACGGACTGCTCACCATTAACTGTGTCACATGCCTCACTTGATGAGACAATGTGGAGAGCTTTGGCACGAGGACATTGGTGCAAATTTTGGTGTTCAGGAACTTTACACAACCATTTCTCCTTCCCTTGTCGGTCAAATGCTGGCAGTGAAAATGTCTCCCACCACCAGGGGTCGAACCAGGTTACCCTGAGTCGAGTGACACTGCAGAAACGTATATTAGCGACCGCGGCCATGGATGAGCGTTGTTTGAAGTACATTGTCCACATGATTACAGTTTGATGACAAAAGTCATGAGATACCCCCTAATTTCGTGTCGGACTTCCTTTTACGCGGCGTTGCATAAAGTCGATGGAAGTCCCCAGCAAAAATATTGAGCCATGCTGGCTCCATAGCAGTCTATAGCTGCGAAAATGTTACAGGTGCAGGATTTTGTGCACAAACAGACCTCTCGATTATGTCACATAAATTTCCGATGGGATTCATGTCTGGTGATCTGCATGGCCATATCATTCGCTCGAACTGTCCGGAATGTTCTTCAAACGAGCCGCGAACAATTCTACCCCAGTGACGGAGAGCACTGTCATCCATAAAAATTCCATCGTTGTTTGCAAAAATTAAATCCATGAATGGCTGCAAATGGTCTCCAGGTAGCCGAACATAACCATTTCCAGTCAATGATCGATTCGGTTGGACCAGAGGACCTAATCCACTGTATGTAAACATAACCCACACCATTGTGGAGCGCTCGCCATCTTGCATCGTACCTTGTTGACAACTTGTGTCCATGGCTTCGTGGGGTCGAGGCTATACTCTAAAACTACCATCAGCTCTTACCAACTACTAAAACTGGGACTCACCTGACCAGGCTACGGTTTTTCAGTCGTCTAGTGTCCAACCGATATGGTGATGAGCCCAGGAGAGGCGCTGCGAGCGCCTTTGGTAAGAGCACGACATACTACCTTCAGCTACATACAGGTATGTGCATATCGTTATCCCATGACATCTCTCACCTCAGTGTATAAGACGTTATGGTAGGTGGAGAAAAGATCGGTCCAGTATTTCGTGTTCCCTTAATTCTGCAGTCCTGCTTTCACAAAATGTAGTCTCTTGATGTAGCTGAAGAAGATTTTCAGTACTTCAACGTCGAATCTTCTGTTAGTTTACGTTCCTCTACAAATGCAGGCGTGCTTCGTCTATAAAGGGTGAACATTTATGAAACCGACAAACTTCAATGACGGATTCCTGCATGGAGGAAAAAAGGTGTTATGAATATGTGCAACAAAATGCATCGTTGCCACGGAAGATGGTACTGACAAATGACAGCTCCCTTGAGCACATGCCGTGTGTTCTTTTTGTGTGTTGTCGGCTGTGTGACTGACGCGGCGTACTGGAAGATTGGTTGGTTGGTTGGTTGGTTGTTTGGGGAAGGAGACCAGACAGCGTGGTCATCGGTCTCATCGGATTAAGGAAGGATGGGGAAGGAAGTCGGCCGTACCCTTTCAGAGGAACCATCCCGGCATTTGCCTGGAGTGATTTAGGGAAATCACGGAAAACCTAAATCAGGATGGCCGGACGCGGGATTGAACCGTCGTCCTCCCGAATGCGAGTCCAGTGTCGAACCACTGCGCCACCTCGCTCGGTCGTACTGGAAGAAGCAGATATATGCGGTATTCATGTCGGGAACAAGCCGAGATGGTGTTTGTGTGCGGCCAAGAAGTTGGAAACCGTTGTGAGGCAGCATGACTATACCAAAACAAGTACTCTCACAGACACCAACCACATCGCACAAGATTTCAAGAGTTTTTTGGATGTTTGTGTGATCATGGGTCCGTTCATTCCTTTTTTGTTCTGTTCGTTATGCTCCTAGCAGGAATGTAACTCAACAGAATGTTTTCAGTTTAAAAAAAAATCTGTAAGACCTGGAGAAAAATCTGCTAAACTGTATTCCCTCCTAAATTAAAATAAAATTGCAATTTTTTTTTCTTTTGTGTTGTTATGTGATCTGTCCAACAAATGTAATTATTTTATTTCCATTCTAATTAAAATTTATTTCGGTACTACACTATGGCCATTAAAATTGCTACACCACGAAGATCAAGTGCTACAGACACGAAATTTAACCGGCAGGAAGAAGATGCTGAGATATGCAAATCATTAGCTTTTCAGGGCATTCACACAAGGTTGGCGCCGGTGGCGACACCTACAACGTGCTGACATGAGGAAAGTTTCCAACCGATTTCTCATACACAAACAGCAGTTGACCGGCGTTGCCTGGTGAAACGTTGTTGTGATGCCTCGTGTAAGGAGGACAAACGCGTACAATCACGTTTCCGACTTTGATAAAGGTCGGATTGTAGCCTATCCCGTTGGTCGAGATCCAATGACTGTTAGCAGAATATGGAATCTGTGGGTACAGGAGGGTAATACGGAACGGCCTCGTATCACTAGCAGTCGAGATGACAGGCATTTTACCCGCATGGCTGTGACGGATCGTGCAGCCACGTCTCGATCCCTGAGTCAACAGATCTGGACGTTTGCAAGACAACAACCATCTGCACGAACAGTTCGGCGACGTTTGCAGCAGCATGGACTATCAGCTCGGAGACCATGGCTGCGGTTACCCTTGACGCTGCATCAAGGACAGGACCGCGTGCGATGGTGTACTCAACGACGAACCTGGGTACATGAATGGCAAAGCGTCATTTTTTCGGATGAATCCAGGTTCTGTTTACAGCATCTTGATGGTCGCATCCGTACTTGGCGAGTTCGCGGTGAACGCACATTGGAAGCGTGCATTCGTCATCTTCATACCCGGCGTGATGGTATGGAGTGCCATTGGTTACACGTCTCGGTCACCTCTTCTTCGCATTGACGGCACTTTGAACAGTGGACGTTACATTTCAGGTGTGTTACGACCCGTGGCTCTACCCTTCATTCGATCCCTGCGAAACCCTACATTTCAGCAGGATAGTGCACGACCGCATGTTGCAGGTCCTGTACGGGCCTTTCTGGATACAGAAAATGTTCGACTCCTGCCCTGGCCAGCACATTTTCCAGATCTCTCACCAAATGAAAACGTGTGGTTAATGGTGGCCGAGCAACTGGCTCGTCACAATACGCCAGTCACTACTCTTGATGAACTGTGGTATCGTGTTGAAGCTGCATGGGCAGCTGTACCTGTACATGCCATCCAAGCTCTGTTTGACTCAATGCCCAGGCGTATCAAGGCCGTTATTACGGCCAGAGGTGGTTGTTCTGGGTACTGATTTCTCTGGATTTATGCACCCAAATTGCGTGAAAATGTATAATCACATGTCAGTTCCAGTATAATATATTTGTCCAATGAATAGCCGTTTATCATCTGCATTTCTTCTTGGTGTAGCAATTTTAATGGCCAGTAGTGTACATGCGCAAATGTTGTTTGACAGCTGAGTGTCAAATTGTGAATCAAGGAAATTGGTTACATAGTCTGCTACCCCACCCCAGTCAACCTGTCATAAAACCTAATCACAATCAGCATAAGTTTCAACATATTTTACAAAAACTAGCACTGTAACGTGAAAAAATGCTAGTCAAAGAGTAAGATAGTGAACATCTATTTAAAAAACAACAAAATTTAACGACAGTAGTGCTGTAGAAAAAAGAAAAAGAAAACGATCATATATTAAAGCTTAAAAATTTGTGAGAAATTACGTAATGAAACAATTATAAACGTTTATTAATTGCAGATACTGGAAGGCAGTAATTGTATCTGTGCCGCAAATATTAAACAGTGTTGTGAACACAAATATGTAATAATAAGGTATGTATTCCTACTTTACGTTAATATTTATGTCAATACTTACAGTAATGCAAATACGATTTTATAACCTGAAAAATTTGATAAATATAATAAGGCTGTAATTCTTTGTATACTGTTCAACAGACAACACATAAACCCCGCTGAAGATGGGAAAAC
Source organism: Schistocerca nitens (assembly GCF_023898315.1). Classification (NCBI taxonomy): domain Eukaryota; kingdom Metazoa; phylum Arthropoda; class Insecta; order Orthoptera; family Acrididae; genus Schistocerca; species Schistocerca nitens. The sequence goes on along the minus strand of NC_064622.1, from coordinate 145,252,946 downwards.
TTTTGTGAAACATTTATGGGTAAAAAACGAACGGAAAAATCTTCGACCATAATATAGTTTTTATTTGATTTACACATTCACATAAGATCACAAATAAATTTATTTAAATCTGGACAGGAAAAAGTCCGTGGGGACAGCTAAAGAGAAAGAAAGCGTTTCAGAATCAAGCTCTCCATCATTCTGCAACCTCAGTAGCCGATTGCAGTATCGACGTCGAGCAAATGTATTTGAATTGGTCAATCGATGCGCTACCGTTGTTTACTCGCCCAGCATCCCCCCCCACCCCCCCCCCCCACCTTGCTAAAGCCTTTACGCTGCTTCCCACAATGTCCGAGCAACCTGCCATCGCATCATGGTCATAGCTTGGCTATGAGGGTTCTGGTTCTTTCGCAATGCAGAGCCAACACTTACGTCGTGCATAAAACACCATATGCATTCAGCAATGTGAGAACTATCAATTATGTTAACTTTAGGATATAATCTAGGTAACTGGCGCAGCTTAGAATACATCATCTCTCCCCCGTTCAAGTGTTAACGTTAAAATTTTTGAAGCACCAGGGTCTCAACAGCGTATCCCCGTTTTAAGCAGGACGCAGTTTCATAATCACAGAAGTTCAAAATTGGTCTTGTTTTGTTAACCTTCTTTTGTATCTGTGTACATTTTACAGCGACAATTTGGTGGTCGAGTAATTTGTTCTACGTAAATTCACAGGGTACAGCCAGCTGCAGGTGGTGGCACATGTCGGCACTAATGACGTGTGTCGCTTTGGATCTGAGGAAATTCTCTCTGGATTCCAGCGGCTATCTCATTTGGTGAAGGCTGCCGGTCTTGCTTACGAGATGAAGGCAGAGCTCACCATCTGCAGCATCTTTGACAGAACCGACTGCGGACCTTTGGTGCAGAGCCGGGTGGAGGGTCTGAATCAGAGGCTTCGACGGTTTTGCGACCATGTTGGCTGCAGATTCCTTGACTTGCGCCATAGGGTGGTGGGGTTTTGGGTTCCGCTGAATAGGTCAGGAGTTCACTACACTCAGCTGGCGGCTACACGGGTAGCGGATGCTGTGTGGCGTGGACTGGGCGGTTTTTTAGGTTAGAAGGCCTCGGGAAAGTACGGGGTGGGCTGCAATCTCAAAGGGTGCATGGCAAATACAGGACGTGCTTGGATCAAGGAACAGTCGGAATTGTAGTTGTAAATTGTTGTAGTTGTGCTGGGAAAGTCCCTGAGCTTCAAGCGCTAATAGAAAGCACAGAAGCTGAAATCGTTATAGGTACAGAAAGCTGGCTAAAGCCTGAAATAAGCTCTGCAGAAATTTTTACGAAGTCTCAGACGGTGTTCAGGAAAGATAGATTAGGCAGAATTGGTGGTGGAGTGTTTGTGTCTGTCAGTAGTGGTTTATCTTGTAGTGAAGTCGAAGTAGATACTCCGTGCGAATTGGTATGAGTGGAGGTTATACTTAACAGCCGAAGTAAGTTAATAATTGGCTCCTTCTACCGACCCCCAGACTCCGATGATATAGTTGCTGAACAGTTCAGAGAAAATTTGAGTCTCGTAACAAATAAATACCCCACTCATACTGTTATAGTTGGTGGGGACTTCAACCTTCCCTCGACATGTTGGCAAAAATACTTGTTCAAAACCGGTGGTAGGCAGAAAACATCTTCCGAGATTATCCTAAATGCTTTCTCCGAAAATTATTTCGAGCAGTTAGTCCACGAACCCACGCGAATTGTAAATGGTTGCGAAAACACACTTGACCTCTTAGCCACAAACAATCCAGAGCTGATAGAGAGCATCATGACTGATACAGGGATTAGTAATCACAAGGTCGTTGTAGCTAGGCTCAATACCGTTTCTACCAAATCCACCAGAAACAAACGCAAAATAATTTTATGTAAAAAAACGGATAAAGTGTCACTAGAAGCCTTCCTAAGAGAGAATCTCCATTCCTTCCGAACTGTAGACGAGATGTGGCTCAAATTCAAAGATATAGTAGCAACAGCAATTGAGAGATTCATACCTCATAAATTGGTAAGAGATGGAACTGATCCCCCGTGGTACACAAAACAGGTCCGAACTCTGTTGCAGAGACAACGGAAAAAGCATTCGAAGTTCAGAAGAACGCGAAATCCCGAAGATTGGCTAAAATTTACATACGCGCGAAATTTGGCGCGGACTTCAATGCGAGATGCCTTCAATAGGTTCCACAACGAAACATTGTCTCGAAATTTGGTAGAAAATCTGAAGAAATTCTGGTCGTATGTACACAAGCGGCAAGACGCAGTCAATACCTTCGCTGCGCAGTGCCGATGGTACTGTTACCGACGTCTGTGCCGCTAAAGCGGAGTTATTGAACGCAGTTTTCCGAAATTCCTTCACCAGGGAAGATGAATGGAATATTCCAGAATCTGAAACACGAACAGCTGCTAGCATGAGTTTCTTAGAAGTAGATACCTTAGGGGTTGCGAAGCAACTCAAATCGCTTGATACGGGCAAGTCTTCAGGTCCAGATTGTATACCGATTAGGTTCCTTTCAGATTACGCTGATACAATAGCTCCTTACTTAGCACTCATATACAACCGCTCGCTCACCGATAGATCTGTACCTACAGACTGGAAAATTGCGCAGGTCGCACCAGTGTTTAAGAAGGGTAGTAGGAGTAATCCATTTAACTACAGACCTATATCATTAACGTCGGTTTGCAGCAGGGGTTTGGAGCATATACTGTATTCAAACATTATGAATCACCTCGAAGGGAACGATCTATTGATACGTAATCAGCATGGTTTCAGAAAACATCGCTCTTGTGCAACGCAACTAGCTCTTTATTCGCACGAAGTAATGGCCGCTATCGACAGGGGATCTCAAGTTGATTCCGTATTTCTAGATTTCCGGAAAGCTTTTGACACCGTTCCTCACAAGCGACTTCTAATCAAGCTGCGGGCCTATGGGGTATCGTCTCAGTTGTGCGACTGGATTCGTGATTTCCTGTCAGGAAGGTCGCAGTTCGTAGTAATAGACGGCAAATCATCGAGTAAAACTGAAGTGATATCAGGGAAGCGTCCTGGGACCTCTGCTGTTCCTGATCTATATAAATGACCTGGGTGACAATCTGAGCAGTTCTCTTAGGTTCTTCGCAGATGATGCTGTAATTTACCGTCTAGTAAGGTCATCCGAAGACCAGTATCAATTGCAAAGCGATTTAGAAAAGATTGCTGTATGGTGTGGCAGGTGGCAGTTGACGCTAAATAACGAAAAGTGTGAGGTGATCCACATGAGTTCCAAAAGAAATCCGTTGGAATTCGATTACTCGATAAATAGTACAATTCTCAAGGCTGTCAATTCAACTAAGTACCTGGGTGTTAAAATTACGAACAACTTCAGTTGGAAAGACCACATAGATAATATTGTGGGGAAGGCGAGCCAAAGGTTGCGTTTCATTGGCAGACCACTTAGAAGATGCAACAAGTCCACTAAAGAGACAGCTTACACTACACTCGTTCGTCCTCTGTTAGAATATTGCTGCTCGGTGTGGGATCCTTACCAGGTGGGATTGACGGAGGACATCGAAAGGGTGCAAAAAAGGGCAGCTCGTTTTGTATTATCACGTAGTAGGGGAGCGAGTGTCGCAGATATTATACGCGAATTGGGATGCAAGTCATTACAGCCAAGACGTTTTTCGTCGCGGCGAGATCTATTTACGAAATTTGTCACCAACTTTCTCTTCCGAAAGCGAAAATATTTTGTTGAGCCCAACCTACATAGGTAGGAATGATCATCAAAATAAAATAAGAGAAATCAGAGCTCGAACAGAAAGGTTTAGGTGTTCGTTTTTCCCGCGCGCTGTTCGGGAGTGGTATGGTAGAGAGATAGTATGATTGTGGTTCGACGAACCCTCTGCCAAGCACTTAAATGTGAATTGCAGAGTAGTCATGTAGATGTAGATGAAATTCTTTTAGTTACGTATAACATTGAACCTTAAAGCATTATCATGCACTTTCCCAAATGTTTCGTAAGTACCACGTCTAGGCGTTTTTTTCTTGCCAGGTTGTTTGTTTACAGATCCTACAGCTGCTTCGCAACCGACCGGGATTTCAGTGATCTGCGCCTGACAGCACGCACAGAATGCGTGAGCGAAGCGATAACCGCAGATATCCACGGGCCAAAAGGAAACTGCAGGACGTCCCTCCAATTAAATCGACTAAAGTGCACACTCTCTGTGTAAACATCGAGATCATTTAAAATGAGTTAGTATGACACGGTTGGCCATGAGGCCCGAGGAATTATTCAGAACTCTGATAAGAAATTTATAAATTGCAGAAATGCACTATGAGATGGTGCAGCCATTGATCGTAATAAAACTCCTTTATGTGTACTGACCTCAGTATTTATTCACTTAGCATACGTCAAGCGTTTCGACTTTCGCCATTTTCAAAAGCAGAAGTACGTAACATCATTCGTGGGTAATAAGTCAAATGTAAATTAAACAGCAAGCATATGTACTTATTCCAGACCACTGATGATGCCTTGCAGAAAATAAAGGCAAAACGTGTATGGCACTAAAATTGTGTTTTATTCAGTTGCTGTCAGACGTTTCATAAGTAAAAATTATCAATATACCGTAATACGTCAAATGGGTTTGTGCAATATCGATACAAAGTATCTAGCCAATCATCAGTGGTAGTAACAGGAAAGTGCAAATTTGTTTGACTATATAAGAGGGGCGTTCTGTAAGTAATGCAACATATTGCTTTCTAGGCCACTTTCGACTCAAAAATGCGGAATTTATTGTGGGGAATCGTGAAATGTTCCCGCTTCAGCCCCTATTGTTTCATGAAGTTCCGATGGATGAATGCGCTACAAGTAGTTTCGAAAATGGCGTTTCTAACGGAAGTTCGTTCGAAGCAGAGAGCTGTCATTCAGTTTCCTTTGACGGAAAACTACAGCATCGCAGATATCCTCAGGTGCTTGCGGAATGCCTACGGATATCTGGCAGGGAACAAAAGCACGGCGAGTCATTGGGCGTGGCGTCTGCCATCATCGCAACAAGGTCGCGCCGACCTGTCCGATCTCTCGCGTGTTGGCTATCCACACACAGGCTCAGATAATTGAAGAAACGACTCCAACGTGTTCGTCGCCACAAAATTGCAAACGAACTACTCCATGACGATGCAAGTCCGTGCATCCGAGAGGATCTCGCAAAACTTAATTGGACTTTCTTCCTTGGCCACCCTACGGTTCGGAAATCTCACTCTTCGACTTCCATCTGTTTGCCCCAAAGAAGGATGTACAAAGCGGCAAACAGGGATGATGTAGGGGTTACTGACACAGCAAGACGATGGCTCCGTCGATCAGTAGAGTGGTAGGATGCAGGCATACCGGCATTCCCGGTAAAATGACGTAAGACCATCTCAGTGAACGAAAATTATGTTGGAAAAAATAATTTTGTAGCCAAAAACATGATGGTGTGGCACTGATGGCCGGGAGGCCCCGTGCGGAGAAGTTCGGCTGCCGGCTGCAAGTCTTATTTCAGGGGACGCCACATTGGGCGACTTGAGCGTCCATGATGAGATGATGATCAGGACAGCACAACACCGAGTCCACGAACGGAGAAAATCTCCAACCAGACCGAGAATCGAATCCGGACCCCCTGCACGGTAGGCAAACACTTTATCACTCAGCTAAACCTCAGTTCTAGAGGCTGGTCTAGCATCTCGTGATGTCAGAGCGTAGCTGTTGAGAGCCTTCCATGTTGTCCACGTCTCTGAATGACCATGAGATAGCTTTTCCTTCGGAACAATCCATTTCTCCAAATGTTGACATTTCCCCTGTCAGTTTGAGATCCTTGCTTGCTATGGTGTTCCTTTAAATGCCAACACGCTCTTTCAGGATGTGCTGCCTGACGGCAGTATCAAGAGTGGGCTTCTGTAATAACAGCCTTGCTTTCCTCGCATCTAGAAGCTACCTCGTGTCTAATTTCAGGAGCAATTATGCCAGCAAGACACTGGAGTTTATCTGCGAGTGTGGGTCGTAACCCGTGACACTGCGACAGGTCTCATTAAGCGCCACGTCCATGTTTCTGGTAAGGCTGGTCTTGTACCATGCCGAACATGCATATTAATCACTGGAGTAACACAGCGCTAGAATGCTAGTTCTCACGATGCATGGTTGAGCTCACCATGTGATTCCTGTCAGTTTATGCACTAAGTTGCTTCTGGCAGATATTTTCTGTTGCAGTTTTAGTCAGTGTTTCTTATTTGGAAGCGTACGGTCCAGGGTCACTCCAGTGTGAGACAGTGTTCAAGAATAATTTATTCCCAGTTGATTCGAAGGGTTTTAACAGCTAGTTTGTTCCAGAGGTGGACAGATCTGAGTTATGGCAGGATTCGGCTTCAGGTGATTATAAGTAGGGATTTATAAAAGGTTTGTTCCACTTTTTCATAACAGTCGGCCTCAGTGGGTTCAAATCAAATGGCTCTGAGCACTATGAGACTTAACTTCTAAGGTCATCAGTCCCCTAGAACTTAGAACTACTTAAACCTAACTAACATAAGGACATCACACACATCCATGCCCTAGGCAGGATTCCAACCTGAACCGTAGTGGTCGCCCGGTTCCAGACTGTAGCGCCTAGAACCGCTCGGCCACTCCGGCCGGCGCCTCAGTGGGGATTGCACAGTCATCATTAGTGCTCGGATTTATATGCTCTGAAAAGTATGAATATATCCATGCTTCTATGCATTAAAAATCTGATAAATATGCTCTAAAAACTTTAAAACATGCATAATAAATAAAATTCATTGTTTCAACTTTCTCACATCTTTTAATCATCCTAAAGTAATCTGATTATACAATTATTCTTAAAACATTAATTAACGAAGTTAATGTTTATTACTGTCTGGTTGTCTCTTTCTCTTAGTCTACACTCCTGGAAATTGAAATAAGAACACCGTGAATTCATTGTCCCAGGAAGGGGAAACTTTATTGACACATTCCTGGGGTCAGATACATCACATGATCACACTGACAGAACCACAGGCACATAGACACAGGCAACAGAGCATGCACAATGTCGGCACTAGTACAGTGTATATCCACCTTTCGCAGCAATGCAGGCTGCTATTCTCCCATGGAGACGATCGTAGAGATGCTGGATGTAGTCCTGTGGAACGGCTTGCCATGCCATTTCCACCTGGCGCCTCAGTTGGACCAGCGTTCGTGCTGGACGTGCAGACCGCGTGAGACGACGCTTCATCCAGTCCCAAACATGCTCAATGGGGGACAGATCCGGAGATCTTGCTGGCCAGGGTAGTTGACTTACACCTTCTAGAGCACGTTGGGTGGCACGGGATACATGCGGACGTGCATTGTCCTGTTGGAACAGCAAGTTCCCTTGCCGGTCTAGGAATGGTAGAACGATGCGTTCGATGACGGTTTGGATGTACCGTGCACTATTCAGTGTCCCCTCGACGATCACCAGTGGTGTACGGCCAGTGTAGGAGATCGCTCCCCACACCATGATGCCGGGTGTTGGCCCTGTGTGCCTCGGTCGTATGCAGTCCTGATTGTGGCGCTCACCTGCACGGCGCCAAACACGCATACGACCATCATTGGCACCAAGGCAGAAGCGAATCTCATCGCTGAAGACGACACGTCTCCATTCGTCCCTCCATTCACGCCTGTCGCGACACCACTGGAGGCGGGCTGCACGATGTTGGGGCGTGAGCGGAAGACGGCCTAACGGTGTGCGGGACCGTAGCCCAGCTTCATGGAGACGGTTGCGAATGGTCCTCGCCGATACCCCAGGAGCAACAGTGTCCCTAATTTGCTGGGAAGTGGCGGTGCGGTCCCCTACGGCACTGCGTAGGATCCTACGGTCTTGGCGTGCATCCGTGCGTCGCTGCGGTCCGGTCCCAGGTCGACGGGCACGTGCACCTTCCGCCGACCACTGGCGACAACATCGATGTACTGTGGAGACCTCACGCCCCACGTGTTGAGCAATTCGGCGGTACGTCCACCCGGCCTCCCGCATGCCCACTATACGCCCTCGCTCAAAGTCCGTCAACTGCACATACGGTTCACGTCCACGCTGTCGCGGCATGCTACCAGTGTTAAAGACTGCGATGGAGCTCCGTATGCCACGGCAAACTGGCTGACACTGATGGCGGCGGTGCTCAAATGCTGCGCAGCTAGCACCATTCGACGGCCAACACCGCGGTTCCTGGTGTGTCCGCTGTGCCGTGCGTGTGATCATTGCTTGTACAGCCCTCTCGCAGTGTCCGGAGCAAGTATGGTGGGTCTGACACACCGGTGTCAATGTGTTCTTTTTTCCATTTCCAGGAGTGTATTTTGCATCCGTTGCTTTTATTGCAGTAAACAATTAAATATTTTTCACAGTTTTCTGGAAGAAATGATTTCCTTCTGTCACTTAAATGTTTTTATACGAAGAGAAAGATCTCTCTACATCACACGAAGTCACAGGACAGTACCTAAAAGAGGCTATGTCACTTAAAAAATAACCATTAAGCTGTTTTTCAGGTTCTCCTTGTAACACCTTATTCACATCTCGAAGAAACATTAAACTTGGATCCCTTGCTTCAGTTTTCTCAATTCTGTCGCGAAGACACTTTCCTATTTCCCTTGGTATGTCTCTGACGATAGCTGTTTCGTAGACCTCAAGGGCAGAACATAGAGATATTGCTTTTTCTTCCAAACGTGTGATTGTGGCTGGCAGTTTACTGAAATAGGTCCTAATAAACACTGATATACTCTGGAGACTCTCCTCATTACAAGAACTAATTGCAACGGGGATACTTGCTGCTTCGTTTCTGTCGATCAGTCCAGCACTCTTTTCACGTCTTCTAAATGCTCACTGTAATACAGAGCTTCTTCTATCCACGTTCCCCACCTCGTGATGATCGGCTGTGGGGGTAAACGAATACCTGGCATCATTTCAGTAATTTAAGTTTACTCTTGATGGCGCCTTCACAAACACTTTTTTCACAGAGGAAATTAAGGCATTTACTTCTGGAAAACGCGCTCGAATTTCTTCAGGCAGTCGGTGAAGAGCATGTGCTAAACAAGTTATGTGAACTGCCTTGGTATAAAATACCTGCAAGCTTTAGCAGCCTTAATCATATATGCTGCTTCACCTGTAACTATCATCAGGAGCTTTTCCTCGTTTTCTTTAGCGGGCCACAAAACGCGTAATGCATCACGAACAACCCTAGCAATAGTAGAATGGTTTGTTTTATCCAGTACTCTGGAGACAATGAGATGAGGTGTTCCTGGTTCAGATTCCGCCATATTTCAGACGGCAGTGTTGGCAGTATATCTCCCACATGAGTTAGTCTTTTCATCTACAGATAACCACACGTTTGAATCCCCAATATCATCTCTGATCTCTTGTATTACCTGAAAAGAGTTATTTTATTGAACATTTGTAAAGAACAGCCATGGTAATATGAGCCTCACGTGGTTTTTTTTGGGGGGTGGGTGGGTGGGTGGAGGATGAGTATAAAAAAAAAATATTCAAAATGTTTCTTTATCGTAAACTCGTTGACACTACAGGCCATAGAAATTTTATGTTTCGATTTTCAAATATTTTTGTGTAAATGAATTAAAATTCGTAGAAAAATTGAAAAGTTTTAATGAGGCAGGGTGGGGGATATGGGGGTAGCTGACATGCAAACTAATTTCATTACATATATGTTTAAACTTACCTCTTCGTAAACTTTGCCAAGATTGTTTTTCCTTGTCGTTGATTCATCATAAACTTTTCGTTAGATGTATTTTTCGATGAACCCTCGAAATTCTGCATTATTTAATTTATTGAAAGGGATGTTGGCTGAAACTAAAGCTTTGCAGAGATCTTTCGAAAAATTATCATTGCCATCATTTCCATTTCTGCTTGTAGAAAATGCTGCTGGTAAGGTTGTCTGAATGTTGGAGATAATTTTTATTAGCTGCATTTCTATGAGCAGCTGTTTGTAAATGTTGTGTAATCTGGAATTTTTTATCACAAGGCACCTATAACAATGGTATAAAAATAAAGTGAGTTTATTTTCATTAAGTAAAAAACTAACTCGAAAATCACATTGATTTTTAACTTTGAGAAAGCAAAAATAGAACTTAAGTGCTTCTCACAGACTTGGCATAATACTACATTTCCATCTGTTGATAGAGTAGGATTTCCGTCAATCCACTGTCGGAGTAAATAAGCTTTACTGTTCTTCTCCTTCGGCATAGTGGTAATATGGTCTCCTCCTGCGCACACTTCATAAATCGCGAAGAACTGCACACTAGTTACTGATTTATAGGTAGCCAACAATGGAACTTTTTCATTCTTGGAAATGTCATTGTTGCCGCTGGCAGCTTCGTTTGTTACACAATACAAACCGTACTGACTTTTATGACGCAATGGCTGACCGAACTTTAAAGGTTTGCCGCATGATTGTTGATCGCTATTTAGTTTTTGTTAAGCTGTCGAGAGAGATATTTTTATAGTACAGGAACCGCTCATCGCTGATTGCTATGTTCGCCTCATTTTTAAGCGCCCTTTAATGGATTTGTAAATATGACAGACAAGTAATTCTACACAAACAGAGCAATAAAAGAGAAATTTGCTCAGGTCTTACTCTTCTTCTTAAACTATTGCGGTGAAATACTTGTATTTCAAGAATCATTGCTCCAAAAGTAAAATATTTGCATAAATATGCAAAACTTATTTATATACGCAATAACCCCTTAAATATGCATTTATATGCACTATCATGCAAATATGCAAAAATCCTAGCTCTAGTCATTATAGACAAAACTCCAGGCTCCTGCAACCAGCAACAGCTGGTCGTTATTGTAGATGTTGAATAATAATGTTGCGAGCATACTGCCTTGCAGTAACTCATTCTTCTGTGTTATCCATCTACTTCTTTGTTCCCGATAACCACAAGGAATATCTGGTTCTCGAGAAATTTTCTCATGTTGCACGCGAGGTTAAAGTCTTTGGTGATGTCACACTCTTTTGTCAGAAGAAGCTATTGATTGTGTCGTTAGCCGCAGAGAGGTCAGTGAATGCAGTGCCTATGATGAGCGTTTCTCGAAGCCATCCTCGATGTGCCGTGTCGAGTTTAATACCTGTGATGTGCAGCCGATTTTACGAAACTGCATCTATTATTCCAATGAAGACAGAAATTTGGGATGAACTTAACTCACACACAGAAATTAAAAAAAAAAATAATTTCAAAACAACGATCCGATTTATAACGCTATATCTGTTACATGTACGCATGTAGAACTTAGGGGGTACTTTTGCAATTCGTGTAGGAAAGTTTCCATTTACCTTTCACAAATGTTCAATGCATCCTCCAACAGAAACTCAAAAAATATCGAGACGATTGTCAAATTAGTCTCATATTTTAGCGAGCTAGGCTGCAGCCACTGCATTTACTGCTGTTGGTATGTAGGGTCGCAGCTCAAATGACTCTAAGCACTACGGGACTTAACATATGAGGTCATCAGTCTTCTAGACTTAGAACTACTTAAACCTAACTAACCAAAGGACATCACACACATCCATGCCCGAGGCAGGATTCGAACCTGCGACTGTAGAAGCAGCGCGGTTCACGACTGAAGCTCCTAGAACCGCTCGGTCACAGCGGCCGGCGGTCGCAGTTCAACCAAAGTTGCCAGAAGGTGATGCTCTTAGATGGAGTCTTTCACAAGCAACCACAAAAAAAGACGTATAACGTGAGATTAGGTGACTGTGGAGGCCAATAGTGCAATGTAAGATCAGTATGTTCCTTAAGGCTGATCCACTATTGAGACTGCTCATCTACATTATCAGAGGGTTAAACCGGTTCATGTTGCGGATGGTCCCAGTGGCAGGTTGCCTTTGTAATGTTTAGATGGGCAACATAAATTTTATGTTTAGTATTTCAGACTATTTTAAAAAGATTCCATAATGTACTCCTTAAGACTTATAACAGTATGTTAATGATTTAACATAGTAATACAAATATTAGAATTAAAACAATACGTTTGTCTTGAGGCAGCGTGAATCACAGCACACAGTTTGTCCAGATTACATTCATCCATTTCTTGGCAGATTAAAACTGTGTGCCAGACCGAGACTCGAACTCGGGACCTTTGCCTTTCGCAAGCAAGTGCTCTACCAGCTGAGCTACCCAAGCACGACTCACGCTCCGTCCTCACAGCTTTATTTCTACCAGTACCTCGTCTCCTACCTTCCAAACTTAACAGAAGCTCTCCTGCGAAACTTGCAGAACTAGCACTCCTGAAAGAAAGGACTCACATCAGCGCACACTCCGGTGCAGAGTGAAAAATCTCATTCTGAAAACATCTCCCAGGCTGTGGCTAAGCTAAGTCTCCGCAATATCCTTTCTTTAATAAATAGTTTAAGAAGAAGAGTAAGACCTGAGCAAATTTCTCTTTTATTGCTCTGTTTGTGTAGAATTACTTGTCTGTCATATTTACAAATCCATTAAAGGGCGCTTAAAAATGAGGCGAACATAGCAATCAGCGATGAGCGGTTCCTGTACTATAAAAATATCTCTCTCGACAGCTTAACAAAAACTAAATAGCAATCAACAATCATGCGGCAAACCTTTAAAGTTGGGTCAGCCATTGCGTCATAAAAGTCAGTACGGCTTGTATTGTGTAACAAACGAAGCTGCCGGCGACAACAATGACATTTCCAAGAATGAAAAAGTTCCATTGTCGGCTACCTATAAATCAGTAACTAGTGTGCTGTTCTTCGTGATTTCTGAATTGTGCGCAGGAGGAGACCATATTACCACTATGCCGAAGGAGAAGAACAGTAAAGCTTATTTACTCCGACAGTGGATTGATGGAAATTCTACTCTAACAACAGATGGAAATGTAGTATTATGCCAAGTGTGTGAGAAGCACGTAAGTTCTATTTTTGCTTTCTCAAAGTTAAAAATGAATGTGATTTTCGAGTTAGTTTTTTACTTAATGAAAATAAACTCACTTTATTTTCATGCCATTGTTATAGGTGCCTTGTGATAAAAAATTCCAGATTACACAACATTCACAAACAACTGCTCATAGAAATGCAGCTAATAAAAATTATCTCCAACATTCAGACAACCTTACCAGCAGCATTTACTGCAAGCAGAAATGGAAATGATGGCAATGATAATTTTTCGAAAGATCTCTGCAAAGCTTTAGTTTCAGCCAACATCCCTTTCAATAAATTAAATAATGTAGAATTTCGAGGGTTCCTCGAAAAATATACCAAACGAAATAAGTGTGATACTGGCAGTGATACTGGCAGAAGTAAAGCTGTGAGTACCAGGCGTGAGTCGTGCTTCGGTAGCTCAGATGGTAGAGCACTTGACCGCGAAAAGCAAAGGTCCCGAGTTCGAGTCTCGGTCGGGCACACAGTTTTAGGCTGCCAGGAAATTTCATACCAAACGAAAAGTTTATGATGAATCAACGACAAGGAAAAACAATCTTGGCAATGTTTACGAAGAGGTAAGTTTAAACATTTATGTAATGAAATTAGTTTGCATGTCAGCTACCCCCATATCCCCCACCCTCTCGGTCTGGCACACAGTTTTAATCTGCCAGGAATTTTCACATCAGCGCACACTCCGCTGCAGAGTGAAAATCTCGTACTACATTCATCCAGTCTTTGACAATGAGCTCTCAGCGACTTCAAACGAACTGTATAGTACGTCCGGGTTAAACGGACAATAATATAAAATGTAATAACTTCAAAAGTAATTGAGATACTTAGTGAAGGTATGGTAACTCAAAACGTTCTTTTACACACCTTATATACCTCGATATGCGCACCATGAGTGGCTCGACGGACATCGAATATTCGGAAAATGGCATTCTATGGCATCTCGTTGAAAGACCACGTCTCGAGGAAGTCGTGACACAGCATGCAGTTCCAACATGACTACGTACGTTTCTGCATTAATTATAGGCTCCGCGAAGAAGAACGGATCTGTAACTCTGTCCTTCAACAATCCACACCACAAATTCACTTTCTGAGAGTCACGTTCACACTCTGTCACTACGTGAGTGGTTCAGTTCCTTGTGCGAGGCAATTATGCGTGTTTACCTTGCTGGAAGTGTGGATGTTGCCTCGTCCGAGGAGCAGATGAAGTCAAAGAATGCCTCGTTTTCATCCACTATGGCAAGAATTGTCTCCGCGAATATCTTCCGCCACGGCCGGTCCCCTGGCTTGATTATGTGACTAGCTGCAGTTTGTACGCCCGTAGGCAAAACCTTGTATAGACGATATCGTGTATTGTCGAGCGAGGTAACTGTAAATGCCCTCTTGCTTGTCGTATTGACTCACGAGGGCTCCGCTGTGAGGTCACACGGATTAATTGGCTCTGAGCACTATGGGACTTAACATCTATGGTCATCAGTCCCCTAGAACTTAGAAATACTTAAACCTAACTAACCTAAGGACAGCACACAACACCCAGCCATCACGAGGCAGAGAAAATCCCTGACCCCGCCGGGAATCGAACCCGGGAACCCGGGCGTGGGAAGCGAGAACGCTACCGCACGACCACGAGATACGGGCACACGGATTAATTCAACAGCAACTTCTGGAACTGCGTGCTTGGCGTTGTGGCCCGGCATCGAAAGCAAACTCCCAGAATCCCGAAGTCGCTTGCCTCATTTCTTGTTTTCTACGTAAATGGGAACATCGTCAGTTGGTCGCAGTCTGCAGTCACGCTGGAAACGATGTTTTGCCAACGTTCAAAATGGTTAAAATGGCTCTGAGCACTATGGGACTGAACTTCTGAGGTCATCAGTCCCCTAGAACTTAGAACTACTTAAATCTAACTAACCTAAGGACATCGCACACATCCATGCCCGAGGCAGGATTCGAACCTGCGACCGTAGCGGTCGCGCGGTTCCAGACTGTAGCGCCTAGAACAAGCGGTTCTAGGCGCTACAGTCTTTTGCCAAAGTAAAAGATGGTAGCTCCGCATAATGGAAATGAGTGTACGGCATTGTGGGCCGGGAGTCCCCCATTCGGAGAAGTTCGGCCGCCGAGGGCAAGTGCTTATTGCATTCGAAGCCACATTGGGAGACTTGCGCGTCAGAGATGGGGATGAAATGATGATGAGGACAACACCACATCCAGTCCCTGAGCGGAGAAAATCTCCTGCCTCAGCAGGGAATCGAACCCGGGCCCCTTGGCTGACCACTCAGCTAACAGGGGAGGACGGTAACTCCGCAAGAGAAAGTACACGGAACACCTGTTGCGGAGGCCACATTACTACTGA
The DNA here is from genome assembly GCF_023898315.1 of Schistocerca nitens. Lineage (NCBI taxonomy): Eukaryota > Metazoa > Arthropoda > Insecta > Orthoptera > Acrididae > Schistocerca > Schistocerca nitens. Next base: position 145,237,647 of record NC_064622.1, on the reverse strand, counting down.
CGCTCATTTACGGGAACAAAGTAGTTTCGCGCACACACACGCGGCACCAACTGCCGCAAGCAAGGAGAAAACTTATTGAGTTACAATATTTGTAGAAGCAAGCCGACAATCAATATCTCAATTACGTCTCAAGTTATTGCGTTTTACAACATTGTATGTTCAACCACAAGCTCCTGTATATAATTTCAAACCTTTACGAAACTTCTTCTCGTTAATACCCCCTTCGTCCCGCCCCCCCCCCTCCGAAAAAATAAACAAACGAGAAAGTGTATCGCTTTCCATGCAAGAAAACGTCAGCATCAGTTACGAGTTTTACTACTAACCCTATTCGCAACACATTTTGCAGGCAGTATCCACACATACTGCTGAAAGTATACGCACAATTACATCATTGTACGACAAACAGGTCGGGAGATATGACTTCATAAACATTCTCATGCCTGAAAAACTAGCGTTAGCGGAGAGTGAAAATTACCCGGACTCTATGTATCCAGTGTTTGATAAAGAGAGCAGTTAGCGACTTCAAACAAACGCATTGCGAAACCTTGTCGAAACTTTTACTCGGTTATATGCTTAACGTCAAATATTCAACACGTTAACTGCTTTGTAAAGTACTCAGGCGCTTGAAGTTGTTTTGTATATGGGAGTCCGACACCTTAAAGAAACGCACAGCCGGTGGCTGGATGTGGGACGCCGCTATGAAGTTGACGTGCTTTATACACAGGGCGATTCACGAAGATATGCAAACATTTTAATATGTTATTCTACAAGTAAAACTAAAGAAAAAAGTTCATATAAACATAGGTCCGCAAATGTTTGGTTACAGAGTTACGGCTAATAAAAGATTTTACCCGAAATTTAGCAACTTCGCTAATATGAACCCATCGCAAAACTTGTGCGGGGTTAAAGTAAAGCACCATTTCCATTTATTTTGTTGGTATTGATCTGGTGAATCCAATAAAATATGTCCATGACCTGTATCTGAAGTAGTTTTCCAGAACATTCAGAAAAGCAAAGAAGTAATATCGTAAAATTATTAATTTATTAACTACTTGTCCCAATTTGTTTTTTAAATTGCAGACAATTTCACAAAGTTATCAACAGAAGTTGTAGAGAATTTAATTTTGGAAAAATGATGGTAATAACGTTAACTGAAACTGTATGAATGTGTTTGCTTTTATTAATATCATAGGACTAATGAATTAATGTACGGTACTTCAGTGTACGCCATACCTTAGACCATGAAATGCCTAATCGTTGAGAGATACATCGTGTCCTGTTACTCGGGCTACGTTGAACAGTATCCATAATATCCTCATCATCGTCTTCACGTATCAAGCGCTCGTACTGATTATGAACGCTAGGTCGAGAAACTGTCTCCCGTAACGTAACATTGGAATACTCCACTAATGGTTCGTGCATTCGGAATCCTTCGAGTTGGATAACGTACGCGATAATTGTTAACTGCAGCGGTAGCATTACCATCACATTTGCCATAAACACCATATCGGCGTATTCCTCTGTCTTAAATTTCAAAAACATCCCTATTTCATAAATAATCTACAAACTACAACAGATGCTATGTTGTTTCACTTAAATAGACTGTTGTTTACAACAGATACTATGTGGTTTCACTTCAATACACGGTTGTTGTTATGTTCTTTCGCTGAACAACGCAGAAAACTAACTCGTTTCAAGTTTAGGAAACGACTGAAACAACTGACTAACGGTTGCCAATAATGGCATAAACGTTTCCACATCCTTAATGGAAAGTAGAGAAATTTACTTGTGTAACTATTGCAGATACACCTATGGGACATACTTTGTTAGATTCACAAGACCAATAACAACAAAATAAATGGAAATAGTGATTTACTTTGATCTCGTATAGCTTTGCGATGGCTCCATACTAGCGAAGTTGCTAAATTTCAGGCAAAATCTTTTATTAGCTGTAACTCGGTAACTAAACATTTTCGGACCTATGTTTATATGAACTTTTTTCTTTAATTTTACTTGTAGAATAACATATTAAAATATTTGCATATCTTCATATATACCGGGTACATCCCGAGAGGTACTATGGCTGCGCTCCCTTCAAAGAAATACTTTGGCTTTCTCGAAGTCATAGATATATGTCTATGTTGTAGAGGAATCGCCGTTACTGCGACAGCCACTCTAGCAGACGAATTTAAGCAGCAGCTCTTGATATGGTCAGCTGGCTCATTCGTTGCAGCTCTGGAAGTTATTGCTGCCTTTTCTTTCTTTACAATTGAGAACCTGTCCACTTCGTACTCATTATCTGCATTGTGATATTAGTACGAAATGAGTTTAGGAAGCTCCCCCAATGATAAATATATATTATGGTCGCGTGAAGTGTGTTCTATTTGTGTGACAAATTACGACTGTCGCACTACTTTCTTTCTTTTAAAGTGAGAACCTGTAAACTACATACTCGCTATTTACATAGTGATCCGCCACTGACAAATAAACGTTTGAAGTATGTTCTAATTGTGTGGGTAAAATTACAATTCACTGCCGGAAAAGTAAACTTCTTCCTTCACATCTGAAAGTTAGTGAATCAACGAGAAGTAACATCAGCAGGAATACTCCTGTACTAATACGAGAATATATTTCGTCTGCATATCTACTTTAGTTGAAGACGCTTTTGTTTGGAAGAGTTGTAAAATTTCTTTTACACTTCATAGGCGCCGGACTCGGAGACCAAGTTACCTTTTAATTCTTTCTCACGTGTGTCAGTTTTTTTTATGTTTTTTTATTGTTTCTCGTGGTAGTTTGTTGTTACCAGATAATCAATGAATTTTGAATATTTACTCGCATTTTTGTGTTTCATGCATAATTTGTAAATTATAGCCAGTGAGAAGTGTAGTGGACTGACAAGGCAGCCAGTCCACAGTGACGGGTAGCCGAAAGGGCACACGTACACACACACCGACTGGAGCGAAGTCTGGAACAGGATTCGTAATGAATGTGATAAAGAAAAGAACGTAGCTACTAGAACACTTAACTTTTATATCGTCCTTTGGTATACAGCATTCTTGATGCAATGGTACAAATGGCGCCTTGCTAGGTCGTAGCCATTAACTTAGCTGAAGGCTATTCTAACTCTCTCTCGGCAAATGAGAGAAAGGCTTCGTCAGTGTAGTCGCTAGCAAAGTCGTCGTACAACTGGGGCGAGTGCTAGTCAGTCTCTCGAGACCTGCCGTGTGGTGGCGCTCGGTCTGCGATCACTGCCAGTGGCGACACGCGGGTCCGACATGTACTAATGGACCGCGGCCGATTTAAGCTACCACCTAGCAAGTGTGGTGTCTGGCGGTGACACCACAAGAAGTCCCTTAAGCTCTCACAAACAGGATAATAAAATGTTTACCGATGGCAGGAGGCGAGCTACAATGCACAGCTTCATCCACAAGAAAGGTCGTTACCCACTTCACCAAACTGACGAGGTAAGATTAACAACGGGACTGTACAGAGTGATATTTGCACGGAGTGACACTGGCAAGGAGGCTGGGGCTCTTGCCCAGCTAATCGCCTTTTCACAGCTACAGGCACACTAACGAGGGAAACTCCCCGTGGCACCCCTCTCAGATTTGGTCGTAAGATGGCCCAGTGGATAACTGGTCAAAATCCGAACACAGATCAAGCATGAAAACAGTAATAAGAAAACTGAAATATGACAACAAAACAAAATAGAAACAGTGATCGTTTCAAGTTTACAAGTGCAAGATTGAGTAAACCAAAAATTCCCATGGCGTCGTCTTTGGCTGAGGTGAGGCGCGCACGCCTTGTTCGCTTCTCACCTGTTGTGCTGCGTGCGAGGGAGCGCTTTTGTCCCAGAGTCCCTACTTCATTGACCATCATGGCGTTTTCATACTGTCAAGCCACAATTAAATTAACGTTTCCATTAGATCACGAACGACCGAAGGCGTATGAAGTTGAACATTCTATACCGGATGAAATTCGTCCACCACCACAAGACGTTCTCGGAAGACATTTTTCGATCCTAAATACTACTGTGTACATAAAGCTGGCGAATGACGAGCTGTGCGCCATCGTTGTGCGGCGCCACGCTAACTATCTCAAGTTTCGATACTGTGATGGACATATCGAGACTGTAATAGTTGATCACGCAGATTTTGGCCTCCGAACGTTGCGGTTTTTCGAACTCCCGTTTGAAGTTCCGTCGGACGCTGTGGTGGCCGCTTTTAAACCTCACGGCAACGTCGTCAGTAACGTGGCTGAAACGAGGAAGACGATCGAAACGTACCGTGTCCTCAGTGGTGTTCGTCAGATAAAAATTGAACTGCGGAAACACTTTCCTGCCTACTTGGTAATTGCCGGTTTCCTCCAACAAAAATAGCTTAAAATGTATTGCACTGTAAACGTATCACTGACTGCTGCTTTGATCTTAAAGACATATTCACAACAAAGAGACGAATGAGTGTGATATGTGAAAATAAGGCGTCATGTATGAAATATATTGTGGGAAAAGTTGACTATGTCAAAAAAGGGGGGGGGGGTGGAGGGAGGGGGCGCTTGATATGTTCGCACGGGGTGGCAAAATCCCTAGAGTCGGTGCTGATTTGTGTGGTGTTGTACCTAGTGATAGTAAACATGTAACCTCCCCACAAAATTTTGATAAATATTATTTGGTTAATGATTCTAATTTTTGTGTGACCTCAGAACAAAATTGGTTCCCATTTATAATCTCCATGCAGAAATGCATTCACATTTAATGTACCCACAAAATTCTTTTCTCATTTAATGTAAGCATGAAACAGAAAAATTCTTAAACCTCATAATAAAAAAATAAATTCAGTAACATGGTAAATTTTGGACGACAGCAGTGCTGCGTCATGGCCCTGTAAGATCATTCTTAATAAAAGGCAAAAATTCTTACCTGAATAAAAACGGCGAATATATCTGATCTTACCTAAAAAATTTTTTGGCACAGCTCTGTGCAATGCTGGCCTATACATTTGTCATTTATGAAAGGAAGCAAACTGATTTTTCTTTTGCAACAATCGGAATGATCATGGATTGGAGAAATTAATAAATTCTTTAAATTGAAATGAATGCTTGTAAAAAAAATCACTTTATATTACAAAAATTATTATTAGGGCATTTTTAAAACATTTGGATGACAGTTCACATACATTACTAGATATGCGCGAGGCTGCTTTTTTACCTTATACAATAATACTCAGGCTCCAGACTCCCGACCAGAGCAGACTGCAGACAACCGCAGACTAGAGACAAGCAACAACTTACTGCTACAGCTACACAGTTCCTACTCAGTCAACACTGCTCTCTGGTCAGCGATTCTCTTATACCTTGCATATCGCAGATAGCGCATACCTCTTACATAACCCTCCACTGGGGGGGGGGGGGGCAAAAATTTGGCAGCGATGGTGAGTCAATTGGACTTGCCATGAGCAACAAATTTTTCTAAATTAACTAAGTTTACAGTCACAGAATATATACATATATATAAGTGCAGAACATGAAATGAAATATAATGCACATGCACTGAGTACAGAACATATCAAGCAATGACAAAATGTATACGCAATGAGTACAAATCATATTAACAAATGACATAAAGTGCACACGCACTGTATTTTTTTTTTACCATTTTACAAGTACTAGGATAGGAAAGGGAAGGATTGCATCATGGTTGTAACACAGTAGGTTGCACGTAGCTGCACTGAAAGTCCATATCTTTCTACAGAAGCACAACACCAAGTGAGACAATTTGAAGTTCTCTTCCCTGAAGTATTAATCAGTGTAGCCAAGACACTGAAATGTTGTATTAATATTGTATGTTATCATTTTGGTAGTACATTAAAAAAATGGCTCTGAGCACTATGGGACTCAACTGCTGTGGTCATCAGTCCCCTAGAACTTAGAACTACTTAAACCTAACTAACCTAAGGACATCACACACATCCATGCCCAAGGCAGGATTCGAACCTGCGACCGTAGCAGTCGCACGGTTCTGGACTGCGCGCCCAGAACCGCGAGACCACCGCGGCCGGCGGTAGTACATTAGGTACACCAAATAGTATAACCATAATAACATCTCCATTGTTCAAGGTGGTGGACAGCATGATGTGTCAACACCACACTCTTTCATCAACCTAGAATTAGTGCAAAAACCAAATATGGTGCTCCATGATCATGAGGATGGACAGGACAAACGGATATTGCAGTAATTTCTGGTAATTAGGTCAGAAGGTGAAGGACATTAAGTCGTATGCTAGTCATCATTGAGAATTACACTAGTCTGTCAACCGATTTGAGTAAGTGGTGGCACTCGTCGCCTAGTTACTGAACATTTCTGTACTATGTATGAAGTATTACAGAATAATGTTCATAAGTCATTTGATTACAGTGAACATTGGCACTCATTGGCCAGTTACAAACCATCAGAAGTCATCATTCAAAACAGGAGCTAATGAGTGTAGCATCAAGCTACTGGTATTCATATATATAGCATGTAAGTGACATAACACAAATTTAAAATATAAGAAACAGTGGCATTCATTGGCCAGTTTCTAAACATATAGCAAGTATTGAATATTACAAAACATTTTTCATCATTCAAGTGACATACGACATATTTAAAGTAATAATTGGCACTCATTGGCCAGTTACAAACCATCAGAAGTCACCAGTCAAAACAGGAGCTAATAGGTGTAGCATCAAGGTACTGGTATTCATATATAATAGCATGTAAGTGATATAATACAAATTTAAAATTTAAGGAACAGTGGCATGCATTGGCCAGTTACTAAACATATAGCAAGTATTGAATATTACAAAACATTATTCATCATTCAAGTGACATATGACATATTTAAAATAATAATTGGCACTCATTGGCCAGTTACAAATCATCAGAAGTCATCATTCAAAATGAGAGTTAATTATTGGCATAGCATTTATAGAGTATAACAAAAATTATTTACAGAAATTATTGTCATAGCATGTATGCATTATTACAAAATATCATTCACTATTACTCAGTACTCATCATTCCAGTGACATATGACATATTTAAAATGTAACACACTATTACTCAAGGTCTGTGATTAGAAAACATCATTCAGTATTACTCAGAACTCTCTTAAACTGGTAGCATTATTTGGGACTTGTAATACATTTTTTTTTGTGCTAGCAATGCATTGCGTTGGGATCGATAATTAATTGCTGGGGCATAACAATATTTGCTTTTGACTTATTGCTGAAAATGAGGATAGGTAACGTCATTCGTCATGAGTCAGCTGTAGCAAGGTTATGAAACAAGTAGAATATATGTGATCACATTCATGAATGACACACACAAATGGGTAAAAAATGCAAGTACTAGAACAGGTGTAATAATAAACTGCTTATAGCACATTAATTTCATGAATAGCTTCTCATAGAAAAAATACAAAATGGATTATTAAGCTGAAAGAAGAAATGCATGTTATGCTGAAAAGTAGTGAACTTCGAATTAACAGGTAGTGAAGCGTGTACTCAATATGTATGTACTCTAGCTGTCCTTTCCAAAACATTCAGTCATTACACCATGCGACATAAAACATACTGTCAAAACGAACTGCAACAAATACTTAAATAACTACATAGCATTTCTTAACTAACAGTAAATATATAAACTTCATCATTATTCTCATCTGCAAAGAAAAACTTAAAAGTGGTGTGTTAAGTGGCTATATAAAATTCATCACTATCATCACCTGCAAAGAAAAACTGCATTATTCATATTAGCATATTCTTCATTACTATTCATCATCATTCATTATCATCTGCAAAAAGACACTTCATTAATCATTTTACCATCTAGCATATTTCATCACTAAAACTAAGATGTGCAGTTCTGTCTGACAGCCTGCATCAATCGCCTCGTATTCTGAAAGAAAAATAATTAGTTAAGACTGCTATCATACGATGTGTATAGTATATTCTTGTTAATGCTTGTTAATTCTGATCCATTTACTCTTCGTGACGAGGTATTGCATCTTCTTTCGTTCATTCCGAAGGTGAAATTCCCGTTTCATAGTAATCCACTGTGGTTTGTTTAATTTATTTCTTTTATACGTCATTGCTTTCTGAAAATGATGAATAAGGATTAATATCTTGCATTTTAATCATATACCCATTAAATAAAAACTGGTTTCTAGTGATATAATTAAGCATACAGCATAGCATGACAGAAAACGTATTATGTCAAAAACATAGACAGTGTTCAGGAGCAAAAGTGTACACAGAATATCATAATGTAGTAGCAAAAAAAAAAAAAAAATGTAAAATAGTCACGATGTTGAGATATCATAACGCAAAATGTCAAAGTCAACTGGTGTTTGTTACATCTTAAACATTTAATAGTTCATACAAACAAAACATGAAAACAATCATACATACATGAAAAATGGAAAAAGTGCACGGTCTGATATATAACGACAAGAAGAGCGACGTGCTAACCTTACCTTGCCGGGCACTTGTCAAGAAAAAACATGATAATCATCAGTAAGTAATCACATAGATATAATTGCATCATTGGTCATGTAAAAATCAGAAAATGACATTACAGTGTGATAAATCATAAAGTATGTTCATTCAATAAGGTTTAATATTGGAGACATGGTGATTGCCTTTGCTTTTTCTGGTTCTCAAAGTTTCGACGTGTACTACATTGGGGTGAGGAATGCTGCGAATTCGATATGGACCTGCATATAGAAGCTCAAATTTACTACATCTACTCTTTCCTCTGTTAGATAAATAATGTGTGCGTACTAATATATTCTGTCCAATGTGAAAGTCACGGCGTGTACAAACCTGTTTTTTCTGTCTTCTCCGGCGCTCTGCGGCACGTTTGATGTTGTTCAGCGCAATGTCAATTATTTCATGGTGTCGTAGTCGACGAGATGTAGGAAAGGTTCCTACTTCTTTAATTTTGTTAGGTGGTTCAACATTTTTTAATATAACAGTCGGAGATAGCATAGTAGATTCATTTGGTATGGAATTTATTACATCCTGAAATGAGAGTATGTGTGTGTCCCAATCAATATATCTTTTATGGCAGTATATTCTACACAGTTTACCAATTTCTTTCATTAGTCGTTCACAAGGGTTCGAAGAAGCACGGTACCTGGATATATAGATCGGAGAAATGTTTCTAGCTCGTAACATACGTGTCCATATACCAGATCGAAACTGTGGTCCATTGTCGGAAATTACTTTCAATACATGCCCTACATGTAATAGAAAATGTTTTACAAATGCATTCGAAATAGTTTTAGCAGTAGCTTTGCGTAACGAAGTGAAGGTAACAAATTTCGAAGTGAGTTCAACAGCGACAAAGATGTAGCAAAAACCTCTATTAGTTCTGGGAATCGGACCAAAAATGTCTACAGCGGCCATGTGTCTCAATTTAACAGGTACAATGGGATGTAATGGAGGAATATGTGAAGTCGTATCTGACTTACCTTTCTGGCAGATTTTACATGACGCTAAAACTCGTCGAATACGTTTCTCCATATTGGTAAAATAACAGTTCTGTCTCAGTATTAGAAAACATTTTCTGGCTCCATAATGTGCGTAACTTAAATTAGTATACCAAATTCATTTGTTAACAAGCTCGTCGGGAATGCATAATAACCAATTCTTGCTGTCAGGGTGCGAGCGGCGAAACAGAATATTATTGCGTACAGTGTAATGGTTACTAATGGTAACATTATTCCTATCTTGCCAAAGGTATTTAATTTCTTTCCATACGTTGTCTTTACTCTGCTCTTGCGATATGTCTCGTAATGACGATGAAATGAAATTTTCAAATGCAACTTGTTGAATGTACATGACGCTGAAATTTGCTTTGCAGAAGTTGGTTGCGATGTCTTGCTGATTGTTGCTGAGAGAACGGGATAGTGCGTCTGCTACAATATTTTGTGTGTCGGGAATGTGAATTGTAAAATTAAATTCCTGCAAATAAAGTTTCCATCTGCTTAACCTATCGTGTGTAAATTTAACGGAAAGTAAAAACTGTATAGCTCTATGATCTGTGTAAACGGTAGTGTGTCTTCCATAAAGAAAATGCCTAAATCTCGTAAATGCCCATACAACACATAATGTTTCAAGTTCTGTGACAGAATAATTGCGTTCAGCAGGTGACAGAATGCGACTCGCAAAGGCGATGTTTTTAATTACTGTAGTGCCATCTTCTTCAATTTCCTTAAAAATGTGTACGCCTAAAGCGGTGTTAGAACTGTCGGTGACAATGGAAAAATTTCTAGTAAGATCTGGATGTGATAAAAGTGGTGCATTCAACAAAGCTTCTTTCAGGTTCACAAATTCAGAATGTGCTTGCTTATCCCAGGACCAAATAGTGTTTTTACCTGTCAATTGACATAATCTAGGGGTGTCTAAAGGAGAGTAATGAATAAATTTACGAAAAAAGTTAATTAATCCCAAAAAGCTGCGTAATTGTTTCTTCGTCGTAGGTACAGTAAGGTCACGTAAAGCTTGAAGTTTTTCCGGGTCAGGCGCAATGCCTTCTGCTGAAATTACATGTCCAAGAAATTTTATAGAAGTTTTGCCAAAGTGCGATTTACTGAGATTAACTGTGAGTCTTTGTGCACGAAAAGTTCGTAACAGTTGTTCAAGAGTCAGATTGTGTTCAGACCAGTTAGCTTCTGCAATAAGAATGTCGTCTACGTACGTTGTGATTCTGTCTTTTAATGCAAAAGTGTGTATCGGATGTCGTCAAAAGTAATAATATTTTCGTGAACAACATTCTGCGTGTCAAAAGTAGTGCTTACGTTGTTGAAAGATGCAACCTGTACTGTATGTGGTCAAATTCTATCTGACGTGCTATTATTTGTGGGAGGATATTGTGGCATTTCGACTATTTGTACTGTTCTGTTATTTCTTCCTGACGTATTACGTTCGGGATGGTATCTACTGTCTGGTTCATTAATGATAATTTGTTGTTGCGGATGATTCTGCTGCTGGTAAGACCGACTGTTGTTACACGTACGCTGAAAATTGTGCTCATTACTTTTACGTCTGTCATGATAGTCATTTCTATACGGTGCATTGCGATATGAGTTGAAATGGTGTGTTTTCTGTACGTAGTTATTTCCTTGTTGCTGTGCGTTACTATTTGGCGGAGCCGACGCTATACGTGTAGGCGGCGAAACATTAAAGCTTGGTTGACCTTGCAGACTGCATTGTTGGTTAGGTATGTTAACCGGTTGGCTTTGATGCTGTTGCGGAGGAAAACCTGTATTGTGAGCAAAATGTGTTTGCGACTGCTGAAAATTTTGTACATACTGATGATTAAAATTTTGTTTGTTATTAAAATTACGCTGGTAGTTCTTGTTATTTTGGGAGCACTTTCAGATAAAACTTGTCGTATCAGGTTTTCATTATTCATTTCTAATCCTAGATACATCGATAGTTGAAGACCTGTTTTGATAGATATAAAGGATAGTAAAAGAGAAGGCAGCAGTGCAGAAAACTAAAGATGAAATAGCACTACTACGGCTCGGGGGCCTGTGCACGCTACGGCACATATTCATCAAAGCGTAATGAATCCCCTGAGGACTATTACACAATGCAAATAAGTTTTGGTTTCTGTGTTACAGGCAATGCCGGTGAAAATTCAAAAACAAATTGTTGTATCCAGGCCAATTCTAGTTTCTGCATTACAGGCCAAGCTGATGAAAATACAAAAGCAAATTGTCGTATCCAGTCCAAAGCGTGACTCTGTGTTCTGTCATTATTAAGTACCTTAGATTTTTTTACGGATAAAAATTGCTTATAATCAACGTTATCGTCTCTGAATGTGTGAACAGGTTCAGGTTTGTGTAACAATCTGTTTGTCTGTGACTGTTCGGAGTCTAAGTCACGTACTCTCTGTAAATTACTTAAGTTATACTGGCTGTGTGAGTCTGACAAATGTTCGGAATGTGCCGTATGCTGTGACGTGTTAGTGACTGAAACATTTTTCATCTCTGTCACTTTAAAACGTTCGTCAATTTGGCTGTTCTGTTGTCCACATTTCTTATCGACTTCCGTGTCCAGAGTGTGTGAAAGTTCTGGTGACTTTAAATTAAACTCGTCGCGTAACTGTGTCGCATTTCCAGAACATTGTTCAGCGACTGCACTACTTTCATCTCTATGGGATTCTGTTGTCGCTGCATCTGTATTACTTAATTCTTGTGCAACAGATCTAATTTCTTCACTACTGCTACTAGCACAAGCCTTAATTTCCTCACATAATTGTTCTTTAGTATCATGACGTTTCACGGTAACGGCTGTAATCTGTCCACTAAGTTGTTTGTTCTGTTCATTAAGGTTGTCGTGTTTTTCGTTCGACTGTTTGAAACTTTCATTAAGCTGTTCGTTCGATTCACTAAATTGTTTATAACTGTTGTCTTGTATTTCATTAAGTTGTTTGAAATTGTTGTTTAGTTTTTCATTCCACTGTTTGAGTGTTTCACTAAGTTGTTTGAAATGGTTGTCTTGTTCTTTCTTCGACTGTTTAAGACTTTCATTAATTTGTTTATAATTGTTGTCTTGTTTTTCATTGAATTGTAGCAATAATGCTACAACCTGATCCAAGTCAAAATTACCAGCTCTGTTCTCTGTACTGTGTGATGGTGTATCTGCATGTGTCACGTTTTGTGTAACCATTTGGTTATTCTGTCATTCTTGAAAATGTTTGCTAATCGGATGTGCACTGTTGGTCACTACACCGGAATCAAATAAATATGACGTATTCTGATTACACTGTTCATTTTCGTTAGAAAAATTTATCTGTTCGTTACGTAAATTTTGCAAATCGGGGGTGTCAAACTGGGCAGCGTTCATTGTAATGGAACGTGCCGCGTCATCAATAGTCGTTAAATTAACAGAGGACACAATTGAATTTGTTTGTTCATCATTAGCATTAAAATTATTACTAGTGGTCGGCACGCACTGATTGTCTGTAAATGGAGGATTATCATTAAGACACTGAGTGTCGCTAGTATTATCAGTCAAAATATTCGAATCGGCTATTTCACTCATTGTGCATCGCGATGTACTGTTAACAGTTTTTCGCGGCATTTTTCACAAATCAAAATTAAGCACAAAATGAAACAAAGACTAAGCAAAAATGGAACAAACAATTAGAACAAACAGCAATAAATTGCCGATGATCTGTGAAAGAAAGAGTGACAGATTAATAAATGCTTTGCGCCAGATGCAAACTACATTTAAGTAAATATGAGCAGATATATGACTACTTCTCAGAGATTCACAAAGAAATACGATCCTGGCCGGTTGTCGCCAAGTGTAGCCTCCCCACAAAATTTTGATAAATATTATTTGGTTAATGATTCTAATTTTTGTGTGACCTCAGAATAAAATTGGTTCCCATTTATAATCTCCATGCAAAAATGCATTCACATTTAATGTACCCACAAAATTCTTTTCTCATTTAATGTAAGCATGAAACAGAAAAATTCTTAAACCTCATAATAAAAAAATAAATTCAGTAACATGGTAAATTTTGGACGACAGCAGTGCTGCGTCATGGCTCTGTAAGATCGTTCTTAATAAAAGGCAAAAATTCTTACCTGAATAAAAACGGCGAATATATCTGCTCTTACCTAAAAATTTTTTTTTCGCACAGCTCTGTGTAATGCTGGCCTATACATTTGTCATTTATGAAAGGAAGCAAACTGATTTTTCTTTTGCAACAATCGGAATGATTATGGATTGGAGAAATTAATAAATTCTTTAAATAGAAATGAATGCTTGTAAAAAAATTACTTTATATTACAAAAAATATTATTAGGGCATTTTTAAAACATTTGGATGACAGTTCACATACATTACTAGATATGCGCGAGGCTGCGTTTTTACCTTATACAATAATACTCAGGCTCCAGACTCCCGACCAGAGCAGACTGCAGACAACCGCAGACTAGAGACAAGCAACAACTTACTGCTACAGCTACACAGTTCCTACTCAGTCAACACTGTTCTCTGGTCAGCGATTCTCTTATACCTTGCATATCGCAGGCAGCGCATACCTCTTCCAAACAGAATTTACAAAAATGAGTGAAGAGTCTTTAACGTTACGTAGTCCTTCTAGCGATCGCCATCAAATTCGGTGTCACTATTGCTCATTAGTTTCTTTTACAAGCTGCCAGCAGACTGCTGTTGGGAGGAAGTGGAGCTCGTCCTAGCAGCCAAAGCGCTGCGAGCTCATGGTGAGCTTTCGTTCCCCGCATACCTCCGTACAGTAAAAGTGTGCGAATAGTAAAGATGCAGGGGACAAATCCTGTCACGACAGTTCGTCATATGCAGAGGTTGGAGAAGTAGCAGAAAGGAATACGCAATAGCTCGTAAAATCGGTATTTTTTTCCTACATAATCATTACATACTATTACGCAAAAATGTATGTGCTAGTTTTAATAAATTTCCCAGTATAGGACGAGGAATGGGGAGAGAGCGGTGAGAAATTAATGTTTGAATATTGTGGGGGGGGGGCTACTTTTAACTATTGGCGGGAGGGGGGGGGGGGCATAAAGTACCTTGCCCCCCACTAAGTCGGCGCCACTGGTGTATTGTCCAAAGCCTAAGTTAGTTTAATTTAGATACATTGACTGGTTCAGACGCTGATCGGAGACGTCGCTCCTCTTGCGGCGCCCGCTGTGTTACCTCTGTGTTACGCGTTTGCGCGGTGCTGCCTGCTACGCCCTCTCTGAATTAGTCGGTACCGGTGTCGGCTCTTCTCGACGACCGATGGACGTTTCACCTGTCTCTGCTAGACTCCTGCCGGAGGCAATACAAGTGAACGACGACCGTCAGCAGACACAAGCTGTCCATCTCGACCCCACGGTTGGTTATCATGGAGCTGTACCTACCTCCGCCATTCTTCCATCTGTCCACATGTCGAACAATAGCAGCCCGCCGTCCGACAAGGAACAGCAACGGTCGCCGAGGACACGGAAGAGACAACGCCGTACCCTTCTGATGACTGCGCCCATCGGAAGTCTGCACAAGATGACGATACGGCTGCTGACGGTGCGCTGTCCTCTGACGCCCTGACACTCGGCGACGCGACGTCTTTCCCTGCCTCAATCTCCAGTCAGCATCCACCGGACACTGACCTTACCTCCCCCCCCCCCCCCCCCCACTGCGTCTGATGCGGTTGCCTCCCTTCCTGTGTCTGACGCTACCTGTGGGCGCACCTCTGATCGTGTTCCTCTGAACCGGCCCGATAACACGACGTCGATGCTGAGGATGGACATTCTGGATGTGTACACAATGGACCCCCCTCGGTGGGGTCGGTTTCCTCCCCGTCACAGTGATATGCCCTTTCGCAGGGACCTAACAGAGAGTTCCCTGTGCTTCCCCCGTGTTTGAATCGCCTGCCCTCTTTACAAGGGCAGCTTTCCAGACTTATCGCATAGCCACGGTCAGTGTCAACACAATTCGCGTACGCTACAAACTAGTTTTACTCCATGACATACTGTATGCCGAGGAAGTTGACGTAGCCCTCCTTCAGGAGGTGCATGTTGCAACTTTCTGGGCTCCCCATGGTTTCGCAGCACACGTCTCTCATGATTCCCCTACCGGTCACGATCCTCTTACGTGACGGTAGCCTCGCTGATGCAGTTGCCTATCTCCCTGATGCCACAGGTATGGCTCTCACGTTTAGTGGCGTCAAGAACATCAATGTCTATGCACCATCTGGTTCGGGTCGTCGCCGTGAACGTTTCACCTTCTTCTTAGAGACAGTCATACCTCTCTTCGCCGGCCGGGATGGCCGAGCGGTTCTAGGCGCTACAGTCTGGAACCGCGCGACTGTTACGGTCGCAGGTTCGAATCCTGCCTTGGGCATGGATGTGTTTGATGTTCTTAGGTTAGTAAGGTTTAAGTAGTTCTAAGTTCTAGGGGACTGATGACCTCAGAAGTTAAGTCCCATAGTGCTCAGAGCCATTTGAACCAAAACCTCTCTTCCTGGCTCGGCAGGATGCATTGATCATGGGAGGCGATTTCAACTGCACCCAGGAACCCAAAGACTAACTACCACGACACTCTGCACCCGGCTCTAGCGACAGTTCTCCAGCACCTCAGACTAGTGGATTCTGGGGAGCATATTGATGGCGGTCGTCCGGGGTTTACGCATGTCACTAGCCATTCTTCCAGCCGACTTGATCGTCTTTACATCTCTCGCTATATTGTCAGTGGGGTGCAGGCTGCTGAAGTCTGGTCCACTGCGTTCCCTGACCGTGATGCACATATCTGCGCCATCAGCCTCTGCCGCCAAAGAGTGAGGCGCGTCCGTGAACCATGGAAACTGAACGCGATCCACCATACTTTGCATGAATGCTGGCAGCTCATCGAGACCACGTGGACAGCTTGTCGTCGACGTTCTGATGCCTATCAGTCTGCCCTGACCTGGTGGATGATCTGCGCAAAGCCTGCTCTCCGTAAGGCCTTCATTGGTTACGGAAGGGAGGTTGCAGGGTGGCGGTGACGGACTCAGGAATTCTATTCACCATTCTCCATAAATGTAGTATGGTGCCGTATTCGCCAGAGCGCCAGGCGATGGCGGATCCTGCCAAGACACAGCTCACATCCCTCTGTCGTCGCCGCCTTGAAGGAACTATGGTCAGGGCGTGCACACACGATGGGTTAGTGCAAGAGCGTCCATCTATGTATCATGTCAGAGCGGAACGACGCCACTGTCGGAGCAATCTGATTAATGTACTTAGGACGGTAACGATGGGCAGCGTTTTGATACATAACGGGACATCGTGTCTGCCCTCCATGCACATTATGTTACGCTGTACTCTGAACGTCACCGCCCAACCAACATTACTCTCCTTTGGCTGGCTTCCCGTGAATGCGACGATGGATCTGATTCCTAACGTCACGGAGGACGTAGTCAATGATGCTATCCAGGCAGGTTCTACGAACATATCGCCTGGCCCTGACGGTCTCCCTCTGGAGTTTTATCGGACATTTCATCCCCTTCTGGTACCAGTGTGGACAGAAATTTGTCAAGACCTTATGCACCTTTCGTGTCGATTCCAGACGATTTCCTCAATGGTTCCCACATTCCCATCCGCAATCCTCGAGGAATCTCACGGATATGCGATTACCGCCCCTTGACGTCTTTACCCAGCTGTTGGCTGTGCTGCTTAAACAGACAGCTCGGTACATGGTTTTCATCGATCAAACTTCTTTTGGAGGTTGTAACCTCCCCACAAAAATAATAATTATAATTAAATGAAAATGAACCAAGCGTAAACTCCCCACAAGAATAATAATTAAATGAATTTTTTTTAAATATTGTAACCATGCACTGAGTACAGAACATATCAAGCAAAGACAAAATGTGTACACAATGAGTACAAAACATATTAACAAATGACAAAAAGTGCACACGCACTGTAGTACAGAACATATCAGAAAATCACAAAATGTATAGGCAATGAATACAAATCATATTAACAAATGACATAAAGTGCACACGCACTGTAAAACTCTTTAGCATTTTTACAAATGGTTCAAATGGCTCTGAGCACTATGGGACTCAACTGCTGTGGTCATAAGTCCCCTAGAACTTAGAACTACTTAAACCTAACTAACCTAAGGACAGCACACAACACCCAGCCATCACGAGGCAGAGAAAATCCCTGACCCCGCCGGGAATCGAACCCGGGAACCCGGGCGTGGGAAGCGAGAACGCTACCGCACGACCACGAGATGCGGGCAGCATTTTTACAACAAATAAACATATCAAGGAGTGAAATAAAGTGCACACGCACTGTATAAGTCTTTAGCATATTTACATAACATATCATGGAGTGAAATAAAGTGCACATGCACTTTATAAGTCTTTAGCATTTTTACATAACATATCATGGAGTGCAATAAAGTGCACACGCACTGTATAAGTCTTTAGCACATTTACATAACATATCATGGAGTGAAATAAAGTGCACACGCACTGTATAAGACTTTAGCATTTTTACATAACATATCATGGAGTGAAATAAAGTGCACGCGCACTGTAGAAGTCTTTAGCATATTTAGGACAACTGATCATATTAACAAATGAAAATGAAGTTCACACGCACTGTAAATGTCATTATCATTTTACAAGAAGTAGGAAAGGAATGGGAAGGATTGCATCATGGTTGTAGCACATTAGGTTGCACGCAGCTGCATTGAAAGTCCATATCTTTCTACAGAAGCACAACACTGAGTGAGACAATCTGAAGTTCTTTTCCCTGAAGTATTAATCAGTGTAGCCAAGACACTGAAATGTCGTATTAATATTCCATGTTATCATTTTGGTAGTACATTAGGTACACCAAACAGTGGGACCATAATAATATCTCCATCGCTCAAGGTGGTGGACAGCATGTCGTGTCAACACCATGTTCTTGTAAGGTACACCAACATAGAATTAGTGCAAAAACCAAATATAGTGCCCCATGAGCATGAAGATAGACAGGACAAACGGATATTACAGTAATTTCTGGTAATTAGGTTAGAAGGTGAAGGACATTAAATCTTATGCCAGTCATCATTGATAATTACACTAGTCTATTAACTGATTTTAAGTAATTCGTGGCACTCATCGCCCAGTTACTGAACATTTCTGTACCATGTGTGAAGTATTACAGAATAATGTTCATAAGTTATCTGTTTACAGAGGACATTGGCACCCATTGGCCAGTTACAAATCATCAGAAGTCATCATTCAAACAGGAGCTAATTCATATATATGGCATAAAAGTGACATAATATAAATTTAAAGTATAGGAAACATTGGCATTCGTTGGTCAGCAAGTATTGATTATTACAAAACATTTTTCATCATTCAAGTGACATATGACATATTTAAAAATAATTATTGGCACTCATTGGCCAGTTACTAAACATGTAGCAAGTACTGAATATTACAAAACACTATTCATAACTCATCTGATTCCAGTAATTATTGGCACTCATTGACCAGTTACAAAGTATTCATATAGTTTTACAAAACATTATTCAGTATTGTTCAGAAGTCATCATTCAGCAAGTATTGATTACTACAAAACATTTTTCATCATTCAAGTGACATATGACATATTTAAAAATAATTATTGGCACTCATTGGCCAGTTACTAAACATGTAGCAAGTACTGAATATTACAAAACATTTTTCATCATTCAAGTGACACATGACATATTTAAAAATAATTATTGGCACTCATTGGCCAGTTACTAAACATGTAGCAAGTATTGAATATTACAAAACATTATTCATAACTCATCTGATTGCAATAATTATTAGCACTCATTGGCCAGTTACAAAGTATTCCTATAGTTTTACAAAACATTATTCAGTATTATTCAGAAGTCATCATTTAGAACAAGAGTTTATTATTGGAATAGCATCAATGCATAAGTCATAATTCAGTATTACTCAGAACTCATCATTCAAGTGACATAGGACATATTAAAAATGTAACACACTGTAACTATTACTCAAGGTCTGTAGTCGACTAATACATAGACATAATAGATTCAATACAACACAGAAATTTGACTACATTCCATTATCCTCGTTTTGCTTTTGTTGATGTTCACCTTATATCCTCCTTTCAAGACACTGTCCATTCCATTCAACTGCTCTTCCAAGTCCTTTGCTGTCTCTGACAGAATTACAATGTCATCGGCGAACCTCAAAGTCTTTATTTCTTCTCCATGGATTTTAATACCTACTCCGAATTTTTCTTTTGTTTCCTTTACTGCTTGCTCAATATACAGATTGAATAACATCGGGGAGAGACTACAACCCTGTCTTACTCCCTTCCCAACCACTGCTTCCCTTTCATGTCCCTCGACTCTTATAACTGCCATCTGGTTTCTGTACAAATTGTAAATAGCCTTTCGTTCCCTGTATTTTACCCCTGCCACCTTTAGAATTTGAAAGAGAGTATATAGATACTCCTGATAACGACATCCTCTTGAGTAGTCCCCGCCCGGAGATCCGAATGGGGGACTATTTTACCTCTTGAATTTTTACCCAAGAGGACGCCATCATCATTTAATCATGCAGTAAAGCTGCATGCCCTCGGGAAAAATGACTGTAGTCAATAAAATTATTCAGGGTTTGGGGCCGCATTGTCAAGTGTAAAATTCCGACGTTTCGGCGACTATTGCAAGACGCCTTCCTCGGGGTGTATTGCTAGCCCCGAGCAATACACCCCTGAGGAAGGCGTCTTGTAATCGTAGCCGAAACGTCGGAATTTTGCAGTTGACAATCCGGTCCCAAACCCAGAAGAATTTTATTGACTTTGACAACGGCCGCAGAAACCTACGTTTACACAAGTGATCGTACGTTGATTCAAGAGGACCTAGACAAAATTTCTAGTTGGTGTGATGAATGGCAGCTGGTTCTTAATGTAAAAAAATGTAAGTTAATGCGAATGAGTGGGAAATACTAATCCGTAATGTTCGGATACTGCGTTAGTGGCGTTCTGCTTGACACAGTCACATCGTTTAAATATCTGGACGTAACGTTACGAAGCGATACGAAATGGAACGAGCACGTGAGCATTGTGGTATGAAAGGCTAGTGATCAACTTCGGATAATTGGGAGAATTTTAGGGAAGTGTAATTCATCTGTAAAGCAGCCCGCTAGTGCGGCCTATTCTTGAGTAAAGCTCGAGTGTTTGGGATACACACCAGGCCGGATTGAAGCAAGAAATCGAAGCAATTTAGATATGAGTTCCTAGATTTGTTAGGTAGAGCCACGTACAATGTGCATGTCAATCAATAAACGTATCTATATTACTCTGTATCACTGTAACGTACAACTTGCAGTGTAAGAAAAACAAATCCTAGACAGAGCCGAGCAGTGCGGAACGCAAACTTGGTGGCGAAGAGTAAATTGGGCATTCCTGCTGACAACACCAAGGGTGAATGGAACAAGTTCGTTTTCTAAACGAGACAAAGAGCACATGGTCAACATTTACACTGGTGTGCACTAATTTCAGTACAATACAGATGCAGAGTTAACAGGGCCAAGAAACCAAACGAAATGCAATAACGCTGTAATGAGCCGTTGGAGACCTTTGGCCTATTATGCTAAAATACTCAGAAGGTATCGCTGAACAACCTTTGAAAGTACGTCGGTGGAGTTCTAGTTCTAGTTCTTGTAATACGGAATGACCCTTTTCAAGACACCATGTTGTTCGTAGGATAGCGATCTTCAGCTCAGCAACTTCCTTGGTGGTATCCAAGAGAAGTAGGCGGGTGCTGGAACTTCTTTTCATTCCACGACAACAAAACGTACCAGAACGGATCCCGAGGAATGGGATACACATTTGACATTTCAGACCAGGTCCTGTGACAATGTTGATGATGATCCCGCTGTTGTGGTCCTATCCTTTCTCCCTTGAGCATCAACGGTACAAAGACAACACAATACGTGCAGTCAATAAGGAAACCACCCGTTTTCATAACTGAGGTCGCAAATGCACACTCAAGACATACACTATGTGATCAAAAGTATCCGGGCAGTTGGCTGAAAATGACTTACAAATTCGTGGCACCCTCCGTCGGTAATGCTGGAATTCAGTATGGTGTTGACCCACCCTTAGCGTTGATGACACCTTCCACTCTCCCAGGCGTACGTTCAATTAGATGCTGGAAAGTTTCTAGGGGAATGGCAGCGCATTCTTCACGGAATGCTGCACTGAGAGAGGTATCGATATCGGTCGATGAAGTCTGGCACAAAGTCGGTGTTCCAAAACACCCCAAAAGTGTTCTATAGGATTCAGGCCAGTCCATTACAGGGATGTTATTGTCGTGTAACCACTCCGCCACAGGCCGTGCATTATGAACAGGTGCTCGAGCGTGTTGGATGATGCAGTCGCCATCCCCGAATTGCTCTTTAACAGTGGGAAGCAAGAAGGTGCTTAAAACATCAATGTAGGCATGTGCTATGATAGTGTCACGCAAAACAACAAGGGGTACAAGCCCCCTTCATGAAAAACACGACCACACCATAGCACCACCGCCTCCGAATATTACTGTTGGCACTACACACGCTGGCAGATGTTCACCGGGCATTGGCCATACCCACATCGTACCATCAGATCGCCACACAACGTTTTTCCATTGTTCAATGTTTACGCTTCTTACACCAAGCGAGGCGTCGCTTGGCATTTACCGGCGTGATATATGGCTTATGAGCAGCCGCTCGAGCATGAAATCCAAGTTTTCTCACCTCCCGCCTAACTGACGTAGTACTTGCAGTGGATCCTGATGCAGTTTGGAATTCCTGTGTCATGGTCTTGATAGATGTCTGCATATTACACACTCCGACCCTCTTTGTCGGCGGTGTCTTGTCAGTCAACAGACGATGTCGGCCTGTACGCTTTTGTGCTGCACGTGTCAACTTCACTATCATATCAGAAACAGTGGACCTAGGGATGTTTAGGAGTGTGGAAATCTCACGTACAGACGTATGACACAAGTGACACCCAATCACCTGACCAGGTTCGAAGTCCAGCACAATACACCTAACATGAAAAACATATGTTTTTGGGGTGACCGGATACTTTTGATCACATAGTGTATAAGCAGTGTTAGATGTTTTTACCGGCCATCCGATTAACCTGTGACAGTTACAGAGTCATTCAAAGAAAGTCCAGGATCAATACAGCTTAGGGGGACCCGGAACGTCCTATACCTCCAATGTTAAATGTAAGGAACATTTTCTGATGAACTATTAACACCAGAATGATGAAACTATTACGTATAATATTACATATATTTAATACCATGTACCATATGGATTTTGTTTTTTGGGAAGATATTAATTATTTTGTAACTGAAAATAATTGACACATTTTTTGGCTTAGTATCTTTGAAATAAAATCTGTTATCAATTATGTATCACAAAAAGGCTATGATACAAGGTGTATATTGGCACTGTAGACATCCCTTGAAAATTTTAAGTCTTTACCTCTAATAGTTTAGTTCCTTACATAGCAAAAAAGTGAACTTGTGGAAAACGAGTTTCAAAGTTTCACTAACATTTTATTGGAGTCTAGCACCATAAGAGGAGTTTTCACTGTCACTAGACATCTTCCCATCTAGCCTTCTTTTCACACCTTTCATTCTTTGTCTGGCTTGCTTCTCACACTCTTTTTCTTTCCTTTCAGCATCCCGTTTCCTCTCATTGTCTATCGACATCATTGTACTCACCATGTACTTTCCGGGCATCACATCCAACTTCTGCAGCACATTGCACTTTATAATGTTACCTTTGTTGTACGTAGCAATGGCATCATATACTCCAAAATGAAGAGTATGAATTTCCACAAACAATTTTTTGGGATTCTGGTCCTAATTACATTATTCACACTCTCATTTTGATTTTGTGTACGTCCATGGAGACATTTCTTCAAAAGTTCAGTTGCAGAAAGATCTCTGAAAATTGGTTTTATAGCCTTCATGACAGTTTCTAGTAGACTGTGATGATGCTTGTATACAAGTTCAGATCCCTGATATTTGTTGTACTTGCACCAGGAATTGGGTCCCTGTGGACATAGTCCATGTAGTGGTTCCTCGTCAGTCGATAAGCTGTGGTAGTAAAGTGCCATTACAGCCTTTTCCATTGCATCAACACTGTGAGTATTTTGTTTTATTGCAGTCCATAGTCTCTCTGCAATCTGTTGATTACCTCGTCTGTCAATCTTTTAGCTCCACCCAAAGGTTTTCCATCACTGAGTACTTGGTCTTTCATTGTGGTCTTCAGTCGACGCAGCCTTGTTCCCATACGTTTCTGAACGTGACCTATGCACTGCTGTTTAGTAACGGTAACATCATTTCCATACGGTTTCAGCTCAGATACAGCAGCAAAAGACTTCGAATCACCATCACCCAGGAACTGTAGGTATCTGACCTCGTACCACAGAAGAGAGCGACTGAAAATGTCTTTCACACCGGAAACTTCCATGGCTCCACTGGACCCACTGTAATTCCTTCGACAGTTTTCTGCATGCTCATCCTTCACTCTTTTAGGACACCTACAGTGCTTGGATTTAATTAAAACATCTATAACTTTTGTAGTATCAGCACTTGTTGCCGTTATTACCCCTTATGTGAAGTGTGCCCGCGCTTCTGCCACGTACCATCTAGTGCGACAGTCAGGTCCCGAGGATTCTGAACATCTGGAATTTCTTCATTCACCGCCACAGCCTCCTCCACTGCTTCTTTCATGGATTCTTGGGCAATATCTTCAACACAGGATCCAACAACCAAGTTATATTTTGAGACTTTCGTTGGTTCAAAATGGTTCAAATGGCTCTGAGCACTATGGGACTCAACTGCTGAGGTCATTAGTCCCCTAGAACTTAGAACTAGTTAAACCTAACTAACCTAAGGACATCACAAACATCCATGCCCGAGGCAGGATTCGAACCTGCGACCGTAGCGGTCTTGCGGTTCCAGACTGCAGCGCCTTTAACCGCACGGCCACTTCGGCCGGCGATGTTTCGTTGGTGGTGGTGGTAGATTCATTACACCACAAAACATTTGACCAGCAGAGTATACCTTACCGATTGACCTTAGAGCATAAACACATCTAATATTTACACCATAGTACTTGCTTTTCTCACTCTCAGTTTCACCTTGGCCTACTTCGACATATTCTGAGTTCCAAAATGAAACACTGTAATGACAACTAGTACAATGGAGACAGATTTCTGCTGCAAGTCCTATGTGTCGCTTGACATTCACTGACATACTCAATTTGCAACATTCCTTACACAGTACTGAATTCTCAATCACCTCTGAGAGCAATGAAATGTTAATTATTTCGTTCACATTATCCTCACTACACTTCTCCAATAAACTGCAGTATTTTTCAGTTGATCCATGCAACTTATTGCTTGTGCTAGAGACAGGAGTAGATTTCACTTCATGAATAACCTCACTATTTTCAGAATCATTTCCCAAGGTCGGAGAAATTGTCACAGTTCCACTAGTTTACCTCGGAGGAGGCTTCTTCCTCTTGTAAACTCTGTTACTAAATCGAGGCATATTTGATAAGTTCCAGTTACGCAATAGAAATACAACACAAATCGTGCAATAACCACCAAATGCTCAATGTAAACAACAGTATCCAAAGACTACAATACGCAGCCAAAACAATTGCCTATCAAATCGTGTTGCCAACATAATATAAAGTCTTTGGAATGACCGGAAGTTTTGAAAAACGATGTTTTCAATGAACATGTATCCATGGAAATTCAATGTCGCGACCTGCCCTCTACAGCACATTATTGAAAATAATATTTTCAATACTTGGAGTTGAGCCACAGGTAAGATTAATATGTCATTTTAAAGAGGAAGATCTGTAGTATTTTATTTCACAATAAACTGAAAACCCAAAATTTCATCATTTTTAGGTTCCGGGTTCCCGTAAATACTCAGATCATGTAATACTAGCTGGAAGCGACTTTAACCCACTGAGTATAGATTGGGTAAGTCCGCCGGAGGCCTCATCCGAGTTGTGGAGGCGGCCTTGCCTGTGGCTATGGAGCGTGGAGGGTGCAGTCGTCTGCTAATTGTGTCTCACGTCGGCGCCAACGACGCCTGTCGCATGGGTTCTGAGGCAATCCTCAGTCCGTACGGGTGGCTGGCGTAGGTGGTGAAGACTGGCGACGAAGCGCGCGGGATGCAGCCAGAGGTTGCAATTTTCAGCATCGTTCCCAGAGTGGATCCTTTGGTTTGGAGCCGAATGGAGAATCTCAACGAAAGGATTCGTTGGCTCTGTGACGGTCTTGAATGTAGATTTCTAGACCTGCGTTATCGTGTGGGGATTTGTAGGACTCTCCATGATAGGTGAAGGGTACACTACACAAAGGAAGCAGTTACTCGGGTAGCACTTATGGGGTCCACTTAAGGGTCTTTTAGGTTAGGTACTGGTGTTAGGTGCTCTTATAAACACTCGACAATCGATATGCAGCAAGGGAAGTAAAACGGCGTTCAGAATAATGTCACAATTTCATCAGTAAACTGTTGGAAGTATTCGTAATAAAGTTCTCGAAGTTACTGTCGTCCAGGAAACCTCTCGCACTCACATTATTCTCGGGACCGATAGCTGGCTGAAACGCGATGCGTAAAGTTCTGAGATATTTAGCGAGTCGTGGAACGTATATAGGTAAGACAAATTAGAGGTCATATACGGGGAGTGTTCATTGCAGTTGACAAAAATACTGTCTCTATTGAGGTCGAAGTTGAGTGTGACAGTGAAATCATCTGGTCGCATATACCAGGTGTGGATGAAACCAAGATAATTATTAGATATTTTTACCGGCCACCCGATTCTGCTGTGACAGGTCTAGAGTCATTCAAAGAACTTATAGGGTATATAGCGTGTAAATACCCGGGTCATGCAATATTAGCTGGGGGACTTCAGACTACCGCGCGTAGATTGGGATGGCTATTGACTCATTGGGGGCGGGGGAAGGGGGGCGGGTGGGGGGTGTAGACAGATAGTCACGCGAAATACTTTTGAACGCGTTGTCTGAAAACTGTCTTGAGCAGCTAGCTCGGCAGCCCGCACATAATGGATATATCGTAGAACTTGTAGCTACAAATGAGTTGGACCTTCTCGACGGCGTCAGTATCGAAACGGCGATTAGCAATCATGATGTTATTATAGCAACTATAATTACGAAAGTTAATAAATCAGTCAAGAAAGATAGGAGAGTGTTTCTGCTAGATAGAAAAGATAATCAGTTATTAGTATCTGACTTAGACAGTGAATTGGCATCACTTAGTTCCAGTAAGATGGGTGTAGAAGAATTATGGGCAAAGTTTAAGCAGAATGTAAATCGAGGGCTGAAGAACTATGTGCCTAGTAAGTGGATAAAGGATGGAAAAAACTAACCATCGATCAATAACGAAATTCTTCGGATGGTGTGGAAGCAAAGGCTGTTGCACTCTCGGTTCAAAATGGAACGCACAAATGACGACAGGCGAACGTAAGTAGAGATTCGGGCGTCTGTGAAAAGACCTGTGTGCGAATCAGACAACAAGTATCACCGTCACACCTAAGCAAAAGATCTGGCACTGAACCCGAGGAAATTCTGGTGGTACGTAAAATCGCTAAGCGAGTCTAAGACTTCCATTCAGTCCCTTCTTGACCAGTCAGGTGTGGCAGTTGAAGATAGCAAAACGGAAAATGAAGTTTTAAATTTCACGTCCCGAAATCTTTCACAGAGGAAAATCGTACAAACGTACCATCGTTTTACCATCGGACAGAATCCCTTATGGAGGACGTACACTACTGGCCATTAAAATTGCTACACCAAGAAGAAATGCAGATGATAAACGAGTATTCATTGGACAAATATATTATACTAGAACGGATATGTGATTACATTTTCACGCAGTTTGGGTGTCCTGAGAAATCAGTACCCAGAACAACCACCTCTGGTCGTAATAACGGCTTCGATTCGCCTGGGCATTGATGGCGTGTACAGGTACAGCTGCCCATGCAGCATCAACACTATAGCACAATTCATCAAGAGCAGTGACTGGCGTATTGTCACGAGCCAGTTGCTCGGCCACTATTGGCCAGACGTTTTAAATTGGTGAGAGATCTGGAGAATGTGCTGGCCAGGGCAGCAGTCGAACATTATCTGTATCCAGAAAGGCCCGTACAGGACCTGCAACATGCGGTCGTGCATTATCCTGCTGAAATGTAGGGTTTCAAAGGGATCGAATGAAGGATATAGCCACGGGTCGTAACACATCTGAAATGTAGCGTCCACTGTTCAAAGTGCAGTCAATGCGAACAAGAGCTGACCGAAACGTGTAACCAATGGCATCACGCCGGGTGATACACCAGTATGGCGATGACGAATACAGGCTTCCAATGTGCGTTCACCGCGATGTCGACAAACATGGATGCGACCATCATAATGCTATAAACAGAACCTGGAATCATCCGAAAAAAGGACGTTTTGCCAGGTTCGTCGATGAGTACAGCATCGCAGGCACTGTCTGTGATGCAGCGTCAAGGGTAACCGCAGCCATGGTCTCCGAGCTGATAGTCCATGCTGCTGCAAACGTCGTCGAACTGTTCGTGCAGATGGTTGTTGTCTTGAAAACGTCCCCATTTGTTGACTCAGCGATCGAGACGTGGCTGCACGATCCATTACAACCATGCGGATAATGCCTGTCATCTCGACTGCTAGTGATACGAGACCGTTGGGATCCAGCACGGCGTTCCGCATTACCCTCCTGAACCCACCGATTCCATATTCTGCTAACAGTCATTGGATCTCGATCAACGCGAGCAGCAATTTCGCGATACGATAAACCGCAATCGCGATAGGCTACAATCCGACCTTTATGAAAGTCGGATACGTGATGGTACGCATTTGTCCTCTTTACACGAGGCATCACAACAACGTTTCACCAGGCAACGCCGTTCAACTGCTGTTCGGTTATGAGAAATCGGTTGGAAACTTTCCTCATGTCAGCACGTTGTAGGTGTCGCCACCGGCGCCAACCTTGTGTGAATGCTCTGAAAAGCTAATCATTTGCATATCACAGCATCTTTTTCCTGTCGGTTAAATTTCGCGTCTGTAGCACGTCAGCTTCGTGGTGTAGCGATTTCAATGGCCAGTAGTGTATATTTGTTACCGGTGGATTCGAACAACACGCTAGTCTTACGGAGATGCTTCAGGAACTCAAATGGGAATCCTTGGATGGAAGGCGACGGTCTTTGCGAGACACTCTATTGAGAAAGTTCCGAGAACCGGCATTTGAAGCTGACTGCCGAATGAGTCTACTGTCGCCAACCTACATTCCGCGTAAGGACCACGAAGATAAGATACGAAAAATTACGGTTTATTCGGAGGCATATAGTCATTTTTCCCTTGCTATATTTGCGAATGGAATAGGAAAGGAAATGACTAGCGGTGGTACAGCACACTCTCCGCCACGCACCATACGATGGCTTGCGGAGTATCAACGTAGTTGTAGATGTAGATGATTGTGAAAGAATTCTCATGCCCAATATTTAGCTGATTATGGAAGGAGAGGTTATGACATTCAGCTCCTTACCACCAGACTGTGTATTCCGCGTTACATTCTTAACCTCTTGGCAACGTTTCGTAGAACGAAGGATTGTGATGTTGTTGCATGGTGATCCGTTTCTCAGATGAGGGTGCTCAGTTCGGCCGGCCCCTTGGTGCTAGTCTAGGTGAGTAGGTGGCGTACCTACACCGGATTTCTTTCCTTTCTTCTCTCTCGTCGTCACTGGCGACACTAAAACGCAGCGTGAAGTAGTGACTGCCGCAACAGATATACTGAAGAGTGAAGTTTCTCAGGAAGAAAACAATTCCAATTATTATTTAAATACAAATGAATTCTTGACACACCACGGTTTTAAATCGGACTGAGAAGTATAAAATAATTTCTCCTAGCCCCAGGCAGATTCCTAACCCCGTACACAAAGTCCTGAAAATTTGTAGTTGCGAATTTTTAGTAGCCATAAAAATACTTGTAAAACATAAAAAGGAAAATGCGGGGCGCTTTCAATAGACAATAATAAAGAAGTGAACCATTCATACATCAATTAGTAAGTAGTGTGATAGCAAGGAGGTGAACTATGCATGCATCAATTATGTACTACATGCGTCCTACGTTTTTCGTCTCAGATCTTACAATTATTTTCATAGCTATTAAAAAATCCGCAAACACAAATTTTCAGGACTATCTGTATGTGGTTGGGAATCTGTATCAGCCTAGGGGAAATTATTTTATTCCTTTTAGTCCGATTTAAAATTATGGTTCGTTAAAAATTGTTTTCCATTTAAATAACTATTTCCTGCTTTTAGGTATTTTGTGTGTGAAATTTTTCAATAGATTTCAAACATTTTGATGAGATTGCAACAGACACATGTGGTAAATTTCAGTTTTATTTCAATTTCTTTTCATCTGACGCAACCAGTATATTGCTTTGGCTACATGTATCTCGCGAAAGGACCGTAAAGGTAAAAATTAGAGAGACTGGGCCTCACAGGGCGCTTACCAGCAATTGTTCTTTCAGCAAACCATTAGTGATAGGAAATGGCAGAAGTATAAAAGTACACTCCGCCACACACAAGACAAAAAAGGTTAGTTAATGTTGCATTGTCATCCAGTTCTGAGCTACACTACTGGGCATTATAATTGCTACACCAAGAAAAATTGCTGATGATAAACGGATATTCATTGGACGAACATATTATACTGGAACTGACATGTGATTACATTTTCACGCAATTTGGGTGCATAGATCCTGAGAAAACAGTACCCAGAACAACCACCTCTGGCAGTAATATCGGCCTTGATACGCCTGGGCATTGAGTCAAACACAGATTGGATGGCGTGTACAGGTACGGCTGCCCATGCAGCTTCAACACGATACCACAGTTCATCAAGAGTAGTGACTGGCGTATTGTCACGAGCCAGCTGAGATACCAGACAGACAGACAAAAGCAGCAGGGTAGTGGAAAGCATAGCAATGTGACACATCATACAGTGTGGAACAACATCTGATTCTCATACGTGCATTAATGCCGCCATCAAAGTGACACGCTAGCGTTTTGCAGCCAGACTTTGCTGCTGGCAACTTCAGGCATCTCTGCCTCGCTTGTGATACTGATACCAACTGTAGGTGCAGCTACTACACTACTAGCCATTAAAATTGCTACACCAAGAAGAAATGCAGATGATAAACGGGTATTCATTGGACAAATATATTATACTAGAACTCACATGTGATTAAATTTTCACGAAATTTGGATGCATAGATCCTGAGAAATCAGTACCCAGAACAACCACCTCTGGTCGTAATAACGGCCTCGATTCGCCTGGGCATTGATGGCGTGTACAGGTACAGCTGCCCATGCAGCATCAACACTATAGCACAATTCATCAAGAGCAGTGACTGGCGTATTGTCACGAGCCAGTTGCTCGGCCACTATTGGCCAGACGTTTTAAATTGGTGAGAGATCTGGAGAATGTGCTGGCCAGGGCAGCAGTCGAACATTATCTGTATCCAGAAAGGCCCGTACAGGACCTGCAACATGCGGTCGTGCATTATCCTGCTGAAATGTAGGGTTTCAAAGGGATCGAATGAAGGGTAGAGCCACGGGTCGTAACACATCTGGAAAGTAACGTCCACTGTTCAAAGTGCCGTCAATGCGAACAAGAGGTGACCGAGACGTGTAACCAATGGCCCCCCATACCATCACGCCGGGTGATACGCCAGTATGGCGATGACGAATACATGCTTCCAATGTGCGTTCACCGCGATGTCGCCAAATACGGATGCGACCATTATGATGCTGTAAACAGAACCTGGATTCATCCGCGAAAATGACGTTTTGCCATTCGTGCACCTAGGTCCGTCGTTGAGTACACCATCGCAGGCTCTCCTGTCTGTGATGAAGCGTCAAGAATAACCGCAGCCATGGTCTCCGAGCTGATAGTCCATGCTGCTGCAAACGTCGTCGAACTGTTCGTGCAGATGGTTATTGTCTTGCAAACGTCCCCATCTGTTGACTCAGGGATCGAGACATGGCTGCACGATCCGTTACAGCCGTGCAGAGAAGATGCCTGTCATCTCGACTGCTAGTGATACGAGGCCGTTGGGATCCAGCACGGCGTTCCGTATTACCCTCCTGAACCCACTGATTCCATATTCTGCTAACAGTCATTGGATCTCGACCAACGCGAGCAGCAATGTCGCGATACGATAAACCGCAATCGCGATAGGCTGCAATCCGACCTTTATGATAGTCGGAAACGCGATGGTACCCATTTCTCCTCCTTACACGAGGCATCACAACAACGTTTCACCAGACAACGCCGGTCAACTGCTGTTTGTGTATGAGAAATCGGTTGGAAACTTTCGTCATGTCAGCACGTTGTAGGTGTCGCCACCGGCGCCAACCTTGTGTAAATGCCCTGAAAAGCTAATCATTTGCATATCACAGCATCTTCTTTCTATCGGTTAAATTTCGCGTCTGTATCACGTCATCTTCGTGGTGTAGCAATTTTAATGGCCAGTAGTGTTTATTTAAAATTTCAAGTCGCTACTTCATATAGAAGTTAATTTAAAATCAGTTGCGAGATTTGTACCGAACAGACAGACAAGAAAGTACCAAATAAATTCATGGTATAAAAAGCGGCTCAATCTACCCCACGTTGTCTCACAGCTAACAGTACTACACGACTTTATTATCAGAGAAATCGCACCGTACAGCTGCACAATGGACAAGTTGAGTTGAAATATACCAACTGGAAGCAACACGAAAATTAATGTAGAAAATAGTAGAATTACATCAGCGTGCCAGATCACGACTCAGTCAGTCTTTTATGCCTGCTCAAAGCAGGGTGTACTGTATTAAGAGCAAAATAATTTCATCACCAGTATTCCCTCTTGGTGAGTTTTGACACATTTCACTTTTGTGAAGCACTTCCACTTTATTTTGAGCATTACTATATATAGTGTAGATGATAGTGCTAAGCTCTCAGTGTAGTGTTGTACTTGCACTGTTAATAAAGGCGAGAGAGATCGGAGCGGATGAAATCTAGCGATCTCGAGGTACCCTGGCTTGTTTTGTGTGTTGGGCTCGACTTTAGCTTTGGATGTGGTGGCGCGTCTTAATGAGCTGTTAATGTGATACACATTTTATTCACGTACAAAGACCTTAGATTTTGAGTTAATGTACTCTTTAACGGCTCAGTAGACTACGAGGTGCCAATAGATGAGTGATACATCCAAAAACCAATAATGAGCAAATTTTATGTGAAAGTGGCGACTTTTGAGCTAAAAAAAAAAAAAAAAAAAAAAACAGACAGACAAAAAAGATAACCTGTTCTAATTCACTGTCGGTTTATCTTTCACTGCATCACAGGACGGGCTGGCACTGCGGTTAAGGTATGACACTCGTATAACGACAGATTTTTTTGTTTTGGAATGATTAAGTGTTACCTGCTCAGCTAATTTTTAGTTAATTTTTGCACCATGGTACTGTTTCGACCTTAGGCTGTATGCAAGCTTTTGTTATCCGTTTGATGAAGAAAATATGCAATTCAGCTATGCAAATATTTTAAGATATAATTTTAAAAATTGTTTGCCGTTCTTGTGCATACCATCAGTGTTGTAAATGATGCATGACAGCTGCGGCTTCTGACCTGGGCACCGCTCCAGCGGCTCGGTTTTGCAACATGTGAGGAAAATGACGAAGAGAGAAAGAAAAGGGGGAACGGGAGGACGAAATAACAAGCGGAAGAAGAAAATGAAGGCCCGTGTTAGAGGCCGCAAAGTGGGAAAGTGGGCGAAATGTGTAAAAGGAAACCTTGAAAGGATATTACAATTGGACTGTTCTAAGCAAACGTTCCCTAAGTCCTATTTTTCTTTAGTGGAGATACACTGTTTTTATCTGCTAAATGGAGCAGCTTTCATTATACAAAGTGAGCCAACGTAATGGAAGTGTAAAGAGTGTATTTTACGTTTGTCTTTTTTGTTACTGTTTCAAGCAGTACAATTTTGTAGTGCGTATTGTTACTCGCTGTATTGTATCATGCAAAAGAAAAATTATTGAAATGTATACCTTTTACGTTATTGCAAAGTCATGTAGATCTCAATAAACGTAGAAACAGATAAAACAGCGATGAAAATTAAACAAAAAGTAGCTAGCACTTAATAACGTAATCGGTACATTTGTTTCTTCTTAAAAATGTGTAAGTAAACCACAAAACATAATGGAAACTAGCAACAAACACGATTCTTTCAGATCATTGAAGAGAAAATACTAAAGAGCCGAACAAGCACATTATTGTTCTGAAGCAATATTGCTGCATAATCTTCTAGTTATACTGTGGTTTCCATAAGGCAGAGATTAAGGTAATATCATCTGCCAGCCTATGGGACATTAAGAACATCTCTCCATGTGTATGCACCTAATGAAACGATTAGGTTGAAAACGCTTATAAAAAAATCATGATGATACTGTAAGCTGTTGCATATTCTGGTTTTCGGACATGATCATAATGGGGGATTAATGTTTCATTTTACTACATCTCATACACTAAGTAATCCACTAATAGTGAAAAGATCAGATGATTTAAATCACTTTCTGATGTTCAGTCGCATGAAGAACCTAATAAGCTACACGGTTCTAAATTCCTCTACGAAATGGAACAAATTAACATGAACGAACTTCAGTTTGCTTTCTGGTTTACTTCTTACTTTGGGCAAGTAATCAAAGGTATCGCTGCGAGAGTTATTTGTTCCTTTCTGACATCAAGCCAGTTCTAATCAAGAGTAATGAGGATAATTCCTTCTTCCTCTATTGTAAATATGGACGTAGTTATTCTTTCAGAGCTGTAATAATTTATTTACATCAAATCAGAAGAGATGAATATACATTAATGAGCCAAACGTTACTACCACGAGACTGAACTCCGCTTGGTGACAGCGTGGTTATGCGACGTTGTAAGGAAGTTATACAGAGTGTTACAAGTGCAGATATTTTTATTGGTGATAAGGATGGTGGTATACCTATTAGGAGCAGTATGTACACTCCTGGAAATGGAAAAAAGAACACATTGACACCGGTGTGTCACACCCACCATACTTGCTCCGGACACTGCGAGAGGGCTGTACAAGCAATGATCACACGCACGGCACAGCGGACACACCAGGACCCGCGGTGTTGGCCGTCGAATGGCGCTAGCTGCGCAGCATTTGTGCACCGCCGCCGTCAGTGTCAGCCAGTTTGCCGTGGCATACGGAGCTCCATCGCAGTCTCCATGAAGCTGGGCTACGGTCCCGCACACCGTTAGGCCGTCTTCCGCTCACGCCCCAACATCGTGCAGCCCGCCTCCAGTGGTGTCGCGACAAGCGTGAATGGAGGGACGAATGGAGACGTGTCGTCTTCAGCGATGAGAGTCGCTTCTGTCTTGGTGCCAATGATGGTCGTATGCGTGTTTGGCGCCGTGCAGGTGAGCGCCACAATCAAGACTGCATACGACCGAGGCACACAGGGCCAACACCCGGCATCATGGTGTGGGGAGCGATCTCCTACACTGGCCGTACACCACTGGTGATCGTCGAGGGGACACTGAATAGTGCACGGTACATCCAAACCGTCATCGAACCCATCGTTCTACCATTCCTAGACCGGCAAGGGAACTTGCTGTTCCAACAGGACAATGCACGTCCGCATGTATCCCGTGCCACCCAACGTGCTCTAGAAGGTGTAAGTCAACTACCCTGGCCAGCAAGATCTCCGGATCTGTCCCCCATTGAGCATGTTTGGGACTGGATGAAGCGTCGTCTCACGCGGTCTGCACGTCCAGCACGAACGCTGGTCCAACTGAGGCGCCAGGTGGAAATGGCATGGCAAGCCGTTCCACAGGACTACATCCAGCATCTCTACGATCGTCTCCATGGGAGAATAGCAGCCTGCATTGCTGCGAAATGTGGATATACACTGTACTAGTGCCGACATTGTGCATGCTCTGTTGCCTGTGTCTATGTGCCTGTGGTTCTGTCAGTGTGATCATGTGATGTATCTGACCCCAGGAATGTGTCAATAAAGTTTCCCCTTCCTGGGACAATGAATTCACGATGTTCTTATTTCAATTTCCAGGAGTGTATTTAGGTTGGTTCGTACCTCCAAGTACATGTGGCAAGAGCAAGCCATTAATGTTTATTTTCCCCTGGGCGATAAGCCAAGCGTTGAAGCGTGGATGCAGTGGCTTAAAACTGGAAGTCTATGCTGACAGGCGTTGTCCACTTAGTGGTGCAGTTACGACCTTTGAGAAAACATCAGATAGTAAACTATGTGGCGTGTTTGCAGGAAAACCATTAGATGCAGAGAAAAAAACAACTAATAAACTATAGTGGGTACGTGTTAAGATACCAGTGATCTCAATATCTGCACTTATACACTTAACAGCCTTTGCAAGCGGAGCAGAAACGAATGGAGAATCATTCAAGTGACAAGACGGGCCACAAATTGGTAATCTACTGATGTGAATGACTTTGACAAAGGATGGATTTTTCTGGTGTGGCTCCTGGGAACCAGAATACTGGAAACGACAAGGCTGGTCAGTTGTTCACGTGCCACTGTAGTCGGCAACTATGGAAGTTTCTGAAAGGACGGTGAGACCACGAGTAGGTGACAAGCTGTTTGATGTCCACGTCTCATCAAACAACACGCAGGCAGTAGGATTCCCCCTCTGCAAATCAGGGCAGACGGCAATCACCACAGAATACACTGGGGATGTTTCCGAGCACAGTGAGCCGCGGTAAAATTTGCTGTTTTGAAGAGCGCGCCGTAGCGCGTAGTGTGAAGCAGTCGCCCTCCATTTCTGGTGGTGGAGCCGCTGTGGCAATCGCAGCTTTGGTGTCTCCCTCTGGTGGGAAAGGGGAAAGGTTGCTGTTCACGTGCATTTAAGGGGCGCTATGAGGTCGCCAGGGAGTGGGTCTGAGTCAGTGAGTCTGGGTCAGTCTCGCGTCCCCAGCTTGCTAGTCTGTCTCTCGTCCGAATTTGTGAGGCAGTTAGTGTCTGTCTGTCGTCCGGAGTGCTAGTATGTCTTTCGTTCGGATCAATCTTTAAAGCCAGATAAATGAGAGTCTTTCCACTCCTCCAGTAAGAGAACTCATCGAGTGGTCGCCCGGTTGGGGCTTAGTTCCTGCATCTGAGTCTGCGCGTTAGGCCGCCAGTCTGCTCGAGTTGCTCAGGCAATGGTCATTGGCGGTTGGATCGATCGGTTGGTCGGTTGCGCACTGAGACACAAGCTGACTGGTCCGCCTTGTGCGTCGGCGTATGTGAGGTCGCCACGTGAGTTCAGTGGGCCGCGCCGTATAGCGAGGGGTAGTGGCTTCGCGGTCGACACGAGAGCAACAGAAGTCAACCCACGACATCGGTCTGGCCGGTGAGAGCTGCGACGCCGTGAGACGGGAGATCGGCGCGCCTTCCTGCGTCCGTTGAGGCGGCTGGCAGCGGACGGTTCGGGAGAGCGATTTGGGGGTGCTGCGCCAGGTCTTCTCCAGAAATCGCAGTTTATTAGAAGTTAAGCGATTGGTGATATGTTGTTTCATTTACTTGTTAAATTCTACTTGTTTTCTTGGTGAGGTCACCAGCCGCTTTGTTTTGGGGTCGTCCCACTATTCTCCTCCGTTTGCCCATCCGCGGGAAGGTTCCCTTGTGGAGTAGGGGCGGGTTAGAGCAACCTGCGGTTCGGGTTGTTCGGTAATCTCCCTATCAATCTGCCGTACGTTAGTAGCTGCCT
Source organism: Schistocerca nitens (assembly GCF_023898315.1). Lineage (NCBI taxonomy): Eukaryota > Metazoa > Arthropoda > Insecta > Orthoptera > Acrididae > Schistocerca > Schistocerca nitens. The sequence goes on along the minus strand of NC_064622.1, from coordinate 145,200,228 downwards.
CTGTCATGTTTGTCGGATTCGGTGTGTTAACGAATTTATTGCTTGGAGTGTAACGGCCTAATTCCTGAAATATGTTTTGATCTAGCCAATCATCTTGAGAGGCGTCTTTGATTCATAATCAAAACGTCTTCGGTCCCGGTTTCGATCCCCGCCACTGCCTAAATTTTGATAAATAATCAGTATTGGCGGCCGAAGACTTCCGGCATAAGAAGTCAGCCTCATTCTGCCAACGGCCTTGTCAAAGAGGGCGGAGGAGCGGATAGAGGTTCAGGGCACTCTCTTGTCCTAGGGGTGGGAAATTGCCCCTAAAGGCGGTAGAATCAGCAATGATCAACGACATGAGGATGCAGAAGGCAATGGAAACCACTGCATTAAAGACACGTAACGTGTATCCACAGGACATGTGGCCTATAATTGAAGAAGTGTCATGATGATCTCTCCATTGGCAAAAGATTCCGGAATAGTCCCCCATTCGGATCTCCGGGAGGGGACTGCCAAGGGTGAGGTTACCATGAGAAAAAGATTGAATAATCAACGAAAGGATAACGTTCTACGAGTCGGGGCGTGGAATGTCAGAAGCATGAACGTGGTAGGGAAACTAGAAAATCTGAAAAGGGAAATGCAAAGGCTCAATCTAGATATAGTAGGGGTCAGTGAAGTGAAGTGGAAGGAAGACAAGGATTTCTGGTCAGATGAGTATCGGGTAATATCAACAGCAGCAGAATATGGTATAACAGGTGTAGGATTCGTTATGAATAGGAAGGTAGGGCAGAGGGTGTGTTACTGTGAACAGTTCAGTGACCGGGTTTTTCTAATCAGAATCGACAGCAGACCAACACCGACAACGATAGTTCAGGTATACATGCCGACGTCGCAAGCTGAAGGTGAACAGATAGTGAAAGTGTATGAGGATAATGAAAGGGTAATGCAGTATGTAAAGGGGGACGAAAATCTAATAGTCATGGGTGACTGGAATGCAGTTATAGGGGAAGGAGCAGAAGAAAAGGTTACAGGAGAATATGGGCTTGGGACAAGGAATGAAAGAGGAGAAAGACTAATTGAGTTCTGTAACAAGTTTCAGCTAGTGATAGAGAATACCCTCTTCAAGAATCACAAGAGGAGGAGGTATACTTGGAAAAGGCCGGGAGATACGGGGAGATTTCAATTAGATTACATCATGGTCAGACAGAGATTCCGAAATCAGATACTGGACTGTAAGGCGTATCCAGGAGCAGTTATAGACTCAGATCACAATATAGTAGTGATGAAGAGTAGGCTGAAGTTCAAGACATTACTCAGGAAGAATCAATACGCAAAGAAGTGGGATACGGAAGTACTAAGGAATGACGAGATACGTTTGAAGTTCTCTAACGCTATAGATACAGCAATAAGGAATAGCGCAGTAGGCAGTACAGTTGAAGAGGAATGGACATCTCTAAAAAGGGCCATCACAGAAGTTGGGAAGGAAAACATAGGTACAAAGAAGGTAGCTGCGAAGAAACCATGGGTAACAGAAGAAATACTTCAGTTGATTGATGAAAGGAGGAAGTACAAACATGTTCCGGGAAAATCAGGAATACAGAAATGCAAGTCGCTGAGGAATGAAATAAATAGGAAGTGCAGGGAAGCTAAGACGAAATGGCTGCAGGAAAAATGTGAAGACATCGAAAAAGATATGATTGTCGGAAGGACAGACTCAGCATACAGGAAAGTCAAAACAACCTTTGGTGACATTAAAAGCAACGGTGGTAACATTAAGAGTGCACTGTTAAATGCCGAGGAGAGAGCAGATAGGTGGAAAGAACACATTGAAAGCCTCTATGAGGGTGAAGATTTGTCTGATGTGATAGAAGAAGAAACAGGAGTCGATTTAGAAGAGATAGGGGGTCCAGTATTAGAATAGGAATTTAAAAGAGCTTTGGAGGACTTACGGTCAAATAAGACAGAAGGGATAGATAACATTCCATCAGAATTTCTAAAATCATTGGGGGAAGTGGCAACAAAACGACTATTCGCGTTGGTGTGTAGAATATATGAGTCTGGCGACATACCATCTGACTTTCGGAAAAGCATCATCCACACAATTCCGAAGACGGCAAGAGCTGACAAGTGCGAGAATTATCGCACAATCAGCTTAACAGCTCATGCATCGAAGCTGCTTACAAGAATAATATACAGAAGAATGGAAAAGAAAATTGAGAATGCGCTAGTTGACCATCAGTTTGGCTTTAGGAAAAGTAAAGGGACGAGAGAGGCAATTCTGACGTTACGGCTAATAATGGAAGCAAGGCTAAAGAAAAATCAAAACACTTTCATAGGATTTGTCGACCTGGAAAAAGCGTTCGAAAATATAAAATGGTGCAAGCTTTTCGAGATTCTGAAAAAAGTAGGGGTAAGCTATAGGGAGAGACGGGTCATATACAATATGTACAACAACCAAGAGGGAATAATAAGAGTGGACGATCAAGAACGAAGTGCTCGTATTAAGAAGGGTGTAAGACAAGGCTGTAGCCTTTCGCCCCTACTCTTCAATCTGTACATTGAGGAAGCAATGATGGAAATAAAAGAAAGGTTCAGGAGTGGAACTAAAATACAAGGTGAAAGGATATCAATGATACGATTCGCTGATGACATTGCTATCCTGAGTGAAAGTGAAGAAGAATTAAATGATCTGCTGAACGGAATGAACAGTCTAATGAGTACACAGTATGGTTTGAGAGTAAATCGGAGAAAGACAAAAGTAATGAGAAGTAGTAGAAATGAGAACAGCGCGAAACTTAACATCAGGATTGAAGGTCACGAAGTCAATGAAGTTAAGGAATTCCGCTACCTAGGCAGTATAATAACCAATGACGGACGGAGCAAGGAGGATATCAAAAGCAGACTCGCTATGGCAAAAAAGGCATTTCTGGCCAAGAGAAGTCTACTAATATCAAATACCGGCCTTAATTTGAGGAAGAAATTTCTGAGGATGTACTTCTGGAGTACAGCATTGTATGGTAGTGAAACATGGACTGTGGGAAAACCGGAACAGAAGAGAATCGAAGCATTTGAGATGTGGTGCTATAGACGAATGTTGAAAATTAGGTGGACTGATAAGGTAAGGATAAGGAGAAGGGACAGGATGATAGGACATTTGCTAAGACATGAGGGAATGACTTCCATGGTACTAGAGGGAGCTGTAGAGGGCAAAAACTGTAGAGGAAGACAGAGATTGGAATACGTCAAGCAAAAAATTGAGGACGTAGGTTGCAAGTGCTACTCTGAGATGAAGAGGTTAGCACAGGAAAGGAATTCGTGGCGGGCCGCATCAAAGCAGTCAGTAGACTGACGACAAAAAAAAAAAAAAAAAAAAAAGAGCATGTTAACTTGTTTGGCCAATCTTATATAATTTTATGTAAGATTGCTTTCCATGGGCTTTTATTTAAATGATCATTTTAGTATATAAAGTTGCCAAGTTGCCACTCTTCCACAGTAAGACTTTTCTTAGAAGTTAAAATCAAGTTGTACATTCGGTGGCAAAGTTAATATATTCATTTTAGTGTTTTGTACCATTTCCATCCCTCCTACTGGGTGCATAGTTTGTGTGCTTGTGTGAATTGTTAAAACGTTTAGTTTAAAGTAATGTGGTGTGTTGCAGATTTGCAGCAGTGTAGTCTTTCAGAGGTTGTTGTGAGCGGTCGTAACTACAGCCGTGTCAAAAGGAAGCGGCAAGGTTCTCAGCCCGAAAGCTCATACAGTCAAAAATTTGTTTCTATCTGCCTCTGAATAAATTGTAACTTGATGTTTAGAGGGTGCTTTCTGATTATAATTTTAAATCTGTTTCTTTTAAAAAAATGCTTTAGGCACCAGTAAAGCGAATAAATTACCACTTGTTAAAGATGAATTTGCTTATGATTTCATCAGTTACACCCTGGCAACTACACTCCTGGAAATGGAAAAAAGAACACATTGACACCGGTGTGTCAGACCCACCATACTTGCTCCGGACACTGCGAGAGGGCTGTACAAGCAATGATCACACGCACGGCACAGCGGACACACCAGGACCCGCTGTGTTGGCCGTCGAATGGCGCTAGCTGCGCAGCATTTGTGCACCGCCGCCGTCAGTGTCAGCCAGTTTGCCGTGGCATACGGAGCTCCATCGCAGTCTTTAACACTGGTAGCATGCCGCGACAACGTGGACGTGAACCGTATGTGCAGTTGACGGACTTTGAGCGAGGGCGTATAGTGGGCATGCGGGAGGCCGGGTGGACGTACCGCCGAATTGCTCAACACGTGGGGCGTGAGGTCTCCACAGTACATCGATGTTGTCGCCAGTGGTCGGCGGAAGGTGCACGTGCCCGTCGACCTGGGACCGGACCGCAGCGACGCACGGATGCACGCCAAGACCGTAGGATCCTACGCAGTGCCGTAGGGGACCGCACCGCCACTTCCCAGCAAATTAGGGACACTGTTGCTCCTGGGGTATCGGCGAGGACCATTCGCAACCGTCTCCATGAAGCTGGGCTACGGTCCCGCACACCGTTAGGCCGTCTTCCGCTCACGCCCCCAACATCGTGCAGCCCGCCTCCAGTGGTGTCGCGACAGGCGTGAATGGACGGACGAATGGAGACGTGTCGTCTTCAGCGATGAGAGTCGCTTCTGCCTTGGTGCCAATGATGGTCGTATGCGTGTTTGGCGCCGTGCAGGTGAGCGCCACAATCAGGACTGCATACGACCGAGGCACACAGGGCCAACACCCGGCATCATGGTGTGGGGAGCGATCTCCTACACTGGCCGTACACCACTGGTGATCGTCGAGGGGACACTGAATAGTGCACGGTACATCCAAACCGTCATCGAACCCATCGTTCTACCATTCCTAGACCGGCAAGGGAACTTGCTGTTCCAACAGGACAATGCACGTCCGCATGTATCCCGTGCCACCCAACGTGCTCTAGAAGGTGTAAGTCAACTACCCTGGCCAGCAAGATCTCCGGATCTGTCCCCCATTGAGCATGTTTGGGACTGGATGAAGCGTCGTCTCACGCGGTCTGCACGTCCAGCACGAACGCTGGTCCAACTGAGGCGCCAGGTGGAAATGGCATGGCAAGCCGTTCCACAGGACTACATCCAGCAACTCTACGATCGTCTCCATGGGAGAATAGCAGCCTGCATTGCTGCGAAAGGTGGATATACACTGTACTAGTGCCGACATTGTGCATGCTCTGTTGCCTGTGTCTATGTGCCCGTGGTTCTGTCAGTGTGATCATGTGATGTATCTGACCCCAGGAATGTGTCAATAAAGTTTCCCCTTCCTGGGACAATGAATTCACGGTGTTCTTATTTCAATTTCCAGGAGTGTACTTCCACGCTCACATAGTGTTATTAAATGTGTTAATGCTCTTGATGAATCGCTAGTAAATAAAATAAATTCTTAAGAATATTCTTTGAAAGTAAATCACGGTTGAAACAGCTTTTACTGCACCTTACTGCAAGTGGGCCCAACAGCAAAGAAGGCCAAAGAAGGTGTCAGTTAGGATGGCAATGGGCACGCGGTCATCAAGATTGTACCGTGGGTCAAAGGAAAGGCGTCGCCTGGTCGGGTGAGTCACATTACTTGATACACCAAGTCGGTTGTCGTGTCCGGATATGACGTCATCCAGGCGAACAGCTATTCGAAATATGCACTACGTCAAGAACTCAGGCCCGTGGGGCAGTATTATGTTACGAGGGACATTCGCCTGAGCTTTCGTGGGACCTGTGGTAGTAATCTAAGGCGAAATGGCAGCTGTGGATCACATGAGCATTGCCCCTGACAGCCTGCATCCCTTCATGCCTGATGCCTACATCTACATCTCAATAGATACTCCGGAAGCCACTGTATGGTGCTTGACACAGGGATACCCCATACCACTACTAGTCACTTCCGTTCCTGTTACACTCGCAAACAGAACGTATCTCTTGGGATGTGACTTGCTCTTGTGTTAAATTCAGCAGTGATACTAATGCATTTACTGCATAATCCTTCCGTTAAGATACTAGAAAATGTTCTAAAGTAAAAATTTTACAATCGGACAGCAAATAAAGAAAATGTCGGCTAAGGGAATCACAAAATCATTTAAAAACTTTAACAGAGTCTATACGGACCTGTTCCCGTACTCTCAGTGCTTCTCTGAAATCTTTAGATGTCTACTGTCACGCCTCCCTGATAATGACTTCTAACACTGAGAAAAAATAAATTCGTTAACATCTAACACAAATTTTAGTTTTAGAAAGTTTTTTTTTTTTTACATTATTTGTCGGGAGTGTAGTCCTGTATGGAAGTGAAACGTGGACGATAAAAGTTCAGAGGAGAAGGAAAAGCTGTGGCCGAGCGGTTCTAGGCGCTTCAGTCCGGAACCGCGCAACCGCTACGGTCGCAGGTTCGAATCCTGCCTCGGGCATGGATGTGTGTGATGTCCTTAGGTTAGTTAGGTTTTAGTAGTTCTAAGTCTAGGGGACTGATGACCTCAGATGTTAAGTCCCATAGTGCTTAGAGCCATTTGAACCATTTGAGAAGAAAAAAACTTATGGGACTACATAAGAACATTGGAGATTGGGTAGATGTGGTGGATATTGCGGGATAATGAAATTTATGGAACAACTGTCCGCACCGTTAGCTGAGTGGTCAGCGTGTCTGAGTGCCAACAGCGGGTCCGGGATCGATTCCCGGCCAGGTAGGAGATTTCCTCTTCTCGGGGACTGGGTGTTCTGCTGTCATCATCATCGGCACGCGAGTCACCAACGTGGCTTCAGCTGAAAAGACTTGCAGCTCAGCAGCCGAACGTCCACAGGTTGGGACTCCCGGCCGTCAATGCCATATAGTCATTTCACTATGGGCACAACTTTACCGAGCGAGGCGGTGCAGTGATTACCACACTGGACTCGCATTCTGAAAGTCGACGGTCGATCCCGCGTCTGGCGATCCCGATTCAGTTTTTACGGCCGATACCCTTCCCTCATCCGATGGGACCGATGACCTTGCTGTTTGGTCCCTCCTACAAATCAGTCAACCAACCAACACAACTTTATTAAAAGATGGGATCTATTCACTTGTCAAATCCTGAGGCACCAAGGAATCTTCAGTTTGGTAGCGGAGGGCAGTGTGTTGTAAGTAGGCTGTTTAGGTTTTTATGTTGGTAACACCACGTAGCGCTCTGTATGAAAATCACTGACTGTGCTGTGTGCAGTCTGTGGCTGCTAGGCGTTGTTGAAATATTCGCTATTGTAGTGTTGGGTAGTTGGAGGTGAGCCGCCAGCAGTGGTGGGTGTAGGGAGAGAGAGAGCAGAATTTTGAGAGCGGACGATCTTGACGTGTGTCCATAAGAAAGAGTAAATTTGTAATACTGTATATCATGAACTGATGTATATATGATGACTTTTGAATATTATTAATACATTGTTTGTTCTCTATCAAAATCTTTCATTTGCTAACTATGTCTATCAGTAATTAGTGCCTTCAGTAGTTAGAATCTTTTATTTAGCTGGCAGTAGTGGCGCTCGCTGTATTGCAGTAGTTCGAGTAACGAAGATTTTTGTGAGGTAAGTTATTCATTAAAAGTATAGGTTATTGTTAGTGAGGGCCATTCTTTTGTAGGGATTATTGAAAGTCAGATTGCGTTGCGCTAAAAATATTGTGTATCAGTTTAGCGTTTATCAGAATAAGCAAAGAGAGAAATGTCTGAGTACGTTCAGTTATGCTCAGCTGTTTTAAAATCAAATAAAGTAAGGGGTTTATCAGCACAGTAATTCATTAATTTTTGTAAGGGGACGTTTCATATGTCGACCCTTAGCCGAGGATACCTCACTGGAATCTTCTGATTTTTTCTTGTAGTTTGTATAATTAGTGTAGCTATTGTTTATTGCTAGCGCGTAATTGCAGAGAGAATTTTCTTTGTAGTTGTAGTTTTTCATTGTTGTACAGTACAACAGATGTGGCCTGCACGTAGATTTGCACCAAGTATTTCGCAGCTGTGCTTGCAATTAATTAGATATTATTTTCAATGCTATGTTAATGTGTTTTCTTATTTTGCTCTTCAAATTGTGCTTTTCTGTGTTATCGTGTGAAATATTGTGACAATAATGGCGTGTGAAAAATGTAATACTAGGCTCCAAAGTAAACTGAGAAATGACAGTGAAGACGAAAGCAGTGTGTTAGCGCCACCATGTAATGAATTAACTAACGTTCAACATAGTAATTTGGTAATTGTGCATAGGGGAATGGATCATGCAATAAATAATCGTGTAGACAGTGAAAGAGATAGTGAAGAGGGTAGTATTGTCGATCGGTCGGTCGGCAACAGCTCGCCACAGGGATCCGAAATGACAGGACACAATTTTGCAAATACCGTAGATTCACGTTTTGCGTCATTACCCGTTTGTCAATCAAGTCAAGACACATTTTGTGCTTTTCAAAATGTGAAAATTGGCTTTTCAAATGCACTGCCGAATAGCACTGAGGAACACGTTTCAGACACCAGTGCATTGTTATTACAATTAATACAACAAATGGGACAAAAGCTTAAAAAGTTAGACACAATGGAACAAAATCTTCAAAAGGTAGACACAATGGTACAAAATCAGAGACAAACACAGCAACAGCTTCAAAAGCTAGACTCAATGGAACAAACGCTTCAACAAACACGTGAAGGTATAACTGCTGAGTTACTTAAAATCGAATCGAAATGTCAAAAAGTCTCTTAATGACGCAAAAACACAAATTTGTGAGCATTTTCAACCTATTTCTTCGCGTCATGAAAATGCATTACAGAATCACGAAGCAGCCATAAAGGAACTGCAAACTATTGTTCATGAAAATCACGACACCTTCTTACAAGCTAAAATCGACTCAGTTGCATCTACCGATTCGGGTACGCAACTTGCAAAAACTCAGGAAAATGTAAGGACACAGTGGATACGATTTCAACACAAATGGACACTATGAAACTTGGTTCAGAAAAACACACTGAGGAAATCAGTTCACTATCGGACAAAGTAGCCGAACCTTCGTATCAGTTCACTAACTTATCTACAAACTGAATGAAACATGACCCGTAGCCTTCACCGACACAGAAGAGTATGAAAATTCAAACAAAATCTAAATCAAATCAACACACAGCACAGTCAGTGATTTTCATACAGAGCGCTACGACGTGTTACCAACATAAAAACCTAAACAGCCTACTTACAGTGTGTGGGCGTGTGTGAGTGGGAAAGGGGGGGGGGGTTGGTTAAGGGGCTCCGGAACGCCCTATACTTGCAATGTTAAAATAACGCTTATAAATTACATCTTTACTCACAAAGTATTTGAGGTAGGAAGTTGAACCTTTTACAGATTATTTATTGGAATATGGGCTACAACTTAACACAGGGATTTTACAAAATTTTAGTTCAGTTATTAAAGATGATTTTTTTCCAATTGTAATGAAAATTCACAACATTTTTTTGCAATTTTTTATTTATATATTAAAAAATATACAGTTTTTTGGAAAAAGGCTGTGTTAAATTATGCAGAAGGTACTGTGTAACATTTACTGAAAGTTTGAAACAAATATGTTTGGAAGATCCTTAGAAAACATGTAATTAGTATGAGAAAATAAAAGTTTTGGGAATCGAGCGACAAAGATTGGATTAACTTTTTAGTGCATTCCAGGTCCATAGGATGGATTATCTTCATCCTCTGCAAACTCCTCCTCCAGCTTCCTCTTGTTCCTCCTCCTGTTTACTCTTGCTTGTATTTCTAGACTCTTTACAGCCCTGTCTGCAGCCCCAAGGCGTTCCTTGTCTAAAGCAAGCATCGCTCGTACCATGTTAGAACATATCTTCATTCCCATATTTCTAAATACCTTGCACCTTACAATGTTGCCATCATTGAAAGTCGCAACAGCATCATACACACCAAAGTGAAGTGTTTCTATTCCAACAAATACAGTCTTGGGGATTCTCGAGCATGTAACACTATTTACACTTTCATTGGGGTTTTGAGTTTTTCCGTGAATACACTTTTTCAACAGTTCAGGTGCTGCTAAGTCTCTGAAAACAAGGTTAGCCACAACACATACTTTATCTCACATCACTAAAATGTACCTGATGAACACGGACGTTAATAATAACACCGTTTGACAGCAGTTTAACAGCGCCACAGTGGGTCACGCCCATGTAGAACACATTTCAAAACAAATTTAAAAATAGTTGTAGTCTTCGGAATTGAATAAATTATATATCTATTAAAAGGTAATAGTCTGCAGATTCAGAAAACGCAAAAAAGTAAAAATTGAACTTTTCATGATTTTGAGCCTTTCCGGAGCCCCTTAAGATGTTTGGGAGGCGAAGTCTTTACTACAGTAAGTAGGTTGAAGATGAGATGAAGAGATTCGTACACGACAGACTAGCTTGGAGAACTGCATCAAACCAAACTTCAGACTGAAGATCACAAGAACGACAACCATCGACAGACAGTTTCGATTCCTCGTGAACTGCACGGTAGAAGTACCTCGCTTACAGACGACGCTGCCAAGGCGTGGCGACGTCTGATGGCCACAGGAGCCTTGACACTAGGGACAGTCGACGACCCACCGCGAGGACGCGGTCGCTGATAGCGGAGGCTCAGAATTAGCGCGCCTAACGCAACAGAGGTCCCGCCTCCGTGACATAACACCGCAGACATCACGCACAACTGCACACTCCTCACCTTGACTTCGTCTCTTGGTAATCGCCAGGCAAAGTCACGTAAGGTTACTCCGAAGAAAATGATCTACTGACACACAGTCGGCACGAATTCAAAAAAATTTATTCTTCTGCAACACAACTAACTCTTTATTCTCACGAGTGCTATCTACAGTGTGTTTCCGTAAGAGCATGCAAAAATTTACACTAATGGCCATTAAAATTGATACACCACGAAGATGACGTGCTACAGACGTGAAATTTAACCGACAGGAAGAAGATGCTGTGATATGCAAATGATTAGCTTTTCAGAGCATTCACACAAGGTTGGCGCCGGTTGCGACACGTACAACGTTCTGACATGACGAAAGTTTCCAACCGATTTCTCATACACAAACAGCAGTTGACCGGCGTTGCTTGGTGAAACGTTGTTATGCCTCGTGTAAGGAGGAGAGACGCGTACAATCACGTTTCCGACTTTGAAAAAGGTCGGATTGTAGCCTATCGCGATTGCGGTTTATCGCATCGCGACATTACTGCTCGCGTTGGTCGAGATCCAATGACTGTTAGCAGAATATGGAATCGGTGGGTTCAAGAGGGTAATACGGAATGCCGTGCTGGATCCCAATGGCCTCGTATCACTAGCAGTCGAGATGACAGGCATCTTATCCGCATGGCTGTAACGGACCGGGCAGCCGCGTCTCGATCCCTGAGTCAACAGATGGGGACATTTGCAAGACAACAACCATCTGCACCAACAGTTCGACGACGTTTGCAGCAGCATGGACTATCAGCTCGGAGACCGTGGCTGCGGTTACCCTTGACGCTGCATCACAAACAGGAGCGCCTGCAATGGTGTACTCAACGACGAACCTGGGTGCGCGAATGGCAAAACGTCATTTTTTCGGATGAATCCAGGTTCTGTTTACAGCATTATGATGGTCGCACCCGTGTTTGGCGACATCGCGGTGAACGCACATTGGAAGCGTGTATTCGTCATCGCCATACTGGCGTATCACCCGGCGTGATGGTATGGGGTGCCATTGGTTACACGTCTCGGTCACCTCTTATTCGCATTGACGGCACTTTGAACAGTGGACGTTACATTTCATGTGTGTTACGACCCGTGGCTCTACCCTTCATTCAATCCCTGCGAAACCCTACATTTCAGCAGGATAATGCACTTGAACTTGCATGGGCAGCTGTACCTGTACACGCCATCCAAGCTCTGTTTGACTCAATGCCCAGGCATATCAAGGCCGTTATTACGGCCAGAGGTGGTTGTTCTGGGTACTGATTTGTCAGGATGTATGCACTCAAATTGCGTGAAAATGTAATCACATGTCAGTTCTAGTATAATATATTTGTCCAATGAATACCAAATGGTTCAAATGGCTCTGAGCACTATGGGACTTAACATCTATGGTCATCAGTCCCCTATAGCTTAGAACTACTTAAACCTAACTAACCTAAGGACATCACACAATACCCAGTCATCACGAGGCAGAGAAAATCCCTGACCCCGCCGGGAATCGAACCCGGGAACCCGGGCGTGGGAAGCGAGAACGCTACCGCAATGAATACCCTTTTATCGCCTGCATTTCTTCTTGGCGTAACAATTTTAATGGCCAGTAGTGTAATAGGACGTAGAGGATGCTCCACTGAAGAATTTGAGGTAGAGTACCTGAGGACGGAGAAGCCATCTTAAGGAGATACTAGGAATAAAATCACGTTATTGTGTACTTTATTTACATTACTTATAGTTAACTGCAGATACCATCATTGACAAAATGAACTTACCATTTGAACAGCATCTTACAAGATGTGCTGAAACTGACGGCCGTCAGCCACAATGCAAGCATGACATCGGCGAACAAGATTATGATGCACCCTGGCAGCTATTACTGGTTTGTTTCGAATCACATCACAGGCAGCTACATTCTGACATATACATTGTGGTCTCATACATAAGTGACTGTAGATACCTCCACGGGAATTAACCAAGGGGATTCAGGTCAAGTGACCTTTCAGGCCATGTAATGGGACCACCCGTTCCAATCCAGGACTGGGAAAAACATTGAGACTGTTGCGGACTTCTACACTCAAGTGAGGCGGTGCACCTTCATGTTGTATCCAATCCTGTTACGAACAGCCAAGGGTACACTCTCCAACAACTCAGGTAAACTCTATACACGAATCTCACGTACATGTGGCTATTCAGACTGCCAGGTAGAAGATACGGCCCAATTAGAGTGTTGCCTACAGTGCCAGGCCATTCTAGTCTTCCTTGTTCCCTTGCAGGAAATAAAGAATGTACGTGTAAATAAACAGCACAATACGTGTAGCATGTTAGTTATAAATAAGCTGGAAAACAGTATTGCTAGACAAAGCTATAGACAAGTTTACTTCCACATCTCTTTTAGCTGGCTTTGCCGACGCCAGGTTCCCTACCTTAAATTGTTCAGTGGAGCATTCTGTATGTTCTGTTACATTTTTGCGGGCTCTTCAGGAAACACTCTGTATAGGTGATCTCAAATTGATTCCAAGTTTCTGGATTTCGTTTCCTCAGAAGCAGCTTTTAATCAAATTGCTTTCCAATGGAGACAAGCCTCAATCGTGCAACTGGATTCGTCATTCCCTTTCAGAAAGATCGTAGTTCGTAGCAACTAATGGAAAGTGATCGAGTGAAACGGGAGAGATATCTGGCGTTCCCCAAGGACAATGATTTAGGGAGGCAATCTGAATACCCCTCTTAGATTATTTGCAGATGGTGTTGAGAGGCACCCACTTGCCTTTCTCATACTGTGGCATCAAGCAGTCAGGCCTGCAAGATGGGTGGTTTGCCAAGCGAGTGGATTAGCAACATGAATTCTCGTATCTTACGATTTTGTTACAAATTATCCTCCTGCATTTTCAATACGCAACGGAAACACGCATCTGACTATAGAACTCTGTCTGCACACTACGCACTGGCAATACCACACTTACTTTTTGTCTTTGATTTAACGGCTTTTATACAAATTCGGGACATTATGATAACATACAATTTAATGAAATAGGCCACTAATCTCTTTCTTTTCACTATTTGATTTATTCATTAGCACACAAATTCTACAACCTACGACAATATCATAAGAGAATTTCCATACTACGGTCTCGTAATCTATCTACCACAACTGTGCACTCCCTGGATCGGATGGTGGATCTTTTATTATACCTCACACTTCGCCTCTCACAATCATTCTCCAGAAACATTCCTCCAGATCGAGCGATGCAGAAGGAACAGGCATACCCACAAAATCTTCCGAAACTACCTTGCTACTCCCATGCAAAACACACATATTCAAATTACAAGACATACCCAATACAACAATCTGAAATAATACACAAGAACCGTTACAACTTCATCATTTTCCGCTTTCCCACTTCAATCAATATTTAACCCAGTTTCACTCGACACTGCCCCAATTTGTAATTCCAGCTTCCTACTGTGAACTCTGGAGATAAACGCTCGTCTTCCTGTGCAATGCAAGCCAAGTGGCGTTGCTGGAAAAACGGCCGACTCACCTTGATTTTCTCTCAGAGTTTAAATTCAGCGTCACACGGAATGATATTTCTTAAATACTTCAATTTATGATACACACGCAATTCTTAAATATATCAGCTTATTGTACACACGCTATTAATTCTCAAATATTTCAGCTTATGGTACACACGATATTAATTCTTAAATATTTCAGCTTATTGTACCCACGCTATTAATTCTCAAATATTTCAGCTTATGGTACACACGATATTAATTCTTAAATATTTCAGCTTATTGTACCCACGCTAGTATCTCAACTTATAACTACACGTGGTCCCTTTGTGACCGTTGGTTTACTATAATCCCTTTAAAATTACCTGCCTCACTTTGTAATTTTCCCCACAAAAGATCCTAGGAAAGAGAAATGATTAGTTCTAACTACTCTTAAGTATTCCACATCCATACCATGCCTCCACGCTTTCATTACGGAGCACAACAAAAAACAGGTCTTCACAGCAGAAGGTTCAGCGCCAGAGTGCCGAGTCTGAAACATGGCCGTCTTTTCGTTCTCTCGCACCTCTCTCGAAGTGGGAGAAGCACCTTGCTACCTTATTGGTCGGCCACATTTCAAACGCTCAAAAGCTCTGGTAACTTCCATCTCTTTGGTCTCACCAAAGGTACCCAAAGGATCGACTCAAAGATGCTCATATCGATTCACTATCTGTGGTTAGCAGACGACCATACATTCATTCATTTACACCACACAGATCTCACCAAACTGGATGTAGGGATTTATGTTGAGGAAGTGCACATGTGATCAATTAAATAAATAAATTGTCATTCTTTCCCACACTGGTATCCGGCTTCGCTGTATTAATTGAAATTATTGAGTTACTTTTACACAAAAAATGTGTTGTTCTGACAAGAATTTCGTACCTATTCTCAATGTTGGGCGGTACTGTACCCTTTCATCACCGGCTACCCATGCAGAAAAAGATGGCACGGTACTATCCTTGCAATGCGAGGGTAGTTCCGAACATTTTTTTTTTTAAGAAAACTGTATTAAAACAAACGTAGCAATTCATCAAAATAACCAGGAGGAGACCTTAGCCCCTGGTGACCTCAAATAGACGACCAAATTATATTGTACTCTCCACAATCCTGAGTAACGTACACATACAAATATATAACAATCCACATGACAAATAAAACATCACATCATAGAAATGAAAAAATAATATTGAGATAAAATTTTGCTTTAGTTACTGGGATCTTCGTTACTCATGAAATTTTAAATGGCTCACCGTCCAAACACAGAGCAAGTAATCTGACATTCATAAATTGCGCTGTAAAAACCCTTACACAGCAAAGTCTAAATACAAAACAAAATCAACAAAAGAAAAAAAATTCGTACACTAGTTACACGTAGAATGTCAGGCTCCATACCATTACTCTAAAATATACCTCAAACCTACAGAGAAATAAAAACTGAGAAGAAAAACAATAAAATATACCACAAGTTACATACTGGTTACGTAATATAGTTCGTCTAAGACATCATGTCATACCTCATTAACTATCCTCACCTAAGCAATTGCCACAACTACTCGACAGTGAGTTTATCCTTGTCCATCAGTACAAATACCTGCTGCTGAGCCAGTCAGTCCATCAACTTTGATCAATACACGCAGTAAATAGTTTAACAATAAGTGCTTGAATCCACCAGTAGCTCTCTTATCTTACTCTACTGTTCATTTCTCTGTTGTCACACATATAGACGACAAGAACTTGCATTTCGACTAGCCTTCGTTACACTTTAATGTGAAATATCACCACTGTGATAATAGAAATAAGTGGCTTCAGTCAAAACACCAACAAGATTATTACTATGCACGACATCAAAATACATCAGTTAATTCCGATATTTGTTGTGCAATGCAAATTCTTCTCCCCTGTGACAACCTTACTGATAAATGCTACAAGGGCCGCTACGTTAGTATTACGCCACTGGCTAATAGTTAAAGCATCATTGTACCAAATATTCTAATACACATGCTACGTGAACTTGATAACCCAGAACAAACCAAAAAACAAACACTAACTATTCTAAACACAATTATTAATAAAATACAATTACGCTTGCTGTCCCTTCAGGAATGAAACATATAAAAAAAACATTTACACAATTACAAATACATTATTCCCTATCTTGCGAGTCACACGGAAACATTTCATTCTGTGATTTTCTTGGGGTCAAAAAGTTGCTGATAGTTTTCCTAGAACCACTGTCTCGGTGTCAAAGCTCTCCCATGGTTACCCGGACGAAAGTCTTTGAGTCACTCAATTCGGCATTTTGAACACGCACTGAACAGTAAACTGTATCTCTCATTAAACACAAATGTCATAGTCACTCTCAGAGTACCATCCACACGAAACTGCTCGTCCAAAAAAAAATGGCCCTACAACTACTATTACCCACGGTTCTGTCCTTTCAGTTCATGGTGTAATTAAAAGTCGTAAGTTTCAACAAACAGCACTTATTCCCGCGCCAATCCAAGAAATGTCTCCTACTACAGACGCAAATGTCAATGTCCCACTCTAATTGTTCACCAAACGACAACCGTCCTCTAAGTATACCAAGTGTCCCACATGCCATTCACAAAGCACACTTAACAAGTCATTGTCAAAAGTTTATCGATCCCACCATTCAGTGGTCAAGACAAAACAAAACAATCGTCCTGTCTGCTACAGACAAAATCTTTTCCACCACTCACAACGTGGAAACACCAGGCCTTCACTTTCCACATTATGGAAAGTCGCAGTCATCTTGTTTCACGGCTCCACAGTCCAGTACAAGTTAATAGCTGCAGGTAAAAAATGCTCGCCGGGCTCTGTCGCGCCCCGTCCATTCAGCAGTAGCGCCGCTGCGCGCGCCGTTGAGCAGAAGAAACCACCCGCTGTTGCCTCCGCGGGATACCTTCCCCAGTCGTAAGGGTGGCGGAACTCATGAATGGCCAGTGATGCGTGCGTGTCGCCCCAGGCCGTTGACCTGCTGTAGCGGGCGCGTGGAGCGCACCTCGTCCGACAATGGAGTGGGGAGTGCCGCGGCTGTGTCGCCGGTCGCCATGGTGACGTCAGCTCGGCCCGTTAGCGGTATGGGCGTTACGACACCCAATTAGCCAGATCTTCCGTGCATCTCGCAACATTACAGACAAAAGGATATACAGCATTTAAATACTCATTGATTACATGTATTATCTATTAGCTACATTGGTAACAAAAGAATCTTTGTTCTAAAAAGAACATAAAATTATACACCCTAGTTTTCTACACAGACAACATACATTTATCTATCCTTTTTCTATAGATAGCCCACACTCGTGCTATTCTTTGTACCTGTCGTCCCTCATACAAAACATGAAAGTGTAAAATAAAACAAAAGGAATAATAAGCAATCTATACCGCTCATAATTACAATATCAAAGAGTAGGCTACTCTAACATCCTAACACAGTGAAAATATTAGAAACTTTATCCTAAAACTACAATATACAATGAACTTTTGTGCTTGTGACACACTGAAATTATTACCCCTTGAAAGTGTTCTAACAAAAAAATAAGAATAATCTACATAGCTCACAATTACCTACCCCTGGTTATTAAATATTAACTACTTTAACATCCTAACACAATAAACATTTTAGGAACTGATGACTCTAACTCTACAACATATAATGCACCCTTGTGCTTGTGACAGACTGAAATCAGTATCTCTTCACATATTTTACATTTCATTATATATAGCAATGTTTCTAGGACACGTATGACAGATCCTGACCTGACATCCAGGTTCATCCCAACAAACAATAAAACACAATAATGTTTTAGTTATGGATCGGTAGCATCCCCTTTACAGGAGTGTGTGCATTGATCACAATACTCTACGACTCTCACTCACCAGACATCACATTTTCCCTCTCATTCAATCCATTAATACACTAACAGAATAGGACTAGAAGTCAGCTAACCTTATCACCACCACACTCACTACACCATACCATACCTTTGCTCCCTTATACTCAACCACATAACACATGAAGCTGTTTCAGAGATAGCATTCCAGTCTCCGAATTCGTCCTTTCACTCTGGCACCTCTCTCCATCGGCTTACCTCTGCATTCACTTTATGCTAAATATCAACTTAGAATCGCGATATTTCATCTAAGAACAAAAATACACAAATTAATCAACCTGCAAAAAAAATAGCTGTACACATTCTTGGTACCGTTTTGATTAGTTATACTGGTACGAGGCTTCAACAACAACAAAAAATATTATTTTTCTCAAATCGCAATTGTTATGCTAAGAATTAGATCTACACCTACATTACATCTTACGTCAGTATTCCACAACGTTCACCTTCTGGGTCTCATACTCCCTTTACGTCCTTTCACATTGTGCAGTTGTCCTCATCTCTTCATTCGTATTTCGGCTCTCCGTCCGTCCATCACTCCATCATTTCCTGGTCTTCCTTCGCCATTGGCATCAATCTCTATTGCAGCATACACAGGCCTCTCTGTAACATACATCTAAGACATCTCCACATTATTCAATTCTACTCACCTTTATTTTACCGCTGCTTCATCACGTCGAATCTCCCTTCATCATTCACACTGCTTCACGTCGATTCTCTCCTCAAAAATTCACCTTTATCCACTACTATTTATCACGTCGCTTCTCTATCTACCATCTTTATTCACTCATTAATCATCACGTCGTTTCTGCTTGATCCTTATTCATACGACAAAAAAAAACACGTACATACACCACTCTGTCGACTCCTGTTCATGACTCATTTGACCAGTCTATTCCGTCATACTTCCTGACATCCCGCCTGAAAATTCTTACGTTCGATTTGACCCTGCACAACGTTACACACCACAAATAAATACACTGACTATCTACCATAAATTTCCTACCTTAGATCTATCCTTAACTTTTCCATAATTTGATGTTAGAAATGTGATGAAGCCCACGAGATTGTTTTCCCTTGATCGTCTCAATCAGTACAGCATTTTCATGGACAATCCGCCTCACTCTGAATGGTCCACTATACACAGTAAAAAATTTGCTAGTTTGGAATCTGTGCTTACACGAAAATTAAATGTGTGCAGAGAATATACAAGCTGGGAGAATTGGGCAGCCCAAGTGTTAGAAACTTAGGTGCTAGTGGCCTCTTTCACTAACACCAGATTCCGAATAACCATACACAGCACTTCATTATAACTGTCACCACGACAATGACATCAGATGGCATCTAATTTAAAAACTTCGATCACAACGTTTACTTTTTACATTACGTGTTTAGTATCTACAATAATCAAATCACCCTAATTAAACTGGACTCATTGGCATTATTACATAACATTTTAGCAACTGGATTCTTTGAAGAAACCGCTCTTTTACTTTACCGTTTGAAATAAAAAATTTGCAAATTTTACTGAGACACCAGCCTAACAGATTCCATTACTGCCGTTTTATTCTCTGATCAGAAGTATGGTATTTGCATTCCCTACATATTAGTTGAGTTTGTCTGCTACATAGACAATTTTCAGTGCCAGCTGCATGTGTTTTAAGAGCAAGATATTAAGGGCTGATATGTTGGATTAGTTTCTCCTATTCTTCAATCTATTACAACATGAAAGAAATACCCGGATTCCATGCTCTCCTGTCATTCAGATAGTTTCTACCCTCGACACTATCTGACCTGTCTCCGTTCACGATACCGCTCTCATTACCCAAGTGTTGAAATGACGCGGAATCGTCTAAGCCTCTGCCTGCCATCACTATACCTCTGCGCAATTTCACTGGCAACTTCGTTATATGGATCCTAATGAACTCCGCTGGTTCGTATGTCACATCCAAGTACCTGTTTCGTCTGAACATCTCCTGATACCACGACACTGAATCCCTTATGCCACCTTCGTTACGATTTTGCATCATCAATATGCTTAGCGTAACCTGGTCCTGCTTACTTTTCGGCCTGAATTCATTTAAATAGCTACTACAGTCTTTAAGGTCTTCCTGCATTTTCGCTCTAGCCTCGTCCCTCAAATAGTTATACACAAACTTCATGTTGCGGAGCAGTCCCCTCGATGAAGGTAACGAATCTTGAAACTGAGACAGCCTTGGACTATACCCAGTTGGGTCTGCCACCTGTTTTATCTGACACAACCGTTCTTCTGACCCTCCGAATTCGTCTTCCTCTTTCTGCCTATTTTCGCCTTTTGAGTTTATCTCACTCTCCTCCTGCAATCTACCTGGTGGTGTTTCACCTTCGCTTCTGCACGCTAATTGCAACTGTGTCAGTTCTTCACTATGTTTCCTACTTATTTCTAATTGTGCCTCTTCAAACTGTAATGGTGATTGTATCTCATCCTGATCGGCATAAACCTCTCGCTGCGTACTGTCAGAACCTGTCTCGCCTCTTGTACTGATCTTTTCTGTATCTGCACTAATCGTATTCTTTCTGACCACTACCTCTTTGATTCGCTCACATGGCAACACGTCCCTACGCTCAGTAGTATCACTCTCTATTGCAAATACTTGTACCTCCAAATTATTATCTTTTTCTTTCACTGCGTCACCTACTTGCTTCAACGCACCCAGATTCTTCTCCTCCTCATCTAACCGATTATTAACTGCGGGCAGACGCTCATCGATAACTGTGTGGAGCTTCCTCATTGCCTCTTTATTTCCCTTATCCATTACCTCCAATCTTTCCTTATTTTCCCTATCTCTCTCCTTATTATCTCTATTGATTGCTTCTAATCTTTCGTTATTTGCTTCCAATCCTTTCTTAGTCTCCCTACTCATTGCTTCTAACCTTTCGTTAGTTGCTTCAAATTTTTCATTAGTTGCATCAAATCCTTTCTTCATCGCTTCAAAAAACTGCCGTATCACATCGTTATTTGCTACTGTCGACGCGCTCACCTCGTTCGCCCGAGAAACCGTAGCTTCGCTAAGGGTAGCTGCACTTTCACTCTCTACCTGACCGAGTCCCTGCTCGCCCGCGTCGTTCGGAAAGGCCCCGGATAGTGAACAAAGCCCACTGCACAAAGGCTCCCCTTGCAGAGGTCCACTGAACAATACAGCCTCTTCGGAGTGCCTGCCGTCCCCTCTCATTAACTCACGGTCAACACCTACTTCCCGCTGCACTGCTACATTCACGCCAGAATCGTTATTCTCCATGGTGACTATACTTTTAGCCTGCGACCTAGTTACTACGGACATTACGCAAAAAAATTATGAAACGATCTTCTAGCCTTGTGCGATACTGCAATTAATTACATAAAATAAAATAAAAGATCCTCACCAATCCAGAAAGAAATTGCAAACAGAAAAAACTTTACTTCTTAGCGCTATCACAATATATTCCATCAAAAAATAAAAAAAAATTTAACAGCAAACCCTAACAACAAAATATCCTAACAAAATCTATCCTGGCAACAAAATTATCGTGACAAAAACGGAATCCTGACAACAAAATTATCGTGACAAAAACGGAATCCTGGCAACAAAATATCCTAACCAATACAATAATCCTGGCATCAAATTAAATATCCTAACAAAAGGAATCCTGGCAACAAAATTATCGTGACAAAAACGGAATCCTGGCAGGGTCGAAATTATGAGAGGCACCCACTTGCCTTTCTCATACTGTGGCATCAAGCAGTCAGGCCTGCAAGATGGGTGGTTTGCCAAGCGAGTGGATTAGCAACATGAATTCTCGTATCTTACGATTTTGTTACAAATTATCCTCCTGCATTTTCAATACGCAACGGAAACACGCATCTGACTATAGAACTCTGTCTGCACACTACGCACTGGCAATACCACACTTACTTTTTGTCTTTGATTTAACGGCTTTTATACAAATTCGGGACATTATGATAACATACAATTTAATGAAATAGGCCACTAATCTCTTTCTTTTCACTATTTGATTTATTCATTAGCACACAAATTCTACAACCTACGACAATATCATAAGAGAATTTCCATACTACGGTCTCGTAATCTATCTACCACAACTGTGCACTCCCTGGATCGGATGGTGGATCTTTTATTATACCTCACACTTCGCCTCTCACAATCATTCTCCAGAAACATTCCTCCAGATCGAGCGATGCAGAAGGAACAGGCATACCCACAAAATCTTCCGAAACTACCTTGCTACTCCCATGCAAAACACACATATTCAAATTACAAGACATACCCAATACAACAATCTGAAATAATACACAAGAACCGTTACAACTTCATCATTTTCCGCTTTCCCACTTCAATCAATATTTAACCCAGTTTCACTCGACACTGCCCCAATTTGTAATTCCAGCTTCCTACTGTGAACTCTGGAGATAAACGCTCGTCTTCCTGTGCAATGCAAGCCAAGTGGCGTTGCTGGAAAAACGGCCGACTCACCTTGATTTTCTCTCAGAGTTTAAATTCAGCGTCACACGGAATGATATTTCTTAAATACTTCAATTTATGATACACACGCAATTCTTAAATATATCAGCTTATTGTACACACGCTATTAATTCTCAAATATTTCAGCTTATGGTACACACGATATTAATTCTTAAATATTTCAGCTTATTGTACCCACGCTATTAATTCTCAAATATTTCAGCTTATGGTACACACGATATTAATTCTTAAATATTTCAGCTTATTGTACCCACGCTAGTATCTCAACTTATAACTACACGTGGTCCCTTTGTGACCGTTGGTTTACTATAATCCCTTTAAAATTACCTGCCTCACTTTGTAATTTTCCCCACAAAAGATCCTAGGAAAGAGAAATGATTAGTTCTAACTACTCTTAAGTATTCCACATCCATACCATGCCTCCACGCTTTCATTACGGAGCACAACAAAAAACAGGTCTTCACAGCAGAAGGTTCAGCGCCAGAGTGCCGAGTCTGAAACATGGCCGTCTTTTCGTTCTCTCGCACCTCTCTCGAAGTGGGAGAAGCACCTTGCTACCTTATTGGTCGGCCACATTTCAAACGCTCAAAAGCTCTGGTAACTTCCATCTCTTTGGTCTCACCAAAGGTACCCAAAGGATCGACTCAAAGATGCTCATATCGATTCACTATCTGTGGTTAGCAGACGACCATACATTCATTCATTTACACCACACAGATCTCACCAAACTGGATGTAGGGATTTATGTTGAGGAAGTGCACATGTGATCAATTAAATAAATAAATTGTCATTCTTTCCCACACTGGTATCCGGCTTCGCTGTATTAATTGAAATTATTGAGTTACTTTTACACAAAAAATGTGTTGTTCTGACAAGAATTTCGTACCTATTCTCAATGTTGGGCGGTACTGTACCCTTTCAGTGTTGTCGTTTTACGGTATTGTAAAGTCATCAGAAGACGAAAACCACAATTGAAAAATGAGTTAGACATCTGCATGCAGCGGAAAATGGCAATTAAGTCTAAATTGTTAAAAGTGTGAGGTCCTGTACATGAGTTCTGAGAGGAATCCTTCAAATTTCGTTGACACGATAAATCACTCTACTAAATAGCTACGTATAACAAATACGAACAACTTAAACTGGAACGGGCACATAGACAATGACGCGGAGAAGGCGAATCAAAGACTGCGTTTTAGTGGTTGAACTCTTAGAAAATGTAGCAAATACAATAGAAAGACTGCCTACAGTACGCTTGGCCTTCTTCTGCTAGAGTACTATTGTGCGGTATGGGATCCTTACCCGACAGGAGTGACACAGGACAACGAAAAAACAAATAATTGCAGTTCGTTTTGTACTATCGCAAAATAGGTGTGAGAGAGTCACGGATATGATAAGCGAGTTGGGGTAGCAGTACTTAAACCAAAGTCATTTTTCGATGCGGGGAGATATTTCCACAAAATTTCAGTTTCCAATTTTCTCCTCCAAATGCGAAAACATATTTTTGACGCACTCTGTATAAGGATAAACGATCATCGCAATAAAATAAGAGAAATCAGCGCTCGCACATAGAGATTTAAATGTTTTGCCCGCACTGTTCGGGGGTGGAACGGTAGAGAATAGAGTGAAAGTGTTACGATGAACCCTCTGCCTGACACTTAAATATGAATTACAGAGTAGCCACGTAGATGTAGACGTACAAGACGAAACGAGCGAACGATGAAATTACTTTTTTAACAAAATGTGCTATGATTATGGGTTTTAGAGCTCTAAATCGTAATGTTATAACAAACAATCCATTTTATTCGTCATTTTTCTTACAATTAATTTTTAGACGTTTTGATGATGTAATGGGTGTGCGATAATTAATCGTAAAAACTGTCACGGGTGCAAGTACTCGACGGTAAAAGGAAAAACGTTTCGGTGAACATGCGTCAGTGAACAACCCGTTTGCACCATAACAGTTGCCACAGACTTTATATGAAATACAGGTGCGTCAAAAAAATGTATACACACTTTGAAGCGTCATAGAAAATTTATTTACCGATCTACAATGTTAAATTTCTGGAAATGGAAAGATTAAAACCCAATTGGAAAAATAAATGTTCTTTGCAAATGTGATTAATGTTCAAACTGGTGGCCTTCAGCATCAATACATTTCTGAATACGAGTCACCACTGATTTCGTACATCGTACCAAAGTGTCCAATGAGATTTCTACGCACACCGCGTGAATCTCATTCCAAAGTGTGTCCAGGTTACGTGGTTTACGTTTGTACACCTTATCTTTTACTGTGCCCCATAAGAAGAAATCCAGCGGTCTGAGGTCTGGAGAGAGTGCAGGAAACTCGATTACTCCCCTGCGTCCTATCCACTGGCCCTATGATAGTGCGGAGGGGTGCCATCTTGTTGGAAATAAAACTCATCATTACCGTACAATGCACGAATGACAGGGAATATGGAGTCAGCAAGCATTGTTAGGTACATTTCTCCAGTAACAGTACCTTCAAAGCGGAAAGGCCCGTAAGTCTCCTTGCAGACAAACCACGCCACACATTTACACCAGGCAAATTCACAGCCTTTTCAACTGTAATGTGAGGATTATCTTCATCCCAGTACACACAATTGTGCCTATTGACAGTTCCATTGAGTTTGAATTGGGCTTCATCCGACCAAATTATGCTACCCATAAATCCTGGTTCACGCCTCACCATCTCTTGAACCCATTCACAAAATTCTAACCTTCGATCTGGATCGTCGTCACTTAGCTGTTGCACCAGCCTTGGAATGTACACACGAAACTTGCATTTCTTCAGAATGCGTAGCACACTACTAGCACTTACATTACTCTCACGTGCCGCTTGCCTTGAAGATTTTTGAGGCGAACGCTGAAACAGTTCCAAGACCGCAGTTGTGGAAGCATCACTTGTAGCTGTACGAGGTCGCCCTGATCGACCTTTATGCACATCATACACTGTTCCATGAATTTCGTATTTGTCTCGTAGACGTGTAATTGTTTACCTTGAAGGTGGTTCTGTACCATACTCAATTCTCCACTGTCTTCGAACCGCAGCTACATTCTCAAACTTCCAAAACCACTCAATTATCTGCTTCCGCACTTCAAAGATCAAACGCACGTCCGCCATGTTGCAGTTACTTCCTTGCCACTGCTGCCACCTGTTGAAGAAATATAACATTACTTTCTCACAGATATTTAACCTTGTAGAACGGGAAATAAATTGTCTATCATAGTTCAAAGTATGTATACATTTTTTGACGCACCCTGTATTGTCGTAGTTAGTACAAATGTATTCAGAACAACCTTTAAATTAAGTACCTATCCAACTGGACTCAAATTTCACCAATGGCCTACCATAACAAGAAATAAAATACTATTCCTGCACGGTACATGGTACAGTTGTAACGTCCCCTTTTAACAATTTTTTACAACTGTGCTTAACCTGACACACAATATTTTTTTTTTAGCGCAACGGAATCTGACTTTCAACACACAATATTTTGTTAGCGCAACGCAATCTGACTTTCAAAATTCTCTACAAGAGAATGGCCCTGACTAACATTAACCTATACGTCTCACAAATCACTTACCTCACCAAAATCTTCGCTGCTCAAGCTACTGCAATACAGCGAGCGCCACTACTGCCAGCTAAATAAAAGATTCAAACTATGGAAGGCACTAACTACTGATAGGGATAGTTAGCAAATGAAAGATATTAATAGAGAACAAACAATGTATTTACCTTGATATCATGACAAATTACAAAACTGCGCCATCTCTCTCCCCACATCCACCACTGCTGGCGGCACACCTCCAACTGCCCAGCGCTACGCTGTTCACAGCCAGCTGCCTAACACTACAATGGTTGAGTATTACAACAATGCAAAGCAGCTACAGACTGCACATGGCACAGCCGGTGATTTTCATACTGAGGTGGCGTTACCAATAAAAAAACCTAAACAGCCTACTTACATAGCCCCCATGCTCCCCACAAAAAATTTTACAAATTGGGTTGTGCAGTGGGCAATACATATTTGTTAAAATTTTTCATAATCGTAATTACAATAACAAAGAAATCAAATGCACACACTTATTGATACAATGTTGGTCAAAAGCTAAAATTTTCTTACAGTCCATAAAGACAGTCCTGATCATTCATCACATTGCCGTGTTTTTCTCAAAGTCTGAGCAGTAAAAGAAAATGCACCCGGAAGTAGTGGATTTCCATGCAGTCTTGAAGAAGTAGTGTTGTCCTTCCCACGGAAAGACAGTGCTGACTCTTGACATGCTGACAGGTAATGGGCCACAACAGAGCAAACCCACAGCGGAGTCAGTCGAAGTTTTGAAGAGTATTGATGGGTAGGTCATCACAGAGCAGACCCACTGTAGTCCAGGTAGAGATTACGGTGTTGGTGGGCCACCAGAGGTGCAGACCCACTGCAGTCCTTGTAGAAATAATGGTATTGGTGAGTCATCAAAGGTGCAGACCCACTGCAGTCCTTGTAGAGATAATGGTACTGGTGAGTCAGCAAAGACGCAGACCCACTGTAGTCCTTGTAGAGACGGCCAGCAGCCATCTGTTGCGACTGTGCAGGTGCACAATCACCATCGAAGAGTCTTGCGGATAATGTAACAAGTCCATAACCACCACTTGTGCACTCACAAAGTTTTTGGAATTGTCCTCAGAACCAGCAATGCTGTTATCCAGTCCCTTGCTGAATTATTAACACACGTGCAAACACTAACAGTCCCTACTTCTCACATATTGTCCATATACTATGACCAATAGAAACGTGTGCAGTGAAATGTAACTTACAAGTTACTTAATTTGATGACCTGGTGTCAATTACAATTTTATAACATAAGAACACAATAACAAAGGTACAAAACACATCATTCAAGAACATAACAATACAAATAACAGTTGCGGTAATAGGGGCTTTACAAAAGAATAGAAATAAACATATACATCAGTGTTACAGGAATTATGACATAATTTCATACATAAAAGATCAGAATAACTTTTGAAACATCAACTTCACACCTAAGCATTAACACAGAACAGATAAATGTCTAATCATCTTTACAAAGTAAATAACATATTATCAATGCAAATTATATTTGAGGATCACAGTATTCCTCATCATAGTGAATGTAGCTTAGTATTAGAAGAAGAAAAAATTCTATGAAACTACACAAAGACAGGAAGAAAACAAATACACAAGGGTACACAAACACATAGTGGGATAACACAATGGAAAGGACAGGGTTCGTTTTCAGTGTAACTTTTGGTACTGCAGTCCAACCCAAAACTTCATTCCATAGATCTTTCGTCTTATTTCCACATTTGTTTCCACCAAAAAAATCCTATTCAAGCATGCTTTCTGTATATATATATGTTCACATATTTCTTACCTCATTATTTATTTTCCATTATCTTACTTCATCATTTATTTCCAAGAAAATCCTACCTAAACCTGTTGTCCCTAAACCCTACTTTTTTTTGGTTCATATCCTATTTCAAAATACTGTTTTGGCCAAACCATTTTCTTATAGATTTTCAATGTATTTCTTCCAATTCATCATAGTTAGTTTCTTATATAGTCTACCCCCTCTTAAGCTAACTTAAATCTACTGAGCTCAGATATATATACCAAGGGACGAGGCAATGCAGCATCACATAAAACAATTAATATAAACAGCAATAAAAAAATGCAGATTTGCGAAGCAAGCAGCATTAAGAAATTAGCAAAGCAATTGTAATATTACAACTAATCTAAGGCGATGTGCAGCAAACAATAAAAATTTAAAAATAAATCATTAGTAAAACTGGCTTAACAGAATAATACAAAATCAAATTCAATAACACTATGCCTGGCAAACAGCAGCAACTTATACCTAAATATGACATAGCTCAAGCAGAAAAAATAGTACACTAAAGATAACAATGCAGATAAGGGAAATTTATAATCACATCTTAATGTCTAAGTAATTAAAGTGGTGCACCACAAAAACTAATTCTACAAAAAATTACTCAGTAGTTGAAAAGAAAATTATGTATGCAGTTCCTGGTATTAGTCCCTTCTTATTGTTCTTTCCATTCCAAGAGCTCCTTTTTCGAAGAATGTGGATTACAAAATTATTATTTAATAGATCTGCAGACAGAAAATATTTATATTAGTACATCTATAAAATTTTATTTTAACCAGTGCTGCAGTGCAGCTAGAAACTAGATATTAAACAAAATGGGCAAAGCAAGGCGTGAAACGTCATTCACTAGCCATATGGCATTTATCTCAATTAGCACGACAATAGCCGTGAAATGTTGCGATGCTTTCTACAAAGGAACGTCAATAGCGATTATAATGGCCTCTTTTTTCTTCTACCTGTGCCGCTGGAAGGCTAATGGTTTTTTTTTGTTCGGGCGGCTGTCGCCCAGGTGTCTGACACAGCTGTGTGCCCACGACGTATTACGTGCAGGTGGTCACTTAACTTTCGTACGGAAATATTTACGACAGCAGTTTCCGCTACAATGGCAGTCTTAAATAAAAATATTTCACAGGTCAAGAATTAGCGTTGCAAACCTGTAAAAACAAAATCCCATGAATATAACAGTGTCCAAAAAATTTTCGTCGGCATTGTGATACATTCACGCATTTACACACATTTCATAATTCTAAAAGTACGATTCTCGGTTTCCAACATACGTCTTCACAAGGCAGAGTTCCTAACCGCTACTCATTACTCCTTACCTTATTACACATATACAAATTCGTCGACGCTTCTTCAATACTTCATCATTAGATACATAGCATAATCAAATTCTTCATATAACATTAGCTTATTAATCATAAACATACCTCAACAACATAATACACATCGTCGTCGTAAATATAACATCATAACACCTCAGTCAACTCTCAAAATCGTCGTAGCTTCCTCCAATAGTTTCAAAACCTAAAAAAAATTCTCTGCTCATTTCAAAAGTGTCATCTGCCTCAAACGTACTTTAAAATCATGATTCCATACCAAACACATCATTCAAAGCTCACATTGTATCACAATGGTTCCGAAAAAATATGAACAGTTTACAAAGTACAGACAAAATACAATTTCATACGTATGAAGTTATTCAACTGTGTAATTACGTAAACATCTGTCACTGATGCAGTAAAATAAATGTTTGTCTCTCTCAGTTAAATGATCTGATAGCTGTGTAATACTGTGTTGGAGAAATATGGTACCGATGTGTAAAGTTGTATAAGCAAATACCATATTAGCTAGGGTTCCTTGTGGTTGCCACACACATGGTACACAAAGTAAGCATGTACCCCCCTGAGGATTAATGTAATTATACCCTCAGGTGTTACAGATTACAGCAATGGAATGAAATGTATCACGGAAAACCTTCTTTGTAATTAAAAAATCTTTAAAAGTAAGTGTTTTAAGTATAAGATTAATCACTCAAATGCGTGTACTGTAGCGCTAAACTGTGCGTCTTGTCGCAACATAATCTCTGTGGAAGTGTCGTAGTTATCGTCCTCCGAAAGCTAAGTTCTGCAGAAGTCAATGTACTTACCTCATGCTAAACAAAAGTGAAATGCTTTGCGTATAGATATCTTAGTTATTACGCTTATTGTTGTGATGAAGAAAGTACTGTACTGTAACGTATTGTTGTGCCACGAAAAAGGCTGTCTCATTGTTGCCATACCACAAAAGTTACTACTAAAACATGTTTTTCTTTCCTGAAGAATTCAGAAAACTGTGCAGATATAAAACAGATACACCGCAAAAGCAACAAGATGAATTGTGTCACACATTAGTAGCGTCGTGATAAAATCGTGTAGCTGTCACATAAACTAACCACTGTGTCGTCTGGTATCTCACAGAAAGTACTTTAAATCCAGAATGTATTTTCAAGTAAACCAAAATGTTGCATTAAAAAAAAAAGCAGATTATCTTTCAATAAACGGTTTTACGTGTGAAATGTGGTGTAAACCTTTACTCTTCCTAGTGCAGAGTTTGAACAATGCAATTATCATGCGGTATACGTCGTTAAAGAATACTGGAATTTTTCTCAAGGTTAGCGTCTATGTTATTTTTCTCTGAGCCAGCCGGCGCACGCGGCTCCCTGCGGTGCGAGTCATTGTCTGTTCCCTTGTTGGCGCGCGTCGTTATTGGGATTAGGAGACCTAGCTTCTACAAATTCACGTTGTCGAAAGTACCCTGCTCTGTTTAAATCCCGCCAGTTTTGATGCAATTCAGGTCTGTCGTTACGAATATATCGTCCTACGTCATGTCGGTAGTTTACATAGTTTCTTGTTTGTCGGTCATGTGGTGGAGAATTTCTCCCTGAATCGTAACTGTGCGCCGAACTGTTGCGTCTGAAGTTATTCTGTCTCCTTTTTTTTTTTTTTTTTTTTTTTTTTTGATGAACAGCTTATAGTCAAAATCATCATGTCGGTGAGTAGCATATCGGTCACTGTTACGTCGTGTCGGCGGCTCCGTCTCAAAATTCGGTGCACATTGCCAATTTCTTTCATAATTTCCGAAGTGTCCTGTGTTATTATCTTGTGGGTGTTCCGTATTTCTAAGTCCCTCTTCCCGTGTTGGAGCGTGAGTGTCCTCTGAAATACGTAATTCTTGTATTACCTGTGTCAGCTGATCTTGTACTTCGCGGATTTCTCTTTGGTGTTGCGTATTAATTTGATTCTGATTTTGTTTGAGTTTCCTAATTTGTTCGCTCTCTTCTGTGTCATTAAAGACTACCGGTTTTGTGTCATTCAGATTATCATCTACTTTTGTAGGTAAGTTAATGAACTGATCTGAAAGTTCGCCTACTTTCTCCGATAGTGAACACATTTCCTCAGTGTGTTTTTCTGAACCAAGTTTCAGAGTGTCCATTTGTGTTGAAATCGAATCTACTGTGTCCTTCAAGTTTTCCTGAGTTTTTGCAAGTTGCATAACCGAATCGGTAGATGCAACTGAGTCAAATTTAGCTTGCAAGGTCTCATGATTTTCATGAACAGTAGTTTGCAGTTCTTTTATGGCTGCTTCGTGATTCTGTAGTGCATTTTCATGACGCGAAAAAATAGGTTGGAAATGCTCACAAATTTGTGTTTTTACGTCATTACAGACTTTTTGACATTTCGATTCAATGTGATGTAACTCATTAGTTAAATCCTCACGTGTTTGTTCAAGTGTGGTGTCTAACTTTTTGAGATTTTGTTCCACTGTGTCTAACTTTCGAAGATTTTGTTCCATTGTGTCTAACTTTTGAAGCTTTTGTTGTGTTTGTCCCATTTGTTGTATTAATTGTAATAACAATGCACTGGTGTCTGGAACATGTTCCTCAGTGCTTTTCGGCAGTGAATTTGCACCGGAAACATTCACATTTTGACAAGCAGAAAATGTGTCTTGACTTATTTGAGAAAACGGTGAGGATCCAAAACCTGAATCTACAGTATTTGCGAGATCGTGTCGCGTCATTTCGGATTCCTGAGCCGAGCTATTGCCGACCGATCGATCGATAATGCTTCCCTCTTCACTAATTGTTTCACTGTCCACGCCATTGTTTGAAACCCGCTCCATTTCCCTATGCACAATTACCAAATTACTACTATTAACATTAGTTAATTCATTATTCTGCGGCGCTAACATATTGCTTTCGTCTTCACTGTCATTTCTCAATTTACTTTGGAGCCTAGTGTTACGTTTTTCACACGCCATTATTGTCACAGTATTTCACACGACAACACAGAAAAACTCAATTTGAAGAGCAAAAATAAGAGAACACATTAACATAACACTGAAAATAATATCTAGTTAATTGCAGCTGCGAAATACTTGGTGCAAATCTACATGCATACCACAACTGTTTTACTGTACAACAATGAAAGACTGCAACTACAAAGGAGATTCTCTCTACAATTACGCGCTAGCAATAAACAAAAGCTACACTAATTACACAAACTATAAGAAAAAATCAGAAGATTCCAGTGAGGTATCCTCGGCTAAGGGTCGACATATGTAACGTCCCCTTTTAACAATTTTTTACATGACTGTGCTTAACCTGACACACAATATTTTTTTTTAGCGCAACGGAATCTGACTTTCAACACACAATATTTTGTTAGCGCAACGCAATCTGACTTTCAAAATTCTCTACAAGAGAATGGCCCTGACTAACATTAACCTATACGTCTCACAAATCACTTACCTCACCAAAATCTTCGCTGCTCAAGCTACTGCAATACAGCGAGCGCCACTACTGCCAGCTAAATAAAAGATTCAAACTATGGAAGGCACTAACTACTGATAGGGATAGTTAGCAAATGAAAGATATTAATAGAGAACAAACAATGTATTTACCTTGATATCATGACAAATTACAAAACTGCGCCATCTCTCTCCCCACATCCACCACTGCTGGCGGCACACCTCCAACTGCCCAGCGCTACGCTGTTCACAGCCAGCTGCCTAACACTACAATGGTTGAGTATTACAACAATGCAAAGCAGCTACAGACTGCACACGGCACAGCCGGTGATTTTCATACTGAGGTGGCGTTACCAATAAAAAAACCTAAACAGCCAACTTACACAGTTAACTGTACACACTTACCTATTAAAGTCAAATAAAAGTGTGGGAGTGTAGGACCAGCAAGTACTTCCACGTCCCACCTGCTCTCCATCTCTCCACTCTCCCCACCCTCTCCCAAGGTGGCTTCCGCCAGCTCCCCCTCCCTGATGATGCCCTCCTCCCCTCCATCTTCCCCTCCTACCAACTTTGATCCTACCTCCCTCTTCCCGTGTTTGTTCCTATGGGCATCCTCTCTCCCTTCTATCCCCCTTCCCTCCCTCCTCTCTTTCTCCCCACTCCTCCCCCGGGCTTGCCCCACCCCCATTTCTCCACTCCTCTCCCATTGGCATCTTGCTCACCCCTATCCCTCCCCCTCCCCCTTCCTCCCCTCTCGGCAGGTCCCTGGACTCGCACACGTTACGTGGACATTCGCGTGCCCGAGATCATCACCATCCGTTTCTCGTGTGTGTGCCATCGTGTTTGTGTTTAATGTTCGCCGTCACGCTCCATCGTTCACATGTGCCATCGCCATCATCAGTGTTTGTGCGTCGTGTCGACCGTTTGTAGTGTGGATTATCGTCGAGTGTGAACGGCTCTGTGTTTTTGTATTCGGTGTCTACTGTTTTTTACCCGCCATTATGTCAATTATGTGTATTCTTTATGTTTTCTCATTGTCTACTCTAAGGCTGAAGAGCAGCGTAGAATGCTGCTGCCAGCCTACCTGTTGTACAGGTGTTAAAATTACAATAAAGGAAAAAAAAAGACCAGCAACCATGAAGCCCTCCTCGACAGCACGACAAGGAAGTGATTAATGACGCTGCTACTGGTCCTATGCTCCCATGTGTTTGGTTCATGATGATATGCTCCGCACATCTTGACTGACTGACTCGACAGCCACAGATTTCTGTCTCTTTAATTATTTGGTGAAGAGAAATTTGTTAACATAGAGTATAGATTTAAGTGTTAAGAAGTGTTTTCTGAAGGTATTTGTCTGGAATGGACCCGTGTATGGAAGTGCATGACCGATAAACAGTTTAGATAGAAAGAAAATAGAAGCTTTCGGAGTGTGGTGCTACAGAAGAATACTGAAGATTATATGGGTCGATCAAGTAACTAATGAGGAAGTACTGGACAGAATTGGGGAGACAAGGAATTTGCGGCACAACTCGACTGGAAGAAGGCATCGGTTGAGGACACATTCTGAGCAGTCAAGAGATCACCAATGTAGTACTGGAGGGGCGTGGGGGGGGGGGGGTAAAAATTGTAGGGGGAGGCCAAGACATGAATACAGTAAGCATATTCAGAAAGATGTAGATTGTAGTAGTTATTCGGCGAGGAGGCTCGCACGGGATAGAGTAGCTTGGAGAGCTACATTAAACCAGTCTTCGGACTGAAGACCGTAACAACAACAACAAAAAATAATTATTTGGTGACACCTGAAGATGCATCTTTAGGCTCCGAAGCCGGTTGTGCTATAAATCAGAAATTACTGACTCTGAAGCGAACCTTTTGTTCTGTTTATATCTATCTTAGGCCATGTTGGCCCATTAGATGTCGTCTTACAGCAGTAGACGCAAGGAGGAAAACGTCAAGCACTCTTGGAAACCAACTCCATCAAGTTTTCATGAAGAATGTCTGGTCAAATAAGATGATCTTCTGGTACTCCTAATCATATTTTCCATGAGAAGCATTACTCATTTGCTGACTCGTGAGCATCATGTGAGTTTACGTTCGGTTGGAGGCCAAATAACTTGGGACTTCGCTGAATAGTTTACATTTCGAGTATGTTTTTACTAACTAGGACAATATTTCGTACTTAAGCTATAACGGCATAACTGCTTCTATTTTCCTCTAACTGATTCCTATTGCTGTTAGTGTTCAGTTAATACTTTTAAAGGCACATTTGCACACTGAGCGGTGATTTAGGAAAAAGTCGTAGTTATAAGTTGAAAAATAAAGATACATTAAAAAACCACAGATGAAATCCACGGCTATGCAAGCATTGCCTGCAGCCTCTGGAAAACAGAGGAAGAATTACGATCGTCGGATGACGAAAGTAAAGGTTACTTTTTGGTTGGATAGGTTCTGTACAGATCGGACGTGTGTGGCACACCGCCGTTAACATTGTATTGGCTCTGAGCACTATGGGACTTAACATCCACGGTCATCGGTCCCCTAGAACTTAGAACTACTTAAACCTAACTAACCTAAGGACAGCACACAACACCCAGTCATCACGAGGCAGTAACATTGTATTATTTCAATATTTTATTCGCGAGTTGGAATCACCGGCACTCGTAGTCACATGATGTAAGTGTATTTTTAAACTATGTTTCTGTTTCAGAATATAATTGTACTAATCCATGTATGTTTTATTTTTTGTCACTAGTTATTTGTTAGGTTGCTGAGTGTCTTGGCTTGACAAAGAAAGGATCCGTAAATCGAAAAGATGGTCGTCCAGCACGAACCATCGACGCCTTCGGGTGCTGATCTGAAATACAAAGTCCGATACAAAAGATAAAAGGCGAATCTGCAAGAGCGCGGTGATAATTAACATAACGGACAAAGATGCCTTGCCAAACCACATAAAAAAGCAAAGTTTGTAAAATATTATACATAGTTAATATTGCGCACTGTTATCTCTCTTCTGTGTGTGTAAAGTTCAGATACGAACAAGACCATTTATAGTTATATACTGTTCTATGAAAAGTTAATATTGTTATATTCCAGCTATGCATCCTATTCTACAGGGGCCTACAAGCAAACAAACATGTCATTTTTTACACTTCAACTCGTCTGAACGAGTTTGCGGGAAAAAACCAGAAATATCACGCACGAAGTAAATATATATACGTTATTTACACAAGTAGATGAATTGTGTATTAATATTAGAGAGTAAGTGTTGGTGTGATGATAAATGTCCCTGGTATTGTGAGTATGCAGTGTTCCAAAGTACCAATAAAGCGAGGAAGCCGTCCATCTCTAATAATTTTAAAGACCGTTCTATAAACTTCAGTTTTGTGATGTCTGCAGACTAATGAAGTAGTAA
Organism: Schistocerca nitens; assembly: GCF_023898315.1. Taxonomy (NCBI): domain Eukaryota; kingdom Metazoa; phylum Arthropoda; class Insecta; order Orthoptera; family Acrididae; genus Schistocerca; species Schistocerca nitens. Next base: position 145,163,877 of record NC_064622.1, on the reverse strand, counting down.
AACTAGCATCTTTTATGTAAATCACTATGTCAACACCAGTGGCGCATACAGAAAAAAACCAAGGAGGCGGCGCTAAAGATATCTTGAGTTACCTTAATCAAGTCACACGCAAAATTTAAGAAAGTATTATTTAAACTGATTATACACATATACAAGACAATACCATCTTATGATATAAAAAAGTTACAATTGTGGTTATCTTCCTTAAATGATGAATTCTATGCGCCTACTGGCGGACGCGGCACGGGTGACAATGTGGGAGGCCCCGCAAGGGGTGGGGGCGCCCCCCCCCACCCAATATGTATCCGCCACCGGTCAACACACTTCTTTACGTGAAAAATTATGTAAAGTTCATCCACTGAAATGGTCATTTATAATCCACATGAAATATTGATCTGCTAAGTTACTGCTAGAGAATTGCAAAAGAGGTAAATTCAAAGCTGACATGAACGCATGTGACACATTTTAAATGTTTATCCTCGGGGAATTCTGTGTTGATAAATGCCGTAAACACCTGATGATGTGATTGGATAGACGTGTTTTCAGCTGCTCCCTAGCTGGGATGACTGCTGCAATATATTTGGTGCCACGCTTCGTCGTCTCGTTGATCGCTTGTCTGGAGTGAATACAGCGATGCTAAATTCCATAAATCACATGGAGCGATTCTAGAACCTAATAATACTGCGACATCTGCTCCGAAGGATCACACTGTCAAAACACACTAAAAAAATCAATTTTCACTGCTTCACCGTAAAACGTAATAATACGCAACCGACCGCCAATCATAGAAAACACCACTCAATATTAATATGGATACTGATGACCTGCAGCCGTCTAGAATGAAATTAGAATTATATTAATACCGTCAGCTGCTCACGGGCGTTGATATACATCAACTGGGACAGGTAAAAATGTATGCCCCGACCGGGACTCGAACCCGGGATCTCCTGCTTACATGGCACACAAGCTATCCATCTTTTTTTTTTTTTTTTTTTTTTTTTTATAGATCGTTGTGTTGAGTCGTTGCGGACCTCACGTGACATCCGTTAAAATTCGTTTTGTTGATCGTTCCACTCAGTTTTTTTTATTACAGAGGCCAACCAGCTCTCTGACAGAACACGCTGAGCTACCGTGCCGGCCCAAGTGTTGCTGCAATAATCCATCTGAGCCACCGAGGGCACAGAGGATAGTGCGACTGCAGGGACTATCTCGCGCACGCCTCCCGCGAGACTCATTCTCCCCTTGTATATCCACACACTACGTCCGTACTGTCCCACCCCAACACACTCATTACTCGTGGAAGACATTCTTTCCAAGTCCCGTAAGAGTTCTTTCGGACATTCTAATTTCATTCTACACGGCTGCAGGTCATCAACCATATCCATATAAATATATAGTTCTGGCAATACCGGCCATGACCTTCTCCTTCTGTGTGGATGCGCACATATTCCCCGAACTATTACGGGACTTGGAAAGAATGTCTTCCACGAGTAATGAGTGTGTTGGGGTTGGACACTACGGACGTGGTGTGTGTATATACAACGTGAGAATGTGAGTCTCGCGGGAGTACCTGCACTCGCACTATCCTCTGTGCCCTCGGTGGTTCAGACGCCGACACGGTAGCTCAGCGTGCTCGGTCAGAGGGCCGATTGTCCTTTGTAATAAAAAAACTGAGTAAAGGAATTAACGATCAACTTGAACGGACGCCGTGTGACGTCCGCACAGACCAAACGCAACGAACTATCCCGAACAAAACGAAAAAAAAAAGATGGATAGAGCGTCTGCCATGTAAGCAGGAGATTCCCGGTTCGAGTCCCGGTCGGGGCACACATTTTCACCTGTCCCCGTTGATATATATCAACGCCCGTGAGCAGCTGACGGTATTTATACAATTCTAATTTCACTCAATATTAACGCTGGGCAGCTGACTAACATATACTTTATTACACAAATCGCCCATTTGTTTCTACTTCTCATATAGTATTTGACGCTCTGTCCGTAGATACAGTACCGATTATGACTGCGTCGAACCATGCAGTATGGTTAACTACACTAACGAGAATAATTTACGTACTTGTCTGGGCAGCATAGCACAGGTCAGAGTCTCTTTCCAAAAACAAAGTACGCTCATATATGTGGTTCTGTGTACTCTGGGATGATTTGCGGCATTACTCCAGTTTACCACCGGCTGTCTAACGTGTTCTGAGGCTGTAGTGTGTTCAAAACGTATTGTGTCGTCTTCTACGATGAATCTTTCCCAATCTCTTCTCTCTTCCAAATCTTCTGTCGTCTGCTTCTTTCTCCTCATGGAGGTAAGAAAAGAAGGGAGTTGTCATTATGTGACAAACTTGAAGTTGACGTCTTATGTGGCCCAAACTAATTATGTTCACCGCGCTGATACCTCCATTGTTCACCGCGGTGCATGGCATTTCCCCGCGATGTCACTCTGACGTTCTCGCGTCCAGCTTCGAACGTTGGGGATAACTATCGACTTCGTGGTCGTGTCCTAAATAGCGGTGCTTTGATTGTGTGGGGACAGAATTGTTCCGTCAAAACTGCCAGCCTGCGTCGTTTTTGTGTGTATTAATCGTTCCGATTGTAATCCAAAGTTTAGAGAAACTGCTTTTCATTCGTAAGTGGGGCTACATTTTATTTTGTATGCATGAATTATGGTTGTGCTGTTCACAATTATTGTAACGGTTTCATTTCTGTCATTTGACTTTAGATTTCTATCAATTCAACGCGCAAAGTTCTCTGGGTGGACGCTGTGAGAAGGAAAGACTGAGAACCAACCAAATATAACAAAATATATTCAAAGCGTTTTCGAGAAGAGGATATAGAGCGAACATCAGTTTCGGCAGTGCATGTTAGGGAAAATGCTGGCCGTCGATTTTGCCTAACGGATTTTCTTGTCTCCCACAAACCAGCTATGTTTTCCTATGTCACTATCCTCTAAAGTTTTATTTTTTTCAGTGTCCGTTCTTTCTCTTCTTTTCTGTGTTTCTCGTTACCTTCTAAACCGCAAATTCTTCGACATCCGGGCCATACTGTATTAACGGTTCCATTCCCGCACAACACACGGCTACGTAACCGCGCTCATTGTTTGTGCACCGTCTCACGCCCTAAACAACTGGAACGTGGGACACACGCTCAATGATACTTCAACTCAATAAAGACAAGGCAATAATAAATCAAACACAAATTCTGGCTTGTAATTTCCAACAGATTTTGTTTAACAATACCTCAGAATAATACACATAATTGCACCGCAGTCTGGAACCGCACGACCGCTATGGTCGCAGGTACGAATCCTGCCTCGGGCATGGATGTGTGTGGTGTCCTTAGGCTAGTTAGGTTTAAGTAGTTCTAAGTTCTAGGGGACTGATGACCTCAGAAGTTAAGTCCCATAGTGCTCAGAGCCATTTGAACCATTTTTTGCATAACTTGAAACATTACTAAACAGACACTACGGGTGTCACAAGCCCACGCAAACAAATATTTTCAAAACCCTCTTTACATAAGTCTTAAGAACCATACAAACAATAAACGGTTTACCGAGAAAAACTCCCACATACGCAGGACACCTTTTAAGACATAACAGAAACAACCTACAATTTCTCTCTCTGAATAAGATATTAAAACCCTAGTATACTAAAAGCCATCTTTCAGGTTTTGCAAAATTTCAGTGACAAGTAATGGCACATCAAAGGTGCGCGGAAACTACAACTCAGGTGTCTGAATGAAAGCTGAAAGGAACGGTGAAGAAGGAAAGACGGACTCCTCGGCGTCACCAGGAGCAAATAATAAAATACTAAACTTAAATTCGCCGAAGAACAGGAGTCTACCAAGCCCCTAGCACTCCGTAGCGGAGAAGCGAGGCAACCGTCCCCCAATTGAAGCAGCTGATCGCCGCCATTTGCAGCGATGAATCCTAGTACTGGGGTTGTGATTTGAAGTATATTAGACGCAACAAGATCAAATTGAAGCACAAATTAAACACATGTTTGTTTAAAAAAGTACTGAGTATTCGAGTTTATTTTAAAAGTATACTTAAATGAATGAAGTTTCCTAGTTTCCGAAATACGTCTGCATAGAGACGCGAAATTTAAGAATGCAAGGCTCTTTCCTGACAAGGTGGAGCGAGTGTATATCGAGTTATTTGCATTAGATAATTACAGTAGCAAACAGTACGATTATTATTTAATTCACGTAATTTTACATACAGTTTATGCGTTGCCAATTGATCTATATGTGTGAAGCAATCAGAATTGTAAAGAAGTATTCGCAGTTCAGTCTATAACTGCACTTGTAAATATTATTGTACAAAGTCAAGACCGACGCTCACCGCTGATGCTGAGTTAAAGTCAAGTATTTAATTGTATTCCTGTCTGCTAACTTTCTAATCACCTAAGATGTTCCAGATACATCCCGTCAAGTATAGTTCATTGATCCTCACGTCAGCCTACGAGATCAACGTGTGCAATAATGGCCACCCCCTTGTAATCAGACAAAAAGTTAAATTGTGTGACTTTGCCGGGTCACCCTTTTTCCATAAGGCCCATAGTTCCGCCTCATACACAACAAAATGGCGACGAGTCTGCAGCTGATTGGTTCGCTGTGATACAAAGATAAAGAGTGTGTTTTTCTTGTCTTCTAACGAACTATACTGTTGGACGGATAGTAGACGAAGGACAGACGAGTGTATGTGTGTGACAGTGGTTTGCGTAGCTCCCATACTGCCTAGTTGAGTTTGCCGTGATTTCATTTGTACAATGGCTACGCCACAATCACCAGATGTACTGTCAGAATTTTACCGCTTGCAGAATCAGCAAACGCAAGCGTTACTGGATGCACTTGGCCAGCTCGTCCAGGGTCAGCGTGCGGTGCAACAAGATGCGTCCGCCAGTGCGCCACCACCATTGCAGCCCCGGCACGCAGTAGCATCGCCGCATCGACCCTTTGATTCTGCATTGGAAAGCTGGACGGAGTGGTCGCGACAATTTGGCTTTCATCTCGCCTCCCACAGGATTCAAGGTAACGAGCGGCAGCCTTTCCTCTTTGCGTGTGTCGGAGTGTCCACATATCATGTGATAGTCAAGTTGTTCCCCCGACGAGAAATAGCTACTTTGTCATACGAAGAGATTCTGTCAGCATTGGATACCTATCACAAACAGACTATTAATGTTGTAGCAAAGAGGTACCAATTTTTCCGGACAAGACGTGCGATGGGACAGACTAATCGGGAGTTGGTGGCAAATTTACAAGGTCTCACTCGCGATTGCGCCTTTGAATGTTAATGTGGCCTCACGTACTCGGATACTACGTGACGCCATTGCACAGAACGTTTCTGATACACGTATCAGGGAACAGATTTTGAAACTTATCGATCCCTCCCCTGCCCAAGTGATCGACATATTGAATCGACAATAGTGTTGCAACGCTCAATGTTTGACCGGTCACGGCTCGCCTGTTGACAGGGGGACCGGGCCGCTCGTGTCCGACCCCACACGACTCGGTTCGGTCTCGTACTCGCCCCATGTCTGTTGTCCGGATTCCGGACACGCGGGTAACCGAGCATGACCGGTCACCGCTGAGCTCGGCCACGTACTCGCCCCATGTCTGTTGTCCGGATTCCGGACACGCGGATAACCGAGCATGACCACTCACCGCTGAGCTCGGCCACGTACTCGCCCCATGTCTGTTGTCCGGATTCCGGACACGCGGATAACCGAGCATGACCGGTCACCGCTGAGCTCGGCCACGTACTCGCCCCATGTCTGTTGTCTGGATTCCGGACACGCGGATAACCGAGCATGACCGGTCACCGCTGAGCTCGACCACGTACTCGCCCCATGTCTGTTGTCCGGATTCCGGACACGCGGATAACCGAGCATGACCGCTCACCGCTGAGCTCGGCCACGTACTCGCCCCATGTCTGTTGTCCGGATTCCGGACACGCGGATAACCGAGCATGACCGGTCACCGCTGAGCTCGGCCACGTACTCGCCCCATGTCTGTTGTCTGGATTCCGGACACGCGGATAACCGAGCATGACCACTCACCGCTGAGCTCGGCCACGTACTCGCCCCATGTCTGTTGTCCGGATTCCGGACACGCGGATAACCGAGCATGACCGGTCACCGCTGAGCTCGGCCACGTACTCGCCCCATGTCTGTTGTCTGGATTCCGGACACGCGGATAACCGAGCATGACCGGTCACCGCTGAGCTCGACCACGTACTCGCCCCATGTCTGTTGTCCGGATTCCGGACACGCGGATAACCGAGCATGACCGCTCACCGCTGAGCTCGGCCACGTACTCGCCCCATGTCTGTTGTCCGGATTCCGGACACGCGGATAACCGAGCATGACCGGTCACCGCTGAGCTCGGCCACGTACTCGCCCCATGTCTGTTGTCTGGATTCCGGACACGCGGATAACCGAGCATGACCGGTCACCGCTGAGCTCGGCCACGTACTCGCCCCATGTCTGTTGTCCGGATTCCGGACACGCGGATAACCGAGCATGACCGGTCACCGCTGAGCTCGGCCACGTACTCGCCCCATGTCTGTTGTCTGGATTCCGGACACGCGGATAACCGAGCATGACCGGTCACCGCTGAGCTCGGCCACGTACTCGCCCCATGTCTGTTGTCCGGATTCCGGACACGCGGATAACCGAGCATGACCGGTCACCGCTGAGCTCGGCCACGTACTCGCCCCATGTCTGTTGTCTGGATTCCGGACACGCGGATAACTGAGCATGACCACTCACCGCTGAGCTCGGCCACGTACTCGCCCCATGTCTGTTGTCCGGATTCCGGCCACGCGGATAACCGAGCATGACCGGTCACCGCTGAGCTCGGCCACGTACTCGCCCCATGTCTGTTGTCTGGATTCCGGACACGCGGATAACCGAGCATGACCGCTCACCGCTGAGCTCGGCCACGTACTCGCCCCATGTCTGTTGTCCGGATTCCGGACACGCGGATAACCGAGCATGACCGGTCACCGCTGAGCTCGGCCACGTACTCGCCCCATGTCTGTTGTCTGGATTCCGGACACGCGGATAACCGAGCATGACCGGTCACCGCTGAGCTCGGCCACGTACTCGCCCCATGTCTGTTGTCCGGATTCCGGACACGCGGATAACCGAGCATGACCGGTCACCGCTGAGCTCGGCCACGTACTCGCCCCATGTCTGTTGTCTGGATTCCGGACACGCGGATAACCGAGCATGACCGGTCACCGCTGAGCTCGGCCACGTACTCGCCCCATGTCTGTTGTCCGGATTCCGGACACGCGGATAACCGAGCATGACCGGTCACCGCTGAGCTCGGCCACGTACTCGCCCCATGTCTGTTGTCTGGATTCCGGACACGCGGATAACTGAGCATGACCACTCACCGCTGAGCTCGGCCACGTACTCGCCCCATGTCTGTTGTCCGGATTCCGGCCACGCGGATAACCGAGCATGACCGGTCACCGCTGAGCTCGGCCACGTACTCGCCCCATGTCTGTTGTCTGGATTCCGGACACGCGGATAACCGAGCATGACCGCTCACCGCTGAGCTCGGCCACGTACTCGCCCCATGTCTGTTGTCTGGATTCCGGACACGCGGATAACCGAGCATGACCGGTCACCGCTGAGCTCGGCCACGTACTCGCCCCATGTCTGTTGTCTGGATTCCGGACACGCGGATAACCGAGCATGACCGGTCACCGCTGAGCTCGGCCACGTACTCGCCCCATGTCTGTTGTCTGGATTCCGGACACGCGGATAACCGAGCATGACCGGTCACCGCTGAGATCTCACCTCGCCTCGCCCCGGCTCGCTGCGCTGTACTGTACAAATCCAACGCCTCTCTCTCTCTCTCTCTCTCTCTCTCTCTCTCTCTCTCTCTCTCACACACACACACACACACACACACACACACACACACACCAACACACGCACTCACACTCAATGTATTTATCTCTGTCTCTCTCTCTCTCTTTTAATACAAAAGTAACGTTTCCAAGAACGGGTACGCGACACAGATAAATTCATAAGGCACTTGGAAAGTAAAATGATATTTCAATACAATCACAGATAGAAGACGAGTCTCATTTCCAAACAGAAGATATGTTTTTCCTTTCATTAATAGGGAACATTAAATATGTGTTATCCCTGTAATCCAGAAGACAACCATCTTCATAAAGAAAGCATACAAAGAACATGTTTACAGACGTAACTTGTCATACTTTTCACTTGTTTGCAACAGAAACAAAATTATAGTTATTGGTGATCAGTGGTAAATCACTAACGCATTCCGGATTTAATTGGCTGCGACGGTTTGTTAGTAACATGCCGGCTTTACTAAAGCATTTTTCACTAGGTGCGCTTGTTGCTGGGATACATAAAATACGTCTTGCAACTGCAGTCAGGCCTGACAGATCTGTTTATGTCTGCTCCACCACTTTAAGATGTCATCATCATCTCCGGGGTGCATTAAAATCTAGAGATCATCTTCATCTGCTGCGGATGATCTGTTGTTCCTTCGTTCCTTGAACCGATCTCTCTTTCTGGGTGGTGATGACACGGTACTTGAAGGATCTATGATAATAAACAAAAGAGACAAGTAACACAGAACTGATGTGGAAATCATCGAAACGTTCCCGTAAAAACGAGGTGTTTTACGTTAATGATATATTATACGAATTATAACATTTCCGTTTCTCTGTAATATACTACCACTAAGTTAATGCAAAAACGATTATGTTAATTATTGCATGTTGTATCTGCGTAAGTAGCACACACTTGTCGCACATGGCTAAGAATTTCCTGCTTTTCATTTATTTCAAGAATATTAAGATCACGGAAAGACGGCCAAAGAAACGTACCAATTTTATGTCTGGAAGTGATCACAATCCTCTCACAAACGAAAGTCAAGGCTCGATTTTTAATCCTTTGTACCTCCTGTTAAATACATATCTGTTAGTACACATCAACTGCGCTAGTTAATTATAAATCTATCACGTATCGTAATGAAACAGTGCTTTTAACTGCAGTAATTACTCACCTAACAGTCAGTGTCATTGACACATTTTGTGAAACCAAAGAAGAACTAACTGGATTGTCGGTTATTTTTCGCCTTCTAATTCATCTGTGGCCTCTTTAAATTTTCTCAGAAAATGCGCAATTTTTCCTGCAAGCTCATTATCAAAAACGGCTCTGAGCACTATGGGACTGAACTTCTGAGGTCATCAGTCCCCTAGAACTTAGGTCATCAGTCCCCTAGAACTTAGAACTACTTAAACCTAACTAACCTAAGGACATCACACAAATCCATGCCAGAGGCAGGATTCGAACCTGCGACCGTGGCGATTGCGCGGTTCCAGACTTAGCACCTCTAACTGCTCGGCCACACTGGCCGGCCGAGACAAAAACAAAACTGTGCAACAAGACCGGCGAAATGTCCCAATCAGCCATCCTCTCTTCAATTTCTTTCATAATATTTAGTCCGCAGTTCTTGGTCGTGTGGTAGCGTTCTCGCTTCCCACGCCCGGGTTCCCGGGTTCGATTCCCGGCGGGGTCAGGGATTTTCTCTGCCTCGTGATGACTGGGTGTTGTGTGATGTCCTTAGGTTAGTTAGGTTTAAGTAGTTCTAAGTTCTAGGGGACTGATGACCATAAATGTTAAGTCCCATAGTGCTCAGAGCCATTCATAATATTTACTTCCGTCTTCTTAACGCCCGGAATTTTGTTGTAAATAAAACATTGTTCACAAGAGACCAAACTGTGTTAATGTAATGTGCTGTAAGCGTCAAATAGCGCACCTGATTATGCGAATCAGTCCACATATCAACTGTCGCAACACATGTTTTATTAATAACTTCCGCAATAACAGAAGGCTTTATGCTGTTTCGTATTGCATCAGCTTGTTCTTTGACATGTCTGCTTATAGTAGAGGGATGTGGCATGACATCTGCCACGTTAACTTCTCCATAATGCGCACCTAGATGTATTAATTCTTGGCCTAGTTCTCTGAAACCTTCACCGGAAACAGCATTTAAAAGTCTCATACCTTTAGCACACATTGCAACATACCTTGCTGTAATACTATTTTTTTATTACTGCCGGTATCCCTGAAGGAGCTGAATCTTTGTGAGGTTTCTTGCAACTGTGTTCCTTTAAATGAGTTGTTCCCGACTGGAGACACAATAAGGTGGAGCAGTTTATGCACGATACGTACCCAGTAGACGCACAGTTTTCGTTTACAACCAACACAAATGTACTCCATGCTCGGCTTTTTAGACCTTCCCGTTCCTTCAGTGTGTAAACATTGGTTTCAATCTTACGTCTTACTGCACTGGCTTCCTCGCGGTGCATGATTACAGAGAGAGACGCACCACAAATGAGAAGCCGGTACTGGCGGCAGTCTCACACGGATATTGACAAGTGAAATGTGTTTGTGCTACGTATTCGGTCACAGCTTCTAGGCTCGGTCACTAGAACTAGAGCGGGCAGCCTATCCAGTAAGGGTGTGCTCGCCCCATCTCGTATTTTGTGCTCGCTCACTCGGTCATGCAGGACTCTAATCGACAAGACACTCTGGATTTTGCTCAGGAGTCGTTTGAAACTTCCCCAGCAGTTTGTCAGATTAGCAAGCCTGCAGCTCCGTACACGGCCCTCGTGCCCGACCACGCCTGTGCCGTCTTGCTCTACGCCAGGTGTGCCGCACCGGCAGGCAAATGCTGTTTTGAAATCGTGCCCGCGGTGTGTTACTAACAAGGGAACCTCCCCATCGCACCCCCCTCAGATTTAGTTATAAGTTGGCACAGGGATAGGCCATGAAAAACTGAACACAGATCAATCGAGAAAACAGAAAGAAGTTGTATGGAACTATGAAAAAAATAAGCAAAATATACAAACTGAGTAGTCCGTGTGCAAGATATGTCATATTAAGGTACATGTTCACTGAGGAGCGCCGTGGTCCCGTGGTTACCGTGAGCAGCTACGGAACGGAAGGTCTCTGGTTCAACCCTCCCTCGAGTGAAAAGTTTTAATTTTTTATTTTCAGACAATTATCAAAGTTCATGCACTCAGACATGATCAACTTTGCTCTCCAAAATTCCAGGACATGTTCAGATTTGCTTGGACACATGCAGGATTTGACGGTCTACACACGGAAAAACTTGAAAACGTTAAAAACGTTTGTTTTGACAGAGCACAGGGAAAACTGTGCGACTGTGAATCTGTTGCATTCATTTGTTGCCGTTTATGCGACAAACTCAATGTTTTCATCACTTTTTTGGGAGTGATTATCACATCCACAAGAAAACCTAAATCGGGCAAGGTAGAAGAATCTTTTTACCCATTCGCCAAGTGTGCAAGTTAGGTGGGTCGACAACACATTTCTGTAATGTGACGCACATGCCGTCACCAGTGTCGTATAGAATATTTCAGACGTGTTTTCCTGTGGAGGAATCGGTTGACCTATGAATTTGCGATCAAATGTTTTCGGTTCCTATTGGAGAGGCACGTCCTTTCGTCTACTAATCGCACGGTTTTGTGGTGCGGTCGCAAAACACAGACACTAAACTTATTACAGTGAACAGAGACGTCAATGAATGAACGGTCAGATCGTAACTGTGCGAAAATAAAGTAAGTAAAACTTTTGCTCGCGGGAGGACTCGAACCAAGGACCTCTCGTTTCGCAGTTGCTCACTCTAACTACGGGACCACGGCGCTCTTTGTGTTATATAGTCCTAGATGTTGGATATGTTACACTTGGACTACTCAGTTTTTATATTTTGTTTATTTTTTCATAGTTCCACACAACTTCTTCCTGTTTTCTCGATTGATCTGTGTTCAGTTTTTCAAGGCCTACCCACTGCGTCAATTTATAACTAAATCTGAGGGGGGTGCGATGGGGAGGTTCCCTTGTAAGCATACGCACCAAACTTGGCCGTCACGTCAGGCTGTTTGCTATTTTTGCAGGAAAAAGGGACATGTTCAATCTGTTTGTCAAAGAAAGCTCAAATCGGAAACTCAAAATCATTCCAGGCCCGTTGCTTCTTGCCGGAATCGGAATCAAACTAAGACTGCTGTGGCTCGAGAGCATTCTCCAATGGAAATTCATGGTGTACATTCCACACCGACCAGTGACTCTACCAGATAGTGACTGTTCGTTCTACCAACAGTGCGCGTAGACATAGACGGAAGTCCGGCCCCGCTGTTTGTGATTTCGTGCTTGTGTCTATGTTGCACGTGACAGTAGATTGTGTAGCAGGAAAGACAATGAACTTTTAGTGGACTTGGACATTCACGGCAAAGTGATTCCATTCCAGCTCGATACGGGAGCTGCAGCTTCTTTAATAAATAAACTTAAAAACTATTGGGCAAACCCCCTTTGCGTGACGCAAACCTTACGGTGACTAGCTATTCAGGACAGAAGCTCCCTGTATTGGGTCAGTGCAGCCTTCTTGCCACGTACAGAGGACAAACAAAACTTATGTCTTTTTACGTACTTCGTTCTACTTCTTCAGTGAACTTGTTTGGTTTGGATATTTGTTTAACTTGTCCGTTTCGGATAATGTCCTACTAGTGAACCAGACTGTGCCTTCGGACAGTGTTTCACGTCACATTTTTGCACCAGACCTGGGTTGTACCAAGAATTATCAAGCACATTTGGAACTTGAAGCAAACGCGCAACCGAAATTTTTCAGAGCACGCACGGTTCCCTACACATTGCGTGATGAGGTCGCAAAATCATTACACGCTTTGAAAGCCCAAGGTGTAATTGAACGTATTCAGGCTTCCCTCTGGGCATCGCCCTTCGTCATTTTCCCGAAACCTTCGGGAAAATTGAGACTTTGTGTGGACTTCAAGGCAACTGTGAATCCGCAGCTTGTGACTGCGACATTTCCTTTGCCACGTCCTGAAGATCTTTTTGATAAACTGTGTCAGGGCAAATATTTTTCGAAGTTGGCCCTCTCCGATGCGTACTTGCAAATGCCGGTGGACGAAGAATCCCAACGCGTATTGGTAGTTAACTCGCATCTGGGTACATACAAGCTTCGAGGTCTGACATTCGGTTGCGCGTCGTCCCCTGCATTGTTCCAACAATACCTTCAGACTGTTTGTGCGTCGGTCCCCACAGCCGTCAATTATCTTGACGATATAGCGGTCTCGGGAAGGACGGAGGAAGAACATTTAGCTAATCTACGGGCCTTATTTCTGGTTCTGCGACAGAACGGTCTTCACTTAGGCAAGGAAAAATGTGTATTCTTTGCCAGTGACTTGCCATACCTGGGACATGTACTTAATACCCAAGGCATACATCCCAGTCCCACCCACTTCCATGCCATACGAGACTTACCATCGCCGACGGACGTGAAGCAGCTGTAGAACATCCTCGGCAAGATAAAATGTTTGCATTAAAATTGCTACACCAAGAAGAAATGCAGATGATAAATCGGCATTCATTGGACAAATATATTATACTAGAACTGACTTGTGATTACATTTTCACGCAGTTTGGGTGCATAGATCCTGAGAAATCAATACCCAGAACAACCACCTCTGGCCATAATAACGGCCTTGATACGCCTGGGAATTGTGTCAAACAGAGCTTGGATGTCGTGTACAGGTACAGCTGCCCATACAGCTTCAACACGATACCACAGTTCATCAACAATAGTGTCTGCCGTATTGTGACGAGCCAGTTGCTCGGCCACCATTAACCAGACTTTTTCAGTTGGTGAGAGATCTGGAGAATGTGTTGGCCAGGGCAGCAGTCGAACATTTTCTGTATCCAGAAAGGCCCGTACAGGACCTGCAACATGCGGTCGTGCATTATCCTGCCGAAATGTAGGGTTTCGCAGGGATCGAATGAAGGGTAGAGCCACGGGTCGTAACACATCTGAAATGTAACGTCCACTGTTCAAAGTGCCGTCAATGCGAACAAGATATTACCGAGACGTGTAACCAATGGCAACCCATACCATCACGCCTGGTGATACGCCAGTATGGCGATGACGAATACACGCTTCCAATGTGCGTTCAGCGCCATGTCGCCAAACACGGATGCGACTATCATGATGCTGTAAACAGATGCAGCGTCAAGGGTAACCGCAGCCATGGTCTCCGAGCTGATAGTCCATGCTGCTGCAAACGTCGTCGAACTGTTCGTGCACTAGGTTGTTGTCTTGCAAACGTCCCCATCTGTCGACTCAGCGATCGAGACGTGGCTGCACGATCCGCTACAGCCATGCGGATAAGATGCCTGTCATCTCGACTGCTAGTGATACGAGGCCGTTCGGATCCAGCACGGCGTTCCCTATTACCCTCCTGAACCCAGTGCTCCATAAGTGAATAGAACGGGAGAAGGTCCTAACTCATACTTCATAGTGGATTTTCATTAATCTCAGCATTTCTTCCTACGTTATTGACTCTAGTGGTCTGTTATTCATGAGTGTACTTACAACGTTCGTCCAAGCCTCACGCCTCAGAAGTGTGTTTACATTTTGCGGCGTGCAGTTGCAACTGTCTCGATTATAAAGCTAAGTACTGACGAAGCTATTTGTGCAGTGTTAGACAGTTATTAAATTAGTTTCCAGCGGTGTTTCGTGCTGTTTGTGGCGAAATAACTATTTAATAAATTTTTGGAAACGTTCACTCACTGTGTTTTCTGTGTGTTGAAGTTGTTTCGTAAATTTCGTGCTTTAGTTTCCAGCTGATGTTTCTTTTTGTTTCTAGTGAAATCTTTCACTAAAATTTTCATTCAGTGTTTTAACTTTGCTGAGTGTTCCAGTGGCCGCTTGAATTTTCGGTTTTAGGTAATACTTTGTGAAGTTTTGTGGGTATTGGTATTAGCTGTGGCGTAGTAATATCAATACAATTAGTTGCTTTCTTAGTAGACAGAGAACTTAGAGACCGCTATTGTTAGTTCTATAAATAGTTCTGCTGGTGTAACTGAACTTACGAGGTGCAGCAATAAAGTAATGAGACTGATTTTCTTTGCAAGGTGTGGAGGCCCTGCAAACTTGCATAGGCACAATATCTTTGACCTTGGTCTGTAAGCTGCTTCTAGTCCAAGTGGCACATCGATGCAACTGCTCAGTCGTGAGTTGTGCTGTAATAAGTTAACACGTGTTTATGTGTCTCGTCACGGGAATGGAACCGCATTATATTGTGCAACGGTATGCCATTTCTTTTTGCGTTAAATTGGGTGAAAGCTTCAGAAGGCTTTTGTAGAGTAGGTTATGTTAAGAGCTCAAGTTTTTCGTTGGCATAATGTTTGGTGAAGGCAGAACGAATATTGAAGATGAAGACCGCAGTGGACGACCATCAACCTCACGGACGGATGCCAACTTGGCCAGGGTGCGTGAACTCGTACGATCTGATCAAAGATTATCCGTGAAAATGATTGCAGAGGAACTAAACATCAATCGAGAATCGGTTCGTCTAATAATAACTGAAGATCTTGGTATGAGAAAGATTTGTGCAAAAATGGTCCCCAAAAATCTCACACCACAACAGCGAGAAACACGGAAAAATGTGGCAGCTGATCTGTTAGAGCAAACTGAGATCAATCCAGAATTGTTGAGCCGTGTTATCACTGGTGATGAAAGTTGGTTTCTTCAGTGCGATCCAGAGACAAAACGCCAATTTTCGCAATGGTGCTCAAAAGGTTCACTCAGAACAAAAAAGGTCGCATGTCAAAGTCAAAAGTGAAATGCATGCTTATGTGCTTCTTTGATTCCAAGGGAACTGTACATAGAGAGTGGGTGCCTCCTGGACAAACAGTTAACGTATATTACTACAAAGAAATTTCAGAAGGACTTCATAAAAGAGTTCTTCGTGTCCATGCCAACATTTCTGATAATTGGATTCTGCATCACGATAATGCGCCATCCTGTAATGCTGTCAGTACAGCAATTTTTAACCTCAAAACAAATTTCAGTACTACCGCAGCCACCTTATTCACCAGATATCGTCCCATGCGACATTTTTCTATTTCCAAGAATCAAAGTAGCGGTCAGTGGACACCATTTTCAAACAACACAAGATATCCAAAAAGCTGTGACGAGGGTCTTGGAGGATATTACAGAAGATGAGTTCCAGAAATGTTAACATCAATGGCAGAAGGACTGAAAAAAGTGTCTGCAAACAGAAGGGAACTACTTTGAAGGAGACAACACTAAACTTGACTAAAACAGTAAGCAACATTTTTTCACATAGTCTCATTACTTTATTGTCGCACGTCATAGGTAACGCAGACCTATAGCTTTTTTTTCTGTAACTGTAAAATTTTACTATGAGTGAGAAGTGTGGGATCTGTAATAGGATTGTGAGTAGTGGGTTATCGTGTGGGATTTGTTCAAAGTATTTCCATTGGTGGGAATAAAGTGGGGAAGCCAATGGGCATTCTAGAGAGCAGATCCTCTCCTGGGAATGCAGAATCTGTAGTAGAAATAAATTGATAGAGGAACAGGAGCGTAAGATCTGTGCCCTTCACGTGCAGTTACAATGCCTAGAGGAGGAGCTAGAGAGGTTGAGGAGGGTGAAGGGTGGTGGGGAATGGGAATTGGCAGCTGGCAAGAAAGCAGCTACGAGGAGGAGGTATTAAGACAGAACAGTAGCACAGCCACAGAGAATATTTTTATCCATTGTTCATTACTAGATTGGCATTCTGTTAGTAAAATGGTGAATGGCCTTTCAGGTCATGATGCATAAATTTTAACACTAAAAGGCTTTTGTACTCAAACAAATGTTACATATAATTACAAACTATGTAGGAAAGCTAATCCAATGGCAACAGAGTTTTTTAACCTCATTAAGGAACAAGAGTGGCAGGTTGTTTATAGTGCCAATAACATAGGTGACAAATGTAATGCTATCCTTAACACACTTCTCATGCTCTTCGAGAGTCCCTTTCCATTAGATCGTTCTAAACAGAGGACTAGCAGTAAAAGGCAGGTTGGGTGTCTGACTAATGGGATAAGGATATAATGTAGAACAAAGTGGGAATTATATCAAAATGTGAGAAGTAGTCAGAATCGAACTACAGTAACCCATTACAAACAGTGTGGAAAGATGCTTAAAAATGTTATTAGGAAGGCAAAGAGAATTAGGTACACAAATAGAATAGTCACAGGATAAAACTGAAACCATATGGTCAGTCATGAAGGAAGTGTCTGGTAGCAGCACAAGGTTGATGATGTAAAGTCAGTTTCCAGTAAAAATATTTCTGTTACTGATAAGTCAGATATATGTACAGTATTTAACAATCTTTTCTGATAATTGCTGGTGAATTAAATAAAAATTTTGTTTCTATAGACAATCATCCCTATACCTCCCCCCCCCCCCATGACCCATGGACCTTGCTGTTGGTGGGGAGGCTTGCGTGCCTCAACGATACAGATAGCCGTACCATAAGTGCAACCACAACGAAGGGGTATCTGTTGAGATGCCAGACAAACGTGTGGTTCCTGAAGAGCGGCAGCAGCCTTTCAGTAGTTGCAGGGGCAACAGTCTGGTTGATTGATCTGGCCCTGTAACACTTACCAAAACGGCCTTGCTGTTGTGGTACTGCGAATGGCTGAAAGCAAGGGGAAACTACAGCCATAATTTTTCCCGAGGGCATGCAGCTTTACTGTATGATTAAATGATGATGGCGTCCTCTTGGGTAAAATATTCCGGAGGTAAAATAGTCCCCCATTCAGATCTCCGGGCGGTGCTACTCAAGAGGACGTCGTTATCAAGAGAAAGAAAACTGGCATTCTACGGATCGGAGTGTGGAATGTCAGATCCCTTAATCGGGCATGTAGGTTAGAAAATTTAAAAAGGGAAATGGATAGGTTAAAGTTAGATATAGTGGGAATTAGTGAAGTTCGGTGGCAGGAGGAACAAGACTTTTGGTCAGGTGAATACAGGGTTATAAATACAAAATCAAATAGGGGTATTGCAGGAGTAGGTTTAATAATAAATAAAAAATAGGAGTGCGGGTAAGCTACTACAAACAGCATAGTGAACGCATTATTGTAGCCAAGATAGACACGAAGCCCACGCCTACTACAGTAGTACAAGTTTATATGCCAACTAGCTCTGCAGATGATGAAGAAATTGATGAAATGTATCATGAGATAAAAGAAATTATTCAGGTAGTGAAGGGAGACGAAAATTTAATAGTCATGGGTGACTGGAATTCGAGAGTAGGAAAAGGGAGAGAACGAAATGTAGTAGGTGAATATGGATTTGGGAATAAGAAATGAAAGAGGAAGGCGCCTGGTAGAACTTTGCACAGAGCATAACTTAATCATAGCTAACACTTGGTTCAAGAATCATGAAAGAAGGTTGTATACATGGAATAACCCTGGAGATACTAGAAAGTTTCAGATAGCTTATATAATGGTAAGACAGAGATTTAGGAACCAGGTTTTAAATTGTAAGACATTTCCAGGGTCAGATGTGGGCTCTGACCACAATCTATTGGTTATGAACTGTAGATTAAAACTGAAGAAACTGCAAAAAGGTGGCAATTTAAGGAGATGGGACCTGGATAAACTGAAGAACCAGAGGCTGTACAGAGTTTCAGGTAGAGCATAAGGGAACAGTTGACAGGAATGGGGGAAAGAAATGCAGTAGAAGAACAATGGGTAGCTCTGAGGGATGAAGTAGTGAAGGCAGCAGAGGATCAAGTAGGTAAAAAGACGAGGGCTAATAGAAATCCTTGGGTAACAGAAGAAATATTGAATTTAATTGATGGAAGGAGAAAATATAAAAACGCATTAAATGAAGCAGGCAAAAAGGAATACAAACGTCTCAAAAATGAGATCGACAGGAAGTGCAAATGGCTAAGCAGGGATGGCTAGAGGACAAATGTAAGGATGTAGAGGCTTATCTCACTAGGGTTAAGATATATATTGCCCACAGGAAAATTAAAGAGACCTCTGGAGAAAAGAGAGCAACTTGTATGAATACCAAGAGCTCAGATGGAAACCCACTTCTAAGCAAAGAAGGGAAAGCAGAAAGGTGCAAGGAGTATATAGTGGGTCTATACAAGGGCGATGTACTTGAGGACAACATTATGGAAATGGAAGAGGATGTAGATGAAGATGAAATGGGAGATATGATACTGCGTGAAGAGTTTGATAGAGCACTGAAATACCTAAGTCGAAACAAGGCCCCGGGAGTTGACAACATTCCATTAGAACTACTGACAGCCTTGGGAGAGCCAGGCCTAACTAAACTCTACCATCTGGTGAGCAAGATGTATGAGACTGGCGAAATTCCCTCAGACTTCAAGAAGAATATAATAATTCCAATCCCAAAGAAAGCAGGTGTTGACAGATGTGAAAATTACCGAACTATCAGTTTAATAAGTCACAGCTGCAAAATACTAACACGAATTCTTTACAGACGAATGGAAAAACTGGTAGAAGCTGACCTCGGGGAAGATCAGTTTGGATTCCATAGAAATGTTGGAACACGTGAGGCAATAATGACCCTACGACTTATCTTAGAAGAAAGATTAAGGAAAGGCAAACCTACGTTTCTAGCATTTGTAGACTTAGAGAAAGCTTTTGACAATGTTGACTGGAATACTCTCTTTCAAATTCTCAAGGTGGCAGGGGTAAAATACAGGGAGCGAAAGGCTATTTACAATTTGTACAGAAACCAGATGGCAGTTATAAGAGTCCAGGGACATGAAAGGGAAGCAGTGATTGGGGAGGGAGTAAGACAGGGTTGTAGCCTCTCCCCAATGCTATTCAATCTGTATATTCAGCAAGCAGTAAAGGAAACAAAAGAAAAGTTGGGAGTAGGTATTAAAATCCATGGAGAAGAAATAAAAACTTTGAGGTTTGTTGATGACATTGTAATTCTGTCAGAGACAGCAAAGGACTGGGAAGAGCAGTTGAACGGAATGGACAGTGTCTTGAAAGGAGGGTATAAGATTAACATCAACAAAAGCAAAACGAGGATAATGGAATGTAGTCGAATTAAATCGGGTGATGCTGAGGGAATTAGATTAGGAAATGAGGCACTTTTTGCTATTTGGGGAGAAAAATAACTTATTATGGCCGAAGTAGAGAGGATATAAAGTGTAGACTAGCAATGGCAAGGAAAGCGTTTCTGAAGAAGAGAAATTTGTTAACATCGAGTATAGATTTAATTGTCAGGAAGTCGTTTCTGAAAGTATTTGTATGGAGTGTAGCCATGTATGGAAGTGAAACAGGGACGATAACCAGTTTGGACAAGAAGAGAATAGAAGCTTTCCAAATGTGGTGCTACAGAAGAATGCTGAAGATAAGGTGGGTAGATCACGTAACTAATGAGGACGTATTGAATAGGATTGGAGAGAAGAGAAGTTTGTGGCACAACTTGACTAGAAGAAGGGATCGGTTGGTAGATCATGTTCTGAGGTATCAACGGATCAGCAATATAGTATTGGAGGGCAGTGTGGAGGGTAAAAATTGTAGAGGGAGAGCAAGAGATGAATACACTAAGCAGATTCAGAAGCATATAGGCTGCAGTAGGTACTGGAAGATGAAGAAGCTAGCACAGGATAGAGTAGCATGGAGAGCTGCATCAAACCAGTCTCAGGACTGAAGACCACAACAACAGCAACAACAGGGAATCATATCACTCTCTTGGAAAATGCCTTTCCAAGATTGATGTCTGGAATACTTCTCTGTGATACTGAAAAGGGGAGATTGAGTCAATAATTAAATCACTGAAGACTAAGGACTCTCATGGATATGATGGTTTGCCTAACAGAAAATTTAAGTACTGTGCTGCACATGTTAGCCCTGTATTTAGCCACATTTGTAATTTTTCCTTTAGGTATGGTCCGTTTCCTGAATGATTAAGTCACGCAGTAGTAAAGCCACTTTATAATAAGGGAGCGATAATGCAGACAATTTTACATACATTTCTATGCCATCAGTGTTTGCTAAAGTTATTGAAAAGGCTGTGTATGTAAGGATAATTGATCATTTTATATCACACGATTTGCTGTTTGGCTTTAGAAGTCGTTTAACAACTGAAAACGCTATACTCTTTCCTCTGTGAGGTACTGGATAGGTTATTTGAGTTAACTAAGGTGTTTTACTGTGTTGATCACAAAATATTGGTCCAGAAGTTGGACCATTACGGAATATCGGGCGTAGCTCACAATTGGTTCACCCCTTACTTCAGCAACAGACAGCAAAAGGTCATTATTCACAATGTTTAGAATGGCTCTGATATGGGGTCTGAGTGGGGTATGGTCAAGTGTGGGGTGCCCCAGGGATCAGTGTTGGGACCACTTCTTTTTCTTATTTATATAAATGATATGCTCTCTAGTATTATGGTTAACTCCAAAATATTTCTGTTTATGACACTAGCTTGATAGTAAAGAATGTTGTGTGCAACATTGGCTCGGTTTCAAATAGTGTAGGTCGTGACCTAAGTTCATGGATTGTAGAAAGTAAACTAACAGTAAGATGCAGTTTTTAAAGCATCTAACATACAATTCAACAAAACTTGACGTTTTAATTTCACAGAACCAGCATATGATTAGTGAAACTGAACAGTGCAAATTTCTAGGTGTTCAGATAGTAAACTGTCATGGAAAGCCCACATTCAGGATCTTGTTCGATGAGTTAATGCTGCCATTTTTACTATTCCGAGGGTATCTGAAGTTAGTGGTCGTTCGACACGAAAATTTGTCTACTTTGCTTATTTTCATTCGCTTGTGTCATATTGTATTGTATTTTGGGGCAACTCTTCCCATTCTAAAAGGCTATGTTTGGCTCAGAAACGGGCTGTTCACGCAGTAAGTGGTGCAAGTTTACAAACCTCTTGTCGACTCCCATTCACGAATCTGGGTAGTTTGACGTTGGCCTCTCAATATATATACATTCCTTATCGTCATTTCTTGTTAATATTATTAGCTTATTCCCAAGAATAAGCAACTTTTACTCAGTTAATACTCGGCAGAAATCAAACCTGCATTTGGATTGGAATTCCTTAACCCTTTTGCAGAAAGGTGTGCAGTATATTGCTGCATCCACTCGAATTCAAAAATCTTTGCAGCAATTATGCACATCGTGAGTAAGGTTGAGTTACATGGGGCTGTACACTGCAGAAGTGCTTTCGCAAATCGAAGACTTTGCATGCTGTAAAGGCTACCCTCCCCTATCATTACTTTTCCTCAATAGAAGTAGTCGATACCAAAAGGAATTACGAATTTTTAAACAGGTTCGAGTCTCGGTCCTGCAAACAGTTTTAATCTGCCAGGAAGTTTCAGGTTAATATTATCCAAACTGTTTCTCTAAAAGAACTGAGTACGGTAATGTACACAATGTATTATATTTCAGGCTAAAATATATAAAAATTACTTTATTTTCATTGTTACAATCTATATGTGCTAACTTTTCCTTTAGAAACAAGTGAAATTACGAAATATTTGGCTCACTTAAAATTTCTATCATTAATTACGTAATGTGACACTAATTATTAAATTTGTTTCTGGATTCATTTATAAAATAATGGTACAGAAATTAATAGAAAGTCATTTGTCAAGAAAATTTGTAAACTTTAGAATATTGTTAGTACTGCAGAGTGGATTAGGAGTAGTGGGCATACCTCTGATGTGATCGGACTTTTTTTTATTTTTAGCAATAACAATCTAATTTTCGATTTTGTTGAACTGGAAATTGTGTGATATAGCAAATTGTGAGAGAATAAAATTAACATAAAAACAGAAATTACTGCTCAGGCAATTCTTCAGAAGTTATTACATCAGTTGGAACCATGAGAAGTTTCAGCTTCAAGAATCAGCCCTGAGACATGAAAAACTGGAGCCAACTATGAGAAAAGAAGATAAGTAAAAAGTTCATTGCAAATCCTACTCCTCTCGAAGCTTATTAAAAGGGTTAATTATGAAGTCAATGACAATCAACAAATGATGTGAGGGAGGGACAGATTACAAGGCCCAACTGTGATACATCGAAAAGTCGATCCGCTGTCTGTAACTAGCATCCATGGATTCAATGCAGATACCTCTGCAACCAAAGAGCAAACCGGTGTGGACATTCCACGACCAAACGCCTTGTGCCTTCTCTCCTGGTGCTCATTTGCTTCCTCCTAATTCCTTACTGCCAAAACGCTACTAGGTGCCAGTTGCAAAATTAAGAACTGCTGCCCAATGGCGAGGATTCCCTCCAACTATAGAATCTCGCCAAAATAACGCCTCTTCTTCAGACGTGTATCATACAGGAACATCTCCCTTACTACCAAAAGACACTGACTTGGGTGTTACTCTGTTAACATTACCCACTATGATGTCGATCGCGCGTTCTTCTGCGTACGCCGTTAGCCTCGCACCTCAGGGCTCGAGAAATAAAACAAGAGCCGCTATGAGGCTAGACTTCGTTTCCTGCGGCTCATGCTTTCTACAACTGGTCGGTAGCTATCTTCAAAGGAGGTCCACAAAACACAGATAGGCACCCCATCTCCTGCACTCGTTGCCTCTTTGACCGGCAGCTTGTGCAGTGTTATAGATGGACAATACCTTGCCATCCCACAGGACGGGAGTTCCGGTCTTCATTCCAGGAATTCGCCACACATATGGCTGGTCCTCTATCCTGGCTGGACCCGTTTGGCGGTCACGTCCCCTGCTTGCGGCTTCAAATGCAACTCGCTGTTTATTCCCATGAGCCCCAGAAACTTTTAACAGCCCAGTGAGCCTATGACTGTGTTAATAAAGGACAGAAGTTACGATTATGTAGAGCACTCTACTCCCAGTCACTGCGATTCGATCCTATCAATAACCATTCTCATACCGATTTACTCTGTTTCCAGTGACTGAATTGCTAAATCACGCTCTAATTTTGATGAAAATAGCATGCAGAATTGGCTGCCATGTTTCAATGTACCCATTACTCTGACTGGTTACATACTCTAAAAATGTACATAAATTTAAGATATAGAACATCACACAATGATTTTACTTTGGAAGTTACATTCACACATTTTTTACAGTGTTTAATCTTTATGTTGTGTTGCAGTGATCTATTTCCCTTAAGTAACAGTTTAATTGTTCAGTTAGTTGCAGAATATTAATTACACTGTAAGAGTATTTTGGTAGCAGGTGGCCATGGATGCTATTTCAAAATTTACAGTAACATTTGGAATTATGGTTTAGTCATCATCATCATCATCATCATCATCATCATCATCATCATGAGTTACACATCTGCTCTGATATATTACATAGTTAAATAGTTTACTGAAAGTAGGATAAGTCAAGAGAGAGAGAGAGAGAGAGAGAGAGAGAATGGCTTCGGGGCTGGATTCCATATTCAGTTCATAAAATCTGCCTTTTATAACCCAAGAATTCTTCTACTGAATGACTTAAGGTGAGTTGGAACGGAAATTTTTTTTCACATTTTCGTATTTTTATCTTATAAAATTTGAAATTTTCTGAATATATATATATATATATATATATATATATATATATATATATATATATATATATATACACTCCTGGAAATGGAAAAAAGAACACATTGACACCGGTGTGTCAGACCCACCATACTTGCTCCGGACACTGCGAGAGGGCTGTACAAGCAATGATCACACGCACGGCACAGCGGACACACCAGGAACCGCGGTGTTGGCCGTCGAATGGCGCTAGCTGCGCAGCATTTGTGCACCGCCACCGTCAGTGTCAGCCAGTTTGTCGTGGCATACGGAGCTCCATCGCAGTCTTTAACACTGGTAGCATGCCGCGACAGCGTGGACGTGAACCGTATGTGCAGTTGACGGACTTTGAGCGAGGGCGTATAGTGGGCATGCGGGAGGCCGGGTGGACGTACCGCCGAATTGCTCAACACGTGGGGCGTGAGGTCTCCACAGTACATCGATGTTGTCGCCAGTGGTCGGCGGAAGGTGCACGTGCCCGTCGACCTGGGACCGGACCGCAGCGACGCACGGATGCACGCCAAGACCGTAGGATCCTACGCAGTGCCGTAGGGGACCGCACCGCCACTTCCCAGCAAATTAGGGACACTGTTGCTCCTGGGGTATCGGCGAGGACCATTCGCAACCGTCTCCATGAAGCTGGGCTACGGTCCCGCACACCGTTAGGCCGTCTTCCGCTCACGCCCCAACATCGTGCAGCCCGCCTCCAGTGGTGTCGCGACAGGCGTGAATGGAGGGACGAATGGAGACGTGTCGTCTTCAGCGATGAGAGTCGCTTCTGCCTTGGTGCCAATGATGTTCGTATGCGTGTTTGGCGCCGTGCAGGTGAGCGCCACAATCAGGACTGCATACGACCGAGGCACACAGGGCCACCACCCGGCATCATGGTGTGGGGAGCGATCTCCTACACTGGCCGTACACCACTGGTGATCGTCGAGGGGACACTGAATAGTGCACGGTACATCCAAACCGTCATCGAACCCATCGTTCTACCATTCCTAGACCGGCAAGGGAACTTGCTGTTCCAACAGGACAATGCACGTCCGCATGTATCCCGTGCCACCCAACGTGCTCTAGAAGGTGTAAGTCAACTACCCTGGCCAGCAAGATCTCCGGATCTGTCCCCCATTGAACATGTTTGGGACTGGATGAAGCGTCGTCTCACGCGGTCTGCACGTCCAGCACGAACGCTGGTCCAACTGAGGCGCCAGGTGGAAATGGCATGGCAAGCCGTTCCACAGGACTACATCCAGCATCTCTACGATCGTCTCCATGGGAGAATAGCAGCCTGCATTGCTGCGAAAGGTGGATATACACTGTACTAGTGCCGACATTGTGCATGCTCTGTTGCCTGTGTCTATGTGCCTGTGGTTCTGTCAGTGTGATCATGTGATGTATCTGACCCCAGGAATGTGTCAATAAAGTTTCCCCTTCCTGGGACAATGAATTCACGGTGTTCTTATTTCAATTTCCAGGAGTGTATATATATATATATATATATATATATATATATATATATATATATATATATATATATATATATATATATATATACCTGATTGATGGTGAATTACTGCAATGCCCGGTACTCAGACAGTTCATACAGCCATGAACATTCCATCCCAGCAGCGGTCACAGATAACATAAAATCTGGCTGTTGATATACTTTCCGGGATGTGAGGTCGTGGTCCAAGAACTTTTCTGCTCCTTACGTTTCGTCCAGGACTGCGCTGGACTTCCTCAGAGGCGCTGCTCCGCTGAGTCTTGTCGACTGACTGGTCGGGTGTCTGAGAGCGACTTATATATTGTGAGAAAGGGAGCGTGGTTCAGGTGACACGTGATGAGCAGTGATAATCCATAGCAAAGATAAGGTTGACTATCGATTACCACCTTGTCAAAGATAAAGAGGAGGCTATGAAACTTAGCGATATATGGACAGTGGCTCTACAAAATTGCTAACAATTTTTATCTTTGACAAGGTGGTAATCGATAGTCAACCTTTATAAAATATAAAGATGTCAAAAGATAAAATCCCTTTGTAACAACTGATATAAAATATAAAGGCAGTACGTTACACAAATGGCACCTGTGATAAATTCGGGACTGAAATTTGAGGACACCATGTAATTTATGAATGAAGTAAAATCTCTCACCATAATATAAAGTAAACTATAAAAATCAGGAAATTATAAAAACTTTAAGAGTCAATTCAATGTAAATCCAAAGCACCAAAACAGCACAATGTTAAAAAAATGAAGGATATCTGTAAAACAGAAAGGCAGAGAATGAAGAGTTTGAGGCCGCATGATAGAAGAGAGTGGAACTCAGTAAATTAAAATTACACTTTTTTTAAATTTTGCACAAAATATGTTTTTCAAATCCATCTGTTCATATAAGACTCACTCGAAATGTTTAGTAAAAGCAGCAAAAATTTCCAGCTCTTCATAAATGTTCATTAATCTGTCGTTAATAGTGACATGTAAAACCTCCAGTGCATTAGGGCTATTAGTAGTGTGTGTACTAGTGAGAAAGTGATTGCTAAACGAAGATTTCTTGCTGGTACTAATATTCCAATGTTCCGTCAGCCTAGTTCCAAGCTTCTTCCTATTTGTCCAATATAATATTTTTGACAGTCATCACAATTAACTTTGTAGATACCTGATTGTTTCATTACATTTCGCTTGTAGGTGCTATGGCGTAAAGATCAGCCTATCTAATTTTGCATATGGAAACATATCTGCACATTCGTATTATGGAAAGAGCTATCAACACTGAAGCATCAAAGAAACTGATATAGGCATGGGTATTCAAATACAAAGATATGTAAACAGGCAGAATAAGGCGCCGCGGTCGGCAACTTTTTTTTTGTGCTTTTAGGGCGCACAACTACAGTGGTCATAAGAGCCCAGACTAAGTTATGAATGCACAGCGAGGCACAAGGTTAAAACAGCAACTAAAAGGGACAACACGATAAAAGGCACATTAACAAGCAAGGGATTAAAAGAAAACAGCATAATCAAATGTCCTTAGACAGGTTTGTCAAGTGGATAAAACCTTCATAAGGCAACAAGTGTCTGGCGCAGTTGTTTGATCTGTTACTGCTGCTACAATGGCAGGTTATCAAGATTTAAGTGAGTTTGAACGTACTTGTATGCTTACGGATTTATGGGCAGCCCTGCAGGATTCATGGTGTCAGTTCCCTACAGCACTTCTTTAGACATTAGTCGAGTCCACGCCACACCGTGTTGCAACACTTCATCTACATCTACATCTACATTGATACTCTGGAAATCACATTTAAGTGCCTGGCACAAGGTTCATCGAATCACCTTCACAATTCTCTATTATTCCAATCTCGTATAGTGCGCGGAAAGAATGAACACTTATATCTTTCCGTACGAGCTCTGATTTACCTTATTTTATCGTGGTGATCGTTCCCCCCTATGTAGGTCGGTGTCAACAAAATATTTTCGCATTCGGAGGAGAAAGTTGGTGATTGGAATTTCGTGAGAAGATTCTTTCGCAACGAAAAATGCCATTATTTTAATGATATCCAGCCCAAATCCTTTATCATTTCTGTGACACTCTCTCCCATATTTCGCGATAATACAAAACGTGCTGCCTTTCTTTGAACTTTTTCAATGTACTCCGTCAGTCCTATCTGGTAAGGATTCCACACCGCGTAGCAGTAGTCTAAAAGAGGATGGACAAGCGTAGTGTAGGCAGTCTCCTTAGTAGGTCTGTTACATTTTCTAAGTGTCCTGCTATTAAACGCAGTCTTTGGTTAGCCATCTTCACATCATTTTCTGTGTGTTCAATCTATTTTAAGTTGTTTGTAATTGTAATACCTAGGTATTTAGTTGAATTTACGGATTTAGTTTAGACTTATTTATCGTGTAGCCGGCCGAAGTGGCCGTGCGGTTAAAGGCACTGCAGTCTGGAACCGCAAGACCGCTACGGTCGCAGGTTCGAATCCTGCCTCGGGCATGGATGTTTGTGATGTCCTTCGGTTAGTTAGGTTTAACTAGTTCTAAGTTCTAGGGGACTAATAACCTCAGCAGTTGAGTCCCATAGTGCTCAGAGCCATTTTTTTATTTATCGTGTAACCGAAGTTTGAGTTCCTTTTAGCACTCATGTGGATGACCTCACACTTCTCGTTATTTAGGGTCAACTGCCACTTTTCGCACCATTCAGGTATCTTTTCTAAATCTTTTTGCAATTTGTTTAGATCTTCTGATGACTTTATTAGTCGATAAACGACAGCGTCATCTGCAAAAAACTAAAGACGGCTGCTCAGATTGTCTCCCATATCGTTTATATAGATAAGGAAAAGCAAAGGGCCTATAACACTACGTTAAGGAACGCCAGAAATCACTTCTGTTTTACTCGATGACTTTCCGTCAATTACTACGAACTGTGGCCTCTCTGACAGGAAATCACAAATCCAGTCACATAACTGAGACACTATTCAATGAGCAAGCTATTTCACTACGAGCCGCTTGTGTGGTACAGTGTCAATAGCCTTCTGGAAATCCAGAAATACGGAATAGATCTGAAATCTCTTGTCAATAGCACTCAGCACTTCATGTGAATAAAGAGCTAGTTGTGTTTCACAGGAACGATCTTTTCTAAACCCATGTTGACTGTGTGTCAATAGACAGTTATCTTTGAGGTAATTCATAATGTTTGAGCACAATATATGTTCCAAAATCCTGCTGCATATCGACGTTAACGATATGGGCCTGTAATTTAGTGGATTACTCCTACTACCTTTGTTGAACATTGGTGTGGCCTGTGCAACTTCCTAGTCCTTGAGTACGGATCTTTCGTCGAGCGAACGGTTGTATATGATTTTTACGTATGGAGCTAATGCATCAGCGTACTCCGAAAGGAACCTAATTGGTATACAGTCTGGACCAGAAGACTTGCTTTTATTAAGTGATTTAAGTTGCTTCACTACTCCGAGGATATTTACATCTACGTTACTCATGTTGGCAGCTGTTCTCGATACGAATACTGGACTATTTACTTCGTCTTCTTTTGTGAAGGCATTTCGGAAGGCTGTGTTTAATAACTCTCCTTTGGCAGCACTGTCTGCGATAGTATCTCCATTGCTATCTCGCAGAGAAGGCATTGACTGTTTCTTGGCGCTAACATACTTCACATACGACCAGAACCTCTTTGGATTTTCTGCCAGGTTTCGAGACAGAGTTTCGTTGTGGAAACTGTTATAAGCATCTCGCATTGAAGTCCGCGCTAAATTTAGAGCTTCTGTAAAAGATTGCCAATCTTGAGGATTTCGCGTCTGTTTAAATTTGGCATGTTTGTTTCGTTGTTTCTGCAACAGTGTTGGGCTAAATGGCTCTGAGCACTATGGGACTTAACATCTATGGTCATCAGTCCCCTAGAACTTAGAACTACTTAAACCTAACTAACCTAAGGACATCACACAACACCCAGCCATCACGAGGCAGAGAAAATCCCTGACCCCGCCGGGAATCGAACCCGGGAACCCGGGCGTGGGAAGCGAGAACGCTACCGCACGACCACGAGATGCGGGCTCTGCAACAGTGTTCTCACCCGTTTTCTGTAGCAAGGAGGATCAGCTCCGTCGTTTGTTAATTTATTGGGTATAAATCTCTCAATTGCTGCCGATGATATTTTTTTGAATTTAAGCCACATCTGGTCTACACTTATATCATTTATATGGAATGAGTGGAGATTGTCTCTCAGGAAGGCGTCAAGTGAATTTTTATCTCCTTATTTTGAATAGGTTTATTTTTCGAGGATTTGGGGATTATAAAATTCAATCTCGCTACGACAACCCTGTGTTCACTAATCCCTGAATCGGTTTTGATGCTCGTTATTAACTCAGGATTATACGTTGCTATTAGGTCAAGTGTTTTCACAGCCGTTTACTATTCATGTGGACTCATGAACTAACTGCTCGAAATAATTTTCAGAGAATGTGTTCAGCA
Source organism: Schistocerca nitens (assembly GCF_023898315.1). Lineage (NCBI taxonomy): Eukaryota > Metazoa > Arthropoda > Insecta > Orthoptera > Acrididae > Schistocerca > Schistocerca nitens. Next base: position 145,133,442 of record NC_064622.1, on the reverse strand, counting down.
CAATTTCGAATGATGTTTTATGCGTACCTCCGGAATTAAACATGTACTTTCGCCAACATATCGAGGGTAAATTAAAGTCACCACCAACTATTATCGTATGAGGTGTTTGAAATGAAACTCAAGTTTTCTTTGAACCTTTCAGCAACTGTATCATCTGAGTTGGGAGGTCGGAAAAAGGATCCAATTAGTATTTTATTCCGGTTACCAACAATGACCTCTGCCCATACTAACTCACAGAAAGTATCTACTTCAGTTTCGCGACAAGTTAAACTACTTCTGACAGCAAGAAACATGCCACCGCCAATCGTGTTTAGCCTATCCTTTCGGAAAACCGTTAGGTTCTTTGCAAAAATTTCGGCTGAGCTTATATCCGGCTTTAGCCAGCTTTCAGTGCTTATAAAGATTTGAGCATCAGTGCTTTCTATTAGCGCTTGGAGCTCTGGTACTTTCCCAACGCAGCTACGACAATTTACAACCGTTATACTAATGGTTCTTGTATCTACGTTCTTCTTGTGTTGTATTTTCCCGAGAACCTCTAACCTAAAAGCACTTCTGCGTGTTCGCGGGCCCTACGCGATATTAGGCAGGTGTACCAGTTTCTTTGCCTCTTCTGCGTATCTCATTAGAAATACGATCATAGTATTGTAATATAGCGTATATCACTGTTTCTCTAGGCTGCTCCCTTGATAGTGTGATACTGTCAACGTTGTTTTCTTTGGAGGTATCTTGTTCCTGAATATGCACAGCTTAAACCACTGTACTCTCATAACCGTTTATGTGAACTATCTCTTTCAATGTGCCTAACTCAAGTCATTTCTTACGTCTGAAGAAGAATTTCAGTCGTTCTTCTTGTCATAGGCTGAAAAAAGTAAGAGGCTGAGTGTCCCCAGAACATTATCCCATTCCAGTGTAAACAATGGAAGTACACACAGTGAGTCAAAGTTACTGTTGACCTGCTTGCACTTTGGCTTAACACGTTGACTGCCACAGAGGAATCATAAGTCTGGCGCCGTTTGCCCATAGGTGGCCACATCAGAGCCTACACACGAACGGTCTTCATGAGCATTCGCATCTAAATACAAAGGAACATCATCGCAACAGAACTCAAAATTCCTAACTCTCATTAAATTGTTATCGGCGTTTTTAGTTCACTTCATGAGGCGCAAATTCAGAACACCAGCGTCTTTCAAGTGTCACAATACCGTAAATGCAGATACAACAACATACACAAGCAACTAGTGCCAAATAAATAAATAAAAGTGAGTGATAAATCGCTGTATGTCTCTGGAAAAAGTGTAATAGCGTTGGATGACAAGTGGAAAACGTTCGCCGCGTCGTATCTCGATGTGCTATGCGCCGAGCAACTGCTGGACACCTGCTCTCGATATGTTGTCATGTCATTCGTTACAGTATCAAATTTCGTACTCGCATAACTCAACGTACAGACATAAGTAGTTGTTAAGCATATAATTCCGAGCTGAAATGGAAATGAGGCTTACCTCAGCGTACTTCCAGCGGAGGAAGTACTCCAACGTTCGCAGTCGAAGCGCACTCGGATCACACCGTATAGCATTGGTCATCATGAGCCAACTGACGGGATCGTTTCCTCGGAAATGAACTTACCGATATTCAACTGTCTTCCATTGTTGCGTGCACCATGGTCTAATGTGGGCGCTGTTTGCATTCGATTCAGCGAGAACACGCGTCATATGGGTAATGATTTGGATTCTGCTACAATATTGGTCTGATGTGGAATGTTAACACATGGTACGGTTGGCTAATAAAACTAAATCACGTTATTTCACTTAATTGCAGAAATACTGAATTCAGTGTTCCGAAACTGTTTCACTGCGGAAAATCGTAACACGGTCCCTGACTTCAGCCGTCGCACGGACGCCAAAATGGAAAATATTGAAATAAACGATATCGGAATTGAAAAACAACTGCTATCACTTAGTAGCGGAAAAGCATCCGGACCAGACGAGATACCCGTAAGATTCTACAGTGATTATGCTAAAGAACTTGCCCCCTTTCTATCAACAATTTATCGTAGATCTCTGGAAGAACGTAAAGTACCTAGCGACTGGAAGAAAGCGCAGGTCGTTCCCATTTTCAAGAAGGGTCATAAATCAGATGCGAATAATTATAGGCCTATTTCGCTTACGTCAATCTGTTGTAGAATAATGGAACATGTTTTATGTTCTCGTATTATGACGTTCTTAGATAATACAAATCTCCTTCATCATAACCAACATGGATTCCGCAAACAGAGATCATGTGAAACTCAGCTCGCCCTATTTGTCCAAGAAATTCACAGTGCCGTAGACACTGGCGAGCAGATTGATGCCGTATTCCTGGACTTCAGGAAGGCATTTGATACGGTTCCGCACTTACGTTTAGTGAAAAAAATACGAGCTTACGGAATATCGGACCAGGTTTGTGATTGGATTCAGGATTTCCTAGAAGAAAGAACACAACATGTCATTCTTAACGGTTCAAAATCTGCAGATGTAGAGGTAATTTCGGGAGTACCGCAAGGAAGCGTGATAGGACCTTTATTGTTTACAATATACATAAATGACTTAGTTGACAACATCGGTAGCTCCGTCAGGCTATTTGCAGATGACACGGTTGTCTACAAGAAAGTAGCAACATCAGAAGACTCGTACGTACTCCAGGAAGACCTGCAGAGGATTAATGAATGGTGCGACAGCTGGCAGCTTTCCCTAAATGTAGATAAATGTAATATAATGCGCATACATAGGGGCAGAAATCCATTCCAGTACGATTATGCCATAGGTGGTAAATCATTGGAAGCGGTAACGACCGTAAAATACTTAGGAGTTACTATCCGGAGCGATCTGAAGTGGAATGATCACATAAAACAAATAGTGGGAAAAGCAGGCGCCAGGTTGAGATTCATAGGAAGAATTCTAAGAAAATGTGACTCATCGACGAAAGAAGTAGCTTACAAAACGCTTGTTCGTCCGATTCTTGAGTATTGCTCATCAGTATGGGACCCTTACCAGGTTGGATTAATAGAAGAGATAGACATGATCCAGCGAAAAGCAGCGCGATTCGTCATGGGGACATTTAGTCAGCGCGAGAGCGTTACGGAGATGCTGAACAAGCTCCAGTGGCGGACACTTCAAGAAAGGCGTTACGCAATACGGAGAGGTTTATTATCGAAATTACGAGAGAGCACATTCCGGGAAGAGATGGGCAACATATTACTACCGCCCACATATATCTCGCGTAATGATCACAACGAAAAGATCCGAGAAATTAGAGCAAATACGGAGACTTACAAGCAGTCGTTCTTCCCACGCACAATTCGTGAATGGAACAGGGAAGGGGGGATCAGATAGTGGTACAATAAGTACCCTCCGCCACACACCGTAAGGTGGCTCGCGGAGTATAGATGTAGATGTAGATGTAGATTGCTGGTCTGATCGGTGTTTATGTCATTTCTGTGGAATCGCTGAGTTTTACATTTAAATCAGCATCTCGCTCAGCCACACTGCTGTGAGACTGTATTAAAAGAATTGTTGGGTGATATGATACTGTATGTTACGTCTACAAAGAAACGTGTCTAGCGAATATAGCAATGAAGTATACTAACCCAATAGCATTGACCGTCGAATCGTGTGGTACCGAAGTATAACTTTCTATACCAGTTTTTGATCTGTAATTCGCCCAATCTCTAAGACCGTTTTGACGTAACTGTTCTCTGCGATATTGAAACGAAACTACTGTAATGCCGTAAATATCGACCGGGCAATAGAGTAGTCGAATTTTGGAAGCTGTAGTGTCTCTGTCGTTAACCCTGTATAAATAATAGTGGTAACTTTCGTGTCACAGTCAAGACTACATATTCAGCTGTATTCCGTATAACATTGCATATTCCTCTATGTCTAAAGATTTAGCGCATAGTTCGTCATTTCTGTCAGGACTCCAGCCTAGGCGAGCCTGGTAGCTCTAGCGATAGAAATATAGTATGTGGATACCAGGACACCGCCGGCCGAAGTGGCCGTGCGGTTAAAGGCGCTGCAGTCTGGAACCGCAAGACCGCTACGGTCGCAGGTTCGAATCCTGCCTCGGGCATGGATGTTTGTGATGTCCGTAGGTTAGTTAGGTTTAACTAGTTCTAAGTTCTCGGGGACTAATGACCTCAGAAGTTGAGTCCCATAGTGCTCAGAGCCATTTGAACCATTTTGAACCAGGACACCAACAAGTAGAATGGGAGTCTGACCAACAGGGAACCATTCCCTACACACTCTACTCCAGTGGTATCACGTGTTTTATCAGGAACAGATTAGAACTATGTTATGACACATGGACAGCCGTTAAATCTTAGAGTAATGTTCAGCCTTTAAATTAGCTAATGTATTTTCCAGTCGACGTACAAACTGGCATTTTTTGATATGTGGAACTACGACTACACTGATGTATATATGTGACATCCTGTGACACCTTTGTACCCGTCCAGTAGGAGAGTGTTCCATCATAAATGAAAGTGTTAGAACACTCACTATTTGCCTTATTGATGAACAGCTGCAATAGTTTCCGAGTCATCATTTGGATCTCCCCGGATAGATCTCAAACGACATAGCGAGAATGTTCTATGAGGTAACCTGACAATCGGAGTTCCCTCTATGCGCTGATTAAAAGACCATGAAGGAATTACTGCCTGCGAAGCTGTCATTATACTCACAGCATATTGGCAGTGTTCGGTGATGTGGTCGTCTTTCCAGACTTGGGTCTAGTGACTGTAACACATAAAATACTTTCCTCCCGTGATCCATATACGATATTCCAGTAATGTACATGTGGGAGACATCCTATGTAAATTTTATTTCTTCATTTCTGAAAGAATAAAAAGGAGATAAATTCTTTTCATGAAATGAGTAGAGTATCTAAATGAAGAAAATTTACCATCTCCGAGGATTGTGAATATAGATTTATGGCCATGATACATGGACTTTTAATGCGAAAACCATTGCAAAAATTTAAGGTTGAACACCAGGTGATGGAGACTTGTGTGTAGGGATTTACTAGGAATGACACGAAAGGTAACAAATGAAGATAACAAATGTATCAGGGAACACTTTCGTCCAGGTGGGGAGGACTTATTCAACATGCATTGAAGAAACACGGATCAGTATGGCTGGAACTAATGCTTCGATGTGACCTCTATTGATCAATGTATGTTAAATGGCTGATAATGATCCGAAATAATTGCTTCTAATCTGCGTAGGAAATATTTCTGAAATCATAATTCGTATCATTTTGATCTGTGCAGCTTTTCTGATCAGCCGGCCTTCCTGTGGTCTCGGGGAATGTATGATGTGTTAGGAAATATACCGGCTGCTTCCACTGACTGACTTGCGTGCCATCATGTTTCAGATATTTAAGTAGAAATGTCATTGGTAATCCAGTGGACTCTTTGATCTCGGTAGATGAGTTAAAATAATTGTACAGTGTTATCAATTACGTGATCCTACTATAAGGCTGATTTTATCCTCCTGCTATCGGAGCTTGTTGGCCACACTGAAGACCCAATCGTTGGTGGTACGTTAATCTTGAATGTCCCCTCTTTCGTTAGTGACTACCTTAATTGGAGGCCATATCGTATAATAAATAGTTCCGCTGCGAAATTAAGTTGTGTTTGACGTCGTAATTCGCACTATGGCGGTCCTTGGGGAGGGAGTTGGGAGACGGATAGCGGCTCAGAGTAGAAACCCACGAAACACTCAGTCGAAAGAGAGTTTGAGATGAAGTCTCCTGAGAGGTTAGGGAAATCTTATGGAATTATTCGCTGAAAATAATGCAAAACATTTCTGTTCAGTTTCATTCCAAGCGAAATAGCTTCTACAGCTATAGTGAATCATTTATTTTTTTTATTTCTATAATGGATGTTTCAAATTATATAGTATACAGTGAACAAAACAGATTTTATCTGGAGGAACCAAAACAAATCTTAAGAAACATTCATTTGATAAAGATTTAACAATTGAAAGTGATAGTGGAGTCCAGTAAAACTGATGTGTGTTGTGCTTGTTACTAACGTGTGCATCTAACCAAAATATGTCAGAAATGTAAAAAAATCGTCTTATGTGTATACAGTTCTTCCTATTCTGATAATATTTTGTTTATCTGTGGCATTTTCCCTCCATATGGCAACATCGGGTATATAAATATAAGCACTATAAACGTGCAATAGTTCGTTCTCATTTGCCCAGTATGAAACACGGTACATCTATCAAAAAAAATGCGCATTCAAAGCAAACTTAGTGAAATACTGAACATCTCATCAAGCTTTACTACACATTTTCCATTGTTTGTAAGATAATCAGTACAGCTTGCTGTATCTATCCTCATAGAAGTGTGTGGGAATAGCCTGTGGCACATTTTAGAAAAAAAGAATGTGTGTTGCGTTTTGTGAGGGCAGTTATGATATCGCAGCTGCACAGACAACTTGTGCTCTATAAACAGAAATTGAATATGTTGGATATCAGGAAAACATACTGCTTCCACGATTATATTTTACACGAATACAAGGTATGAGCGGTCATTCTATGATAAGGTTTCCCAGACATTGATGAAGGTTTTGCTGGTGTATGTGCTTTTGTTCCTCACTCAGGCGTAAGGATCAACACCGCATGCACACACGACCAGCACCACAGTGTTTTGTCAGATTATGCTCCAACTTCATCTCGCTAGCGTCGGCTAAACCATCTACATAATCTTTTGCATTTACAATTTCTGAAAGCAGTTCACATTATTCACAGAGAGTAACAAATTCAGTCGTTACATTAACTCTCTTGTTCGTTACCAACTGAGACATAATAGCGGCATGGGGTAAGCAAGTTGAGGAGTTGACTACGCTGTCTGGTTAACATGGAATGTATTAATTATATTTGTATGTATAATAGATTTTACAAATGCGACACTGGGTATGTATCCGTGAGACACAGATTTCACCAGGGTTAATAACCCTTACATGAGAGTGTGGTTTAATGTATCTATCCGCAAAAGCTGATGTGCCATGTAAGTATAAAGGACAGATTACATTAAATTAGATTAATATTTGATCCAGAGCATGAATACAACATTTCATAACGATGTGGAACGCGTCAGTTTAACAAAAGATTTCTTTATATGCCATAATTCAAGTGTACATATTATTTTCTTTGTAAGATCACTACATGATGTCTAAAAATTCATCTATTGAGTAGAAGGAGTTGTCATTCAGAAATTCTGTTACTTTGTTTTTAGATGTTGGTTGGTTACCTGTCAGACTTTAGAGGCTATTTGGTAAGTGACCAAAGATTTTTGTGGCAGCATACCTCACGCTTTTCTGTGCCGAAGTTAGATTTAACCGAACGCAATGAAGACCAGTGTTTCTCTTAGTGTTGTAGTTATGCACATTTCTGTTGCTTTTGAATTAGGGTGGATTATTAATAACAAACTCACAGGTGAATATATACACATATATTGCAAAGCTACTATGAATATTCCTAGTTCTTTAAATGAATGTGTGCTAGATTCTCTTGGCTGAGCTCCAGCTATTATTTTGATTACAAGCTTTTGTGCAATGAATACTTTTTTCTTTAATGAACGGTTACCGCAAAATACTGTGCGATACAAAAGCAGTGAATCAAAATGGGCATAATAAGCTAATTTATTTATATGCTTATCGCCCAAATTTGCAATAACCCGAATAGCATACATAGCTGAACTCAAAACCGTTTCAGCATGTCATCAATGTGTTTCTTCCAGTTGAATGTCTCATCAGTGCACCCACCCAAACATTTGGAATATTGTGCCTTAGCAGTAGACTTCTGTTCAAATTCTATATTTATTGATGATGATGTGTTATTTACTGAGTTTTATCCATGTTTAATGAGAGTCCATTCGCAAATAACTATTTAGTAATTTTATAAAAGACCTTATTTACAATTTGCTCACCTAATTCTTGTTTGTTGGGTGTCATTACTACACTTGTATCATCAGCAGAAAGAACCAGCTTCGCATCCTCTTGAATACAGAGGTGCAATCCATTAACATATATTAATAACAATAAGGAGCCAAGCTTGAACCTTATGGGATGACATTGTTTAGACCTCCCCAATAAGAGGACTCTGTTGATTTTTGCGCATTATGTGAACTCATTATTTCAACCATCTGTACTCTTGTGGTTAAATATAAATTAAAACATTTGTGTGCTGCCCTGCTCCTAGTACAATAGTTACGCTCATCTAGAAGAATTCCATAACTTACACCATCAGAATCCTTTGAGACATCACAGAAAATCCCAGCTGGTGATTTTCGGTTATTCAGAGCAATATTTGATCAGTGAAAACATGTAGGTCTTTCCACTGAAAAGTCTTTTTGAAATCGGAACTGGCATTTTTTAGTACTTTAAATATGTCTAACTACTCTTGAATATATTACTACTACTTATCTGTTGGGAATGAGGTTTTAGTACTTTGTTGGAATTGCTGTCAGTTCCATGTGAGCTTTTACTTTTGAGTGAGTTCATTATTTCCCGAACTTCAGAAGTAGAGGTGGATAGATTTTCAATTTTATCAAACTGCGTAGGTATTGACTCTTCCCTATATAGCTTTGCCTTTTTAATGAACATCCAGATCCTGTTTTCTCCATAGCATTTATAAAAATTTAAAAAATTTTCAACCACTTACTTTTTGTTAATAAACTTTTCATTCAGTTTGATAGCAATACAATTTTCGTGTGCTGTTTGCCTTTCAACAATATTCCAAGTTGTTTCAATGTTATTGTCAGAGTTGCTGCTCTCAAGTATAATACACGTACTTCTGGACTTTTTAATAGCTTTCCTTGATGTAGTACAGTTATTCTTATAATATTTGACTGTTTTGGAGTCATTACTCTTTTTTGCTATTAGATACATTTCCCTTTTCCAGTTATGAGATATTTTTATCCCTTTAGAAAGCCGTAGTCTCTTAGAATGGTATTTTGCTGGTTTCTAACGGAAACTGTTTTCAAAAATACTCACAAATGTATCATGAAATAAGTCATAATTTAATTTAGCACCACGTTCCAGTAAGCCACATCCCAGTGTAATTGTTGCAAGCGTTCCCTAAAATCTGAAACTGTTAAACTGTTAACTGAATACATTGCATTACCGTATGGAGCTGTTCATATACCGAAACCAGCTGTGTCATGATCGGAAAGATCATTCTTAATAAAACAAATGTTTATGTGTTTAAATTCATGTCGGCCTCCGAAAATATTATCTATCAGTGTGCTGCTGTCCTGTGCTACCTGAGGAGGAAAATCAGTAACTGATGTAAAATTGAAAGATGATCACTCTTCCTATCAGACTCAACACTGAAATCCCCACAAATGACAGTTTTCTTCCCTCTGTCACATACACAACAGGAATTCAAGTTTTTCAAAAACTGCTGAAAATTTCCCATTGGGGACCTATACCCAGTTGCAATTGTAAAATTACCATTATTTAATTTAATCTCACAGACACATGGTTACTGTATACAAAATTTTTTAATCTCTGAAGTTTTCACGCCATGATGATTTTCAACATTTATGGCAACTTTTCCCTTTTCTCATATTACCTCTATTTACATGTGCTGAAAGCTTACATCCACTTAAATTTGCTTTTCTCATATCTGTGACTCTATGATTTTCAGACAGGTATAGTACATGCATTCCGTTCTCTGTTTCTAAATCTTCCAAACAAAAGAGAAGTTCATCTACTTATTTTGTTCCCTTAATATTCTATGTAATATACTAACATTATTTTCACTGTACTTTTATAATCGTTTAATCGTCTTGTGATATTTTAACGTTTTTAGCACCTGCCTGTCACAGCTTCCAACTCCATATTGATGCTCCTTATAGAGTTGTTAAAGTTTGGCCGATCATACTGCATGAAAGCATGCACCAACCCTACCTTTGTATGGCTCTCTGCAGAAGCTATTTTTACCAGGTCACTGTCAATACTATCGGTACTATGTCCTGCTCCACCCACTATGACAATGCGATCCCGCTTCATAAAGCCCTCTTACAAGGATCCTACAACCCCTACCACTTGGCTAAGACATCCACTGAGCTTGAAATAGTTCGTGGCCTGGGGTCTGTCACGTAATTTTTCCTGAAAAATCGGGTCACACCTCTTCCACGGCTATTTCCTAACAACAGAACTTTCCTGCCACTTTCTACCTTTTTTTGAAGTAGTTAGTTTCCTAATGAACGTCTGTTGGGTATTCACTACACCTATGACTACTTGAGCCTCTTTCTTAATAAACTGAATTAGCAAGGCAAATCTATTTTTTGTGCCAATGATGAAACTATCATATACTGTTCTCTTTCTGTGGCCCCTTTTCCCTGCTGCCACTTCCCACTTGTCTTCACCTTTCTCCCTTCTTAATCTCAGCAGTTCCTCCCTAGCACTATCCACTTCAGCCTTAAGGGCTATAATCTTCCTTCCTACTTCCTTCCTATTCATCTATTTTCCTATCCCTTGAAAATACTTTGCTATACTGTGGAAGAGTCTCATACACGCCACAATTTCCACACAACTACATTATGACATTATTCCAGTGAAATCATCTGTCACAACAGGTGCATAGAATCGCTGAACTAACGTTCCTCTGGCAGATCAAACACTTCCCACTCATGGTTGTTTGCAAATTTATTTATGAAACTTAGCTAAAAAATAACGGTATTTATGTGAAGGAAAGAAAACCTGTAGTGCTCTGAACAGTCATTAAGGCAAGCCTTCAACCGAGTAGTTTCCTTAAAAGAAACGATACTGTGGCACGTTTCTCTTATTTTTCAACACAAATTTTCATTTTATTTTGTTTTTGACATAATTTCTTTTGAAAATACAAACCTATTTCAATGATGCTTTCAAAGTTATTCTAAAATTTAGCATTTATTAAAAGACATTTTCAATACACTATGAGCTGCACTGCAATTGTTTTATTTGCCAAAGCCACTTATAACCCATCATCAGTGGCATATTATGCACGTCTATACCAATGACATGCTTGTCAGTTAGTATGACAACATCTCAAATATGTCTTTAACATAGTACACAGTTTGTCATGTCCATTATTGCTGTCAAACTTTAGGCAGTGACAGTTCTTGGTAATTTTTGACGTAATGTAGATGAGTCACGTGAAACATTATCAGGAATTATTACTGCCTAGAACTGACACTAGTAATGTACATGACAAACTGTGTACTATATTGCAGGACATATTTTAGATCCTGTCGTATTATCTGACAAGTATGCCATTGCTATAGAAGTGCATAATATGCCACTGATCGTGGGTTATAAAACGGATAACCAGCTATGACAAACGAAAGAATTTAGTGTAGCTCACAGTGTACTGAAGATGTCTTTTAATAAATATCTGAAGGCTGCGGAGCACCAAGCATTCAAGATTTTTATATTTGGTAGCCTACGTCAGTCCATGTACTTCCATTCGTTCATTACGGCAGTCACTTATAACTTTCTTATTATTAATACCAGTCTACGCTCGCATTATGGCATGTATCTTTAACTGTGGGTCACCTTTCTATAAAGGATTTTTACTTTCTCCATGAAAATGTTTCTATAGCTCTCATGACACATATTGATATTCCGTCTGTTTTATGTAAAACACTCCGTTATTGCATGTGTTATGCCAGCTGAATATGTCTTTCCGTCCAAAAACGTTCTTGTGATTCTGTTGCATAAACTTTCTCATGAACAAATTAATTCCTGAGAATTATTGACATAATGTGTACATTTAAATGAACTGCGATAAATCTAGGTATTGTAATAAAATACAACAATATGTTTACTAACATAAAACAACAATGTATTTATGGCGTTAAGAAGAAGTACGCCTTACAACAGAAACTAACAGTGAAATAAAAACTAATATTTTCAGCTACCGGCTTTCAAGTGTTTACAAGGACATATGTATGGTATGTTAATCCATTTGACACATAGTTGTGCTTCTTACATGAAAAACAGAATGTGATATTCACTTCATTTCAACAGGGCGTGCGCTATATTTAGGTTGTATTCCATTTCGCAAGTGTTTCTGTATGAAAAAGGTTTCCTTACGTCATTTATTCATTAATTACTTATTTTAGTACCAGATGTATATCTTTATATTCAACTGATGCTTTGGAGGTTAAAATATATCCCTTCGTTAATTACGTATGATACAAGGCATCACGAGGAAGCCATCGGCGTATACATTAACTAAATTAAGTCAGTCTAGGATTGTGGTACAAACAAACATCCTTCAGGAAATTTCTTCAGGTAACTCAAGACGATACATAACTGGTCGGCGTTGAAACAGATGATGGTGATGGTGGTGACGACGTCCACAACAACCGTAACGGTTCCTGTGCGTCAGTTAAATATTCTAGAGCCACGGAATTGTTGATCACTTCTTGTCTTATTATGCCGCCATCGTTCAGTGATCATAATGATATTTGTATGTGAAGTAGGTGACTTCCTGCATGTCAGAGGATTCTAAGAAGAACGTCGGTAAGGTTTAAAATCAAGTGTGACTTGCCTACTGAATGCACAACTGTCCATTGTTCCACTGCTAATTAGCATCGTTCACGTCTCCTCTGGGAATCCAAATAGCGATCCTGATGGCTCCCCAAAGACAGAGGTACGTGGGTGACGTTTACAATGCAGTCCCACACACGCACATGTGTGATGAACTGTGTACTCACTACATTCTAACACTAATAGTGGCAGATAACCTTGTCCGCAGTAGCTCTGAGCACGCAAAACTCTAACGTACATGTTTTTGAATAAGATGTGGATGTCCTAAGCCTTGTCGTATACCGTTGGTTCTTCATTAATCATTGAGTAGTTATCTCATATTACTTAATGACAAGAATTTGTGGAGGAGACAAATAAGATATCAGTCCATCACCATATCACACATTCGCTCTGACTCTCCACCGCCATGAACTCCCCCCCCCCCCCCCCCCCCTCCACACTGCACCCTTTACTACCCGAAAATTATGATTCTGGACGCCACGTTATGTTTTGTTATCTAAATATTATTCTCCGTTTTAGGTAAAGCCCTTTGGTGAACAGATACTGCAAAAAGGCTTACCACTATTACATAATTGTAAGATCCCAATCCTTGGAGTGTTGTACATGTCCCAAAACAGTCATAAAGCTTGCAAGCTGCTCTCGAACACATTCCCTTTTCTGACAATTACTGCACACCAGCATTCGTTTAAATGAAAAATTTGGGTCGCACAAGTAGAGAACTACAAATAAACATGGAGGTAAGGGATTTCGCAGTTGACATCATTGAAAAATTTGATAACTCATTAAGAAATCGAAAAATGGTAGAGCAACTGACTTTGACGGTATGGAAGAGGAACAAATTAAATATTTCTATGCCAAAACGAAGTGCCTAGCTTCCGTTAGTTTTCCCTTGTTGATTAGCACTTAGATGACGTACTGACGTCCTCTTCGACACATACTTTAGTAGCTCAGTGTCACGATCACACGTGTCAGTGTGGCTCCTGTCCATTATGGTATGAAACCTCATCACGTGATGCACAGAACTCATAGATGGCGACAGTGCAGATGGGCAGTAGGTGTGTAACACATTGAGACTATCCAGTTGTTGCTTATTTGTGTGGCCAAATTACCACAATTTCTAACAATTATACGTTCTAATGTGTTTTAGCTGCAGTTTCATGTGACATAATTAATAATTGTATTTTATACTTCTCAATCATTTGGTTATGAGAGCTCTTCTGGCGCTTATTTCCACTATTTTTTGGACAGTTGAGATGGATGAGTCGAAGCTTTGTTTGTTGTCGACATCCAGTATCCCCATTTATCTTAGCTGTTTGTTTAATCTTCAGAACAAAAGTAGAACCTCCAAACAGAATATACTGCAAGCTGATAATGTTGATCTGAAGCTACAATCATTTCAGATGATTTATCAAGATCAACAGCTATCAATTCTGCCTGGAGGATGTCAAACAACTATTGAATGTGTAGCATACGCCACACTCACCAGAACACTATGAGAAGGGCCTAGAATGGTTTATTGAAATAACTGAAAAGATAGACAACTTTTCATGATTCTTGAAATCTGATGCGTTTCTTATGAGGTGTAAAAACAAGGAGAAAAGAAATACTCTAATCAGGAGCGGCTGAGGAGGAAGACTTCTTCTTAGGTTCCGGGAGGCAACACTTCGTTCCATGCCCACAATACCATGCTCACAGATGATGAGTCACATTCAGATTTTTAGCACTGTAGTCACACTCTGCCTAAGTATGTGCAAAGTATGGTATGTATGTACAGCATTGTCAAACGTGCTTCTAGGTGGCCGCAAATTCCATTGACTAGAGTTAAGTTTTAGTATTCTAACTTCATTCACGCACTCAGCAAGTTAAACTTAGGATGCGCTTAGGCAATGAGTCAACTTGGCAGTTACTAACGGTTTACATGTACGCCTATGCCAAAGTATTATTACGCAATTCCTTTGTAACATCTCAAACGCAATAGTTATTAGTTTCACCCATTCCATGTCGAAAAGCGTAGTTCATGGATGTTAGTAATAAACAGGATTTTATCATGACTAAGTGCTTCTTTCTACAGAGAGATGAAGCCCTGCTCACTATGTCTTTGTGACGTATGCATAACTGGGCCATCCTAGAGAGACTAATACATAGTAGCCAATGTTCGTTAGACAAAATAGATAATATGCACAGGCGTCCGCCATTTGTTTGTCAGATCTCGTCCAGGAATACTGTGACCTGTTGATTATCAAAAGACATTGATTTGATACTCTCACTACAGCAGAAATTCTACATTGCCATTTAATATACAACTACTATGTATTTAATGTGGAGTAAATTAAATTCTAGTGTGATGCAGAGCATTAGCCATTTACAACAATGTTTCAGAAAAAATGGAATCGACCAGGAAAAAAATTAGTTTCATTTGCACTATTGCACAAGCACTCAAGCCATTTCAGAGTTTCCTGCTTCGATATTCATTGTTGTCGTCATCAGCCTCTAAATTTTATACGTTTTTTTTATTCCCAGAGTAATAGATGTTTTTTAGATGGGATCATTGTGTGTCTAGTAACAAATTTATATAACGGAGAAATCCAGGAAACATTTTTCTGTAGTGAGCTTTAGAAGGGCTAAAGAGTGAAAGCAAGATAAAACCATTTCACAGCAGCCGATTTTCCAAAACGAAATGTCCACTATTAGGAGTACTCGCATTTTCATACGTTTTGTGATTAAACAGATAGAGTTCATGATGCAATATTTATTGATAGATATTTGATGCAATATATGCATTTCAAATAAAAGTAAAAACAAATTGATAATGGTGGTGTGGAATAATTTCTAGCAGAAAGCTCAAATGTGAAACTAAAAACTTCTACAAGCTAAAATTAAAAAAATGGACATATTTTGCAAACAAATGTTTCAGCAGTGCTGAAATTTACCTGCAAGAGATCTCTCAAAAACACAAACACTGACCACTGTGTGCAAATCAACTGTATGCTAGTATTAGTTCCTTTGCCACTGCCTCAGACAAAGCAACCAGTAATACAGTGTTCAGTATTAAAAATAAAAGTTCTAGAGGGTTAACCAAGAGTATAATTGACAAGACAATGCATAAACAAGACGGAAGAACCTTTACTGGAGATTCGTAATGTATTTTTGATATCCAATTACAACTCACCACATCCAAAAGAAACAAAGGTTCCCTGTACTGATAAGGTAGTGGTGAAAATGTAGGAAATTACAGATCAGTCTCAACGCTATCACCCTTCAGAAACAGAATAAAAATCTGGTTGATGAATAACTGAAAGTGGACTTTTCAGTAAATAACAGACTGTCTTTAGTGAAAAGGACCAAACTAAAACGTTTGACACAGAGGACGTGGAGTTTTGTTAAAGAAACGTGATGTGCATATAATGGTGAAAATAAGAAAAAAAAATTCTTATCCTACCTAGAAAACTGACTGGAAAGCAAAAGGATACTTCATACTACTGATTTAGTTTTGTTGGCAAGAATCTCTTGGATCAAGAGTGCATAAACTGCACTGGGTACAGTACTATTGCATGTTTACATTAACGATTACATAGAACGAAAACAAGAGTGTACTCGGATGACAGCAACTTTTTAATTACTACTGAATCATCAGAAATACAGAAATAATGTTTGTATCTATCGTTGTACACAAATAGGCAACAAATGATATGGCTACACAGATGAACTGCAGAGTGTATACTTGTAAAACTGAATACAAATTAAGCATTCGCAAACAGAGTGCCAAACATTACAATTTTTGCTTTGTAGGTTGACACATTCCTTCACTCAAGAAAATGTATTAAAAGTTGAAGCATAATAAATAATTTGTTGTATCTGTCTCATAACACAACTCTAAATCACGTAACAAGTTATCATTTTGGGCCAGTCGGTCCGCAGTAGAATTTGCCTGGCCATAACATGGCCAAATTTGAAGCACATTTTCAGACAGAATATCTTCACTACACTGCTGATGCCTTTCTGGAGCTGTCTCTAGTGGGGGAAGTGAGGGATTATTGCATTCATTTTCTTGAGGGAGATACTGATGGCATAATAATTCCTTTTTTTATGCCTCTGGAAGTGAATGAGAAAAAACGGGTGGTGTGGCATTGGGCTTCAGTTTCCTCTTACTCCTTCTGGTCATCAGTGAAACGTTTCAATAATAAAGAAGCAAACGAAAAGAATTGTAATTTGATTCAAAACAACACGTATTGGCAGAAGAGAGAAAAAAAAAGAGCAAGACAAAATCTGAAAAATTGTGAAGTTTCCTACCTCGAAAACAGTAACGATAAACTGATAAACACACAGTCAAATCATCTGGAAGAACTAACTGTAGGTAAATCAAAAGGCAGCTTCAGGTAGAAATGTTAAGGTATTGTTAAAAAAAAAAACATAGCGCAAAGATACATGGTTGAGGTGACCACTGTAGCAAATATCTGCTAATACCAGTATTGCTGGCCCCTATTTTGATCACAACAGAAGTAGATTCATCCTACACTTTGGTCAGGGGCCTGAAGATGGCGTAATAAAAAGCTGAAACTGGTTGCCAAATATAATAAGGTTGGAAATTTGACGGCTGAAAGGTATTTAATTTGACACCCCCAATTAGTCATTCGTGAGGATTACCGTAACTTGCGCCACCGCATTGTAATATTGTAGACCTGGCGGTCCGATCGCGACTTTGTCTTCTTTGCTCTGCAAACACTTGCAACGGTAACACAAAGCATTTCAACTCACACATTTTGACCGAGAATGCTCGATAAGACACTTGTGACAAGGCGGTAAGTGTGTCGACTTCAGACGTGCAGGAGGCGATGCCGAAGATAAGGAAGAACTCGAGAGTCGTCGAGCCAATACTGCTTACTTGTTAGTAAATATTATGATGTACGTATGGTTCCACAGTGCTCACACGCGGCGTTTGTCTCATTTTCGATGGTCCTTTTTGTTGCTCATAGCGCTGAAAACGGCGATCGAGGAGCCGCAGACTTAGCGTCGTTGCATCCGGTGGCGATGGGTAATGACATGACAGCCGCGATGTGTCACAGCTAGAGTTGCGGTCTACCAAAGCTACGGATCAGTAGTTTTAGTACAGTACATAAATGGTGAAGTAAATAGTAGGATTACTGGTAATACTGATAGGGAAAGAAACATATCTGAATGTGTGAGAGAGAAACTGGTAGCTGACGACTTCTCTTTGTTTTTTGTTTTGCACATAATTAGAACCATTGTGTATTTTATAGCCCTAATTAAGCTGTTTATCTGCACTCACTAGGAAAAATGCTCTTAAAGAAAATTGGTTCTGGTGTCTTGACAAAGAAATTAATCACTTGGTCCCGGACACATTTGCCCATCCACCAGCAAGAGCATTTCAAAATTTAATCTCATTTGTGTCAACAGAATAAACATCTTGACATTCAGCGTTGAGCTACATGGTATCCATAGCATGGTGGTTAGGTGGCTCGTAGCCAAGATGAATTAAAGATAAAGCTTTCCTCCATTACTGAGTCTCTAACATCGATAACGAGGCTCCTGATGAATAAATAGCTATAACGAAGACTTCGCTTGCGTCTATCAGAAATTGTTGTAAGAGTGCCCAATGACGCTGATGATGTGGCGTTCGAGAGACTACATTGCTTATCAGCTGGGTCGCAGACATAGACATTTCATTAGTTGTTTCAGAATGGGTATTCGAAATTTTTCTTGATCTCTGTATAGGTGCTTGAGCCACACGTTTGATAGATTGTGGACAGAATCTATCCGTCTGTAGTTTATCTTGTAGACGAGTAGCCACTGCATTAAGATATACATGTGGCTCCACAGTACACACATGTGGCTTTCGTCTTATTTTCGATGGTCCTTTTGTTGTACAATTTCCACACTTCCAAACGATGACGCATGCTGAAGAACATTAGTCAGTAATGTGCTGTAAGTTACATGGTCCTTTATACAGTATATCCTCACTCAGTTTGTTGACGGTTCAGCGCTTCTGGTTTCGCAGGGAATCTGATCGTATACGTAAACAAAGGAATCGAAATGAGGAAACGCCTGATAGGGATGCAACACACCTAATGTACAGGTAACACGTGTAGGACCAAGTCTGCTGGACAAACTACTACCTAGTCTACAGTAGCCTACGGTAGTTTTACAACCCGTCACTCAACGTGGAAACTTAATACTCGTCTGGAACAAACTTTTCAGCAGCTATAATGTTGCTACAAAGCTAAGTGTCAGTTGTAAAACGTCTGTTAGAGAATGGTCTTCTGGCCACTGCTTCTGACCGCATGGTCACCTCACGATCTAGTTCTAATATAAGTACAGTAATTACTAAAGTACATTATCTATCGTACTTATAATACGTATTTTCGAAAGATTTCGAAGATTAAAAGAATACAAAAATCTCTGTACACGCTACAATTGTGTTCTGTATCAAAGCTGAAATTGCGTTTTGAGGATTACGGCACATCAGTATATGGTACATGGTACTTAACAGATTGTAGCAAATGAATTGTGAGGGGCATTCCAGAAGAAATGCACACAATTTTTTAAAAATGCATCTTTTATTCTACATGTCTGAATGTTTTACAGTGTGTAGATACATCTTTTAGGAAGAATATTTTCATTTCGCCATATAATTTCCATCCCTCTCAACTGCCTTACGCCATCTTGGAACCAGAGCCTGTATACGCGCACGGTAAAATTCTGGACCAATCTGTTGGAGGCACTGTTTGGCAGCGTGCGCAAAGGAGTCATCATCTTCAAATCTTGTTCCACGAAGAGAGTCTTTCAGTTTCCCAAAGAGATGACAGTCACATGGAGCCAGTTCAGGACTGCAAGGCGGGTGTTTCAGTGTTGTCCATCGGAGTTTTGTGATTGCTTCCATGGTTTTTTGACTGATACGTGGCTGTGCATTGTCGCACAACAGCAAAACATCCTGCTTTTTCCGGTGTGGTCGAACACGACTCAGCTGAGCTTCAAGTTCCTTTAGTGTCGTCACATATGCATCAGAATTTATGGTGGTTCCACTTGGCATGTTGTCCACAAGCAAGAGTCCTTCGGAATCGAAAAACACTGTAGCCATAACTTTTCCAACAGAAGGTGTGGTTTTGAATTTTTTTTCTTGGGTTAATTTGCATGATGCCACTCCACTGAATGCCTCTTCGTGTCTGGTGAAAAATGATGGAGCCATGTTTCATCACCTGTCACCGTTCTTCCAAGAAATTCATCTCCACCATTCTCATACTGTTCCAAAAGTTCGCTGCATACCGTTTTTCTTGTTCCTTTGTGAGCCACTGTCAACATCCTGGAAACCCACCTGGCACAAACCTTTTTTAACGCCTACACTTTCAGTAATCTGCAAACACTTCCTTCCCCTATCCCAACATAGCGTGACAATTCGTTCACTGTGATGTGTCTGTCAGGAGTCACCAATTCGTTAACTCTCTGCACATTGTCTGGAGTGTGTGCAGTATGAGGCCTGCCGCTGCGAGGACAATCTTCAATATTGCTGTGCCCACTTTAATCACGTAACCTGCTTGCCCACCGACTAACTGTACTGCGATCGACAGCAGCATCTCCATACACCTTTTTCAATCTCTTGTGGATGTTTCCCACTGCTCGATAGCCATGTTAGCTGTTGCCCTGTCTTGCATGTCATCTATACTTCGCGCTCTTCGATTGCATTAGCATTTGATGAATGGAAATGAAAAACGTTCTATGCGCCAAATCTAATATTTGTTAGGAGAATGAAGAAAAACATCGTATCTCTCTTTATATATAACTGACTTGCATTCAAAAAATTGAGAAGATATCATGATACCACAAAATTATGATGCTCATCATCACATCCCCACAAAAAATAATGAGACACATTATAAAATAAATACTTTACTAAGAACACTGCAAGTGCCTTACCAGGAAAGTAACTGGTTCTCTGTGTCAGTAAGGAAGTTCTTACGAGCTCATTCTTGCAGAGAAGAAAATAGCAGTCAGCAAGTGCTAATAATGCTATTTATTTACACAAGTACCCCCCACCCCCCACCCCACCCCCCACCCCCCATGAATCATGGACCTTGTCGTTGGTAGGAAGGCTTGCGTGCCTCAGCTACACAGATTGCCGTACTGGTAGGTGCAACCACAACAGAGGGGTATCTGTTGAGAGGCCAGACAAACGTGTGATTCCTGAAGACAGGCAGCAGCCTTTCCAGTAGTTACAGGGGTAACAGTCTGGATAATTGACTGATCTGGCCTTGTAACATTAACCAAAATGACCTTGATGTGCTGGTTCTGCCAACAGCTGAAAGCAAGGGGAAACTACAGCCGTAATTTTTCCCAAGGGCATACAGCATTACTGTATGGTTAAATGACGATGGCGATTTTCCGGAGGTAAAATAGTCCCCAATTCGGGTCTCCGGGCGGGAACTACTCAGGAGGACGTCGTCATCAGGAGAAACAAAACAGGCGTTCAACGGATCGGAGCGTGGAATGTCAGATCCCTTAATCGGGCGCGTAGGTTAGAAAATTTAAAAAGGGAAATGGATAGATTGAAATTAGATATAGCGCGAATCAGCGAGGTTCGGCGACAGGAGGAACAGGACATCTGGTCAGGTGAATACAGGGTTATAAACACAAAATCAAATAGCCGTAATGCAGTAGTAGGTTTATTAATGACTAAAAAGCAGGAACGTGAATAAGCTACTATTTGGTACAACCTGACTAAAAGAAGGAATCGGTTGGTAGGACACATTCTGAGGCACCAATGGATCACCAATTTAGTACTGGAGGGAAGCGTGGGGGATAAAAATCGTAGAGGGAGACCAAGATATGAATAAAGTAAGCAGATTCGGAGTGATGTAGGTTGCAGTAGTTACTCGAAGATGAAGAGGCTTGTACAGGAGAGAGCAGCATGTACCAAATCAGTCTTTAGACTGAAGACCACAACAGCAACAACATATAGGCAAGTAGAACTATTACTGGATTCGAACCGACAGTTGAAGCTTCAGGCGGCTGTTCACGTTTCTATTATATGTGTTATTGTTTACATTAATTGCACGTTGTTTCTTGTCCAACAACTAATGCAGACAATTACGAATGTAATACAAACATAAAAAGCTGCCTGAAGATGAACCTCTCGGTTCGGAAGCGTTATAGGTACTAATTGTGTAAATAAATAGCGTTATTAACAGTGGCTGGTTGCCGTTTTCTTTTCTGCAAGAATCAGCTTGATTTGGTTCACAGTCACAGTTTCAAAAATGTGTTTTCGACAAAATTTCAGGAATACAGTACAGGGAGGCACAGATAAAAGTAGTCCATGTAATATTAAGGAAATGCAGTGAAATTACATAAACGAAGAGCTGAAATGGACCTACCATTTATTTACAATGAAAAATACCGTGAAAAGTGACCCCCTGATATATCAGCTGTGCACATCTAAGGATATTAGTGACGGCAGCTTCACGGTTGATGTTGTCTTTCAGTTCCTGTACTGTGTGTGGACCTGTTTCACAGGCCCTCCTCTTCGAATGTCCCCACAGCAAAAAATAACATGTTGTTAAATTCGGCGAACGTGGCGGCCATAAATGTTCGCAGACAGTTTGTTCCTCTGTGAAGATATCATGGACTCGTTCCACGGATACCTTAGGCATGTAGCATGTTGCCTCAACTTGCTGAAAGAAGCGATATTCAGTGTCATTAAGTGAGCTGAGCTCGAAATGGATGAAAGATTTCCGTACATGCACCCGTGTTGAGGGCAGCGACAAAAAAATATTGTTCCAATAACGCGCTTTCCTGTTATACCGCACCAAGCAACAATTTTTTCATGTACATGTGCACAGAGTTACGGTTCTCCGTTACCCAGTACTTTGTGTTCTGTGAATTCACATGACCAGAAAGTTGAAACCGTGGTTCATTACTCATTACGTAGTGGAAAGGGTCTAACGAACAATTGTTGTTTTCAAAAGCCACGTGCAGCAGTCCAGGCGCTTCTCACTGTCATCCTCCCATAATTGCTGCACAGTCACATGGTATGGCTTCAAGTTAAGACTTTTCAATATCCGCTGGCGACTCCTACTTACATGCGCCTGTTGGAGCAATTTACGCATAGACTTCTTTGGTCTCTGAATAATTCTTCGGCGAATGTCTGCAATAACTTTGGTGTGTGAACTGAAGGAATTCTTTGTCTTTTACATTTTGCACAGATCCGTAGGTGCACCAGTTTTTATAAAGACTCTATATTGTTCTATTCCGGATACTTGACCCCCAAAATTTCGCGATTTTCCTTAATCAAACCTGTTTTCACTCGTGCTTACACAATTTCACTTCTTTTTCCTATCGAGAAAGTCATTTTGCATACCGCAAAGAGAAACATCTAACTTCTGATGACAATCGATTCTATCTATATCCGAATCCCGCTCCAGCTACTGCCGGTTCTGGGTGCTGACCAGTCCTCTCCATTTGGCTCGGTCCTCCCACCACTTTTCTTCCTCCACTTGCTGCCAGGACACATCTCTCCTTTCCACAGATATTATCACTCCCGTTTTCCACCATGTTCTTGGGCGCACTCTAGGTCTTTTCCATCCATCTTTAGTTCTTCCATAATTTTGGGGAGTCTCTGCCCATGCATCCTCTGAACATGCCCATACCATCTTAATCTCTTTTTTTCAATTTCTTCTCTCATACTTTCTAGTTTAAGGTGCTTTCTAATATCTACATTTCTTACTTTGTCCATTCTTGTTTTTCCCTTAACTGTTCTTAGAAATTTCATTCCCCTGCTTGCAGTTTGCTCCCGTCCCTTTCTGTCATTGTCCATGTTCCTCCTCCATAGGTCACAATAGGGAAGTAATAACTCTTATACACAAGGAGTTTTGCTTTTTCTGAAACTTCCTTATTCCAAATCAGGTGTTTTAGTGTTTGATAGAAATTGCCTCCCTTCTGTAACCTCCTATTTATTTCGTTGGTTATTTTTCCATCACTAGATATTTCACTCCCTAAATAAGTGAAACTGTCAACCATTTTGAGGGGTTTTCCATTCAGAGTAATATTTCCGTTGATACCTTTGTCTCTTACAAATACCATTGCTTCACTCTTATTTTTATTTATTTTTAATCCATACCTTTTCATATTTCCTTCCACACATCAAGTTGTAACTGTACATGTACCTCTTCATCGCCCCATATTACCACATTATCTGCAAAAATCATCTTTTTGCCTTTCTCTTTTACTATACCTTTGACTGCCTTATTCATTCCCTCCATCACAACATTAAAAAGTGCAGGAGATATAGTACTTTCTTGTTTAAGTCCTTGTCTTGTTTCGAAGTGTTCAGAGTTCCCCAATGGTGTTCTAATTCTACAGTTGTGTCCTCTGTACATTGTCTTTATTACATTAATGTATCCATCTTCATTATCTATCTTCTTCATTTCTTCCCAGAGTCTTTCCCTGTTAACTGAGTCATATGCCTTTTCTATGTCTATAAAAAGCATTATCACCCTTTTGTTATACTCCCAACTTTTTTTCCATCAGTTGACAGATAGAAAATATCAGGTCGATCGTGCTTCTTCCTTTCCTAAACCCATGCTGTTCTTCACTCAGCTCCTTCTCTATCTTTTCAGTTATTCGATTTAGTAAAATTCTTTCACAAATCTTGGCTGTATGACTCATAAGGGCTATTCCTCTGTAGTTTTTACAAAGTCTTTTATTGCCTTTTTTGAGGTTGGGAACAATGTCTCCTCTTCTCGAATCGTCAGGTATTGTACTATTTCTCCACACACTTGACAGTAATCTATACAGCTACAGCATTGCCACTGGACCTGCAGCTCTTATCATGTCCACTGATACTTCATCAGGTCCTGGGGCTTTCCCCCCATTCATCTTCTTCACAGCTATTTCCATTTCTTATCGTGTAATTTGTCCTAATTCAGCTTCCCAACTTCTCTCAATTTCTCCATTATTTGTTGTTTTCTCATGTACCTGCTCCTCAGCGTTTAACAGTTTCTTAAAATGTTCTCTCCAGAGATTTTCCTTAATCAAACCTGTATTCACTCGTGCTTCCACAATTTCACTTCTTTTTCCTATAGAGAGAGTCATATTGCATACTGCAAAGAGAAACATCTAACTTCACTGATGAAATAAACTGAAATGCTGACAATCGATTATTGCATAGAACTCTCCATCGCCGTAGCTGTTTACTCACTTTCAGAAGTCAAAATATTGCATTCGCATCCAAAGTGGAGACAGGCCACTTTTAACTGTGCAACCCTGTATTTGTTACAAGCGCTATTACTACTGGGGCACTGTGGGGCGGCGAGTGAGAAAAATTGTTGGTTGTAAAATATATAACTGCTGCATTAATGTTTGCTTGCTGTCAGTTTCTAGCTTTAGAATGTTGTTATGCTGTCTTTCGCCGTTCTCAACACTGGCTCTCTATTTACTTTGTAGACCCCCAGAAAGCGATTTGACAAAACCTGAAGCCTGTAAATAGAGTTCCTAGTGCCCACTTCCTTGAGATTACAATTATAGCTGCAGCTTGTAGCTCTGTAGAGTCAGGAAGTTGTTCGGGATTTCTAATCAAAGACGACTTTCCAAAATAGTTGAGTATATTCTCAAAATCACAAATATACACACAAATATCCCTCCAACCTAACTAACAAAACAGTTCAGAGTCTATTGCGCCAATGCAACCATAAATGTCCGAAATAATTGTTGAAATGAATGCTCGCCATAATTTGATGAAATATCTCATCAAACGCCACGCTAAATAAGTAGTAGAATGTCTGTCCCGCGACGGCACGTGAAAAATACGACAATACGCACACTGAGGCTAGATAATGAAAATCATTCCCGAATTAACACTTTACTTGAAACGCTTTACTGGTTACGCGCATCTCGAGTAACAGAATACGGCACCCGAGGCTGTTAGTAGCACTGATACTGGCGCGGCGCGATTCCCGACACAGATGGCGTGTCATTCAGCGTCTGGAGAGAACTGGGGCCTTTTTCTCCTCGCACAGCGCTCTTATATATATATCCGTGGTGCGGACCGCTGAGGAAATGCTCGATCAAATCGGCTGGCTCGACTAGCCGCTAGGCTAGTAACGCACCACTTCAAGTTGCATAATAAATTTTAGCTTCTCTTGCTGAAGGCCGATGAAGCTCCTAAT
Organism: Schistocerca nitens; assembly: GCF_023898315.1. Lineage (NCBI taxonomy): Eukaryota > Metazoa > Arthropoda > Insecta > Orthoptera > Acrididae > Schistocerca > Schistocerca nitens. The sequence goes on along the minus strand of NC_064622.1, from coordinate 145,107,687 downwards.
TTAACTGTGCATTCAGCACGCAGGGAAGTATTGATAATAAATTTTTGACGTGGCTAACTTTAATAACTTAGGCGAGAGAATTAATTTAATTGCACTGCACGCAGCAGATGGGCTCTGAACTGTCCCTTCTGAGATCCGCTATTGCTATAATTTAATAGATATTTGAAAGAAACTTTTTACAGCTTCATCATCGCTGAGTAAAAGAACAGTGAAAGTGTTACGTGTGCATGTGAACGACGCAATTGGATTAACATCGCATCTGGATTCACGGAGCTGGCACTGAGTCTAGCGGTGCAGCCGGCATCGCGGGAAGCCAGTTTCACCTTACCGCAGTCATCCGACGCAGCAGCCGGAGACGCGCCTGCCATTGCGGGCCACGCAAACACATCACAGCCGTCGGAGTGCCGTCTGCAGTTCAGCGAGTTGCGTCGCATCAGTAATCCTGGTACGCCGCTCCGACAACGTCGTGCAGAAGGAACTAAGTTAAGTGCAAAGCTGTTAAAAATTTTACTAACCTGCACTAAAAGAATGTCGGCGATGGAACCGCCAAAAGAAACTGAGTTTAAACTTAAATTAGAACCTATGTCTGTTGAGGGAACTGTAAATTCAGACAACGGTTCAATTGTACATATGCATGAAAATAATAGTGTTAAGGTGAAAAATGAAGTATTGTCTCCTGACAGTAGTGTGGGAAGAGGTAATGATTCAGTGATAGAGACCCCTGTAGTAAAGCCGAAAATTGAAATTGTAAATTTATTGGATGATAGTTTCTCTGATGAATTAAAAATGAAACAGTCATTAGAGATAGTAGAATTCAAACAGAAGAAGTTAGACATGTCTGATCAATCAGAAGTTTCATTTAGTTTTGATGATTCTGGTATTGGAGCTAGTTTTTCGTCACCTGAGTGTGAAAAGAAACTAGCTATTGAGCAACCCAAAGATACTGGGGCTGTTGATTTAAATGTTATATTACAAGCAATAGCTGCCAGTCAAACAAATTTTAATATGCGGTTTGAGGCAATGAGCAATAAATTAGAATCCAATAATGCTGAACTAAAGTCTGAAATAACTGAGGTCAAAAGCAGTAATGCAAAAATGTCAGCCAGTAATGCAAAAATGACAGCTGAATTAAAGTCGGAAATAAGTGAACAGGTCAAAAGCAGTAATGCTGAATTAAAGTCTGAAATAACTGAGGTCAAAAGCAGTAATGCTGAATTAAAGTATGAGATTATGGCCAGCCAAACTAATTTTAATAAACGATTGGAGGTAATGGACGATACCTTCAAGGCTGGTTGCAATAAGTTGAAAGAGGATCTAGACAGTTTGAATAATAAAATAGATTGCAACCATGAGGATATTAAGAAAAAGGTTGCTCAACAGTTCTCTGAAATGTATAAAACAGTTAAATCCGAAGTTGCTGAGGTTCGCAAAGACTTCCAAATGGAAGATGCGAAGCTGGAGCACAAGTTAACAGAAAAGATCGAGGCAGAATCTGAACTGTGCTCGGATAGATTTAAAGATGTTAAAATAAAGGTAAACATGTGTCAAGCTGACATAAATGCAATCAAAACTGATACTACTCATGTTGTACAAAGAGTAGATAATGTGGAAAGGAAAGTAGAAAATATCAGTACTAACATTGCTAACATTGAGAGTAAAGTAGCTTCAGTAACTTCTGGTAATGGTAGTGTACAACAAATTGTAGCTGCAAACGCCGCTTTTATCGGGTGTCGGCAGTTCTTGCGGTTCGATCCAGATAAAAATATCCACCCGCTAGATTTCTGGAACGATTTTGAAGATGTGATTCCACCAACTTGGTCTGAACGAGAGAAAATCTCATTTATTAGAAGCCATTTAGCAGGTGATGCCATGCGTTGGTCAGCTGATGTTATGTTAAAGTGTAAAACATTAGCGGAGTTCAAAACTGCTTTCATTAATGAGTATTGGTCTAGCAGTAAGCAAAATGAAGTGTTAAGAGAATTTTGGAGTGGAAAACGCTTCAATGCAGGCAAAGAATCTATTAAAGAGTTTGCTAGGTCATGGATTTCACGGTTGTCACATTTGGACGAAAAGCTGAAACCTGAGATGATTATACTAGGTCTTGAAGCCAAACTGCCATGGTATTGGCAAACTAGAATTATATCTGCCCCTAGAGACAATCTTGATAGTTTCATTGAATATTTGGAACGTGTAGAACGTGTTGCTGCCAATGAGGAGCAAGCACGTAATAACAGAAATGCCAATAACAATAATAGTAATTTTAGGAACGAGCAAAATGGCAATGTAAACATTAGAACAGTAGGTGTTCGCCAGCCTAGGAGAGGTAAGAATTGGGGGAATAATTATCAGAATCAACAATGGCATCCAAGGGATAATAATTTTGTTTCAAAAGGAAATATGCATGTAAACCACAGTACGGAAAGTAATGCTATGCCAGTTAACTATAATGAAAACAAAGGAAACAGTAGTGGGCCGAGGCAGGAAAACTAGTTCCCGTCTATGAGGACACTGGCGCTCACCAGGCGGTTACTTTTCCTAGGCCAGTAGTTAAGGGAATTGGTAAGACCGATCAAAATACTCAAACTGAACGTGTGGATGAAGAGTCGGTAGCACCTAAGGATACAACAGAAATATTAGATCACTCACAGTATTTGATAGATACCGTGTTAGAGACGCTTTCTAAGTGGGAAGAGAAAGAGAAGGCGCAACAGTGTAATGATAGGGAAGAGCTACAAAGTACGGAATTGTCAGGTGAGGAAGCAGAAGAAATTCACGCTTATATTTATGATGAAGATGATGTGCTCTTATCTAAAGTGCCTGTGCAGGATGTTGATAATGTATTAATAGATTTAGGACAGGAGATAAGTGAGAATGTAGAGGGTAGGCTGTTGAGGGTCGATGAACCCAGTAGTTGTGACCAGATGTCATTTGAGAAGGAAGCCGACGATAATGGTGAAAGTGGTTTAGCTGTAACTAGTGTTATGCCCGGTCTGGAGGCGCAGAATCGCTCAGACTATAGTAATTTGGGTCATGTTCAGCAAACTAAATGTAATGAAGTCGTGCGGTGTTTCGATTTAAAATTAATAGACAGACTGGAAAAGGCAGCTGAAAGTGTAATTCAGGAAACCCCTACTCACTGTGACCTAAATGTAATGAAGACAGATGTCGATCACTTTAGTTGGAGACGAATTCAAAAGGAACTATTAGATGAATTTGAGAAACCACCTGTACAACCTAGAATAAGCCACCCTATAATAATAGTGAATATGTTGCGTATCAATGTACGTTGTCTCTTAGACAGTGGAAGTGAGGTGAGTGCAATATCTCAGTCCTTCTTTGATGCATTACCTAGTAAAGACAAGCTTACAGTAATGAGGGTATCAGGACTAAGAATAATTGGTGCTACTGGCAAGGTGTCAAAAACAGTAAAGCAAGAAGCTTTACTGCCCTTTAACATTAATGGTAATTTAATTGATCATCCATGTTTAATTGTAAACAATCTCAGTATTGAGGTTTTAATTGGCATAGATTTCTTGTCAAAATATCAGAGTGTTGTTGACTTCGAAAGAAGCCAGTTAAAAATGGTCTTGCCAATAACCGGAGTAATTATAGTACATTTTAGTGATAAACATGTAGTAACTGATGATGAAGCTTGGGAGCTGCCTATACGAATTCTGAAAAATAGGAGGTATTGGGACGAAAGTGTTAACTTTAGTAACAGTAAGCTGAACACAGAAGAAGAAGAAGCAATTATTTTAGACAAAATAGAAGCTAAATTGCAGGAAATCGATAAGATTTCAGCCAATCAAAAGGAAGAACTAATACAGGTTCTAAAAAGGCATCATAAAGTATTTTCAGATCGACGTGGCGTGTTCATAGGCAGCCAATGAAGGCTGTAGGGAGGAGGTTGTTCTTTAACCTCTACACAGTGTGGCAGCTGTGCAGTCCCAGCCGTGTGAGATCTTCTTTCCCTTTCAGGTCTCACTCAATCTTCATCTTTTCTATCCACAAAAGTTTCGACCTCTTCTTTCCACACCAAAATTTTCCGTCATAACTATTAAGCCAGCATTCAGCTAATGAATGCTGTAGGGAGGAGGTTGTTCTGTAACCTCTACACAGTGTGGCAGCTGTGCAGTCCCAGCTGTGTGAGATCTTCTTTCCCATTTCAGGTCTCACTCATTCTTCATCTTTCCTATCCACAAAAATTTTGATCCCTTCTTCCAACACATGTAAAATTTTCCGGTATGACTATCAAGCCAGCATTCAACTAATGAATGCTGTAGGGAGGAGGTTGTTCTGTAACCTCTACACAGTGTGGCAGCTGTGCAGTCCCAGCTGTGTGAGATCTTCTTTCCCTTTCAGGTCTTACTCATTCTTCATCTTTCCTATCCACCAAAATTTCGACTTCTTCTTTAAAACAAAATTTTCTGTTATGGCTATCAGGCCGTGCGTTATGTAACCATTCTATCTACCGATTAGTGAAGAAAAACACCTGATATGACAAACCTAATAGTGACAAACAATAGAGAAGTATGACGTAAATAAAATAAAATGTATTTGAGTAACAATTATGTATAGAAGCTTGGTAATATTGTAAGTACAAGTGTTGTTTTATTGGAAATGGTCCCATAATAATATTTTAAAAAAGATGTACAAATTCATGTACAAGCAGGATCTGAAGTGGTAGTAAAACCTAGTGTATGCTATAGAGCTAACTAAGAAATGGTAAAAGAGATTGTTTAGTGTTATAAGAAAAATATGCAGACAAGTTGTAAGAATAAACTCACCTGGTGTAGCAAGGAAAGGCAGTGTAATAGAATTGAGCAGTGTTTGTGGTTGAGACGTGAAGGACACGTCCCTGAAATATTTATAAGGTTGGAGCTGGCCATTATTTTGGTGTAGAGTGTGACAGGATACACCTAAACGTATTGAGGTTAGGAGTTGGAGGCGGGAATGCGACCATAGGTACCCTTACGTTAGATGAGACAGAGCAGCTCATGGTGTCCTATAGGTTTAAGGAAATTAGCATTACGCTCGTCCGTAATTATTTGATGCATTTTGGTGATAGGTCTGAGATAGACTACCTGTGGTTTCAGCGTCCGATCGAGTGGAAATGGATTGCCACGTGAGCAAACTAATCAGCTGCAATACACCATGTATATGAAATAAAGGTGCTATCCTATGCTTTAAATATTAATAGAGTGAGTGTTAAATGAGTAATACACTAAGCAAAGTAAATTGAATAACATACTGACAGACGTGAAACATTATTTTAGCTCAGCATCAATACACTTCAAAGTAAGTAAGTACCTAATTGCAGATGTGGAACTGACAACAGCAGAGGACCAATAAGTGGATTTTGTAGACAACTAAACGTAGTGTGTTTTGAATACTCACAACTGTACTATTACCAAAAGTTACTCACATGTACTAAGAAGCTGAAAAAAAAAACAACCACTAATCATACTCATACTATCTCTAAGATTAAGGTAATCAAAGATGAGTCAGCTAAGTGAATAAAATACAAAGGTGTCAGTGAATGTACCGAGCATTGGTTCAGTGTTCCGGCCCAGAAATAATAAATTCAGACTAATATGATTTATGATTATATGCCTTGAGCATAAATTTTCTCTAGTACGTGACTAACGGCGTTTTGAGCCATTTGTTTACCAATTTATGACAATTAAGTAACCTCGAGAGTATTATTGAAAAAGATTCTGTTAACTTTGTTCCAGCAACATATTGAAGGCTAAGATGTATATATCCCCATTTCATTGTGACCCACCCTTAGATGTTAAGTGAACAGAGTCTGAGGCACTCTTTTTGTTTGTTCTACAGGACAAACCAGATAATGGCAGCCTGGTAGCTGCATGAAAGCGTGGAGTGACTTGGACACAACTCACAGTGACCCCTCCCCTTTCCCCTTGTAATTTAGAGAGATCGAGAAGGACGCACACCATAGCAACTTCCCCTCCTCTACCCTTGTGAATGGAAGTGTAGGACGCCAGCCAAAGCGGCTACAACCACGTGTGTAAAAATTTAGTTGTGAACTTTTCTTTCAGGTTTATAAAAGACTGATAAGGAATAATCATCTGTTTATGTATCATGTTATCTTCCTTGAATTTGTGTGTGTAAAAATGTATTTGATGTATTTAATGTAACTAAGATTTTCACAGTTTTTCAATTTCTATGTGTTTGTTAGTCTAAGGCAATATGTATGCCAAAAATATTTCATTGACTTTGCTTAAAATTTGAGTAATGACATTTCTAAAGAGGCAGTGAAAATGCCCGCAATTTAAATGATTAAAGTAGGAAATCAGTTTCTTTTAATGTTTATATATGTTTGCAATTCAATTTTGATTTTTCATTAGGGAGTTTAAATTGTACTCTTGCTTCCCTTTTGTAATTAAATTTTTTTTTCATTCATTAACATTCATAAACAAAAAAAAATTTAAGTAGAGGGTGATGTAGGGAAGCAGCCTACTCACGCTGCAGCAAATTCACATCAGTTTCCATTGTGTGTTAGTCAGTCTGCTAGCTCTGACGTCATAGATGTTGCGCAATACTTTAAAAAGCAAGCAAATGACATAAAACTTTCCTAGTATGTCTGGAATACGGGTGCCGTATTCTGTTACTCGAGATGCGCGTAACCAGTAAAGCGTTTCAAGTAAAGTGTTAATTCGGGAATGATTTTCATTATCTAGCCTCAGTGTGCGTATTGTCGTATTTTTCACGTGCCGTCGCGGGACAGACATTCTACTACTTATATAGCGTGGCGTTTGATGAGATATTTCATCAAATTATGGCGAGCATTCATTTCAACAATTATTTCGGACATTTATAGTTGCATTGGCGCAATAGACTCTGAACTGTTCTGTTAGTTAGGTTGGAGGGATATTTGTGTGTATATTTGTGATTTTGAGAATATACTCAACTATTTTGGAAAGTCGTCTTTGATTAGAAATCCCGAACAACTTCCTGACTCTACAGAGCTACAAGCTGCAGCTATAATTGTAATCTCAAGGAAGTGGGCACTAGGAACTCTATTTACAGGCTTCAGGTTTTGTCAAATCGCTTTCTGGGGGTCTACAAAGTAAATAGAGAGCCAGTGTTGAGAACGGCGACAGACAGCATAACAACATTCTAAAGCTAGAAATTGACTCGACAAACAAACATTTGTACTGCAATTATATTTTCCCCTATCAACCGCCGCCCCACATATGGTGCATCGGCCGGGAAATCAAATAAGTGAAAGTGATTTTTAACTATTCGGATTCGCGAGTGGAATGCGACACGCAGCTGAATAATTGAACAGTGAAAGTGTTACGTGTGCATGTGGACGACGCAATTGGATTAACAACGCATCTGGATTGACGGAGCTGGCACTGAGTCTAGCGGTGCTGCCGGCATCGCGAGAAGCCAGTTTCACCCCACTGCCGTCGTCCGCCGCAGCAGCCGTCGCCGAGCCTGCAGTTACGGGCCACGCAAACACATCACAGCCGTCGGAGTGCCGTCTGCAGTTCAACGCGTCACGTCGCGTCAGTAATCCTGTTACGCCGCGCCGACAACGTCGTGCAGAAGGAACTAAGTTAAGTGAAAAGTTGTTAAAAATTTTACTAACCTGCACTAAAAGACTGTCGGCGATGGAACCGCCAAAAGAAACCGAGTTTAAAATTAAATTAGAACCTATGTATGTTGAGGGAAATGTAAATTCAGACCACGATTCAATTGTAAATATGCATGGAAGTAATGTTCAAGTAAAATATGAAATATTGTCTCCTGACAGTAGTGTGGGAAGGGGCAATGATTCAGTGATAGAGACACCTGTAGTAAAGCCGAAAATTGAAATTGTAAATTTATTGGAGGATAGTTTCTCTGGTGAATTAAAAATGAAACAGTCATCAGAGATAGTAGAATTTAAACAAAAGAAGTTAGACATGTCTGATCAATCAGAAGTTTCATTTAGTTTTGATGATTCTGGTATTGGAGCTAGTTTTTCGTCACCTGAGTGTGAAAAGAAACCAGCTATTGAGCAACCCAAGGATGCTGGGGCTGTTGATTTAAATGTTATATTACAAGCAATAGCTGCCAGTAATGCTCAAATGACAGCTGACTTAAAATCTGAAATAACTGAGGTCAAAAGCAGTAATGCAAAAATGTCAGCTGAGTTAAAATCTGATATAATTGAGGTAAATAACAGGATTGTGGCCAGTCAAACTAATTTTAATAAACGGTTTGAGGCAATGGACAATAAATTAGAATCCAATAATGCGGAATTAAAGAATGAGATTGTGGCCAGCCAATCTAATTTTAATAAACGTTTGGAGGTAATGGACGATACCTTCAAGGCTGGTTGCAATAAGTTGAAAGAAGATCTAGACAGTTTGAATAATAAAATAGATTGCAACCATGAGGATATTAAGAAAAAGGTTGCTCAACAGTTTTCGGAAATGTATAAAACAGTTAAATCCGAAGTTGCTGAGGTTCGCAAAGACTTCCAAATGGAAGATGCGAAGCTGGAGCACAAGTTAACAGAAAAGATCGAGGCGGAATCTGAACTGTGCTCAGATAGATTTAAAGACGTTAATATAAAAATAAACATATGTCAAGCAGACGTAGATGCAGTCAAAACTGACACTACTCATATTGTGCAAAGAGTAGATAATGTTGAGAGGAAAGTAGAAAATATAAGTACTAACATTGCTAACATTGAAAGTAAAGTAGCTTCAGTAACTTCTGGTAATGGTAGTGTACAACAAATTGTAGCTGCAAACGCCGCTTTTATCGGGTGTCGGCAGTTCTTGCGGTTCGATCCAGATAAAAATATCCATCCGCTAGATTTCTGGAACGATTTTGAAGATGTGATTCCACCGACTTGGTCTGAACGAGAGAAAATCTCATTTATTACAAGTCATTTAGCAGGTGATGCCATGCGTTGGTCAGCTGATGTAATGTTAGAGTGTAAAACATTAGCGGAATTTAAAACAGCTTTTATTAATGAGTATTGGTCTAGCCATAAGCAAAATGAGGTGTTAAGAGAATTTTGGAGTGGGAAACGCTTCAATGCAGGCAAAGAATCTATTAAAGAATTTGCTAGGTCATGGATTTCACGGTTGTCACATTTGGACGAAAAGCTAAAACCAGAAATGATTATACTAGGTCTTGAAGCCAAACTGCCATGGTATTGGCAAACTAGAATTATATCTGCCCCTAGAGACAATCTTGATCGTTTCATTGAATATTTGGAACGTGTAGAACGTGTTGCTGCCAATGAGGAGCAAGCACGTAATAACAGAAATGCCAATAACAATAATAGTAATTTTAGGAACGAGCAAAATGGCAATGTAAACATTAGAACCGTAGGTGTTCGCCAGCCTAGGAGAGGTAGGAATTGGGGAAATAATTATCCGAATCAGCAATGGCATCCAAATGATAATAATTTTGTTCCAAACAGAAATATGCATGTAAACCACAGTACGGAAAGTAAGGCTATGCCAGTAAACTATAATGAAACTAAAGGAAACAGTAGTGGGCCGAGGCAGGAAAACTAGTTCCCGTCTATGAGGATACTGGCGCTCACCAGGCGGTTACTTTTCCTAGGCCAGTAGTTAAGGGAATTGGTAAGACAGACCAGAATACTCAAACTGAACATGGGGATGAAGAGTCGGTAGCACCTAAGGATACAACAGAAATATTAGATCACTCACAGTATTTGATAGATACCGTGTTAGAGACGCTTTCTAAGTGGGAAGAGAAAGAGAAGGCGCAACAGTGTAATGATAGGGAAGAGCTACAAAGTACGGAATTGTCAGGTGAGGAAGCAGAAGAAATTCACGCTTATATATACGATGAGGATGATGTGCTCTTATCTAAAGTGCCTGTGCAGGATGTGGATAATGTATTAATGGATTTAGGACAGGAGATAAGTGAGAATGTAGAGGGTAGGCTGTTGAGGGTCGATGAACCCAGTAGCTGTGACCTGTGGTCATTTGAGAAGGAAACCGACGAAAAAAGTAAAAGTGGTTTAGCTGTAACTAGTGTAATGCCCGGTCTGGAGGCGCAGAATCGCTCAGACTATAGTAATTTGGGTCACGTTCAGCAAACTAAATGTAATGAAGTCGTGCAGTGTTTCGATTTAAAATTAATAGACAGACTGGAAAAGGCAGCTGAAAGTGTAATTCAGGAAACCCCTACTCACTGTGACCTAAATGTAATGAAGACAGATGTCGATCACTTTAGTTGGAGACGAATTCAAAAGGAACTATTAGATGAAATTGAGGAACCACCTGTACAACCTAGAATAAGCCACCCTATAATAATAGTGAATATGTTAGGTATCAATGTACGTTGTCTCTTAGACAGTGGAAGTGAAGTGAGTGCAATATCTCAGTCCTTCTTTGATGCATTACCTGGTAAGGACAAGCTTACAGTAATGAGAGTATCAGGACTAAGAATAATTGGTGCTACTGGCAAGGTGTCGAAAACAGTAAAGCAAGAAGCTTTACTGCCCTTTAACATAAATGGTAATTTAATTGATCATCCATGTTTAATTGTAAACAATCTGAGTATTGAGGTTTTAATTGGCATAGATTTCTTATCAAAATATCAGAGTGTTGTTGACTTCGAAAAAAGCCAGTTAAAAATGTTCTTGCCAATAACAGGAGTAATTACAGTCCCTTTTAGTGATAAACATGTAGTAACTGATGATGAAACTTGGGAGTTGCCTATACGAGTTCTGAAAAATAGGAGGTATTGGGACGAGGATGTTAACCTTAGTACAAATAAGCTAAATACAGAAGAAGAAGAAGCAATTATTTTAGACAAGATAGAAGCTAAATTGCAGGAAATCGATGCGATTTCAGCTAATCAGAAGGAAGAACTGAGACAGGTTCTAAAAAAGCACCATAAAGTATTTTCAGATCGACGTGGCGTGTTCATAGGAAGCCAATGAAGGCTGTAGGGAGGAGGTTGTTCTTTAACCTCTACACAGTGTGGCAGCTGTGCAGTCCCAGCTGTGTGAGATCTTCTTTCCCATTTCAGGTCTCACTCAATCTTCATCTTTCCTATCTACAAAAATTTCGATCCCTTCTTTCCAATATAAAAAATTTCCGGTATGACTGAAGCCAGCATTCAACTAATGAAGGCTGTAGGGAGGAGGTTGTTCTGTAACCTCTACACAGTGTGGCAGCTGTGCAGTCCCAGCTGTGTGAGATCTTCTTTCCTTTTCAGGTCTCAGTCACTCTTCATCTTTTCTATCCACAAAATTTTCGATGTCTTCTTTCCACATTAAATTCTTCCGATATGACTATCAAGCCATGAATTATGTAACTATTCTATCTACCGATTAGCAAAACAAAATACCTGATATGACAAACCTAATAGTGACAAACAATAGAGAAGTATGACGTAAATAAGATAAAATGTGTTTGAGTAAAAATTATGTATAGAACCCTGGTAAAATAATAAGTACAAAGTGTTGTTTTATTGGAAATGGTACCACAATAATATTTTAAAAAGACATATGAATTCGTGTACGACTAGGATCTGAAGTGGTAGTGAAATCTAGTGTATGCATTAGAGCCAACTAAGAAATAGTAAGGAAGAGATTGCTTAGTGTTATAAGAAAAATATGTAGATAAGTTGTAAAAATAAACTCACCTGGTGTAGCAAGGAAAGGCAGTGTAGGAGAATTGAGCAGTGTTTGTGGTTGAGACGTGAAGGACACGTCCTTGAAGTATTTATAAGGTTGGAGCTGGCCGTTATTTTAGTGTAGTGTGTGACAGGATACACCTACACATATTGAGGTTATAAGTTGGAGGCGTGAATGCGACCATAGGTACCCTTATGTTAAATGAGACAGAGTAGCTCATGGTGTCCTATAGGTTTAAGGAAATTAGCATTACGCTCGTCCATAATTATTTGATGCATTTTAGTGGTAGTTCGGAGAGAGACTACCTGTGGTTTCAGCGTCCAATTGAGTGGAAATGGATTGCCACGTGAGCAAACTGATCAGCTGCAGTACACTAAAAATATGAAATGAATGTGCTATCCTATGCTTTAAATGTTAATGAGTGAGTGTCAAATAAGTACATACAATAGCAATATAATTGAAAAACATAATGACAGACATAAAACATTATTTTAGCTCAGCATCAATACACTTCACAGTAAGTAAGTACCTAATTTCAGATGTGGAATTGACAACAGCAGAGGACCAATAAGTGGATTTAGTAGTCAACTAAATGTAGTGTGTTTTGAACGCTCACAACTGTACTATTACCAAAAGTTACTCACATGTATAAAGAAGCTGAAAACAACCACTAATCATACTCATACTATCTCTAAGAATGAAGTAATCAAAGATGAGTCAGTAAAGTGCTTAAAAGACAAATGTATCAGGAATATACCGAGCATTGGTTCAGTGTTCCGGCCCAGAAATAGTAAATTCAGATTAAATATGAATTACGATTATATGCCTTAAGAGCATAAATTTTATCTAGTACATGACTAAAGACGTTTTGAGCCATTTGTTTACCAATTTATGACAATTAAGTAACCTCGAGAGTATTATTGAAAAAGATTCTGTTAACTTTGTTCCAGCAACATATTAAAGGCTAAGATGTATATATCCCCATTTCATTGTGACCCACCCTTAGATGTTAAGTGAACAGAGTCTGAGGCACTCTTTTTGTTTGTTCTACAGGACAAACCAGATAATGGCAGCCTGGTAGCTGCGTGAAAGCGTGGAGTGACTTGGACACAACTCACAGTGACCCCTCCCCTTTCCCCTTGTAATTTAGAGAGATCGAGAAGGACGCACACCATAGCAACTTCCCCTCCTCTACCCTTGTGAATGGAAGTGTAGGACGCCAGCCAAAGCGGCTACAACCACGTGTGTAAAAATTTAGTTGTGAACTTTTCTTTCAGGTTTATAAAAGACTGATAAGGAATAATCATCTGTTTATGTATCATGTTATCTTCCTTAAATTTGTGTGTGTAAAAATGTATTTGATGTATTTAATGTAACTAAGATTTTCACAGTTTTTCAATTTCTATGTGTTTGTTAGTCTAAGGCAATATGTATGCCAAAAATATTTCATTGACTTTGCTTAAAATTTGAGTAATGACATTTCTAAAGAGGCAGTGAAAATGCCTGCAATTTAAATGATTAATGTAGGAAATCAGTTTCTTTTAATGTTTATATATGTTTGCAATTCAATTTTGATTTTTCATTAGGGAGTTTAAATTGTACTCTTGCTTCCCTTTTTGTAATTAAATTTTTTTTTCTTCATTCATTAACATTCATAAACAAAAAAAAAATTTAAGTAGAGGGTGATGTAGGGAAGCAGCCTACTCACGCTGCAGCAAATTCACATCAGTTTCCATTGTGTGTTAGTCAGTCTGCTAGCTCTGACGTCATAGATGTTGCGCAATACCTTAAAAATCAAGCAAATGACATAAAACTTTCCTAGTATGTCTGGAATAATGATAAACTAATGTGTGTTAAATATCAGCTTGATAACTTCAGCCGTTTCCTTTATTTGGACGTTTTTCTATAAAAATAATTGGCGGCACAGAAAAGAGCTAGAGACTGCAAAATTTGTATTTAGATTCAGCTTTCATAATGATTTAATAAAAATAGTACTTTGGATTTCACAAATTAAGATGTTAGTGTAAATTCATGATTTTGTGGTTTTCATCTCAAAACTAGAGGAAGCAAGATAGATTAAGTGAGCTTATAAATCATACTAGGATGTTTAGATTTTAATAGGTTGGAGGTCCGCTATGATGATGAAGCTGTAAAAAGTTTCTTTCAAATATCTATTAAATTATAGCAATAGCGGATCTCAGAAGGGACAGTTCAGAGCCCATCTGCTGCGTGCAGTGCAATTAAATTAATTCTCTCGCCTAAGTTATCAAAGTTAGCCACGTCAAAAATTTATTATCAATACTTCCCTGCGTGCTGAATGCACAGTTAAATTAGGAGCTTCATCGGCCTTCAGCAAGAGAAGCTAAAATTTATTATGCAACTTGAAGTGGTGCGTTACCAGCCTAGCGGCTAGTCGAGCCAGCCGATTTGATCGAGCATTTCCTCAGCGGTCCGCACCGCGGATATATATATAAGAGCGCTGTGCGAGGAGCCAAAGGCCCCAGTTCTCTCCAGACGCTGAATGACACGCCATCTGTGTCGGGAATCGCGCCGCGCCAGTATCAGTGCTACTAACAGCCTCGGGTGCCGTATTCTGTTACTCGAGATGCGCGTAACCAGTAAAGCGTTTCAAGTAAAGTGTTAATTCGGGAATGATTTTCATTATCTAGCCTCAGTGTGCGTATTGTCGTATTTTTCACGTGCCGTCGCGGGACAGACATTCTACTACTTATATAGCGTGGCGTTTGATGAGATATTTCATCAAATTATGGCGAGCATTCATTTCAACAATTATTTCGGACATTTATAGTTGCATTGGCGCAATAGACTCTGAACTGTTCTGTTAGTTAGGTTGGAGGGATATTTGTGTGTATATTTGTGATTTTGAGAATATACTCAACTATTTTGGAAAGTCGTCTTTGATTAGAAATCCCGAACAACTTCCTGACTCTACAGAGCTACAAGCTGCAGCTATAATTGTAATCTCAAGGAAGTGGGCACTAGGAACTCTATTTACAGGCTTCAGGTTTTGTCAAATCGCTTTCTGGGGGTCTACAAAGTAAATAGAGAGCCAGTGTTGAGAACGGCGACAGACAGCATAACAACATTCTAAAGCTAGAAATTGACTCGACAAACAAACATTTGTACTGCAATTATATTTTCCCCTATCAACCGCCGCCCCACAGCACCACGTTTTATTTCTGATAATACAGTACAGAAGTACAACATTTGGTTTTAACTTGTAGAACTATAGTCAACAACAACCAGTTCTCATACCTTTTATATTCTGGACCTCCAGAGGGATGCACAGCTTGACACATCTGCTAACGCATGTTTGAAAGAATTTCTATAAGGTTTGGCATCTGCATCAAGTGTAAGGATATGTGGCAGACTGCTGAGAACGGAACAACACTGAAAACGCGTTCTGTGAAAAAAATGGCGTTTAGAACGTTTTCCATTCCCACTCTTCATGTGACGGTAACACTGTTATTATAGTTTCTTCGCTGGTGATTTGTGCAAATCGTTCGCAGTCGCCATTAATACACCTCGCATGTATCCATTTCTTCGCAACCAGGTAATCTTTTTAACCGTTTCTGTGAAGTATACAAAATTTTCTAAGTCATCTTCTTCAAGCCCATCATATAGATTTATCCAGCGCCTTTGAAGAGTTTCTGCTTTCATATTACCACAGGTTGCGCACACCAATAAATTACTTGTTTCATACTTCTTGCCTTCAGAATTTTAATGTGCGTCTCAAACGGATTCAGTTTAACAATGAATCTTAACAACCATAGAGTAACAAACTTCTTTTTTGCTAAATTCCAAAGAATATTAATGCTATTATGCCAATATTATCACGGCAAACGGTTTACAAACATATACAAATATAAACAGAAATTTGTCGTGTTCCCACACCACCCTTTTCTCAGCAGCATAGTCAGTTTAAGACTTAAATTACTATTAATGGAAATAGAACTTCACTAAAAGATATTTTTCTTCGTCTGTAGAGTCTGGTTTTGGCCCTGTGCTGACAGTTTAACTGGAGTGTCTTCAGGCTGTTAACCTTTGTCATGCATCAGTTATACAGCTTGTAATCGGTGGATGGAGATATTCTTTATCTGGTTTTTCACTTTAAGCCCAAAAAAATTTTAGTTCTTTGAATTACTACATATGGGCGTTCATATCTGTAATGCCTTCTTCACTTGGTCAACCCTTACAAACACATGTGTTGAGTTGCTGAGTTCATTGTGTGTGAATGGTATTCTCTTTGCTTTGTGGGGATATTGTACAGGTTTCAGCCAAGTCATATATTGTTTCAGTTGTGACACAAATTGAGATATGCCTGCATCCTTTTTTGTGCCATGACCTTGAAAAAAATTAACTGGTGTCCTGATGGCAGAGCCATAAACCATTTCTGCATTTGTATCATTAATGTTTTCTCTAACGTAACACAGAAGACCAAGAAAGACTATAGGTATTATTTGAGTCCATTTAGCAGTTGCATGGGAATGGGTGGCTGCTTTAAGAATTTGATGAAGTCTTTCTTTTTTCCATTTGATTGAGGGTAATATGCTTCAGTTTGGGTTTGGTTGTATACACATATTTTGACAGAGCTTTAAATAGCTCAGATTAGATTAGGTTAGATTATTCATTCCATAGACCCATAAAAGAGGGACTCCTACTAGGTGTGGAACATGTCAGATTACAAAAATTTAATTAGAAAAACTTGAGTTTTATTAATTTTAATGATAATCAGTCAATAAACAGTAAAATCATGTACATGAATTAAATTTAAACTTCTAATATTTACAGGTTTAATACTTATGTCTGTTTTCATTAAATCCATCATTCAGACATCTGCTAGTTTCTTGGCTATTACAACCAAGTATTGTCAAAAATTAAAGTAAATTATTCATTTCAGTGAGCCTCAGTTAAGAACAGATTATGTACAAGATTTAAAATTAAACTTCCACTATTTACAGACTTAAGACTTACATCTGCTTTCCATACATCCATCATTCACACAGTAGGTAGTTACTTGGCTGTTACAACCAAGTATTGTCAAAAATTTAAGTATAATAAATTTTCATTAAATGGTCTACTGCACTTGTTGAGAAACTCATGGATGGAATAGAAGTAGTTGGCCACCAAAAATTCTTTTAAATTATGTTTAAATTGTGTCTTGTTGGAAACTAAACTCTTAATGGTTGCTGGTAACTTATTGAAAATATGTGTTGCTGAATACTGGACTCCTTTCTCGGCAAGAGTAAGTAGATTTTAAATCTTTATATATATTGTTCTTATTCCTAGTATTGATACTGTGTACTAAGCAGTTAGTTGGAAAAAGAGATGTATTATTTACAACAAACTTCATTAAGGAATAAATATACTGAGAAGCTGTGCTTAATGTGCCCAATTCTTTGAATAGGATTCGACATGATGTTCTTGGATTTACACTACTCATTACTCTTATTATACGCATCTGTACTCTAAAACTTTTTTCTCTGTTTGTGGAGTTACCCCAAAATATACTACCATATGACATAATGGAGTGAAAATTAGCAAAATATCCCAGTTTTTTTATATTTATATCTCCTATGTCTGACATCATTCGCATTGCAAACACAGACTTGTTTAGGAGCTTTAGCAGTTCGTTAGTATGTTGCTCCCAACTGAATTTACAATCAAGTTTTAATCCCAAGAATTTTACACTTCCAACTTCTCCTATTTCCATGTCATCATATTTTATACACACACCAGAAGGAAATCTCTTGGAAGTTCTGAACTGCATATAGTGGGTCTTTTCAAAATTTAATGACAGTGAATTGGCTATGAACCACTTATTAATGTCAGTAAAAATTTGATTAGCTGCCCTTTCAAAATTTATATTTGATTTACTATTTATTGAAATGTTTGTATCGTCTGAAAATAAGACAAACTTGGCATCTGGTAATGTAATACATGACAGGTCATTAATATACACAATAAACAGTAGTGGACCTATTATGGAACCTTGAGGAACACCACACGTAATTTCTTCCCATTTAAACTGTCTTCCACCATTGGTCACTGTTTGGAGTGACATTCCAAATCTAGTGATTCAACAACTGAAAAAAGTTGGTGCTACTGCTTCTGATTGTATGTTTTGAAATGGTACTACCTCTACCCAGTTTGTAACTGTATCGTCAGTTGTTAAACAGTGAGTATATCCAACAGTAGAAGGTACTGGTCCTATCAAATCAAGTTGAATTATTTTGAAGCGTCCATCATTACTAGCAAAGTGTCCTAATGGCGCTTGAACATGTCATGATACTTCATTTTTCTGGCAAGTAATGTATGTTTCTACCATATTTCAGACATCCTTTTTATAGTGATCCAGACAGCCCTTGATGAGATCATGTTTACATTCGTCTTGACGCATGGATGAGGCAAGTTGTAATACTGTTGGGAAATGGGATACCAAAATGCTTCGGGTTGTAAAGGCGAATAATTTGTGTTGACACATCCCACCATAATTTTTTTCTCCATTTGTTAAATGGACTTTTAGTTTAAGTGATGTGTGACAGCAGGACTTTAATTGATGGAACTGCTAGTCATCTTCTTGTGCCTGGGCTTTCTGTTTGTAGTTAACTGGAACTAATTCTTCAAGCCTTGATAAGCTATCAGCAAGATTTTGTTTACCAGTTATTTATAACAGACCTCTAGTAAATTGCGATCAATGCTATAGATAACGTAAATGGATTGATGTGCTACCTTATTGTTACGCTCAAAGCCATACATTAGAGGAGCATGGTCGGTATAAATAATGAAGCCCCTTTCTCTTAACAGATATCTGAAGTATTTTAGAGCAATGTGTATAGTAAGCAGCTTTCTGTCATACATACAGTACTTCTTCTGTGTCGCTGTTAAAATTTTTTTTAAAATCCAGTCGGTCTCCACTGTTTATCTTGCCACAGTTGTAATGAAGCAAGTGCCGTAAAATCTGAGGCATGCACAAATAATGCAAGTGGATTGTACAAACCAGGAAATCTCAGAAGCGTAACATTTGCGAGATTTTTCCAATTTCTTCTTCTGTCCAGTCAAGATGGCTTCGGTCAGTTTTAGTTGTATCTCTTAAGTAATCATAGAACAAAGTTTGGTTTTCAGCAGCATTTTCAAAATGCCGACGATAGAAATTGATGGTCCCTAAAAATTCTCTAAGTTTATGACCAGCTTCAGGTCGTTTGTAGTTCGTTATTATCGCAAACTGTTCTGGATTTGGCTTTGTTCCTGCAGCTGTAATTAAATTTTTCTAAGAATGTTAGCTGTTGTACATCAAATACTGATTTTACAACATTTATTATGAGACTAAACTTATTAGTAATATGTTATTCAGGTGTTTAAAGAGGGAAATAAGATACTTGACATGTTGTTCTGGAGATTCAGGTGCTATTAAATTATCATCCAAAAACGGGAAACAGAAGTATAGGTCTCTTGCAGCTTCATGTATAAACATCTATAATGTGCTAGATGCATTACAAAGTCCAAAGGGGAAATAATTAAATTTATAAATGCCAAAAGGTGTAATTATAACTGAGTGTGGGTATCTTCTTTAGCAAATAGAATTTGGTAGTATGCTTTCAGTAGGCCAATCATTGAGAACATCTTTTTATTTTGAAGCATAAAATTTACACCATCAACTCGTGGATACCGGCCTGGGAGAGTCCTGTCATTCAGATGGTGATAACCTCCACAAACTCGCCACTGACCATATGGCTTCATGACAAGATCACTTACGATGGCGATCTGCACATCTACGTCACGCATTCTGCAACAGCCAATGAGTTTTCAGACGTGTTCTGAACGCTCTGCAGTGAATTCCGTGGTTAATGCGAGCATTAAACGTGATTGTAGAGAGTTATTTAATGAATTTCTATTCCATTTGTTGCGAGCTGTCATCGCTGATGGTGGTGGTAAGTGAGCGAGAGACTCGAACTCGGGACCTGCCAGGAAGTTTCATATCAGCGCACACTCGGCTGCAGAGTGAATATCTCATTCTGGAAACATCCCCAGGCTGTGGCTAAGCCATGTCTCCGCAGTATCCTTTCTTTCAGGAGTGCTAGTTCTGCAAGGTTCGCAGGAGAGCTTCTGTAAAGTTTGGAAGGTAGGAGACGAGATACTGGCAGAAGTAAAGCTGTGAGGACCGGGCGTGAGTCGTGCTTCGGTAGCTCAGATGGTAGAGCACTTGCCCGTGAACGGCAAAGGTCCCGAGTTCGAGTCTCGGTCGGGCACACAGTTTTAACATGCCAGGAAGTTTCAAATCAGCGCACACTCCGCTGCAGAGTGAAAATCTCATTCTGGAAACATCCCGCAGGCTATGGCTAAGCCATGTCTCCGCAGTATCCTTTCTTTCAGGAGTGCTAGTTCTCCAAGGTTCGCAGGAGAGCTTCTGTAAAGTTTAGAAGGTAGGAGACGAGATACTGGCAGAAGTAAAGCTGTGAGGACCGGGCGTGAGTCGTGCTTCGGTAGCTCGGATGGTAGAGCACTTGCCCGCGAAAGGCAAAGGTCCCGAGTTCGAGTCTCGGTCGGGCACACAGTTTTAATCTGCCAGGGAGTTTAATATCAGCGCACACTCCGCTGCAGAGTGAAAATCTCATTCTGGAAACATCCCCCAGGGTGTGGCTAAGCCATGTTTCCGCAGTATCATTTCTTTTAGGAGTGCTAGTTCTGCAAGGTTCGCAGGAGAGCTTCTGTAAAATTTTGAAGGTAGGAGACAAGATACTGGCAGAAGTAAATCTGTGAGGACCGGGCGTGAGTCGTGCTTCGGTAGCTCAGATGGTGCCGGCACGGTAGCTCAGCGTGTTCGGTCAGAGGGTTAGCTGCCCTCTGTAATAAAAAAACTGAGTTAATCGATCAACACCGAACTTAAACGGATGTCTTACGACGTCCGCCCCGAGCAGATGCAACGAGCAAAACCGACCAGAATGAGATTAAAAGAAAAAAAAAAAAAGATGGTAGAGCACTTGCCCGCGAAAGGCAAAGGTCCCGAGTTCGAGTCTCGGTCGGGCACACAGTTTTAATCTGCCAGGAAGCTTCAATGCAATCCCCGTACGTGCCTCAACATGCGCGAACTGCTATCGTTCGTGGATCGGAGTATAGTTCACTGTGATGGTGATGGATGTATAATACCATTATTTAACAGAAACTGAAATTTTTAGCAATCTCTAATTTATGTGGGTCCAATCTACGAGCCATAGTGTGTACTTGTGGATCACTAGTGGTAGTAATATAACACTGCGCTAAATGCTTCAGCACTTTTTGTATTATGACTGGTTTTGTCAGTTTCGGACATTAATCCATAAGCTTCGAAAACTGGCATGTTGCATCGAATAAGTCTCTGGCATTCATAATTATTTTTGAGATCAACGAGTAAACCATAACGGTGAAAGAAATCAGCCCCCAATGTACCTTCTGATAAGTCTGTTATGATGCATGGTCATAAAGAATAAAGTCGGAGGGTTTAACTTTCTGCTTTTTGAAACAGGTATAACAGACAAATCTACACTGCTATATATCGGAAAATATCTTCCACTGTCTTGATCTAACAAGCAGCCGATATTGGCGGCTTGATTTGAGTACTGGGGTACAACACTTAGCCGCTATTTTATGTAAGCTTTCTAATTTTCCTTATTTTGCCTTTGGCAAGGCGGACCATATTTTTCAGGCTTACATCATGTGCCAAATTTAAAATGATAATAGCAATATTTACCGTTTTATCGAATTTTTCTCTGCTTCTACTCCTACTGCGCTATTTTCGCTTACTTATCTTGCAGAGAAAACTAGGAATGACACTGACGACGATGTTGGTGGAGTGGACTGAACTGACACAATTTGAACCTCCTCAGCAGAGAGCATTTCGACCATAGGATCTATCATTTGAACAATCTTATCCTCTGTTTCGTCAGATATAATTAAAATGCTTCGAATGCAACTATGAACTTTGTCCATACGAAGACATATTTGTACCGGCTTAGCCCCTCTGTTTTCTTAATAAATGACTAGCTTCGTATCACCAAGTTAAATTAAGAGATTTTTAATTTGACGCTCTTCACTTTCTTTAAATAAGGTCAAAAGTCGTTTTTTCGAAAGAGAATATTTATCACTCTCGTCGCTTGTAACTAGATTCATATATTTTCAACAAATTTTGTCTCCACTTGAGCGAGCAAATAGTTAAATTTAGTCACCTCTGTAGCTCTACCAGCGATTGTAAGTTGTACTTCGACTTGACAAAATCAGAAGTTGTATGCACGCATGGTGTCTGTTCTTCCTGACATGTCCGAAAGAATAGATACGACGCGGAATCCGCAGCTGCTACACGTGTTGTGTAAACCGAAAGTAGAGAGGAGAGAAAAGGAAGGAACGGAATTATTGATATCAGTAGCGTAGGTAATGCATGCGGTATCATCGGCGACGAGTGAAAATATGCCTCGGGCCGGGGTGCGAAACAAGGATCTCCTGCTTACAAAGCTGTTCGTTAAAATGTGCGGCTGATGTAATATTACGGCGCTTGCGGGAAATGGAAATGTGTGGCAGACGTAATACGTGACGCCAGTTATGATGAGTTTTCCGCGGTGTCAAACGTGCATCTACTACTCCTGCAAACGTCTGTCAGTTTTGCAGGCTTCGTAGTTTCTGCTAGGTGATAGCAGAAGTATCACTGGAAAAATTAAAATTTGTCGTTCTTGAAACTTTTGTTATCGTGTATTTTTCGTAGGCGTAGGCTGGCGTTGAATTTCTCTCTGTTTCGTGCGTTTTGTACTCGTATGTTCATTTTGTGTTCTACATGTGCAGTGACGAAGGTGAAACGACTGGAGCAAATGATTTATAAAGTTCTTGATAAGTCGAGAGAGAGAGAGAGAGAGAGAGAGAGAGAGAGAGAGTCATGAGAAGGATACATTTGATGAAGATTCAGATTACACGTTTATCGTATTATTTTCGTAGAGGGTGTTGTTATGAAGGATTTTCCTGCAGGTAAGTCAGCAAATCAATCCGAGCACTAGATTCCAGTGAATGTAATGTTGAACCATTTATCTCTGTTTCTGATGACCTCTTCCTTAACATTCAGTGTACTCCACTATGAAGGCTAAAGTTTGCTTTGTACACGTGTTTCTTTAGATTTAAATTGGCTGCAAAGGAAATTTAATGGAAGGATCATTTGTTTGCTTACTGTGGTTATGTATTTGAATACCAGAATTCCTTTTCCATTTTAACTTCAGCGATAGGTACTGTCGAATTGAAGTTTCATCTGTGGATTCAGATTTAACACTAACTATGCCAAAATTTGTATATCTAGAGTAGAAAGTACAATTTCTTTTTCTTTATTGTAATTTCATTCCCCTGCCCCATATCGGCAGGAGAGGGCTGGCAGCGGCACAGTCTACCGCTCCTCAGCCAAATGGCTCTACAAAACAAAAATACAGGAGGGGGATTACATAAAAAAGGGGGATAAAGGGGATATGAAAAACACAGTAAATGGAGATGAAGGGAGTTAAAATATGTGGGACAGTTAAAAAGCCGACATAAAGTTAAAAGAACACAGCTGGCAAATCAAAGTGCACTTAAAAAAACACTGGAGGCAAACACGAGTTAAAAGTCGGCCCCAGGACAAAAATCACACAGATCACGGCACTTAAAAAACCACTGGAAGTAACAGAGCACTCATGAAGACTAAAAAACCGCTGGTAGGGACCTGCCAAAGGACTGGAGACTGAAGAGGAGAAGACCAGTACCATATGAGTTAAATACTGCGCCACCCGAGCATGGTGTTCATTGCACTGGCGCTGTCTTGGGATGCCTCTCGGCTAACCCACATTCTCACCTAGCACCACCTATCCACAGTACCGATTCATAACCACCATGCTCGCTACTTTGAGATTCCCACACGAGGTTAGATGTGAGTGTGCATCTGCACTGAAGGTAGTGTATCCATAGCCCATCGAGGCATGTCTGAAAGAACAGACACCACGCCTTCATACAACTGATCCACCTCTATGGGCAATGAATCTATCACCTTCAGTGTGGACGCACGATTACGTCGGACATCAGGCGGGAAGCATGGTGGTCATGAAGATGTACTGTGGGTAGGTGGAGCTAGCTGGGAATGTAGGTTTGGCAAGAGGCGTGCGACAGTCACTACGTTCAGGTGGTGCAGTGGCTAACGCAAGTGCCTCGTAAGCAGGAGATCCTGGGTTAGCATCCCAGTCAAGCACACACTTTCACTTGCCACTGATGATTCCACATAAAGTTCCGATGCAACTGACACCATCAGTCCGTTTCCTTTCTCCCCCTCCAGTCTCACCTTGCAGACATTTGTATCACCTTGCAGACTTTTATTTAAGGAACTCGGGATATTCACAGTACCTTCGCAATACAGATATTCATTTATGAAATTTGTTATTAATAACCCATCTCATTACAAAAATAACAACGAAGTGCATAGCTACAACACCAGAAAAAAGGATGATATTCGCTATTTTGGATTAAACATCACTTTGGCACAGAAAGGGGTGAATTATGCCACAAAAATCTTTGGTCATTTGCCAAATAGTATTAAACGTTTGACAGATAGCCAACCAGCATTTAAAAGCAAATTAAAAGAATTTCGGAATGACAACACCTTCTACTCAATAGATGAATTCTTAAATATGAAGTAGTAACTGTAAAAAAATAGTTAATTAATTATTTTGTCTAAAGAAAACTTATGTTAAAGTGACGTGTTCCACATAATTACGAAATATCGTATTCATGATCTATGGAACAAGGATTAATGTATGTATGTATGTAAAACCAGATGTCTGGCTTCACCGTCCAGAACTGCAGTAGCTTAACGTTTATCTTATCAATTTGCACCTCACATTTAGGATTATTCCCACCGTGTCCATTTGCTGGTGACATTGCGTATTTTTCAATGCAGTATACGACGAATTCAAGTTGAAAAAAATCACATTTAAAACTTCGCCGCAAATTACATTGCACAGATCGTCGACTTGCCAATCGCGACAGGGTCACCAATTTGTTGGGCACGAGCTTTAAGATTCAATTTAACGTGGACTTTTCAATTTATTTTATTTGCTTATCGCGCACACAATGAATCTTAATTACAACAGGCACAGCGTTACAAACTTCCTTTCTCGTAAAAGGCGAAAGAACAATAATGCTATTATGATAACATTATCACGGCAAATAGTTTAAAATGCTCCAAATGGCTCTGAGCACTATGGAACTTAACATCTGAAATCATCAGTCCTCTAGACTTAGAACAACTTAAACCTGACTAACCTAAGGACATCACACACAGCCATGCCCTATGCAGGATTCGAACCTGCGACCGTAGCAGCAGCGCGGTTCCGGACTGAAAGGCCTAGAACCGCTCGGTCACAGCGGCCGGCGGCAAACATATTACAAACACTTACAAGTTAAATAAGAATTTAACATGTTCCCACAACTTCCTTCGCCTTCTTGTTTTGGATGTCACTGTCTTGCTGGATGGTTCTCAAAAAATATCCCATGGTGGAGCCAGTTAAATGTTGATTCAGTGACTGAATTAGACTAGTAACGTATTAAGGAAAGAAGCGGACAACAATATCACTGTAATGGAGCAGATCAGGTTTCAGCCATGTGATTTATGACCCTTATGTAAACAAACACCATCTCTAATCCATATCTCCTGCTCCCCCACTCTTCTCCCTTTCCCTGCAGGTCACACTATCATTTATGACACACTGTCATTTTACGATCAAACATGGTTGACCAAGACAAGTACCACACTCTGACATTACAGTGGACTTTGCCCACTGAAAAAAAGAAGCTGCAAGAAATTTAAAAAAGTATGAAACACAGAGTAATCCTATTTGACAGCATGTGCTACATCCTTTCTCCTTTGAACAAGGATAGTATATACTTTCTGCCACTTGGGTAGTGCATATGTGATTACTTACTGCCCTATTAGTTGCTTCTAGTATTGTAGTGCTCTATGTGATCTACGAGTACTTTTTCCATGTATAACTTGATCAAAAGTATCTGGATACCTACTAGCGGACATATATGGGAAGCATCTGTCGTCAAAACACTCACCGTATTTAAAAAGAAAATCATGACTTACTTTCATTCTGAAAACGGAACAGAGTCTCGCTGGTTAAGAAATTGCAGGTTCCACTGTGCTGTAGAAATTTCGCTGCGAAACCCTTGCACATCCTCCATATAGTCCCGAATATCTGCCCACACGATTTTCCAGCGGAGGGGACTTCAAGGCCATATTTTATCCAGAACAGACATTGCACTCCTGCACAGTAACGCCGGATTCCCATAGTGTTTGCCATAAATCCATAATTTTCTCTCTGACAGAAATACAATTGTCTCTTCGGCGTTCAAAATTTCATGTGATCTGCTTTTCCAAGTATATGGTTGCTCTACACAAGTGAGACTACGTTAGTTGATGTTCATAACTTCAACACAAATTCTCGTTTATGAAATGGAAACATGTCCGCTCAGGAGCAAGCTAACCTGCTTTCTAAGCGCACTTATGTATCTTGTTGTATTTTGGAAAAATCCGAAATACTTCGTTATCTTCATAATATTTTTCTCGAATGCCCATTTCTCATTGTTAAACAGTGAAAAAGAAGAACTCACTTTCCTTTCAGTTACTCTTTTTTCTCTTTTCTGTTTTCATTTGTTCTCTCACATGTTTCTCCTTCATTCTCTCTTCATTACTTATGTTACTTGATTAGCGATCATTAATATACACTCACGTCTAGACGATTGCTCCACTGGTTTCCCTTCTTCACTTCTGTAAAGTTTGGAAGGTAGGTGACGAGGTACTGGCGGAAGTAAAGCTGTGAGGACCGGGCGTGAGTCGTGCTCGGATATCTCAGCTGATAGAGCAATTGCCCGCGAAAGGCAAAGATCCCGAGTTCGAGTCTCGGTCCGGCACACAGTTTTAATCTGCCAGGAAGTTTCATATCAGCGCACACTCTGCTGCAGAGTGAAAATCTCATTCTGGAAACATGCCCTAGGCTGTGGCTAAGCCATGTCTCCGCAATATCCTTTCTTTCAGGAGTACTAGTCCTGCATGGTTTTCAGGAGAGCTTCTGTAAAGTTATAAAACTCAGAGAGAGATGGGGAGAACATTTCCAGCTTCCACATTAGATTAAGGGGACATCGTTCCGATAGAAATGATGTCCTAGCCAAGGAAATAAAGTTTTGCAAGATCTAGACTCAATGAGTGTCCATCACAAGCGGACCCTAAAACAGCCGGAAAACACTAAAGAAAACAATACCACAATGTAAAAAGGCATGAGAAGCAAGCAAGCCCTCGATTATCCGGGTGCGAATTATCAAGTTCGGATATCATCCATGCTTAGTTCGACAATTTTTGAAAAAAAATAAAAAACGAAGCGTTAAGTATCCTTTAATAGTTTGAAGGTATGTTTTCGTTCATAGCGCCGTGTTATGGGTATGAGTGATATCTTACTGTCAGAAGACGATGCTAACTCAAATTCAAATACAAATTAATAAAACTGATCGTTTAAAGCAGTTGTAAATTACTAAATGGCTGTGACGTTTATAACATTAATAATTATATCAAACAGTAGTATTCAACACTTAATTCTGAGATCTTTTCCACAGTAGATTGCACCTACCGATAACTAAAAACCAGAATAGAAAACTGTGCTGTCATCCAAGAATTGTTGAGACCACATTGTAGGCCAAGGCCCGTTCTCTGTTTACACCTTGTCATTTCGATCGAACACGTGCGTCAGCACTGTTAAACTGCCGCTTGAGAGGTGCAAATACTCGAGACCCCTGTCAGCACAGCTGTATCACAACGAGGAATGTTCCAATGCTGTTACTTTACCAGCCATAACAACGAATTCTCATAATTTGCCACAAACTGTCCTCCGGCAGACAAGCCTGTATTCGACTCATAACAGATCAAACCGATGTTTACAGAAGCAGCCAATTGCTGTTCAGATTCACTTCGGAGCTGCCATTTGATGCACACGCCGAGAAAACTACCAGTGCCACAATCGCCAGCAGGGCAGTTTTAAAAAACTTCTAGAGAGGAATTTGAAATATGATGAATTGGATTTCACCCATGTACATTTATGTTGCAGTAATAATGCTCCCAATTGTTTAGAATTACGATTGCTCTCTATACAGTGGATTATCGTGTTTCAGCGTTGATGAGTTGAAGTATGATTCAAAAACGTAAGCTATTTGATAAAACTATTTCTCTGTCTGTCTCTATTCACATCTTCTTACTGAACAATACTATTTAAAAGTTCCCATTTAGGTTCAAATTAGTTTCGATGACTGTTTTTCCAGCTATGAGGAACATAATGCAAAGACAATTTACAATATTTTATTTTATAGCTGTTCGTTGACACTTACAAAAATTAAGAATCCAGTGTAGTCTCCTGTCCAAGAATGTAGAATTATTGTAGTGTCTGCATTAAATGCTAGACTATGTAATAACAAAAAAATACTAAACAAGCTGATAAGTGTCAAGTAGTGAAGCGTGCATATTAATGAAAACTATAATTGGAAGAACTATATAACAGCTTAAGGGATCAGCTAAATTTTGATATATGATAAATTTCCAAGTTTGGGTTAACACAGTTTGATATTTTTTGTATTGACAGCCTAGGGATAATATATTCGGTAAAATTTCTTGATGAAGAAAGTAGTGATTACAGTGCATGAGGTAAGTACAGTAATTACAGTACTGATGGATCTTGAAGTAATCTGTTGAAGTGGATGGGAATCTTAGGTAGATAGTTACATGTTCCATGGATCGTAATGATGTGGAACGAGTCATTTTACATTTACATTGCAAATTAATTTGTACATACAGTTACATTCTGAGCATTTATAAGTTTATTTTTCTTTTTTTAATGTAGAAAGGAAAATGGTGTACAGCCATGAGTTAGTAACTCCTAATGCCTAGCCCCCAACTTTTATGCATAACAGTAATAGAAATTTTCTATGGAGTAGAATCAGTTGTCACTGAGAAACTGCCACAGTTTGTTATCAGATTTTTCTTTGCTTTCTGTCAGAAATTTTAAGTAACTGGGTAAGTGATCAAAAATTTTTGTAGCAGCATTGTACACCCCTTTTTGTGCCAAAGGTAAACTTAATGCAGAGTAATAAGTCATTTTTCCTTCTGGTATTGTAATTATGTACCTCAATGTTCCTTTTGAATTATAGTGGTTTTCAGGTACATTCAGTGGAATATGTGGATATTGTCTGCAAAATGTGTGAATTAATATTGGAAAGGTAATATATTAAAACGTCGTGCCTGATGCAGTAACTTTACTGCATGAGGAGCGAAATGAGATAAACGACAAACTTTTTCCTCATTAATTTGGAGCTGGAAGGGGGGGGGGGGGCGTCAGCGAGAAAAAGTTTCTTAAGGCTTTGAAATTACTTCTAAAGCTTGTTGCAAGTCGCTAAGTGTTCTCATTCTGAGTTACTGGATGAATATAGTCTGGGTATTTGCACTCTGTGAGCTATGCATCCTCAAGACATTTGCACACTTTCTAACTGTAATACTTGTTTTACTGTGTTAAGCCTCTAATGTAAGACTATACCTCTTCATGAATGGGTTATGACGACATTTTAAATTTTAAAATTTGGTAAATGGTGGTTGTATGAAATATTGAAAATCAAATATTTCTTTCCCCTGGAAGCCATTATATAGACAACCTGTAACTGGGACCATGCATCATGAACCGTGAACCGGGTTAGCTGTTTGGTAATCCTATATATTATCAAATCGACGTACGTATGTCTGTTTATTTCCTAACCAATGGCCAAATTTCAACCAGACTTGGTATACATATCCCTTACTAAAAGGCAAAAGCCGCTGTGGGGATAAGAACCACCAACCTACCATAGTTTAGGATACACGTCATGATAAATAACGAGATGCGTGAAAAACTATCGCTTAATTCATGACTTTAAAATTTATTACTTCTGTGCTATTAATTCTATTCGCAATAAATTTCACAGACAGTATCTACATATGCCCCTCAATGTACCTATAAAATTATATCATGTTACCACATATAGTTCAGTAGATATGATTCTTAAACACTGAGATGTGTGAAAAACGGTCGCATCATGCAATAAGTTTTAATACCTTTATGCTTTGCTACTAAGACATTCCTAGAGTCACAGTCTAATAATTACAGTCATTACACACTCTGGTGCGAAAATTGTTACCGTTTGACACCAGGAGCGACACTAGCGCTACAAGTGGTGAAAAAACAGTCATATGCGTCTTAAGCATAAAGTTTGTTTTCAATTATTTTTTAGTTGATTAACAAAATAGTTGGTATATTTTTGCATTCTGTATGTTAGTAAATTATTAAGAGATATGAATTATCACGAAATACGTGCAAAAACAGCCGAATCACAGTGATTCAATAAAAAAAGCTACAACTTATTCATGATGAAATATTTTCGGATAAGTGTATATTTCCAGCTTCCTGTGCTGAAAGCAAGAGAGTATAAACATGTATTTGATGCATGAGGAGCATATGTTTCTGTTGTTGTTTGTTGTGATTGCCATAGGCACTTTTCTTGACACTTCAAATATTTTATGGAGTCTTATGATTCGCCTATTTTTACACTTCGATCGACTTCCTAACACACTAATATTTTTGTAAACGTAATTATCTTTGCTTCAAAAGCGAATATATTGAAGATTCTTACCGTTTGTGGCTCAGATTTAGCGACAAGCTTGGAATTGCTTTCCTCTGTGTTGGTAAACAGTTTTATTGGTTCTGACGACTTATTATCACATTTGCATGGTTTTCCTTAGGCTACAGGTGTGGCGGCTTGTTTGTTTCTTTAAATAATGTTGGTATTACAGTCCATATAAGTTTCCTACGTTCCACATTCACTGACTTGGCTGAGAGTGTAGTGAATAAAGCTTCGCTGTTTTGGGTAGATATACGAGGTCTTTCTGCAAGGACAGGTCTACTGGTGTTTTTAGTAATTTTATTGTTATTAAACGAAAAAGACATTACTCAGTAAATTTCTATACGTTAGTTGAGAATCGTAAATAAACTGTCCCGTAATGCACCACTTCGAAAGTCGGAGGGTCCTTAGGACAATAAATAGTTACAAATCTGGTGTAATTTTTTAGTTATTGTTGATTTTTATGACACTACATACATTTCCTATTGTGAGAATTATGTTACAAATCATTATAAACGTTAATATTCGCAGTTATCTGACATCGCATTCAGAAGTGTCGCGTTCTGGCCGCTTTGGGCGCTGCTATCGCTGGGGGTAACAGAAACAAGACGGAATGTCGCGACTGCTATATTAGACTGTGTTAGACTGTACCTAGAGACTGAAGTTAACCAAATAGCGTTGTAGATACGTGAAGCAGCTGCGCCCAGGTGCCTGAATATGAAATTAGAAATGTTGTTTGTAATCAAGTACTATGTACAACTGTTTTATTAACTCAGCAGGGTTTTCACGAAAGCATGAAAACGAAATTTTTTCGGTATTGCACTAAAAACAATACTCATTTTTTTTGTTTTCAGTTCTGTTAGAAAATTGGCAAAATGAATACCCGGGTTTGTCAACTAGTGCTGTTAGAACTAACGGGAGAACGCACACGATCAGGATCTGCGTAAATTAGCGTGCTGCACTGCACGGCACTGCTAGACGGGAATCTGATTGTTTGTCATCGTGTGCTTCAGTTGAAGTGTTTCTCATGAAAAGCACTTTCGCCACCACGGACACTGCTCACGCTTCAGTTTACAGATTGACTATAATGAAATAACAGTAGAGCACTCCTATTATAAAAGAAAAAAATCTGCAGATTTTCTATTTGTAATATCTAACATCCAGGAATTCGACTGTGAGGCAGTTATTACTATAAATGTAGTGTTACTATCTTCTTTTTAACATTAGTATATGATGGAAACATATTCAATGGTTTCAAAATAATTTCTGTAAACTGTGGAACACAGGTGGGCAACCCTGCTCTAGGTAAAGCCGATCCGATGCAAGTGGTGACGCGCCGAATGGTTTGGTTAATTGCTAGGGAGCAGATTTCCACTGTCGCATTTCCGAGAGCCTGCGGTTTTGCGATGGCTGAGCTGAAAGAGCACTGTGTCTGTAAAAATTTACATTAAACTTGTGTAACTGCTGCAGAAACGCGCCAAAAGCTGAAGCAAGCATTTGGAGGCAACAGTGAAGGTCAAACACAGACTTACTACAGACAAACGGACGAGCATCGAAAAATGATAATGACCATTCCGGTCGGTCAACAACTGGCGCCGGTCGTAGTGCCCTAGCGGTTCTAGGCGCTACAGTCTGGAACCGTGCGACCGCTACGGTCGCAGGTTCGAATCCTGCCCCGGGCATGGATGTGTGTGATGTCCTTAGGTTAGTTAGGTTTAAGTAGTTCTAAGTTCTGGGAGACTGATGACCTCAGAAGTACCATAGTGCTCAGAGCAATTTGAACCATCATCAACTGGCGCCACACGAGAAAATGTTCAGAAGGTGGTCCTGCAGTATCTAGACCAGGGCTTCACAACATACGTGCTCGCGGAGCAAGCTGTGAGCAGCAAGGCGCGAGCACGGAGCAACGCGAGCACACTACCCCCACTACCGGACCAGAGCGGAGAGTGGGGAAAGTCACGTGGGGCACACAAGAGCTGCCGCCAGTCAATGTGAATCCGCGGCCACCTGCAGGGATATCACTCACGAATTATTACTGCGACAAATGAAACAAACAAAGGAGAATGTACACATGCCACATAATTTTATTAGCTTAGTGTATGCCTCTCCATTCGCATTAATTTGTGAATTGTTACACAATAAAAGGTGTCACTGAAGTGTGGGATTCTCGGTTATCTTGTACTTTTTGCCCTTTACAATTGCGTCTATGTTCGGAGTAATTGTTCTTGTGCATTTTAGGTGCAGCGTGCAGTTTAAATTTCGATCAGACAATGCGTTTCTCAGGTGTGTCTTGTTACATTTCATTGCAGAGAACAGTTGTTCTCAAACATATGTGGAACCAAACATTGATATTATTGTAGCCGCCAGTTTGTGCAAACGAGGAAATCTATCCTGAGGGAAATGTCTGTAGAATTCCAAAATGTTTTCTTGTTCTGAAATTTGTCTCTGTATTCTTTGTCACACTGCAGGTCAATAATTTCTTGCTGCAGCTCAGGACGAATCTCTTCAATATTCGCTGAATATAGAGCGGAGAACAGATCAAAATCACTGTCTAGTGGTATCAGATCTTGAAAGCGCTGATCAACTAAACTATGTGAATAACGTCCACAGTCTTTGTGAACATCTTGCATGGATGATAATTTAGGAAAATGAGCTAGGTTTCCTGTTTCCAGCTGACTCACCCAAAGTGTCAATTTCATTTTAAAAGCTCGTATTCGATCTATGAAATGAGTAATCAGCAGATCTTTACCTTGTAGTGAAATGTTCAAAGCATTCAGATGGCTAGTTCAATCTGCTAAGAACGCGAGATCACATTCAAACATGCGCGCGCATTTCCCCTCCCTTCCCTCTCTCCATACTCTGCGACCTTGCAGCTGCTCGCGAGCACGTGCCTGAGCAGACGCGAGTACTCGCGCTCAAAACCGGCCAGTTGTTAAGCCCTGATCTATACTGACCATACAAGGCCCCAGTGACACCTTTGGAATAAGTTATGTTAAACGTGAACATATTCTATCAGAAATTATAGATGTGAGGGGTGACTGTAAGTCTTCGTTTGAGGGCGTTCCTGCAGCGTACATGCAACCCGACTCCGATGCGGGTATATAGGCACCAACATGCGGTCTCGGAAGGGAAACTTTCTGATCTCCCATTATATGGCGAGGATTTTGGCGAAGTTCGTGTCCCAGGTGCTTCAGTACGATCAGATGCAGTATCAAGCAGCGTTGTTCATAAGGAGTTCGTCCCTCCTGTATAGATTGGCAATAAAAAGTCTTATTGCGATATTATACGACGTTTGAGAGAGGACATTGGCACAAAACTTCCACAAAAATGGGTTTGCGAAGGGCTGCGTGCATCAACAATTAACGTATACCCCATGTATTACCAAAGAACTTTTGTCTACTAAAGACAAGAAGAGAAAGTTATCCCACGCCCGCCGTACTCACCAGACCCAGCTACGTGACTTCTTCCTCGTCCCATACATGAAAATGAAGACACGAAGGCTGAAGTAGTGCAGAGGAGAATCCAGTGGAATTACGGAGGATACTAAATTCCCTAACAAAGAAAGACTTTCGGGATGTATTTGAAAAATTGCAGAAATGACGGATACAGAATAAGATCTATGTGAGACATAATTATTTTAATTAACGTATCTCGGGAACATTTAGATACCACCTTCAATACACACAAAGTTGAACTGTTTATCAGCTCTATCACGAACTACATTGACGGCAAGCAATGAAACCCTCATGACTCCATTTTGTTAAATTTTGCAGGTGAAAGTAAAACGGTTTCTTAAAAGATAATATAAAGCGGTACAGAATGTTCCTACATGTGTAACTATATAGTAGAATCCTAGTTATTGACAGATTAGGGAAGTCCATGCACTTTCAAACATCTCTTTGATTATATAATTGACGGTTACTGGAATCACGAGTATTCATAGACAGATAGAGTTGCGAAGTTTTCATTGCCTACCATCGACATATGGTTAACACAAATGGATCTACACACTCTTACAAATAATTGCTAAGTACGCAAGAAATATACATATGACTATTAACACGCTGTATACGGTTTACAGCAGTCTGTTGTCCCAAACGTAGATAGAACTTACTCTGAGGTGACAAAATGTCATGTGATCCCCCCTATTATCGCGTAGGACCGCCTTCTGCCCGGTTTAGTGCATAAACTCGACGTGGCATGGCTTCAACAAGCCGTTGGGAGTCCCCTGCAGAAATACTGAGTCGTGTTGCCTCTATAGCCTTTCATAACTGCGAAAGTGTTGTTGACGGTGCAGGGTATTGTGCATAAACTGACTTCTCGATTATGTCCCATAAATATTCGATGGGAGTCATCTCGGGCGATGTGGGTGACCAAATTATTCCCTCGAGCTGTCTAGAATGTTCTCCAAATCAATCGCAAACAACTGTGGCCCGGTAACAAGACTCATTGTCATTCGTACAAATTCCATCGTTATTTTGGAATATGAAGTCCATGAGTTGCTGCAAATGGTTTCCAAGTAGCCGAACATTACCATTTCCAGTCAATGATCGGTTCAGTTAGACCAGAGGACCCAGCCCATTCCATGTAAAAACAGCCCACACGACGGCTTCGTGGGATCTGCATCAGACTCGAGCACAACCGTCGTCTTTTACCACCTGATATCGTGACTCAACTGACCAGGCCACGATTTTCCAGTCGGCTAGTGTCCAACGAATATGGGCAGGATCCCTGGAGAGGGGCTACAGGCGATGTCGTGCTGTTATCAAAGGCCCTCGCGTCGATCGTCTGCTGCCGTAGCCCATTAACACCAAGTTCGTCGGTTCGTCGTATGTCACATTGATTTCTGCCATAATTTTAAGCATATTGTTTGTCTGTTAGCATTCACAACTTTATGCAAACGCCTGTGCTCTCGGTCGTTAAGTGAAGGCCGCCGACAACTGCTTTGTCCGCAGTGAGAGGTAAAGCACGAAATTTGGTATTCTCGACACATTCTTGACACTCTGTATCTCGGATTTTTCCGAAGTGGGACGTCCCATCCTGTGAAGGCATTGCTAATTACGCATATAAATTTTTTTTTCGTGATTTTCTTTGGATTTCTATTCCTTTTATTTTGTTCATATGGGCATTTCTAATTGTGATTATGTAACATTCTACTGTGGTTTTTAAATGTAAAGATGTAATTGTGATTATTTCGTTTGCCAATGGATAAATATGTTCCTTGCTTTGTACCTGTGGTAAAGTTTCTAAAGTTCTCTTTTGGAATATTATTAACTGTGAAAAATGCAGTCAATAACATTTATAAAGGTTTATGTAATTTACGATAACGATATAACATCTATAGACAGGGGACAGCGATAGTGATATCGAGAGTTGAAAGGTTGTTGCGTAGTCGAGGGGATGGTGGATGGCGTGTCTGTGAAGCGTGCGCGGGAAAAATAGTACTGTGTTCCATGCAAAGCATACGTAATTGTATGGACAATGATACCGAACTATCAGATTGCTAATTCTCTTTACCACTGCGGTATGTAATGCCATCGCCAGCGAACTTTAAGAGCAAATAAACCGGACTGTGAAAGTGCCGCTAACATTACTTTGTTGTGACCGACACGAACTGTGCCTTTATTCTAATGAACTTTGCTGGTATTTGTTTTGGGTGGTGGAACTGTTGTATATCACATTCTATCAAGCCATGAAAGTGAAGACTAATTAACTGTGCAATATAAATAGGTTTCAGTGTTGTAGTCGAAGTTTGAAATGCGAGAACAGAGTGGACATTGTTTACGGTGTGCTTCACATACATGAACAATTCTATGAACTGTGTATTTGTGGCTAAGACTATATGAATGTGACGAACCGTGTAATTATGGGCGATAGCGTCACGGACAGTGCATAAAGTGTAAAAACGAGCGATGTCTACGTCATGTACTTTGAAAGAGAGGACATGTCAACAACGTTCGTATACTGGCGTCTTGTGGTTTGCTAATCACCACGAGGTTAATGATACAGCTGTGCCGGAACTTTATTTGCGTTTCGCCGGAGAAGATTAACCAGCAGAACTGTCTGTATCCTGCTTTCATCATCGTAACCCGCCGACACCGTGCTGCCTAACGCAACGCTTCGTACGCAACAAAAAGTTAAGGGATTTCTCTGAACGCTATCCCCTGACCTAGAAACTTTCTTCCTCTATTAAAAGTATAAGAATTACAGACTCTGTCTAATTAAATTCTTTGTTTAGTTTGTTTGCTTTCTGCTAACGAAAATAAAATTACAATCAGTGAACTACAAGTTGCCTGGTAGTCATTGTTTAAACACCAGTAAATATAAACTTCTTCCTCTCATTAGGACTAATTCTCCTTGCATGTCAAAATTATTGTACTTATTTTATGTAGTTTTATGTATTGTTATGAGACTAGATATATGACAGTAACTAATAAGAGTGTTTTGTCGCGAAATATGGCTTCGCGCGAAAATTACGGCGACTGCCATAATTGCTTGCGTTCTGACCAATAATGTAAAAGCTGCTATTCCCGTGTTGGTGCTTTTCCTGACGTGGGCGGGAATTATGGATGTCAGCTGTCAAATCACGTAGTGACTCTTTACCCAGTAATAAAAGTTTTTTGATATTGTATTGCTACGAGTCGTAGTATTAAGAGACACTGGTTATACTCAAAAGTGGGTTGATGTATGGTGAAACCCCCCAGTGTTCATGCGATTGTTAACAGTATTGTGTGTGATTCACGAAATTTTGTCACTTTTTCTAATTCCTTTGAAGTTTCAGAGAATATATACACAATTTTGTCGGTTCAGGTTAATTTCAGAGCAGCTTCTCGTGAATGTTAGAGTTTTCAGTTCATAAACAAAGTGGGATCGTGACCAATTGAGAATTATAACAATGAGTGTGGTTTTCCAACTAGAATTTTGGATGACTTCACAGTTCAGATTTTGATAATTATTTTCCCTGTGGGTTGAGGTCATCACAATCCGTCTAGCTCTAATTAATGTTACGCGTTCAGAGTCTGTTAGTTCCCGTCGTGCGGCTATAATCATGTCGGATCCTTTTCACATTGAGGCGTAGCGCCGTATACCGATCCTGCCTTGGAGGCGGGTAAGTGGGAGATGTGTCTCTGAGCTGGATAGTGACGCGAGACTGGACGCGCACGTAGTTTATGTGTCAGCCGATAGAGGACAATATTGGATAGTGGATTGATTTAGTTTCGATTGTGCCCACTAGAGTGCACTAAAGTAATACAATGTTTTCCATAAACTATTCTAGTATTTTCATGAAGTGTTATTATGCCTTTTTTGTGTAGGTAAAATGTTATAAATGTGTTTTAGCAGTATGAATGATGCGCGAGTTCGGTTTAAGGTTAATATGAAGATAATTGTTTAACGAGTTATGAAAGTGAGATTTAGTGTGGGAACATTTCGAAGAATTATGGATGTGGACAAACGGGATTTTTGTAGAATAGATTTGTAAAGTAAGTTTATGGTAAAGGGAAAGTTAATTCAGGTGCAAATAACAATAGTAAATAACTTTATGCATAAACAAAACTTCAGCATATTAGATAATTACGTCGGTAAAAAGTGCAGTCGTTAGTTTTACTATTTTGCGATTTGTTATTGATGAAAAGCGCGGATTGACGCGGGAGAATGTTGGTTGCTATTGGCTATTGAGTAAACTGACCAATGGTAAAGCAATGTTCTTCGTGCGCCTTTCTCTGATGGTAGAGATGACTTAGAGTATTCTAGAGAGGAGTCGGAGCCATGAAACAGTTCGGACTTGTGTAGTAGTAGTTCCGATGGAAATTGTAAGTTGCCGGATCTAGCAGTGTTTCATACATCAAAAGTGTTGTAAAGTGACGGCATAATTATTGCAATGGGTGTGTAGAAATTTCGGAATTTTTAAGCGAATTTTGTGACGAGAAAAGACATGAATTCCGCGTGGCGTATTGAGCAAGTCGGTGGCTAAAAACTGTGACTGAATTAGGTACCGACAGACGTAATATTTGGCGAGCATTCTCAATCAAAAACAATCCGTATTTTTGGAGCTATTACGTTTTCGGGAAATGCAACACCATAAACTTGCTAACGTGAGTGAAAGGGATGGTGAGTGACTGTTAAGACTAGCACGGGCTTGGCAGTGATACTTATTCACCTAAGTTTCAGAACATATTAATTAAGGAAAAATTTCCAACCTTCCATTTCGTGTGAAAACATTCCCCCGAAACGTAGATTTAGTTACTCTGATTGCAGCCTGGTTCACGTCGAAGTACAGTAGGTTTCACTCGGCTTCCCTACTGATGTTCTGCTAAGACGATGTTCGCAGGTTTCATCATAAAGGGACGGAAAGAACCGCGCCGCCCCAACATAAATAGCATGACCCCGCCAATGCACTGCCCTTTTGTACTTTGTGTACCCGATACTACTGCCATTTGTATATATGAATGTCACAATCCCGCGACTTTTGTCACTTCAGTGTATCCCAGGGAATAATTATTGTGTATCTGGTGCTAAACGTGGAGTGACGACTGGGGAAGTCGGCTGAAATCACGATTTTACATAATTGGCCGCAGTATATAACGTTAGCCGTTACATCACGGATCTTATGTTAGCTGACAAGACCAGATTCACCAGTAAAAGTTAAGACTCAAATATCAGAAGGTGTACTGCAACATTGACTGTTAAAAAAGTTATTCAACTTGAAATGGGGATGGAACCAGTAATGAGATACATTCTGTAGAAGAAAAAGTGGATGATGAAGGAATTAAGACGAAGAGTAAGTCAAATAAACGTGTTCTGAAGAATCCAACTATGAGCGTAATTGTACAGTTCCTTATTCTGACATTGGCAGGACTAATCAATCTAGATATTCATGCGGATAGCGCTGCTCTTATAACCATCAAAGCTGCGAAGAAATCATAGCAACAGGTCAAGAAGCATAAACATCACAGTCGCGTGATGGAGATGGCAACAGTATCTAAAGGCATACGGTTATATTTGAAACTGCATTGGTTTGAACACTGCAGTGGTTTACTGGATACGGTATTGAAGAAGGAGGTGGGGGGGGGGGGGGAATTTGTGTTTAACGTCCCGTCGACAACGAAATAATTAGAGACGGATCACAAGCTCGAGTTAGGGAAGGAGATAGAACAAATCGGCCGTGTCCTTTCGAAGGAACCATCAATCAACTGCCTTAAGTGATTTAGGGAAATCTGGGAAAAAATCAAGATGACCATATACGGGTTTGAATCATCGTCCTCCCAAATGTGAGTCTTACAAATGGCTCTACAATTTATTGTAGTCTCCCACCCATAATACAACTTGGCGTTTTTCACGTTAATAAGCCACTTCTAAAAATTAAAGGAGCTATAAGTGACCGGATATATTCAACTACCAGGAAGGGATCGAACGCTGAACATTTACATTCGTAATCTAGCTCTTACCTATTGAGCCAACTAGCTTCCCTACAGTTATTTTACCAAAAGAACTTCCCATTCATATTGATGTAATGATACACGATGAAAGGTTCAGCACTAACAAATTTTGTGGTACATTCAAATGTGGCTCAATACCTAATGTTTTGAGAAAATGTGTATATAAAAGTACTGTCAATCTGTATTCTTTGATAGAGCCAAGAAACATTGGGTAGCCTATTTTAAGATGGCCTATTTTAAGATAGGGTAGGGTATTGTTTGTTTTTTTCGACTCATTTGGCGATTTTAGCCCACCTTCTGAGACTGTGAATTGTTAGTAAACAAACGATACATAATTTTAGTAAACAGTATGATGTGTTAATATTACACATACGATTTGTTGTGTCTGTGAATTCAGCCTGCATCCAAATTATGTTAAATCAAGAAAATTTTTATATACTTTGTTATTTATTTATATTACTCACTTTTTGGAAAGTTCCTCTATTACAGGAAATTGTTGTTGTTGTTGTGGTCTTCAGTCCTGAGACTGGTTTGATGCAGCTCTCCATGCTATTGTATCCTGTGCAAGCTTCTTCATCTCCCAGTACCTACTGCAACCTACATCCTTCTGAATCTGTTTAGTGTATTCATCTCTTGGTCTCCCTCTACGATTTTTACCCTCCACGCTGCCCTCCAACACTAAATTGGTGATCCCTTGATGACTAAGATATGCCCTACCAACCGATCCCTTCTTCTAGTCAACTTGTGCCACAAATTTCTCTCCTCTCCGATTCTATTCAATACCTCCTCAATAGTTATGTGATCTACCCATCTAATCTTCAGCATTATCCTGTAGCACCACATTTCGAAAACTTCTATTCTCTTCTTGTCTAAACTATTTATCGTCCACGTTTCACTTCCATACATGGCCACACTCCATATAAATACTCTCAGAAACGACTTCCTGACACTTAAATCTATACTCGATGTTAACAAATTTCTCTTCTTCAGAAACGCTTTCCCTGCCATTGCCAGTCTATATTTTATATCCTCTCTACTTCGACCATTATCAGTTATTTTGCTCCCCATACAGCAAAACTCATTTACTACTTTAACCGTCTCATTTCCTAATCTAATTCCCGCAGCATCACCCGATTTAATTCGACTACATTCCATTATTCTCGTTTTTCTTTTGTTGATGTTCATCGTATATCCTTCTTTCAAGAACTGTCGATTCCGTTCAGCTGCTCTTCCAGGTCCTTTGCTGTCTCTGACGGAATTACAATGTCATCGGCGAACCTCAAAGTTTGTATTTCTTCTCCATGGATTTTAATTCCTACTCCGAATTTTTCTTTTGTTTCCTTTACTGCTTGCTCAATATACAGATTGAATAACACATTAATAACTAATATTATTGTTTAATGAAACGTTTATAAAAGATATTACAGAAATAGATAAAGTAAGTGAAATTCTTTTTTATGTTGAAATGTTGGCATTGTGACTACTGGAATAACTTTAACGTAACGTCTTTGGTAAAAGTCATCTTGGCAGCGATGAGGTGTAAGTCGGTTTGATGGTATGCATCTACGTTCTATGATGGTATATGTTAATGAAGTGTTGTAATGACGTGAACAAACGATCTGTAATATTTCTTTTAAAATATGTAGGATACTAATCGGTTCCCTGAAACCCTTTTCGCAAGTAGGAATTATCAAATAGACAACTGTGCCAACACGGAGAATGACCACTAATGGGCAATACACATGAGATAAACATAAGAAATGTTTGTTTATTATAAGGTCGACTGAAGCATACAATTAATCTAATTTCCCTCCTGTTTCTTCTCAGGGAGTGAGAGAACCACAAGTAAACCATGTAACAGGAGAACATAAGTATTATTCCATTGTAGGGGAATTTGAAGGTAAAATACAAAGATTCTTGACAGAGAATAGTGTTTTCTGTTACTGCGAATGATAGCGAAAGTTCTACGCTTTAATCTGCGAACATTTCTGCACGCTCTTCCTCGTTGTGAACCTCGTTTGATAACCATCAGGTACTGCAGCTCAGTAACGGTGAGACACTTTGCATGCGTATAAAATATTAAACCCAGTTAAAAAATTATTACTATGACGTTGAGTATGGTCTAGTTCATACTAACGTACTTAGGGTGGACTATACAAGATTGTGAAACGTTTTACTGAAACAGAAAGAGAAAGAATAGGCTCCGTTTACATTCGTTCATGAGTACAATAATAGAAACAAGCTACAGGAATGTAGTAGAACTGGACACAAAAGAGCAGGCGGAATATGGTTCAAATGCCTCTGTGCACTATCGGACTTAACTGCTGAGGTCATCAGTCCCCTAACTTAGAACTACTTAAACCTAAGTAACCTAAGGACATCACACACATCCATGCCCGAGGCAGGATTCGAACCTGCGACCGTAGAGGACGCGCGGGTCCAGACTGTAGCGCCTAGAACTGCTCGGCCACACTGGCCGGCGCAGGCGGAATAGGCAGAGGAAGAGGCACGTGATAAAATACAAGGTTATGGAGATAGGAATAAAGAAGGTCATGTGAACGACTGAGAAGCAGCGAGAAGCGGAATGATAGACCATTGGGAACATTTGCATCACTGTTTGACTGAGGGAAAAGTAGCCATACGCTATAATTTTTGGGGAAACGTTATGAGGGTGATTGGAAGAAGTGTTGCAATATCTGCTTAAAGGCAAGGAGGCATTTAACAATGCGAAGGGCAGTTTGTTCCAGCGATGGACGGCAACAACAGAGAAGGAGTTTGCGGATGTTTTTTTTTTTATGAATGGGCACGGGTAAGTTACTAGAAAAGTGAGCCCGTTTGTTTCGATTGTGTTGAGATGACATAGTGCTCCTGGGAAATGGAGTGCTAAGCAATTGAAAGCGGTGTATAACACTCATGGAATTACAAACAACAGCAAACCCTACACCCGTTACAACTGTGTGTTAATGAGCTGAAACTACACCTATAACAATTCTTCAAGGAATATGAACTATACACAAATCCAAACACATTAAAAGCGAAATTTAGACCGAACAGAAAATGCTAGAATATTAAAAAAAAATATCCAGAGCACTTAGGATTTTGTAACGCTTATCTTAAATTTTACAAATCTGACTTACTTGTGCAGATACTTTCTGACAGAATAGTTCACAATGACTGTAATGTCGTAGCAAATTCAAATCTTGATGTGAGTTTGGTACACATAATGCCGAATTGCTTTTCCAACAGACATTTATCTTCTCGTAAAAGTTCAGATACTGGAGTTTGAACTAAATATGCGAAAACAGGGCGAAATTCTCATAGATTTTTGCGAGGAAGAAATTGTACTAATAAGACTTCACCTCGCGTGGAAGTGTGGGGCAGATGTATTAAACTATTAGAATTTCTGATTGTTGTTGTTGTAGTGGTCTTCAGTCCTGAGACTGGTTTGATGCAGCTCTCCATGCTACTCTATCCTGTGCAAAGCGTCTTCATCTCCCAGTACGTACTGCAGCCTACATCCTTCTGAATCTGCTTAGTGTATTCATCTCTAGGTCTCCCTCTACGATTTTTACCCTCCACGCTCCTCTCCAATACTAAATTGGTGATCCCTTGATGCCTCAGAACATGCCCTACCAACCGATCCCTTCTTCTAGTCAAGTTGTGCCACAAACTCCTCTTCTCCCCAATTCTATTCAATACCCCCTCATTAGTTATGTGATCTACCCATCTAATCTTCAGCATTCTTTTGTAGCACCACATTTCGAAAGCTTCTTGTGCACACTAGTTATCGTCCATGTTTCACTTCCATACATGGCTACGCTCCATACAAATACTTTCAGAAACGACTTCCTGACCCTTAAATCTATACTCGATATTAACAAATTTCTCTTCTTCAGAAACGCCTTCCTTGCCATTGCCACTCTACATTTTATATCCTCTCTACTTCGACCATCGTCAGTTATTTTGCTTCCCAAATAGCAAAAGTCCTTTACTACTTTAAGTGTCTCATTTCCTAATCTAATTCCCTCAGCATCACCCGACTTAATTCGACTACATTCCATTATCCTCGTTTTGCTTTTGTCGATGTTCATCTTATACCCTCCCTTCATGACACTGCCCATTCCGTTCAACTGCTCATCCAAGTCCTATGCTGTCTCTGACAGAATTACAATGTCATCGGGGTACCTCAAAGTTTGTATTTCTTCTCCATGGATTTTAATACCTACTCCGAATTTTTCTTTTGTTTCCTTTACTGCTTGCTCAATATACAGATTGAATAACATCGGGGATAGGCTACAGCCCTGTCTCACTTCCTTCCCAACCACTGCTTCCCTTTCATGCGGCTCAACTCTTGTAACTGCCATTTGGTTTCTATACAAATTGTAAATAGCCTTTCGCTCCCTGTATTTTACCCCTGCCACATTCAGAATTTGAAAGAGAATATTCCAGCCAACATTGTCAAACGCTTTCTCTAAGTCTACAAATGCTAGAAACGTAGGTTTGCCTTTCC
Organism: Schistocerca nitens; assembly: GCF_023898315.1. Lineage (NCBI taxonomy): Eukaryota > Metazoa > Arthropoda > Insecta > Orthoptera > Acrididae > Schistocerca > Schistocerca nitens. Next base: position 145,063,349 of record NC_064622.1, on the reverse strand, counting down.
TTAATCTAGTTTCTAAGATTAGTCGTAGGGTCAGTATTGCCTCACGTGTTCCAGTATTTCTACAGAATCCAAACTGATCTTCCCCGAGGTCGGCTTCCACTAGTTTTTCCATTAGTCTGTAGAGAATTCGCGTTAGTATTTAGCATCCGTGACTTATTAAAATGATTGTTCGGTAATTTTCACATCTGTCAGCACCTACTTTCTTTGAGATTGGAATGATTATATTCTTCTTGAAGTCTGAGGATATTTCGCCTGTGTCATACATCTTGCTCACCAGATGGTAGAGTTTTGTCAGGACTGGCTCTCCCAAGGCCGTCAGTAGTTCTAATGGAATGTTGTCTACTTCCGGCGCCTTGTTTCGACTCAGGTCTTTCAGTGCTCTGTCAAACTCTTCACGCAGTATCATAGCTCCCATTTCATCTTCATCTGCATCCTCTTCCATTTCCATAATATGGTCCTCAAGTACATCGCCCTGATGTAGACCCTCTATATACTCCTTCCACTTTTCTGCTTTCCCATTTTTGCTTAGAACTGGATTTTCATCTGAGCTCTTGATATTCATACAAGTGGTTCTCTTTTCTCCAAAGGTCTCTCTAATTTTCCTGTAGGCAGTATCTATCTTACCCCTAGTGAGATAAGCCTCTACATCCTCTAGCCATCCCTGCTTAGCTATTTTGCACTTACTGTAGATCTCATTTTTGAGACGTTTGTATTCCTTTTTGCCTGCTTCATTTACTGCATTTTTATATTTTCTCCTTTCATCAATTAAATTCAATATTTCTTCTGTTACCCAAGAATTTCTACTAGACCTCGTCTTTTTACCTACTAGATCCTCTGCTGCCTTCACTACTTCATCACTCAAAGCTACCCATTCTTCTTCTACTGTATTTCTTTCCCCCATTCGTTTACGGGCAGTGAAATAACCCAAGTGACAAGCAGAGATCCTATTCTCAGCAACGTGTTATCGGTCCAGTGCGGATGGCTCCAACAGTTACCAAAAGCACGGACCTGGCACGTAAAATCAATATCTCTTTCCCTCTCCATTTCGTCAATGACAGTGTGATGTTACTGGCCACGGGAAAAAACACTCTGCCGTGGCGTTTTTCAACGTAGATTCTGATCCCGAACCATGTTGCTTCATCAGTGAGCTGGGGTGCAAATTAGAGCGAAGAAAAATGACAGAACGCGGTGCCTATTGGGCAAGTGTTAACGCTGAAATGAATCGAATGATTTGGATTCGCCATGCAAACAGGCAAAACGAATACAATGTCACCCATCTTTTTTTGGTCATGTCCAGAAATAGAACGCCCGTGGGAATAGGGTTACACTGATTTTGCCAGGCTATCAAAGGAGTAATATGGCTGCTATTCTCTGATAGCTGCTCTCGAATTTGTAACATGTGAGTATCGCGTCTCTGCCAGCTAACCGTACAAAGGATATGACCACCGCTGTTCTCATCTGGCGTCAAATTCATAGAAGAAAAGTTTGATTTGTACATCCTAAACTTAGGTCCATAAAGCCTTGTTAACAACATTCTTCACAGAGGCACTTAGCGCCTACCTCGATATACAGTCATCCCATCTTAACTATTTCGTGGCATAAGGGGCATGTACATTGTTCAATCTACTGTTCCAAGCCCAGTGAGTCCAGAGAACACAAAAAAAAAAAATGGTTCAAATGGCTCTGAGCACTATGGGACTCAACTGCTGTGGTCATCAGTCCCCTAGAACTTAGAACTACTTAAACCTAACTAACCTAAGGACATCACACACAGCCATGTCCGAGGCAGGATTCGAACCTGCGACCGTAGCAGTCGCACGGTTCCGGACTGCGCGCCTAGAACCGCGAGACCACCGCGGCCGGCCCAGAGAACACACTTGAGCCTGTTCTATAGCATGGACGCCCCAATCTGGGCTTGTACACGTTACTAGGCCTCTGGGTGGACCTCAGGTATTATAGTCATCCACATGGGGTGACAACTATTTAAAGCTGAGACCAGATAGACAGAGCTGCTCAACCATCAAAATCAGCTCAGGTCAAGACTTTAGACAAAAGTCTTTATGAGGTGGACATTACTGTGCCCATTTTTCCTGAACCTTTCATGGGGTACCATTATCTCTCCACAGGGCTGGGGTTCACGTGGGTCATTGTGACAGTACTGGTCCTCCTGCTGGCTAAAATGGGGATGGATTTTGTATCCCATCTGAACCAGAAGCAGAATCCGCTGGACACTGATTTGTGACTGAAAACCATCACAATTATTTGACTCACTGTAATTTGTTCACTATGACGTTGCCTCTCACCTAAAGACAATTGGGCTGGTCCTTCCCTTATGAAGTAGCTCTCCCCCATATCTAAACTTTTACTAACGTTGAATATTATCACAGCTTCGCTAACTTAACGTTCATCTGCGTATCAGTGAATGTTTGTAGATTACTGGATTTGATATTGAGGACAACTTTGTGGGGCTCTCCATGACGAATATGATGAAAGATTTGTCTTAGTATCTTGTGAGATAAGTCGGAAAATTTTATCATCACTTCAGATTTTAAATGGATAACTGCACCATCCAGTCCCATTAATGTAAGCACCTGTTAAAACCCTTAACAGCCACCTTTTGCAGTCTTAACCGCTATGACGCACAAGAAAAGAGAAGGTTTTGGAAGGTACCGATATGCATGTGGAGCCATACAGACTTCATTACTGTGGCCAGTTGTGCTACATTTCTCGGTTGAACATCCATAATGGGAACAGCCCGATCGTGGTGGTGCCGCTGATTATCGACTGGGTTTATAACCTGGGACGTTGGTGGGCAGGGGAATGCTGTAAACATATCCTGACGCTCTACCAACCACGCACATACTCTAGGAACTTCGTGACATGTTGCATTGTCCTGCTGCCATTGTTCTGAGGAAAATCAAACTTCGTGTAGGGGTGGACTTGATCCCCAAGGATAGATACTTACTTGGGTTGATGTACTACGGCTTCCAGAATTACGACATCATCTTGGTAATGCCACTTAACCATTCGCCAGACCATAATGCTCCCTCCTCCAGCCTGGACCTTTCCGATGATTTTTGTAGGTTGTTTGCTTTCTGCCATTTCATGGCATACACGCCAACGTCCATCTGACTGATGAAGCATAAAACGTGATTCATCTGAAAAGGCGACCTGTTGGCATTCAACAGACATCCAGTTGCGGTATCAGCATACAAATTCCAGTCTTGGACGCTGAGGGACAGCAACGAGCATGGTTGCATGTATCAGGGGCCTGGTACAAATTCTTGAAAAAGTAATGTATTCTACAGTAGCTTCACAACTTTGTAAAAATAAAGTTTTAACAAAATGTCAGTTTGGTTTCCAGAAAGGTTTTTCAACGGAAAATGCTATATATACTTTCACTAATAAAATATTAAGTGCTCTGAGTAACCGGAAGTCACCCATTGGGATTTTTTGTGATCTCTCAAAGGTTTTTGATTGTGTAAATCATGGAATACTTCTAGGTAAGCTCAAGTACTGTGGTATGAATGGGACAGCGCTCAAATGGTTGAAATCATACGTAACTGGAAGGGTGCAGAAAGTTGAAATAAGCAGTCCACGTAATATTAAAAAAATTGGTGATTTCTCAAACTGGGGAACAATCAATAATGGGGTGCCGCAAGGTTCAGTCTTCGGTCCTCTGCTGTTCTTAATATATATTAATGACTTGCCATTCTATATTCACGAAGATGCAAAGCTGGTACTTTTTGAAGATGATACAAGTATAGCTATCACACCAAAGAGACAAGAATTAACTGATGAAATTGTAAACCATGTTTTTCAGAAAATCATTAAGTGGTTCTCTGCAAATGGGCTCTCATTAAACTTTGACAAAACACAGTATATACAGTTCCACACAGTAAATGGAATGATACCATTAATAAATATAGACTTCGATCAGAAATCGGTAGCTAAAGTAGAAATTCAAAATTTCTAGGTGTATGCATTGATGAGGGGTTGAACTGGAAAAAAACACACTGAAAATCTGCTGAAACATTTGAGTTCGGCTAGTTATGCTATTAGGGTCATTGCAAATTTTGTATACATCTCAGTACATTAGCTTACCACGCCTATTTTCATTCTCTGCTTTCGTATGGCATCATATTCTGGGGTAACTCATCATTGAGTGAAAGAGTGTTCATTACACAAAAGCGTGTAATCAGAATAATTGCTGGAGCTCATCCAAGATCATCCTGCAGACACTTATTTAAAGAGCTAGGGATCTTCACTGTAGCCTCACAATATATATATTCACTTATGAAATTTGTTATTAACAATCCAAACGAATTCAAACGTAATAGCAGTGTACATGGCTACGACACTAGGAGAAAGGATGATCTTCACTACTCAAGGTTAAATCTAACTTTGGCTCAGAAGGGGGTAAATTATGCTGCCACAAAAGCCTTTGGTCACTTACCTAATAGCATCAAAAGTCTGACTGATAACCATATAGCATTTAAAAGGAAATTAAAAGAATTTCTTAATGGCAACTCCTTCTACTCATTAGATGAATTTTTGGATTTAGTACGTGGGTAATTTTCCCACCCCCACCCAAAAAAAATTAAAAATATTAAGTGTCATTTAATACCTGGTGTAATGTAATATCTTGGATAGACACCTTTTATTAACCTGACACGTTACACATCATTACGAAGTGTCGTATTCATGATCTATGGAACAAGTACTAATCTAAGCTAATCTAATCATACGCAACAATGTTTACTGAAAGGTAGTCGAGGAGGCACTGTTGGTAGCCCCTTGGTTCATCTGGGTGGTCAGCTTCCTCGGCGCCAGCTTTCGATAGCGCCATTTCGCCATGCAGAGTATACTTGAACCGTGGCGGCAAGAGAATAGTTTACAAACATAGCCGTTTCGGAAATGCTTCCATCATTGGCCCGGAAACCAATGACCATGTCCTTATGGACGTCAGATGACTCGCTCCGTTTCTGCATTATTACGACTACTGCATTGTTTTCCGCGTCTCCCCCCCCCCCCAAAAAAAATGCTTTATATACTGTATTCATATACTCTCCCTTACAAGTGCTACCGCTTGCCGTCTGTGAGTGGCTATTGCGCATCGACGTCGAACATAGGCTGTGGTCACATTAATGTGACTGGATCATATATTTCGCATGATGAATTCTGCACTCTGGATATGGTATAGGTAATAATGTAGAATATAAAACTCATTATATCGGCACGTGATTATCAGACTTCTGCAAACACTATACAGGGTGTCCGAAAAGTCTTTCCCTGATTACATAAATTGATAACTCAGGCTAGAAGTAAGATACAAATATGAAACTGGTGTCTAATTGTTACAAACTATCAAAGTTGTTTTCACACATCAGTAAACTTCCACTTCCATTGTTGCCCAATGACAGTACAAGTCGATATGACTTTGCGGTCGAAATGCTATCACATATTGAAGACGATGATGGTTATCTCAGACAAATTGCCTTTTCCGACGAAGCGACCTTTTTCGTCAGTGGGGTAGCGAATCGCCATAATGTGCGCATTTGGGGTTCACAACCCCCTGCCGAGGTTATGGAGTGCACCAGAGGCAGTCCAATGGTGAATGTTTGGTGCGCGCTATTGCACGATAGAATTATCGGGCCATTCTTCTTCGCTGAGGCTACCATCACATCTGCAGTGTATCTGGACATGTTGCAACTGTATGCTGTTCCTCAGCTGCTTCAGTATCACCCCGATGTCTTGTTTCAGCAAGACGGTGCACCGCCTCATTGGGGTTTGGACGTCCGTGGCTATTTCGATATGACCTTTCCTGGGCAATGGATTAGTCGTGATGGGCCAACGGTTTGGCCTCCACGCTCTCCTGACATAAGACCATTAGACTTCTTTTTATCGAGTTATGTCAAGGACGAGGTCTATCGAACACGTGTACCAGATCTTGAAACCCTGCGGCAACGGAAAACCACAGTCGTTGAATCGATCCCTCCAGTGATGTTGGCTAATGTGTGGACGGAAATTGAATATCGCCTAGATGTGCTACGTGCTACCAAGGGTGCTCGTGTCGAAGTTTACTGATGTGTGAAAAAAACTTTGATAATTTGTAAACAATTAGACACCAGTTTCATACTTTTATCTTACTTCTAACCTGAGTTATCAATTTATGTAATCAGGGAAAGACTTTTCGGACATCCTGTACATCTCAAATGCTCTATAAATTTGCAAAGGATTATTGAAGAAGCAAAGTTGCTTCGTAACGACACTGGTAAGCTCACTGGACAACAGAAGCTACTCCTCCCCCCCACCCACCCATCACCCACCCCTCGCCTCCTTAATAATAGGCATATTGGTCGCTTTGGAGTGCTGTATTTGGTATAGAACTGATACCAGGGTGCCACTTGACCCTCCACTGCAGACGTAAGTTACGGTAGTGAGGCGGTTTATATGCCAGTTGGTTGCATTGAATCAGCGCAGTAAGATGCGTCGACGTGGTGACGTGACAAAATGGCGGAAGGGAGCTGTCATGTTTGGAAGTGTCCATGACCACACCGTCAACGACATTGCCCAATTTGTTGGTGAATCGATGCGGACTGCCTAACGTGTTTACAAGGAATTTTGTACCACTTGTAACCATGTAACAAGTCATGAGATCTGCGTCGTAACTACTGGCTAACAGAATAACGACAATGAAACTTTGTGCTGGACCCGAACCCGGATTTCCCGCTTATCGCGAGTGGTCGTCTTACCATTTGAATCCCGAACGCGACTGACGGCCAGACACGTCGTCAACCATGTGTCAACAACCTGTACTCGAATGTTCGTTACGTATATTCCTGTACAGGGGAGACATTTTTCACCGTCGTCACTCCATTATACAGCTGATGGTTGTTCATATTTGCAACTGCTAATACATTTCATGTATTTCACAATGGCTGTTGTCGCCACAGTACCTGTTTATTTGAGCATGCATCCGTGTCCGAAAGAACATTACATCGTATTTCGGAATAACACAGGCACTGGAGTATCGTATATATAAATATCTATGTTTCTATGTCTAAGGGTGTTGAACCAGATCGTTCTCCACCATTACACTGATAAAATGAAGCAGTAAATAGCCTTTAGTGAATCGATTTGTTAAAGTATGATAAATACTGATTACAATATGAATGAGGGTGCGCTAGAAGCACAAATAAATTGATGTTAAAAAGAGGTGTAATTAAAAATGATAAGAATTGATGTAAATGAGCGAGGTGGCGCAATGGCTAGCACACTGGATTCGCTTTCGGGACGACGACGGTTCAATCCCGCGTCCGGCCATCCTCATTTAGGTTTTCCGTGATTTCCCTAAATCGCTCCAGGTAAATGCCGGGATGGTTCCTTTGAAAGGGCACGGCCGACTTCCTTCCCTGTTCTTCCCCAATCCGATGAGACCAATGACCTTGCTGTCTGGTTTCCTCCCCCAAACAACCTAACCCAGTTGGTGTTAATCTGATCATTTACTTTAGTTAAAGCACAATTAGTAAAGGAATGATAGATCATTTACAATGTATGTCAAAGTGTTATATGAAGTGTGTCTACATCTACATCTACGTTCATGCTCTGCAAGCTACCCGACGGTGTGTGGCGGAGGGCACTTCACGTGCCACTGTCATTACCTCCATTTCCTGTTCCAGTCGTGTATGGTTCGCGGGAAGAACGACTGCCGGAAAGCCTCCGTGAGCGCTCGAATCTCTCTAATTTTACATTCGTGATCTCCTCGGGAGGTATAATTAGGGGGAAGCAATATATTCGATACCTCATCCAGAAACGCACCCTCTCGAAACCTGGACAGCAAGCGTCTCTCTTGCAGAGTCTGCCACTTGAGTTTGCTAAACATCTCCGTAACGCTATCACGCTTACCAAATAACCCTGTGACGAAACGCGCCGCTCTTCTTTGGATCTTCTCTATCTCCTCTGTCAACCGTATCTGGTACAGATCCAACACTGATGAGCAATACTCAAGTATAGGTCGAACGAGTGTTTTGTAAGCCAGTGTGTTTTGGTATGGTGCTGCTCGAGCCCTCACTAGATGAAATGTCCTGAGTTTGGTGGTGGAAGAGGTGCTCTTGGGAGCAGGATGGAAAAAGAGAACACCTCTGGACATTGATCGAGAAGGAGGGACCCTAGTTTTTTTTTAACATTATAGAGTAAGGTACATAGAGACTCTTTGGATCTCTTATCAGATCTAAGTTACGGGCATCTGAGAATGAAAGTGAAGGAACTTATGTAATGTGTACACGTTGTGGCTTGATATGAGTGGGGATTCCGTCATCTTTCATGTCACACTAGATAATTCAAGGGCTATAATATATTTCAATAATTAAATTCAGTTACGTGTAAAATTGCTTGTAGGACCACCATTTACTAGGAGTTTGGACCTTACTGAATAAAAGATCTGCAGTGTTGCCTATGTTTATTACAAATATTTCCCTGTTTGTGTTACGTTAAATCGCACAACTTGTCTAACCTCAATTATTCGACCGCAGGATCACCTTTGAATAAAATCTTTTGCTACTGCAGCAACATAGCGTAAAGCAGATGGTGAACGGCTAGTCCCTAGGACATTTAGGAGCAAAGTTTTATTCAGAGCCGTACGTTTGCTCCTCTGCCTTATTAAGTGCACAGAAGTACCGTCGCATGTCCCGTACACAATTTCTGGTACTGCTTATTTCTGGCATCTTTTTTTCTATAGAATGATGAAGATATTCTCATAGCATTGTGAGTGCTATCTACAACTCCTCTCAGGGAAAGAAAGCTAATTGAGTTAAAACTTTTTGGAAAGCACTCTCCCTCTTCACCATCCTTCTCCAAAGCGACTCTCACTTCACCGACATCCTGTATCCCCATTTAAAATCAAGTAAGTTAAAATATATACACTTTATTTAGTGTTTTGAAAATCATTTGATTATTGTACTCCTGCGGAATATGGAAGACTTCAGGTTGCCAGTCCTCTGTTTCTGACCACCACCCCTATTTCTACTAATAATAATTTCGTGTGGCCTAATAGCCAGCAGGATGCCCTTCGGTAGGGCGCCACTTTGGCGATTTGCATGTCCATAATCTACCCGAGTTATACAGATGAGGAAACGGGACCTAGCGTTTAGTCTGAAATCTGGACCACGTGCCATTCCTGGCGACTCCTCACACTGATGAGAGGTCAAGGCTAGGTTAAAGGCGGACTGAAACGTTCCATGGTCCGACCGAGATTCTATCCTGCGGCCTCTCGGTTTCCAGGCCCGCGCTTTACCAGTGGACCACGAGGTCCAATAGTAACAACAAATAAATAAATACATAATAATACTGGGTGGCCCCTACAGCAGTGTAGCAGCTATTACACAAATTTATTTTTATGTTGTGCTGTCAGTTTTTTTATTTATTGTTGCAAAGTGCGTAGTGATTAACGAAGCAACTTCTGGAATATTGCAGGAACTACCTACAACTCGGAGAAGATGTTTTCATTAGATATTTCAGCATATTTGAGATGTATGTCTCAGTTTTACAGTCAAAGACGCAATGTACAAAGTTCATTTGTAGCGGGTGGACTGCGTTCGTTTCACAAGCTGTAACCTCCACCACACTGTGTCATGCAATTAATGCTCATACTAGAAGAGAATGTAGTTTCATAATTTACATAATCAGTATTACAGGCTTGCCAAATAAGAATAATCTGTTAGAAATAAACTAGTTTACTGACCTAAAACTCTTTTGTTTTTACGCTCACGAAAATTTCGTTTTACCCACCTGCGCGTAATTACCCCCATTTTCGGACCTACTGCTCTACCGGGACTAATCATCAGTGAGTGACTAAAGTTGGATTCAGCATGCCTAAAGAAATTTATGGACTCTCCTTTTTACCGAAGTGAGGCAGATATAAAGGCTTGGGGTCGTATTACACGGGATTAACGTGGTGGTGGTGGTGGGGGGGGGGGGAGGGGCTGACCCTTTTGTTTTTGTCCGGCGTGCCTCGTAGAACCTACTGGGTGAAGAATTGTGGCCCACACGAAGTAAAAAGGCGCGAGTCCAATGCATTCGACGTATCTAAAAATGTGGCCGATAACTCCAAGACCTTAACAATTGCAAACAAGAAGGTTACATGACTAATGAAAGACGATGTATGTTGAGCAGTTTGGAGGCCAGAGGTCTAAGATTTACTCTTAGCACTCGGAGACAGATGTAAATCTGAGACAAGCTGAAGCATGTTGCCACAGAATTTCTTAAGCTGCATGATTTTCCGATGTGTCCTTGTGGTGAAGAGGGAAACATCCCACACAATGCAGTAGATTAAGTTTCAGTCCAAGAGGCAGGTCTTTCAGACTGTGCTCCAACCGAAAATTGTGCTATCTGAAAGTGACGATAAATGGATAATTCGTGATTATGAAATCCGGATATTTTCAGAGTCTCGTTACCATTACCTTCATATAGGAGTATTGTAAATGTGTGTGTGTGTGTGTGTGTGTGTGTGTTATATGATGTTTGTTATAGTCCCTAATCGATATAATAAGGTAGGTAGGATGAACTGTTGTGAGCTCTTTAAGACAGCAATCCGGCGGCTTGAATGTAACGATTTTTTACAAGTTCTTTGAGGGCATCTTTCTGCCCATAACCAAATCTTTGACTAAATTACGTCATTTCACATTTTTTCTGTCCGCGCGTACTGTTATGGCTGACTTGCACCTATTGTTCAAGTATTTGTACGTACCTGAGCACCCTATTAGCTCTTGGTGCCTATATTTTATTTCCTGTTGCTAGTCCTGGCCATAAGAAATTATTTTATTGTATGTACGTCTCTTCTTCTCCAAGTAAAGATAATGATCAACATAGAGAGTCTGTATGTGTCGTTGAATATGAAATACAGAAAAATTGTGTGCATAACAAGACGTGAATCACATTAAAACAGTACACATCTCCGTATGTGTACTCCGTGAAGAAGGGGTTTTAATATCTGCATTTGCTGTGTGAAATGCAGGCTGATCATAGCTTCTTCTTGTGATTTCTGCACTTGCTATTGTACAAATATATAGGCTAGGAAAGACTGACCATGGTTAAAATTGTGTAAAATGAATGTTCGCTATGGAATGTAAAAAAGAGAAAACTATCCCTCTTCACCTCCAAACTTATTTAAAAAGAATGTTACCCTAAATTCGAGTCCCATCTCCCACATAGACTTACTTGAAAAATATTTGAGAGTTATAAATCTTGCCTAGAGATATCACGCTAGCCACCAATCGTTGTGTGGCGGAGGGCACAATTCGCGCCAAAGTCATATCCCCCCCACCTTCCACTTACGGGTCGCGCGAGGGAAGAACGACTGTCTGAACGCCTCAGTACGAATTCTTATCTTTGAATGGTGATCATTATGCGATTTGAAAGTTGTGGTAATAATATATGCTCTACATCCTCGGTGAAGATTGGATTTCGGAATTTAGTGATCAGCCCCTTCTGTTTCGCGTGTCGTCTATCTGCAAGTGTCCCACTTCAAACTTTCTATGAGATTTGTAACGCTCTCGCGATGGCTAAATGTACCAGTCACGAATCTTGCCGCTCTTCTTTGGACCTTCTCAATCTCTTGAATCAGACCCAGCTGGTAAGGGTCCCATACAGACGAACAATACTCTAAGACTGGACGAACTAACGTATTGCAAGCTATTTCCTTTGTTGAAGGACTGCATCGCTGCAGGATTCTACCAATAAAACGCAATCTAGAGTTTGCCTTACCCGTTACTTGGGTAATCTGATCATTCCATTTTAGATAATTTCGAATAGTCACACCCAGATACTTGACTGATGTTACTGCTTCCAAAGACTGATCATTTACTTTGTGCTCATACATCAATGAGGATTTTCGCCTTGTTATACGCAGTAGGTTACACTTACTAATATTGAGAGATAACTGCCAGTCATTACACCATGCATTTATTTTTTGCAAATCCTCATTGATTTGTTCACAACTTTCGTGTGATACTACTTTCCTGTAGATTACAGCATCACCGGCAAACAGTCTAAGGCCGCTGTCAATACCGTCAACCAGATCGTTTATGTAAATCGTAAAAAGCAGAGGACCTATTAAGTTGCCCTGGGGCATACCTGAAGTTAATCTTGTTTCTGTTGACGTGTGTGTGTGTGTGTGTGTGTGTGTGTGTGTGTGTGTGTTGGAAAGGAGGGGGAGGCAAGATTACGTCTTCTTTCGCTACTACTACTTCTACTACTGTTGTTGCCGCTGCCGTTGCCACTGGCTGCTGAGCAAGTCACAGCTGTTCCGTTTCTCGGAGTCGTGTAGTGTGGGGCGCTGATGCTGTAATAGTTGATAGGACTGTGAGTGGCGTGGGAGGCGCCTGATGCATCCGTATCTGCACGCAGATGGCGCTTGCGAGGATGAAGGGTGCGGCAACCGTGGAGTCGTCTCTGTCACATTGTCCTGCTCGTCCTGAGGTGTGAGTGTCAGCGGCGATCGTGAGGGACGCCCCAGGCAGGTGACGTTGAGGACACTGCCTGTTGACAGACGGGGCGGTATGGTGTCATAATCGATGTCACTGGGGGGAAACTACACTACTTGCCATTAAAATTGCTACACCACTAAGATGACGTGCTACAGACGCGAAATTTAACCGACAGGAAGAAGATGCTGTGATATGCAAATGATTAGCTTTTCAGAACAAGGTTGGCGCCGGTGGCAACACCTACAACGTGCTGCCATGAGGAAAGCTTCCAACCGATTTCACATACACAAACAGCAGTTGACCGGCGTTGCCTGGTGCAACGTTGTTGTGATGCCTCGTCTAAGGAGGAGAAATGCGTACCATCACCTTTCCGACTTTGATAAAGCTCGGATTGTAGCCTGTCGCGATTGCGATTTATCGTATCATGACATTGCTGCTCGCGTTGGTCGAGATCCAATGACTGTTAGCAGAATATGAAATCGATGGGTTCAGGAGGGTAATACGGAACGCCGTGCTGGATCCCAACGGCATCGTATCAGTAGCAGTCGAGATGACAGGCATCTTATCCGCATGGCTGTAACGGATCGTGCAGCCACGTCTCGATCCCTGAGCCAGCAGATGGGGACGTTTGCAAGACATCAACCATCTGCACCAACAGTTCGACGACGTTTGCAGCAGCATGGAGTATCAGCTCGGAGACCATAGCTGCAGTTACCCTTGACGCTGCACTGCAGACAGGAGCGCCTGCGGTGGTGTACTCAACGACGAACCTGGATGCACGAATGGCAAAACGTCATTTTTTTGGATGAATCCAGGTTCTGTTTACAGCATCATGGTGGTCGCATCCGTGGTTGGCGACATCGCGGTGAAAGCACATTGGAAGCGTGTATTCGTCATCGCCATACTGGCGTATCACCCGACGTGATGGTATGGGGTGCCATTGGTTACACGTCTCGGTCACGTCTTGTTCTCATTGACGGCACTTTGAACAGTGGACGTTGCATTTCTGATGTGTTACGCCCCGTGGCTCTACCCTTCATTCGATCCCTGCGAAACCCTACATTTCAGCAGGATAATGCACGACCGCATGTTGCAGGTCCTCTACGGGCCTTTGGCCTTTCTGGATACAGAAAATGTTCTACTGCTGCCCTGGCGAGCACATTCTCCAGATCTCTAAAAATGGTTCAAATGGCTCTGAGCACTATGGGACTCAACTGCTGAGGTTATTAGTCCCCTAGAACTTAGAACTAGTTAAACCTAACTAACCTAAGGACATCACAAACATCCATGCCCGAGGCAGGATTCGAACCTGCGACCGTAGCGGTCTTGCGGTTCCAGACTGCAGCGCCTTTAACCGCACGGCCACTTCGGCCGGCTCCAGATCTCTCACCAATTGAAAACGTCTGGTCAATGGTATACGAGCAACTGGCTCGTCACAATACGCCAGTCACTACTCTTGATGAACTGTGGTATCGTGTTGAAGCTACATGGACAGCTGTACCTGTACACGCCACCCAAGCTCTGTTTGACTTAATGCCCAGGCGTATCTAGGCCGTTATTATGGCCAGAGGTGGTTGTTCTGGGTACTGATTTGTCAGGATGTATGCACCCAAATCGCTTGAAAATGTAATCCCATGTGAGTTCTAGTATAATATATTTGTCCAATGAATACCCTTTTATCATCCGCATTTCTTCTTGGTGTAGCAATTTTAATGGCCAGTAGTGTATGTGTGGTGGAGGCGTAGGATGTGGCCGACGACGCATGTCGACGTGTCGTCATTGTACGCTCCAAGGCACAGATTATTGCCGGCGAGTTTAATAGTGACGTCTTCTGGTGTGAAATCTCACTGGATATTGGATGGTAGTTATCATCATTATACGTGACGCCTGTAGCTTTGTTCCCTTTAAGAATCCATGCAGGTTTCTAGTGATTAATTGAAATGGTCGTTGATCAGAATGTCGAACACTTGTGGACCTAGTTAAAGGACTTTGAAGGGTCTGTAGTGTTGGATGAACCGTGTCATGTCATAGCACAATATGTTCGTAGTTTGTGAGCATTTTATGTACGAAGACCCTGGGTGTTGAATGAAGGGTGGGGGCGGTTTATGTATACGTCGAATGTGATCCTTCGTTCGCTGAAGTAGGGCAGTAAGTCCGTTTGGTCGTAAACTTGTGTTGGTAGGATGAAATAGACAGGGAGAACCAGTGATACACAGTAAATTATGTCAGCGAGGGATGCTTGTAGGTGCTCCTTGGAGGCTGTTCTGATGTCGAGTAGAACCATTGGTGATGATTTGGTCCACAATCTGCTGACACATAACGGCTGCAAAAGCAGCTGCTCGACTAGTCCGTTGTTCTGGGGGTTATAAGGTTTGATGCAGCTACGTTTGAAATTGCAGAGGTTACACAGAGTGGCAAAGATTGTCGATTAGAACTATCAGCCTTATCCCACTGTAATCGTATCTGACGTGCTGAACAGCGCTATCCATGCGAAAGCATGGACAGTGGACTTCACTGTAATGTCCTTGAGGAGAACCACTTCGCGCCGGCCGAAGTGGCCGTGCGGTTAAAGGCGCTGCAGTCTGGAACCGCAAGACCGCTACGGTCGAAGGTTCGAATCCTGCCTCGGGCATGGATGTTTGTGATGTCCTTAGGTTAGTTAGGTTTAACTAGTTCTAAGTTCTAGGGGACTAATGACCTCAGCAGTTGAGTCCCATAGTGCTCAGAGCCATTTGAACCATTTTTTTGAGAACCACTTCGACCGACTGTGCGGCCCTGTCCGTAATTGAAAGGGGGTATTTGAATCCCTCCAGTTCTGTGGCAAAGGAAACAATGTGGCAGAAGCGAGTTTTGTGTATTTCAAACCGACCTAGTTGTGGATGTGTATGTCTTTCAACATTACTATGCTGACACTGTACACACACGTGTACCCATGTGCAGCAGTTGCATTTGATGTTAGACCACACGACCCATTCTGATATGAGCTGGACTGTAGGTCTGATGCCAGGATGAGACAAGGTGTGCAGTTGATCAAACGTTTACTGTTGCTTTGTCAGTGGTACCAACAGCCAAATCCTACTAAGGGAGATGTCAGAGCATAGGTATTTGAATCCCTGGAATCGTGCATCATTCAATTCGTAGGCCAGTAGTTTCACTGTGGATCAGTTCCACAACGCTCATGTTGTTGTTTTGCTTGGTGGCTAGCCCTTGTAGTCAAAATGGGAAGAGATGGTGTAGACTCAATATATGTAATCAGCGATGTGGTTCTCTACCCTGTGCCAGGTTACAGATATCGGTCGTGTTTTGGGTGATAAGGTCCAGATGTCGATAGCATCAGGGGTTGACATCCTTCGACAGATGGCGAATGACATCAGCGAGTGGTCTATGGTCTGTGAACACTATAACGTGAAACCCTTTGGTATTCTTGCGGAAGTATCTCATGGCTTTGTAGACGTCTAATAGATGCTGGTCAAAGGCCGACCATTTCGATTGAGGGTTTTCAAGAAAAGAATAGGAAGGGCTGTGCTCTCCAGTCACTAGCTATTGCACTACCGTGCCCATGGCGATCTTACTTTCATCAATGGTGACAGTTCAGCATCCGGAATCAGGTGGGTCATTGTGATAGAATGTTTAAGGCAATCTTTTGGGAATTTGAATGCAGCCTTCATTTTAGTGGTCCACTCGAACTTATTTACGTATATATCACTCTGGTGTGTCAGTTCAAGGTGCTTGTGACACTGCTGTTTGCAGCATGTGTCGTCAATAAAAGTTCAAAATTCCTAGAAAGCGACAGAGTTCATGACAGTTCGGAGGAAGTGGAAGCTGTCTTATAGTGTTGGCTCTGTCTGGCATCAGTCTAATACCTGCAGCACTAGGTATGTGGCCAAGAAAGGTAATTTTACTTTTAGATAACTGAGATTTGTCCTTGTTGGTCACTACACCAGTGGTTCGTGGAGTCAGTCGTGATTTTGAGATATAGCTGAAAAAATAAGAATATCGGCTAGACAGATGTGACAGTAATCGAAGTAGAAAACAATACTGTCGATGCAGTGTTGCCACGCCTGGGCACCGTTTTTTATCCCATACAGAATAAAAAGGTATTCATAGAGTCCAAACGGTATGGTAATCGCAGTTTTGGCAACGTCGGCTTTGTGCAGAGTCATTTGTAAGCGAGCCTTTTTACAGTTAATTACACTGAAAATTGATGCACCTGTTAGCGAATGAGTAAAGTCAGGTATAATGGGTACAGGGCTGCTGTCACGGACTGTGCGAGTATTGAGGACCCTGTAGCCATTGCAGATTCGTAAAGTTTCATCTTTTTTCGCTAATAGTCTGCTTGATGATGCCCATGAGCTCTCAGATGGGTGAACAATGCCTGGTTGTAACATCTCACCAGTAGTCCCCTCAGCTTCAAATAAGTTAGCTGGGGCCAATCAGAGCGCTTTGTTAAGTACTGGCAGCCTAGTGGTTGTTAGGGCATTGCGCCCCTTGCACCTTCATGATAGGGGATGTAGAGGGGGTGTGGGGCCTATGTCCAAGACATCGCATGCCAAGGCTGCAATACTAACCTTAATGTTGTGAGTGCTCATGGTCATTGGCTGCTTTGCAACTTGAACTGTGGGTGGTAGCGTGTGGTTAGTAGGTGGGGCAGGGTCGTTTTCCCCAAATTCGTCGGCTCAACGGATGTGTGACATGGCCTTTAAGTGTTCGTTAGTTATTAACATGTTCCTAGGATCATTTTGCATTATAGATCGTAATGATGTGGAATGAGTCATTATACGTTCACATCGCGATTTTTTTGTACGTACAGTTACATTCTGAACATTTCTATTTTATTTTATTTTTTTCACACATTACAATAACAGAAATTCTTCTGTGGAATAGAAGAAATTGTCAAGGAAAAACTTTCTCTGTTTGTTATTAACTTTTGATTTGCTGTAAACGATCAAAAATGTTTGTTGCACCCCTTTTTGTGCTAAATACAACCTTAATATGGAGTAATGAAAGTCATTTTTCCTTCTGGTATTGTAATTATGTATCTCACTGTTCCTGTAGAACTGAATTATTTACAACAAACTGCGTGAGCGAATATATATACTGTGAAGCAGTAGTCAGAATGCCCACGTCCTTAAACAGATGTCTGCAAGATGTATATAGTGCTCTTCAAGCGTACCATTAAAGGTTTTTGTCTTACTCGCGTATTTTCACAGTAATCACGTAAAGTTCGTTTTGTTTACATATCGCGGCCAGGCCGAACTTTTGAGCTTTCAGATTAAACTTCATACCGCAATTTTAAGTGCATTTACTGATAGTTTAGTGTGCTAAATACGTTTGCTGCCCCTTTATATCTGTAGAGTATCGTCATCTCTTAAGTAATTTCCAGTAAAAAACTTCTGAACCACTGTTTACATAGTCGCGAGTAGGTCTAATTTTTCGTACACCTATTTTCATGGTTTTCCGGTAACTTAATTGTCTTTCTGTCACTAAAATCGATTTGTACCATGAGTGTAAAGTGCCTGACGTGTCGCAGAATCGTTAGCTCTGGGGTCTGGTGTGATGGATGTAGTAACTTTTTTCATTGGGGCGATTGTAGTGGCGTGGGAATTGGGAAAATGAGCGAGACTCATCAGTGGTTCTGTAGGCTATGCAGTAGAGATAGAAAGATTGTGGAACAGGAGGGGAAAATTGCTGCCCTTCAGGCTGAGTTAGATGAGGCTAGGCGAGAACTGGGCAGGTTAAGGGGGGAGACGGGTAAAAAGTGGTGGTAACTGGCAACAGGCATAAGGAACAGGCCAAGAAATTCTTCTGACAGCTTTGTTATTAATGTACAAAATAGGTTTGACCTGTTGCCTCAGTCAGAAACTGATGAGCCCCTCACAGAAGTAGATGTAGACAGGGCTCAACAAGCTTTCAGCAGCAGATAGAATAAGAATGTAGGGAAGTCTGCAAAGAGAAAGAAAGTCTTGTTGCTAGGTAGTTCGCATGCTACGGGTGTGGGCCAACTTCTGCAGGATGAATTAGGGTCAGAATACCAGGTCACAAGTTTTTTCAAACCTAGTGCTGGACTGGGGCAGGTTACAGAGGATTTAGGGTCACTATGTAGAGGATTTACTGAGGAAGATAGCGTGGTTATTGTGGGTGGGCTGGGCAACAGTATTGACAGAGATCTGGGGTACAGCATAGAGTGTGACCTGGCAAAGATTGCGTCAACTTCGAGTCATACCAGTGTTGGGTTTGTGTCAGTTCTGGAGCGCCACGACCGACCTCATTTGAGCTCTTCTGTCAGGAAGTTAATTTGGAGTTGTAACGGCTACTTGGATCTGGTGCAGGGTCACACATTGGCGTGGTTCCTGTTGATTCACTCTGTAGGTGGGACTATACTAGACATGGCCTACACCTCAACAAGAAAGGGAACGGTAAACTGGCTGGGCTGATAACAGGAAATTTAAAGGGGGGAGAAACTACATGTCATGGTGGAAACTCTTTTTTAGTGTAAGATCAGTGTCCAGTGGGAAACTCAGCCAGGCAAGTACTAAAGATGTTAAAAAAGTTCAAGATACACACAAAGGTAAGTGGAAAATAATGTTAGTATATTTCATCAAAATATTGGGGAATTGAAGAATAAAATTGATGAGTTTCTGCTTTGTTTAGAAGATATAGAAACTGAGAATGTAATAGATGTACTATGCCTGTCTGAGCATCACATTGTCAGGTTAGCATCAATGGGTACAAATTAGCTGCACATGTAAGTAGAGATAATATGATGATAGGAGGAGTTGTCATATATGTCAAAAGCTTCCACAGTGTAAAAATTTAGAAACTAAAAAATTTTGTGTAGAGCAACATATGGAAGCATATGCCACTGAACTAAAACTAAATGATGGCACTTTCATAATTGTAACAGTGTATAGGTCCCCCTCAGGGAATTTCCAGCTATTTCTAGAAAACTTGGATGCTTTGTTGTGCTATCTGTCAGACAGGGGGAAGCAAATTATCATTTGTGGGGATTTCAATGTTGATTCCCTGAAAGAGTGTAATAGGAAGAATGACCTTGTAGTATTACTCAGTTCTTTCAATTTGAGCTCCGTCATTGATTTTCCTACTCGGATAACAAAGAACAGCAGTACAGTGATAGATAACTTTTTTATAGACCAAGATAAGTTTAAGGACATAAATGCTTATCCTGTTGAGAATGGTCTTTCAGATCATGGTGCACAGCTAGTTACAGTATATGACATAGCTCTATGCAGTATATCAAATCAGACTTTCAAAGCAATGCATTCAACTAACAATATAAATATTGCAATCTTTAGGGAAAGCCTACAGCAGCTAGACTGGGATGAAGTGTATAAGGAACCCTATGCAAACTTGAAATATAACATATTTCACGATACATTTTTAAGGGTATTTGAAAATTGTTTTCCCAAGAAAATAGGTAAACAATTCCAAGAAAACATATAAAAAACCTTGGCTAACTAAAGGAATAAGAATATCTTGCAATCGTAAAAGAGAACTGTATCTAACAGCAAGAGGGAGTACTGACCCCGAAATTGTTCAATATTATAAAAGCTATTGTGCAGTACTAAGAAAAGTTATTAAAAGTCCAGAAGCATGTGTATCATGTCTGAGATCAGTAACTCTGATAATAAAATTAAAGAAAATTGGAATATTATTGAAAGGGAAACAGGGCAACCAAGAGCACAGGAAGACTTTAGTGCCATAAAACTGAATGACAAGAGTACTAACAAACAATCAGAAATTGAAAATTTTTTCAATAATCATTTTTTAAATGTTGTGGAGAAAATAGGATCTAGATCTTCACTAGAAGAGGCAAGGCTATTAATAGAAGAGGCCATGCCTGTGCAGTTTGAAACAACTGTAATTCCACCAACCTCTCCTTCTGAAATCAGTAAAATAATAAACTCACTGAAAAGTAAAAGCTCTTACGGAATTTATGGCATTTCCAGCAAGGTACTTAAAGCTTGTTCCCCACAGATAAGTAGGACTCTCTGCCATGTATGTAATAGCTCTTTGGAGCAGGGTGTTTTCCCCGATAGACTGAAACATGCCATTGTAAAACCATTGCATAAAAACGGGGATATGTCGGATGTCAACAACTACCTCCCAATCTCTCTTCTGACAGCTCTATCAAAAATTTTTGAGAAAGTAATGTATTCAAGAGTAGCCTCCCATATTTGTAAAAATAAAGTACTACCAAAATAGTTTGGTTTTCAGAAAGTATTTTCAACAGAAAATGCTATATACGCTTTCACTGATCAAATATTAAATGCTCTGAATAACCAGACATCACCCATTGGTATTTTTTGTGATCTCTGAAAGGCCTTTGATTGTGTAAATCATGGAATTCTTTTGGTTAAGCTGGATCATTATGGTTTGAGGGGGGCAGTGCACAAATGGTTTTATTCACACTTAACTGGAAGAAAGCAGAAAGTTGAAATAAGTGGTTCATGTAATGTTAAAACGACAGCTGATTCCTCAAACTGGGGGGCTATCAAGTACGGGGTCCCACAGGGTTTGGTCTTTGGTCCTTTACTGTTCTTGATATACATTAATGACTTACCATTCCACATTGATGAAGATGCAAAGTTAGTTCTTTTTGCTGATGATACAAGTATAGTAATAACATCCAAAAACCAAAAACTAAGTGATGTAATTGTAAATGATGTTTTTCACAAAATTATTAAGTGATTCTCAGCTAATGGACTCTCTTTAAATTTTGATAAAACACAGTATATACAGTTCCATACAGTAAATGGCACAACTCCAGTAATAAATATAGACTTTGAACAGAAGTCTGTAGCTAAGGTCGAATTTTCAAAATTTTTAGGTGTGTCCATTGATGAGAGGTTAAACTACGTTCAGCTACGTATGCTATTAGGGTTACTGCAAATTTTGGTGATAAGAATCTCAGTAAATTAGCTTACTATGCCTACTTTCATTCACTGCTTTCGTATGGCATCATATTCTGGGGTAATTCATCGTTGAGTAGAAAAGTATTGATTGCTCAAAAACGTGTAATCAGAATAATTGCTGGAGCCCACCCACGGTCATCCTGCAGACATCTATTTAAGGATCTAGGGATCCTCACAGTAACCTCACAGTATATATATTCACTTATGAAATTTGTTGTTAATAATCCAACCCAGTTCAAAAGTAATAGCAGTGTGCATAGCTATAACACCAGGAGAAAGGATGATCTTCACTATGCAGGGTTAAATCTGACTTTCGCACAGAAAGGGGTGAATTATGCTGCCACAGAAGTCTTTGGTCGCCTACCAAACAGCATCAAAAGCCTGACAGATAGCCAACTAACATTTAAAAATAAATTAAAAGAATTTCTAGATGACAACCCCTTCCACTCATTGGCTGAATTTTTAGAAATAAATTAAGGGGGAAAAAATAAAATAAAATAAACAAAACAACTTAAACATTAGTGTCATGCAATATTTTGTGTAATGTAATATCTTGTACAGACATCTTTTATTAACCGGACATGTTCCACATCATTACAAAGTGTCATATTCATGATCTATGGAACAAGTATTAATCTAATCTAATCTAATCATGGGTGAGCACCATATATTATTCTCACAACACGTTTTTGTGCAATGAAGACTTCATTTCTTAAAGATGAGTTACCCCAGAACATTATTCCATGTGATGTTATTAAATCAAAAGTACCTAAAAACGTATTTGTGGGGTACCATACATTGGAGCTTGATGTGTTTGATGCTATTATCACATTTAATGATGGTACTGCTGGTAGACTAAAAGTCTTAGAGGAAGTGGGTGTGAAGACTGGTTGGAATACGCAAGACATACTAGAGGAACTGGACAAGCAATGAGTCAAGAATGTTGAGCTACTAGTCCAAAAAGTATCCAAGGAGGCAAGATCTTTGAACAGGAGGAAGAGGATACATTCTGCCAATGTAGATGAAGATAAAGTCTACAGTGCTAGTGCATTTTAGCTGTTGATTCTATTTAAGAGTGTGTTTTATTCAAAAATAATTTTCAATTGCAATTTGTGAAAAATAAATTTTTCTAAGACAAATGACCCGTTTTCTCAAAAACTGTAAAAGATAGACTCTTCATTTTTTACAGTTAATTTGTAATACCCTTATTGTACTATACCTCTAGAATGTTAGAGACAACTTGCACATTTCCGGCAAAATGCACAAAAATGTATAGAAAACTGTAGTAAAAAATGTAGAACAGAGAAAAATTTCTATCTTAACTTACGCAATATATATTTCAATCAAACTAGAGGAGTAAGTACTCAAAGCATGTATACGTAACCCACAAAAGTTTCATAATATTGCATGAAATAGTTCTTGAGAAAATGGGTCATGGAGTTAGTACATTTAACATTAGTGGAATATAGGTCATTCATATTCCCCTTAAGTAGTTTGGAATATTAAGAGTAGATATCAGAGAGAGAGAGCTGACTCAGTGTTTATTGTTGCCAGATCCTCCACCAACTCCCTGCTCTCCATCCTGACTCCCCAAACCTCTAGCAATAAATTCAAATCTTAATGGGACTGCGATTTAGGTAATGAGTTTGGTCATCAAAGATGTCATCTTTACACTTCCTTCACTTGTCCCAGTTCTCACATGTGTTTGTGGGGATATCGATAGCAACACACATTGCTGTCACCTGAAGATGCACTTCAGTACATTCTCTGCCGTGTCTGAATGTAGGTGAATGGATGCTTCACGCTTAGTGAATAAACACTTACATCCTCAACAGTTCCGACTATGTTATTAGTATACTCTCTATTACATGGTAGAGAATTCCAGCACAGTGGTGACGCTATGTTACCCGCAAAATGTGTCATGCAAGTTTTTGTAACAACAGACTTATTCTCCATTATCAATGTGGCCATCTTTTGTTGTGAACACAGCTCTGTCTGCTCAATGGAACAAGAATCTGCGATTAATACATGTAAAGTGTACCTTTATTTAACTCACAAAGTCAACAAACGACTGAAACTGTCTCCATTCAGACCTAGTCAGCCCTCTTTACGGTTTGTACCTGTAGAGTGTTTTACTTCATTAAGCATATTTGACAATGGCATCTGAATCTTCATCCTTTTTTACCATCTGGAAGAAAACGCCGACTTAAGCAGCGATGTCATCTCAGCACCACCTTCCCACAAGAAGTATGATGCAGTCAACACAGCAGTGCTACAACAGCCTTCAAGGACACCTGGGCAACAGTTACAAAAGGGTATCTATGATGAAGAACTGGCTGACAGAGTGCCATCCTAGCTTTGATGATGATATTGATGTACACTGAACGTTAACCTCATGCTGAAAGCATCCCTGTAAACACACTGGATCGTCAAACTTCCATGCTACTACAACTGACTGGGATATCTCTTGAAGCTGAACCTCTGGAGAGAGGTTTGGCTCTAGCAGACAGGATATTTATGTTACTACATAACAGACACCATATGAATTACATCATCGCAGGATGTCAGCACCCAGTTATATACTTCACATGCTGGACAGCCAAAAGCAGAGCTGAGGACAACTGAGAGTTATGTCACCACCCCTACTCAGAACACTGCAAATGGCACCTCTCACCTGTGTGCAACACTATGACATCTGCAACCACTGGCTCAAGGTCACAGGCACGCTGGTACAAAGCACAGTTTGTCTGGTGACGCCACACTCAACTGCTGTTCTCCCTGTGAGCTCCCAAACTTCAAACATGAGCCACCTGTGCAGAGATGTCAGTTCACCGACAGGCAATTGAGGTGACTCAAGCACACACTCCTTTGACTGCACATCAGGCAGGCAACCTGTATATATTTGCCCTCCATTCCAGCAAGTACTTTTTCTTGAATACCGGATACAACATTAACTCAGTGCCCCTCTACGTCACATCAACATTAGACAAAGTGTCAACACTCCAACACAATGCAGCTAATAACTCAATGACCAGAGTACATGGATCCACCATATGCACCATGCAACTGTCACTTCATAGTGAACTCATATGGATCTTTTACGTCACTGATGTCATGGAACCAGTACTAGGAACTGATTTCCTACATCACTTTCGTCTCTCGCCAGGCATTCAACATGCCTTGCTCCTGTGTCACCATACAGGACGTCACATCCCATAGCTGTTCACACTGACAACTACTCTCCTCTATGATACAATATACTGTGTCATAACACCAGAAGAACTTCAGCCAGCACATCTGCATATGATGACTGCTATGTTGCTTCTGATGGACTCTGAGTCAAGAACGTCTCTCTTCTGCTACACATCAATGACTCATCAGCTGCACTCTCACCAGCATGCAAGCACATGGAACGTAATTTATAATGAACCAAATGCTAAAATAAAATTTATTCTATTCCATGGTAAATTCTGATCATTATTTGAATATAGCTGTCAGCATAAGCTAGTCAGAAAGGACACTAAACAGCAGGTGGATCACTAGAGGTATTAAAGCATCTTGTGAAAGGAATAGGGAAATTTATCTTTTTGCAGGAACAAATAGCGATCCTGCAGGAGTTGCACACTACAAAAAACACTCAAAATTACTAAGAAAGGTTATCAAAAAAATCAAAGAACATAAACATATAGTTAGAAATTAGTACTTTCAACAAAATACTTAAGGAAATGTGGAATATAGTGAAGTGAAGGACAGGACAACCAGCCACAGGACAACACAACAGCACTATTGAACTAAATGGAAGAGCAATAAATGATGAGTCACAGGTAGCAAATGCATTTAATAATCATTTATTAAATATAGTAGAAAGAATTGGGACAAATAGTTCAAGAGCAAAATAACATCATTATGTTGAAAATGTAACTTTCATAAAATTCAACCACATGAATGTATCACCAACATCTCCTTCTGAAATTAAGAAAACTATGCATTGTCTCAAAAATAAAAACTCATCTGGTTCTGATTGTGTTTCCAATAGAGTACTAAAAATTTTGTTCCTGCATAATAAGCCCAGTATTATCTACAATATGCAATACATCACTAAATCAATTAATTTTTCCAGAGAGACTGAAAAGAGCTGTTATTAAAACCCTCTTTAAGAAAGATGGTAAAAGAGATATCAATACTTACCGATCTCCATCACTGCTGACATCATCTCCAAAATTTTAGAGAAGGTGCTATATTCTCGAATAGTATCTCACCTTAGCAACAATAGTATCATTAGCAACTCACAGGCTGGGTTTCAGAAGGATTGCTCTACTGAGAATGCCATTTACATGTTCAATAACCTGATTTTAGAAGCATTAAATAATAAAATAGCACCAGTTCGTATTTTCTGCGACCTCTCTAAAGCATTTGACTGTGTAAATCACAGTATTCGTATTCTCCTAGACAAATTAACATTTTATGAGATTGATGATATAGCCAACCCATGGATACCGTCATATCTAACCGAAAGAATGCACGAAGTTTTACTTAGTAATGCAAGCAATGTAGTCCAGTGACATAATTCTGACTGATGAGGAATAATGTACGGAATTTCCCAAGTTTCAATCGTAGATCCACTACTGTTCCCCGTTTATGTAAACTATCCTCTGTCTTGTGAAGAACAAGCAGAATCAGTTCTTTTTGCAGATGACGCTAGTATCGCAATCAATCCAAGAATATGTTCAGAAACAAAAGAAATGGTAAAAAAAAGTTCTTAAAAGTATCATTGACTTGCTTTCTGCGAATTTTCTCACCCTCAGTTTTAAAAAGACCCAACATATCCAGTTCTGCACATCTACGAGTAGTACACCAATGATAAATGTAACACATGGTGAGGAGATTATTAATAAGGTGGAAACTTCTAAATTCCTAGGGATCCAGATTAATGTGAACTTAAACTGAAAAAAAAACACATTTTGGAATTCCTAAAAGAAATTGGTTGAGCCACATTTGCACTTAGAATCATTGCAAATCTTGGGGAGAGACAGATCACAAACTTGAATTATTTAGGATATTTTGATTTAATAATGTCACATGGAATAATGTTCTGAGGTAACTCATCTTTAAAAAAGGAAGTCTTCGTTGCACAAAAACGTGTTGTGAGAATAATATATGGTGCTCACCCATGATCATCTTGCAGACATGTGTTTAAGGATGTGGAGATTCTGACTACTGCTTCGCAGTATATTCATTCGCTCACAAAGTTTGTTGTAAATAATTCAGCCCTACAGGTACAGTGAGGTACATACTTATAATACCAGACAGAAAAATGACTTTCATTACTCCATATTAAGGTTGTCTTAAGCACAAAAAGGGGTGCAACAAATATTTCGTTTACAGCAAATCAAAAGTTTTCCTTGACAACTCCTTCTATTCCACAGAAGAATTTCTGTTATTGTAATGTGTGAAAAAAATAGAAATGTTCAGAATGTAACTGTGCATACAAATTAAATAGTGATGTGAACATACACTCCTGGAAATTGAAATAAGAACACCGTGAATCCATTGTCCCAGGAAGGGGAAACTTTATTGACACATTCCTGGGGTAAGATACATCACATGATCACACTGACAGAACCACAGGCACATAGACACAGGCAACAGAGCATGCACAATGTCGGCACTAGTACAGTGTATATCCACCTTTCGCAGCAATGCAGGCTGCTATTCTCCCATGGAGACGATCGTAGAGATGCTGGATGTAGTCCTGTGGAACGGCTTGCCATGCCATTTCCACCTGGCGCCTCAGTTGGACCAGCGTTCGTGCTGGACGTGCAGACTGCGTGAGACGACGCTTCATCCAGTCCCAAACATGCTCAATGGGGGACAGATCCGGAGATCTTGCTGGCCAGGGTAGTTGACTTACACCTTCTAGAGCACGTTGGGTGGCACGGGATACATGCGGACGTGCATTGTCCTGTTGGAACAGCAAGTTCCCTTGCCGGTCTAGGAATGGTAGAACGATGGGTTCGATGACGGTTTGGATGTACCGTGCACTATTCAGTGTCCCCTCGACGATCACCATTGGTGTACGGCCAGTGTAGGAGATCGCTCCCCACACCATGATGCCGGGTGTTGGCCCTGTGTGCCTCGGTCGTATGCAGTCCTGATTGTGGCGCTCACCTGCACGGCGCCAAACACGCATACGACCATCATTGGCACCAAGGCAGAAGCGACTCTCATCGCTGAAGACGACACGTCTCCATTCGTCCCTCCATTCACGCCTGTCGCGACACCACTGGAGGCGGGCTGCACGATGTTGGGGCGTGAGCGGAAGACGGCCTAACGGTGTGCGGGACCGTAGCCCAGCTTCATGGAGACGGTTGCGAATGGTCCTCGCCGATACCCCAGGAGCAACAGTGTCCGTAATTTGCTGGGAAGTGGCGGTGCGGTCCCCTACGGCACTGCGTAGGATCCTACGGTCTTGGCGTGCATCCGTGCGTCGCTGCGGTCCGGTCCCAGGTCGACGGGCACGTGCACCTTCCGCCGACCACTGGCGACAACATCGATGTACTGTGGAGACCTCACGCCCCACGTGTTGAGCAATTCGGCGGTACGTCCACCCGGCCTCCCGCATGCCCACTATACGCCCTCGCTCAAAGTCCGTCAACTGCACATACGGTTCACGTCCACGCTGTCGCGGCATGCTACCAGTGTTAAAGACTGCGATGGAGCTCCGTATGCCACGGCAAACTGGCTGACACTGACGGCGGCGGTGCACAAATGCTGCGCAGCTAGCGCCATTCGACGGCCAACACCGCGGTTCCTGGTGTGTCCGCTGTGCCGTGCGTGTGATCATTGCTTGTACAGCCCTCTCGCAGTGTCCGGAGCAAGTATGGGGGGTCTGACACACCGGTGTCAATGTGTTCTTTTTTCCATTTCCAGGAGTGTAGATGGGACCCGGATAAACTGAAGGATTCCTACGGTAACTCTGAACTGAAGCGGGAGGAAGGAATGCAGTAGAAGACGATTGGGTAGCTCTGAGAAAGGAAATAGGGAAGGCACAAGATTTTCACATACGTAAAAAGTCAAGGCCTTGTACAAATCCCTGGAGAAAACAGGAGATATTAAATTTAATTGACGAAAGGAGAAAATATAAAGATGCAGCAGATGAAGCATATGAAAGAGAATACAGACATCTACAAAATGAGACATATATGAAGTGCAAAATGATTAATCAGGAGTGGCTAGAGGACAAACACAAGGTTATAGAAAAATGAGTAACTAGGGAAATTAAAGAGACTTTTGGAGAAAAGAGCAGCAGTCGGACGAATATCAAGTGCTCAGATGGCAAGCCAAAACTGAGTAAAGAAAGCAAAGTTGAAAGTTGCTACGAATACATAGACGATCTATATAGGTAAGGGACACTGACTCGAGGACAATATTATCCATTATTACACTCTGCCAATCCGCTCAAAAGGTTTAAACAGCTGAAAATACTGTAATGAACAAAGACTTGTTGCACATAAAAAACACTTTCGAACTATCGTCAACTGCAACGCATCAGAGGCTCCAGTGCACGCACGTGCCGACACCGCTATGAGCTGCAGGCAGACAGATGAACGCAGGGTCAAGCCATTGCTCTCAGGCCGCTGTTGCCTACAGCCAATACGTGAAAGTCGCGTCTGTTTTCCGGTATACGGTTAGAATTTTTCGAGTGTTCAAAAATGGTTCAAATGGCTCTGAGCACTATGCGACTTAACTTCTGAGGGCATCAGTCGCCTAGAACTTAGAACTAATTAAACCTAACTAACCTGAGGACATCACTCACATTCATGCCTGAGGCAGGATTCGAACCTGGTTCCGTAGCGTTCACTCGGTTCCAGACTGTACCGCCTAGAACCGCACGGTTTTCGAGTGTTATACTGACGTCACATGTCTATGTAAGTAAGAGCCAAATCACCCTCTGGACGCGCACTTGTTTACCATTGCTGGCGCGATGTCTCTCTACCTGCGATCCAGCAAAGACCTAATTGCCTAGCAACTCACCCTCGTAGATACAGCTAAAAGGTTCTCAATGTTATACTGATGTCACAGGTCGCACTATAAAAATCTGTTCCAGTGTTTCCCAGAATAACACAGGGAGCATTGTTACCAGCGATCCTAACGGAACATGCGAGATTCGTCTAGCTGTGCACACATTTACCTGTCCAGTGTGGCTGATGCATCACCCTGAAATGTTCGCCTAGCGACTCGCCATCGCAAGGGCATCTAATAGGTTCTCAGTGTCATATTGACGTCACCTGTATATGTAAAAAAAGAACCAAGTCTACCTCTCGGAAATTGTAAAGTGTCGCAGAAATAGTTAACGGTCGCTTTTGTAGGAGCTTTCGTGATGTCTCAGCTTGTCTGTATGGAAATTATTGTCTTAACAGAAACTGTTTACGAAAGTAGCTCAGAATAACGCCAAATTAATTCCTCCTGATGGTCCTAATGTGGCAACCCATCCATCACGTGTTACTCTGCCTGGAAATCGGTAAGTCCTACTTTCTACAAATATCTATGAAACGTAAACGTTCTCACCACTATGTAGAGGCACCTATGTCCTGACACAAAGGATGCCTTGTGAATGAATGGAGCATAATGATCGGGTCTTACTGAATTTACCCGCAAAATTACTGATGCCATCTGTGTGGAAGCACTGTCCACCTCTTTCTTTCTGCAGACGAGACTTTCAGTGGCAAAACTATTTTTGTACAGATCGTCATATTGCACTGACAGTTCAACCCTGCAAAAGTGGCCTACATATCGTCAAATACGGAAAGGCTCGTTCTCGATTACACTGTCCTGCCACTGAGGACGGAAGCTTGAATATTAGAACGTGAAACTTATCTGCAGCCCGGCAATATGTCACCACATACTGTGTCGATGTAGTAAACATACAATTCGTATCCTGCACCATACAAAATCGCCCCTTTTGCATCATGCATACAGCTATTGACTGCCAGACACTCGTATATATGCTACGAAGACAGCATAAGCACACACACCATAGGTATAGGTACTCCTCGCAGCACCAGATATTTCCTGCGAGGTTGAGTGGTCATCCATCGTAGCCGATGGTCACAAGTCATCTGGTCCTGACGCATGATCAGAGCGCACTCAGTGGACTGAAGTCACTCTCAGAGCTGTTGTACAAAGTCAGGCTCGTTTCCCCTCAGCACAAAGGTGTTACTGTTTCTGGCCCTGACCCGCCTGATTGTTTGTTTTCTACACCCCTCTCCAGACTCTGGGATTACAAGAACACACGTATTTTCAAAAAAATGGTTCAAATGGCTCTGAGCACTATGGGGCTTAACTTCTGAGGTCACCAGTCCCCTATAACTTAGAACTACTTAAACCTAACTAACCTAAGGACATCACACACATCCATGCCCGAGGCAGGATTCGAACCTGCGACCGTAGCTGTCACGCGGTTCCAGACTGTAGCGCCTAGAACCGCTTGGCCACTACGGCCGGCCATGTATTTTCACATGGTTTGCTAGAATATTATACCATTACGATATACGTCTCGATATCAAGCA
The DNA here is from genome assembly GCF_023898315.1 of Schistocerca nitens. Lineage (NCBI taxonomy): Eukaryota > Metazoa > Arthropoda > Insecta > Orthoptera > Acrididae > Schistocerca > Schistocerca nitens. The sequence goes on along the minus strand of NC_064622.1, from coordinate 145,032,362 downwards.
CACACCAATTTCACTTGCACAGTATAATTCTGAAGATATAGACTGGAAATTACTTCTCTAGAGACCCAAAACTTTAGCGAGGTGGAGCGTACTGTAAACCACTGAGTAACTAGAAACTTATCCCATCTGCGAAGACCTTTATGCGAAAACAAAAAAAAAAAACAAAAAAAAAAATAGACGAAACTGATATTACCACTCGCGAATACCGATGTCGGTGATGTAATGGATTCCAAATCATCCCTATAGTTTACAAAGTTAACTAAGGTGTTTCTCATGTCTAGGGACCAGCAAACGTGTCTTCCATTCGTCTTTCACCTGCTAGATGCACACACCACACTCGATGTTCCCTCAACTAAATAAAGGCTCTAAATGTGCAAAAGCAGTCAACTGGACAATTTACATGGGAGGGAATAATTGTCCAGTGCAAACACACGCCAATACTGAATCTTCTCAAATTTTCACGTAATCACGACAGCTGTCCAACACATACTAAATATTAGTTCGCTATTCGGCCGTGTAGAGGACGACACGGTTAAGTGAGCTACATTTCTGCTTACCAACAGGCCTCTCCATTCGGACAGCTCCTACCATTTGCTGGAAACGTGTATCATTCCCGCCACAGGTCACCGGCGCTGCACGCAAAGCACACATACACATAATCATCCAAGGAAACCAGCCATATATATATTTTATCACTGTACTTACAATTAAATATTATGACCGCGGTTTCAATTGGACAACATTCGACAATGAGCGAAGTATCGGAAATACACCCTGCTGACGGCTGTGTCTCTTGAAATAGAAATATCTATACCATTCTTATGAATTGACATACTCTTCCCTTTGCTGTCACTGTGTTCCACGTCAAATCCATACCTTCCTGACGACTGGACATAGTCATTTTCTTTGCACATGTCAGAACACACACACACACACACACACACACACACTTTAGAAGCCTGATGCTCAAGATGAACCAATCATGCATCCTCTACTACTAAGTATAATACTAGGCCAATAACTGATTGCCGGCGATATGAAATAATACTGACCGAATATCAGCGATGAATGGACACATCTCATAAGTTTTTCTTGTGGGTGGTACCACTGTGTCTAAGAAAGAGAGGCGTAATCATTTTACAAACAGCCATATGTTAAACAAACACGATCGCATCGACGGTATTACTATCACAAGTAGTCTTGGTTCTACAGTTACACACTAGTATCCATGTTAAAAGCTATACCGGCTTTATAAAACGAGGTATGGCATTACCTCCAAATGAAGTGGTTTTTCCATACAAATACCACGACACTGAATATAGACGGTGATCACTGGAGTGTATATTATCTGACCAACAGTGTGGTTCAAATGGCTCTGAACACTATGGGACTTAACATCTATGGTCATCAGTCCCCTAGAACTTAGAACTACTTAAACCTAACTAACCTAAGGACAGCCCACAACACCCAGTCATCACGAGGAAGAGAAAATCCAACAGTGTGGTTACACGTAGCTGACAAAGCAGCCTCGTGATAAAATCACTGAATTTAGAAAGTGATTCGGCTAAGGAACGTGGTATGAAACGGGTATTTGCAACTCCCTCGTGCTGCCACTGGATATTTCTCCAGTATTTGTAATGCATGCCGTCTCGACGCTATGTTGGAGGTAATGCGATATATCCACTGGGTTATAGATACAGGTTGATTGAGAAGCACAGTAGATGGTGTGCTGATTGAGGTCGTAACAGCTTTGGCTGTTGCACTTTCAGCTGCGTGTTAGAGTCCAGCTGATGCCCACTGAGTCAGCTCAGCAGTTGAGAAGATGTCAGCGACCCTGGCACCGCAGTGGACTGCTGGCGAGCAGGCACGGCCCTTTCGCACTGCCTACAGGGGTGTACTCGGTGCTACTCAAAATGCTATGATAATCCTTCATGACCCATCCGTGACGTACCTGGTGTCAGTAGTCATGTGTCGGTTGATCTTCTCCCTACCCTTGCCAGGTACCAGCACCTGAGTGTTGAACAGGAACGTGGACGCAAGAAGGCCCTATTGCTGGTTTTCACATTGAAGTTTGGTATTGGCAACACTCTACGATGTGGTTTGTCGGAAGACAGTCTGTTTCTCCATGAGCAGATGGCAGGTGGCAAGTAGCATGAAATTCTTCAGGTGAAGGCACTGCACTGAAGCATCTTAATCATGGAATTAAGCGCTACTACTGTGATTTCCATTGAACCCAATGATCAACTCGTGATGAGAGCTGGAGAGCTGGATTATTTAAAGGGGGCTAGCGTGAGGCTAGGGTTCAAGGCTCGGTTCATAATGACCAAATGTGTCCTCCTTATTCAGCTAGATTCACGTAACAGGCTGCAAATCGGACCCTGACTACGTGCTCTTGTGAAAGAGATACAGTCTCCTCCAACATGTATCACAAGCTAACAAATGCACTTATCTCGCTTCCTTTGGTTTTCTCTCACAGTCTACTTCCAGCTGAATACACATTCTTACTTGGCAGACAGTGTCGTCGACCTGGTCCACCTGCGACGTACTGGCTCACTTCTTGTTGTCGCCTCAGTCTCGGGCATGACTTGAATCTGCCTGTGACGATGTGAGTGCGTTTTAATAATTTTTTCTGATTTCTTCTCCTTACTATTCTGTGCTGCAACACAAAAATCCAAATGAGACATTTTAAAGGTATGCATTGAAAATAGTGTAACTGCGTGCTAGGTTTTTCGGAAATACGACACCTTTGAAAAGGAAGAATATAGTTTTTCAGGTCACAGTTACTTACCATACAACATGGTTTTGTACACTACTGGCCATTAAAGTTGCTACACCACGAAGATGACGTGCTAGAGACGTGACATTTAACCGACAGGAAGAAGATGCTGTGATACGCAAATGGTTAGCTTTTCCGAACATTCACATAAGGTTGGACACCTGCAAAGTGCTGACATGAGGAAAGTTTCCAACCGATTTCTCATACACAAACAGCAGTTGACCGGCGTTGCCTGGTGCAACGTTGTTGTCATACCTCGTGTAAGGAGGAGAAATGCGTACCATCACATTTCCGACTTTGATAAAGGTCGGATCGTAGCCTATCGTGATTGCGGTTTATCGTATCGCGACATTGCTGCTCGCGTTGGTCGAGATCCAATGACTGTTAGCAGAATATGGAATCGGTGGCTTCAGGAGGGTAATACGGAACGCCGTGCTGGATCCCAACGGCCTCGTATCACTAGCAGTCGAGATGACAGGCATCTTATCCGCATGACTGTAACGGATCGCGCAGCCACATCTCGATCCCTGAGTCAACAGATGAGGACGTTTGCAAGACAACAACCATCTGCACGAACAGTTCGACGACGTTTGCAGCAGCATGGACTATCAGCTCGGAGACTATGGCTGCGGTTACCCTTGACGCTGCATCACAGACAGGAGCGCCTGCGATGGTGTCCTCTACGATGAACCCGGGTGCACAAATGGCAAAACGTCATTTTTCGGATGACTCCAGGTTCTGTTTACAGCATCATGATGGTCGCATCCGTGCTTGGCGATATCGCGGTGAACGCACAATGGAAGCGTGTATTCGTCATCGCCATACTGGCGTATCACCCGGCGTGATGGTAATGGGTGCCATTGCTTACACGTCTCGGTCACCTCTTGTTCGCACTGACGGCACTTTGCACAGTGGACTTTACATTTCAGATGTGTTACGACCCGTGGCTCTACCCTTCATTCTATCCCTGCGAAACCCTACATTTCAGCAGGATAATGTACGACCGCATGTTGCAGGTCCTGTACTGGTCTTTCTGGATACAGAAAATTCTCGACTGCTGCCCTGGCCAGCACATTCTACAGATCTCTTACCATTGGAAACGTCTGGTCAATGGTGGCCGAGCAACTGGCTCGTCACAATACGCCTGTCACTACTCTTGATGAACTGTGGTATCGTGTTGAAGCTGCATGGGCAGCTGTACCTGTACGTGCCATCCAAGCTCTGACTCAATGCCCAGGCGTATCAAGGCCGTTATTGCGGCCAGAGGTGGTTGTTCTGGGTACTGATTTCTCAGGATGTATGCAACCAAATTCTACATCTACATTTATACTCCGCAAGCCACCCAACGGTGTGTGGCGGAGGGCACTTTACGTGCCACTGTCATTACCTCCCTTTGCGTGAAAATGTAATCACATGTCAGTTCTAGTATAATATATTTGTCCAATGAATACCCGTTTATCATCTGCATTTCTTCTTGGTGTAGCAATTTTTATGGCCAGTAGTGCATTTGTGTTTGGGGGTAATTGCATTGAACTTTAATTGGTCATGTTAAATTACACCTGGTTGGGGTTTGGTTTGTTTACAGATTTATTTTCGCCTCCTTTTGACACGGGTGTCAACATAAAATGCGTCTCCACTACGCGCGAATTGTTTTCGAGCGCACTCGCCTAATAACGTGATTGGTAAATCACTAGGAGTCAATCCTATATGCACAACAAAGACACCCGAAGTCCTTTCAATTATTCTACAAGCAAAGACGTCATATTCACACGGATGTCGACAAACAGTGGGAAAAGCTGTTCAGATCACAACACAACATCTGCAAAACAGTAAATCTGACTATAATACTCATAAACATATATTCCATAAAAGTATAGTATTCTATTATTAGTATTAATGACAAAATTAGTAAAGATGTGTCACCATAGGAATTATAATCCAAATTAAAGTTCCAGTTACGACATACAGGTGTTTTGGATAAGAATGAGCCGCAAAATTTGCAGACATAACCCTAGCTTTCACATCTACATCTACATGACTACTTATCACTCGAGTGCTTCGCATAGTGTTGATCAAACCACTTTGAGACTACTGATGTACCCATCTATTCTCGAATAGCAAATGGGAAGAACGAACACCTAAATCTTTCTCTGTGAGCTCTGGTTTCTCTTATTTTATTGCGACAGTTATTTCTCCCTATGTAGGACGGAGTCACGAAAATATTTTTCATTCGGAGGAGAAAGTTGGTGATTTAAATTTCGTAAAATGATCTCGCCGCTACGAAAAACCCGTTTATTTTAATCACCCCAATGCGCGCATGGTAGCCGTGATATTTTCTCGCCTATTTCACGAAAATACAAAACGAGCTGCGACGAACTATATTGAGAAACTGAACATCCGTTACGTACTTGCATGTTTATCTGCGAAAATGGTCCTCGTCGGTATATCAGCATAGAGTTCGAATAGAATCGCTGGAACATTGCAAACCATTCAGATTAATCGAACATCTAAATACGCATAATGCTGGTGCCACCAGGATGTGTTCTTTCTCCTCACCCCCGTGGCAGTAATTGAATTAAGAGTCAGCCGGTAAATATATTTAAATCAATTGACGACCATTGAGCTAGCGTCACGAATTTTCAAATGTCCACTGCCATGTATGAAGGCGAGTGCCACCACGAGTGTTAACGTCGATCGAGGGGTGTCGTCATGATCGTATTGAATGACATTGAGCGGTTACAGACTGACGCGAGTGCCTTTGCTAACAGCACATCCCCTACAGTAGCGCCTCTCCTAGGCTGGAGACCATATCGGTTAGACCCTACACGACTGGTTAACCGTGATCTGGTCAGATGAGCCCCGATTTCAGTTGGTAACAGCTGATGGTAGGACCGAAGATGTCAACAAGGTGCTCTGATGATGCAAGCTGTATTTACATGGAATGGATTGGGTCCTCTCGTCCAGCTGAACCGATCATTGACTGGAACAAGTTAAACTGGCTACATGGAGACCATTTGTAGCCATTCATGGACTTCATGTTCCCAGACGACAATGTCATGTCACCAGTCCACGGTTGTTCAAGATAGACTTGGAAAACGTTCTGGACAATTCGAGCGAATGATTTGGCTATCCAGGTCACCCGACATGAATCTCATCGAACATTTATGGGACATTGACATCCAGCACCAGCAACGCGTTCGCAATAATGGACTGCTATAGATGCAGAATGGTTCAGATTTTTTCCCAGGAGACTTGCAACGACTTGTTTGAGTCCATGTCACGTCGAGTTGCTGTACAACGACGGGCAGAAGGAGATCCGACAGGACATTCGGAGGTACCCCATGACTTCTGTCACGTCATTGTACCTTTCTCCTAGCATACTTTGTAGGGTCACTATTGCCTCACATGTTTCTACATTTGTGCCGAACCCAAACTTATATTCCCCCAGGTCAGCTTCTATCAGTTTTTACATTTTTCTGCAAATAATACGTGTCAGTATTTTTCAATCATGATTTTAGTTAACAAATTGTTCGGTGGTATTCACCACTGTCAGCACCTGCCTTCTTTGAAATTGGAGTTATTATGTCCTTTCTGTAGTCTGAGAGTATTTCTCCTGCTTCATGTATCTTGCACACCAGGTGGAATAACTCCGTGATGGCTGGCTCTGTCAACGATCTCGAGATTTTTGAGGGGATGTCGTCTGTTCCAAGAGCCTTGTTTACACTTGGGTCATTCAGTGCTCTGTCAATTTCTCCTCTCTGTATTATATCTCCCATCCCATCTTCACCTATTTCCTCTTTCTATAATATTGTCCTCGAGTCAGTGTCCCTTACCTATATAGATCGTCTATGTATTCGTAGCAACTTTCAACTTTGCTTTCTTTACTCAGTTTTGGCTTGCCATCTGAGCACTTGATATTCGTCCGACTGCTGCTCTTTTCTCCAAAAGTCTCTTTAATTTTCCTGTAGGCGGCATCTGATTTTTCCCTAGTTACTCATTTTTCTATAACCTTGTGTTTGTCCTCTAGCCACTCCTGATTAATCATTTTGCACTTCATATATGTCTCATTTTGTAGATGTCTGTATTCTCTTTCATATGCTTCATCTGCTGCATCTTTATATTTTCTCCTTTCGTCAATTAAATTTAATATCTCCTGTTTTCTCCAGGGATTTGTACTAGGCCTTGACTTTTTACCTATGTGAAAATCTTGTGCTTTCCCTATTTCCTTTCTCAGAGCTACCCAATCGTCTTCTACTGCATTCCTTCCTCAGAGTTACCGTAGGAATCCTTCAGTTTATCCGGGTCCCATCTATATTCCTACAGCTTTTCCATTTCCTCCGTCTTAATCTACACTCCTGGAAATTGAAATAAGAACACCGTGAATTCATTGTCCCAGGAAGGGGAAACTTTATTGACACATTCCTGGGGTCAGATACATCACATGATCACACTGACAGAACCACAGGCACATAGACACAGGCAACAGAGCATGCACAATGTCGGCACTAGTACAGTGTATATCCACCTTTCGCAGCAATGCAGGCTGCTATTCTCCCATGGAGACGATCGTAGAGATGCTGGATGTAGTCCTGTGGAACGGCTTGCCATGCCATTTCCACCTGGCGCCTCAGTTGGACCAGCGTTCGTGCTGGACGTGCAGACCGCGTGAGACGACGCTTCATCCAGTCCCAAACATGCTCAATGGGGGACAGATCCGGAGATCTTGCTGGCCAGGGTAGTTGACTTACACCTTCTAGAGCACGTTGGGTGGCACGGGATACATGCGGACGTGCATTGTCCTGTTGGAACAGCAAGTTCCCTTGCCGGTCTAGGAATGGTAGAACGATGGGTTCGATGACGGTTTGGATGTACCGTGCACTATTCAGTGTCCCCTCGACGATCACCAGTGGTGTACGGCCAGTGTAGGAGATCGCTCCCCACACCATGATGCCGGGTGTTGGCCCTGTGTGCCTCGGTCGTATGCAGTCCTGATTGTGGCGCTCACCTGCACGGCGCCAAACACGCATACGACCATCATTGGCACCAAGGCAGAAGCGACTCTCATCGCTGAAGACGACACGTCTCCATTCGTCCCTCCATTCACGCCTGTCGCGACACCACTGGAGGCGGGCTGCACGATGTTGGGGCGTGAGCGGAAGACGGCCTAACGGTGTGCGGGACCGTAGCCCAGCTTCATGGAGACGGTTGCGAATGGTCCTCGCCGATACCCCAGGAGCAACAGTGTCCCTAATTTGCTGGGAAGTGGCGGTGCGGTCCCCTACGGCACTGCGTAGGATCCTACGGTCTTGGTGTGCATCCGTGCGTCGCTGCGGTCCGGTCCCAGGTCGACGGGCACGTGCACCTTCCGCCGACCACTGGCGACAACATCGATGTACTGTGGAGACCTCACGCCCCACGTGTTGAGCAATTCGGCGGTACGTCCACCCGGCCTCCCGCATGCACACTATACGCCCTCGCTCAAAGTCCGTCAACTGCACATACGGTTCACGTCCACGCTGTCGCGGCATGCTACCAGTGTTAAAGACTGCGATGGAGCTCCGTATGCCACGGCAAACTGGCTGACACTGACGGCGGCGGTGCACAAATGCTGCGCAGCTAGCGCCATTCGACGGCCAACACCGCGGTTCCTGGTGTGTCCGCTGTGCCGTGCGTGTGATCATTGCTTGTAAAGCCCTCTCGCAGTGTCCGGAGCAAGTATGGTGGGTCTGACACACCGGTGTCAATGTGTTCTTTTTTCCATTTCCAGGAGTGTATTTTCCTACAGCTTTGTTATTTCTTCAGTCCTAATCAACAGTTCATAACCAATAAATTATGGTCAGAGTGTCCGACCTTGTCGCAGGTTCGAATCCTGCCTCGGGCATGGGTGTGTGTGATGTCCTTAGGTTAGTTAGGCGTAAGTAGTTCTAAGTTCTAGGGGACTGATGACCTCAGAAGTTAAGTCCCATAGTGCTCAGAGCCTTTTGAACCATTTTTTTTTTTTGTCCGCCCTCGCAGCAGAGTGGTCAGCTTGTCTGACTGCCATACGAAGGGCCCAGGATCGATTCCTGACCGCGTCAGAAATTTTCACCCCTCGGGCACTGGGTGTTGTGTTGCCTTCATAATAATTTCATCATCATCGATGCGCAAGTTGTTCACTGCGGCGTCAGCTGAGAAGACTTGCAACTTGGCAGCCAAAGTTCGCCAGGTGGAGATTCCATCAATGCCACAGGTTCATTTCATTTCGCTTTATGGTCAGTGTCCTCAACTGCCGCTAGATATGTCTTACATTTTAAAATGTAATAAATATGAAATGTAATATAATAAATATGAAAGCTCTCAGAGTCTCCAGATCTCTTCCACGTATACAGTGTTTTTTCATTATTCTTAAACTAAATGTCAGCAATGATCAAATTTTGCAGTGAGAAAAATTCATCCTCTGACAATCTTTTCCACCAGTCCATGTTCTCCTTCTAATTTTCGTTCTCTTTCTTTCCGTATTATCGAATTCCAATCACCCATAACAATTAAATTTTCGTCTTCTATAACTACTTCAATAGTTTCCTTTGTGTCATCATATGTTTTTTCAATCTTCTCATCATATGAGGAAATAGTCGGCGTATAAACTTGTGGTATTGTGATGGGTATTGGCTTCTTGTCTATCTTGGTTACGATAATCTGTTGTTCATAATGATATCTATAGTAGCTTATATGCATTCTAAAATACCACCCTTAGATGTGTGAGACGAGGAAAATATTTTAATTATCACTGACACTGAGTGAGTATAAAACACTCAGTTTTTGTAGCTCTATCTATAATTGGACAGTGGTAACCGTGAATTCTCAGTTACACCATCGTAGCAACTTAATACTCTGGGCCTTCACCATTCACAAGTACGATGACGAGTGAAAACCAGAAAATTTCAGCCACAGTTAATAAAAGTTCACATTATAACCTAGCTGCTCCGCATGATGAGGTACTCAACTTCGATATCCTCGGGGGTTTTTGCTTCAGAAAGACCCAGTGTTTGACGTTGCTGATGTACTAATTTTTTTAAAATAAAGCACAGAATATGTTACTTTTCTTTGTATTATGACGGATTTAGATATACATTGATGTTATATAAATTTTTCGTCTAACAGTCTTCAAAAGAGTTTCACACAAACAGCTTTCGAAAGACAATATTGCAAACTCAGTTATTGACTGTCTCACTCTCTTCGGATCTTACTGCATTGTGACTCATGTGCCTCTCCCTTTTATATAAATCAAAACAGTCGAATACACTGTTAAATGTAAGATTTACAAAATAACAATTAAAAGTCATTAGATGTTTCTCGTTACTTACATAAAAAAATGGGCCTCATATTGCCCTACATGTACTGATGTTTAACCTGGAAAAAGTTTACTTAATTTCATATACAATTTGAATGAGTTTTACAGAACAACAATCTGAATTACATTTTAGTTAATTATAAACAAATCACTTTTAATAAAATATTGTGAAAGGTATTTTGGATACATCTCACGTAGAGCTATAATTTTAAATAATCATAGTGAATAAACATCGTAGCTTTTCAGAAATAAGGGAGAAATAAATTTTCTAAAATATGCTGTGCAACATGACTACACAGTTCATATCACGAAATTTCAAAGTTGGATTAATAACAAACGGCTTACTCCCCTTGGCTGATAATTTAAATCGGGTAACACATTAATGCGAAATTTCATCTGAAATGGTAAATTCAATTCAATTCAGTTTTTTACAGAGCTGTTTACTACTGAAACTGGGTATAGACCTAACAGTATAAAGTCCAGAAAACTAAAAATTCGAGCTAAATTGACCTTCTTCAGAGAATGTTGACTTGAGAAAGGAATTTCAGATACGGCTGTGAAGGTAGTCCGATTTAAATTCCATGCCCCGTCCCCGTAGAACGGCAGTTTTATTTTCTCTGACGATATCCTCCTGAGTTGTCCCTGTACGGAGATCCGCATGGGGGACTATTTTACCTCCATAATATTTTACCCAAGAGGATGCCATCACCATTAAATTGTGCACTTACGTTACACGCCCCAAGGGAAAAAAAGTAAGGGGCTGTACTCCCCCCCCCCCCCCCCCCTGGTTTGAGACGTTCGCACTACCAGCACAGAGAGGCTATGTTGACTAATGTTACAAGGCCAGATCTGTCATACGGACTGTTGCCCATGCAGTATATACTACAAAAAACAAGTGAGCTAATTCTGGTTCAGATATGACATTAAGTCTTTGTATCCGAAAAAAGCAAACCCCAAACCATAAATTATAAGAAATATATCTTCAGGTATAAAAATTACACATTCCCGCTATTTTCGCTTCCTGCATCATGGTTAAAGTCGAATGCTGCACGTGTAGAGCGATATATAAAATATCACTGTAGCACAAAACTGTGGAATGTTTCACCCAAGAACTGCTTTGTTCTAAAAAACAGCCTGGGATTAGGCCACAATCAACCGTGTCCAACAATGGGATAACTCAGAAAAGTGCAATCATACGGCGTTTTTTGATATGAACGTAAAACCGGGCATAAAATACCATAAGTAAAATCAATATCTTTTGTAACGAACTATTTTTCGGTCTATGAAGAAAGCCAGTTTGTAAATATCCTTTCATTACTGGCCACTGATGATGTTTTATGCCAATAAAACGAAACACATTTAGCGAGACAAACACTCATTTTCTTGTAGCGAGGGAATTAAAGTACCTTCAGTAACGAAAGGAAGGAATTATCTTCGCAGACATAGATTTGATGGGACCGCCTATCAGTGTGTATCATGGCGATTACCATGTCATTCATATGATTACCCGATTTGTTATAGAAGATCGTGCGTAGTAACGGATAAATCGATAAAAACAATCAAGCAAGACCTTCATCATCACTACTCCAATAAATAAATAAACGAAAGATTGATAATGTGGATACGGGACACAGAATTTTTTCGCTTTGTGAAGTGCACAGTTTTACATTTCTAAATATTTAAAGACAATTGCCAATCATTACATCAACTTGGAACCTTAACAAGGACAGACTGAATATCTGTGCATCTTTTTTCAAACAGTACCTTATGAAAGATAACTGCGTCTTCTGTGACAAGTTTGAGGTTACTGTTAATAAGGCCTGCAAGATCATTAATATACAACATGAACAGCAAGATTCCCAACACTCTTCTTGAGGGACACTCGAATTACTTCTACATCGGACGACGCTTATCCTTCCGAGACTGCATGCTGCGTTCTCCCTACCAAGAAATCTTCCACCCAGTAACAAATTTCGCTTGCTACCTCACATTATAGTATCTACGATAACACAGTCGCCTGGCCTTGCGACCTTCGAAAAGGCATCAGCTTCGTCCGTGAATTACCTCACGGAGCCTTCAACGTTATCGACTAGGTGATTAACTTCTTCTTCTTCTTCTTCTTCTTCAGCGCATCATGGGTCAGGAATTCTCGCCCATTCCGACTTCACAGTTGTCTCCAGAGTGTCCTGGGTCGCCCTAGATGTCTTCTTCCCTTCAGCATGTAATCCAGAGCTGCCTCGGAAGTCTGGTATTTTCCTTTCTTTATAAATTATCTGTTCAGTTTTGTCTGTTATTAATCTTACAATGTAATTACTCTATATTTAATTTTTTCTTAATATCTTCATTTCATATCCTGACCACCTGCTGCATACATTCTTTACACTCCCTAAAAATCTCATTTCTGCTGAATACATTTTATGCAGTTGCTTTTGAGTAGGCACCCAGGATTCACTTCCGTAAAAAAAGACATAGCTGTTACTTTATAAAAATTCATTTTCGTTTCGTTCCCAATTTTATTTTTTAAGAGTTCTTTGAATGGTTCTGCATAAAGCTTGAAATATCCAACTTTTTACTCTGTGTCCTTGTCATTATAAAAACTTATATCACAGGCAAGATATTTAAAATTTGAATCTTGTTCTAAAATGTTGTTTTCTAGCACATTCTTTAATATGGCTTGGTCATCTCCTCCTAAAAACATAATTTTAGACTTATTAGCTGAGATTTTAAAATTATACGATTTGTGTACATTATTATAATATACGTGGATTCCTGTAACTGTGTCTCAGTTACTTGAATCATTTGATCGTCTGCAGAAAGGGTGTTTGAATAAACACTGTTTGATAATTTACATCCTAGATGTACTATAATCCGTTCATCATAAAAATGAATCTGGTGTAAACATTGCAGCATGTATTCTTCCGCGTTTGCTGGAACCTCATTGGACTTCCGTTTTACGTGGGACTGCAGCCAAGTTGTCTCGAGTACTATCTAGTACGATAATACGGGTATGTTTGGTGCTGTGCGCTACGCGCACATCGATTTAGCGATAATACGGGACAACAGCTTTACCGGCACGTTTAACTCGGACAGCAATGACCGGTCTGCTGGTACAACTAGTTTGCAGTGACGTGGCCAGCTGCCGTTCACACGTAAAAAGAGACGAGCAGAGGAGCAATACAGCTTAGAATGTCATTTAATTTTTAAGCAGAAATAAATAATACATTGCAAATCCCCCACAATAAGCTACTTAGATGACTAAATGCGACGTACTATTGTAATTAAAAACAAGAATGATGAAAATTCCTAACTTAACCATAGGGTGATTTTTCTGCATAAGCTGTGTGTAGCGTAAGAGAGTGTTGAAGGATTTCACCGTATAATTAAATATTGAAGCCAAACAATGGAAAATCCAGGATGGAATGTAACAATACCAGAGAAGGAAAGTTGCTACTCACCACAGAGCGGAGATGCTGAGTCGCGATAGGCACAATAAACCATGATCAACTATATCCTCACCCACAATTACTTCTCCTTTGAAGGCATCACCTACAAACAAATCCGCGGTACGGCTACGGGCACTTGCATGGCACCACCATATGCTAACCTATTCATGGACCATCTAGAGGAATCTTTCCTAAACACCCAGAATCCTAAACCCCTCACCTGGTTCAGATTCATTGATGACATCTTTGCTATCTGGATTGAAGGTGAGGACACCTTATTCACATTCCTCCAGAACCTCAACAATTTCTCCCTCATTTGCTTCACCTGGTCCTACTCAATCCAACAAGTCACCTTCCTAGATGTTGACCTCCACCTCAGAGATGTCTACATCAATACCTCAGTCCATATCAAACCTACTAACCACCAGCAATACCTCCACTTCGACAGCTGCCACCCATTCCATACCAAGGAGTCCCTTCCGTACAGCGTAGCCACCTGTGGTCATCGCCTCTGCAGTGACGAGCAGTCCTTTTCTAAATATACCGAGGGTCTCACAGAAGCCTTCAATGACCGTAATTATCCTCCCATCCTTGTACAAAAACAAATCTCCCGTGCATTATCTTTCCAGTCTCCAACCACCTCCCAAAGTCCGACAGTCCAGCCACAGAGGAGCATTCCCCTCGTAACTCAGTACCATCTGGGACTGGAGCAACTGAATTACATTCTCTGCCAGGGTTTCGATTACCTCTCGTCATGCCCTGAAATGAGAAATGTCCTACCCACTATCCTTCCCACTCCTCCTACCATGGTATTCTTCCCCCCATGAACCTATACAATATACTCGTCCATCCTTACACAACCCCTGCTCCCAATCCCTTAGCCGACCAGAGTGGCCATGCGGTTCTAGGCACTACGGTCTGGAACTGCGAGACTGCTACAGACGCAGGTTCGAATCCTGCCTCGGGCATGGATGTGTGTGATGTCCTTAGGTTAGTTAGGTTTAAGTAGTTCTAAGTTCTAGGGGACTGGTGACCTTAGAAGTTGAGTCCCATAGTGCTCAGAGCCATTTGAACCAATCCCTTACCTCATGGCTCATACCGCTGTAATAGACCTAGATGCAATAGACCTAGATGCAATAGACCTAGATGTAATACAACAAACTGTGGCCAAAAAACAAGTGGACCACCCTGTTGCTGAACACGCTGCCAAACATGATATCCCTCATCTCAATGACTGCTTCACAGCATGTACCATGTGGATCCTTCCCACCAACACCAGCTTTTCTGAACTGCACAGGTGGGAACATTCCCTGCAATACATCCTACATTCCTGTAACCCTCCTGGCCTCAGCCTTCATTAGTCACTGTTGTCACCCATCCAGTCCCCTCCCTGTTTCCATTCCAGCACTACACAGCCATCATTTCACCGCCACACCTGTTCTTTTAATTTATATTTATTTTTATTTCTCTCCTTTCCACTACTTACCCCATCCCCCCTCCACGCCTTCTCTTCTGCCCTCTGTCTTAACTGCAACACTTCACTGTCCGCCACTCCCACCATACTATCCCTCCCCCTCCCCGCCCCAGCCTCCTCCTTACCCCCACCCAGTCACCACTCCCATCATGCACTGGTGCTGCTGCTCGCAGTATAGTTTCAGCTCTCTGAGACTGCAGACTTGCGTGCAAGTTGCGTTTGCGTGAGTGTGTGTGTGCGCGTGTGTGTGTGTGTGTGTGTGTGTGCTGCTGACAAAGGCCTTAATGGCCGAAAGCTATGGTTGTGTGAATCTTTTTATTGTGCCTATCGCGACTCAGTGTCTCCACTATATGATGAGTAGCAACTTTCCTTCTCTGGTATTGTTAAATATTGAAGCCACTGAAGATATTACTTTTATGACGAGCCGTTCTGTATCCCGCCAGCGTTCGGCAGTGACGTGTAAAAAAGCTGCTTGCGTTAGTTCCAGTACGTCTGGCAGCTTAACAGTCTTGTTACTTCGCGGACCATATTCCGCAGCTTGGCTCCAGATCAGTTCTGTTGGGTTCATATTATAATGCTACAGTAGCAAATGTAAAAAGGCAGCATTTGTATGATGTGCTCAATGCTGTGAAAACGGTTGTTTTTCATGTTTCTACGATACTTATCTATCTCTGTGGTATAAAACGATGGACATAGGCCAAAAAAGAGGATTTGATTTCTCATTTTTGCCTTAAAAATATAAATTGATATTTTTTCTTAATTAAAGCAACTTTTATGAGCAGTATTTCATAAAACGTCGATGATTAATAATTTGTATTTGAAATTGAAACAGGAATTTCGCGTCCATTACGTAATTAGAAAGAAGAAGACGTGCATCATTCATAAAAAATGATGATGAGTTTTGTAATTACGAGATGTAGGTATTTCAAATTGAACGAGGAAAAAATGGGCATTGGAGAGCTTTGAACCAATTCATATTCCAGCACGGTGCCGATTGCGCTGCACATTCAATACGTGTGTGTTAATCAATTGCATTTTATACAACACTGGGAAAACTTCAAAGCTGAGTATGCCTGTGAATTTGTGAAAAACATTAAGAACAGGCCATTTCTCGGCACTTTTTAACCGCGTTCCACGCGCGTGTTTCACTACGATACAGAAAGCAGCCTCAGCCATTTTCACACTGCGCATTAACAGTGCGACAATCAGAGCACCACGCTGCAGAGGCTGTGACTGTACACGATTTTTGAAATAAAAACTACGTAGCTAAAGCGTGATTAAGAAAAACGTTGATGACTGTTAGTAAATTTGAATATCTTAAAGTTCCATTTAACGTTACTTAGTAATAAGATATCTAATACGTAAGTAGGACCTACTTCCAAGAGCGTAACAACACCAGCGTACGTGTGCTACGGCTTCTGACAATCATAGCGTTTGTGTTTGTTTACATCAGGTTTGTTCTTACGATGAACAGATTATAGCAGCTTCCATTTTTCCAAAATGGGCAGACAGCGAATGATGACAAGCTCGGATCGCTTAATGCGTTATGCCGCAGAAGGACATGACTCTCTGAAAGGATGAGTCGTTGGCGTATCACTACAAGCTCAACACCAAGCAGGCCTTTATCGAATGGAAACATGTTGGTTCCCCCGTACGAAAAAAATTCAGAGTGAGTCAATGTTCTAGGAGACTGCTTGTGACAGTGTTCTGGGGTATGCATGATGCTTTATTGGTATACTTCACTGAGCACGGGACGACTGTCAACGCTGCAGTCTACATTAGAACTTTAGTTAAGTTGTATCATGCCTTCGTGACAAACGCCACAATATTAATGCTAACGGTGTTAAACTTCATTTCGCCCCTATGTTTCTGCTTTTGTTCGTGAGAAAATTGGCAAATCTGGATAGGAGGTGCTGTAGCATCCACCACACAATCCGTACCTTGCACAGTCGAACTTTCATCTGTTTGGTCCAATGAAGAATTCCTGGCCGGCCAAAACTACTGGTACCATGATGGGAACAATGTGTTAAGAACCTTGGTGACTACGTAGAAAAGTAGGTAAAATATGTAAATTTATTTGTGATTTCTGTTTTTTTGTTGCCTATTAAACTTTTTGGTAGTAAAATTATTGTGCATTACTTTCCAATCCTCCCTCTTATTTATGTTGTTTCTCTATTTCTGTACTTCCATTGTCAGTAAGGTATCTGCCTCACCCATAATTAATTTTATGTCGTTGTCCCACTTGAAATTGCTCCATACGCATAGTCCTAGATATTTTATTGGAGTAATCAAAGACTTGCTTTAGCTGGATGTGGCATCCTAAAGAAACTTGTGGACTCTCTTCCTCACCATATTCATGTCATTATCAAGACCATACCCAGTGTCAGCATGACGTCACCTGGGTCTGGATAACTTTCTTCGAGTGTTCTTTCGTTGTTGTACATGTGCCACACTGGTTTCTTTAATACAAACCCCACAAATGGCAATACATCTGTTAGCTATGCATTGAATATGGTGAAATTTTTCGAGAAGAGCAGAACAAGCAACACAACAAATAAAGGAACGAAAACACAATTACAAACAAACATTTTATTTTTGAACTTATCGCACAAATCAAATACACTTATGAGCAATTGAATTAGAGACACGTACCTAGTATGATAAAGCACCCCCTTTCGCCCTGATGGTGCTGCCTACGCGTTGTGGCATAATTTTCACGAAATATCAAAAGCGTGGGTGAGTCATCCATATTCATGTGTGATCAACAGCACCCATAATTAATGGAGATTGGATTGGATGTGCCTGACTCGGCACATGGTGCCCTTTCATTGACGTCCGAGATGAGTCATTACGATTTATATTATGTGAACGAAATCAACAGATGTGAAGCATATTTCATGTGTACACTAACGAAGTCTGACAGAGCCTTTGCTGTTTACAGTATGCACTCTAAAACAAAGAAAAGACGCACCACAAAGGATATATGTAAGTCAGTCGCAAACTGTTATCGACAGAAAATTCAAAATTGTTAACTCTGGCTGCTGATGGATGGCAGTGTGCAATTTCACCGCACAGCGGGCAAGGATGGCAAACTGGATACATGTCAATAACAGGGCATAAAATCTTTGAGAATTTAATTCCGTGTACTCATCTGAACAGTAACTATGCCTCACAGACAGCCACGTCAACAATATCCGCAGATGTCAACGTTTGCTAGAGGACGTGTAGTTGAGTTCAAAGAAATTGTTTGAAATAATTGACGAATAGCACGACATTTGAATAGGAGCGAAGCCACTATTCGATGAGGTTGGAAGGAATGGGTAAACCATGCCCGAATGGTTCAAATGGCTCTGAGCACTATGGGACTTAATATCTATGGTCATCAGTCCCCTAGAACTTAGAACTACTTAAACCTAACTAACCTAAGGACAGCACACAACACCCAGCCATCACGAGGCAGAGAAAATCCCTGACCCCGCCGGGAATCGAACCCGGGAACCCGAGCGTGGGAAGCGAGAACGCTACCGCACGACCACGAGATGCGGGCAAAACCATGCCCGAACACAGCATCAAGAACGAAACGGTCGACCTAGAATTTCAGGACCGAGGACCGAGCAAATATCAGAGATGATGATGAAGTCCCATACTCCTTGACAAAGTGTAGGGGAGCGATGTGGAAGACCCGCACCACTGTACTTGGCAAGGTCCCAGCGAAAGTGGTTTACCATTGTCTTCCTCATACCGTAATGGGGATGACTGATGATGATGAAGACGACACAACACCCAGTCATCTCGAGGCAGGTCAAAATATCAGAGAGGCGCTCAATTAACAGGCTGCACAAAGAAAGGAAGCTTAGTTCACGACACCCCTGGCGCCCACTACCATTGACGTTTGTACACCAACAAGCCCGTCTGGAGTGGCGTCTGGTACATTCGGCTTGGAATCTCAGTAACTGGAGTAGCACTGTGTTCTCTGATGAGCCCCACTTCGAACTGAGTCCTGATGACCAGGAAAGACGTGTCTGGCGATGGCCCGGACAGTGGTGGGCTGCCAACATGACTGTCGCCCGCCATATTACTCGATAACCAGAAGAGATGATCTGGGGTGTCATTTAATTTCAGTGCAGGACCCCTTTGGTTGTCACCCGCGGAACAGCGGGACATCGACAACATTATAGGTCTCGTTTTGTTGCTCTTCATGGGAAACTATCCTGGGCTTACATTTCAGCAAGTTAATGCCCGCCCCTGCACAGCTAGAGTTTGTACTGGTTGTCTTCGTGCTTGGTGAACCCAGACTTGGCTAGCAAGGTCGCTGGTGCTTTCCCCAATTGAGAACGGTTGGAGCATTCTGGGCGGGGCCCTTCAACTAGCTCGGGATTTTGACGATTTAACGTGCCAATTGGACACAATCCGGCAGAATATTCCTCAGGTGGACATACAAAACTTCATCAAACAATGTCAAGCTGAATAACTGTTTGCATAACGACCAGAGGTGGACTAATGAGTTATTAACTTACTCAATTTGTGAAGCTCTTTCTCTTGAATAAATCATCCAATTCTTCTGAAATTGTAGTCATTTGTTTGTCTGTCCATGTACATCACATCTACCGATTTCCGTCCCATTCGGATAATTCCTACATGAGAATGAACATATTTACTCATATCGATTTCGACCCCTTTTTAACCAATTTTTAGCACACGCATATGAAAAACCGGAAACTGAATAGTTCAGTATTCATCCGCACTCATCAGCGACAATTACGTGCGGAAAATTTCACCGACCTTAGAGACACTTTACACCAAGATTCTGATGATGAAAACTTGGGTATGGTGATGGATCTCTCTTCCACATTTACTGGTGGTCCCAGGTACATGGCGAGCATGTTCAGGATGCTTTTAGCTGTGTTAGAAAATATGGCAGGGGAGATTTGTTCGTTACTGTGACCACTCCGTCGTCTCTCCGTTCAAATATTATGTTTCCTATGAAGTGAGATTTGAAAATTATTAATTGTTTTTACAGATTGTCTTTGACTTCTGTCAGTTTTGTTTGACCATAATGATGCAGTCAATAATAAATTTTATTAGTTGCAGGCTAAGCTCCGTTATATAGCATTTACAATATGATGCACTACAACTTAAAGATGCAGTCAATAATAAGTATTATTAGTTGCAAGTTTAAATATGACGCATTCAAACTCAGAGGTGCAGTCAGTTATAAATATTATTAGTTGCAGACTAAACTCCGTTATACCTAATATGACGCATTACAACTTACTAGTAATGTAGGTAAATGCATGATGCTTCGTATTGCCCTGCATAGAACGTATTTAGCATCAGTATTAAAACTGACTGCGAGAGAAATACTTTACTGTTAACACTATGTGATCAAAAGTATCCGGACACCCACGAAACATACGTTTTTCATATTAGATGAGTTGTACTGCCACCTACTGCTAGGTAATCAGTATCAGCGACCTCAGTAGTCATTAGACATCGTGAGAGAGCAGAATGGGACGCCCCGCGGAACTCCTGGACTTTGAACGTGGTCAGGTGATCGGGTGTCACTTGTGTCATACGTCTGCAGGCGAGATTTCCACACTCCTAACCACCCCTAGGTCCACTGTTTCCGATGTGACAGTGAAGTGGAAACCTGAAGGGACACGTACAGCACAAAAGCGTACAGGCCGACCTTGTCTATTGACTGACAGAGACCGTCGACAGTTGAAGAGGGTCGTAATGTGTAATAGGCAGACATCTATCCAGAGCATCACACAGGAATTCCAAACTAAATCAGGATGTACTGCAAGTACTATGACAGTTAGGCGGGAGGTGAGAAAACTTGAATTTCATGGTCGAGCGGCTGCTCATAAGCTACACAACACGCCGGTAAATGTCAAACGACACCTCGCTTGGTGTAAGTAGCGTAAACATTGGACGATTGAACAATGGAAAAACTTTGTGTGGAGTGACGAATCACGGTACACAATGTGGCGGTGCGATGGCAGGGTGTGGGTATGGCGAATTCCCGGTGAACGTCACCTGCGAGCGTGTGTAATGCCAACAGTAAAATTCGGAAGCGGTGGTGTTATGGTGTGGTCGTATTTTTCATGAAGGGGGCTTGCACCCCTTGTTGTTTTGCTTGACACTAACATAGCACAGGCCTACATTGATGTTGTAAGCATATTCTAGCTTTCCACTGTTGAAGAGTAATTCGAGGATGGCGATTGCATCTTTCAACACGATCGAGCACCTGTTCATAATGCACGGCCTGTGGCGGTGTGGTTACACGACAATAACATCCCTGTAATGGACTAGCCTGCACAGTAGCCAGGAGTCTGGATACGTTTGATCACATATTGTATATTACTCAATTCTTTCATTGACTTTACATGGCAAAACTCAATACTGTTCACAAAAATGTGATAAGCGCCTACGTTCGAAAAGGCCCAGTCATAAGTTGGGCTTTCAGTCAAAATTCAGGAAGCAAATGTTTAGAAATTGTACTACTCAGCTTCTCTGCTATTTTGAAAATGAAACAATTTAAATCGATGCAGGTCGTGCGCCATTTGCACTGTTAGTTTAAATCCATAGTACAGGGTGATTCAAAAAGAATACCACAACTTTAAAAATGTGTATTTAATGAAAGAAACATAATATAACCTTCTGTTATACATCATTACAAAGAGTATTTAAAAAGATTTTTTTTCACTCAAAAACAAGTTCAGAGATGTTCAATATGGCCCCCTCCAGACACTCGAGCAATATCAACCAGATACTCCAACTCGTTCCACACTCTCTGTAGCATATCAGGTGTAACAGTTTGGATAGCTGCTGTTATTTCTCGTTTCAAATCATCAATGGTGGCTGGGAGAGGTGGCCGAAACACCATATCCTTAACATACCCCCATAAGAAAAAATCGCAGGGGGTAAGATCAGGGCTTCTTGCCACATTTTCATCACTCGTTCTCGGCCGTCCAGAACTTTTCCCTTTGCACAAACACCCATCCTCTGTAAACTGTTTATACCAACGTTTAATACACCACCTATCAGGAGGTTTAACACCATACTTCGTTCGAAATGCACGCTGAACAACTGTCGTCGATTCACTTCTGCCGTACTCAATAACACAAAAAGCTTTCTGTTGAGCGGTCGCCATCTTAGCATCAACTGACGCTGACGCCTAGTCAACAGCGCCTCAAGCGAACAAATGTACAACTAAATGAAACTTTATAGCTCCCTTAATTCGCCGACAGATAGTGCTTAGCTCTGCCTTTTGTCGTTGCAGAGTTTTAAATTCCTAAAGTTTTGGTATTCTTTTTGAATCACCCTGTATTTGCCGCGTTATGGCGGCGGCTACAACTCGTTAGCAATAATACTCGAACACCTAAAAATGCTAAATGCTGAAAACTCTTAATGAATTGTCGTAGAAGGGTATGTACGGTACTTCAATAATTCCAACAAATGATCTAAAATCAAATATTAAAGTATTTAACATATTTACATACACACGATTACTCAAAGAGATTCAGTTCGACCATTCGACCCAAGGCAACTAGAAAGACTTGTGCGGGGGCGCTCGACCCGCCGAGGGAAGCCGGTTCAAATCCAGGTGTTAGGAGAAATTTTCACTACCAATATTTGGCCGGCATGGGGGGGGGGGGGGGGGGGAAGGTGGCAGCGTAAAGCTCCTGATGAACACACTTAGCGCCAGTGTCCTGGTTTAAATACCAAACCTCTCCGCAGTGTCCCATGAAGTGAGGGTATATGACACTGTTAATGGTGATCTGTCCATCGGATAAAGTTCCTATGTATGGGTACCGAGTGCACCCTCTTCCTTCTATCATCACCATACAACACAGACATTGCATTAGACCAAACACACACACACACACACACAATACATACATGTAGTATTACAAAAAGATGTAAGGAACATGTTGCCAATAAACACACAAACTGGCCTTCTGCGTGCTAGGAAGACGTGATAACTGCAACACCCTGTAAACTGCTACGCTCCGTTCTACACCTCAGATAGAACTTATGGGAAAACTGCCATTTTGGCATAAAAATCGCTTTGCGGAAACCCACAATGCAAGTATATCGGACTGATGACCATAGATGTTATGTCGCATAGTGCTCAGAGCCATTTGCTCAGAGTCAGTTATATCGGATTCGTCTACAACAGTCGACAACACATTTGACTGTCTGAATGCCGTCACAACATCTGCACATTCTTTCCGTGAGAGATACCATCGATTCACGCAGTCGTTATTGCAAAATATATCACCAAACCCAATCAATTCGTTAGCGGCAGGCAACCTGGGGCCAGTGGTTATTAATCGCTGAAAATCTAGATGACCTGAATATGTTTATGTTTAGCTCAAATTTACTGGCAGCCTCCTTTAGTGCTCTGGTCATTTGCTCCAACTCCTCTTCACACCGAGAGAGTAAAAAGATGTCTGCATAGGCTAAGTATGCCACTCTCTTTCGTTCGATTTCAATTCCTTCGTTCTTGGAAGGTCCCACGTACGATCTTCTCGAGGGCAAAGTTGAACAGGATAGTGGACAAACTATCTCCTTGCCTGAGACCTGTCACAGTTTCAAATTCCTCAGTTACGCAGTTTCCCATCTTCACCTTTGCACGTGTTTCGCTCAGACAGATCTTTATCAGATTGATGAGTTTCTCAGCCATGCCAGATTCCCTTAAACACATGAGCAGGCTCTTGCGATGTATACAATCATAGGCCTTCTTAAAATCAACGAATAAAATGTGCAGATCTTTACCATATTCGCCCAGTTTCTCAATGAGCTGCCAGAGATTGAAGATGTGATCTACTGTTGACCGCCCTGGCCGGGAAACTCCCTGGTACTCCACAATCACCGATTCTGCCACTGGCTGAATTCTATGTATGACGCAATTGGACAGGATCTTATAGCAGACGTTAAGCAGGGCTATTCCTCGATAGTTGTCACATTTCAGTTACTGTCAGTCAACATTTTCTCAAGAGGAACCAAAATAAGTGTATATAAATCTACCAGCGAATGTGGTAATGCTTTGCAATTACTAAATAGGTATGGTGTTTGTACGAGGGTAATCCCAAAAGTAAGGTCTCCTATTTTTTTTATAAGTACAGAACTCTGTTTGTGTGGCAGTTGGTCACACTGTTATGAAGAGTGCTTCACGCGCTGTGTGTAAACATGTGCACGCCGCGCTGAAACGCTCAGTCTTGGCTTGGCAGCCGATGAGAATGGAGCTCCCGTTGGATGTTAGTCCCAAGTGAGAATTGTGAGAATTTATTCGGTTTTTGAACGCAAAGGTCGCTGCGCCGATTGAAATCCATCGCCAATTGACGGAAGTGTATGGTGAGTCGTGCATGGATGTCAAAAATGTTCGTAAGTGGTGTAGAGAGTTTGCAGCTGTTCGGACCGAAATTCACGACGAACGAAGGAGCGGGAGACTGACAATTTCTGAGGAGACAATGTTGGAGGTTGAGCAAAGCATGCGTGAAGATCGGCGGATCATCCTGGATGATCTCTGCACGTTGGTTCCTGAGGTTTCCCGAAGCACTGCTCACAGAATTTTAACGGAAACATTGAACTACCGGAAGGTGTGCGCAAGATCGGTGCCACGCATGCTGACAGGACCGCATGCGTCTACGAGTTGATGCTTCCCGCGCATTTCTTCACCTCCTTGCAGCCGAACCGGGCAAATTTCTGGATTCAATTGTCGCGGGTGACGAAACCTGAGCATACCACTTTACACCTGAGACCAAGCAAAAATCACGCCAGTGGCGGCATCCATCTTCGCCAAAGCCGCGGAAAGTCAAACAAACACAGTATAAAGTCATGACAACCGTTTTTTGGGATTGGAAAGGGGTATTGTTGGTCGACTTTATGCCCACTGGGGTCAAAATTAACGCTGACAGTTACTGTGAGACTCTGAAAAAACTCAAACGGACAATTCAGAACCGGAGAAGAGGAATGCTGAGCAAGGGCGTACACATTCTCCGTGACAACGCTCGCCCACACATCGCTCGGCAAACCGTTGCTCTCCTGCAACAGTTTCAGTGGAACATAATCACCCACCCACCCTATAGTCCTCACTTGGCGCCCAGTGACTGTCGCCTATTCCCTAAGTTAAAAGAACATTTAGCCAGAAAGCGATTCAGCTCCGACGACGAGGTGAAAGTGACGACGAAGTGATGTGGGACAAGCATGTAATGGCAGTTGTGGGGAAGGCGGATGGTCGTCTTCGGTTCATTGGTAGAATTTTGGGAAGATGTGGTTCATCTGTAAAGGAGACCGCTTATAAAACACTAATACGACCTATTTTTGAGTACTGCTCGAGCGTTTGGGATCCCTATCAGGTCGGATTGAGGGAGGACATAGAAGCAATCCAGAGGCGGGCTGCTAGAGTTGTTACTGGTAGGTTTGATCATCACGTGAGTGTTACGGAAATGCTTCAGGAACTCGGGTGGGAGTCTCTAGAGGAAAGGAGGCGTTCTTTTCGTGAATCGCTACTGAGGATATTTAGAGAACCAGCATTTGAGGCTACTGCAGCACAATTTTACTGCCGCCAACTTACATTTCGCGGAAAGACCTCAAAGATAAGATAAGAGAGATTAGGGCTCGTACAGAGGCATATAGGCAGTCATTTTTCCCTTGTTCTATTTGGGAGTGTAACAGGGAGAGAAGATGCTAGTAGTGGTACGAGGTACCCTCCGCCACGCACCGTATGGTGGATTGCGGAGTATGTATGTAGATGTAGTAGATGTAGATGTAGGTGAAAGAAGAGGTTCATAACTTTCTGAGCAGCATGGCGGCGAGCTGGTATGACATGGGCATACAAAAACTGCCACAGCGTCTACAAAACTGCATCGACAGAAATGGTGGTTATGTCGAAAAATAGCTAAATGTTCAAGCTGTAAAATGATGTAAACCATTTTAGAAATAAACAGGTCTATGTACTTATAAAAAATAGGAGACCCTACTTTTGGGATTATCCTCGTATATACGCCCTAATCTCCTTCTCGCCCCCTCTCTCTGTCCATCTCCTCCTCCTCTTCTCCTTGTTCACCCCTTCCTCCCTCTCTTAGTGTATTAATCTCTTTCTCCTCCTCTCTTTGTCTATATCCTTCTACCCCTCCCTCTGTCCATTTTGTCCCCCTTTCTCTCTCTGTCGATCACCTCTTCTCCCCCTCTCTCTGACACTGAGCCTGGTTTATTGTTACTGCACACGAAACCTCTACTGGGAAATGAAATCACTTAAAGTGAATGGGTAAATCTGTTGTTCATTAACACAGGAGTAGAGGAGAGACTTATCCAGCTCCTGTTTCTGAACGGATAGTAGTTTCAATGACATTACCTTTCATAGTTTTAATCTGTATGATCTGTATGGTTTCCAATGATCCGGTTTCCACAGTAGTATTCTAATCATGAGTCGATAATAATAAATACAACATTTCTCTTTCCTCCTAAATGACTGTAATGAACAAAACAGCACACTACTGTGCACACAATTTTTGTTTAAAATTATGTACAAGGAGAAAGTACGAGGGTGGTTTGAAAAGTTATCCGAACGGAATAGAAAAAAAAGTACTTACATCAGTGAAACTTTTTTTATTTTTCAATGTAGTCTCCTTGTAGATTAATGCACTTGGTCCAACGATGTTCCAGTGTCTTGATCCCATCTCGAAAATGAGTTTCTTCAAGACCTGCAAAATAGTTGTCAACTCCGGCTATCAATTCTTCGTTAGAAATGAATCTTCGTCCACCAAGAAAAATTTTCAGTTTTGGGAAGAGATGGAAGTCTGACGCAGCCATATCAGGTGAATGAGGCGGGCGTGGCAACAATTCGTACCTTAGTTCGTGTAATTTTGTCATGCCAACGGTAAATGTGTGTGGGCGCTCGTCAAGAGTCGCGGCACCCATCTTGAACTTAATTGTTTCATTTCTAATTCTTCAGTCAAAATGTGATATGCCCTTTTAGATGACATCTGGCAAGCATAAGCAATTTCACGCACTTTCAATCGGCGATCCTTCATGACTATTTTATGCGGTTTTGCAATGATTTCTGGAGTAGACACACATCTTGGCGGTTCACTGCTTGGATTATCATCAAGCTCTCTCGACCAAATTTAAATTCATTTGTCCACTTGGCAACAGTTGAATATGAAGGAGCAGAGTCCCCCAGTGTATTCGGCAATCGGCAAGAATGTCATTTTCTTTCATACCTTTGTTTACGAAGTACTTAATCAATGCTCCAATCTCGGTTTTTTCGATCTTCGCAAATCACTACACTGGGACAACAACAGAGCCGCGTCGCCGTCTCTGCTCTCTTCCAAGAGGACTGACGTGGCACGTGAACAATTCGTTGCGCTAGCGCTGATCCTCGTGGTGTTTCCGAGAACTTTTCAAACCACCCTCGTATGTATGGAGAAGAAACAATTTGTCTAATGTTTAAATACCCTGATATCTAAGTTAAAACTGAGTGCGAGAAACAAAACGAAACCACACGTTTTCACAGCACAGCATTTTCTTTCTTGCAGTCAATTTTCACAAAAAAATCTGTGCATTGTTATTTGAAATATATATACAGTATAGCACATGTCCATATGAATGCTAATGGAGTATTGTGTAACAATATCTGCGTCTACATACATAATCCGCAAGCCACGGCAGGTTGCGTGGCGGAGGGTATCATGTACTACTACTAGTCGTCTCGCTAATAGAGCGAGAGAAAAACTACTATCTACACTCCTGGAAATTGAAATAAGAACACCGTGAATTCATTGTCCCAGGAAGGGGAAACTTTATTGACACATTCCTGGGGTCAGATACATCACATGATCACACTGACAGAACCACAGGCACATAGACACAGGCAACAGAGCATGCACAATATCGGCACTAGTACAGTGTATATCCACCTTTCGCAGCAATGCAGGCTGCTATTCTCCCATGGAGACGATCGTAGAGATGCTGGATGTAGTCCTGTGGAACGGCTTGCCATGCCATTTCCACCTGGCGCCTCAGTTGGACCAGCGTTCGTGCTGGACGTGCAGACCGCGTGAGACGACGCTTCATCCAGTCCCAAACATGCTCAATGGGGGACAGATCCGGAGATCTTGCTGGCCAGGGTAGTTGACTTACACCTTCTAGAGCACGTTGGGTGGCACGGGATACATGCGGACGTGCATTGTCCTGTTGGAACAGCAAGTTCCCTTGCCGGTCTAGGAATGGTAGAACGATGGGTTCGATGACGGTTTGGATGTACCGTGCACTATTCAGTGTCCCCTCGACGATCACCAGTGGTGTACGGCCAGTGTAGGAGATCGCTCCCCACACCATGATGCCGGGTGTTGGCCCTGTGTGCCTCGGTCGTATGCAGTCCTGATTGTGGCGCTCACCTGCACGGCGTCAAACACGCATACGACCATCATTGGCACCAAGGCAGAAGCGACTCTCATCGCTGAAGACGACACGTCTCCATTCGTACCTCCATTCACGCCTGTCGCGACACCACTGGAGGCGGGCTGCACGATGTTGGGGCGTGAGCGGAAGACGGCCTAACGGTGTGCGGGACCGTAGCCCAGCTTCATGGAGACGGTTGCGAATGGTCCTCGCCGATACCCCAGGAGCAACAGTGTCCCTAATTTGCTGGGAAGTGGCGGTGCGGTCCCCTACGGCACTGCGTAGGATCCTACGGTCTTGGCGTGCATCCGTGCGTCGCTGCGGTCCGGTCCCAGGTCGACGGGCACGTGCACCTTCCGCCGACCACTGGCGACAACATCGATGCACTGTGGAGACCTCACGCCCCACGTGTTGAGCAATTCGGCGGTACGTCCACCCGGCCTCCCGCATGCCCACTATACGCCCTCGCTCCAAGTCCGTCAACTGCACATACGGTTCACGTCCACGCTGTCGCGGCATGCTACCAGTGTTGAAGACTGCGATGGAGCTCCGTATGCCTCGGCAAACTGGCTGACACTGACGGCGGCGGTGCACAAACGCTGCGCAGCTAGCGCCATTCGACGGCCAACACCGCGGTTCCTGGTGTGTCCGCTGTGCCGTGCGTGTGATCATTGCTTGTACAGCCCTCTCGCAGTGTCCGGAGCAAGTATGGTGGGTCTGACACACCAGTGTCAATGTGTTCTTTTTTCCATTTCCAGGAGTGTATATGCCTTCGTATGAGCTCTAATTCTTCGCATCTTGTCCTTGCGCGCAATTTATGTTGGCGGCAGTAGAATCGTGTGACAGTGAGCTTCAAATCCTGGTTCTCTAAATTTTCTCAATAGTGTTTCTCTGAAGGTACGTCACCTTCCCTCCAGGGATTCCCATTTGAATTTCCAGAGTATCTCTGTAACACTTACGTGTTGTTCGAACCTACAAGTAACAAATCTAACAACCCACCTCTTAATTGCTTCGATTTCTTAATTAAGTCCAAACTGGTATGGACCCAAACACTCGAGTAGTGCTCAAGGATAGGTCGCACCAGCGTCCTATATGCGGTCTCCTTTACAGGTGAACCACTCTTTTCTAAAATTCTCCCAATGAACCGAAGTCGACCATTTGCGTTCCCGACCAGTTCTCACATGCTAGTTCCATTTCACATTGCTTTGCAACATCACGGCCAGATATTTAAGCGACTTGACTGTGTCAAGTAGGACAATAGTAATACTGTATCCGAACATTACTGGTTTGTTCTTCCTTCTCATTTTGCATTAACTCACATTTTTACACATTTAGAGCTAGCTGCTATTTATCACACCAAGTAGAAAATTTGTCTAAGTCTTCTTTGTATCTTCCTACAGTCACTCGACTTCGACACCTTACCACACACCACAGCATTATCAGCAAACAACCGCAGCCCCTTTGACTGTTCAGAGATGTCACCAAACCCACCCAAAGATGTAAACAACCATGTCTATTAGACGGAGGGGTCCGACACTCAATCAGTTCCAGTCATTTCACCAGGAAGGAGGTACACAGCTCATGTTGTACGTACTTCAACCATGCCTAGAGGTCAATACCGCGGTTCGAGGCTGCTGCTTGCTATTCCATTACAGCGGCGGATTTGGTGCTTCTGTGTACGATGTAGTTTCGCCCTGCATGACGGTCTTCAGCACCGACTGAACTGTACTGGAACTGAAAACTACTGTCGGGCCCACTGCGTACGCGTATTTATTTCCTTCAGTTCACTGGAGGTGAACGACTTCACGGTCATTGCCTCTTCTGTCATGTTGAAAAGCTTCTCGAAGAATCTTCTTGACGTCAGTCATTGGCTCTTGGAATGTAGGCGAGGGCCTTTGATCACATGTGACAATTGAGAAACACGTGAGCCGGTCGGGCGATGCCCTGATGGCTAAATCGACAGTTTCCACTTGTGTGGGGTGGGTGATGGCTTCTCCTGAACGTGCTGACTTCACGGTCATTGCCTCTTCTGCTCTGCCCGCTGTTTGCCAGTGTGTAACTCTTCTAAACTGAACTAAGTTTTCATTTATTTTCTAATTTCTACTTCACTTCACATTGGTTTCACTAATTTATTTACCTATCTTAAGTACCACTCAACATTCCTCCACTCTTCGGAGAAATTCGCCCTCGAATTTACCACTCAACATTCCTCCACTCTTCACACAGCAAAAGCACTTACACAAGTAATGGAGACTCTCGACTTAGTCGATTACACACTCTTCACATTAAGTATATTTAAAATACTTTATCACTTTACTAAAGCACTGTACGCTCATGAATCACATAGTCCACACATAAATCGTTATAATAAGTGTAACCAGTCTTGATGACAATGAATAAACAAAAATAGATTTTTCACTTAGAAAATTACATAGCAAAATGGCTCTGAGCACTATGGGACTCAACTGCTGAGGTCATTAGTCCCCTAGAACTTAGAACTAGTTAAACCTAACTAACCTAAGGACATCACAAACATCCATGCCCGAGGCAGGGTTCGAACCTGCGACCGTAGCGGTCTTGCGGTTCCAGACTGCAGCGCCTTTAACCGCACGGCCACTTCGGCCGGCAATTACATAGCAACACCTGTTTAATCTACCCTATATTAATGCAAGAATATCTATTCTACAGTACTGTTTATTTTAGCATGACACTGCTTAATAAAGACTTAAGTACAATAAACAAAATTAATACACTAATGATCAAAAGTAACCACTGAAGTACACCAGTTATGAATGTGGTATCCAGTTAACAGGGATTTGATGAAGTGGTATATTATTATTTGGCTAATTTTTTCGTCTTAAATAAAAGAAAACTGTACAAAGCAGAAACACCAACACAAAGGTTCCAGATATACCCATTCCTAGCATTATAATTTTAGTTTTGTGTTCACTTTTTAACTTTAAATCATGTTGCATCATAACATTGGCATCAATTTTGCCTTGCTGTGAGTTTATGAACATACCTAATGACTTCAGAAGGGAACTGTCAAGGGAGTCATTGAGGTAGGACAGGTTTTGTGTAAGAAATGCTTACATGGCGTTTTCTGGCCAATAAAGTAGAGGGAAGGATGAATTAACATTAGTTGTACCAGTAACTGTTGTGGGTAAATGAAAATTCATGTTTCTATGTTCAACTTTTTTTTCTGAAAAAATAAACCATTATCATTTATTACTTATTTACATTTGTATATTATCCACAGTCTACTATGATTCAACTAGGACATTCGCACCCTTGGTCGAAGATTGTATGGTGCCATGTCTGTATGTTGTGCTGGCGTAGCTGCTCTTTCTCCTTTTCGGGCACTTCCTCCAACCTTCGGAAAAGCAGACACTACTGTTGAAGGAATTACATCTGGAGCGCCCTTAAAAGGTTTTAAACGACTTGCATGGACAATAGTAGTTCGGGTGGGCAGTTGCAGTTCAACGTTGGCTGGTGACATGATCTCAATAATTTGATAAGGACCTTTGTAGTTTGTTACTAATTTCTTCGTTTTTCCTTTCGCAATGTATGGGGTTGACAGCATCGACTGATTTTGTAATTTGGATATTTAGCTTGGGCATTACCTAATCTTTCCTGTCGTTCCAAAGCCTTTGTATTAGATTTTTGAACCTTTTCCCATACATCTTTCATCCTTCGACGGAAATCTTTTACAGTTTCTCCGACTTTTCCGTTTTTCTGCCTGATAACATCAAAAGGGGACGGCATTTTTCTCCCATAGACCACTTCATAAGGTGACATGCCAGTTGCTTCATGCGATTTGGCGTTGTAATCCGACATGATTATTGGTAAATACATATCCCAATTAGAATGTTGTTCGTTAATATAATAACTAAGCATCTTGCCAATTGTCCGATGAACTCTTCCTGTGCGTGCGTTGCACTGAGGGTGTAACGGAGTTGTGCGTAATTTGCGTATTTTTAGTAAGTGGCATAGCTGTTTCATTAATTCAGACATAAAATTAGATCCCTGATCTGTGATAATAGCTTCAGGTACGCCAAGTTTAAGTATCCAGTTGTTAACTAAAGCTTGGGCAACTGTATTTGCTTGCTGATCTGGGAGACTCACCATAGCTAGATAGCGTGAAAAGAACATACTTATTACCAGCAGGTGTTTTATGAAATGGTCCGTAGATATCTACTCCGCAGATTTGAAATGGGCATGAAGCCTCGGGGAGCCTCTGTAAGGGTATTTTTAAACGAGAAAGTTCAGCTCATTGTGAGCACGCAATGCAATTACGAACGTACTGCTCAACATCCTGCTTTCTGGTTTGCCACCAAAATTGCTCTGATACACGTCTTTCGGTTGTCCGCTGTCCACTGTGTCCTGCAAGGATATGATCATGGGCCATTATTTCTTGTCTAAGGTTTTGGGGAACAACAATTCGCGGTCCAAGTTTTGTTTTACGGCATAATACACCATCTTCAAAGCAAAATTGTTTTTGAGTTGTGTATTTTTTGCATTCTGTATCCTCATCTTGTGCCTTTCTCCAGTCCTCAGTATCTCGGCCTCTTGCTTCCAAAAGTGCTATTTTCCGACGTAGGCAATCTGCATTCGTATGTTTTTTGCCTGGTTTATGGATAACTTCGAAATCCATTTCGGAAAGACATAGGGCCCAACGGGTGAGATGACTAGATGGATCCTTTAACCCAAGCAACCATTTTAAAGCTGCATGGTCTGTAATGACCTTGAATTTCCTACCATACAAGTAGCATTTAAAGTATTTGATGCCATAAATAACACTTAACAATTCTTTCTCCATTGTGGAATATTTTCTTTCTGCCGTTGTTAGTTGTCTCGAAGAGTAGGCTATGGCGTGTTCTGCGCCATTTATATTTTGACTCAAAACAACTCCTACTGAATGACCACTTGCGTCACAGGATAAAATAAATTCTTTATTATAATCTGGGTAGGCTAATACTGGACTGTGTGTTAACTTATCTTTAAGGGTTTGAAATGCTGATTCACAGTCTTCAGACCAATGAAATTTTGTACACTTTTTCAATAATTGGGTTAAGGGTCGGGAAATTTCAGCAAAATTTTGAACATATTTTCGGTAATACGATGCGAGACCAATGAAACTTCGTACTTCCTTAACGCGCTGTGGTGTTGGGAAGTCCTTAACTGCCGAAATTAATCGAGGATCTGTTTTAATACCCTTTTCACTAATGACATGCCCTAGGTATGTAACCTCTGTCAATGCAAAACTACATTTTTCCATATTTAATGTTAATTTAGCTTTTCTGAGTCTCTGAAAAACGTTACACAGATGCACAGCATGGTCATTAATGTCTTTGGAGAATACAATAATATCGTCTAGATATACACAACATTGCTGAGTTTTGAGTCCTCGCAATACTCCATCGAGTAGTCTTTGAAAGGTTGCTGGTGCGTTTTTCAAACCGAAAGGCATTCTTTTAAATTGCCAGTGGCCTCCAGGGGTAGAAAATGCTGTTTTATGCCTATATTCAGGTGCAACTTCCAATTGATGATATCCGCTACGTAAATCGATTGTTGAAAAGTATTTACTGTTACCCAAACTGTCAATGATATCTGTAATGTTTGGAAGAGGATAAACATCTGAGATAGTTTGTTTGTTAAGGTGTCTGTAGTCACAACAAAATCTATATCGTTTGGTACCGTTGGGAGACTTCTTTGGAATAATTACAATATTTGAATTATAAGGTGAATCACAATATTCTATAATTACATCTTTTAGATGCTGTTCTAAAAATACATCCAGTACTGGCTGTAAGTGATGTGGAACTCTATAAGGCTCTCATAAATTGGGGGCCTATTTCCTGTTGGGATCCTATGCTGTGTGATATCTGTTGGACCTTCTACATTAAATAAATCTTGGAACTCAACTAAAACTGCTTCTATCGTGTCTCTATCATTTCATTTCAAATGCTCAATCTTCTGGCGTAATGCGGTTTTATAGGCGTCTGGTTTCTGACCATCAGTAATATCTGACCAAATGAAATCTTCTTCTTCAAAGGCACTGACTGTAGCTACTAATATTCTCTTATGTAACTCTTCGTCCTCCACTCCGAAATTGTCAATATGTACCGGTACTTTTCTTTCTCCCTCAACGTCTTGAACCTATGTAACACTTCTACGTACAAAACAATGTGATACATCTAATTCCTCATTTTCCTCTAATGGCTCTATTAGACACACTGTAGCTGTAGGTACCTCGGGGTCAACGGTCATCCAGAAAAGTTTTCCTGAGCCAAATGGTATCTTATCCCGCGAATCAACCTTCAAGGACGTTGCACGCAGTGTAGTTGATTTCGCCTTCCGGTTGGGGAAATCTTGGGGCAGCGGGCCCTTTGCAGCGGTGTCACCTAGCTGAAACACTATTCCGCTAAGTTCTACAGTTTGCTGTCTGAGGTCAATTTTAGCGTGATGTTTATTCAGGATATCCAGCCCTAGGATCGCGTCGTACCCGTCAGTTACCTTTGTTGCCACTTCTACATCTTCTTGAAATTGTACACTGTGAATATAGAAAATCAATGATGTACATCCTAATTACTTAACTGTACCTCCTCCAACCCTACTCAATCTATAGCTGGGAGGGTCATATGTCTTTTCTCCAATGTATTCATTACTCACTATTCATACGTTTGCGCCTGTATCAACCAGTATCCTTGCCTCTTTATCCTGTATGGTAGCAGATAACCAGCATTCCGTCTTCACATTCGCCTTAGTGGCATGAAATTTTATTGGGAACGCTTGGCGGCGGCTCCGACATTCCTGTTTGAGTTTAACTGATTTCTATTTCCAAAAACTTTCTTAGACCTGCATTCCTTGAATGTGTGACCTATTCTTTGACAATTAGTGCATTGAGGTTGTCTGCAGTTTTTTTGCTATATGTCCCTGTCGATCGCACCTAAAACGTCGTACTCCTGCTGAAAATACATTTCGCTTCTCCTTGTATTTGGTGGCAATGTCTATTTCTTCGAAAGCCGTCGCCACAGATACAGCTTCCGCAAAATTTTTAGGAAACTCTGCCCTGACACGACGGGACGTTTCAAGAGGTAACCCGCGTAAAAATTTATCCAGAGCTCTGTCTTCTGCCACATAGATGATATTGTGGGTAGAGTAAACCAAAGACTGCGGTTCATTGGCAGAACACTTAGAAGGTGCAACAAGTCTACCAATGAGACTGCTTACATTACGCTTGTCCGCCCTGTTCTGGAGCACTGCTGTGCGGAGGGGGATCCGCATCAGGTGGGACTGACGGATGACATCGAAAAAGTACAAAGAAGGGCAGCTAGTTTTGTATTATCGCGAAATAGGGGAGATAGTGTCACAGACATGATACGTGAATTGGAGTGGCAATCATTAAAACAAAGGCGTTTTTCGTTGCGACGGGACCTTCTCATGAAATTTCAACCACCAGTTTCTCCTCCGATTGCGAAAACATTCTGTTGGCACCCACCTACATAGGGAGAAATGATCATCGCTATAAAATAAGAGAAATCAGGGCTCGCACGGAAAAATTTAAGTGCTCGTTTTTCCCGCATGCCGTTCGAGAGTGGAACGGTAGAGAGACAGCATGAAGGTGGTTCATTGAACCCTCTGCCAGGCACTTTATTGTGAATAGCAGAGTAATCACGTAGATGTAGAAGGTCATGATGGTCTCCTTCTTCGACTGTAGGGGCCCTCTGCTCGTCGAGTTCCTCTATCGTGGAACCACAGTCAGCGTGCAACACTATGAAGACACTTTGCAGAAACTCACCATAAAGTCAAAACGCCCAGGAATGCTGTCGGACAGAATCATCCTGTTGGACGATAATGCGTGCGTCCACACTGCCAATTGGAGGAAGGCTACACTTCCGTGATTTGGCTGGAAAACACCGCAAAATCCTCTGTACAGCCCAGATCTTTCACTGTGCTATTTTCACATCTTTGGCTACCTGAAGAAACATATACATGCATGTCGGTTTCAGTGGTGCGAGGAAGTGCGAGGGTGGGTGCAGTTTTGGATCAATCAGTAGGCGACCACGTCCTACAAAACAGGAATTGATCGTCTCACCTCCCAGTGGGATAAACAAATTAATATGTATGGTGCTTACTTTTGAATTGAACTATCCCATGTCCCATTGTGGCGAGTGTTCAGTTTTCATTTGACTGCCGCTTATATAGACAACTGGCCATTAAAATTGCTATACCAAGAAGAAATGCAGATGACAAACGGGTATCCATTGGACAAATATATTATACCAGAATTGACATATGATTACTTTTCACACAATTTGAGTGCATAGATCCTGAGAAATCAGTACCCAGAAGAACCACCTCTGGCCGTAATAACGGCCTTGATACGCCTGGGCATTGAGTCAAACAGAGCTTTTATGGCGTGTACAGGTACAGCTGCCCATGCAGCTTCAACACGATACCACTGTTCATCAAGAGTAGTGACTGGCGTATTGTGACGAGCCAGTTGCTCTGCCACCATTGACCAGACATTTTCAATTGGTGATAGATCTGAAGAATGTGCTGGCTGGGGCAGCAGTCGAACATTTTCTGAAATGTAACGTACACTGTTCAAAGTGCCGTCAATGCGAACAAGAGGTGACCGAGATGTGTAACCATGTGTGTAGCCATACCATCACGCCGGGTTATACGCCAGTATGGCGATGACGAATATACGCTTCCAATATGCGTTCACCGCGATGTCGCCAAATACGTATGCGAGCATCATGATGCTGTAAACAGAGCCTGGATTCATCCGAAAAAATGACGTTTTGCCATTCGTGCACCCATGTTCGTCGTTGAGTACACCATCGCAGGCGCTCCTGTCTGTGATGCAGCGTCAAGGGTAACCGCAGCCATGGTCTCCGAGCTGATAGTCCATGCTGCTGCAAACGTCGTCGAACTGTTCGTGCAGATGGTTGTTGTCTTGCAAACGTCCCCATCTGTTGACTCAGGGATCGAGACGTGGCTGCACGATCCGTTACAGCCAAGCGGATAAGATAGCTGTCATTTCGACTGCTAGTGATACAAGGCCGTTGGGATCCAGCACGGCGTTCCGTATTACCCTCCTGAACCCACCGATTCCATATTCTGCTAACAGTCATTGGATCTCGACCAACGCGAGCAGCAGTGTCGCGATACGATAAACCGCAATCGCGATAGGCTACAATCCGACCTTTATCAAAGTCGGAAACGTGATGGTAGGCATTTCTCCTCCTCAAACAGGGCATCACAACAACGTTTCACCAGGCAACGCCGGTCATCTGCTGTTTGTGTAAGAGAAATCGGTTGGAAACTTTCCTCGTGTCAGCACGTTGTAGGTGTCGCCACCGGCGATAACCTTGTGTGAATGCTCTGAAAAGCTAATCATTTGCATATCACAGCATCTTCTTCCTGCAGCTCGTCATCTTCGTGGTGTAGCAATTTTAATGGCCAGTAGTGTAGATTATTTTTTTCGATTGATTGTTTCTATCACATCCCTCAATATTGACCATTGCACCGTGTCGCCTCTGAATTATGACATGGATTATCATCGTAATAAAATATTTCGTTGTTCTGCAGTGAACACGGTACTGAGAACATAAAATTCTTTTGAATTAATAACACACAGAAGACACAGAATAACTTTTCAAATTAGTTTAGAGCTTTTATTTTCCTTGTTGTGTAACGTTATTCCTAGCATGCCCTTGCACTTAAATAGATTTATTCTCCTATAGGAACATCTTGTAATTTCGCATATATAATAATGGCGGCCAAATTAACTAAAAAGTCTTATTGCTTTCAGTGAATTAGAACTGATTCCCTTGTTTCATTCCATCTTCGAAAATAGGGAGACAAAAAAAAAAAAAAAGAAACCGCACAGAGAATAACGTGAACCTTTGCTCTACCTTAACTTAGGTAGTAAAGTCTGTTTAATATTCAGATATCGACATGATTTATTGCTACGTCGGAGGAAGAAGAAACAGAAGTACCAAAAATACCAATCTTAAGGATTTGTTGACATTCTTGAGGTTTTTCTTTGTATTACGGAAAACAGCGCAGTTCGTGTTCGGTAACACGCTTTCTACAGTAAATATTTGTTAAAATTCTGATCCAGTAAGACGTAGTTCCATTTCCTTTCTCCCTCACAGAACAGCTGGAATTATGAAAATTCAGGTAAAACAATACTCCATATTAGCAACAACATAATAGCGACGTAACTCACTTTCTGTAAAATAGTGCAGTACTCTCGAAACACAAACTTGTGCGTTGGGCACACTGACCCGCGTGCCACTTAAGTCGATCGATGGTTCGGAACAGGACACGTGCGTATGAGTGATGCACAGCTGTCACTTAAGAAAAGCAAATACTTGAAAACATTGCGTTAACACTGCTGGGACACGGCAGTTGAATATTGAATTGCTTTTACCTTTATAGCTAAGATGACGAGTTCGAATTTTTTTTTCATAAATGGTGCTACTGCAAATATGTCTGTATGCACTCACCATTGGCCAAAACAGTGTTTACATGTTCATTAAACTGCTCTTTGTATTCCCGTTTTAAATGTCATTGTAATTCTCTTATCATACGCACTACGTGCGGGAAGATTATTGTCCTGTCAGTTAGCCCTCCTTTATGGGACGGACTTCTAGTTAATATTCATCCATTCTTGTACACGTGTTCGTTGTACGATGACCTGCAGAGCGTCTACGATTTCCATCTTTGCTGCGGCAGCAATTCTTTTAACAGTTTCGAATTGCAACTCCTCTCTGTACAATGGATTTTCCTATTCCACGGAGGAATTGAGGTATGTATTAATAACTAAATTAATTTCACCTTCAGTATGATTACACTATTACGGTCGATCTCGCTCGCTATCAATTTGGAGGCCATCGGCCTGTAAGTGACAAGAACTGTGATTTCTTTTGATGCGTGATCATTCAATGTCAGGCATCAAGATTATAATCCCAGAATTATACGTTTCAATATCGTTCATGCCTATGTAAGATAAATATTTTTACAGCATACTGCGCTCCTGCGCTGTCCAATACTTTCAGACTGTTGCTACATTCTTCACTTCTGCGACCTTTCCTTCATCAATTTTGAGCATTGTGCTGTTCTCCTTGTAGACACACTGAAAAATGTTCATCATATCTTGAAATGGAAGACGGTATATGAAAATCAAAAAGGCAAGTTAAGGCTCA
Source organism: Schistocerca nitens (assembly GCF_023898315.1). Taxonomy (NCBI): domain Eukaryota; kingdom Metazoa; phylum Arthropoda; class Insecta; order Orthoptera; family Acrididae; genus Schistocerca; species Schistocerca nitens. The sequence goes on along the minus strand of NC_064622.1, from coordinate 144,992,704 downwards.
AAATCTCGTAATGACAAACCTTTACAGTCTCCTAACAAGTTTACAAACAAAGAAATTCATATTTAACAAGTGCATAACGCAATGTTGTAAGACACAGTTGTGAATCAATGGATGAAATAAGCTGCAAGGTTTATTTATACCCACGTACATACCAATAAATATGTTTACATCGTCAGAGTAAATTGTAATGGAATACAATTTAAAATATTGAAATAATGGAATTATGTACTCACATCATCACGGTTGACATGTAAAGGAAATATTAAATTCAACATGTAAGTCCCAAATGGACTATAATAGAATTCTAACAAGATTCAGTGCATACAATCGAACACTTCGCATAGATCTCCACAAGCTGTAAACATAACATACTCTGACAGTGTAACACTAGCGGAATAGAAAGGGCTAAGTTTTTGGGACTGCAGATAGGATACCATTTTAATTTGAAAACCTTTATCCCAGGCGATGGGCAAGGGACACCAGCAACAAACATACGAACACGCTATCCAACCCCCCCGCCCACTGAAAAGAAATTGGTTCTTCACGAAGTGACTAGTACACTGCCTCGCCACACAGACAGACGTATCAATTCAGTATCAGCCCGAAGAAAGCTAAGACATGAAATTGATATTGACAGTAGCATGGATACGGTGAGGATCAGAGACGTGGAAGAAGACAAGGGTTTCTGGTCAGACGAGTTTAGAGTAATATCAACAGCAGCAGAAAATGATAGAACAGCAGTAGGATTTGTTATGAATATGAAGGTAGGGCAGAGAGTAAGTTGCTGTGAACAGTTCAGTGACAGGGCCATGCTCAACAGAATCGATAGGAGACCAGTGCCAAAAACAATAGTTCAGGTACACAGGTCGACGTCACGAGCAGAAGACGAGATAGAGAAAGGATATGAGGATACTACAAAAAGGTAGGAATTCTAAAAGATGGGACCTGGATAAACTGAAAGAACCAGAGGTTGTACAGAGTTTCAGAGAGAGCATTAGGGAACGACTGACAAGAACAGGGGAAATACACTCCTGGAAATTGAAATAAGAACACCGTGAATTCATTGTCCCAGGAAGGGGAAACTTTATTGACACATTCCTGGGGTCAGATACATCACATGATCACACTGACAGAACCACAGGCACATAGACACAGGCAACAGAGCATGCACAATGTCGGCACTAGTACAGTGTATATCCACCTTTCGCAGCAATGCAGGCTGCTATTCTCCCATGGAGACGATCGTAGAGATGCTGGATGTAGTCCTGTGGAACGGCTTGCCATGCCATTTCCACCTGGCGCCTCAGTTGGACCAGCGTTCGTGCTGGACGTGCAGACCGCGTGAGACGACGCTTCATCCAGTCCCAAACATGCTCAATGGGGGACAGATCCGGAGATCCTGCTGGCCAGGGTAGTTGACTTACACCTTCTAGAGCACGTTGGGTGGCACGGGATACATGCGGACGTGCATTGTCCTGTTGGAACAGCAAGTTCCCTTGCCGGTCTAGGAATGGTAGAACGATGGGTTCGATGACGGTTTGGATGTACCGTGCACTATTCAGTGTCCCCTCGACGATCACCAGTGGTGTACGGCCAGTGTAGGAGATCGCTCCCCACGCCATGATGCCGGGTGTTGGCCCTGTGTGCCTCGGTCGTATGCAGTCCTGATTGTGGCGCTCACCTGCACGGCGCCAAACACGCATACGACCATCATTGGCACCAAGGCAGAAGCGACTCTCATCGCTGAAGACGACACGTCTCCATTCGTCCCTCCATTCACGCCTGTCGCGACACCACTGGAGGCGGGCTGCACGATGTTGGGGCGTGAGCGGAAGATGGCCTAACGGTGTGCGGGACCGTAGCCCAGCTTCATGGAGACGGTTGCGAATGGTCCTCGCCGATACCCCAGGAGCAACAGTGTCCCTAATTTGCTGGGAAGTGGCGGTGCGGTCTCCTACGGCACTGCGTAGGATCCTACGGTCTTGGCGTGCATCCGTGCGTCGCTGCGGTCCGGTCCCAGGTCGACGGGCACGTGCATCTTCCGCCGACCACTGGCGACAACATCGATGTACTGTGGAGACCTCACGCCCCACGTGTTGAGCAATTCGGCGGTACGTCCACCCGGCCTCCCGCATGCCCACTATACGCCCTCGCTCAAAGTCCGTCAGCTGCACATACGGTTCACGTCCACGCTGTCGCGGCATGCTACCAGTGTTAAAGACAGCGATGGAGCTCCGTAGGCCACGGCAAACTGGCTGACACTGACGGCGGGGGTGCACAAATGCTGCGCAGCTAGCGCCATTCGACGGCCAACACCGCGGGTCCTGGTGTGTCCGCTGTGCCGTGCGTGTGATCATTGCTTGTACAGCCCTCTCGCAGTGTCCGGGGCAAGTATGGTGGGTCTGACACACCGGTGTCAATGTGTTCTTTTTTCCATTTCCAGGAGTGTAAATGTTGTAGAAGAAGAATGGGTAGCTTTGAGAGATGAAATAGTGAAGGCAGCAGAGGATCAAGTAGGTAAAAACACGAGGGATAGTAGAAATCCTTGGGTAACGGAAGAGATATTGAATTTAATTGCTGAAAGGAGAAAATATAACAATGTATTGAATGAAGCAGTTGAAAAGGAGTAAAAACGTATCAAATATGAGATCGTAAACGGCTAAGTATGGATGGCTAGAGGACAAATGTAAGGATGTAGAGGCATATATCACTAGGGGTAAGATAGATACTGTCTACAGATAAATGAAAGAGACATTTGGACAAAAGAGGACCACCTGTATGAATATCAAGGGCCCAGATGTAAACCCAGTTTTAAGCAAAGAAGGGAAAGCAGAAAGGTGGAAGGAGTATATAGAGGGTCTATACAAGGGCAGTATTATGGAAACTGAAGACGACGTAGATGAACATGAAATGGGAGATAAGATACTGCTTGAAGAATTTGTCAGAGCACTGAAAGACCTAACGGATCGTGCAGCCACGTTTCGATCCCTGAGTCAACAGATAGGGACGTTTGCAAGACAACAACCATCTGCACGAACAGTTCGACGACATTTGCAGCGGCATGGACTATCAGTTCGGAGACCATGGCTGCGGTTACCCTTGACGCTGCATCACAGACAGGATCGCCTGTGATGGTGTACTCAACGACGAAACTAAGTGCACGAATGGCAAAACGTCATTTTTTTCGGATGCATCATGATGGTCGCATCCGTGTTTGGCGATATCGCGGTGAATGCACATTGGAAGCGTGTTTTCGTAATCGCCATACAGGCGTATCACCCGGCGTGATGGTATGGGGTGCTATTGGTTACACGTGTCGGTCACTTCTTGTTCGCACTGACGGCACTTTGAACAGAGGACGTTACATTTCAGATGTGTTACGACCCGTGGCTCTACCCTTCATTCGATCCCTGCGAAACCCTACATTTCAGCAGGATAATGCACGACCGCATGTTGCAGGTCCTGTACGGGCCTTTCTGGATACAGAAAATGTTCGACTGCTGCCAGGGCCAGCACACTCTCCAGATCTCTCAAAAATTGAAAACATCTGGTCAATGGTGGCCGAGCAACTGGCTCGTCACAATACGCCAGTCACTACTTTTGATGAACTGTGGTATCGTGTTAAAGCTGCATGGGCAGCTGTACCTGTACACGCCATCCAAGCTCTGTTTCACTCAATACCCAGGCGTATCAAGGCCGTTATTACGGCCAGAGGTGGTTGTTCTGGGTACTGATTTCTCAGGATCTATGCACCAAAATTGCGTGAAAATGTAATCGCATGTCAGTTCTAGTATAATATATTTGTCCAATGAATACCCGTTTATCATCTGCATTTCTTCTTGGTGTAGCAATTTTAATGGCCAGTAGTGCAAATCAGGTGACGCTGAGGTAATTAGATTAGGAAATGAGACACTTAAAGTAGTAGATAAGTTCTGCTATTTGGGGAGCAAAATAACAGATTGCGGTCGAAGCAGAGAGAACGTAAAATGTCGACTGGCTACGGCATGGAAAGCGTTTCTGAAGAACAGAAATTTGTTAACATCGATTATAGATGAAAGTGTAATGGAGTATTTTCTGAAAGTATTTGTATGGATTGTAGCCGTGTATGGAAGTGAAACATGGACGATAAATAGTTTGGACAAGAAGAGAAAAGAAACTTTGAAAACGTGGTGCTACAGAAGAATGCTGAAAATTAGATGGATAGATCAAGGATCTAATGAGGAGGTAGTGAATAGAATTGGGGAGAAGAGCAATTTTTGTCATAACTTGAAGGGATCGGTTGGTAGGACACATTCTGACGCATCAAGGGATCAAAATTAAGTATTGGAGGGAAGAGTGGATGGTAAAAATCGTAGAGGGAGACCGAGAGATGAATACACCAGATTCAGAAGGATGTAGGCTGCAGTAGCTACTTGGATATGATGAGGCTTGCACAGCATAGAGTATCATGGAGAGCTGCATCAAACCAGTCTCTGGGCTGAAGACCATAACCGCATGAGGATACCAAACAGGTAATTGAGTGTGTAAGCTGTAAAGGGAGATGAAAATCCAATAATCATGAGGGGCTGGAACGCGGTTGTAGCCGAAGGAACGGAAGAATGAGAGAATATGTGCTTGGTAGCAGGAATGAGAGAGGAGTGAGACTAATTGAGTTCTGCATATGTATACCCCAACTGTATGCAAGTAGTGATATTCACATGAAAATAGGACATGGTTTTCTTAATGTTTGTGAATCGTGTAACAGACGTGAGAACTGGGTATCAGCCCACTATTCATCTAGTGGGACGTGGAAAACCGTCTAAAAAACCACGTCCAAACTGGCCAGCACAGCGACGCTTGTCGTTAATCCGCCAGCTGATTCGATCCTGGGGTGGCACATCTCCCCATCCCGGAAGCAGTGTTTAGCATACAGCTATCCAGGAAGGTCAAGACCTAGAACGAAGTGCTCAGGTTAAAAACTTATCGCATGTGCTCAGTTGTTTTTGGGTTTCAAAACACTCTGTATTATTACTAAAAGGTCATTATAAAAGTCATACTGCAACCATAAAGGTGGATGGTGAATACCCGGAGTTTTTCGATGTGAAGCCAGACATGGTTGTACGATTTCACCCCAGCTCTATAACACCAGTCCAGAATATATCATCAGGGGCGCACTGGATGGCTGAGACAGCGTAATTTCAATTGGTAGCAGGAAAATAAAAAATCTATGCTTTGATGATGATACTACTCTCATTACAAGAAGTGACGAAGAGCTTACTGATCTGTTCTCAAGTGTGAAGTCTATTAGTTTAAATTTAGGCCTAGATACAAACATGAAAAGGACCAAACTAATGGTTTTAAGTCGACCAGTTTAAGATCCAATCTAATTCGCAAGTTCCTTAAAGGACCTGTAGGTAATGAACGATCGTTTATATCTAGGCTCTCTGTTCAATGTCACATAAAAGTGTTATGAAGAATTGAAACGACGAATCGTCCTTGGCCGATTCCCAGTGGTTACACTTATTAAGATCTGTTATAACATAGCAATATCTAAAACACTGACGAATCACTTCATAGAATCATTGGTATTTTCTGTGTTCTTGTCTGGCTGTGAGACTTGAACTGTGAAAGCTAGTGACAACAGCCAACATCATGCCTTACAGATGTCATGCTGCCGGAAGATGTTACGCATACCGTAGACAGGGGAATCAATGCTTCCAATACAAAAGAGCTTAGTACTACAAGGTATTTATCTTCCAGTGTCAGCCAAAGATACTTCCATTTCCCAGAATGAGATTTTCACTTTTCAGCGGAGTGTGCGCTGATATGAAACCCCAGATCACGTAAGAACAGATTGCCCGATCGCTTGGTATAGCAGGCAACCCTTGTCAGGGAACGGCCACCAGGAGGCAACAGCGTCACACACTTACTTGTGGAATCAACCACTAGATGGCACTCCGTTCTGTGAAATATGTGGCAACATCGGCCGAACGCGTGCAGCTTTCCACTATTTGGCGTCTGTGAAGTACAGCTGTTTCTGACATACCGGTGGTAGTGGATTGAGTCGCCATGCCGAGGGCCTGCGAGTATATCAACTGTGGAACGAGTAGACGAACAAATCCTGAACTAAAAATGTTCAGATTTCCCGTCAAAGATAAAGAAAGGTTACGCAAGTGGATTTTAAATTCAGGTAAATCAATAAATTAGTTACGAGTAAGAATTAATAATGAGCCCTAAGCATTCGATCCTATCTAAATTTTGTCGATCTTATATTCTGATATTACGTGGCAGTCCTTCCTGTACAAGAATCATATCATATAATTTTTAAATGAAATCTTGGCTGCGATTTGGGCTTTTTTAAACTGTTTATTCACTTCATTATCGTAATTTTGGCTGTAGAGGCATTTTTGTGTGCAATGTGAAAACTGAAACCAATATAAGATATGGATAACAAAATGCAAAGCATAGTGTGGTAACATGTGGTAAACAATTTAAGAAGCATTACCTTACAAGACCTTTCCATTGGTACTTGAAAATGGCTCTAGAGCAACAGTGAAATAAATAAATAATAGCCGTCATCTAAATGCTAGGTCATCGGTCCCTCTAAATCCTGATATATACTAGAGCAAACGAAGTGAACGAGTGTAAAACCTCGTTTACACTGCTGCAAATGAGTATTCATAGATAATTCGCCAATGTTCACTGCCATTCGTTTATACGTGTGAACAAGCGTTTATACTGGAATGAAGAGAGGAGAATAGAAGAGAACGAGCATAGCATGCAAACTATAGACGCTGCCTATTTTAAATTTTTTATCTGTGCGCTAATAATCCTCACACAGCTTTCACTCGAGAACAACACTACCTGTAGTAACAGGTCTGCGCGAGTTTGGATATCCCCAGTAATAACTGTGTTGCAGATAAAAGCGTACGTCTGTTGCGAATATTTGCGGGTTATCTTTAAACTGTACAAAGTAAATTTTTAACATTATTATGGTTTGCCGTCTGTGGCTCTTCAAAGTTGACACCGCCAAAATATGCTCGAAAAACACGCTTTCACTTGTATGTTACCGCGTTTGCAGCCCCCTTTCAGCAACAAACCAAAACTCATCGTTTTGTGCCACTCTTATATCATTTACGATAATTTACATGCAAAGTAAAAGAATTTAAATTTGAAATGACTGTCACTGAAATACGAAAGCCTAAATTCGCATCATAACCGAGTGCGGACATCAGCAGACAAAAATTCAGGCCAGGCACAAGTTTCTTTTCAGAGCAGTGGTGGGTTAAACTGCTTTACAAAACGTTAGTATCTCAGAATGCGGATAAGCAACTTGGCAGATGCGGATAATGATCTTGTGGATGCGGTGCACATACGGACGGCGGCATTTTTCCTGTCCGCGAAGACTTCTAGTTACAGCTACTATGTAAATCTTTGACATTGGGATAATATTATTTTGCCCGCTGGTTTTGACAAAGCAAACAAAGTGGTGTCGGAAAATAAATATGTTGGTGGCTTCATTTGTTACATAGATGTGAAACGCTTGGAAGTAGTGCCAGTGCACTTAACACTGAATTGCAGCTCCAGCCTTCTTTAGATTTATACCAGAATTTTGCACATATGTCGGTTGACGCCTTTTGCTGGCTCCTCATTACACCTGACTAGGAAATTTACTAGCAGTAACATAAAGCAGTTCGCAAGAAGACGAGTACTCTCCGTTCTGGTAACGCCAAAGGGGAGACTAGGCAAACTTCTTTTGATGCTTTGCTCAGAAACCGACTGCCAGCTGAACACCAACGAACACTACCGAATGCGTACCGAAAAAGACTGAATGTTATTGTCTCGCAGTGTTGAATGGAACTGAACACTACAGAATCAGCATTTCATCACGCAAACTCTTGCGAACATTGATGTTATGCTTTCGCTACTTAATTGTTTCTCACTGTGAAAAGCTAAGCACTAAAGGGGAAACAACATTACAGGCAATGTTTGTTCTAATTACGAAGCAAGTAATGTCACGCAGAAGAGATTAGAAATCACGTGTTTTTTAACTTTTGCAGAAACTTCAGAGGCACTGTGGGCACCGAGTAAAGTTTACGAACCAAACACGACTGAATGTCGTTTGCTGAAATTCGTCTACACATATGAGAGTGCAGTTTTTCCTGTTTTAGTTCGCTCAGTGTTGACCAGGCTTAAATCCCAGAATTAATCATAATATTTAAAGACCAAAAAAGGTTGCACACAAAGATCTCGCTTAGCAAATACTTAATGAAAGATTCCTTTCTATCATGCTAATGTAGACTGAGCTACTAAATGTGTTAATGGTATATACATATATTTTTCTGATAGATAGTTATTGTTACAGGCAATGTCAAACTGATGGATATGGACCCAGAAAGACTGCACAATAGACTGCTGTGTGATGTCCATTTTGACGAAAAGTCATTCACGAACAGTACGAAACAACGGCTTATACACACAGCAGTTCCTGTAAAATTTACATCTGACACTGATTCTTCAGCAGTATGTGAGGCAACTAGTGATAAGAATAGTTTGTCATCACCTGAACTGAAAGTGAACATTCCAAGGAGAACGTACAGTGCAGCTAGTCACCTTCTGGTAGAAACAAATGCAACACCACAAAAGTGTGAACCATTTCCAGACCTGAAAGAAATCATAGAAATGCCTGCGAGACAAGTTAAAAGAAAACTCTGTATGCTACGTCCTGATGATGAGGATACTCCTAGAAAGCAAAAACTGAAACAGAAAAACTAAACTTCCTGCTTGTCAAAAGTTAAGAGTAGATAATTGCATTGTAGGAGCTCAAATAATATTGCCCATGTGTTAAGCAGTTTCTGCTTCCCATCTGATTACTCCAGGGCACTGGCTGCAATGCAGTGCAAGAGCGAAAAACGTCCGTGGTCTTCTATCGAGAAAAATCTCTCTCTGATGTTGTTTTACAAATCTCCTGCAGCATATAAATTTTTGCGAAAATTGGGTATCGTATTACGTGGACTGTCCACAATTAGACGATGGATTGGCGTCACAAAATTTCTACCAGGGTTTAACAAAAACCTTTTTAGTCAACTTAGCAAGAAACTTCAGGCACAAACTTATTTAGAAAAGGCATGTGTAGTATCTTTTGATGAGATGTCGATAATGCGTCATCTGGAATATGCAAAAGATCTCGATTTAGTAGAAGGTCTAGAAGATTTGGGTGATAGGGGAACGAAACCACTTCCTGCAAATTATGCACTTGTTTTTTATGATTATAGGCATCTACAGTAACTGGAAATTGCCTGTTTCATATTTTTTGTCTAATTCAGTAGTAAAACATGCGGATTTATTGGGACTCTTACAGGAACTAATTATTTTATTGCAAAATGCAAACCTAGAGCCAAAATTAGTCGTTTGTGATCAGGGAGCTAGTAATCGAAGTGTTGTGAAGCATTTACATGTTACGCCTGAAAAACCTTATTTTATTGTAAATGGACAGAAATTGTTTTATATTTATGATGTCCCACATTTATTCAAAAGCATACGGAACAATCTGCTTAGTGGCGACTTCATTTTCAACAACGCTGTTGTTTCATTCGAAGATGTCAGGAAAACATATGACATTGATAAGAAGAACAAAAAAAGCAGAATGTTGGTAAAACGCACTGACAGTCATTTGCAACCTGATTCATTCCAGAAAATGAATGTAAAAACGGGAGTCCAGGTCCTCAGCCACTGTGTTGCTGCAGCTATCAGAACTTGTGTAGCGACTAAAGAATTGCAGAGTGATACAGCAGAGAGCACAGCTACTTGTATAGAATTTATGAACAATTTGTTTGACTTTTGAACAGCAGGACAGCATTTTCCTCTAATCCACATAGGTGTGCATTATCAGAACAATGCCCAGTAGTAATGGAAACGTTACAGAATGCAAAGGATGTCTTAAGTACCATAAATAAAATTGAAAAAAAGACAGGTCAAATAACGACACCACCATGCATTACGGGTTTAATCCAGACTGTGAATGTTCTTGCTCAGTTTTTTCTTGAGGAACAAACTGTCGGCATTAAATTTTTACTGACCAGCAGATTGAATCAAGATGCTCTTGAGAATTTATTTTCTGTGTACCGTCAGAAAGGAGGCTACAACCGTAATCCAACAGTTAGAACACTAAGGTGCTTGTTCCGAAAAGCACTATTAACTCACTAATGAAGCCTTCTGACGCTTCAAATTTTGAGAATGACACTGACAAGATGCTGTTACTGAACAACTGTGTGTTGCGAAAAGAAGGTGATGAATCTCAGCTGTTGGATAACTCTCGAAACGTCGGAATTCCGAACACCCCTGGTTCCTCTACCGATGAAGAAGGGAGTACCATCGAAGCCGACGAGTATTTGTCTTCCTCGCAGCAAGACCTTTCCTCTGAACAGTGTTCAGTAGCATATTTTGCTGGCTACTAAGCACACATATGCATCGAAAGGTATGGTTGTTTGAGATGTAAGGGAGACACTTACATGTAGCAGTGAGCTTCAAGAGAAGAGGGAATTATTTATTCTCCATAAAAAATACGCAACTGGGAATTTGTGTCATTCTTCAGTGGGACTCGGCGCTCCAACTGTTGAGTTTAGCAACATTATTGAAATGTCTTTACAGACATATGAGTCCTGTTTTTTACACTTTATTTATAAGAGAAATATAAAGTTTAGGATTGTTAATTACATCAAATCAAAACTTGAACACTCTCACTGGTTGGACGATGAGGAATGTGGAGAACACAGACTTTTCATTTTGAATCATCTTGTGAAATGCAAATTGTATTACAGTTGCAGAACAATGTTCAAAGACAAGTGTAGTAGAACTGTCTCAAAACTGAAAATTATAAAAAATATGTAGTTTATTCATATTGTATTTAAGTACCAAATAAAGATTCTCCGTTAGGCTGCACAAATAAGTTTCGTTGCCTTTCCTTGATCACTCTACCACGTTTAACTAGAAAGAAGTAATGTGTTAAATCTCAGCAAAACAGTACTGCTTGTGTCAATAGTAGATGTGCTGACCGCAAAGTTAAGATGTTTACCATCACAGAATTTTTTTTATTCTTATTTAAAGTTTCACAATATTTATGTTTTTCGAAGAGGAAGCAAAATCTGTTTCTTAAACTTATTTAGTCTCAATGTGAAAAATATACTGTCATTATAACTCACTTAATCCCTATACATACTCTATGCAAAATTAATAATTATGTCGGTAATATCAGGACGCGAAACCCACTGCTCAATGCAATATTTGTCAGTAAATTAACGGATTATATTGCAAAGACGTTGAGAAGATTTTGTAAACTTTCTAGTGTTAACCTGCACGTGGAGATTTTTTTTACCACCATAATCAGTATCAGAAGAGCTATATAACAAAGAGGAAACAGACAGCATGGAAGGCGAGTGTAAAACCTATGTGACTGCAATACAGTCTGCATTTAAACAGTAACTCACGAGAAATATTTGTGTGTTACTTTTCATTTATTTCATTAGGCATATGATTGTGAGAAGTATCCCTACAGTAGAAATAAACTTGGTTCGTAGAATTACAGGAGCTAATCTACATTCTTCGATTGAAAACTGGGGAAAAACCATAGCCAATCATGGTCTACAGTCAGCTGTGTGACGAATGCATTTCGCGCGCAGCGCTCTAGCCGAACACAAATCAGCGTCATTCACGTCATCGAAGATACAGCGTTGCCAATTCCGCGACATGGACAGCTCAGTTATCATCGTAGCGTCGCTTGCGACATCTGTTGATCGACGCGAAAACTATTTTTACGGTTGCCTGTTCCGCCGTAAGGACGGTCAATCTGTTTCTTACGTGATCTGGGATGAAACTTCCTGGCAGATTAAAACTGTGTGCCGGACCGAGACTCGAACTCGGGACCAAGTGATGTACCATCTGAGCTACCCAAGCACGACTCACGACCCATCCTCACAGCTTCATCTCTGACAGTACCTCGTCTCCTACCTCCCAAACTTCACAGCTCTCCTGCGAACCTTGCAGAACCTCCGCTATATCCTTTCTTCCAGGAGTGCTAGTTCTGCAAGGTTCGCAGGAGAGCTTCTGTGAAGTTTGGGAGGTGAGAGACGAGGTAATGTCAGAGTTGAAGCTGTGAGGACGGGTCGTGAGTCGTGCTTGGGTAGCTCAGATGGTAGAGCACTTACCCATTAAAGGCAAAGATCCCGAGTTCAAGTCTCGGTCCGGCACACAGTTTTAATCAGCTATGAAGTTTCATACTTCCAGTTCTTTGGGCTCATTTTGAGACGAGAAGAGGACAATTTATAAAAGATCATCTTGCAAGGCAAAATCGAAGGCAGTAGAGGACAAAGAAGAACAGCATATAGATGGCTGGATCAAGCGAAGAAGATTACCAGCCCAACCCTTCACGTTATATTTTGAAGAGCTGAAAATCACTGTGGATAGAGACGTCTACTCGAAGATTCAGTTACATAAGAAACGAATAGAGAGGTTATGAGGCTCACCAATGAATAAACTGGCTAATGATGATCACACAGAGACGTAGTATTTCACACATAGTAGTCTATCCATACAAAAGATTCAACAGTGGGTTTAAAATTCAGGTTGAAAAGATAGCAATAATAAAAGTTTTTGATGACATTGCTGTTCTCATTAGATCATTGAAAGTAAAGAAGTTGCCGAACGTATGGAACGGAAAGAACAGTCTAATTAGAACAGAATCTAGACTGAGAGTAAACTGAAGAAAGACGAAAGTAATAAGGGCTAACAGAAATGACAATAGCGACATCAAAGTTGAGGACCACGAAGGAGACTAAATTAGGGACTTGTGCCACCTTAGAAGCAAAGTAACCCATGACGGATGGAGCAAGGAGGACATAAAAAGAATATCAGCACAGGCAAAGAGGGTATTCCTGGCCAAGAGAAGTCTGCTACTCGTAGTATCAAGCATAGGCCGTTCGAGGGGGGAATTTCTGAGAACATACGTTTGGAGCACAGCGTTGTATGTGTAATGGAGTCAGTAGTGCAGGTACCTCTACCAGCAAGGAAGGTCGCTTCCACCCCAGAATGTTGTGTACGAGAACTGTGGGTTGCGTTCCACCCATACCATACCATGGCGAGGGCGGAGTCAGGAGAGCTCATTTAGTATGGACATCAGACACTCAGCTCGACTTGTATACGAGAAGTTGACGATGGCGACTCTGTTGTGTGGGCAGTCATCCAGGAAGTGGTTACTATGTATGCATAACTCCCGGTGGCGTGCTTGGGTCTGTGGCAGTGACTTGTTAACAGTGAACTGTTAACAGATCTCAAGAATGAATTTCATCCACACATTATAACCTCCGAATCAATATTATCATCTGCCAGTCATCAGTCTTAGAGTGTCATATTCCCAGGAAGAATACAAAGAATTTTTTTTAAAAAAACCAATCTCTCCATCGTCTGTACCCCATTCACCTCAAATATCCCCATTACTGCGGTGCAGGACACGAGATGTAATAAGTGCACCTAATAAAACTCTACAATTTTTAATACAGTATTACTCTCTCTCTGCGTTGGCGTAACTGTAAGTCGTAACGTGTTAGGCATCATATGTGTAGACTGCATAGGAACAGTTTGCCCAACATGCTGTGCCATCCTTCCCTTCTCAGCTCCTGCCCCCTTTTCTGGGACCAATGCTGGTAATTGTGTGAAGATTCTGGCGTATCTTGAAAGGATTGAATCACCCAACATGGACGACTGTTGTCAGGGTAGGAAACTGCAGTTTAGCGTTCACTAGCGAGATCATTTTGATTACTTGGTATGGACTGTGATAAAGAATAAACAATTATTTCATCTTTCCCTTTGGCATGTAAAGACTTGGTAACGTCATCCACTGCCCTACCAGATATTTAATAACTTAGCATTCCATTGTTCCACCTGTTCCTGTTGTTGCTTTTTGCACTTGACTGCGTACCTTTCAAAAACTTCTCACGGAATTCTGTACTGATTCGTCACTCATTCTTTCCTACCTTAGACTTCACTTCATCAAATGGTGATGGCATGTTTCAGCCATTCACTTCGTTATAAGGCGATAGACCTATACTCTCGAGAACCTTAGAATTGAAGACATGCTTGGAAAAACGAGCTAACCCTCAAATGTAAAAGCTTAGAGATAAGTGCTGACATCTGTTGGTGGGTACGGGAACTATCAAAATTGACGTTGTTCTCACCCCTAAGTGATATTTCGGGGTGAAACCAATGTCAATTTTGATATTTCCCGTACCCACCAACAGATGGCAACGCTTAGCTCTAAGCTTTTACGTTTGAGGGTTAGCCCATTTTTTTCGCGCATTTCTGTAATTGCATGCTGTTAGAATGTAGGTCGACAGTGTATCACAATCATTATGATGACCGTTGATAGGCATAACATCTTCCCTGTTGCCTGATGAACCCATTCTTTTCTCCCATTTTCCAGCAGGTGTGACTTGCTTGTTCTCAACTCACAAATACGTAATAAATGACAAATCTGCTTCGTTAATTCTGATATTCAGTTGGCGCCCTGGTCCATAATCAATGTCCCTGGAATACCGAACATCAACATCCAGTTATTTACCATGCCCTGAGCTACTGTGTCAGCCACCTGATTTGAAATCGCCATCATTTCTATGTAGAGTGAAAAGTGATCTATTGTTGTTAATAATGGGCAGATTTTTACAAGCTATGACATCACTAGATGGTGGACTATGACGTCAGTGTATGGCAGTTACTGTCTCCAGCGGTTTTTCAGCAAAAGTGCAACGATACTGTAACGGATTTCTTTTCCTATGTGTGCACAATATGTTACATTAATATACGTTCAGGGTCAACTGCCAGAACCTATACCATTCATCAATTCTCTGGTGGTTATTCTGCAAATTGTTACTATCTTCTGGCGTTGCTACTTTGTTATAGACAACTGCATCATCTGTGAACAGCCTTAGAGAGCATCCGACGCTTTCTACTAGACCATTTACATACCGGGTGATCAAAAAGTCAGTATAAATTTCAAAACTTAATAAACCACAGAATAATGTAGATAGAGAGGTAAAAGTCGACACACATGCTTGGAGTGACATGGGGTTTTATTAGAACCGAAAAAAAAGTTCACAAAATGTCCGACAGATGGCGTTGAACAGCAAAACTGCTACCGCGACGGGTGAGAGGTACGCCGATATGTTACAGAATCGCATCATCCTCAGCCTGGCTGATAAATACCTGCTGGAGCGTACGATGTTTATGCAGGATGGCGCGTGAAAGATCTCTTGCGCGCGTCGTTTGGTGATGATCGTGTGCTCAGCCGCCACTTTCGTCGTGCTTGGCCTCCCAGGTCCCCAGATCTCAGTCCGTCTGATTATTGGCTTTGGGGTTACCTGAAGTTGCAAGTGTATCGTGATCGACCGACATCTCTAGGGATGCTGAAAGACAACATCCGATGCCAATGCCTCACCATAACTCCGGACATGCTTTACAGTGTTGTTCACAACATTATTCCTCGACTACAGCTATTGTTGAGGAATGATGGTGGACATATTGAGTATTTCCTGTAAAGAACATCATCTCTGCTTTGTCTTACTTTGTTATGCTAATTATTGCTATTCTGATCAGATGAAGCGCCATCTGTCGGACATTTTTTGAACTTTTGTGTTTTTTTTGTGTTCTAATAAAATCCCATGTCATTCCAAGCATGTGTGTCAATTTGTACCTCTCTATCTACATTATTCCGTGATATTCCTGTATATTGTAAACGGTAACGGTTACATGACACTTCCTTGGGGTACACCGGAAATTACCTTTATATCTCTCGATTTTGTTCCGTTACGAGCGACGTGTTCAATTCTGCTGATGAAATCTTCTCGGGCTTCCATCCGGGTAGCTGCTTCGAAAATCCGCGACGTTTTAGTGTCATTCTCATCATCTTCTGGTAGTAGATCAGTGTACACCAGGAAAGCCCACATTCACATACGTGTAGAATTCTGTCTGCAAGGAAGCCTTGAATCCAGTCGAAAATCTTTCCGATAGTCGATAAGCCCTTTTTTTTTTCACCAAACGACAGTGCGAAACGGTGTCAAATGCCTTCCTGAAGTCAAGGAATATTGCGTAAACCTGAGCGCCATTGTCTATGTATCCATGGATGAAAAGAGCGAACAGAGTTTCGCAGGATCTCTTTTTGCGGAATCCATCTTGATTTCTACAGAGGAGATTTCTGTCAAATGCCTTTGTGAAGTCAAGGAATACTGCATCAACCTGAGCTGGTTGGGTTGAGTTGTTTGTGGGAAGAGACCAAACAGCGAGGTCATCGGTCTCCCAGATTAGGGAAGGACGGGGAAGGAAGTCGGCCGTGCCCTTTCAAAGGAACCATCCCGGCATTTGCCTGGAGCGATTTAGGGAAATCACGGAAAACCTAAATCAGGATAGCTGGACGCGGGATTGAACCGTCGTCCTCCCGAATGCGAGCCCAGTGTGCTAACTAGAGCGCCACCTCGCTCGGTCCAACCTGAGCGCCATTGTCTATAGCGCTGTGCACTCATGGAGGAAAAGAGCGAACAGAGTTTCGCAGGATCTCTGTTTGCGGAATACATGTTGATTTTTACAGAGGAGATTTCCCTTCTCCAAGAACGCTACAATTCTTGAGCATAAAACATGTTCCATAATTCTACAACAGATTGACGTCAACACCATAGGTCTATAATTGTGTGCGTGTCTTACGGCTCTTCCTAAAAGCAGGAACGGCCTGCGCTTTCTTCCAGTCGTTAGGTACCCTTCGTTGCTCATGCGATGTACGATAAATTACTGCTAGAATGGAAACAAGTTCTTTCGCATAATCTATGCAGAATCTTACAAGGAATGTCTCATCTGGTCCTTGCACCTTCCCACTAGCAAACGATTGGGATCAGTTATCTCAATATCTGCTGTTTTTACTTTCGCCCGACGATTGAAAGGAGGGACCGTGTTACGGTCTTCCGTGGTGAAACGATTTTGGAAGACCGAATTCAGTATTTCGGCCTTCTCTCTCTGATCTTTCGTTTTGGTGCCAGTATGGTCAGTGAGTCAATTAATAGATGATTTTGACGCACTTATTGATTTTACATACGACCAAAACCTCTTAGGATTATTACTCAAATCTGCTAACAAAGTTTTGCTTTCAAAGTCATTGAACACTTCTCATTGTTCTCTTTACGCTCATTTTTCTTCGTGCAGCTTTTGCTTGTCAGCTAGGTTTCTACTTCTAATGAATCTGAGGTGAAGTTCTCTTTGTCTACTTAGCAGTTTTCTAACATGATTAGAGGTAAAGGTGGATAAATGGGCCCCCACTTTGTTTCTTTTGTATAACACCTTTTATTTTTAGTATAATCACCTGAAATTAACGTAAAGCTTTTCTCTAGTATTTCCTGCAAATAGTTACGACATGTTTTGGCTCAACTTTTTAATAGTTAAAACAAAATTTTATTTTTCCTGATAGTCTGCATTTTGTTGCGTCAAGACTTTGTGCTGGTAATATGGGCCCCAAGGTAGTTTGAAATAAAAAGAAACAAAAATTTGAAAAAATAATTTTATTTAATTTTTGTGTATAATGAAAGAAAGATTCACTCTGAACATTGTTAATTAGTCTACTGGTGGGATGATTTTCACAGCCTACGCCTAGTCTATTCACAATAGTCACACACATAAGCATCTTTTTACACGTTAGAAGTGATCCTCTTTCAGCTGCAGATAATGCACCAACTTGCCTTTTTCCCCTCAGGCCGATGACACGAGAAATTTTTCTTTGAACGACACTAATACCTGACTCGTCTGCCGGCTGGAGTGGTCGAGCGGTTCTAGGCGCTACAGTCTGAAACCGCGCGACCGCTACGGTCGCAGGTTCGAATCTTGCCTCGGGCATGGATGTGTGTGATGTCCTTAGGTTAGTTAGGTTTAAGCAGTTCTAAGTTCTAGGGGACTGGTGACCTCAGCAGTTAAGTCCCATAGTGCTCAGAGCCATTTTTTGATTCGTCTACATTAAAAACTCTGTCTGCAGTTACTGAACGCAGCTTCAAGTAAACTGAAGAAATTGTCGACAGCTTGTTTATTAAACTCATTAGCACGTGAAATCGAAGTTGCGGATGGCTTCAAAATAGACAGAATATTTTTGTGCCGTGACATAAAATGGTCAAACCAAGTTCGTCCAGAAACTTCGCCCTTTACAAATGGATGAGGAATTTTATTTCTTGTGCAAAGCTGGTAGGCCTGACGTCATTTCTGGTAAGGCTGTAGAATTTGGATTACATAATGAGAGGATATTTAATCAGTTCGTCCTAAAGTCCCTGTGGTAAAACCGGTGGACGGCCCAGTTTAATATAAACTATTTCTTCGACCGGTTTATCGATTCGTGAAAGCCTTTGGAGCGTAGAACGAGGGACAGAGTACACTTTAACCGCTTTTTTCAACCCCATTTTTTCTCTTTAATAGCTACAATAGCATTTGACATATTTGCTTTGTCCCACGATTGCCGTTTCGATTTTTTGGTGGTACAAGATGTCTTCGAGACATCTGAAACATAAAGAGTAGCAATATTTCTAAACGGGCCCATAAAATCTGATTGATTTTACGGGGCCCATAATACCAGCAGCAAAAGGGGCCCATATATCCACCCTCGACATCTTGGGAAAAACGATTTTGCCTACGGTTAGTTTGGTTCGCAACCGACGTTAATTAATGCAAAACGGCATCCCAATAACAAGCCAAATACGTACCTTACCTTAGTTTTAGTAATAACATGTTAGAAATTTGAGTTTTATTCAAATAAACACTAACCTTTCAAACTTTTGATGACAGCGAAAAAATTCACAGCACAACTACTCACAAACCATGACAGCTACTACGTCTGCACACTCTACAGTGAAGTTTGGCAACTAGTTCTAGTAGCTCATGTGCTCTCCGCTGGAATTCATGGCCTGTACTTCCAAATATGTAGGGGGCCCATAATACCAGCAGGGGCCCATTTTTCCACCTTTGCCTCTATTATAACATGGTTGGGCTTCCCCATCCTTTAATACCTTAAAAAAATGGTTCAAATGGCTCTGAGCCCTATGGGACTTAACATCTGAGGTCATCAGTCCCCTAGGACTTAGAACAACTTAAACCGAACTAACCTAAGGACACCATACACATCCATGCCCGAGGCAGGATTCGAACCTGCGACCGGAGCGGCCCCGCGGTTCCAGACTGAAGCGCCTAGAACCGCTCGGCCACACTGCCCGGCCTTAAGACCTTACTCGGAACATATTTGTCTAGGGCATATTGTACGATTTCTTTGAATTTTTTTCATTTGTTTTCCACATCTTCGTCCTCATCACAGAATATTTGATGCTGACTTCCAGATACTCTGAAATTTGTATCCTGTCACTCTTACTAAGCAAAAATATCTTTCTACCTTTCTCAACATTCTTTGTCAGACCCACTATTGTCGATGCTATCACAGTCATATGATCACTGATACCTTCCTCTACGTTAATTACGTTAACTGATCTGGCAAGTTGAAGTCACCCCTATTACAACAGCATCATCAGGAAAATTACTAACGACATTCTGAAAGTTCGTTCTGAAGCTCTTTACAACTAGAGCTCCTGACCGAGGCGGTCTATAAAAAGCATCCGGTTACTATTTTGACCGATCTTTGATACTTAACTTCACACAGATTAATTCACAATCGGAATCCGTGATAACCTCGATAGGTTTTGTCGGATTCTTTATTCTAATAAATACGCCGCCACCATTGGCGACTAAACTACTCTTACGATAAATATTACAATCTCAGTTTAGGATTTCGCCGTCATTAACGTCCGGTTTCAACCAACTTTCTGTTCCTAATACTAACTGTGCTTTTCAACCTTCACTAAGCGATACTAAATCTGGGACCTTTCCTCGGATGCTTCTGCTGTTAACTAAAATCATATTAACCTTTTCTACCTCTGATCTGCGACGACGAACGCTCTCTGAGGACATTGTGGCTAATTTATCAGGCACTTAGTCTGTGATCCCAAGCGAGAGTTTCTCTAACCTAAAAAAACCCGCATGTGTACACCACATGTACTCCGATATCCTGTTAGCCGCTTCTTGCGTGGAGTGCACACCTGACCTACACTCCTGGAAATTGAAATAAGAACACCGTGAATTCATCGTCCCAGGAAGGGGAAACTTTATTGACACATTCCTGGGGTCAGATACATCACATGATCACACTGACAGAACCACAGGCACATAGACACAGGCAACAGAGCATGCACAATGTCGGCACTAGTACAGTGTATATCCACCTTTCGCAGCAATGCAGGCTGCTATTCTCCCATGGAGACGATCGTAGAGATGCTGGATGTAGTCCTGTGGAACGGCTTGCCATGCCATTTCCACCTGGCGCCTCAGTTGGACCAGCGTTCGTGCTGGACGTGTAGACCGCGTGAGACGACGCTTCATCCAGTCCCAAACATGCTCAATGGGGGACAGATCCGGAGATCTTGCTGGCCAGGGTAGTTGACTTACACCTTCTAGAGCACGTTGGGTGGCACGGGATACATGCGGACGTGCATTGTCCTGTTGGAACAGCGAGTTCCCTTGCCGGTCTAGGAATGGTAGAACGATGGGTTCGATGACGGTTTGGATGTACCGTGCACTATTCAGTGTCCCCTCGACGATCACCAGTGGTGTACGGCCAGTGTAGGAGATCGCTCCCCACACCATGATGCCGGGTGTTGGCCCTGTGTGCCTCGGTCGTATGCAGTTCTGATTGTGGCGCTCACCTGCACGGCGCCAAACACGCATACGACCATCATTGGCACCAAGGCAGAAGCGACTCTCATCGCTGAAGACGACACGTCTCCATTCGTCCCTCCATTCACGCCTGTCGCGACACCAATGGAGGCGGGCTGCACGATGTTGGGGCGTGAGCGGAAGACGGCCTAACGGTGTGCGGGACCGTAGCCCAGCTTCATGGAGACGGTTGCGAATGGTCCTCGCCGATACCCCAGGAGCAACAGTGTCCCTAATTTGCTGGGAAGTGGCGGTGCGGTCCCCTACGGCACTGCGTAGGATCCTACGGTCTTGGCGTGCATCCGTGCGTCGCTGCGGTCCGGTCCCAGGTCGACGGGCACGTGCACCTTCCGCCGACCACTGGCGACAACATCTATGTACTGTGGAGACCTCACGCCCCACGTGTTGAGCAATTCGGCGGTACGTCCACCCGGCCTCCCGCATGCCCACTATACGCCCTCGCTCAAAGTCCGTCAACTGCACATACGGTTCACGTCCACGCTGTCGCGGCATGCTACCAGTGTTAAAGACTGCGATGGAGCTCCGTATGCCACGGCAAACTGGCTGACACTGACGGCGGCGGTGCACAAATGCTGCGCAGCTAGCGCCATTCGACGGCCAACACCGCGGTTCCTGGTGTGTCCGCTGTGCCGTGCGTGTGATCATTGCTTGTACAGCCCTCTCGCAGTGTCCGGAGCAAGTATGGTGGGTCTGACACACCGGTGTCAATGTGTTCTTTTTTCCATTTCCAGGAGTGTATTAAGGGGAACCCTGCCGTTCTGTACCCGGTAGCGGAGGTAGAGAAATTTGCATCCGATTCCGTCGCAGAGTCGTCTGAGCCTCCGGTTTAGACCTTCCACTCTGCTCCAAACCAGAGGACCGCGATCAACCCTGGGAACGATGATGCAAACAGACAGCTTAGCCTGCACCCCGATATCTGCCTTCACCAAATCAGCCATCCGCCAAAAGGGGCCGAGGATGCCCTCAGAACCCAAGCGCCGGGAAACATTCTTGCCGACGTGTACCATTATATGCAGCCGGTTGCACCCAGTGCGCGTGACAGCTGCCGGCAGGACCTCTTCCACATCACGGATGAGACCCCCCGGCAGACATACCGAGTGTACGCTGGCGTTCTTTCCCGCCTTGCCTACTATTTCCCAGGGGGCCTCCATCACGCGAATAGCATTGGAGCCTCTAATGACAAGCATACCTCCCCCCCCCCCCCCCCATGAACCATGGACCTTGCCGTTGGTGGGGAGGCTTGCGTGCCTCAACGATACAGATAGCCATACCGCAGGTGCAACCACAATGGAGGCGTATCTGTTGAGAGGCCAGACAAACGTGTGGTTCCTGAAGAGGGGCAACAGCCTTTTCAGTAGTTGCAGGGGCAACAGTCTTGACGATTGACTGATCTGGCCTTGTAACACTAACCAAAACGGCCTTGCTGTTGTGGTACTGTGAACGGCTGAAAGCAATGGGAAACTACAGCCGTAGTTTTTCCCGAGTGCATGCAGCTTTACTGTATGGTTAAATGACGATGGCGTCCTCTTGGGTAAAATATTCCGGAGGTAAAATAGTCCCCCATTCGGATCTCCGGGCGGGGACTACTCAGGACGACGTCGTTATCAGGAGAAAGATAACTGGCATTCTACGGATCTGAGCGTGGAATGTCAGATCCCTTACTCGGGCAGGTAGGTTAGAAAATTTAAAACGAGAAATGGATAGGTTAAAGTTAGATATAGTGGGAAATAGTGAAGTTCGGTGGCAGGAGGAACAAGACTTCTGGTCAGGTGAATACAGGGTTATAAATACAAAATCAAATAGGGGTAATGCAGGAGTAGGTTTAATAATGAATAAAAAAATAGGAGTGCGGGTAAGCTACTACAAACAGCATAGATGGTTCAAATGGCTCTGAGCACTATGGGACTTAACATCTGTGGTCATCAGTCCCCTAGAACTTAGAACTACTTAAACCTAACTAACCTAAGGACATCACACACATCCATGCCCGCGGCAGGATTCGAACCTGCGACCGTAGCAGTCGCGCGGTCCGGACTAAGCGCCTAGAACCGCTAGACCACCGCGGCCGGCACAAACAGCATAGTGAACGTATTATAGTGGCCAAGATAGACACGTAGCCCACGCCTACTACAGTAGTACAAGTTTATATGCCAACTAGCTCTGCAGATGATGAAGAAATTGATGAAATGTATGATGAGATAAAAGAAATTATTCAGGTAGTGAAGGGAGACGAAAATTTAATAGTCATGGGTGACTGGAATTCGACAGTAGGAAAAGGGAGAGAAGGAAACATAGTAGGTGAATATGGATTGGGACTAAGAAATGAAAGAGGAAGCCGTCTGGTAGAACTTTGCACAGAGCATAACTTAATCATAGCTAACACTTGGTTCAAGAATCATAAAAGAAGGTTGTATACATGTAAGAATCCTGGAGATACTAAAAGGTATCAGATAGATAATATAATGGTGAGACAGAGATTTAGGAACCAGGTTTTAAATTGTAGGACATTTCCAGGGGCAGATGTGGACTCTGACCACAATCTATTGATTATGAACTGTAGGTTAAAACTGAAGAAATTGCAAAAAGGTGGGAATTTAAAGAGATGGGACCTGGATAAACTGACTAAACCAGAGGTTGTACAGAGTTTCAGGGACAGCATAAGGGAACAATTGACAGGAATGGGGGAAAGAAATACAGCAGAAGACGAATGGGTAGCTCTGAGGGTAGCTTTGTACAGAAACCAGATGGCAGTTATAAGAGTCGAGGGGCACGAAAGGGAAGCAGTGGTTGGGAAGGGAGTGAGACAGGGTTGTAGCCTCTCCCCGATGTTATTCAATCTGTATATTGAGCAAGCAGTAAAGAAAACAAAAGAAAATTTCGGAGTAAACCCATGGAGAAAAAATAAAACTTTTGAGGTTCGCCGATGACATTGTAATTCTGTCAGAAACAGCAAAGGACTTGAAAGAGCAGTTGAACGGAATGGACAGTGTCTTGAAAGGAGGATATAAGATGAACATCAGCAAAAGTAAAACGAGGATAATGGAATGTTGTCAAATTAAGTCGGGTGATGCTGAGGGAATTAGATTAGGAAACGAGACACTTGAAGTAGTAAAGGAGTTTTGCTATTTGGGGAGCAAAGTAACTGATGATGGTTGAAGTGGAGAGGATATAAAATGTAGACTGGCAATGGCAAGGAAAGCGTTTCTGAAGAAGAAAAGTTTGTTAACATCGAGTATAGATTTAAATGTCAGGAAGTCGTTTCTGAAAGTATTTGCATGAAGTGTAGCCATCTATGGAAGTGAAACATGGACGATAAATAGTTTGGACAAGAAGAGAATAGAAGATTTCGAAATGTGGTGCTACAGAAGAATGCTGAAGATTAGATGGGTAGGTCACATAACTAATGAGGAGGAATTGAATAGAATTGGGAAGAAGAGGAGTTTGTGGCACGACTTGACTAGAAGAAGGTATCGGTTGGAAAGACATGTACTGAGGCATCAAGGGATCAAAAATTTAGCATTGGAGGGCAGCGTGGAGGGTAAAAATCGTACAGGGAGACCAAGAGATGAAAACACTAAGCAGATTCAGAAGGATGTAGGTTGCAGTAGGTACTGGGAGATGAAGGAGCTTGCACAGGATAGATTAGCATGCAGAGCTGTATCAAACCAGTCTCAGGACTGAAGACCACAACAACAACAACCCACCGGCTGCACTTGTCCGGACTGGGCAGGAAAATCGGCCGCTGGCCCAACAGGAGAGGGATCTCGTGCTGTCTCAGAGCTATCATCAACACTGAGTAGCACCTCGTACCTGTTGCTAAGGCGTAGACAGACAGCCGAGCGACCTGCTCCCTCTTAGATGCAGTGACATCCGGGTCACCACGGAATTCCAAAGGCACCAAAGGTGTCGCAGGTCTCGTCCCCAGCAGCCCGATGCCGCCGCAACTTTAAATATTAGCCAGGAGCATGTCGACGGTAGCCAACGCTGCTTCCAGCTGTTTAGAGACAGCAGCTAATTCTCCTAGTGTCCGCTTACAACAAGCACAGTTAATAGCCATATCGTAGTGTGTAAAAAAAGATCTCAAATGGCGCTGTTCAGTTTGGAATGTCCGCAAAATATAAAGAAAAGAATAAAGAAACACTAAAAACTACTCTGCAGATATCTCACTATGCCCTAGACGACAGTTCGAAGTTGCAAACCTCTTTTCCATCGCCTGTGACGATGTTCATCAAAAAATTGTCATGACCAGCCTTGTAATGTGCACAGATGGTCCATCGTTAATCTTTATGGTCTTCCATTTGGTGGCAAGGAACCCAATGGGCACACGCTTTTGAGAAATCCCAACTGGTGGATGAGTGAGCCAGCAGGGAGATGATTGTGATCACCTCAGATGAGAGTGTCCACACATTCCAACATTGCAGAAGTCACAGCTGTGTGCGTCCAGCTAGCACATGGGAGATCGGACGGGTTTGCGCGACCTTGTTGCGATGATGACAGATACCTCATCCGATGACTCACCATGCTTCAGCGCACGACCAGGTCTCTGCAGATATTCTGGAAGTGCCTATGAATATACGTTATGCTCTGGTTTTCCGCCAAAAGAAACTCAATGACAGCTTTCTGTTTGGGACACACCTCCGTTACAGACGCCACTTTTAAGGTAGTGTGGAGTGCCGCCACGAATCAGAACTTCATGAAATTATAGGGAATATTCCATGATGTTCCTCAACAAATTCCGCATTTTTACACCCGAAACTGGCCGAAAAAATGTGTTGCATTACTTATTGAATGCCCCTCATATAACCCTCAGATGTGTGATGTCGTCCATGGTAAGCTTTAATGCAAATCGCTGCCATGTCCGATAGAATTACTCAAGCTTCCTCATTGATGTTAGGTGTTCACAAGGTCTCCTCTGGGGACTTCCTACAAACCATTAAACTTTTTAACAAGAAAAATACACTCATCTGTAATAACAGACGTGAAAAAGCTCAATGTACACCTGTTATGTGATCCAGCATTCTCTAGAAGAACAACTAAGCTGGCAGCCATATGGATACAAATTGCATGATGAAATATGGACCAAGCCGATGAAGTTTTCAATAAGAACTACACATCCATCAGAAGAAGTTTTTGGCCGACATTATGACTACTGCAATGGATCAATACATGTAAATGTGTATGAACCAGGAATGCTGAAAATAGGCATAGTGCTATGTAGCCATTTAAGCTTGTACCTATACCAAATAATATGTAAGAGTTTTTAAAAAAGTTTAAGATATATGTGTTTTTTTCTCTATAAAAACCCCTGTGTGCTAATGTTATAAAGTCGCCAACATGGCTGAGTGAGAGAAACACCCTCGTCACAAGGATTTTGTAGTAATAACTGATACTGCCATACTACTAAAGACCGGAAGAAGAATGTAACATTCCTCCCATATAATGTACAGGCGATAATTGTTTGTTTATCTGACTGCAGTAAGGTCAATTTTATCATGTCATTGCTAACAAATCCAGATGGAATCCAGTTCTAACATGTGTAAATATTCTCAAAAACACTATTTCTGCCCAAATACCAGCTATTATGGAAGGTATTGCACGACATAGCTGATGTAACATACACAATATTCAGTGAAAGTGACACTACGCCACCACTGGGAAGAATAAAGCTGAACATAGTGTTTATATTTCACAATGTTGCTGTGAAAAACCGGGATCAAATACGGACATGTTTCTGATATGGCCTTCATATAGAGGTTTAAGTCTTTTATTTCCATCAGGTACGTTCTAAGATACAAAAACAGTTGGTGAGGGATAATGTAAACCTCACTATTGCTTCCAAACAGGACAACATGAACTTTAAATGCACTTATCAAGCGCTTGTAGCAACTGATGTGACAATCAGTCAGTTTATAAAATTATGTGGATATTGCTGGTATCACATGCAGTTTACGTTTATGGTTATCGATAAAACAAGATAATTGAATGATGGTTGATAAGACGAAACTTCCAGGAGTTTCTCTATATATAGCAACGAATGAGGTGAGTATATCAGCATACAGTACATAATGGACAAATTCGCATGTATATCAGGTGTTCAGCTCCCGAGGAGGGCATGTATGAACAGAATATTCATCCAGATGTGGATGTAAATATTGCGGAAATTCAGTCGATCTACGAAACCTAGGCTGTGAGAATCACAGCAGTAAATGATAGAATCGAACTCCACAGTGGGAATCAGAAAAATATTGCTACAAATATTCAAATCTTCAATGAAATTCTCAGAAAGCATACTAAGCACATTATATTTCTCAGTGAAAGACTTGCTGCCAAGGATCGTGAAGATACCATCAGCAGTGAAGCTTTTTTGAAGCATATGAGTGAGGGAATTAAAAATACTTAATGCATGTGAAAATATGCTTCAAGGTGTCAGTATCAGTGATGTTAGAGCGGTTTTGAGATCAATAGAGATATTAAATGCAAAGGTTAAAGATATTGAAGAAGTTATAGACACATGAGGGGAAAAAAACTATATAAGCTGTACACTATCTCTAAGTCAGTTTAGTATTCGATATCATGTCGACAAAATGTGAAGTGATTAGGTGCAGAAGTCTGTTCAATAGAAATTGAGATTGCTAAAGTTACAACATCTGAAACGAGATCAGTCTCTCAGAGAAACGTTTAAGCCACTCACCGATTCCACTGAATGACACTCACACATGGCGAATGGGGGTGGTGAAGAAGAATGATATACTTTTAACAATTTCATTTACCATCATGGAAATGGCGAAGTAGATTGGACAGATTGAATCAACATGAAAGAACCCTATGTTGAGTATGCAGCCTATAAATTTAATCAAGCATGTACTATGTGTTTGGTATAAATACGTAAT
This sequence comes from Schistocerca nitens, assembly GCF_023898315.1. NCBI lineage: Eukaryota > Metazoa > Arthropoda > Insecta > Orthoptera > Acrididae > Schistocerca > Schistocerca nitens. The sequence continues at coordinate 144,964,991 of NC_064622.1, read as the reverse complement.
TTGAAAGAATCCCATGTTTAGTGAGTTTAATATTTTTAAAGACCTCAAACCATGACAACTATATACCAAAAGATTTAAAAATGTACAATGAAATATTATGTATAAGTAATGTATGTAGGAAAAATAGGAAAAATAAAAAGGCCTAGCTGTGGGAGATACAGAAACATTATTAAGCAGGTGTTATCCAGTAACACCAGTAAATATATCGATGTTGTTGTTGTTGTGTTCTTCAGTCCTGAGACTAGTTTGACGCAGCTCTCCATGCTACTCTATCCTGTGGAAGCTTCTTCATCTCCCAGTACCTACTGCAGCCTACATCCTTCTGAATCTGCTTAGTGTATTCATCTCTTGGTCTCGCTCTACGATTTTTACCCTCCACACTGCCCTCCCATATTAAATTGGTGATCCCTTGATGCCTCAGTACATGTCTTTCCAACCGATACCTTCTTCTAGTCAAGTCGTGCCACAAACTCCTCTTCTTCCCAATTCTATTCAATTCCTCCTCATTAGTTATGTGACCTACCCATCTAATCTTCAGCATTCTTCTGTAGCACCACATTTCGAAATCTTCTATTCTCTTCTTGTCCAAACTATTTATCGTCCATGTTTCACTTCCATAGATGGCTACACTTCATGCAAATACTTTCAGAAACGACTTCCTGACATTTAAATCTATACTCGATGTTAACAAATTTTTCTTCTTCAGAAACGCTTTCCTTGCCGTTGCCAGTCTGCATTTTATTTCCTCTCTAATTCGACCATCATCAGTTATTTTTCTCCCCAAATAGCAAAACTCCTTTACTACTTTAAGTGTCTCATTTCCTAATCTAATTCCCTCAGCATCACCCGACTTAATTCGACTACATTCCATTATCTTCGCTTTGCTTTTGTTGATGTTCATCTTATACCCTCCTTTCAAGACACTGTCCATTCTGTTCAACTGCTCTTCCAAGTCCTTTGCTGTCTCTGACAGAATTACAATGTGATCGGCGAACCTTAAAGGTTTTATTTCTTCTCCATGTACGAGAGCAGTTCAATAAGTAATGCAACACATTTTTTTTCTAAAACAGGGGTTGTTTTATTCAGCATTGAAATACACCAGGTTATTCCCCAATCTTTTAGCTACACAACACTATTTTTCAACGTAATCTCCATTCAATGCTACGGCCTTACGCCACCTTGAAATGAGGGCCTGTATGCCTGCACGGTACCATTCCACTGGTCGATGTCGGAGCCAACGTCGTACTGCATCAATAACTTCTTCATCATCCGCGTAGTACGTCCCACGGATTGCATCCTTCATTGGGCCAAACGTATGGAAATCCGACGGTGCGAGATCGGGGCTGTAGGGTGCATGAGGAAGAACAGTCCACTGAAGTTTTGTGAGTTCCTCTCGGGTGTGAAGACTTGTGTGAAGTTTTGCGTTGTCATGAAGAAGGAGAAGTTCGTTCAGATTTTTGTGCCTACGAACACGCTTAAGTCGTTTCTTCAATTTCTGAAGAGTAGCACAATACACTTCAGAGTTGATCGTCTGACCATGGCGAAGGACATCGAACAGAATAACCCCTTCAGCGTCCCAGAAGACTGTAACCATGACTTTACCGGCTGAGGGTATGGCTTTAAACTTTTCTTGGTAGGGGAGTGTGTGTGGCGCCACTCCATTGATTGCCGTTTTGTTTCAGGTTCGAAGTGATGAACCCATGTTGACAAGAAATTGTCACCCTCAGCCACATGACGAGCAAGCAATTCCGCACAGATGGTTCTCCTTTGCTCTTTATGGTGTTCGGTTAGACAACGAGGGACCCAGCGGGAACAAACCTTTGAGTATCCCAACTGGTGAACAATTGTGACAGCACTACCAACAGAGATGTCAAGTTGAGCACTGAGTTGTTTGATGGTGATCCGTCGATCAATTCAAACGAGTGTGTTCGCACGCTCCGCCATTGCAGGAGTCACAGCTGTGCACGGCCGGCCCGCACGCGGGAGATCAGACAGTCTTGCTTGACCTTGCGACGATGATGACACACGCTTTGCCCAACGACTCACCGTGCTTTTGTCCACTGGCAGATCACCATAGACATTCTGCAAGTGCCTATGAATATCTGAGATGCCCTGGTTTTCCGCCAAAAGAAACTCGATCACTGCCCGTTGTTTGCAATGCACATCCGTTACAGACGCCATTTTAACAGCTCCGTACAGCGCTGCGACCTGTCGGAAGTCAATGAAACTATACGAGACGAAGCGGGAATGTTTGAAAATATTCCACAAGAAATTTCCGGTTTTTTCAACCAAAATTGGCCGAGAAAAAAAATGTGTTGCATTACTTATTGAACTGCCCTCGTATTTTAATACCTCCTCCGAAATTTTCTTTTGTTTTCTTTACTGCTTGCTCAATATACAGATTGAATAACATCGGGGAGAGGCTACAACCCTGTCTCACTCCCTTCCCAACCACTGCTTCCCTTTCATGTCCCTCGAATCTTATAACTGCCATCTGGTTTCTGTAGAAATTGTAAATAGCCTTTCGCTCCCTATATTTTACCCCTGCCACCTTTAGAATTTGAAAGAGAGTATTCCAGTCAACATTGTCAAAAGCTTTCTCTAAGTCTACAAATGCTAGAAACGTAGGTTTGCCTTTCCTTAATCTTTCTTCTAAGATAAGTCGTAAGGTCAGTATTGCCTCACGTGTTCCAGTATTTCTAAGGAATCCAAACTGATCTTCCCTGAGGCCGGCTTCTACTAGTTTTTCCATTCGTCTGTAAAGAATTCGTGTTAGTATTTTGCAGCTGTGGCTTATTAAACTGATTGTCCGGTAATTTTCACATCGGTCAACACCTGCTTTCTTTGGGATTGGAATTATTATATTCTTCTTGAAGTCTGAGGGTATTTCACCTGTTTCATACATCTTGCTCACCAGATGGTAGAATTTTGTCAGGACTGGCTCTCCCAAGGCCGTCAGTAGTTCCAATGGAATGTTGTCTACTCCGGGGGCCTTGCTTCGACTCAGGTCTTTCAGTGCTCTGTCAAACTCTTCACGCAGTATCGTATCTCCCATTTCATCTTCATCTCCATCCTCTTTCATTTCCATAATATTGTCCTCAAGTACATCGCCCTTGTATAGAACCTCTATATACTCCTTCCACCTTTCTGCTTTCCCCTCTTTGCTTACTACTGGGTTTCCATCTGAGCTCTTGATATTCATACAAGTGGCTCTCTTCTCTTCAAAGGTCTCTTTAATTTTCCTGTAGGCTGTATCTATCTTACCCCTAGTGAGATAAGCCTCTACATCCTTACATTTGTCCTCTAGCCATTCCTGCTTAGCCATTTTGCACTGCCTGCCGATCTCATTTTTGAGACGTTTGTATTCCTTTTTACCTGCTTCATTTACTGCATTTTTATATTTTCTCCTTTCATCAATTAAATTCAATATTTCTTCTGTTACCCAAGGATTTCTACTAGCCCTCGTCTTTTTACCTACTTGATCCTCTGCTGCCTTCACTACTTCATCCCTCAGAGCTACCCATTCGTCTTCTACTGCATTTCTTTCCGCCATTCCTGTTAATTGTTCCCTTATGCTGTCCCTGAAACTCTGTACAACCTCTGGTTTAGTCAGTTTATCCAGGTCACATCTCCTTAAATTCCCACCTATTTGCAATATCTTAAGTTCATAACCAATAGGTTGTGGTCAGAGTCCACATCTGCCCCTGGAAACGTCTTACAGTTTAAAACCTGCTTCCTAAATCTCTGTCTTACCATTATATAACCTATCTGAAACTTTCTAGTATCTCCAGCGTTCTTCCATGTATACCACCTTCTTTCATGATTCTTGAACCAAGTGTTAGCTATGATTAAGTCATGTTCTGTGCAAAATTCTACCAGGCGGCTTCCTCTTTCATTTCTCAGCCCCAATCCATATTCACCTACTATGTTTCCTTTTCTTCCTTTTCCTATTATCGAATTCCAGTTACCCATGACTATTAAATTTTCGTCTCCCTTCACTACCTGAATAATTTATTTTATCTCATCATACATTTCATCAATTTCTTCATCATCTGCAGAGCTACTTGGCATATAAATTTGTACTACTGTAGTAGGCGTGGGCTTTGTGTCTACCTTGGCCACAATAATGCGTTCACTATGCTGTTTGTAGTAGCTTACCCACACTCCTATTTTTTTATTCATTATTAAACCTACTCCTGCGTTACCCCTATTTGATTTTGTATTTATAACCCTGTATTCACCTGACCGGAAGTCTTGTTCCTCCTGCCACTGAACTTCACTAATTCCCACTATATCTAACTTTAACCTATCCATTTCCCTTTTTAAATTTTCTAACCTACCTGCCCGATTAAGGGATCTGACATATCACACTCCGATCCGTACAATGTCAGTTTTCTTTCTCCTGATAACGATGTCCTTTTGAGTAGTACCTGCTCGGAGATCCGAATTGGGGACTATTTTAACTCCGGAATATTTTATCCAAGAGGACGCCATCATCATTTAATCATACAGTAAAGCTGCATGCCCTCGGGAAAAATTATGGTTATAGTTTCCCCTTGTTTTCAGCCGTTCGCAGTACCAGAACAGCAAGGCCGTTTTGGTTAGTGTTACAAGGTCAGATCAGTCAATCATCCAGACTGTTGCCCCTGAAACTACTGTAAAGGCTGCTGCCCCATCTTCAGGAACCAAACGTTTGTCTGGCGTCTCAACAGATACCCCTCCTTGTGGTTGTACCTATGGCGCGGCATCTGTATCGTTGAGCCCCACAAGCCTCCCCACCAATGGCAAGGTCGATGGTTCATGAGTGGGGGGGGGGGGGGAATATATCGATATTCAGCACAAAAGAATGAACAATCTATCTCTGGAGTATTTGTATTATGATGACACCAATGAAATAATAGAATGGCTACAACTGCTCTCAGTATCAGTCACCACAGGGAATATAGCTCATATGAATGAAATGATATCAATCATTTCAGAGCTTAAGGAAGGACAAATCATTGAATAGTCATAGAGACATTTTTTCAGCACTACACGAACTGGTATGCAAAACATTCTTTCATAGGCATGTTATGTGGTGCAGAATCTTAATTTTCATTAATGTAATTGAGTATTATGAAGAAACATCTCTGACCTGGGTGTTGTAATATCAATGTCATATTCCCATTCACCTTTTTAAAAAATAAATGAGCTTCCTTAGAGACATTTGAACTCCTCATTGTCTCATCTATTTTCTTAAAAGTAAGATGTCCGTATCTGTACCCTTAAGGTAACTACTGAAATTTATCATATTTTCAAATACAATGAATCAATACTCAGTACAGTTACCTGCTATGTTGAACTAATTATGTGTATTAGTGCATTTTGTACTTCAGCTATTTATTTTCCTTGTGATTGATGATTATGCACCATCCATGCACTACCACATGCTTAATTACATCATTTATTTTAGAACTAGCAATCTGATTTGTGTTAAATACAGAGTCTGATAATTGTTGACGTGCACTACGTCATATTTTGTCACACAGTAATATATTTTTACATGGTGATATATCACCTAACTTACTGGTGTCCAACAGCGATCTCTTCTCCTGACTTCACCAGAATAGGAGAAAAGAACAGTAACATATGAAGGAACAGCTACAATGAGAATTTTATTCAAAACGTATTCCAATTCAAAATTAATCAGAGTCAAATTTCACTCCCACAGCAGTTCTTGTTATTTATTCCACACAGAAAATTCTATCAGAACTTTGTTGAGACTAATGCAAGCTATATTGCAGTGGGTTGGATGACTTATGGCAGGCTAATCTTGTAGATATGCTGCAGTATTCAAGAGTGAATAAAGGATTGAAATATGTTTTAATGGTTACTTATATATATTCCAAATTTGCCTGGACATACCCGTGAAAATAAAGATGGGGATGAATGTTGCACAGAAGTTTGAACAATTGACACAAATGAGGATGAATCGATGTCCAGACATACTTCAACCCGACCATAGAGGTGAATTTTACAGTAGATTCTTCGAGATTGTAATGGAGCAATGTGGAATAAACCATTATTTGACTCTCTCCCAGTTGAAAGCAAGTGTTGTGAGACATTTGAACGGTAAGGTCAAAAACCAAATGTGGGTGCATTTTAATCCTCAGGGATCATACAGATGGCTAGACCTTCTCCCACAAATAATTGATGAGTATAGCTGAAAAACAATCATACAATTAAAATGAGACCTATTGATGTTCATGATAATGAGCTTCTAAATGCTGTATACAATCGTATCAAAATGATGAATCCATGCAACAGAAATTTAATGTAGGTGATTTAGCACATATTTGATAGTATAAGACTGCAAGACTGTAAGATGTATGGAGAGCTGCATCAAACCAGTCTCAGGACTGAAGACCACAACAACAACAACAAAGACTGCAATCCAGAAATCATACTTTCCAAATTGGTCGATAGAGTAATTTATTGTTTACAACGTGTAGAGTAGGAATCCCAGAACTTAGATCTTGAAGGATGTCAAAGGTGAAGAAATTGCCGGAAGTTTTTACACAGAAGAATTGCAAAAGAAATCTGAACCGGTTGGGTTTCTCAAAGTGCATGTCATAGAACATCAAGGGAACAAGCCTTTACGTAAATGTCTTGGCTTCCTTCCGTCACACAAAATTAGAGTGAATGCCCAGGATTTACTATAGAATAATGCACACAAGCCTCAAACAGTGCAGTAGCCTAACATGATAGGATGCACAAAATACATATCCCTATATATAACTTCTGTGAGGCTAGACCAAAGTTCAAAAATGGCTAGCAAATGATGATAATGGGATTAATCTGTTGGACAAGGCGTGCAAGGAGCACGTTATTGTTTACACTGCCAATCAGGATTTGGCAGAACATCACAGAACAGATTAAATATTCGCTGATACAGCTAAGTCCATAATTTCAAGTAGAGACATTGGCATGGGTCAACACATTACCACATTTGAAGCTGATAAAACAAAGTGCACCAACCTTGAAAAGGTTTGTGGATAAATTTCCACAAGTTATGAATGCTGCCCATCATAAGGGACAAGAGGTAAATTCAGGTGTGTTTAATTAATTGTATCTAATCAAGGGTGCCAGCACCAAAAGGGGACCTCAGGTGGAAAGGAGTGTGAAAAAGAAGAATAATAATAAGAAGACCGATTTCTACCAATATCTGAGAGATGAGATGAAATTCTTCCATTTCTAATCCTTGGCCACAGCAATCGCCCCTGAACTGTTAAAATTGCTTAAAGTTCCCAGGCACAGCTTGACAAAGTGAAAAGACACAATAAGGTATTGGAATCTGTGGCTGTCAGGAAAGGACTATATTTAAAACTACACAGGAAAGGGACTTCGGCTATTCATATAAAAAGCTCCTAGCTATACTAATCAATGGATCACTTGCAAATACCAAGCTGCTTAAATTTGTCAAACAATTCGGTGTTCTGAGATTTTGTAGGTGTTTATGCAGTACACATTGCCAAAGGGGAAGGTGAATTTAAGTATAGTAGCAGGACCTGGAACCCACTGGGTGACATACGTTAAAAAATCACAGACAACATCTCATATTTTGATTCATTCAGTGGCTTGTGTTCACCAGAAGAATTATGATCATAATTTACGAGCAACCATGTGTTCTGACAAAACTTCGATATATACTTTGTAACGTCCCTTTGGAAAAATTTAGTGAATTACTGTGCTGATAAACCCCTTACGTTATTTGATATTCAAACAGCTAAGCAAAACTTAACGTACTCAGACATTTCGCTCTTTACTTATTCTGATCAACACTAAACTGACACACAATATTTTTAGCGCAGCGCAATCTGACTTTCAATAATCTCGACAAAAGAATGGTCCTAACTAACAATAACCTATACCTTTCACGAATCACTTACCTCACAAAAATCTTCGTTACTCGAACTACTGCAATACAGCGAGCGCCAATACTGCCAGCTAAATAAAAGATTCTAGCTACTGAAGTCACTAACTACTGATAGGCATAGTTAGCAAATGAAAGATTTTGATAAAGAACAAACAATGTATTTACCTTAATAGTATTCAAAAGTCATAATATATATATCAGTTCATGACATCCAGTCTTACAAATTTACTGTCTCTGATGGACACACGTCCAGATCATCCGCTCTCAAAACTCCGCCATCTCTCTCCCCACATCCGCCACTGCTGGCGGCTCACCTCCAACTGTGCAATGCTATGCACTGTTCACATCCAAATGCCCAACGCTACAATAGCGACTATTCCAACAATGTCACCCAGCCACAGATGCACACAGCACAGTCAGTGATTTTCATACAGAGCGCTACATGGCGTTACCAACATAAAAACCTAAACAGCCTACTTACAACTTGTTAGTTCATTTGTGCCAGATGTTCCTCCAGACATTTAGGAATATACAGAATGAAGAAAAAAATGCAGCGTTTGGTGGTCGACATGCTATTTCTCATCCCAATTCTAGACAAAAGTGTATTTTGCAAAACCTTGTCCTGCCCACAGATTTAAAGAAACATGGTTTAGAGAATGAAGCTCTGTAAAAACACTGTAACTGCGTACCATGTTGCCAAGTACGTGTACCACTAACTGTGCACTGTGCCAGAGCTTTCATCTACATCTGCATCTAGATGGATACTCTGCAAAACACATTTAAGTGAATGGCAGAGGGTGTATCGAATCACCTTCACAATTCTCTATTATTCCAATCTTGTATACTACGTGGGAAGAATGAACACCTATATCTTTCCGTACGAGATCTGATTTCCCTTTTTTTTATGTGGTGATCGTTCCTCTCTATGTAGGTCGGTGTCAACAAATTGTTTTCGCATTCGGAGGAGATATTTGGTGATAGGAATTTCGTGAGAAGACTCCGTCGCAACGAAAAACGCCTTTCTTTTAATGATGTCCAGCCCAAATCCTGTATCATTTCTGTGACACTCTCTCCCATATTTCGCGATAACACAAAACGTGCTGCCTTTCTTTGAACTTTTTCGATGTACTGCGTCAGTCCTATCTCGTAAGAATCCTACGCTGTGCAGCAATATTCTAAAAGAGGACGGACAAGTGTCCTGCCAATAAAACGCAGTCTTTGGTTAGCCTTCCCCATAACATTTTCTATGTGTTCCTTCCAATTTAAGTTGTTCGTAATTGTAATACCTAGGTATTTAGTTGAATTTACGGCTTTTAGATTAGACTGATTTATCGTGTAACCGAAGTTTAACGAGTTCCGTTTAGCACTCATGTGAATGACCTCACACTTTTCGTTATTTAGGGTCAACTGCCAATTTTCGCACCATTCAGATATCTTTTCTAAATCGTTTTGCAATTTGTTTGATCTTCTGATGATTTTATTAGTCGATAAACTACAGCGTCATCTGCAAACAACCAAAGACAGCTGCTCATATTGTCTCCCAAATCGTTTATATACATAAGGAATAGCAAAGGGCCTATAACACCACCTTCGGGAACGCCAGAAATCACTTCTGTTTTACTCGATGACTTTCCGTCAATTTCTACGAACTGTGACCTCTCTGATAGGAAATCACAAATCCAGTCACATAACTGAGACGATATTCCATAAGCACGCAATTTCACTACAAGCCGCTTGTGTGGTACAGTGTCAAAAGTCTTCCCTTGTCAATAGCACTCAACACTTCATGTAAATTAAGAGCTAATTGTGTTTCACAGAAATGATGTTTTCTAAACCCATGTTAACTGTGTGTCAATAGACAGTTTTCTTCGAGGTAATTCATAATGTTTGAACACAATATATGTTCTAAAATCTTGCTGCATATCGACGTTAACAATATTGGGCTGTAATTTAGTGGATTACTCCTACTAACTTTCTTGAATATTGGTGTGACCTGTGCAACTTTCCAGTCTTTGGTTACAGATCTTTAATCGAGCTAACGGTTGTATATGATTGTTCAGTATGGAGCTAATGCGTCAACATACTCCGAAAGGAACGTAATTGGTATACATTGTGGACCACAAGACTTGCTTTTATTATATTAGATTAGATTAGTACTTGTTCCATAGATCATGAATACGACACTTCGTAATGATGTGGTATGCGTCAAGTTAATAAAAGGTGTCTATCCAAGATATTACATTACACAAAATATTACATGACACTTGATATTTTTAATTTTTTTTTTGTGGGTATTGGGGAAATTACCCACTTACTATATCCAAAAATTCATCTAATGAGTAGATGGAGTTGCCATTAAGAAATTCTTTTAATTTCCTGTTAAATGTTATATGGTTCTCAGTCAGACTTTTGATGCTATTAGGTAAGTTACCAAAGACTTTTGTGGCAGCATAATTTACCCCCTACTGAGCCAAAGATAGATTTAACCTTGAGTAGTGAAGATCATCCTTTCTCCTAGCGTTGTAGCCATGTACACTGCTATTACTTTTGAATTCGTTCAGATTGTTAATAACAAATTTCATAAGTGAATATATATATATATATATATATATATATATATATATATATATATATATATATATATATATATATATATATATATACACACATTGTGAGGCTACAGTGAAGATCTCTAGCTCTTTAAATAAGTGCCTGATGGATGATCTTGGATGAGCTCCACCAATTATTCTGATTACACGTTTTTGTGCAATGAACTCTCTTTTACTCAATGATGAGTTACCCCAGAATATGATGCCATACGAAAGCAGAGAATGAAAATAGGCGTGGTAAGCTAATTTACTGAGATGTATATCGCCAAAATTTGTAATGACCCTAATAGCATAAGTAGCTGTACTCAAACGTTTCAGCAGATCTTCAGTGTGTTTTTTCCACTTCAAATGTGTGTGAAATCTTATGGGACTTAAGTGCTAAGGTCATCAGTCCCTAAGCTTACACACTACTTAACCTAAATTATTGTAAGGACAAACACACACATCCAAGCCCGAGGGAGGACTCGAACCTCCACTGCACAGTCCATGACTGCAGCGCCTTAGACTGCTCGGCTAACCCCACGCGGCTTCCAGTTCAACCCCTCATCAATGCATACACCTGGAAATTTTGATTATTCTACCTTAGCTACCTATTTCTGATCGAAGTCTATGTTTATTAATGGTGTCATTCTATTTACTGTGTGGAACTGTATGTACTGTGTTTTGTCAAAGTTTAATGAGAGCCCATTTCCAGAGAATCACTTAATGATTTTCTGAAAAACATCGTTTACAATTTGACTGGTTAATTCTTGTCTGTTGGGTGTGATAGTTACACTTGTATCATTGGCCAAAAGTACCAGCTTTGCATCTTCGTGAATATAGAATGGCAAGTCATTAATATATATTAAGAACAGCAGCGGACCCAAGACCAAACCTTGTGACACCCCATTCTTCATTGTTCCCCAGTTTGAGAAATCACCAGTTTTTTGCATATTATGTAAACTGCTTATTTCAACTTTCTGCAATCTTCCAGTTAGGTATGATTTAAACCATTTGAGCGCTGTCCCATTCATACCACAGTACTTGAGCGTATCTAGAAGTATTCCATGATATAGACAATCAAAAGCCTTTGAGAGACCACAAAAAATCCCAACGGGTGACTTCCGGTTACTCATAGCATTTAATATTTCATTAGTGAAAGTATATATCGCATTTACCGTCGGAAAACCTTTCTGGAAACCAAACTGACATTTTGTTTAAACTTTATTTTTACAAAGGTGTGAAGGTACTCTACAATACATTACTTTTCCAAAAATTTTGGATAAGTCAGTCAGAAGAGAGTTTGGGCGGTAGTTGTTGACATCAGACGTATCCCCTCTTTTGTGCAATGGTTTAACAATGGCATACTTCAGTCTACCTGGGAAAATACCCTGCTTCAGAGAGCTATTACATATGTGGCTATGAATCCCACTTATCTCTTGGCAACAAGCTTTTATCATCCTGCTGGAAATGCCTCAATTCCATGTGAGCTTTTATTCTTGAGAGAGTTTATTATCTTCCTAATTTCAGAAGGAGAGGTGGGTGGAATTTCAATTGTATCAAATTGTGTGGGTAAGGCCTCTTCCATTAACTGCCTTGCTTCTTCTAATGAACATTTAGAACCTATTTTCTCTAAAACATTTAAAAAAATGATTATTCAAAATGTTCTCTACTCCCGGCTTGTTGTTTGTCAAGTTTTCATTCGCTTTGATGGTAAATTAAGTGATTTAAGTTGCTTCACTACTCCAAGGATATTTACTTATACGTTACTCATGTTGGCGGGTGTTCTGGATTCAAATTCCGGAATATTTACCTAGTTTCTTTGGTGAAGGCATTTCGGAATTCTGTGTTTAGTAACTCTGCTTTGGCAGCACTGTCTTCGATAGTACCTCCATTGTTATCGCGCAGAGAAGGTATTGATTGTTTCTTGCGGGTAACATACTTACATACGACCAGAATCTCCCGGATTTTCTGCCAGGTTTCGAGACAAAGTTTCGTTGTGGAAACTGTTATCAGCATCTCGCACTGAAGTCCGCGCTAAATTTCGAGCTTCTTCAAAACATAGCCAATCTTGCGGATTTTGCGTCTGTTTAAATTTGGCATGTTTGTTTCGTTGTTTCTGCAACAGTGTGCTAGTCCGTTTTGTGTACCAAGAAGGATCAGCTGCGTCATTTGTTAATTTATTTGGTATAAATCTCTCAATTGCTGCTGATACCATTGCTTTGAATTTAAGTGACATCCGGTCTACACTTATATTATGAATTTGGAATGAGTGGAGATTGTCTCTCAGGAAGGCGTCAAGTGAATTTTTATCTGCTTTTTTGAATAGGTACTTTTTCGCTTATTTTTTGAGGATTTGGGGATTACAATATCCAGTGTCGCTACGACAACCCTGTGTTTACTAATCCCTGTATCAGGTTTGATTCTCGTTATTAACTCAGGATTCTGTTCTCAACAGATACGTAAGATTCTCAGCCACCTGTGTAATAGCTCTCTGGAACAGGGCATTTTCCCTGATAGACTGAAATATGCTATTGTTATACCTTTGCATAAAAAGGGGGATAGATCTGATGTCAACAATTACCGCCCAATCTCCCTTCTAACAGCTTTATCCAAAATTTTTGAGAAAGTAGTGTATTCAAGAGTAGCTTCACATATCTGTAAAAATGAAGTACTAACAAAATGTCAGTTTGGTTTCCAGAAAGGTTTTTCAACAGAAAATGCCATATATGCTTTCACCAATCAAATTTTGAATGATCTGAATAACCGAACGCCACCCATTGGGATTTTTTGTGATCTCTCAAAGGCTTTCGATTGTGTAAATCATGAAATTCTGCTAGACAAGCTCAAGTATTGTGGCATGAGTGGGATAGTGCACAAATGGTTTAATTCGTACCTAACTGGAAGAGTGCAGAAAGTTGAAATATGTAGTTCTCATAACATGCAAAGATCAGCACATTCCTCAAACTGGGGAACTATCAAGAATGGGGTTCCACAAGGGTCAGTCTTGGGTCCTTTGTTGTTCTTAATATATATTCATGACTTGCCATTCTATATTCACGAAGAGGCAAAGTTAGTTCTCTTTGCTGATGATACAAGTATAGTTATCACACGTGACAAACAAGAATTAGCTGATGAAATTGTCAATACTGTCTTTCAGAAAATTACTAAGTGGTTCCTTGTAAATGGACTCTCACTGAATTTTGATAAGACACAGTACATACAGTTCCGTACAGTGAATGGTATGATGCCATTAATAAATATAGACCTTAATCAGAAGCATATAGCTAAGGTAGAATATTCCAAATTTTTAGGTGTGTCCATTGATGAGAGATTAAATTGGAAGAAACACATTGATGATCTGCTGAAACGTTTGAGTTCAGCTACTTATGCAATAAGGGTCATTGCAAATTTTGGTGATAAACATCATAGTAAATTAGCTTACTACGCCTATTTTCACTCATTGCTTTCATATGGCATCATATTTTGGGGTAATTCATCACTGAGGAATAAAGTATTTATAGCACAAAAGCGTGTAATCAGAATAACAAGTGGAGTCCACCCAAGATCATCCTGCAGACATTTATTTAAGGATCTAGGGATATTCACAGTAGCTTCTCAGTATATATACTCTCTTATGAAATTTGTTATTAACAACCAAACCCAATTCAAAAGTAATAGCAGTGTGCATAACTACAATACTAGGAGAAAGGATGATCTTCACTATTCAAGATTAAATCTAACTTTGGCACAGAAAGGGGTGAATTATACTGGCACTAAAGTCTTTGGTCACTTACCAAATAGTATCAAAAGTCTGACAGATAACCAACAAGTATTTAAGAAGAAATTAAAAGAATTTCTGAATGACAACTCCTTCTACTCCATAGAGGAATTTTTAGATATAAATTAAGAAAAAAAAAACAAAAAAATATTTAATAAATAAAAAATAAATAAATTAAAAAGCACAAAAAAATAAAAAAGTTGTTATATTAACTTAAGCATGTTGTTAAATTAACTTAATTATGTCATGTATTGGAAAATTTGACTCGTTCCACATCATTACGAAATATCGTATTCATGATCCATGGAACTAGTACTAATCTAATCTAATCTGAGAGGTCAAGTGTGTTTTCACAACTGTTAACTATTTGCGTGGGCTCATGAACGAAATGCTCGAAATAATTTGCAGAGAATGCGTTTAGCACAATTTCGGATGATATTTTATGCGTACCTCCGGAATTAAACATGTATTTTCTCCAACATATCGAGGGTAAATTAAAAGTCACCACCAATTATTATCGTATGAGTCGGGTACGTGTTTGAAATCAAACTCAAGTTTTCTTTGAACCTTTCAGCAACTGTATCATTTGAATTGGAAGGCCAGTAAAAGGATCCAACCATTATTTTATTCCAGTTGCCAACAATGACCGCTGACCATACTAACTCACAGGAAGTATCTACTTCAATTTCGCGAGAAGTTAAACTACTTCTAACAGCAAATAACACGCCACCGCCAACCGCGTTTAGCCTATCCTTTCGGAACACCATTAGGTTCTTCGCAAAAATTTCGGCTGTGCTTATATCTGGCTTTAGCCAGAATTCAGTGCCTATAACGATTTGAGCATCAGTGCATTCTATTAGCGCTTGGAGCTCTGGTACTTTGCCAACACAGCTACGACAATTTACACCTGTTATACCAATGGTTCCTGTATCTACGTTCTTCCTGTGTTCAACCTGCACCCTTTGTGACTGAAGCCCTTCTTGTGTTTTCCCGAGACCCTCTAACCTAAAAAACCGCCCAGTCCACGCCACACAGCCCCTGCTACCAGTGTAGCCGCCTCCTGCGTATAGTGGACACCTGACATATGCAGCGGAACCCGAAATCCAACCACCCTTTGGCGCAAGCCGAGGAATCTGCAACCTACACGGTCACAGAACCGTCTGAGCCTCTGATTCAGACCGTCCACTCGGCTCTGTACCAGAGGTTCGCAGTCAGTCCTGTCAACTATGTTGCATATGGTCAGCTCAGCTTTCATCTTGCAAGCAAGACTGGCAGCCATTACCACTTCTGTTAGCCGCTCGAAACCAGAGAGAATCTCTTCTGATCCAAAGTGACACACATCATTGGTACCGACGTGAGCAATCACCTGCAGTTGGCTGCACCCTGTGCTTTTCATGGCATCCCGGAGGACCCTTTCCACACCTGGAATGACTCCACTCAGTATGCACACGGAGTGCACATTTGTTTTACCCTTCTTGTCAGCCAAGTCCCTAAGGGGCCCCATAGCGCGCCTAACGTTGGAGCTCCCAACTGCAAATAATCCCACCCTCTGTGATGGCCCTCGTCTTGCAGGCTGAGTGGCTTCCTCTGAAACAGTACAGGCGACAGCATCTGGCCCAGCGACAGTGTCAGCCACAGACAGCACCAGGAACCTGTTTGTCAGACAAACTGGGCAGGCCTAATCTGCGGCCACCTGGGAAGTCTTTCGTCGCCTGCTTCGCCCCGGGGCGACCTCCCACTCGGCCACAGGTTAGGGGTCAGCCTCAGTGCGAGCAGTAACTGGGTTGGCCACCGTTGAGGACCGATCAGAGGACTCGGGCGTGCTGGACGTCCGTTGGATCCCCACGGCCAGCCTGCAACAGTGGTGCCCATCCACTGCAGCCTCAAGCTGTGTAACTGAAGCCATCACAGCCTGAAGCTGAGAGCGAAGTGCACCAACTCGGCTCTGATCCGCACACAACAATCGCAGTCCCTGTCGATACTAAAGACCATAGAAAACTAAACTATGCAGATAAACGGACTATCGTTTCGCGCTACGTAAATCTACTGTAGACCCTGACGAAAACGCACAAACTGTGTCTAGTAATATGCAGATATTCAAAAAACTAACTACCGAAGTACTCAGATGAAACTAAATAATTCACCCCTGATTAGGGACTTGTAATATATCACAAAATCGGTTTACTTTCCGACGTAAACGAAAACGCGAGAACAGTGGCTATTAGATATTAAATTTACACGCAGAAGCTCAAGAAACTAAACTATTAAAGCACACAGATGATACAATAAAATTCGCTCTTGGTTAGGAACTCGTAAATGTCACAAAAGCAGTTACTTCCCTGTTGCTGAGTCTGTCTCGGTCGGCTACTACTGTCTGACTGCTTTCCCATTAGCTCAGCGAGTCGATGAAATGCTCTGGGGAACAAATACGAAGAATCGCTAATGTTCGAGTTGTGTTCGTGCCAAACACTTTTTTTAGTTAAACCATCAAATTGTATACAATTTACAGCCTCATAATGCGGTGTCTTGTGTATTTCTTCCTGTTACTGTTACTTTTATTTAAAATTTAAGACATAACATGAACTTCTTACAGGCATAAGTTACTACTTTTTCCTTCCATGACACAAATAAAGCCAACAGCAAAAATAATGGATACAGTAACATTGTCTGTATCCAGTGAGCTAGAAAAATGTGTGCCCACAAATAAAAACATGGTGGATCAAGTCTGGAGAACATGGAGGCGAAAACATCAGACCTCCATAACCAATAAGTTTATGTGGAAACAATTCATTTAAATATTTACGCACACTCATTCAAAAGTGTGGCAGTGCACCATTAGGATGAAACACGGCTGCCACCGAACATCAAGTGGGACGTTTCCTGATGCATCAGACAAAGTACTGCAAACAAGCATATGATACACAGGCGCATTCAGTTTCTCCAGCAAAAGGCAAGGGCTCAAAAGCACTCCCCCTACAATTCCAGCCCACAGGTTCACGCCAAAGCATACCTCATAGCCATGTTCACAGGTGGTGTAAGGGTTGTGTTCTGACAAATAATGGCTTTGGTGGAGGCTGAAAATACCTTCTTGAGTGAAGCTAGGTTTATGGGCCTATATCAGATTGTTTATAAAATGTTAGTTATCTTCCACTTTGTACAAAAACCATTCACAAAACTCTATTCAGTCTTTTGGCTGCTGGATTTGACTTAACATTTAATGATATGGGTGCAGTTCTTCATTGTGCAACACGTGAACAACTGGTCTTTGAGATACATGGAACATCCTTGCAATATGTGGGTATTTCGTTGAGGTGATGAGTGAACAGTTTCAAGAATCGTGTCTTCCCTTTGTGAAGTACAGCTAGTCCTTGGAACACCTATGTCAATTAATTGTGGATGAAGATTGCTGGTTTCTCAAAGATGTTGCACCAGGCGATGAAAAACATCCTTATCAGGATGGCGCCTTTGATGATACCATGTAGCATACACACGAGGAGCAGCAGCAGCAGCAGCTTGATTATCAGATGTATTCACCACCAAAAGCATATCGACGTATTCATCATTTGTGTACTCTATCAAGAATCCCCACTACATGAACTTGACAGGACCATTTACTGTTGTGCACTATGCAGTCAGCAGTCACATGTGTGCAGTTTAATGGTTCATCCTGTCACGTGAAGGGCTATTGTCATGTGACAAAATGATGTTCTGCTTATAAACGATGAGAACTAGAGAACATATGTCTAAAAAACAAAAAAAGGAACCTGGCAAAGATTCCTGTCATAGCTACATGGTCGATGTGGGTTTGATGTCCCAGCTGTCTACTCATTGAGCTATGACAGCTAGTAAGGTAGTGCAGGGTGACACACGTTCCTCTGTACATTACAATGTGCTGCATTATGTGACAGAGTTGCTAGCTTCTCGTTTACATCTGTTTTCAAAATGCAGTCGATCTGATTTTGCTAGATAACCTTTTGTTTAAATCAGGATGAGGAAGCACATGCTGACCTGCAAGTGCAGCATAAGGATCTGCACTACAAATCCATTCAGCAATTGAGATTTAAATGTGATGTCGTACACTCTGACTTTAAAGAAGTATCATAAGTATCACTGGCGAATTATTTTCCACCTCTTGATTTAAGTAGGAGGCATTGGAGTATTGCACTGATTAGGTTATAGACATACAACAGTATTCCCAATATCACATGCGCAAAAAATAAGCGACAACTAGAAGGCGGTGAAGTTGTGAAAATAGAACCCGGCGTATACACTACTGGCCATTAAAATTGCTACACCAAGAAGAAATGCAGATGATAAACGGGTATTCATTGGACAAATATATTATACTAGAACTGACATGTGATTACATTTTCACGCAATTTGGGTGCATACATCCTGAGAAATCACTACCCAGAACAACCATCTCTGGCCGTAATAACGTCCTTGATACGCCTGGGCATTGAGTCAAACAGAGCTTGGATGGCGAGTACGATACCACAGTTCATCAAGAGTAGTGACTGGCGTATTGTGACGAGCCAGTTGCTCGGCCACCATTGACCAGACGTTTTCAGTTGGTGAGAGATCTGGAGAATGTGTTGCCCAGGGCAGCATTCGAACATTCTCTGTATCCAGAAAGGCCCGTACAGGACGTGCAACATGCGGTCGTGCATTATCCTGCTGAAATGTAGGGTTTCGCAGGGATCGAATGAAGGGTAGAGCCACAGGTCGTAACACATCTGAAATGTAGCGTCTGCTGTTCAAAGTGCCGTCAACGCGAACAAGAGGTGACCGCGACGTGTAACCAATGACAACCCATACCATCACGCCGGGTGATACGCCAGTATGGCGATGACGAATACACGCTTCCAATGTGCGTTCACGGCGATGTCGCCAGATACCGATGCGACCATCATGATGCTGTAAACAGAACCTGGATTCATCCGAAAAAATGACGTTTTGCTATTTGTGCACTCAGGTTCGTCATTGAGTACACCACCACAGGCACTCTTGTCTGTGATGCAGCGTCAAGGGTAACCGCAGCCATGGTTTCCGACCTGATAGTCCATACTGCTGCAAACGTCTTCGAACTGTTCGTGTAAATGGTTGTTGTCTTGCAAACGTCCCCATCTGTTGACTCAGGGATCGAGACGTGGCTGCACGATCCGTTACAGCCATGCGGATAAGATGCCTGTCATCGCGACTGCTAGTGATACGAGGCCGTTGGGATCCAGCACGGCGTTCCGTATTACCCTCCTGAACCCACTGATTCCATATTCTGCTAACAGTCATTGAATCTCGACCATCGCGAGCAGCTATTTCGCGATACGATAAACCGCAATCGCGATAGGCTACAATCCGACCTTTATCAAAGTTGGAAACGTGATAGTACGCATTTCTCCTCCTTACACGGGGCATCACAACAGCGTTTCACCAGGCAATCGGTTGGAAACTTTCCTCTTGTCAGCACGTTGTAGGTGTCGCCACTGGCGCCAACCTTGTGTGAATTCTCCGAAAAGCTAATCATTTGCATATCTCAGCATCTTCTTCCTGTCGCGTCTGTAGCACGTTATCTTCGTGGTGTAGCAATTTTAGTATCCAGTAGTGTATGATATTGAAGATTTAAACAAAGTTGTTAAATCGCCTGGAAAAGGAATTGAGTTACACGCAACTGTGAATACACTCAAATCAGGGATAAAGAGAAACTTTTTGCATCTGTCTGATAAATTTTACTTATCGGATAAAACAATAGATATACTAGCTGTCAGTAGAATTTGTGTTGGGTCTGACATCACAACAGACTCTTATCTTGAAGATAGATTGATTCACACAATCTACGGTTTCTTTCCTGCAGCTGAACCAGGATGGAAGATTGTTGAAGCTTCTACCAATGCCATATACCATCAAGTGGCCGTCCAGACATTACCGCGTTTAGAGCTGCATATTGTGAACGAAGACAACCGTCTCATCGACTTTCGCGGTGTGGAAATCATAGTACATCTTCATCAAAGGCAGGATGGGTGTATGACATAAACCAGCATACACAATCGTCCGTGTACCACTTCATATCTGAGACACAGTGTGATAAAAACGAAAAACTACAGTCTCTTAAGTTGCTGGTCTTGAAACCTCACAAATACGCCACTCAATATAACAGCTGTTACAGTATATGATGAGAGGATTATATGTAAGGAATATATTTAACAGAAGTCAATTGCCTCACCAATGTTTAATAGAAATGATAAAATCGGGATTCTTATCCAACACTAGGATGATGGTTTCCCATATGTGAATAGGAAATTTAGGAAAAATGGTGCTAATGCTAGAGTTGCGTCCAACCTTACATGTACGAGATATGTGAGGAAAATAATCAGACTTCAAACACTGCAAACGATCTGGCAACGCTGTGTTGTTCTACTTGTGTAGGTCGGTGTGTTCGTCCTTTCCAAATGCTCACGCCGAATTTCAGCTCTGTACAGTCATTACGTAATTTTTGAGGGCCATTCAGTGAAGTTCTGTTTTTGTTGCGTGTTATAAAACTGGAACAGCGGAATTTAGAGCAACGTTATGCCATGAAGTTTGGTGTTACACTTGAGGAATCCGTCAGTGTGAGCTTTGAAAAGTTGAAACAGGCCTATGGGAAACATCGCTTGTAAAGAGCACAAGTTTTTCGATGGCGCAAGTCGGTTTTGGAAGGACAAGAACAAATGGAAGATGACTCTCGCTCAAAGAGACCTTCAACTTCAAAAACACACGAAATCGTATGCTCTTATGACATCAGATCGACGTTTAACAGTAAGGATGATGGATGACTTGTTAAACATTTTCACCGTACATCAAATTCTGACTGAAGTTTTGCACGTGCGAAAGGTTTGTACCAACACCTCAAAATCACACAACTGAGCAGAACGACAATCGAAGAAATTTTTTGAGAAGATTGCCAATGACCACCAATGTTTCAGTCATTTGATCACAGTTGATGAATCTTAGATTTTTGAGATTTGGTTCAGCCATTTGATCACAGTTGATGAATCTTAGATTTTTGAGATCCTGAGACAATGCGGAAGAGTGAGGCGTGGCTCACTGATACACGTCCTCGACCGAAGAAAGCTCGAATGAGTAAATCAAATATCAAAAGACGGTGATTTTTTTTACAGTAGCGGGTATCATACATAAAGAATTTGTTCCTCCAGGACAAATTGTCAACCAAGTGTTTTACAAACATGTCTTTGGAAGCCTTAAGAAAAGAATGAATCAAGTGACACTGGACATTTCAGACAAGTGAATGCTGCATCATAACAACGCCCCATGTCACAAGAGCACTTCCATCTTGGAATTTTTTTCTCAGAAGGCATTCCTCTTGTACCACAACCTCCCTATTCGCCTTATCTGAGTCCTTGAACAATTTTTCTTTCCCTGAAACTGAAAAAGTCTTAAAAGAAGGTCATTTTTGGGCTCGGGAGAAAATTCAAAGGAATGTGTCCAACGTGCTAAAGGCCCTACCGGTTGAGTCTTTTCAGCACTCCTACCAAGAATGGGAACAACGACTCTACCAGTGTATAGCTGCCAAAGGGAACTACTGGAAGGGGGCAATATCGTTGTTTGAAAAAAATAAAAGCTATGGCTGATAAGTAATCAGTCTCGTTACTTTTCTCACACACCTTGTAATGCCTTAGCATTTCTGCTTCAGGAGAAAATATATGAACTGTACAGGGTCAAGACTGACTGGACACATAATGTGGGTATAGCAGCAAACATTAAAACATACGTTTATGCACCGGCCCCAGACTTGAAAGGTTTATAAAATGCAGGATGGTTCATAAATGAACTTACAGCGAGAGCAACAACAGAGAATAGTTAATTTAGTGCACGCATACCCCTGAAGATGTTGACCGTGTAATTTTAGGACATTGAACATATTATTATGAACGTGGAGTTGAAACTCGTTTTGGTAAGAAGTGCAACAGATAATAACTCATACACTCAAAGAGAAACTGGTGAAGTGAATAAGATTATCATTGATAAAATAATATTGGAGATACCACACATCAGTGTAACAGATGGGAAATGTTTGAAACTTTTATAAGCAGCTATTCATTTCTGATAAACTCTCTCTTCATAGGAGCTTTTTGAATATCCCACGCTACCGATTGCATCCAAGCAAATGTGGGCTATAAAAACCGCCTTTGAATCTGAAACACTAAGTTTCATAATACTAGCATTTCAAAACAATAGGAACGGAAACCTGGCAATTCGACAATTGTAATTTAACTAACACCAAAGTCAACTTATGTTCAGTTTATTATCTATATGACAATTTTGACTGTTTACAACTGGAGTGGGATCATAGCATCTACAGTCTAGCGTTCGATAAGTATGCAATATTTTACCCTTCTTACTATGAGAATATTAAAGAAGAAGGAAGTCTGCTCACTTCATGGAATTTAAGGAGCTGGGACCACTCATCATTATAGAATTATCAAAATAGAATGAGACAGTTAAATCTGGTCCACTAGACATAAGTATTGTATTTGAATCTTCAGCAAACTTCCCAGCACGTGCTGCAGTATATGCTCTAGTTCTGCATGACTCTCTGATTAACTATTCAGCAGTCAAAGGAATTGTGCAATGAGATGTACAAATGAACAAGTGTAGTGTCACATAAAGCATTTCACGATAACATCCCAAACAATGACCATCACTGCAAATTGTCAAGGCTTTTATGATGAATACAAACAGTTTGTGTTTAAGGATATTGCCTTCATTACTTTTACAAATGAGGAACAATTACTAATGACATTCTCAGCAAGTATAGCATCACCAGAATCTCTCAGGGATATGAATTCTGCCTAAATATGGAAGACAACATTACGGTTAACATGCTTTCTCCATAGAATATCCTGGTTTATGATATGACGATGTTGTGACATCGCTTCACACTTCTGACCACACAGACAATATCATCTACATTGAAGACATTGAGAAGACTACATGGATGCATAGGATCTACAAGTATGCAGCTATGAAATCCTATGCATGTCCATCCCTCTGGTAGCCCAAGAAGGAGTATGGAGACGGACAAAAAAGTGTTGTTTATGCTTCAGAAACGTAAAACTGTTTTAAGATGGGTGACAAATAACTGAATTTAAAATGAATTTACTGGTTATTAATGAGTGCACCCTGAGTCTACTTTGTTTTCAGTCAATGTTAGCTAATACAGGTGAGGATACAAGGATATGTTTCTATTTAGTGTACAACTTCATCCAGATATGGTGTCTATAGTCTATTCCAAGCACAAGTGATGTAATTTTAGACATGGTTTGTACACTTCTTTTGAAATGGCAGCGATCATGTGCTAAGTGTTCTCAAATATCTACAAATGCTGATCATAAGCAAAATCCCAGGTGATTAGTCTATGAACCCTGTTATTGTCATCCATAAACCACACCACCTTAATACCACTCACATTTCAAAACAATTTATGTCACACCATTTATATACATACTTCATGACTTCGACAAAATTCTGAATCAGGTTTTGTAAATAAAAATAAAAATATAGGGTAACAAATTTCTTCATTATTTATTCAATTAATTTTACACAATAATTTCTGCTAGTGAAAATGATAACATTTATTTGTACATTTGTTTTATTTTGCAACAATAATAATGCTTTTTATGAACAGAGATACATTTTTTGTACTAACAGTGTGAGTTCTTAAACTTATTATGTACAGAGATAATTGCTTTACTAACAATCAATGTCTTTCCCCTGAAAGCCATCATTGGTACAACAGAAAAATTAGAATGCAGGTATTGCACTGTCCTTTGACATGAATGGAAACTAGAGTATACTAAAAACTATGCGCCTGGATGACTAGCAGTAGGTGAAAAAGACTAATATAGAAATATTTATACACATTTCATTATAGCATACATAGCATGCAATAAATTCACTTACACACACACACACACACACAGACATACACACAATTTTCAAATAAATATATCCACTAAAACGAACAACGTGAATACAGACAAGTTTCAATCCTGTCCCCACAAATGATCAGTTTATCATCATTAGGTGGAAGATTGGTTTTCACCTTGATACATTGTGCATCTCATGGCTCCATGATAGAATACTAATTTGTCACATCATATGCTGCTGTTGAGATGGAGCACTGTCAACACTGCTCTACAGGCTCTTCAAATCCGAGAGGCATTAATGATGCATGAGGTACACCCTTCAAACACCTTTGTGTGGCAACTGTAACTATATGGTATGCACACATTTTCGACCCAAGACCTACAAGCTTCTCAATCCAAATCACCTCATCCTTCACAACATCGACAATCTTGCCAGTTATTATGCAATATGGATTATTGGCCACGATTCAAGAATGCATCGGGATGACACCATATTACTTCATATGGATCACAAACCCTCTCCAATAGATGAAGTTGTCTGTTTCCATATAGAGTAAATTTGGATTTTCTAAATGCTCTGCAAAATCATAATGAAACTGGTACATGTGAAGGTCCAATACACACATACTGACATAAACAGATTTATGAACTTAAATTAAAAGGAAGGTGAGCTTTTGCCCCTACTATTGATGTTCTATTGATGGCAGAATCGATTTTCGATCACATAGTGATCATCCTCAGTGCTGGAAGCTAAAGACTTTTTACATAGCATACAATGTAGGCATAGCGTTTAGTGAGTAAAAAATTTTTTATATAGCGATCAGTGAGTAACAACAAAAAACCACAAATACACCTGGGTATAAACCAACTGTTGGAAAGAACATACCTAATATGTACAAATTAAACTCAGACACTGGTATCAAGTTATCAATAACCAAAACTGAGAAGCGATCACAGTAACTGAAGCCACGGTTTACATTCACCTATACAACGGACCTCATTGTGACAGGGCCTTGGAACGCCCTCTATGTGGCGTGTGTGAAGTGAAGACTTAACAAATCTTTATTGGCCAAGAGATTACCACAAAATATCAACATGCACTTGCAAATCATAAATTAAGATGGATTAAAATACAGCGTACCCAAACAGTGGGATAAGAGGGCAATTAAGAATACCCTAGTGCAGGTAAAATTCGCAATGGACAATTGTAAAATAAATAAAGTAGTACAGAATAAAATGGCTGTAATGGTAGAAAAGCTATTAAAAATGAGGTAGAAAAAGGAAATAATCAGAACAGTAGGGAACGTTTGATAGTAAAAAGCTTGAATAATAAGTTATAAGAAGGTAATGCAACTGTCACAAAGGCAGACAAAGGGAACTCCATTGTCATTGTTACAAAAGAACTACTTGTAGAAAAATTTTTTTTGAAGAAAAAAGGTATTACATCAATTGAGAGAGACCCAACGAATGAGATTCAAAGAAAGCTAAATGAGAAACTTAAATCATTTTCAAATTTGATAGCCCCCCGTGATATACAATATCTTAGGGTAATGATTCCAAAAATTCTGAGGCTACGATCACAGATCGAGGTTCATAAAGAGTTTTACCCCATTAGGCCTTTGGTCGATGGGAGAGGGGCCCATTGGTCAACACTGAGAAAAAATGCCTAACAATTTTGAACAAACACCGTAAATTTGAGCAGCAATTCTCGGTTATAAATAGTGCCCAATTAGTAAAAAAATAAAAGATATACCTATTGCAGACACTATGATGTTTATTTCGTTAGACATCGTTAATTTATATACGAATATCCCCATTTAGGAAACAGTAGAAATTATTGATGCTAATCTCAGAAACCACAGTAATATGTCTGTTGCGGAAATCAGTGAGTTCATAGAACTGTTATCATTTTGATTAGAGTATAATTACTTCACATCTAATGACAAAATTTATGTCCAAAAGGACGGACTTAACATGGGAAGTTCTGTGTCAGGGATTATCGCAGATATCTTCATTAACTATTTAGAACTAAAATTACTAAAAGGTTTTCCCACCTTAGCTGAAAAGATCTTATACTATTATAGATACGTCGACGATACACTGTTGCTAATTGATGGCAGTCAGTCTGCTATTGACGAAATCGTGATTACATTTAATGGTCTACATAACAAGATTACTTTCACAGTTGAAAATGAAAAGAACGGAGCCATTAACTTTTTAGATTTAACCATTAGAAGGGAAAATGGAAAACATACATTTGACATTTATAGAAAGTCAACTTTTACCGATATCATCTTGGATTATTGTTCACAACACCCAAACAAACACAAAAAGGCGTTTTTCAATTTCGCATTTAATCGTATGTTCCGGCTACCATTATCCAGTGAAAACCATGAAAAAGAGCTAAATGTAGTTAAAGACATTGCAAAAAACAATAATTACTCATTAAAATATGTCATGGACATTTATGAGATAGTCTACAAAAAATACAGTAAAGGCAAAATAAGTCAGAATACGATAAATGAAACAAAGAACCAAAAATTCATCACTTTATGATTTTATGGTCCTATTAGTAATGAAATAGCGAGATTATTCAAGAAGAAGAATATTAAAGTAGGTTTCTCAACTGCAAACAGGCTAGGCGGGCTTTTAATGAATAACACTCATAAATGCAATTACTTGCAAGAATCAGGTGTTTACAAGCGCACGTGTGCCATGTGCAACACAGGTTACATAGGATAAACCGGAAGGAAATTAGAAACGACGTTCCGTGAACACGTTGCCCTTGACAGGAAAGACATTGCGGAACAATCAAATTTCTCGGCCCATCTGATAGCTACTGGACATACAACACCAGATTTGACGTCTCAATTGAAGTTGTTGCATAAGGGCGAAAAGAGACACTTTCTCGACCTTATGGAAGAGATGGAGATTTTATGCAATCAGAAATCTCCAGACATAGCGTTACTTAACGAGCAAACGATTTCGAGAAGTACGCACTTTTGGGACTGCTTCCCTGTTTTCCTGTGTAAAAAAGCTGTCAACTAATGGCCAGTCATCACAATTGGCGATCCAAAATCAATCGCTTATTTTAGCTATCTTAAAGCTTAGGCACAAATGTTCTGGATTGCACCAATAAAGTTTACTAATTTAGTTTTAAAAAAAATATTCTCCATTTTGTTCTTCCAATTCTGGAAGTTTAGGATGCCTATTGGAACATAGTTTTCAATGTAGTCGACATCTCTGAGGCGCTAACACGAAGTAAATAGTAACTATTTTCACTTATATGCAATTATTTTTCATGTATCCTTGCAATTCCTTTGCCGTTTGAATGAGTTTACATTAACGTGTTGTAATAATGGTTCTGATACAGCACATGTGTATATATCTCATGACAGCATTACAGTATTTTATTATGCTAACTTTGTTCTCACTTACTAGGTAATACGTGTGAATCAGATAGCTGAACCGTATTACCCATACTTTTCATTAGCTAACATATTTTAGGGTACAGCATTTTTGAGGTTCTTCGTTAAGATTAATTGGCTGGTACTTTTAGCACCGCTTTTCTAATAACCTCTGTTAACTGGTGGTCAGGTTACATAACAGACAGCCATAACAGGTCTCTAACAAAATCCATGCACACTACACATTAAGTATTTGGTTATGACAATCTGTATGGTGTCCCAATAGACAAGGGATTAAACCCTCATCACTTTATTGTAATTATTTATGTTGCTAGTTTGTCATAAAAGAAGGTTGTACACATGGAAGAATCCTGGAAATACTAGAAGGTATCAGATAGATTATATAATGGTAAGACAGAGATTTAAGAACCAGGTATTAAATTGTAAGACACTTCCAGGGGCAGATGTGGACACTGACCACAATCTATTGGTTATGAGCTATAGATTAAAACTGAAGAAACTTCAAAAAGGTGGGAATTTAAGGAGATGGGATCTGGACAAACTGATTAAACCAGAGGTTGTACCGAGTTTCAGGGAGAGCATAAGGGAACAATTGTCACAAATGGAGGAAAGAAATACAGTAGAAGAAGAATGGGTAGCTCTGAAGGATGAAGTAGTGAAGGCAGCAGAGGATCAAGTAGGTAAAAAGACGAGAGCTACTAGAAATCCTTGGGTAACAGAAGAAATATTGAATTTAATTGATGAAAGGAGAAAATATAAAAATGCACTAAATGAAGCAGGCAAAAGGGAATACAAACGTCTCAAAAATGAGATCAACAGAAAGTGCAAAATGGCTAAGCAGGAATGGCTAGGACAAATGTAAGGATGTAGAGGCTTATCCCACTAGGGGTAAGATAGATACTGCCTTCAGGAAAATTAAAGAGACCTTTGGAGAAAAGAGAAGCACTTGTATGAATATCAAGAGCTCAGATGGAAACCCAGTTCTAAGCAAAGAAGGGAAAGCAGAAAGGTGGAAGGAGTATATAGAGGGTCTATACAAGTTCGACGTACTTGGGGACAATATTCTGGAAATGGAAGAGAATGTAGATGATGACGAAATGGGAGATACAATACTGCGTGAAGAGTTTGACAGAGCACTGAAAGACCTGAGCCGAAACAAGGCCCTGGGAGTAGACAACATTCCATTAGAACTACTGACGGGCTTGGGAGAGCCAGTCCTGACAATACTCTACCATCTGGTGAGCAAGATGTATGAGACAGGCGAAATACCCTCAGACTTCAAGAAGAATATAATAATTCCAATCCCAAAGAAAGCAGTTGTTGACAGATGTGAAAATTACCGAACTATCAGTTTGATAACCCACAGCTGCAAAATACTAACGCGAATTATTTACAGACGAATGGAAAAACTAGTAGAAGCCGACCTCGGGGAAGATCAGTTTGGATTCCGTAGAAATACTGGAACACGTGAGGCAATACTGACCTTACGACTTATCTTAGAAGAAAGATTAAAGAAAGGCAAACCTACGTTTCTAGAATTTATAGACTTAGAGAAAGCTTTTGACAATGTTGACTGGAATACTCTCTTTCAAATTCTAAAGGTGG
The DNA here is from genome assembly GCF_023898315.1 of Schistocerca nitens. NCBI lineage: Eukaryota > Metazoa > Arthropoda > Insecta > Orthoptera > Acrididae > Schistocerca > Schistocerca nitens. The sequence goes on along the minus strand of NC_064622.1, from coordinate 144,935,751 downwards.
CAGGGGTAAAATACAGGAAGCGAAAGGCTATTTACAATTTGTACAGAAACCAGATGGCAGTTATAAGAATCGAGGGACACGAAAGAGAAGCAGCGGTTGGGAAAGGAGTGAGACAGGGTTGTAGCCTCTCCCCGATGTTATTCAATCTGTATATTGAGCAAGCAGTAAAGGAAACAAAAGAAAAATTCGGAGTAGGTATTAAAATCCATGGAGAAGAAATAAAAACTTTGAGGTTCGCCGATGACATTGTAATTCTGTCAGAGGCAGCAAAGGACTTGGAAGAGCAGTTGAATGGAATGGACAGTGTCTTGAAATGAGGATATAAGTGGAACATCAACAAAAGCAAAACGCGGATAATGGAATGTAGTCAAATTAAGTCGGGTGATGCTGAGGGGATTAGATTAGGTAATGAGACAGTTAAAGTAGTAAAGGAGTTTTTCTATTTGGGGTGCAAAATAACTGATGATGGTCGAAGTAGAGAGGATATAAAATGTAGACTGGCAATGGCAAGAAAAGCGTTTGTGAAGAAGTGAAATTTGTTAACATCGAGTATAGATTTATGTGTCAGGAAGTCGTTTCTGAGAGTATTTGTATGGAGAGTAGCCATGTATGGAAGTGAAACGTGGACGATAAATAGTTTGGACAAGAAGAGAATAGAAGCTTCGAAAATGTGGTGCTACAGAAGAATGCTGAAGATTAGATGGGTAGATCACATAATTAATGAGGAGGTATTGAATAGGATTGGGGAGAAGAGGAGTTTGTCGCACAACTTGACAAGAAGAAGGGACCGGTTGGTAGGACATGTTCTGAGGCATCAAGGGATCACAAATTTAACATTGGAGGGCAGTGTGGAGGGTAAAAATCATAGAGGGAGACCAAGAGATGAATACACTAAGCAGATTCAGAAGGATGTAGGTTGCAGTAAGTACTGGGAGATGAAGAAGCTTGCACAGGATAGAGTAGCATGGAAAGCTGCATCAAACCAGTCTCAGGACTGAAGACCATAACAACAACATCAGTTTGTCACTACATTTTAATTGCTTTATTAATTGCGGAAAAATGTGCGTAATCTTGCTCTAATTTACCTACAGTGCAAAGTATTATTTGGCAATAATTTGTACTGTTACTTTTCCTATCTTATGACGTTTTTTCTGGATATACGATGTATATTACCATTTATCCACAACTTGCGTTTTAGATTAATTGTTATGGCCTGCTCTGGATATATTTTATTTTAAAAATTAGCTTTTATGTTGTAAGGGGTCCCACTGTTGCTATAAGACATGTAATAAAATTATCTCCTTTATATGGGTATCCAAAACCGTTTGCTTGGCAATTTTCATTTCTGTGTTATCAAGTGTAAAGGTATGATGGGTTGTAACCAAGTGCTTGTGCAAAAAAGGGTATAACTTGAGTGCGATGTATTTATTTGGGACAAAGCTTTTATACTTTAAAGAGATCACTGTTTCCTTATACCCAAGGTCTGTTTTTATCATATGATAAAATTTTTCTATAAATAACAGGTGTGATAGTGGAGGTATCTACTAAGCTAGCGTATTTCGTGCACTTGTCTCTATCCAACATATAATTTATTCTTTGTAATTTGTAACAGTAGTTTTCACTCATGAATACGCTAAACGATTTCTGCATCCACAATTTGCTTTTAAATCATTCTGCTTTCATAATTACGATGACTTTTTAATTTATATAAAGTGTTCACATGTCCCAACGGGATAAATGAGATGTGTGTTTCATCACGTCGTTAAATACGATAAAAAATTGTTAATCTCCTTCCTTTAAAAAAAAATTTATAACACGTCATGAGTTTCATGGCATTTTGACCTGCTATATTGTGACATACATTGTATAATGACATTTATGTATTTGACTTCTTGGTTTCAATGTAATATTTTACATAAATTAAGAACTTTATATCTCTGACTCCCTACGCCAGATGGCGGTTACTGTGTTATAACAAATTCTGTTATATTTGATGTCATGTTATTCGTATATTTTTCTTCTTTTCTAGTCCTGTAATCTGACACCATATAACTTCACCTGTTGATTTATATTCTGACATGTTTTTTAAGTTGTTTGAAAATAACACTCCAGCGTATGTTGGCAAGATGTGCATTTCGCCCCTGCTTATTTTGCTATGCGTTTTTTAATGTACAATTTTAAAATAGAAATATTTAACTACTGGTTTGCAAGTGCACGTTGGTATTTTGTGATAATCTCTTGGCCAATAAAGATTTGTTAAGTCTTCACGTGACACACGCCACATAAGGGCGTTCCAAGACCCTGTCACACCGAGGTCTGCTGTATAGGTAAATGTAAACAGCAGCTTCAGTTATTGCGATCGCTTCTCAGTTTTGGTTATTGATAACTTGATACAAGTGCCTGAGTTTAATTTGTACATATCAGGTATGTCTGTCCAACAGTTGGTTTATACCCAGGTGTATTTGTGGTTTTTTGTTGTTACTCACTGATCACTATATAAAAAATTTTTAACTTCCCGCACTGAAGATGATCACTATGTGATCTAAAATCGATACTGCCATCAATACATCAATATTACGACCAACGCTGCCCTTCCTTTTAATTTAACATATATGGTCGTTGTGCACACAACACTCCATGGAGTCGCCAATCAATAGATTTATGAACATTACCAAAATCTCACCCATCTCTAGAGCGATGAAGTTCTTGTTGAAGTTGCCCAGTAAAAATGACAATTACCAGTGACCATTCTTTGTGCTGTAACGCCCATCTCACTTAGTCTTCAGTAAATTTCGTAGTGGTTTCTCAAATTATCCGTTGCCTTGGCGAAAACTGCATTATTTTGGGGGGGGGGGCAGTATTACAGGACTAGTCGCTCTGCACGAAGTGGCTAATCGCTGTGCACATGATGCAATCTATTAGGTTACATTATTGCCATCTCAGTGACATATTCTGCACCAGAAACAGTAGCACATCTTTGAACTCACCTAATCCGGTGATTTCTTTGTCAACAGCCATCGAAACTCTCCAACAGGCAGAAGTTGTTGCATAGCATACCTGTATAAGTTGTTTACATCCAAGTAGAGGTTGTAACTCGAACTGTTACCGTTGAACTTCTTACCCATTCCAGATTTTTTGTCTTGACATGCCTATGGACGCAGTGGCAAAGTCTCCTGGGGAGCCCCCATTTGATAAAGAGCAACATGTCAACATTGGTCAGTAGCTCGAAGTTGACACATGTCTTTTTCAACATGGCGTCCCACAAACGCCCGGTACGGGATAATATTAGTTCAGGGTCCAGAGTATATGTGCTCATGCACACACTCTAGAACTTATCAAAAATGTCAAAAAAGCACACGTCAGCAGCCGTGTAAAGTGTCACATACTTCCTTAAATCAGGGATGGCGATTTGATACCAGGCATTCAACACATGCTCATACTTTGCATAAGATATGGCATTGTCTGTAAAGTTGTTGGTGAATGCGGTTATTTAGGGCAATGTGGTTTCATCAAATCTTACTGAATCCAAATATTCATGTGGGAAGAGCCCCTTCATCATCAGGAAATAAGACTTCACACCACCAGGATATGCTCCTTAAGTGATATGTATGTCATCCTGACGCATTGTTTCTGCAAGTTTCTGAAGCAGTGCATGCACAAAACGTAGCGAGTCTAAGAAGTGGAGCCTAATTCTCGGCTTCATTCGCTTGCAGAACGACAAGTATTTGTCAACACTCTCTGGCAGGACACTAACACAGTCATTTCAAGCCAAATTCAGCCAAATGCTCAACGATGAAATAAGCAGCATACCCACTCAAATTGTGGAAGAATTTGTGTATATGTTATGGTAACTGATATTTCAAATTGTATATGTTGTGGGCTGCACTGCAGAACTTCCCCACCAGATGACAGTGGTCCCTACATGGAGTTTTCACTTTTGTATCCCACTGTAGTTCAAAAACATAGTCTTATATAAATCGTAATTTTCCACCAGTTCTTGAGAAGACCATTGGATGCTTTTCTTCATGCTCACTCAAAGTAAAGGAGTTCAGACATATTGGGAAAAAATGTTGTGCACCAAAAGCTTACTCCGTTGGGGTGAAACGAGTTTGGAGGTGTTTTTGATCGAGTAGTAATGTTGATTCTCTTCCTCTGAGAATAAAAGCACGTCTACAAGCATCTTACGCTGACTGCCAAAATTGCATAAATGAAGGGACCTGGCCCAGCAGCCTTGTTTGTGACTTTACCATTATCATCTGCTTGCTTTTCTTCAGACCATAAAAGTGAACCGATATATATATACGTATCCTGCATCTCAAATTTAGGTATGTCCTGAAGTTTAATACAGAAACAAATACTATCGAAGTTAAAACAGCCATGAATATTATTACCTAAACAGCGTTTACCAGGATGCTATCGATCTTTCTCATAATTTACCTTACAAGCCAGGACTGACCATGCAGTACAAAAGTGGTCTTTAAGATTTTGGACATTAATACATGTATGTTTAGTGGCTCCATTCTGCAGAAGCTGGATAGAGCTGGACCCTCCACTTCCTGGGTCAAAATCATTTGAGTGGATATCGAGGTGGAGTACTTAGCTGAGTGCCTTACTGGACCCCATTTCCTGTATCTGGGAAAGATGATCCAGTATGACGCTCAGGGTAAAAGTTCGAAACTACTCAGCAGCTGAGGTGCCCCATAATATCACAACAATTTCCCACAAATATAGACATAAGTCTCATCTTCAACAATACCATTTTGTTTTGGAGGATGTGTCAATCTGCAGCATAACGCAGCAAAACATTTAATGGCGGGATATCGTGGATCATTAACGATTTTGGCCAGCTCCGTTTACAGAATGGATAGACAGCCATTCAGGAAATAGATGGGATCTCTATATCCAGCAATATAGTTATTTATATGGGCAAAAGAGATCCTATCTTAAAATACACCTACAACCACTGAGAAATTTAAAGATGGCGTGCTACTAAACTGACGCATGCCTATATTATCATTAGTAAGACAGGACATAAATTTGCTGCTATCCAGAGCATTACCACAACTATCAGTAGTGGAAGGCGAGGGTGTTGGTGAGTGGGATGGTCCATGACACTGACAGGTCGGCCCATGGTGCTGGCATGATCATTGTTATGGCAAGTGTGCAGTGGGCGAGCTGGGTTCTAGGAAATGAGCTGAGTCAGCTCATGGAAGACGTGCCAATGATAACTGTGGCGATTGTTTATATGCTTTTATAGAAACAAATAATGGACTACATTAATATTACATACCAAAAGGCAGTATAGTGTTTTAGAGGTATACTCGTAAGTGCTGGTATTTCTACTGATGACTGAGGACAGTATAATGAACAATGTTAAATCAGAATTTACTTCATTTGCATTCAGACTAATAATTATAGCTATGACTAGTACCTCCAAGTACATGTTGCACAAGCAATTCATTAATATTTATTATTGTATGGCCTGCAGGTCGTGTACTGAAGTTCAGATGCATGAATAAAAAGTGGATAGTCCATACTGACAGGTGTAGTTCACTTCATGGCACAGTTACGAATGTACAGTAAACATCAGGTAGTAAATTATGCGTTGTATTTGTAGGAAGTCTGATAGATGTGGAGAAAACGCAATTAACACACTGTAGTGGGTACATATCAAGGCACCTATTAACACACTGTAACGGTCATGAGCGTTAATAATCTTTGAGATTATTGGTGAGTTGATGATCGCCTTTAAGGTGAAAAAGACTTCATGATCAACATCTCACTGAGTTTGAATGAGGTCATGTAGTAGGACGACATGAAGCTGGATGTTCCTTCTACAATAGTGCAGAAAGACTTGGCATAAATGTAGCCACTGTACATGACTGCTGTCAGCAGTGGTCATGGGAATGAACACTCTCGAGAACACTAGGCTTAAGAGGGTCATGTGGCTCTATTACAAATTGGTTACTGTAATGACTGTTCCCAGCCAGAAACCCTGTAGCAACCATTCCACTGACCCCAAACCACTGCCATTTCTGGATACACTGGCGCCAAGCGTGAGATCATTGCAACACACGATGGAGATCTGTTGTGTTTTTTTTAAAGAAAACTGGTTCTGTCTTGGTGTCAATGATGATCATGTGTTGGTTAGAAGGAGCCCAGTCGAGGGCCTGTAAACAACCTGTCTGCATGCTGGACACACAGGAGCTACATCTGGCGTTATGGTCTGGGGTAGTTTCGTATGACGGCAGGAGCACTCCCGTGGTTATCCCATGCACCCTGACTGCCAATCTGTTTGTTAGTCTAGTGATTCTTGTGGTCCTGCCACTCATGAACAGCATTGCATGGGTCTTTCTTCAACAGGATAATGCTCGCCCTTATAGCACTATTGTAACGCAATGTGATCTACAGAGTGTCAACCTGCTGCCCTGACCTGCTCAATCACCAGATCTGTCTCCAGTCAAGCCCATATGAGACATCATTGTTTGACAACTACAGTGTCATCCACAAACACCATTAACAGTCCCTGTACTGACTGACACAGGCATGGAACTTCATCCCACAAACTGACATCTGACACTCCGACGCCTCTTCAACACAACCCATGCACGTTTGCATGCTTACACTCAACAATGTAGTGCTTACACCGGTTATTAATGTACCAGCATTTCAAATTTACAATTACTTATCTCCAGTTTACATTAACCTGTGATCTTGTAATGTTAACTACTTACATATGTTACCTAGACAGCCTCGGGCATGGATGTGTGTGATGTCCTTAGGTTAGTTAGGTTTACATAGTTCTAAGGTCTAGGGGACTGATGACCACAGAAGTCCCATAGTGCTCAGAGGCATTAGAACCATTTTTTTACCTAGACAAATGTATTTCCGTTCCCAAAATTTCATTATTCTACATTACTTATCTTTTGGTGTTGTGATTTTTTCTATCATTGTGTGTCTGTGTGTGTGTGTGTGTGTGTGTGTGTGTGTGTGTGTGTGTGTGTGTGTGTGTGTGTGTTGTGTTTCAGAAGTGAGTCAATCATTTACACATGGAAAGTACAGACTAAAAGTAGCTAAAATGTTCCAATAAACATGGGTCCACAAATCAACCGTTGTCAAGATACAACACATTTCCTGTTGTGGTTCATCAGTTGAGGAACACATTGCACCTCTAAACATTAAAATAGGTGTTCGAAATGTTGTCCATGTGTCTGAATACAGCACTGAACTCGTCTCTGAAATTAGTTGTGAGTCCTCTCAGGCATTCCTGGGGAATTCTGTAAGTATTAGAAAGCTACTTCAATCAATCAGCAAGCGTAATTCCCCAAGAGAGTTGACCTTGATAGCCTAGATCAGGGTTCTGACATGACCCGAGAAATAGAAATCCATGGGATTTAAATTTGGAGACTTTGGAGGATATGGCACAGGCCCTCCTCTACCTATTCAATGTTGATCATACGTCCGAGTTAGAAGCTGGCACACTTGTAAATGAAAATGTGGTCGAGCACCATCATGAATGAACCGCATCTTTTGGGTCGTTGTCGTAAAATTCAAATGGTTCAAATGGTTCAAATGGCTCTGTGCACTATGGGACTCAACTGCTGTGGTCATAAGTCCCCTAGAACTTAGAACTACTTAAACCTAACTAACCTAAGGACAGCACACAACACCCAGCCATCACGAGGCAGAGAAAATCCCTGACCCCGCCGGGAATCGAACCCGGGAACCCGGGCGTGGGAAGCGAGAACGCTACCGCACGACCACGAGATGCGGGCGTAAAATTCATTAGCGATAGTGTTTGTGATGTGTATCATTATTTATTAAAACTTTTTCCATAATGTGATTGTTAATTCTCTTAATATAGTTGTGAAATTCGTAGAGATCGTATTGTCTCATAATTCTTTTCAGCGTAATATGCAGCGGTAAATTTGACAGTTTTTTTTGTGCAAACTTTTTTCCATAATAACGCGTATTGCAAATTTTCCATAATAATAATTCTCGCAACATAACAGTGAAAATTTAGGAATCGTTTCTGTGCTGCAGTTCTTTTCTGTGTAATAATTAGAAGCGAATTTCGCATTTTTTTTGTATAAAACGTTTTTCGTCATGTTCATACTTGTAATATAATGGTGAAATTCATGAGGATCACTTTTTTCCTATAATTCCTTTGGATATGATATCTAGTTGTAAATTTCTTTTTTAAGTCTCATAGACAGAAAACTTTACTCTTCATTGTATATGCCTTACTATTATACCAATCAGACGATTTTTGGTGGTCACATGACTAGTACTCGAACCACATGAAGCGTTTTTATTTAGCATTCTTTTTTCTTTAAATTTGGCATTGGCTTCCTATGATAGCGCTTTGAACATATCTGATCAGTGTTAGACGATCATCTGATCACTAGTTGGGCTAACAAGCTTCTTATTACACTATTTCCAGCAGGATTATGCAAGTATTCATTTTTTTCTTCTGGAATGCATGTGGTGTCATCATAGAGTAATTGCTTTGAAATGGGAAGTGGGACCAGCACCACCAATTATGTGATATCATTTGTCAGCCATCTCTTTTCTGCCACCATCTTGCGCAACGTCATTGTATGACCTTGACTATGGAGGGGTGAAATGGGGAGGGTCCTCCTTCATCTTTGTGGAGATCTGGCAACAATGCAGAGTCTGCTCACACACCAGTAGCTGCACTACTAACATAATGTTTTTAGGACATGGTGCAGTATGACACTGATATACTTACCTTATAAGAAATATTTTGCTACAAATATTTTTACACATAAAAATTTTAACATTTGGTTATCGAGGTATTTTTTCTTTCTTGGTACAGCACTGAGAGTGGAAACAAACTTTCCGAAAGTGGTCTGCAAATATTGTTTGGGATTTTTTTCTTTTTTGCAGCTATTTGATGGACTATTTTACTCTACAAAATGAGTTACTTTCTGCAGACTAAGTCAAGGAATCCACGAATTGAAGTTTTTCAACAGTTTTGTCCTTTATTTTGTAACAAATTGTGCTTCGTTTCCTCCACTCCTTCCCTCCCGACCAAACAAATTTGATTTCTCCCCCTTCCTGTAACTAAGATCCTGGGTACGGTCCTCTGCTAGGAATAATGGAGTCCTTCCGTTAACCTGCATTTTCAATACGCGTTATTAGTGACAGAGGTGATATAGAAATGATAAAACTAGTTTATTCCCCATATTTTCCGTCACTAATTATTTGAGGATTCAGTTTTAGGGAAGATGTTGTGAAACACAAGGTCATGATGAAGATGTCTGGTCCTGAGGTAACTATTATATTCACCAAGAAAATATCCCTCCTGTTTTTCAGGTCACCATGCGTGCTGCATATGATCACGATCAGTTCGCTTTTTATACCTTTCAACTTTACCAATTTCCTGGCGGTTAGACTCTCTTCACACGCTTCATCTTTTTTCGTCGGGCTCCAGCATGATTCATGGAATGATTCTCCTACAATTATTTGTTGAACAGATTTTCGAAACAGAACTTCACTTACTTTTATCAGAGGAGATCTGCCGCCATTGAGCTCCGAAGGGACTCACGCTGCTCAAACAAATAAAGAAGACAGGTAGATTAAGAGTTTAACGTCCCATCCGTGATAAAGTCATTGCAGATGCAGTGATCTCAAACTAGCCTGGAGTTGAACTGTGTTGACTGCTAGTCTGGTAAGCCATAAGCCTGTTTTAGAGTGGGTGAATCTGCTAGCACATGTAGCACATAAGCTACACTCTTGTTAACTGTATATATAATGTATAGCTAATAGCCTTCTGGTATGGTTTAGTCGGTAGTAAGGAAACATGCATCCGGGTCCATCACTTCAGATTTCTAGAAGTGGGAAATTAACGGAAGAAACGAAGTACACTCAAACGCAGCGCATTTTCAACAGCGTGAGATATGCCACGAAGGTCGTGTTAGCCCCTACATAGAAATCGAGTTTTAGATGGGATCTCAACGGTATGACATTAACGTTATATAATTTGTACATTGCTGTCATGGGGAACTGTCATGTTGGTATAGCTGTCTGCATCATTATGTAGTGTCGTGTTTCATTTCTCTTAGCTGTCCTTGCCCGTTCCCTAGTTAGCTGTAGAGATGATGATGAAGATGTGTGGTTTGTGGGGGCGCTCAACTGCGCGGTTATCAGCGCCCATACAAATTCCCAACCTTTGCTCAGTCCAATGTCGCCACTTTCATGACTGATGATGAAATGATGGGGACAACACAAACACCCAGTAATCTCGAGGCAGGTGAAAATAAATGACCCCGCCCAGAATGAAACCCGGGATCCCGTGATTTTTTTTTTTTTTACATTCGTTGAAGTTCGTTGTTGATCCTTTTACTCAGTCTTTATATTACAGAGAGCACCCAGCTCTCTGACCGAGCACGCTGAGCTACCGTAAAACAAGTACATCGTTGTATTCGTCAGGCTCAAATGGTTCAAATGGCTATAAGCAGTATGGGACTTAACATCTGAGATCATTAGTCCCCTAGAACTTAGAACTACTTAGACCTAACTAACCTGAGGACATCACACACATCCATGCCCGAGGCAGGATTCGAACCTGCGACCGTAGCAATGCTCGAGAAGCGAGAACGCGACCGCGAGACCACGAGCTGCGGACTATTCGCGGTAGAGGATACCATTTTTGTGTTCCTTGAGGCGTGTCTTTAAAATGACATCTATCATTTCACAGTCATCCGATTTTGTATGTATTATTTATTACTTTCCTTTCGTAGTGGGCCCTCAATATAGAGAGCAATCGCATCAGGTCGGTTAAGTGGCGCTGATTTCATGAAATTAAACGTCAAGAAGAGAATTAAATGTATACTGGGTGTTACAAAACGATATCGACAGATTCCGAAGGATTGTAGATTGCGGAACAAATTGATGGTAGGGATACATTCTCGTAACACCATCCAACGCGGCTACGAAGTTATTCAAAATGTTGGACAAAGATACGGAAACACGGCGGGAAATCCATGAACATAAGCGACACGTTAATCTGTCTCGTAGTGCTTCTTGCAGATCATCTTTAAACTCGCGAGTGGTGCCGAAGATTTCTGCTGAAATATGTTCTGTGGAATTGATTCTTCTGGCAGTTGGTTTCTTATGTGAAACTTACAGAGCTTTCGAATTACCGAAGGTGCTGGCTCCATATGGTCTTTCACCAGTTTCACTATCTCGTCGAAAGACATGTCCACTGGCTTCTGAAGGTATGCTAGGTCCGTGATGAGGGCCGCATACTCAGACCCAATGAGATTCAGTAGCTAGTTCGTTTGCAGGTTACCTACAATCTTGCAAACAAGGAACTTGTTCTTAGTAATGGAGAAATTATCAGTGTTGAGCCAAAAATTATCACCACTGCCCAACGCGAGGTTGTATACTGGCTGGTGACGCTGAAGGCACGTGGCGCGGTAAGAGAAGTATATGAGCGGAGCAGAGACGAATGGGGAATCATTCTAGCGACGATAATTAGCGCAAATGCGGAAATCCGCCGGCTTAAGCAACTTCAACAAAAGCCAGATTGCTGTGGTCTAGTGCCTGGGAGCGAGTATCTCGAAAACGGCCTACTAACATGAGCATCTATGGCAAACGGTTCAAGAACGCTGAAATCACGAGCAGGCGCCAAGAACATAGGGTTTGGAGGCTTGCCCGCTCTCTAAAGCAGTATAGGTGGCGATATGTGGCAGTATGTGACAATGGAACGTAGTCGAATTAAGTCGGGTGATGCTGAGGGAATTAGATTAGGAAATGAGACACTTAAAGTAGTAAAAGAGTTTTACTGTTTGGGGAGCAAAATAACTGATGATGGTCGAAGCAGAGAAGATATAAAATGTAGACTGGCAATGACAAGGCGTTTCTGAAGAATAGAAATTTGTTAACATCAAGTATAGATTTAAGTGTCAGGAAGTGGTTTCTGAAAGTATTTGTATGGAGTGTAGCCATGTATGGATGTGAAACATGGACAATAAAAAGTTTGGATAAGAAGAGAATAGAAGCTTTCGAAATGTGGTGCTACAGAAGAATGCTGAAGATTAGATGGGTATATCACATAACTAATGAGGAGGTATTCAATAGAATTGGTGAGAAGAGGACTTTGTGGCACAACTTGACAAGAAGAAGGGACCGGTTGGTAGGACATGTTCTGAAGAATCAACGGATAACAAATTTAGTATTGGAGGGCAGCGTGGAGGTTAAAAATCGTAGAGGGAGACCAAGAGTTGAATAGACTAAGCAGATTCAGAAGGACGTGTCGTAGAGGGAGACCAAGAGTTGAATAGACTAAGCAGATTCAGAAGGATGTCGGACGCAGTTAAGTACTGGGAGATGAAGAAGCTTGCACAGGTTAGGGTAGCATGGAGAGCTGCATCAAACTAGTCTCAGGACTGAAGACCACAACAAACAACAACAACATGTGGCAGTTCTGACAACATAGTTCTGGCGCAGGCACAAGTGTTTTGGAGCACACCGTTCAGTGAACAGTGTCGGCCATAGTATTGTTGGATTAAAATGGGAACGCTTAAGATCCTCTGACGATGTACATAGTGTTCCACACTAGAGGACCCTACACGTTCCCATTTCAATGCAACAACATAGCCAACTGTGCTCACAGGGGGCACAGGATCATCGAGATTGGACCGCGGATGGACGGAATCGTGTCGCCTTGTCGGATGAGTCCCGTTTATTGCTTAACCAGGTCTATGGTCGTATCCAGCTACACCGTCATCCAGGCGACCAGCTGTTCGAAACATGCAGCGTACCATGGATGCAGGCCAGTGACAGCAGTATTATGTTACGACGGACATTTAGCTAGATTTCCATGGAACCTGCGGTAGTAATCAAGGCACCATCACAGCTGTGGACTACATGTCCTCTGATATTTGATGTCTTCCTCAAAAGAGATGGCATGTTCCAGCAGGATAACTGTCCGTGTCACAAGGCCAGAATCGTGCTGCAATGCTTTGAGGAGCGTGATAGTAAACTCACGTTGATGCTTTGGATGTCATATTCGGCTTATCCGAATCCGGCCGGCCAGTGTGACCGAGCGGTTCTAGGTGATACAGTCTGGAACCGCGCGACCGCTACGGTCGCAGGTTCGAATCCTGCCTGGGGCATGTATGTGTGTGATGTCCTTAGGTTAGTTAGGTTTAAGTAGTAAAAGCGGTGGTTCGTTATTTTCAGGTTACTATTCCTTCCTGTAGGGGCTGTGATTTTTGATATTTTGTCTAAACCAGCAAGGTAAAACAGATGCCACTACTTCCACAACATCAAGTGGATTTAGTGCTTGCGTAGTCACACTGAGCAGTGAACACTTCCCAGTTTATCAATGGGGAATAATTGAAAATGATTATTACTGTTATCGGTGTCATGCGTGCAATGGTCGTGCCAGGGGCGCGATATTGAATCTTTATCCTATCATTAATGGCACGAGACCTGCACGACCTTATAGCAACCGTTATAGTTCTGCATTATTCTGTGACACTGGGGGTGATTTCACGCAATGAAAGAGAGAATGTAAGGTTACAGGACTCATTTATTAAACAGTTGAAAATTGAACAGTAATACAACCAAATGGGGTGAGGGAAGAAAGACTCGAATTCAGCAGCCTGCCCCAATGTAGCAGGAGAAAAGGAATTTTAGTAACGATCGCCATATTATCAAGTGGGGTCCAATTTTCTAAAGGAAAGAGTTGCAGGCATGCAACGACCACCACCACGAATCAGCCAAAGACTAAGAAACGTGCTACTGTGCGTGAATCGCTAGGTAGCCTCCAGTACTAAAGGAACAAAACCCGCAAGACGCGCAACTATTCAGAATGACCTATAAGGTTCCCTCTGGGCCGCAGGGCGCGAATCTACAGCGCACGTCGACGCTCATGCTTACCGAACTTCATCTCCTGGAAGCAGCACCTCCGGTCTCCGGCACGGTTACACTAGAACTGCCTTACTGCCCCTTTGTCCACAACCCACCCGCGTAGGGCGGTTGGCGCCCACCCGCGGAAGAAGGGCGCGCACCTGAACTGGCCAATCATAGGGGCGGAATTTCACAGGGAGGCGACCTCGCTAAGTTAAAATCGAGCAGAAATAGCAGTTACAAGGTTGGTAAGGCAGGTTATGGAACTGAGAACAGGAGAAACTTTGGCCACTACTGAACTTTCAAACGACACCATGTGCTACCCTGGCGATCGGAAAAAGGATGAGGAACGGGAAGCCATCATGGCTGCTAGGAAGATTGCTGTCCTCGCTCATAAGTAAAGAAAATTCCTAGCGCCCAGATCCTCTCACAGATCAGTGTGAGACAAACTGTAAAAATCGTCAAATAAATCAGGCAACCCACAGAAATTATTAATATTGCCTGAATTATTATTTCACCAAATACGAGAATGCTGGGATTAGAAGTATGAAATACGAGCACTGAATGGTGAATGAAGTGCACGTCTTTCAGTAGTTCTAAGTTCTAGGGGATTGATAACATCAGCACTTAAGTCCCATAGTGCTCAGAGCCATTTTTTATCTGAATCCGTTAAAACCCAACTGGCACATTTGTAGCACAGTCCGCTGAGAAATGTGCAGGAAGAGAGCCAATGAAGTTCTGGAAGGTACCGACAGGAATGTAGAATCATGCCAACTCCAATAATGTGGCCATCTACGCTAGGTTTCTCAGCTGAGCATCCGAGACACAAACAGACAAATGGGTTCAATTGGCTCTGAGCACTATGGGACTTAACATCTGAGGTCATCAGTCCCCTAGAACTTAGAACTACTTAAACCTAACTAACCTAAGGACATCACACACATCCACGCCCAAGGCAGGATTCGAACCTGCGACCTTAGCGCTCACGCGGTACCAGCCTGAAGCGCCTAGAACCGCTCTCACGAACAGACAGATCGAGGTGGTGCCACACATTCTCCATTGCGTTTAAATCCAGGGAGTTCGAGGGCCAGGGCCCAGATCACGTAAAAAACAGATTGACTGTCCTTACGGCGGAACAGGCAACCGTAAAAATAGTTTTCCCGTCGGTCAACAGATGTCGCAGGCGACGCTACAATGCTAAAAGACATGTCCATGTTACCGGAATTAGCAATGCTGTATCTTCGGTGACGTGAATGACGCTGATTTGTGTTCAGCTAGAGCGCTGCGCACGAAATGCATTCGTCACACAGCTGACTGTAGCTCATGATCGACTGTGGTTTTTCCCGAGTTTTCAATCGAAGAATGTAGATTAGCTCCTGTAATTCTACGAACCAAGTTTATTTCTACTTCTCACAATCATATGCGAAATGAAATAAATGAAAAGTAACACACAAATATTTCTCGTGAGTTACTGTTTAAATGCAGACTGTATTGCAGTCACATAGGTTTTACACTCGCCTTCCATGCCGTCTGTTTCCTCGTTTGTTATACAGCTCTTCTGATACGGATTATGGTGGTAAAAAAAATCTCCATGTGCAGGTTAACACTAGAAAGTTTACAAAATCTTCTCAACGTTTTTGCAATATAATCCGTTAATTTACTGACAAATATTGCATTGAGCAGTGGGTTTCGCGTCCTGATATTACCGACATAATTAATTATTTTGCATAGAGTATGTATAGGGATTAAGTGAGTTTTAACGACAGTATATTTTTCACATTGAGACTAAATAAGTTTAAGAAACAGATTTTGCTTCCTTTCTAAGTATTTCTGTAAGCGTTCTTAAGTATAACCACATTTTGCGTTTGATTACTGTTAGTTGTAAACGAATATAATTTCATGTATGCACTTAAAAACGATATCTTCGGAAAAAAAAATATTGTGAAACTTTAAATATCGTGAGTAAAAAAATTCTGTGATGGTAAACATCTTAACTTTGCGGCAAGCACATCTACTATTGTCACAAGCAGTACTGTTTTGCTCAGATTTAACACATTACTTCTTTCTAGTTAAACGTGGTAGAGTGATCAAGGAAAGGCAACGAAACTTATTTGCGCAGCCTAACGGAGAATCTTTATTTGGTACTTAAATGCAATAAGAATATACTACATATTTTTATAATTTTCAGTTTTGAGACAGTTCTACTACATTTTTAGTTCAGGATTTGTCCGTCTACTCCATCCACAGTTGATATACTCGCAGGCCCTCAGCATGACGACTCGATCCACTACCACCGGTATGTCAGAAACAGCTGTACTTTACAAACGCCAAATGGTGGAGAGCGCCAAGCGTTCGGACGATGTTGCCACATATTTCACAGAACAGAGTGCCATCTAGTGGTTGGTGCCACAAGTAAGGGTGTGACGCTGTTGCCGCCTGGTGGCCGTTCCCTGACAAGGGTTGCCTGCTAGACCAAGCGATCGGGCAATCTGTTTCTTACGTGATCTGGGGCCAGGGGAGTACAGTGCAATCACTCTGGGCTCTTAGAACCACGCACATACAGTACGAACTGTGCTAGATGTTCCACTGTCCTGCTGGCCTGCTGGTAGGTGCCATCGTGCCAAGGAAACACAAACAGCATGTACAGGTGCATGTGGTCTCCAAGGATATCTGAGTTCTTTTGCTGATCCATTGTGCCTTCCAGAATGACGATCGCACCCAGGGAATGCCGAGAAAACATTTCTCAGACCATAACGCTCCCTCCTCTGGCCTGGATCCTTCCGACGATTGTTGCTGGGTGTTTACTGTCACACGTTTCACACCGTATACGTCAACGGCCATCTGTCCGATGGAGCATGAAACGTTATTCATCTGAAAAGGCCACCTGTAACGACTCAGTGGACGTCCGGTTGTGCCATTGGCGTGCAGATTTCAGCCATCATCGCCGATCAACAGCAATCAGCATGAATGCACGAACCAGGCGTCCTTTCTGGACGTCAGATAAATGGCTCCGTTTCTAGATTATGACAATGACTCCACTGTTATCCATCCTTGTCCCCCAACGCACTTTATAAATTTTCCACTCCTAGTGCTGCCGCCTGCCGTTTGTTTGTGAATTGTTATTGCGTGATGGCGTCCAACACAGGGGCTGGCCACATTAATGTGGGCCATATACGTGTCCTGGTACAAATCTGACACCTTGTTCAATTTAACATTTCTAATGCCTAAAATGTCTTCTAAGTACATATTGAATATAGTAGGTGAAAGGCTGTACCCTTCTCAATCTCTGCTCGTTTCGTCTTCGCTTTCCCTGTATTTATCACAATTTCTGTGTGCTGATACAAATGCTTTATTACTTGTATTAAATGTCTCGGATACACTTGGTTTATCTTTATGTTCCAAAGCTTGCTTCTGGCCACTCTATCGAAACCCTTTCCACAACCTATGAATGCTATGAGAGCCCCCAGCGCATATTCTCGTCGTTTTTCAATTAAGTGGCGTACGATAGTAACATTGTCATTACATTGTCATTACAATATTGTCAATCTCGAAAGCCATTTCGTTCCTCCATTAGTAGGGCGTCAGCTACACTACTGGCCATTAAAACTGCTACACCACGAAGATGACGTGCTACAGACGCGGAATTTAATCGACAGGAAGAAGATGTTGTGATATGCGAATGATTAGCTTTTCAGAGCATTCACACAAGGTTGGCGCCGGTGGCGACACCTACAACGTGCTGACATGAGGAAAGTTTCCAACCGATTTCTCATACACAAACAGCAGTTGACCGGTTTTGCCTGGTGAAACGTTGTTGTGATGCCTCGTGTAAGGAGGAGAAATGCACTTTAATAAAGCTCAGATTGCAGCCTATCGCGATTGAGGTTTATCGTATCGCGACGGATCTGGGGATGTTGTTGGTCATGGGAGTACGTCATCATTACACAGAGAGCTTATAAAGACACGTGGCACATGTGGACGAACATTGTACCGCTGAAAAATGACACCACAATACCTTCGCATTAGAGGTAACACATGAGGACATACCATTATGCCCTCTGTGTGGGGTCCTGCCCACTCGTCTCGTACAGGGTGCCTAAAGGATGCTGCGTTCTAAGAATGCTATACAACAATTCAAGCAAATCGCATTAATAGTTTTATTTCAACAAAGCAAATGTAAATGTCGTGTGACTAGGGCCTCCCATCTGGTAGACGGTTCGCCAAATGCAAGTCTTTCGATTTGACGCCACCTCGGTGACCTGCACGTCGATTGGGATGAAATGATGATTAGGACAACACAACACCCAGTCCCTGAGGGGAGAAAATCTCCGACCCAGCTGGGAATCGAACCCGGGCCCTTGGGATTGACATTCTGTCACGCTGACCACTCAGCTACCGGGGGGGGGGGGGGGGACTCAATAAAGTAGATTTAACGATACTTAAAATTGAATTTACTACGGTGCCACAAACAATTGGGGATATGCAAACAATTAAAGTCCTTTGCTGTATACAAGATCCATGTAAGCAATTGATATGGATAACTGCTGCCGCAGTGCTCTCCTCATATGGTGCTGGTCTACGAGCCCCGGTATGGTACTGTGCTAATATTGTGCTGGTCTGCGAGTCCCAGTCTGGTACCGTGATAATACTATGCGGCTGAGGCTGCCAGGAGCAGCACTTATATTCTCTTCTTTTAGAGGCATCACCTGTCATGCTGCTGTTTGAATCAATGCACCATTGGCTGACGTCGTCTCACCACCTTCTCTCCTCTAGTGTTCTTCATCTTTGTTCCGGCGCTTGTGGTTACGCCAGAACACTCAGAGTTCCCTTAGTCACTACCATCCATGACCTGAAGGCATACTCAGAGGCTCTCCACACTATGACGCCAGCAATAACCGTGCTGTGCCTCTACAAAGCATTGGAAGGATGGAACCTCCAGTCGCCGCCACACTTTCCGACGATGGTCATCTAGAGTAATGCACAACCGCGATCACTGAAAACAATGCAACACCGTTCATTTTTGTGCATTCATCTCTGTCAGAGCACCTCTCTGAACACAGGTATTTGTGTTGCATTGATGACAGCCATCTCAAGGAGTGGTAGTCTGAAGAATGGTGCCGGATAACACAGAACGTTGCTTGGAGTCCATTACTTCTTCTCAGATGGCAGGTTCAGATGTGAAGGAGTTATGATGTGCTTGGTGTACAATAGACAATGCACCCTGTGGTGGTCAGACGAGGTTGACCAGAACCGTGGTGACGAGTTTGCATGCCCTCACGCTCCCATCTAGTCCCACATTGGGCCACTGTCACATCTGAATGCATCACAGGCCTTAATATTGCATGACTGGATTAGTTGGTCGAATAGAGACGCACAATGAGGCCCTTTTCAATCACTGTCAGGTGCTAATAATGCCGTCTCATACTAGTACACGGCATCTCCGTGTCCTTTAGACTGACCACTCAACATCTGAGGCTGTTGACACCCCTTATGTACCCTACCAGACGTAGAAATAACACTAAACACGAACAACACTAAAGCACCCTGGTGGCAGTTCTTCCAGTCATGGAAGAACTCTTATCATTTGCACACTCGCTCATGGTGTGTACATGTACACAGTTACATTGCCAGGTTTTTGCTTTTTTTGTCAGGTCGTATATTTTGTAGTGGGAACTTCTGCCACCAAATGTAACAGCAACACCAAATGCAGCGGGAAGAGGTAGATGGCACCGTATTAAGACTCCTCCTAGCTTTCCAAGTGATTTATTGATTTTAACTACAGTGCTCCCATTCCTCTTGATCTGCATCACTGGGTCCCACAATGCTGAGGACACCACTTTGCTGTCTGCGAAATGGCTTGGTGCGGAGTGGCTGCCTCAGTGCCCGTGCATGGACTGCTGTGTGTTGGCCTTGTACAGCAATGGAGTTGCGTCATCGTCAGGATGCTAGCAGTTGATTCAGCGGTCTGTGGCCCTGCTGACTCAGCGCCGCTCGGTGTGAGCTGCAGGCAGCCAGCTGCGTGCTTCTCACCGGTGTGGCTAAGATCGTAGTGACAACAAGCACCTGCGATCCAGAGTCCGAATCTGTAGCCCTCGCCTCAGGATGTCTCCAGCATGTGTTGGAAGCCAGGACGACTGCCCGCGGTAGCGAGCCATGGAGTGGCCCACCGCTGGCTGGCGCTGGACCCCGCATTGGCCTCAGAGGGTCGAACCAGCGACCTGCTATGGACTGGGACGCTGGTGACCCATCTGCTGCTATGTGTAGCTGGTGGTGTAACATGCCCCGCTGACCAGAAGAGCTGCCACACTTGAATGAATCTTGTTAGAAACCCACACCTATTTATACGCAGCTGTGCACCTCTGTTGTGCTATACACGCCGCTTCGCGTCACATACTCATAACACGCTAGGTTGGCCAGTGATTTGGCCTGTGATTTGCGACATGCGAAACTGCTATGTATATTCAGCAATTTGACGGCCTTGTGGCGTCTATCCTACTTCAAAACTGTTGGTATGCATAACTTACAGCAATCCGGCCCCCACCTGGCTGTAACTTGTGCTCAGAATATTGCACTAAACTAACTTTCCCTACCCTAAACGGTGGTGCCACTACAATTTATTGATACTAACAATTTTTTTCTGTGAAAAATTGTTAATTACTGACTGACAGTGTGCAAGCCAGTCCCAGGAAGAAGACGTCAGCAAGAATGCTGAAGCGTTGGATCGGAAAATTCTGAAAGAATGATGCACTATCAATTCCTAAGAACCTTTACCATCATCTATAACGGCTGCAGAACCCTACATTCTAGCACTGACATTAGTTGCATTCAATAGCTCTTTATTAACCTTAGTTGTTGCGATAATTGAGAGCATTATTAGAAGATATTTTTTTCGGAAGAGGGTCCCCTTTGATAACTATTGGCCAACAATCTACATACGAGGCGCGACAATAAAGTAATGAGACTGATGTGAAAAAAAAAGTTGCTTACCGTTTTAGTCAAGTTTAGTGTTGTCTCCTTCAAAGTAGTTCCCATCTGATTGCACACACGTTTTCCAGCGCTTCTGCCATTGATTGTAACACTTCTGGAACTCATCTTCTGTAATATCCTCCAAGACCCTCATCACAGCTTTTTGGACATCGTGTGTTGTTTCAAAATGGTGTCCCTTGACCGCCGTTTTGACTCTTGGAAATAGAAAAAATTGGCATGGAGCGATATCTGGTGAATAAGGTGGCTGTGGTAGTACTAAAATTTGTTTCGAGGTTAAAAATTGCTGTACTGACAGAGAAGTATGGGGTGGCGCATTTTCGTGATGCAGAATCCAGTTATTATTAAACGAACCGTTTCTCGATTGACGCTCAGTTCTTCTGCAATCACTTTCACGGATAATCTTCCATCAGATCGTACGATTTCACGCACCCTGGCCAAGTTGACATCCGTCCGTGAGGTTGATAGTCGTCCACTGCGGTCTTCAACATTCGTTCTGCCTTCACTAAACATTTTATGCCAACGAAAAACTTGATCTCTTGACATAACCTCCTCTCCAAAAGCCTTCTGAAGCTTACCGTAAGTTGTCGTCGCGTTTTCACCCAATTTAACGCAAAAAGAAATGGCATACCGTTGCGCAATATTATGCAGTTCCATTTCTTTGACGAGAAACACAAACACGTGTTACAACACAACTCACAACTGAGCAGTTGCATCGATGTGCCACATGGACTAGAAGCAGCTTATAGACCAAGGTGAAAGGTATCGTGCCTACTCAAGCCTGCAGGGTTGCCACATCTTGCAAAGAAAATCAGTCTCATTACTTTATTGTCGTTCCTCGCATGATGTTACTTGACACTGTGACGGTCAGCACACAAACTCATGCTTGCCACAGAAGGGATGGTCTCACACTGCGGCGAGTTCAAAAATGGTTCAAATGGCTCTGAGCACTATGGGACTCAACTGCTGAGGTCATTAGTCCCCTAGAACTTAGAACTAGTTAAACCTAACTAACCTAAGGACATCACACACATCCATGCCCTAGGCAGGATTCGAACCTGCGACCGTAGCGGTCTTGCGGTTCCAGACTGCAGCGCCTTTAACCGCACGGCCACTTCGGCCGGCCTGCGGCGAGTATTGTAATTTATAGAGAGAGCTGATACAGGTGAAAGTACAAATTACGATAATAGAAGCAAAAACATTCCAGCAAATAACGACCCACAAACGAGCTTTTGCGAGATAATTGGGAATATGTGGTTACCTGCCACCACTTATCAGTGTGACATACTGTCCTACTCAGTACAAGTCTACTGAAACAACTTTTTGATTATGTTCGCACTAAATGGTATCAAATTTCGCAGGGCCTTCTTTAACAAGAAATACAATTCAACGAGGGCCAAGAAATCGTTTTCCAGCCAATTTCGGTTGAAAAAATGCGGAATTTGCTGTGGGGCATCGTGGAATATTCCTGCTTCAGCAACTACAGTTTCACGTTCCGATAGTTTGCGGCGCTATATGTAACCTTCGAAACGGCATCTGTAATGAAGGTGCTTTCCAACCAGAGAGCTTTCATTCAGTCTTTTTCGGCGGAAAACCAGAGCATCGCATATATTCATACACGCTTCCAGAGCGTCTACAGAGACCTGGCAGTGAAGAAGTCGTTGGCCGAGGCATCTGTCATCGGCACAACAAGGTTGTACGAGCCTGTCCGATCTCCCGTGTAACGGCAGGTCATACACAGAAGTGACTCCTGCAATGTTGAAACATGCGGACATTCTATCCGAGGTGATCACAATCAAACAACTCACTGCTCAACTTAACGTTTCGACACCGCTCCTCACAAGCGTCTTCTAACCAAACTGCATGCCTACGGAGTATCGCCTCAGTTGTGCAACTGGATTCGCGATTTCCTGTCAGAAAGGTCACAGTTGGTAGTAACAAAGTTGGGAAACTACTGCGAAAGCAAAGAGAGATTCACTGCAAATTTAAACGCAGCCAAAACCTCTCAGACAAACAGAAGCTAAACGATGTCAAAGTTACCGTAAGGAGGGTTGTGGGTGAAGCGTTCAGTGAATTCGAAAGTAAAATTCTGTGAAACGACTTGACAGAAAATCCTAGGAAGTTCTGGTCTTATGTTAAATCAGTAAGTGCATCGAAACAGCTTATCCAGACACTCTGGGATGATAGTGGCATTGAAACAGAGGATGACACGCGTAAAACTGAAATACTAAACACCTTTTTCCAAAGCTGTTTCACAGAGGAAGACCGCACTGCAGTTCCTTCTCTAAATCCTCGCAAGAACGGAAAAATGGCCGACATCGAAATAAGTGGCCAAGGACTAGAAAAGCAACTGAAATCACTCAACAGAGGAAAGTCCACTGGACCTGACGGGATACCAATTCGATTCTACACAGAGTACGCGAAAGAACTTGCCCCCTTCTAACAGCCGTGTACCGCAAGTCTCTAGAGGAACGGAAGGTTCCAAATGATTGGAAAAGAGCACAAGTAGTTCCAGTTTTCAAGAAGGGACGTCGAGCAGATGCGCAAAACTATAGTCCTATATCTCTGACATCGATCGGTCGCAGAATTTTAGAACATTTTTTTGCTCGCATATCATGTCATTTCTGGAAACCCAGAATCTACTCTGTAGGAATCAACATGGATTCCGGAAACAGCGATCGTGTGAGACCCAACTCGCTTTATTTGTTCATGAGACCCAGAAAATATTATATACGGGCTCCCAGTTGGATGCCATTTTCCTTGACTTCCGGAAGGCGTTCGATACAGTTCCGCACTGTCGCGTGATAAACAGAGTAAAAGCCTACGGAATATCAGACCAGCTGTGTAGCTGGATTGAAGAGTTTTTAGCAAACAGAGCACTGCATGTTGTTCTCAATGGAGAGACGTCTACAGACGTTAAAGTAACCTCTGTCGTGCCATAGGGGAGTGTTATGGTATCATTGCTTTTCACAATATATATAAATGACCTAGTAGATAGTGTCGGAAGTTCCATGCGGCTTTTCCCGGATGATGCTGTAGTATATAGAGAAGTTGCAGCATTAGAAAATTGCAGCGAAATGCAGGAAGATCTGCAGCAGATAGGCACTTGGTGCAGGGAGTGGCAACTGATCCTTAACATAGACAAATGTAATGTATTGCGAATCCATAGAAAGAAGGATCCTTTATCGTATAATTATATGATAGTGGAACAAACACTGGTACCAGTTACTTCTGTAAAATATCTGGGAGTATACGTGCGGAACGATTTGAAGTGGAATGATCATATAAAATTAATTGTTGGTAAGGCGGGTGCCAGGTTGAGATTCATTGGGAGAGTCCTTAGAAAATGTAGTCAATCAACAAAGGAGGTTGCTTACAAAACACTCGTTGACCTATACTTGAGTATTGCTCATCAGTGTGGGATCCGTACCAGGTCGGGTTGACAGAGGAGATAGAGAAGATCCAAAGAAGAGCGGCGCGTTTCGTCATAGGGTTATTTGGTAAGAGTGATAACGTTACGGAGATGTTTAGCAAACTCAAGTGGCAGACTCTGCAAGAGAGGCGCTCTGCATCGCGGTGTAGCTTGCTGTCCAGGTTTCGAGAGGGTGCGTTTCTGGATGAGGTATCGAATATATTGCTTCCCCCTGCTTATACCTCCCGAGGAGATCACGAATGTAAAATTAGAGAGATTCGAGTGCGCACGGAGGCTTTCCGGCAGTCGTTTTTCCCGCGAACCATACGTGACTGGAACAGAAAAGAGAGGTAATGACAGTGGCACTTAAAGTGCCCTCCGCCACACGCCGTTGGGTGGCTTGCGGAGTATAAATGTAGATGTAGATGTCGAATAGACAGAAAGTCATAGAGTAAAACAGACGTAATATTCGGCGTTCCCCAAGGAAGTGTTATAGGCACTCTATTGTTCCTGATCTATATTAACGACATAGGAGAGAATCTGAGCAGCCGTCTTAGATTGTTTGCATATGATGCTGTCATTTACCGTCTTGTAAAGTCATCAGATAATCAAAACGACTTGGAAAATGATTTAGACAAAATATCTGACTGGTGCGAAAAGTGGCAATTGACCCTGAATAAAGAAAAGTGCGAAGCTATTCACACGAGTACTAAAAGAAATCAGCTAAATTTCGATTACGTGATAAGTCACACAAATCTAAGGGCTGTATATTCAACTAAATACTTAGGGATTACAATTACAAATAACCTAAATTGGATCGATCACATAGATAATATTCTGGGCAGAGCAAACCAAAGACTGCGGTTCATTGGCAGAACACTTAGAAGGTGCAACAGGTCTACTAATGAGACTGCTTACACCACGCTTGTCCGCCCTATTCTGGAGTATTGCTGTGCGGTGTGGGATCCGCATCAGGTGGGACTGACGGATGACATCGAAAAAGTAAAAAGAAGGGCAGCTCGTTTTGTATTATCGCGAAATAGGGGAGAGAGACAGTGTCACAGACATGATACGTGAACTGGAGTGGCAATCATTAAAACAAAGGCGTTTTTCGTTGTGACGGGATCTTCTCATGAAATTTCAATCACCAGTTTTCTCCTACGATTGCGAAAACATTCTGTTGGCACCCACCTACATAGGGAGAAATGATCATCGCGATAAAATAAGTGAAATCAGGGCTCGCACAGAAAAATTTAAGTGCTCGTTTTTCCCGGGTGCCGTTCGATAGTGGAATGGTAGAGAGATAGCTTGTAGGTGGTACATTGAACCCTCTGCCAGGCACTTTATTGTGAATAGTGGAGTAATCACGTAGATGTAGATGTAGATGTGAACGTCCCTGTTGGTAGTGCTAATACGTTCATCCATCAGTTGGGGTACTCAAAGACAGAAAACCATAAAGACAACGACGAACCATTTCTTTATTCCGGAGAAATTTGAGAGCCTTATTTTTCGTTAGGTGGTTGTCTTCGAATGACGTTAGTCTTATTGTAGCATTTTTAGTTTGTGCCTGACAACAACCTGTAATTCACGGGAGTGTCTTGTTAGTTTCATTTTCTTAGGCGAATGAAATATTTAGCGTGTTTCTTATGTTTGCTTGTGGTCGTAATAGTCTACCTTGTAGTCACCACCTTGCGGCATTTAAGATGTCTGTTATTAAATGTTATCTGTGATTGTCTTAGTAACAGATATAAACTAAGCTGTTTCTTGCAAATACGGTGCCACATTGTCAAAGCGGACGGGTGGAATCAGACCGTATGCTAATCCCAGAATCATATTTAGAAAACTGTGTATCAGAACACATATGTATCAAAAAACGTGATCAGGATGTAGAAAATGTTATTGTGTGGAAGGAAAGTTACAGTGCGTTCGACTATGGCAAAGCATGTTTCAATGTATAAAATTGGCGTCATTAAATACACTAATAAGCCAAAACATTATGACCGCCTGGTTAATAGCTTGTGTTTTTGAATATCTGCGTATTATTTACACACAGTTCCTGCGTTTTCGTCAGGGTGTACAGTAGATTTCCGTAGCGCGAGTTGTTCGCGTTAGTCAGTCAGGCAGTAGAAGCCGACCGAGACAGATGCAGCAACAGGGAAGTAACCGCTTTTGTGCCATTTACGAGTTCCTAACCAGGAGCAAATTTTATTATACCATTTGTGTGCTTCAATAGTTTAGTTTCTTGGGTTTCTGCGTGTAAATTTGATACCTAATAGCCACAGTTCTCGCGTTTTCGTTTGCGTCGGAAAGTAAACCGATTTTGTGTCATATTACAAGTTCCTAATCAGGTGCAAATTATCTAGTTTCACCTGAGTGCTTCGGTAGTTAGATTTTTGAATATCTGCGTATTATTAGACACAGTTCTTGCGTTTCCGTCAGGGTCTACAGTAGAACTGCGCAACAAGTGCCGATAGTCAGTTTATCTGCATAGTTAAGTTATCCACGGTCTTTAGTATGGACAGGGACTGCGATTGTTGTGTACGGATGCGAGCCGAGTTGGTGACACTTCACTCTCAGCTTCAGGCTGTGATGGCACCAGTTACACAGCCTAAAGTTACAGTGGATGGGCACAACTGTTGTGGGCCGGCCGTGGAATCCAACAGACGTTCAGCACGTCAGAGTCCTCCGATCGGTCCTCACCAGTGGCCAACCCAGTTACTGCTCGCACTGAGGCTGACCCCTAACCTGTGGCCGAGCGGGAGGTCGACCCGGGGCGAAGCAGGCGACGAAAGACTTCCCAGGTGGCCGCAGATTAGGCCTGCCCGATTTGTCTGACAAACTGGTTCCAGGTGCTGTCAGTGGCTGACACTGTCGCTGGGCCAGATGCTGTCACCTGTCCTGTTTCAAAGGAAACCACTCAGTCTGCAAGATCCGGGCAATCACAGAGGGTGGGATTATTGGTAGTTGGCAGCTCCAACGTTAGGCGCATTATGGGGCCCCTTAGGGACAAGGCTGCCAAGAAGGGAAAGAAAACAAAATGGTTCAAATGGTTCTGAGCACTATGCGACTTAACTTCTGAGGTCATCAGTCGCCTAGAACTGAGAACTAATTAAACCTAACTAACCTAAGGACATCACACACATCCATGCCCGAGGCAGGATTCGAACCTGCGACCGTAGCGGTCTCTCGGCTCCAGACTGCAGCGCCCAGAACCGCACGGCCACTCCGGCCGGCGAAAGAAAACAGTGTGCATAATGGGTGGTGTCATTCCAGATGTGGAACGGGTCCTTCAGTCTGCCATGAAGAGCACAGGGTGCAGCCAGCTGCAGGTGGTGGCTCACGTCGGTACCAATGATGTGTGTCACTTTGGATCAGAAGAGATTCTCTCTGGTTTCGAGGGGCTAACAGAAGTGGTAAAGGCTGCCAGTCCTGCTTGCAAGATGAAAGCAGAGCTCACCATTTGTAGCATAGTCGACAGGACCGATTGCGGACTTCTGCTAAGAGTCGAGTGGAGGATCTGAATCAAAGGCTCAGACGGTTCTGCGACCGTGTCAGCTGCAGATTCTTCGACTTGCGCCAAAGGGTGGTTGGGTTTTGGGTTCCACTTAATAGGTCAGGTGTCCACTATACACAGGAGGTGGATACACGGGTAGCGGGGGCTGTGTGGCGTGGACTGCGCGGTTTTTTAGGTTAGAGGGGCTCGGGAAAACACAAGAAGGGCTTCAGTCACAAAGGGTGCAAGCTGAACACAGGAAGAACGTAGATACAGGAACCATTGGTATAAATTGTCGTAACTGTGATGGGAAAGTACCAGAGCTCCAAGCGCCAATAGAAAGCACACATGCTCAAATCGTTATAGGCACTGAAAGCTGGCTAAAGCCGGATATAAGCTCAGCCGAAATTATTGCGAAGAACCAAACGGTGTTCTGAAAGGATAGGCTAAACACGGTTGACGGTGGCGTATTTGCTGCTGTAAGAGGTAGTTTAGCTTGTCGCGAAATTGAAGTAGATACTTCCTGTTAGTATGGGCAGAGGTCATTGGTGGCAACCGGAATAAAATAATAATAGGATCCTTTTACCGACCTCCCAATTCAAATGATACAGTTGCTGAAAGGTTCAAAGAAAACCTGAGTTTGATTTCAAACACGCACCATACTCATACTAGAATAGTTGGTGGTGACTTTAATTTACCCTCGACACGTTGGCGAAAATATATGTTTAATTTCGGAGGTACGCATAAAATATCGTCCGAAACTGTGCTAAACGCTTTCTCTGCAAATTATTTTGAGCAGTTAGTCCATGAGCCCACGCGAATAGTAAATGGTTGTGAAAACACACTTGACCTCTCAGCAACAAATAATCCTAAGTTAATAACGAGCATCAAAACCGATACACGGACTAGTGAACAGAGGGTTGTCGTAGCGAGATTGAATATTGCAATCCCCAAAACCTCCAAAAATAGCGAAAAATTACCTATTAAAAAAAGCAAATAAAAAGTCAGTTGACGCCTTCCTGAGAGACAATCTAATCATTCCGAAATAATAATATAAGTGTAGACCAGATGTGACTTGAATTCAAAGAAATAGTATCGGCAGTAATGGAGAGATTTATACAAAATAAATTAACAGAAGACGGAGCTGATCCTCCTTGGTACACAAAACGGGTTAGAACACTGTTGCAGAAACAACGAAACAAACATGCCAAATTTAAACAGACGCAAAATCCCCAAGATTGGCGATCTTTTACAGAAGCTCGAAATTTAGCGCGGACTTCAATGCGAGATGCTGATAACAGTTTCCACAACGAAACTTTGTCTCGAAACCTGGAAGAAAATCCAAAGAGATTCTGGTCGTATGTGAAGAAGGATGTTAGCGGCAAGAAACAATCAATGCCTTCTCTGCGCGATAGCAATGGAGATACTATCGAAGACAGTGCTGCCAAAGCAGAGTTACTAAACACAGCATTCTGAAATGCCTTCACAAAAGAAGACGAAGTAAATATTCCAGATTTCGAGTCGGGAACAGCTGCCAACATGAGTAACGTAGAAGTAAATATCCTCGGAGTAGTGAAACAACTTAAATCACTTAATAAAAGCAAGTCTTCTGGTCCAGACTGTAAACCAATTAGATTCCTTTCAGAGTATGCTGATGCATTAGCTCCATATTTAACAATCATATACAACCGTTCGCACGACGAAAGATCCGTACCCAAAGACTGGAAACTTTCACAGGTCACACGAATATTCAAGAAAGGTAGTAGGAGTAATCCACTAAATTACAGGCCCATATCTCTAACGTCGATATGCAGCAGCATTTTGGAACATATATTGTGTTCAAAAATTATGAATTACCTCAAAGATAACTGTCTATTGTCAGACAGTCAACATGGGTTTAGAAAACATCGTTCTTGTGAAACACTACTAGATCATTATTCACATGAAGTGTTGAGTGCTATTGACACGGGATTTCAGATCGATTCCGTATTTTTGGATTTCCGGAAGGCTTTCGACACTGTACCACACAAGCAGCTTGAAGTGAAATTGTGTGCTTATGGAATATCGTCTCAGTTATGTGATTGGATTTGTGATTTCCTGTCAGAGAGGTCAGTTATGTGACTGGATTTGTGATTTCCTGTCAGAGAGGTCAGTTATGTGACTGGATTTGTGATTTCCTGTCAGAGAGGTCACAGTTCGTAGTAACTGATGGAAAGTCATCGAGTAAAACAGAAGTGATTTATGGCGTTCCCCAAGGTAGTGTTATAGGTCCTTTGCTGTTCCTTGTCTATTTAAACGATTTGGAAGACAATCTGTGCAGCCGTCTTAGACTGTTTGCAAATGACGCTGTCGCTTATCGACAAATAAAGTGATTAGAAGATCAAACCAAATTGCAAAAAGATTTAGAAAAGATATCTGAATGGTACGAAAATTGGCAGTTGACCCTGAATAACGAAAAGTGTTACATCATCCACATGAGTGCTGAAAGGAATTCGTTAAACTTCGGTTACACGATAAATCAGTCTAATCTAAAAAGCCGTAAATTCAACTAAATACCTAGGTATCACAATTACGAACAACTTAAATTGGAAGAAACACATAGAAAATGTTGTGGGGAAGGCTAACCAAAGACTGCGTTTTATTGGAAGGACTCATAGAAAATGTAACAGATCTACTAAGCAGACTGCCTACACTACGCTTGTCCGTCCTCTACGCTGCGCGGTGTGGGATCCTTACCAGATAGGACTGACGAAGTAAATCGAAAAAGTTCAAAGAAGGGCAGCACTTTTTGTATTATCGCGAAATATGGGAGAGAGCGTCACAGAAATGATAAAGGATTTGGGATGGACATCATTTAGAGGAAGGCGTTATCGTTGCGACGGAATCTTCTCACGAAATTCCTATCACCAAGTTTCTCCTCCGAATGCGAAAATATATTGTTGACACCGACCTACATAGGGAGGAACGAGGGAAATCGTACGGAAAGATATAGGTGTTCGTTTTTCTCCGCGCGCTACACGAGGTTGGAATAATAGAGAATTGTGAAGGTGGTTCGATGAACCCTCTGCCAGGCACTTCATCTACATCTACATACATACTCCGTAATCCACGATACGGAGCGTGGCGGAGGGTACCTCGTACCACAACTAGCGTCTTCTCTCCCTGTTCCACTCTCAAACAGAACGAGGGAAAAATGACTGCCTATATGCCTCTGTACGAGCCCTAATCTCTCTTATCTTTGTGGTCTTTCCGCGAAATATAAGTTGGCGTCAGTAAAATTGTACTGCAGTCAGCCTCAAATGCTGGTTCTCTAAATTTCCTCAGTAGCGATTCACGAAAAGAACGCCTCCTTTCCTCTAGAGACTCCCACCCGAATTCCTGAAGCATTTCCGTAACACTCGCGTGATGATCAAACCTACCAGTAACAAATCTACCAGTCCGCCTCTGAATTGATTCTATGTCCTCCCTCAATCCGACCTGATAGGAATCCCAAACGCTCGAGCAGTACTCAAGAATAGGTGGTATTAGTGTTTTATAAGCGGTCTCCTTTACAGATGAACCACATCTTCCCAAAATTCTACCAATGAACCGAAGACGACTATCCGCCTTCCCCACAACTGCCATTACATGCTTGTCCCACTTCATATCGCTCTGAAATGTTACTCCCAAATATTTAATCGACGTGACTGTGTCAAGCGCTACACTATTAATGGAGTATTCAAAAATTACAGGATTCTTTTTCCTATTCATCTGCATTAATTTACATTTATCTATATTTAGAGTTAGCTGCCATTCTTTACACCAATCACAAATCCTGTCCAAGTCATCTTGTATCCTCCTACAGTCACTCAACGACGACACCTTCCCGTACACCACAGCATCATCAGCAAACAGCCGCAAATTGCTATCCACCCTATCCAAAAGATCATTTATGTATATAGAAAACAACAGCAGACCTACCACACTTCCTTGGGGCACTCCAGGTGATATCCTCACCTCCAATGAAGACTCACCATCGAGGACAACCCACTTAAATGCCCGTAAAGTCACGCACTTAAATGTGATTTGCAGAGTATCCATGTAGATGTAGGTGTAGATGTCCGTCTTTGGAATGAGATGCATTACTGATTCTGCGTGTCACGCATCCTACAGTTTGATGGTAGGTTCGTGGAGTTATGTGGCATTAGATGTTTACGCACAGATCAAGTAATTCACGAAAATTACTGACCGCTGATTTTATGTGCGTGGTTAATGCGCCCAATAGCGACCCAGATGGGTTGCATAGAATTTACATCAGGTGAATTTCGTCGCCGAGACATCACCGTCGGTTCACTGTAACGCCTCTCAAATCACTGCAGTTCGCTTCTGTCTCCAAGACACGGACAATTATACTACTGAAAGCTAACATCGTTGTAGGAGAAGACATGAAGTATGAAAGGATGCAGGTGGTTCGCAGCTGTCAGCGTGTCTTCGATTACTACCACAGGCCCCATGCAAGCGCAAGAGGATGTCTCCCATAACATAATACTTCTCCCACCAGCCTGCGTCCGTGGCGCGCCCCCGTTCACCTCGATGACGGTGTTTGTGGAGACAACCATCGGCTTAATGTAAGTACTGGAACAGGGCCGGTACCATTCCAAAATACCGTTATCCATGATGGAGGCCATGACGTCACGTATACGCGCTAGACATGAAATGTTGTCATTATGAAATGTTTTCATAACACCGTCACCATTCCAAAGCATCGTTAGTCGACAAGGTCGCACGCAGTGTATCCGGCACGTGTTGACTCTCTAGTCTTTATTACCGTAGCGGGTTGTGACATAGAGAGAGAGAGTTAGCGCCATCTCTCTCTATGTCACAACCCCGCGCTTACATACACGCGCTAGGCAGGACCTATACAAATCAGTGCCCGGCCCACCTCACTCTCACACTGCTCGTATACTTCGTTCGTCCAGTACTTGTCACGTCTTCGTAATTAAACGTGCAAAAAATGAAGCGTTCAAGTGTAACTGCACTCACTAAGGATACGATACTACTTATTGCCTAATCCACTTCCTCTTACGTCATCACGTTCAATACATTACAATTATTTTACAGAAATACATTTCTTAAACAAAATTTTCAAAACAAAATTATAAAAACAATCATGATGATCTGTTCCTGTGGATAAAATAAACGTTTATTAATTTAGTCATCCCATCACCACATGGTCTCTAACTAGTAATTTCTCTATTTCTACTTTCTACAGTTGACGTCAACATGCTACTACTACTACATGCCGTGACCTTTTATAGTAAACTCCTTTCCCTGGCGTCGCTCAGTTGCTGCTATTATCTGCGAACAATTAAAAACATTTGTTGCACATTATTGTAGGTTACTGTAACTCCGAATTTCTCCGATACCCCTTTGATGTTAAGCTTGTTTGACTGGTTATGGCATTGGTCTTCCGCTCCTAGTCTGCTTCTGTCTGTAACGGTAGGCTCAATTCAACGTCATGCTTATCTGTTGAACAAAACAAGAGTTAATTTTGCACGTTACAGCAAGTAAAAATCAGTGATAGTGGTCAAGGTTCATGGCTGGACTTGAGAGCATCTATCTTTTGTGGTGACCTTCATTATCATCCTTTAAACGGACTGGCGTGTTGTTTTAGCGTCTCTGCTTAACTCAAATAGTTAAGCCCAGACTCGGCTAGCGTCTCTACAACACTCCTACGGCCCAAATCATCAATAAGCTCTGTCGATCACGCTATTGCGTGCGACCAACCACCTGATTTACGTCTTTCTATGAAGGCTCAAAACTTGCCTTTTCACACATCCTCATCGCACCCATTACGAATTATCCATGTTTGGTGCGTCCCTATCGCCTAATTTCGATTGACTGGCCACCGGATAGTCGTTTTGATCACCGTACTCACACTATCAACACAATTGAGATAACAGGTGCGTCTCGAACACTACTGCGTCGGACAGACCACCTCATAATTATCACCCGAAACACCCACAATCGCCATACGCCGATAACGCAACGGGTGTGTCCTGAACACTACCGCGTCGGACATCATACCCTGCACTCGTCTCAAGAAACGCAACACATTCGGTGGGACGCAATATCCACCTACCACATCACAACACGCTCAACACACCCCAAATCCATCCACCACAGATCCAGATTTTATCCTGAAAGCTCTCCTGTCCAATAGCCTTGCCATAAAATTTTGTATAGGAAGTTATCTACATAAGATAACCCCTTCTATAATTAATCTAATACTTCTAAATATTGTTTGTGTCATAGCTGAACCAAATTTTCTGTACTAAGCGACCCAGTGGCCCCCATACAACAAAATTTAACATCAAACACATAATATACACACAATCCATACCAAAATAAGACAAGCACATGAAAATAGGAAAATAAATACACACAACATAAAACAAAAATAAAACACTGCCTATACTAATACAAATAAACATCGCCAACAAATCACAAAAATCTAATCTAATTATACACTACTTTGTTCCCGGCCGCGTTCTTCCGCTGCCGAGTGTGCCGCCCTAGTCATTCTTGTCTGTTTTGCGCAGTTTGCGTACGGCAAGTGTTAGCCGGACGTATTTTGATTATTTGTGTAGGTTCTGGATTGAGGTCTTCACTCACTCTCCAGTTCTGCACTGGTTGATCCCTTCCATTTTTATTGGCTAGTTTCCAGTTATTATTACCCTGGTTCCACCTACGTTCCTGTGGCGGATAATGTTTGTCCTCTATTATCGCGCCACTGTGGGTTGTTTCCCCTATTGTTACCGTTACCGGCATAGTTATTCCTCATCTGGTTTCTGTTTCTCTCTATATTCGCGTCTTGGCCTTCCTCATGCGGTCTCCTTTGCTTCTTCTTCTCACACACCTGCTGGTCGTTATAGGCAAACTCCAGTTCCCTAAGAATGCCCTTAAATGCTTCTACTTCATTTCCGCATCTGCCAGCTAGCGTCTGCTGATATGTAAGTGGCAACTTCATATAGCATACGCGTATAATCTCCCCAAGGCTGCACGGTTCGTCCAGATACTGAGTCTTTTTCAGCATCTTCTATAAAAATTTCACAACACTTCGGAAACCTGAGCTCTCGAAGTCGCGTGTCATGAGAATTTCTTGTTTAATTCTGTTTTGGGTCTCCTTTGACCAATATCTGCTCATAAATGCGTCGCGGAACTCTTGGTATGTTCTGCAACCTTTAGCAACACTACGCATACTTTCCGCTGATGCACCTTCCAAGTGCGCACACACAAAGTCAAGTTTGTACATTAACGGCCACTGTGGTGGTAACGTTAGATCAAACTGTCCAATGAACGTTTTTGGATGTAACGTATTATTATCATCCATATAGTGCTGGAACTTGTGTACCGACAGAAAGTGTTTATAATCAAACTGCCTAGTTTCATCTTTATGCTGTGGCGTTTCGATGTTTTCATAAACTACCTCCGTGTGCGCCTCCTGGATATCCTGTGGCTCTTGCAAGTGCGAGGTGGATCGCCTAAACGGGTAGCAATTGCTTGCGCCAGTTGTTCTGCTACTGAACTCCGCCTCCGGCAAATCACTTACTACACGCGGTACCTCCGTACGTGTGCCTCGCGGTTCATAGCTGCCATGACGTTCTAACGGTCTGGTTTCCAGCATACATGCTTCATTATCACGTCGGTTCACAACTCCTGTGACAGATACTGTGTCCCGTTGACGTACTTCCGAGGTTACCTCTTCCGTGGATACTGTCTGAATATCGGCTCCAGTTTGTCCTGTATTTGTAGAAGTTCTGTCGACTGACAGTGCCTCTACCCTGCTCTCGATTTGTCGTTTAAATTCGGCAAATTCTGCCATCAGTGGTGCCTCTCCGGCTTCCTCCTTCCTGCTCGACACGGTTTCTTCAATCTTTTTCACTCGTGTCTGCAGCATATTTATAACAGTTTTGCCGACCTTAGTCTTGTTCTCTATGTCCTCCTTCGTTTCTCTCGATATTCTCTTGGCTCCCCGCGCAATTAATTTCGCCTCATTGGCGGTTCTTTTCGCTTCGGCTATCTCTCGCTCTAACTTCATCCTTCACACCGCATGTTTCACGCTTTATGATGGCAAGCTGTGCCCGGGTTTCCTTTCTACACTCCTGTATGCTGCTGTGTGTTTCTTCTTCCCAGACTAGCTTGCCTCTCCTTTCTACACGTTTAAATTCTTTCCTGCATCACTTTCGTACTAGCGTCTATCTTCTGCATCATACGCTCCAAGAAATCAGCGATGCCTGAACCGTCTACCGCCAAGTCTCCCCTTTCCGCATGATAACTACTGTCATGACTTGCAGGTGATCCCCTGCTCATTCTTCCGTCTCCTGTCGAGTAAGGTCCAAACCCTGCTCGGTACGACAGTGTCGGACTGCAGTCTTCGACATCTCCACAGCAACAAAGTTTTCATTGAAGATGGTGGCACGCTTAAAATTTGGCCTGGCTATACATTTTCTCACACCATAACGCCCTTCCCAGGCGGTTCCAATAACAATATCACGTTCATTTCTTACATTTTGCATAGTTTTCCCGAAAATGGAATTATTCATTAATTTATAAAAGTCTTTTTCAAAATCATTACTCGCGACCGCCCTCTTTTCAGTATTTAGTTCAATATACTCCTTCAACCAGGGGGATTGCTTGAAGGAGATTGCCCGGGTGATTTTAATGAGCTCCATTCCTAATCTGAGGCACTGCTGGAAGTTACGATAATGAATAATATACCTCTGCTTATCCCCAACAGTGGCCAGCAGTTTAGGGCTGGTGCTTCCTCGTGGAATTTGTTGCTCTGAACATAACGGCAAGTCGCTTGTCTCTCCATGCAAATTATTAGGGTACGCGATGTCTGCCTCAAGCGCATACCCTACATCAGAATCGGCCGCAAGACCCATTATCTGTCCACCTAATCCCTTCAATTCGTCTTCAGGCACCCATTGGAACCCGGCAACCGGCAGCGGTTGCTTCATAGCATGCCCATATAAATTGTTAACATCTAAGTACAAAATGTAACTAGAATATAGGGATGCGTTGTACTCGACACCCATCCGCGGGTTATTTGCCTTGGCGTGCCTGTGAACACATTGACAAAGTCCGCCGCGGATTCCTCGCTCAAAAATAGAAGCATCGAAGCATCAGTCAAAAGTTCAATGTTGCAATCCGTTTTTTTTAGCATAGCGTCCCAGGACAACCCAGGTGCCGTGTAATAAAAGGCAGGGTCCAGAGAGTACGTGGTCATACATACACTCCGGAACTTTTCGAAAACATCTGCAAGCAAACGAACGTCCGTGTCCATGTATAACCTTGCATATTCTCCCAAATTGGGGATGTTGAATTCCTGCCAGACATTAACGGCATGCTCATAATCTGTGATAGTTATGGTATCGCCTGTGAGAGTACTGGTAAAAGAAGTTATTTCGGGAAGCCTTGTTTCATTGAGTTTTGCCATACTATCAAGATACTCGTACGGGAAAACTCCTTTCCTCGTCGCAAGTTGAAACTTTTCCTCATCGGTAAATACAGATCGAGTGATATGCATATCATTCCGAGGTAAAGTCTCAACCAGTTTCTGGAGCGAAGTCTGCATAAATCGTAGAGAGTCAAGGAAGCGGAGCGTAATTTTCGGCGTCATTCGTTTTGAAAAAGAAATGTACTTTTCAACACTTTCAGGCAGGATACTGAGCTGATCATTCTTCATACCGAACTTAGCCAAGTGCTCAACGAGAAAATGAGCGTCATACCCGCTCAGATTATGAAAAAAGACGGGTATGTGTGTAGGTAACTGATACTTCAAGTTGCATGCTTTGTGGGCTGCACCGCGGAACTTACCCGTAAGATGACGAGGAGTCTCCGCTTTTCTATCTAAGGCCAGCCCGCAAATATGACAATTAACAGCCTTTTCATACAAGTCATCATTTTCCTTTGATTTGGTCATGGGAATATTGATGCTGTAGAGCTTGTGAACTTGCCATGAAAGTTTTTCAAGCTCAGTGAGAAGCCAAACCGCCGGATCGTCCCCTACATAAGACTGATAGCTATTAAGTTTACAATCATACGCGCATACAACTTGGAACGCCGCCGCATAAGGTACGTGTTTTTGTGTGAAGGTTGTATGTGAGGCTAAGGGGTTCCCTTCACAACGAGTAATAGGAGCCAGCAAGCATTCAAAATCGGCGTACACAACAAAAGGACAACGCTGCTGGTGGTGAGCATTTTTAAATTTAATGAAGTTATTTTCCTCGGCGGGCATAACAACACGTACCGGGTCCTTGCATGCACAATCTAATAGATGTGTCGCTAATAA
The DNA here is from genome assembly GCF_023898315.1 of Schistocerca nitens. Classification (NCBI taxonomy): domain Eukaryota; kingdom Metazoa; phylum Arthropoda; class Insecta; order Orthoptera; family Acrididae; genus Schistocerca; species Schistocerca nitens. The sequence goes on along the minus strand of NC_064622.1, from coordinate 144,897,642 downwards.
CTCTTGAGATGAAAAATAATTCAAACACCTTATACAAATATGTTGTTTATGTTCATTTTTACTTAACTGGGAGGAAATGAGTCGGGACATGTCTTTGATCCAGACGTAGTGATAATTATCACGTTCGGGGAAGAGCAGCATGTTGACATGCAACTCTCGCTCACCTGCAAATTTTGAGAAATGGAGGGGGCCTACTACTGTATGCTTGTTCTGCTCATCTGACTTGCTTTTCTTCTCCAGGCCATAAACGTGGACCGATATGGCGGTATTCTGAGCCTCAAACTTAGGTATGTCCTGGATTCTTAAAGGGAACTCTATTCCGTCAAAGTTATACTATCTCTTAATATCTTTGACTTTGTAACTGCTGGGACGCTCGGGATGATGGTTGTAATTGTAATTTCTCTCGCAAGCCAGGACTGACCACGCAAAACACGCATTATCATAGTTATTTTGACCATTAATGCACGACTGTTTTTTCTCAATATCTATAGGGAGTTTAATATAACTGGACCCTCCATTCACAGCCGGCCGAAGTGGCCGTGCGGTTAAAGGCGCTGCAGTCTGGAACCGCAAGCCCGCTACGGTCGCAGGTTCGAATCCTGCCTCGGGCATGGATGTTTGTGATGTCCTTAGGTTAGTTAGGTTTAACTAGTTCTAAGTTCTAGGGGACTAATGACCTCAGCAGTTGAGTCCCATAGTGCTCAGAGCCATTTGAACCATTTGAACCCTCCATTCATTGGATGTCGAGGTGCGGTATACTGCTGAGCGCTTTAGCGGATCCACGTACTTCCATCTCGGAAAATCGAGCCATAATAGCGCTCAAGGTGGATTCTCGGTACCACTCAGCAATCGATGTGCTCCGAGAAATAACGCCATTGTTACCCCATATATAATGCAGAGTAGCCGTCTCCGCGTCACCTTGATGTTTAGGGGGGTGACTCAGTTCACAGCATAATACCGCACTGCATTTAATGGCGTTAAATTCCGGATCATCTAAGAGTTTGAGGAGCTCGGTCTCCAAGACGGGGAGGCACGCCTCCAAAAACCTTACAGGATCGCGATACCTCCCGCCTGGATTCTCAATTCTGGTGAAAGAGATTCGCCCCTCAAACGCTCTAGCAACTGCTGAGTATTCTAAGTGAGTCATTACGCCGTCATTCTGATCGAATTCATTATCGATAGGATGGGGGAGAGAACTACCGCTAGCCATAGGGAAATTACTATTATTACTATTGCTACAACTAGGAGTCCACCCGATAGATGAAGGGGCTGGTGATGAGGGATCGTAATCATCATCATTTGCGGGGAGAGGTATACGTCTCCGAACGCATACCTTGCGTGGGCGGCGGCGGCGGCGAGCTGCTGCTTCCGGAGGAGGAGGGGGTGACAGCCGGCTTGAAGGGCCAGGCTGTGGCGACGGCGGACGGGTGCATCGTTAGTCGACAAGGTCGCACGCAGTGTATCCGGCACGTGTTGACTCTCTAGTCTTTATTACCGTAGCGGGTTGTGACATAGAGAGAGATGGCGCTAACTCTCTATTATGGCTCGATTTTCCGAGATGGAAGTACGTGGATCCGCTAAAGCGCTCAGCAGTATACCGCACCTCGACATCCATATACATGTCTATGATCCAATGAATGGAGGGTCCAGTTATATTAAACGCCCTATAGATATTGAGAAAAAACAGTCGTGCATTAATGGTCAAAATAACTATGATAATGCGTGTTTTGCATGGTCAGTCCTGGCTTGCGAGAGAAATTACAATTACAACCATCATCCCGAGCGTCCCAGCAGTTACAAAGTCAAAGATATTAAGAGATAGTATAACTTTGACGGAATAGAGTTCCCTTTAAGAATCCAGGACATACCTAAGTTTGAGGCTCAGAATACCGCCATATCGGTCCACGTTTATGGCCTGGAGAAGAAAAGCAAGTCAGATGAGCAGAACAAGCATACAGTAGTAGGCCCCCTCCATTTCTCAAAATTTGCAGGTGAGCGAGAGTTGCATGTCAACATGCTGCTCTTCCCCGAACGTGATAATTATCACTACGTCTGGATCAAAGACATGTCCCGACTCATTTCCTCCCAGTTAAGTAAAAATGAACATAAACAACATATTTGTATAAGGTGTTTGAATTATTTTTCATCTCAAGAGTTATTAGCGACACATCTATTAGATTGTGCATGCAAGGACCCGGTACGTGTTGTTATGCCCGCCGAGGAAAATAACTTCATTAAATTTAAAAATGCTCACCACCAGCAGCGTTGTCCTTTTGTTGTGTACGCCGATTTTGAATGCTAACTGGCTCCTATTACTCGTTGTGAAGGGAACCCCTTAGCCTCACATACAACCTTCACACAAAAACACGTACCTTATGCGGCGGCGTTCCAAGTTGTATGCGCGTATGATTGTAAACTTAATAGCTATCAGTCTTATGTAGGGGACGATCCGGCGGTTTGGCTTCTCACTGAGCTTGAAAAACTTTTCATGGCAAGTTCACAAGCTCTACAGCATCAATATTCCCATGACCAAATCAAAGGAAAATGATGACTTGTATGAAAAGGCTGTTAATTGTCATATTTGCGGGCTGGCCTTAGATAGAAAAGCGGAGACTCCTCGTCATCTTACGGGTAAGTTCCGCGGTGCAGCCCACAAAGCATGCAACTTGAAGTATCAGTTACCTACACACATACCCGTCTTTTTTCATAATCTGAGCGGGTATGACGCTCATTTTCTCGTTGAGCACTTGGCTAAGTTCGGTATGAAGAATGATCAGCTCAGTATCCTGCCTGAAAGTGTTGAAAAGTACATTTCTTTTTCAAAACGAATGACGCCGAAAATTACGCTCCGCTTCCTTGACTCTCTACGATTTATGCAGACTTCGCTCCAGAAACTGGTTGAGACTTTACCTCGGAATGATATGCATATCACTCGATCTGTATTTACCGATGAGGAAAAGTTTCAACTTGTGACGAGGAAAGGAGTTTTCCCGTACGAGTATCTTGATAGTATGGCAAAACTCAATGAAACAAGGCTTCCCGAAATAACTTCTTTTACCAGTACTCTCACAGGCGATACCATAACTATCACAGATTATGAGCATGCCGTTAATGTCTGGCAGGAATTCAACATCCCCAATTTGGGAGAATATGCAAGGTTATACATGGACACGGACGTTCGTTTGCTTGCAGATGTTTTCGAAAAGCTCCGGAGTGTATGTATGACCACGTACTCTCTGGACCCTGCCTTTTATTACACGGCACCTGGGTTGTCCTGGGACGCTATGCTAAAAAAAACGGATTGCAACATTGAACTTTTGACTGATGCTTCGATGCTTCTATTTTTGAGCGAGGAATCCGCGGCGGACTTTGTCAATGTGTTCACAGGCACGCCAAGGCAAATAACCCGCGGATGGGTGTCGAGTACAACGCATCCCTTGATTCTAGTTACATTTTGTACTTAGATGTTAACAATTTATATGGGCATGCTATGAAGCAACCGCTGCCGGTTGCCGGGTTCCAATGGGTGCCTGAAGACGAATTGAAGGGATTAGGTGGACAGATAATGGGTCTTGCGGCCGATTCTGATGTAGGGTATGCGCTTGAGGCAGACATCGCGTACCCTAATAATTTGCATGGAGAGACAAGCGACTTGCCGTTATGTTCAGAGCAACAAATTCCACGAGGAAGCACCAGCCCTAAACTGCTGGCCACTGTTGGGGATAAGCAGAGGTATATTATTCATTATCGTAACTTCCAGCAGTGCCTCAGATTAGGAATGGAGCTCATTAAAATCACCCGGGCAATCTCCTTCAAGCAATCCCCCTGGTTGAAGGAGTATATTGAACTAAATACTGAAAAGAGGGCGGTCGCGAGTAATGATTTTGAAAAAGACTTTTATAAATTAATGAATAATTCCATTTTCGGGAAAACTATGCAAAATGTAAGAAATGAACGTGATATTGTTATTGGAACCGCCTGGGAAGGGCGTTATGGTGTGAGAAAATGTATAGCCAGGCCAAATTTTAAGCGTGCCACCATCTTCAATGAAAACTTTGTTGCTGTGGAGATGTCGAAGACTGCAGTCCGACACTGTCGTACCGAGCAGGGTTTGGACCTTACTCGACAGGAGACGGAAGAATGAGCAGGGGATCACCTGCAAGTCATGACAGTAGTTATCATGCGGAAAGGGGAGACTTGGCGGTAGACGGTTCAGGCATCGCTGATTTCTTGGAGCGTATGATGCAGAAGATAGACGCTAGTACGAAAGTGATGCAGGAAAGAATTTAAACGTGTAGAAAGGAGAGGCAAGCTAGTCTGGGAAGAAGAAACACACAGCAGCATACAGGAGTGTAGAAAGGAAACCCGGGCACAGCTTGCCATCATAAAGCGTGAAACATGCGGTGTGAAGGATGAAGTTAGAGCGAGAGATAGCCGAAGCGAAAAGAACCGCCAATGAGGCGAAATTAATTGCGCGGGGAGCCAAGAGAATATCGAGAGAAACGAAGGAGGACATAGAGAACAAGACTAAGGTCGGCAAAACTGTTATAAATATGCTGCAGACACGAGTGAAAAAGATTGAAGAAACCGTGTCGAGCAGGAAGGAGGAAGCCGGAGAGGCACCACTGATGGCAGAATTTGCCGAATTTAAACGACAAATCGAGAGCAGGGTAGAGGCACTGTCAGTCGACAGAACTTCTACAAATACAGGACAAACTGGAGCCGATATTCAGACAGTATCCACGGAAGAGGTAACCTCGGAAGTACGTCAACGGGACACAGTATCTGTCACAGGAGTTGTGAACCGACGTGATAATGAAGCATGTATGCTGGAAACCAGACCGTTAGAACGTCATGGCAGCTATGAACCGCGAGGCACACGTACGGAGGTACCGCGTGTAGTAAGTGATTTGCCGGAGGCGGAGTTCAGTAGCAGAACAACTGGCGCAAGCAATTGCTACCCGTTTAGGCGATCCACCTCGCACTTGCAAGAGCCACAGGATATCCAGGAGGCGCACACGGAGGTAGTTTATGAAAACATCGAAACGCCACAGCATAAAGATGAAACTAGGCAGTTTGATTATAAACACTTTCTGTCGGTACACAAGTTCCAGCACTATATGGATGATAATAATACGTTACATCCAAAAACGTTCATTGGACAGTTTGATCTAACGTTACCACCACAGTGGCCGTTAATGTACAAACTTGACTTTGTGTGTGCGCACTTGGAAGGTGCATCAGCGGAAAGTATGCGTAGTGTTGCTAAAGGTTGCAGAACATACCAAGAGTTCCGCGACGCATTTATGAGCAGATATTGGTCAAAGGAGACCCAAAACAGAATTAAACAAGAAATTCTCATGACACGCGACTTCGAGAGCTCAGGTTTCCGAAGTGTTGTGAAATTTTTATAGAAGATGCTGAAAAAGACTCAGTATCTGGACGAACCGTGCAGCCTTGGGGAGATTATACGCGTATGCTATATGAAGTTGCCACTTACATATCAGCAGACGCTAGCTGGCAGATGCGGAAATGAAGTAGAAGCATTTAAGGGCATTCTTAGGGAACTGGAGTTTGCCTATAACGACCAGCAGGTGTGTGAGAAGAAGAAGCAAAGGGGACCGCATGAGGAAGGCCAAGACGCGAATATAGAGAGAAACAGAAACCAGATGAGGAATAACTATGCCGGTAACGGTAACAATAGGGGAAACAACCCACAGTGGCGCGATAATAGAGGACAAACATTATCCGCCACAGGAACGTAGGTGGAACCAGGGTAATAATAACTGGAAACTAGCCAATAAAAATGGAAGGGATCAACCAGTGCAGAACTGGAGAGCGAGTGAAGACCTCAATCCAGAACCTACACAAATAATCAAAATACGTCCGGCTAACACTTGCCGTACGCAAACTGCGCAAAACAGACAAGAATGACTAGGGCGGCACACTCGGCAGCGGAAGAACGCGGCCGGGAACAAAGTAGTGTATAATTAGATTAGATTTTTGTGATTTGTTGGCGATGTTTATTTGTATTAGTATAGGCAGTGTTTTATTTTTGTTTTGTGATTATTTGTTTTATGTTGTGTGTATTTATTTTCCTATTTTCATGTGCTTGTCTTATTTTGGTATGGATTGTGTGTATATTATGTGTTTGATGTTAAATTTTGTTGTATGGGGGCCACTGGGTCGCTTAGTACAGAAAATTTGGTTCAGCTATGACACAAACAATATTTAGAAGTATTAGATTAATTATAGAAGGGGTTATCTTATGTAGATAACTTCCTATACAAAATTTTATGGCAAGGCTATTGGACAGGAGAGCTTTCAGGATAAAATCTGGATCTGTGGTGGATGGATTTGGGGTGTGTTGAGCGTGTTGTGATGTGGTAGGTGGATATTGCGTCCCACCGAATGTGTTGCGTTTCTTGAGACGAGTGCAGGGTATGATGTCCGACGCGGTAGTGTTCAGGACACACCCGTTGCGTTATCGGCGTATGGCGATTGTGGGTGTTTCGGGTGATAATTATGAGGTGGTCTGTCCGACGCAGTAGTGTTCGAGACGCACCTGTTATCTCAATTGTGTTGATAGTGTGAGTACGGTGATCAAAACGACTATCCGGTGGCCAGTCAATCGAAATTAGGCGATAGGGACGCACCAAACATGGATAATTCGTAATGGGTGCGATGAGGATGTGTGAAAAGGCAAGTTTTGAGCCTTCATAGAAAGACGTAAATCAGGTGGTTGGTCGCACGCAATAGCGTGATCGACAGAGCTTATTGATGATTTGGGCCGTAGGAGTGTTGTAGAGACGCTAGCCGAGTCTGGGCTTAACTATTTGAGTTAAGCAGAGACGCTAAAACAACACGCCAGTCCGTTTAAAGGATGATAATGAAGGTCACCACAAAAGATAGATGCTCTCAAGTCCAGCCATGAACCTTGACCACTATCACTGATTTTTACTTGCTGTAACGTGCAAAATTAACTCTTGTTTTGTTCAACAGATAAGCATGACGTTGAATTGAGCCTACCGTTACAGACAGAAGCAGACTAGGAGCGGAAGACCAATGCCATAACCAGTCAAACAAGCTTAACATCAAAGGGGTATCGGAGAAATTCGGAGTTACAGTAACCTACAATAATGTGCAACAAATGTTTTTAATTGTTCGCAGATAATAGCAGCAACTGAGCGACGCCAGGGAAAGGAGTTTACTATAAAAGGTCACGGCATGTAGTAGTAGTAGCATGTTGACGTCAACTGTAGAAAGTAGAAATAGAGAAATTACTAGTTAGAGACCATGTGGTGATGGGATGACTAAATTAATAAACGTTTATTTTATCCACAGGAACAGATCATCATGATTGTTTTTATAATTTTGTTTTGAAAATTTTGTTTAAGAAATGTATTTCTGTAAAATAATTGTAATGTATTGAACGTGATGACGTAAGAGGAAGTGGATTAGGCAATAAGTAATATCGTATCCTTAGTGAGTGCAGTTACACTTGAACGCTTCATTTTTTGCACGTTTAATTACGAAGACGTGACAAGTACTGGACGAACGAAGTATACGAGCAGTGTGAGAGTGAGGTGGGCCGGGCACTGATTTGTATAGGTCCTGCCTAGCGCGTGTATGTAAGCGCGGGGTTGTGACATAGAGAGAGATGGCGCTAACTCTCTCTCTCTATGTCACAACCCGCTACGGTAATAAAGACTAGAGAGTCAACACGTGCCGGATACACTGCGTGCGACCTTGTCGACTAACGATGCTTTGGAATGGTGACGGTGTTATGAAAACATTTCATAATGACAACATTTCATGTCTAGCGCGTATACGTACGCGGGGGGGGGGGGGGGGGGGGGGTGACGTCATGGCCTCCATCATGGATAACGGTATTTTGGAATGGTACCGGCCCTGTTCCAATACTAATGTAGCCAACACGTTTCCATTGATCGACGTTCGAATCCTGATGGTCCCATGCCCACTGGAATCGTAACTAACGGTGCCGTGGGGTCAATGCGTGAACACGTAGGGGTAGTCTGTTGCGGAGCTTCGTGTTCAACAATGTACGATGAACGGTGTGCTCCGAAAATTTGTGCGTGCACCAGCATAGTGCTCTTTCGGCAGAGATTACATAGACCACTGTCTATCCTACTTTACAGGGCAGACAAGCCTCCAAACCTCACGTTCCGTGAAGAGTCGTGAAAGTCCACCCATTTAGCTTAGTGACTGTCCTCCTGTCTCTTTCTGTGCATGCTCACGAAGGAAGCACGTAGACATTCGACAGCTTCGCCGTGTTCGAGATATTCGTTCACAGGCTCTACGTAATAATGATCTGTCCTTTGTCAAAGTCGCTTATCTCAATGGATTTCCCCATTTGCACTCCATATCTTCGCTAGGGGGATCCCGTCTGTGTCTGCACGGCTTACATAGTTTTGTTATCAAGTCACGTGCCCGTAATGTCACCTGGCGCATCTATCGTTATGGTGGGCTGTGGTCATAATGTTCAGACTTATCACTGTAAGTGCATACTGACGCTTGGATTGCAGAGTTAGTTATGGACGGAAAGAAAATCCCTTTTGAGTTGGATGCCACTTAAATAACATATCAGGAACGCTGCAAATATTACACTAAAGATAACTTATCTAAAATCAGTAAAAACATTATTCAGTATGGTAACATACCTGCCAAGGGATCTTTATACTTCTTTAATGTTGCTGATGAAACTGACAAAGCAAGCTATTCAATGCCTTTCTATGTTGTAAAGGCATCATCTAGCTCCACTGTGGTGTGGAAAAAATGACTTAGATACATTCCACTTAACTGGAGGACTATTGTAAAAATTTATCAAGTGAAACAATTATTAAGTTTTTAGTCCAGAAACAAATTCACTAGAAAAACTTGTGAAGGCATATACTGATGTATTTACAAAAATGCCAGAGACACTGAAAGGGATAAAAAGAGGCCTAGTGCTGAAAGAAAGGGCTCAACCCATTGCCCGTCATGGCAGGTCAATTCTCCTAGCTCACCAACATTTTGCAGAAAATAAAATAGCTGATATGGTTGAGGAAAAAACTCTTGTCAAATTGTCGTATGAGGAACTACACAAAGTCACATGGGCTGCACCTGTTATGTCTGTCACTCAGCGGGCTAGAAGACAAACGCCTAAACTGAGAATTTGTGGAGATTTTACGGTAAATTTTACCCTAAAATTACCATTACCGAGTATATCTTAGGAAAGATAGACAGTTTTGCTAAGTTAGGAAGAGGAGGGAAATTCGCCATACTTGACATAAGTAGTGCCTATTTACTTTTAGAAATGGGAGAGCCGTATCGAGATCTGCAAACTATTGTCACTCTTCGGGCTTATAGCACTGGTTCCATATAACTGTACTACCTGAAAACTACACGAATGCAGGAACTAACTGTGAATATCGAGAAAAATAAGTTTCTCACAATAAGGTGGAATATTTTGGACACATTATTGATACAAATGGATTGATTACAAGGAACAGAAACTAGAAGCTGTGCAGAAAGCCCAAAAGCCAACAACCCTAACTCAGATCTTGCTAATTTGTGCTAATATGTTGTGGTCAATTTTTACCAGACCTGTCTAGAATCCTGTAATCCGTATTCATGTGCCAACAAACCAAAGTTTGAATGGATTGCAAAATTTGAGAAAGCCTTCAAACAAGCTAATTATGTTTTGTTTTCACACACAGTATTGTTTCATTACGATCCATCTTTACCACTAGTTTCAGTTTGTGATGCTGCTGAGTAAGACATAGATGTTTCCTAGTTTCACCTGGAGCGATTCAGAACAGAATTATTGGGTCTTGGGCAAAGATGGTATGGTCCAGAATGAGATTTTCACTCTGCAGCGGAGTGCGCGCTAATATGAAACTTCCTGGCAGATTAAAACTGTGTGCCAGGCGGAGACTCGAGTTCGTGTCTCGGCCTGGCACACACTTTTAGTCTGCCAGGAAGTTTCATATCAGCGCACACTCCGCTGCAGAGTGAAAATCTCATTCTGGAAACATCCCCCAGGCTGTGGCTAAGCGATGTCTCCGCAATATCCTTTCTTTCGCAGGAGAGCTTCTGTAAAGTTTGGAAGGTAGGAGACGAGGTACTGGCAGAAGTAAAGCTGTGAGGACGGGGCGTGAGTCGTGCTTGGGTAGCTCAGTTGGTAGAGCACTTGCCCGCGAAAGGCAAGGTCCCGAGTTCGAGTCTCGGCCTGAAACATAGTTTTAATCTGCCAGGACGTTTCATGGTATGGTCAATTCATGGAGTGGAAAAAAACATGGAGGATGTCACTTCACTGTGATAACACATCACAAACCACTCAACTATAGTTTCAGTCCCAAAGCTTCATCGTCTTCCATTTGTGATAGGAGAAGACAAAGATGGACTGAATATTTGTTTCTGTACACTGAGGTGACAAAAGTCATGGGATACCTCTTAATATCGTGCCGGATCTCATTTCGTCCAGCGCAGTGCAGTAGCTCGAAGTGGCATCAGTGGTGTAATAAGATGATTTCCGCTAGTCGCGACCACGCGGTGCTTAGGTTCAACTCGTAGCCCAAGTCTTAACAATTTCGGTTGCCCTATTATTTTATTTGTGGTGGACTTTTAAATTATCAGTAAAATTGTATCGAGCGTACATTTGGCAAAGAATGGATCGATCTGATTCGAAGCGCTTAACGCAAAGGTATGCAGCCACCCAAAATCATCCTCGATGCCAACCACGAGGTACATACAACACTTCTTACAAAAATGCTATCAACATTTTGTTCGGCATGTGGATTTAGTGCACGTGAGTGTTTGTGTTTCGAAACTGAGCAGTGACCACGTGCTCTCCAGATCTTCACCACCCCACAGGATTCGTCAAATTAAGGCGAACGTGACGCCATAGGTTCGTTTATATAAACGTATCAAGAATGTTTTGTCTATATATTAAATACAAAAGACTACTGTTAAAATTCGAAATCTTGTCCAAAATAAATATTTCATCATTTGAAGCTATTTCCGTGCTCGTTTAATTTATCCCTTTTTCAATACGTCTGAAAACAGAGTCGCATTTGTTTCATTGATGATTATGCTACTAAAATAGGTAGTTCTTGGCACAAGTGTAGCTAACAGGACGTAGTTTTCTCTGACTGTCCTATAATAATTCATTGCTTATCCACTGCATCCTTTATAAACTTAATCTGTGAAGGGATTGTTCCCTAAAATTTAGATGGGCCTAAACCTCTTTCAAACAACGGGCAAAGTTATTCAGAGTACCTTACGTTACGTTACAATCGCACGTCCTACACTGTTTTACTCACGCAGTGTTGCTCGCCGGTTAACACTGACAACTCTACTCAAACGCCGCTGCTGTCTACATCTACATCTACATCCATACTCCGCAAGCCACCTGACGGTGTGTGGCGGAGGGTACCCTGAGTACCTCTATCGGTTCTCCCTTCTATTCCAGTCTCGTATTGTTCGTGGAAAGAAGGACTGTCGGTATGCTTCTGTGTGGGCTCTAATCTCTCTGATTTTATCCTCATGGTCTCTTCCCGAGATATACGTAGGAGGGAGCAATATACTGCTTGACTCTTCGGTGAAGGTATGTTCTCGAAACTTTAACAAAAGCCCGTACCGAGCTACTGAGCGTCTCTCCTGCAGAGTCTTCCACTGGAGTTTATCTATCATCTCCGTCACGCTTTCGCAATTACTAAATGATCCTGTAACGAAGCGCGCTGCTCTCCGTTGGATCTTCTCTATCTCTTCTATCAACCTTTTCTGATACGGATCCCACACTGTTGAGCAGTATTCAAGCAGTGGGCGAACAAGCGTACTGTAGCCTACTTCCTTTGTTTTCGGATTGCATTTCCTTAGGATTCTTCCAATGAATCTCAGTCTGGCATCTGCTTTACCGACGATCAATTTTATATGATCATTCCATTTTAAATCACTCCTAATGCGTACTCCCAGATAATTTATGGAATTAACTGCTTCCAGTTGCTGACCTGCTATTTTGTAGCTAAATGATAAGGGATCTATCTTTCTATGTATTCGCAGCACATTACACTTGTCTACATTGAGATTCAGTTGTCATTCCCTGCACCATGTGTCAATTCACTGCAGATCCTCCTGCATTTCAGTACAATTTTCCATTGTTACAACCTCTCGATACACCACAGCATTATACTCGAACATAATACGTGTTCCAAAATTCGATCAGTTGTAGAATTTTGGAACACTATTATGTTCGAGTATAATGACTTTTCTGGAGACTAGAAATCTACTCTGTAGGAATCAACATGGGTTTCGAAAAAGACGGTCGTGTGAAACCCAGCTCGCGCTATTCGTCCACGAGACTCAGAGGGCCATAGGCACGGGTTTACAGTTAGATGCCGTGTTTCTTGACTTCCGCAAGGCGTTCGATGCAGTTCCCCACAGTCGTTTAATGAACAAAGTGAGAGCATATGGACTATCAGACCAATTGTGTGATTGGATTGAGGAGTTCCTAGATAACAGAACGCAGCATTTCATTCTCAATGGAGAGAAGTCTTCCGAAGTAAGAGTGATTTCGGTGTGCCGCAGGGGAGTGTCATAGGACCGTTGCTGTCGATCGTTAAGTGAAGGCCGTCGTCCACTACTTTGCTCGTGGTGAGAGATAATGCCTGAGATTTGATATTCTCGGCACGCTCTTGCCACTGTGGAATATCAACGTAATGTGATCTGACACATTTGTATGTCGTTGTCAATACTGTTAAATACATTCGTGACGTTGTTACACAGTGCGAGGACACGTATTCAAGGTCACGAATTCGTGACGTTGTTTGAATACGTGTCCTCGCACTGTGTAATGACGTCACGAATGTATTTAACAGTATTGACAACGACATACAAATGTGTCAGTTTACATTACGTAGACATGGCTTAAAGCCATAATATCAGCACTTGATAATGGCCTAAGGCCGAAATTGCAGTAGTGTTATACAAACTTAAAACAGTTACTGGCGTGAAGATAATGTCCTTCAAAAAATTTATCACTGTGAATCCCAGCTACAACAAGAAACTAGTAGTGATATTGGTTTCTTAATTTACACTTTCAAATGTAAGCGCAGTCGTTTTGCCCTTTTGTTTGGGAGCCCTAAAATTCACTGTCACTATCAACTTCGAAATTAACTTTGCTGTAGAGAAAGTTTTTTTTTTCTGTATTCGTAAAACTATGTACAGAAGTAGCAGACAAACATGGAAAGCAGATGAAGCAGAAATGATTATTAAAATGGAATTATGCAAGAGAAAATAAAATTTTAATGATTAGTAAATAAGTTTTGATCTTTAAGTAAAATTGCAAATATGCTGGGTAAAAGAAGTTCAACTACCCAGCGTAATTGGTCTGAATAAGACGTTTAATTTCTGTCAGACAACATTTGTTAAAATCTGGTCAATTGAGGTATGTTACAAACTGTACTGAGTACAATGATTCACATGTGCAAACTGAAGCAAAAGACACTGAATGCATATTCTGCAGCTGTCGTTTCTCGTAGATTAATGTAGAGGAATGGGCACAACGCATAGAATGCTATCTTCGGGCTCCCTAAAAAGAGTTCGTACGTCCAGACTGCATTTCTTTTGTACAATAAACGCAGAAAATGTTGGAGAGGCAGTAAGTAAGAAAATATTATTTCAGGATTTACCGGTTCTTACATCGATTTGTTTTCTCTGACTGCGTCATATTAGGGCGCAATTTTTGTTTCGATTTAAATTGTCTTTTTTGCCCTTTTTTCAAATTTAAATATGTTAAGAAGCACTGAAACGTCCCCTTAGAAAAATTAATGAATTACTGTGCTGATAAACCTCTTACATTATTTGATTTTCAAACAGCTGAGCAGAACTGAACGTACTCAGAAATTTCGCTCTTTAGCTATTCTGATCAACACTAAACTGACACACAATATTTTTAGCGCAACGCAATCTGACTTTCAATAATCCCTACAAATAATGGCCCTGACTAACATTAACCTATACCTCACAAAAATCTTCGTTACTCGAACTACTGCAATACAGCGAGCGCCAATATTTCTAGCTAAATAAGAGATTCTAACTACTAAAGGCACTAACTACTGATAGGCATAGTTAGCAAATGAAAGATTTTGATAGAGAACAAACAATGTATTTACCTTAATAGTGTTCAAAAGTCATAATATATATAGCAGTTCATGACATCCAGTCTTACAAATTTACTGTCTCTGATGGACACACGTCCAGATCATCCGCTCTCAAAACTCCGCCATTTCACTCCCCACATCCACCACTGCTGGCGGCTCACCTCCAACTGCGCAACGCTACGCGCTGTTAACAGCCGACTGCCCAACACTACAATAGCGAATATTACAACAATGCAAACCAGCCACAGACTGCACACAGCACAGCCAGTGATTTTCATACAGAGCACTACGTGGCGGTGGCTTTACCAATATAAAAACCTAAACAGCCTACTTACAGCACAAATTCAATAAATTAAATTTAAAGTACAGTGACTTCACGTAGTTTTCCAATTCACAATTATACGTTTATATCGAATATTGTACTATAAAGTGGAGTAATTTGAGACGAGGAAAGTTTCACATCAGGGATAAATCTAGTATGGCATCAGTTACCTTCCTCACTCAACGAGGGACTAAGGCGGTCAGCCTCTGGGAAAATGTCTCGTCATCCGTGAGAGTTTCCCAGGTATCCAACATTAGGTCCCAAATTTGGTCAGATGTATGTGGTGCCAGAGTCAGCCAATGTAAGCTCATGTGACGCTCCATTTTGGCCCAAAAATTTTCAATGGGATTTAAGTCTGGCATTCGAACAGGTTAGTCAAGCAGCCATTGCTGAAGGATTCGACTCTTGTGAACTAGTGTGTTGCCCCGCTGAAACTGTATTACCCTATTGGGATAGTGCATACTCATACTTGACACTTTACTATGCGTCATGATGTGCACATACTGATCCGTGGCGAGACAGCCATAAATTCTATGAAATATCCCTGCCCCATCTCATGATGTCCACCCCCAGCACGAGACTGTGATGCAGCCAACATGCGAATGTCGTAATGTGCTCCCCATGGCCTGTAGACCGTCACTGGACACTCATCTGTAAAGGTGAGGTGGTACTAGTCACGGTCAACATTCAATTCAGAGAAGGCAAGCTTTTAAAGGGTGTTATCAATAAAGAAGGCCCCTTTATTAGCAGCCTTATGGACTCTGAGGCCAGAATCCCGTAATCGGTTTGCGAATATCCGGGGTAATTGGTCTCATTCTTGAGTTGTAAAACTTTAAAAACGAAAGTCCATATAGGTGTAAACTAAGACGTTGTCTTGTTGAGGCTCTGACATCTTCCCTAAGCCCGACCCTCGAGGCCGGTCAGTTACTCCTGTCTCTCGCCAACGTTGTATCCACTTCTGGGCACAGCGGGGTAGAACGCCGCATCTGGCTGCCGCTTCACGCTCACCAAAACCATTATACGGGTGTGTTACGCTCGTCCAATTGTCTCAGTGGGCGGTGTACTTCGACAGGCGATATTTAAGGGAGCATTCAAACCATATAAAGTCCATCAAAATATTGTGGTATCAGTTCGTCTACATCTACATCCATACTCCGCAAGCTACCTGACGGTGTGTGGCGGAGGGTACCTTGAGTACCTCTATCGGTTCTCCCTTCTATTCCAGTCTCGTATTGTTCGTGGAAAGAAGGATTGTCGGTATGCCTCTGTGTGGCCTCTAATCTCTTTGATTTTATCCTCATGGTCTCTTCCCGAGATATACGTAGGAGGGAGCAATATACTGCTTGACTCCTCTGTGAAGGTATGTTCTCGAAACTTCAACAAAAGCCCGTACCGAGCTACTGAGCGTCTCTACTGCAGTCTTCCACTGGAGTTTATCTGTCATCTCCGTAACGCTTTCGCGATTACTAAATGATCCTGTAACGAAGCGCGCTGCTCTCCGTTGGATCTTCTCTATCTCTTCTATCAACCCTATCTTGTACGGATCCCACACTGCTGAGCAGTATTCACGCAGTGGGCGAACAAACGTACTGTAACCTACTTCCTTTGTTATCGGATTGCATTTCCTTAGGATTCTTCTAATGAATCTCAGTCTGGCATCTGCTTTACCGACGACCAACTTTATATGATCATTCCATTTTAAATCACTCCTAATGCGTACTCCCCAATAATTTATGGAATTAACTGCTTCCAGTTGCTGACCTGCTATATTGTAGCTAAATGATAAGGGACCTTTTTTTCTATGTATTCGCAGCACATTACACTTGTCTACATTGAGATTAGCCGGCCGAAGTGGCCGTGCGGTTAAAGGCGCTGCAGCCTGGAACCGCAAGACCGCTACGGTCGCAGGTTCGAATCCTGCCTCGGGCATGGATGTTTGTGATGTCCTTAGGTTAGTTAGGTTTAACTAGTTCTAAGTTCTAGGGGACTAATGACCTCAGCAGTTGAGTCCCATAGTGCTCAGAGCCATTTGAACCATTTTTTTCTACATTGAGATTCAACTGCCGTTCCCTGCACCATGCGTCAATTCTCTGCAGATCCTCCTGCATTTCAGTACAATTTTCCATTGTTACAACCTCTCTATATACCACAGCATCATCCGCAAAAAGCCTCAGTGAACTTCCGATGTCATCCACAAGGTCATTTATGTATATTGTGAATAGCAACGGTCCTACGACACTCCCCTGCGGCACACCTGAAATCACTCTTACTTCGGAAGATTTCTCTCCATTGAGAATGACATGCTGCGTTCTGTTATCAAGGAACTCTTCAATCCAATCACACAATTGGTCTGATTGTCCATATGCTCTTACTTTGTTCATTAAACGACTGTGGGGAACTGTATCGAACGCCTTGCGGAAGTCAAGAAACACGGCATCTACCTGGGAACCCGTGTCTATGGCCCTCTGAGTCTCGTGGATCATCATAATGATTGACAGCTCACAGTAGTGGAATAGAGTATGTAAATAAATCTATTATGCCCGTGTATAAAGCATAAAATATGATTTGATAAAACTTAACTACATCAGATGTAATCTTCAGATATTCAAAAATACACACCCTTTTTGTCATCTTCTACTTCCAGCAGTTTAAAGCTCGTCAATGATGCGAACATAAGCATAAACATAATTATTGTTTTCGGTGCAGTACAGTGTGTTCGGAGAGTACATGGCCCATATCACGTGCTCCATATGCTACGTGGATAAAACGCCTCTTAATACGGGACAACATACTCCTTACATTCGTTGCCAAGAGTTTGAATGCAGCTGTTATTAGCAACCATATTCATAGACATAAAGCTCTACATAATGTTACAGTTACATTAACAACCCTTTCTCTGTTCACCAGGTACCAGTCAGACGTTGTGTGGCGAATCATCCGTAGCTTCTGCCCGCAGCCTCTGTCTTTGCTGGAAGTGACAACATGGAACCGCCGTCCACGTGGGTTGGCAGCTTTCTTTCTGAAGACAGTAGCGGACGCTCATCCTGCAGTGTCCGTAGGGACGGTACTACGTATAAATCTTAAACATCGTCCCAAGTTCCACACTCAGTGCCGAGTGCTTGTAGTCGAAGACTGGCTCGAGGCACTCAACGCAGAAGGCCTCTGGTACATGCCACAGTACGGGCCATCAGACAGAATGGTTGTGGTCAACGCAGCGCTTCGGCCTCACTGCCCAGGAGGTAGGACAACAAGCCAACACAATGCACTGCTCTCGCTTAATGATCTCTGGCATCGCTGTTTTAAAACAAATGGCATACTTCAGAACCTTTAAGTTCACGAGCAAAGAGGTCTAAAGTAGAGCAATGTTGATAATGGAATCCTATACAGGGTGTTACAAAAAGGTACGGCCAAACTTTCAGGAAACATTCCTCACACACAAATAAAGAAAAGATGTTATGTGGACATGTGTCCGGAAACGCTTAATTTCCATGTTAGAGCTCATTTTAGTTTCGTCAGCATGTACTGTACTTCCTCGATTCACCGCCAGTTGACCCAATTGAAGGAAGGTAATGTTGACTTCGGTGCTTGTGTTGACATGCGACTCATTGCTCTACAGTACTAGCATCAAGCACATCAGTACGTAGCATCAACAGGTTAGTGTTCATCACGAACGTGGTTTTGCAGTCAGTGCAATGTTTACAAATGCGGAGTTGGCAGATGCCCATTTGATGTATGGATTAGCACGGGGCAATAGCCGTGGCGCCGTACGTTTGTATCGAGACAGATTTCCAGAACGAAGGTGTCCCAACAGGAAGACGTTCGAAGCAATTGATCGGCGTCTTAGGGAGCACGGAATATTATAGCCTTTGACTCGCGACTGGGGAAGACCTAGAACGACGTGGACACCTGCAATGGACGAGGCAATTCTTCATGCAGTTGACGATAACCCTAATGTCAGCGTCAGAGAAGTTGCTGTTGTACAAGGTAACGTTGACCACGTCCCTGTATGGAGAGTGCTACGGGAGAACCAGTTGTTTCCGTACCATGTACAGCGTGTGCAGGCACTATCAGCAGCTGATTGGCCTCCACGGGTACACTTCTGCCGATGGTTCATCAAACAATGTGTCAATCCTCATTTCAGTGCAAATGTTCTCTTACGGATGAGGCTTCATTCCAACGTGATCAAATTGTAAATTTTCACAATCAACATGTGTGGGCTGACGAGAATCCGCGCGCAATTGTGCAATCACGTCATCAACACAGATTTTCTGTGAACGTTTGGGCAGGCATTGTTGGTGATGTCTTGATTGGGCCCCATGTTCTTCCACCTACGCTCAATGGAGCACGTTATCATGATTTCACACGAGATACTCTACCTGTGCTGCTAGAACATGTGCCTTTACACATACGACACAACATGTGGTTCATGCACAATGGAGCTCTTGCACATTTCAGTCGAAGTGTTCGTACGCTTCTCAACAACAGATTCGGTGACTTTAATTTATGGGGGCATTTGAAAACTCTTGTCTACGCAACCCCGGTACCAAATGTAGAGACTCTTCGTGTTCGTACTGTGGACGGCTGTGATACAATACGCCATTCTCCAGGGCTGCATAAGCGCATCAGGGATTCCATGCGACGGAGGGTGGATGCATGTATCCTCGCTAACGGAGGGCATTTTGAACATTTCCTGTAACAAAGTGTTTGAAGTCACGCTGGTACGTTCTGTTGCTGAGTGTTTCCATTCCATGATTAATGTGATTTGAAGAGAAGTAATAAAATGAGCTCTAACATGGAAAGTAAGCGTTTCCGAACACATGTCCACATAACATATTTTCTTTCTTTGTGTGTGAGGAATGTTTCCTGAAAGTTTGGCCGTACCTTTTTGTAACACCCTGTATATTCTGAGGCCTTCGTATTAATGACGATCTTAACTGGTAGGTTCACTTCCTTGATTTACGAGTTAGACAGCATTCCTGGTCGTATTACTGCCCGGATTTGTCTCCTACAGTACTAAAGCGGTTGGCAAAACAAAAACCACAACACTTTACCACACCTAATGCGGTGTTGGCATTCAAAGAGCTCCCAGTCACCTCGGAATGGATGAATACATTTCCTGTATAGTTTTCAAGGGACCGTTATAACATCACTCCTGCAAAACGCTGGCAAGTTTAGGTAAAGATGGTGCAGGTTGATAGCGACCACACACCCATCCCTCCAAACTAGATCAGAACGGCTCAGTAATGCTGAGATCTGGTGACTGTCGTGACCAGGGAAGGTACCACAGTTCATCTACGATCTCACAAAACCAGATTTCGAGGATGTGAACTGTATGAACAGGGGACCTATCTTCTTGGGACACAGCATCACTACTGGGATACAAATTTGGCACCATCTGATGGATATGATCAGCCAAAATGGTCACATAATCCTTAGCAATAATACGACCTTGTAGAGTAACTATGGTACCTATGCAATAGCACGTTATGGCTGACCAAATCATCAACGAACCCCCGCCATGTCTCACTTTTGAGACGTAAAATTGTCCAGAAGTTGGAAACAGTGTGAAACGATCAAATGACATTCTTCCGTTGCTCCATAGTGCTGATCTCATGGCTTTGGCACCACGTTTTTCAGTTACGGGCATTTGCATCACTGACGAGTGGTTCTGGAATTCCAGCTCGCCCCTTATTGTTTTGGTGCTGACGGGGTTCGCGAGTGAGACATTCAGTTCTCCAGTGACATTTGCAGCTGTCATCCTCTTGTTTTTCGTCACAATACTCTTCAATGACCATCAGTCACGATTACTTGACACTCACTTTCATCTGCGTTGTGACTTAGCGGATGATGTTTTTCCGCTTTCTCTGAATGCGATGTAAACCCCCGATACGATGCCTCTTGAAGCGCCATACACTTCTCTAACTTGGATACAGAAGTACACGCCATACCAGCACCAATAATTTTGCCACGTTCGAATGCACTGAGCTCCGACATAATGCACTCACTAGTACACAGAACATTGTTCTGTTTGTGACTGAAATTTGCAACGTATTGAGAACGTTGCACATGTGCCGTTCGTGGCCAAATAACCACGGCGCAACCCGCTCGCTTGCCTAGCATCTGCATTTATGTTCAAGCGCGCATTTCTCGCTGTTTCCATGTCTTTTCCAGCCACTGTACTTTTGATTTGCACTGCATGGAGACTAATATCAATAAAATAATATTTCGTGACTTCCGAAAGAATATCACCAAAATCATTAGAAGGGTCCGTCTCAGTGTTCGTTCTTGAAACGCTGGTCATTAAAATTTCAAGTTCAGGAAAGCAGGTAACGGAAGTTCACTTATTCTTCGTATACAGCAGAGTATGGAGAATACATGATTAAATTTGTAGCTGACTTGCAAGTATATAGGATCATAAATTAAGCGCAAAGAACTGCCGCCTTTAGTAGCAACAATGGCTGTTACCAGGCTGGGCATCGAGTAGATCCGAGCTTGGATGACAATGCTGGTACGTCATTTCCGGCTAATTCACGTATGTACCAGAGTTCACCAATCGTTGTGGCTAGCGAGTGGTGGCGTGCCATTCTCTAGGAAATCTGAGACCAGATGTTCTCAATGCGGATCATATCTGGAGCACCTGCTGGCCAGGGCAACAGTCAACCACCCTCTGTATTGCGGCAGATCAGAATAGCGATCCTAAGTTAACTTGCTGAAAAATGCCGCGGAAACTAGCCCCTTCTGAAACATAAATTATTTTGGCACAAAAACGCCCGACAATATCTATTTACTTCTTCACTTAAAACTTCCGGACTGATAGACCGAGTTTGATGTATAAAACTCACCCCTGACGTTTCGTCTCCGAATGCGGGAGACATACTCCGAGGTAAAGCGGCGATCTGCAAAGAGAAATCGAGGAAGCGCTAATTATATAAGCAGTGCAGAGGGCGCCACTGTCCATCACGTGGCGTCGGCTATGAAACTGTCTCTGGTAATGCCAACATTCTCGACTGAAAGTAATCGATCGTCACACTTTTGTTGCAACGCTGACATCCAACCTTCGTCTTTCCTGTTAAAATTATTACGGCGTTTATCAGTCTCGATAGCCTCTCTATACATGCGCACATAATAAGGCGAGGTTTTAGGTATGATGCTCGTCTCGCTGAATTTTATTTCATGATTACCTTCCTGGTAAACATGTTCTGCTACGGCCGATTTATCCGTGTGACCCAGGCGACAGTTCCTCTTATGTTCAACAAGACGGGTGTTATCACTCCTCTTTGTTTTACCGTAATGAACCTGTCCACAACTGCAAGGGATTTTATATAACCCCGATGTAGCTAAAGGATGTCGTGCATCTTTTGCCGATCTTAAAAATTCTTTTATTTTCCTCGTGGGTCTGAAAATAGTTACCACCCCATATTCTCTTAACACTTATCCCATGCGATTTGTGATCTTACTAATGAGCAAGTACATGTTTTTCTTTTTACAAATTAGTTAAAGTGTAACTGTTTCTATCTATCTTGGTTTTAATGCATTTAAAATGTTTTAATATTTGAAAGATTACAAAGTACAAATGACGATAGAACAATAATCATCATTTAAATTCCAATTTTAAAAAAGACGTTGTATTCAAACCGTTCATCCAAAAAAGAAATAAACAAGGGTGAACATGGACAACGTTCAAAATTCGAACATTTTCTGACATTTGCACATTTAATGCGATGTGTGTTCTTCAGTTTATGAAGAAAGTAGATCCAATCTTGGTTGCTTCTTTGAAACAGGAACATGCACATCCACTTCCAGCTGCAGTAGTGACCGATATTTGGTCTTGATTAATGCCATTGCGTAAAATGTTCACTCACACAAGTAAGTTAATGAGAAGGGAAGTGATACGTCCACTGCTCTTCTTCCTAAATTGAGATATTCATTCTTACGCTGCACCTAAAAATTTTCGAGGGACTTCGATTTAAATTCATTCGAAAGTGTTCTATCACTTGAGAGTTCCATTAATTCCTCCTTTTCTGCTGTTGAAAAGTGCTATTTTAATATCTGGTAGAACGGCTTGTGGATGTTGTCATACTCAGATGAAGGTTCTGGAATTTATCCTCCCATTGTTGACGAAGGTTTTAGAGATGTACTGCGCCACATCTACTAATTTTACCTACGTCCAACTGATCTTCCTTCATGAATCATTCAAGTTTTCTCTTAAATACAAGCACTTTCTCGGTTAGAAACCTGATATTACTATTTCGGCCTTGAAGAAGATAAGATCATTCAGTTTCTAAAACGCTGACCAGGTAGCACAATATTAACTAGAAGCCATTTTTCAAACAGAAACAGAGCCGTCACTGCTGTTCAATAGGAGAAACGAAATTCATCCTTCAGCTCTGCGATGCTATGAAGAACTTTACCACGAGGTAACCGACGTACATCCGCGTGCAGTAGAATCAAAAAAGCAAACTCCTTTCAAAGGATGGAAAACGGTCTACTGTTTAAAGCATCTGCTTTCACAATATTTGCAACACTCACTTCATCGTAATTTCCGGTTGCACTGCTTCAGAAACCAATGTCTCCCAGTGTGTCACGCAATGTGTGAATTCTTGCCATGAACCCCTTTTTAGTTCCAGTAAATGCTGCCGCCCATAGGTACACATATCGAAAGAATTTGCATGACAACAGAAAAGGAATTCAGAAGTAAGAAAATATCTTCACCTATAGTCCTCGCTTCCACAGCTTTCCAAATAGAAAGTCCTTGGGCATTTTATTTTCATAGCAGCAGCTTAGAAGATGTCAGATATCAGAACTGCCGACAAGTTGCAGGTCGAATTTTAGGCCATCATGAAGACGTGATAGCAAGTCATTTTTCATGTCAGTGGCAATTTCATTAATACGACAAGCCACTTTGTCATCTGAGAGTGGTATCGACTTCAGAGTCTCGATAAACCTTTCTCCTTGGATGATTTCCCATATTTTAATGGCTGCAGAAAGGAATAATTTCTCACCAACGTGTAGTAATTCGGATTATGCAGTTAAGTAGGAAAAAGAAAGATTAGTGTCCAAGGTCGCGTCGACCGCTAGGTCGTTAGAGATGGAGCACAAGTTCAATTAGCAAAGAATGGGAAAGAAAATCGGTCGTACCCTTTTAGAAGCAACCATCCTCGAATGTGCCTTAAGCGATTTAGGATAATCAGATCACACCTAAATCTGGGTGGGACTTGAACCGTCATGCACCCAAATGCTCGTTCAATGTGCTAACCACTCACCATCTCCCTCGGTATTTTAAGCATGTCACCTCTAGGGATGTTCTTACGGCTTTCTTAGTAACTGACGCCTGCTTTCTGAGGAATATGACATTTCCTTTTAATTGTTGCTCATGACGATTAAAAGATTCGATGGCTATACTTATTTGATTTGGATGTTTTGTTTGCAAGTATGTCTTAGCATTATAGTCTTCAGGCTATCACTGGCTAAAATATTCAAACAAATAATACATTGCCGTCGTTCCTCTTTACTGAAAAGAATGCTGATAAAGCTTGGTATTTACTCTCTTTGCTTTTGGGTTTAGATCTAACGGTGCTAATAGGAACATGCGAAAGAAGAATGTACTTTGATTACATTCGAATCTTTTTCGTTACTGGAACTGCATACTTTCGAAGGACAAGAGACACTTGGTGAATCACTACCACTGCGAATCAGCCACTTATCCATGAGAGTGGCGGAACATGTATCACTTTATTTTAAATCCGATTAACTACTTCAACTGAACGCTTCACTAGAATTCAAATTCCAGCCAACTACCTTTGCTCCTGTTTCCGCGAGCGTGTATGAAATCGCAATTAACAGTTGCAGTTAACAGTCGCAATTAACAATTAACAGTCGCCATTAACAGTGGCAATTAACAATCTATTCTTGTAGTCAGTGTTACAAGGAAGCGGCAGTCACATTGTCAAGCAGCTTGTAGCCATTAGAGGTTGTTAAATGCTTGGTAAGTAACTAACGCTGTGGGTGATAGGTGACACAAGCTGTATGATGAAATGTTACCCGTGACTTTCGTCAGCATTTCTGCTGAGAGGACCTATTGGTCAGTTCTTACGAAATGAGACAGCGAACTAACGGTAAGAGAGTGTTCTGACTTGATTCATGTAAATGAGAATCTGACGCTAGCAATATTTATTCACTGGAAGTCTCTTTCTTACATCAATAAAATATAAATATTTCAATGAAAGCGGGCGACCCCTCTCTACTAATTTCTGTGCCTCCCACAGGGGCGCCCCCCCTCCTCTCCACCCCCCACCCACCACTTTGACAGCCCAAGTACTCAATATGATCCTGTATGAACAAGAGAACCGTATGTGTGTCCTCTCGGGCGCTAGTCGCTGGGGCTGTTGAGATCCTGCATGGCGTTGAGTATGGCCCTCCTGGACCTTGTTGTTGTTGTTGTGGTCTTCAGTCCTGAGACTGATTTTATGCAGCTTTCCATGCTACTCTGTCCTGTGCAAGCTTCTTCATCTCCCAGTACCTACTGCAACCTACATCCTTCTGAATCTGCTTAGTGTATTCATCTCTTGGTCTCCCTCTACGATTTTTACCCTCCACACTGCCCTCCAATGCTAAGTTTGTGATCCCTTGATGCCTCAAAACATGTCCTACCAACCGATCCCTTCTTCTAGTCAAGTTGTGCCACAAACTTCTCTTCTCCCCAATCCTATTCAATACCTCCTCATTAGTTACGTGATCTACCCACCTTATCTTCAGCATTCTTCTGTAGCACCACATTTCGAAAGCTTCTATTCTCTTCATGTCCAAACTAGATATCGTCCATGTTTCACTTCCATACATGGCTACACTCCATACAAATACTTTCAGAAACGACTTCCTGACACTTAAATCCATACTTGATGTTAACAAATTTCTCTTCTTCAGAAACGATTTCCTTGCCATTGCCAGTCTACATTTTATATCCTCTCTACTTCGACCATCATCAGTTATTTTACTCCCTAAATAGCAAAACTCCTTTACTACTTTAAGTGTCTCATTTCCTAATCTACACTCCTGGAAATGGAAAAAAGAACACATTGACACCGGTGTGTCAGACCCACCATACTTGCTCCGGACACTGCGAGAGGGCTGTACAAGCAATGATCACACGCACGGCACAGCGGACACACCAGGACCCGCGGTGTTGGCCGTCGAATGGCTCTAGCTGCGCAGCATTTGTGCACCGCCGCCGTCAGTGTCAGCCAGTTTGCCGTGGCATACGGAGCTCCATCGCAGTCTTTAACACTGGTAGCATGCCGCGACAGCGTGGACGTGAACCGTATGTGCAGTTGACGGACTTTGAGCGAGGGCGTATAGTGGGCATGCGGGAGGCCGGGTGGACGTACCGCCGAATTGCTCAACACGTGGGGCGTGAGGTCTCCACAGTACATCGATGTTGTCGCCAGTGGTCGGCGGAAGGTGCACGTGCCCGTCGACCTGGGAACGGACGGCAGCGACGCACGGAAGCACGCCAAGACCGTAGGATCCTACGCAGTGCCGTAGGGGACCGCACCGCCACTTCCCAGCAAATTAGGGACACTGTTGCTCCTGGGGTATCGGCGAGGACCATTCGCAACCGTCTCCATGAAGCTGGGCTACGGTCCCGCACACCGTTAGGCCGTCTTCCGCTCACGCCCCAACATCGTGCAGCCCGCCTCCAGTGGTGTCGTGACAGGCGTGAATGGAGGGACGAATGGAGACGTGTCGTCTTCAGCGATGAGAGTCGCTTCTGCCTTGGTGCCAATGATGGTCGTATGCGTGTTTGGCGCCGTGCAGGTGAGCGCCATAATCAGGACTGCATACGACCGAGGCACACAGGGCCAACACCCGGCATCATGGTGTGGGGAGCGATCTCCTACACTGGCCGTACACCACTGGTGATCGTCGAGGGGACACTGAATAGTGCACGGTACATCCAAACCGTCATCGAACCCATCGTTCTACCATTCCTAGACCGGCAAGGGAACTTGCTGTTCCAACAGGACAATGCACGTCCGCATGTATCCCGTGCCACCCAACGTGCTCTAGAAGGTGTAAGTCAACTACCCTGGCCAGCAAGATCTCCGGATCTGTCCCCCATTGAGCATGTTTGGGACTGGATGAAGCGTCGTCTCACGCGGTCTGCACGTCCAGCACGAACGCTGGTCCAACTGAGGCGCCAGGTGGAAATGGCATGGCAAGCCGTTCCACAGGACTACATCCAGCATCTCTACGATCGTCTCCATGGGAGAATAGCAGCCTGCATTGCTGCGAAAGGTGGATATACACTGTACTAGTGCCGACATTGTGCATGCTCTGTTGCCTGTGTCTATGTGCCTGTGGTTCTATCAGTGTGATCATGTGATGTATCTGACCCCAGGAATGTGTCAATAAAGTTTCCCCTTCCTGGGACAATGAATTCACGGTGTTCTTATTTCAATTTCCAGGAGTGTAATTCCCTCAGCATCACCCGATATGATTTGACTACATTCCATTATCCTTGTTTTGCTTTTGTTGATATTCATCTTATATCCTCCTTTCAAGACACTGTTCATTCCGTTCAACTGCTCTTCCAAATCCTTTGCTGTCTCTGACAGAATTACAATGTCATCGGCGAACCTCAAAGTTTTTACTTCTTCTCCATGAATTTTAATACCTACTCCGAATTTGTCTTTTGTTTCCTTTACTGCTTGCTCAATATACAGATTGAATAGCATCGGGGACAGGCTACAACCCTGTCTCACTCCTTTCCCAACCACTGCTTCCCTTTCATGCCCCTCGACTCTTATAACTGCCATCTGGTTTCTGTACAAATTGTAAACAGCCTTTCGCTCCCTGTATTTTACCCCTGCCACCTTCAGAATTTGAAAGAGAGTATTCCAGTTAACATTGTCAAAAGCTTTCTCTAAGTCTACAAATGCTAGAAACGTAGGTTTGCCTTTTCTTAATCTTTCTTCTAAGATAAGTCGTAAGGTTAGTATTGCCTCACGTGTTCCAACATTTCTACGGAATCCAAACTGATCTTCCCCGAGGTCCGCTTCTACTAGTTTTTCCATTCGTCTGTAAAGAATTCGCGTTAGTATTTTGCAGCTGTGACTTATTAAACTGATAGTTCGGTAATTTTCACATCTGTCAACACCTGCTTTCTTTGGGATTGGAATTATTATATTCTTCTTGAAGTCTGAGGGTATTTCGCCTGTCTCATGCATCTTGCTCACCAGATGGTAGAGTTTCGTCATGACTGGCTCTCCCAAGGCCATCAGTAGTTCTAATGGAATGTTGTCTATTCCCGGGGCCTTGTTTCGACTCAGGTCTTTCAGTGCTCTGTCAAGCTCTTCAAGCAGTATCTTATCTCCCATTTCGTCTTCATCTACATCCTCTCCCATTTCCATAATATTGTCCTCAAGTACATCGCCCTTGTATAAACCCTCTATATACTCCTTCCACCTTTCTGCCTTCCCTTCTTTGCTTAGAACTGGGTTTCCATCTGAGCTCTTGATATTCATACAAGTGGTTCTCTTCTCTTCAAAGGTCTCTTTAATTTTCCTGTAGGCAGTATCTATCTTACCCCTAGTGAGACAAGCCTCTACATCCTTACATTTGTCCTCTAGCCATCCCTGCTTAGCCATTTAGCACTTCCTGTCGATCTCATTTTTGAGATGTTTGTATTCCTTTTTGCCTGCTTCATTTACTGCATTTTTATATTTTCTCCTTTCATCAATTAAATTCTATATTTCTTCTGTTACCCAAGGATTTCTATTAGCCCTCGTCTTTTTACCTACTTGATCGTCTGCTGCCTTCACTACTTCATCCCTCAGAGCTACCCATTCTTCTTCTACTGTATTTCTTTCCCCCATTCCTGTCAATCGTTCCCTTATGCTCTCCCTGAAACTCTGTACAACCTCTGGTTCTTTCAGTTTATCCAGGTCCCATCTCCTTAAATTCCCACCTTTTTGCAGTTTCTTCAGTTTCAATCTGCAGTTCATAACCAATAGATTGTGGTCAGAATCCACATCTGCCCCTGGAAATGTCTTACAATTTAAAACCTGGTTCCTAAATCTCTGTCTTACCATTATATAATCTATCTGATACCTTTTAGTATCTCCAGGTTTCTTCCAGGTATACAACCTTCTTTTATGATTCTTGAACCAAGTGTTAGCTATGATTAAGTTATGCTCTGTGTAAAATTCTACCAGGCGGCTTCCTCTTTGATTTCTTACCCCCAATCCATTTTCACGTACTACGTTTCCTTCTCTTCCTTTTCCTACTATCGAATTCCAGTCACCCATGACTATTAAATTTTCGTCTCCCTTCACTATCTGAATAATTTCTTTTATCTCACCATGCATTTCTGCAATTTCTTCATCATCTGCAGAGCTAGTTGGCATATAAATTTGTACTACTGTAGTAAACGTGGGCTTCGTGTCTATCTTGGCCACAATAGGGCATTCACTATGCTGTTTGTAGTAGCTTACCCACACTCTTTTTTTTTAATTCATTATTAAACCTACTCCTGCATTACCCCTATTTGATTTTGTATTTATAACCCTGTATTCACCTGACCAAAAGTCTTGTTCCTCCTGCCACCGAACTTTGCTAATTCCCACTATATCTGACTAAAACCTATCCGTTTCCCTTTTTAAATTTTCTAACCTACCTGCCCGATTAAGGGATCTGACATTCCACGCTCCTATCCGTAGAACGCCAGTTTTCTTTCTCCTGATAACGACGTCCTCTTGAGTAGTCCCCGCCCGCAGATCCGAATGGGGGACTATTTTACCTCCGGAATATTTTACCCAAGAGGACGCCATCATCATTTAATCATACAGTAAAGCTGCATGTCCTCGGGAAAAATTACGGCTGTAGTTTCCCCTTGCTTTCAGCCGTTCGCAGTACCAGCACAGCAAGGCCGTTTTGGTTAATGTTATAAGGCCAGATCAGTCAATCATCCAGACTGTTGCGCCTGCAACTACTGAAAAGGCTGCTGCCCCTCTTCAGGAACCACACGTTTGTCTGGCCTCTCAACAGATACCCCTCCGTTGTGGTTGCACCTACGGTACGGCCATCTGTATCGCTGAGGCACGCAAGCCTCCCCACCAACGGCAAGGTCCATGGTTCATGGGGGGATCGACTCCATATTCGTACACTGTCGTGGAATCCCAACTAACATGAGCAACAATATCGCGGAACTGCTAACCACAGCCTCGCCAGGTCGTAATTCAACCGCTGTCGATAACTGACATATGTTACAGAACATTCTCCTTCTTACACAAGACATAACACTATCTTGTCAGGAGCAAACAACGTTCAAATGCAATTCTGAATGAGGAACCTGCTTCGTAAGCTATGTAGAGAATGTATACTGCCGAAAAGAAAACGTAACACAATCAACGACAATATCATTTTATTGACAGTGAGGTGATGTACACTCCTGGAAATTGAAATAAGAACACCGTGAATTCATTGTCCCAGGAAGGGGAAACTTTATTGACACATTCCTGGGGTCAGATACATCACATGATCACACTGACAGAACCACAGGCACATAGACACAGGCAACAGAGCATGCACAATGTCGGCACTAGTACAGTGTATATCCACCTTTCGCAGCAATGCAGGCTGCTATTCTCCCATGGAGACGATCGTAGAGATGCTGGATGTAGTCCTGTGGAACGGCTTGCCATGCCATTTCCACCTGGCGCCTCAGTTGGGCCAGCGTTCGTGCTGGACGTGCAGACCGCGTGAGACGACGCTTCATCCAGTCCCAAACATGCTCAATGGGGGACAGATCCGGAGACCTTGCTGGCCAGGGTAGTTGACTTACACCCTCTAGAGCACGTTGGGTGGCACGGGATACATGCGGACGTGCATTGTCCTGTTGGAACAGCAAGTTCCCTTGCCGGTCTAGGAATGGTAGAACGATGGGTTCGATGACGGTTTGGATGTACCGTGCACTATTCAGTGTCCCCTCGACGATCACCAGTGGTGTACGGCCAGTGTAGGAGATCGCTCCCCACACCATGATGCTGGGTGTTGGCCCTGTGTGCCTCGGTCGTATGCAGTCCTGATTGTGGCGCTCACCTGCACGGCGCCAAACACGCATACGACCATCATTGGCACCAAGGGAGAAGCGACTCTCATCGCTGAAGACGACACGTCTCCATTCGTCCCTCCATTCACGCCTGTCGCGACACCACTGGAGGCGGGCTGCACGATGTTGGGGCGTGAGCGGAAGACGGCCTAACGGTGTGCGGGACCGTAGCCTAGCTTCATGGAGACGGTTGCGAATGGTCCTCGCCGATACCCCAGGAGCAACAGTGTCCCTAATTTGCTGGGAAGTGGCGGTGCGGTCCCCTACGGCACTGCGTAGGATCCTACGGTCTTGGCGTGCATCCGTGTGTCGCTGCGGTCCGTTCCCAGGTCGACGGGCACGTGCACCTTCCGCCGACCACTGGCGACAACATCGATGTACTGTGGAGACCTCACGCCCCACGTGTTGAGCAATTCGGCGGTACGTCCACCCGGCCTCCCGCATGCCCACTATATGCCCTCGCTCAAAGTCCGTCAACTGCACATACGGTTCACGTCCACGCTGTCGCGGCATGCTACCAGTGTTAAAGACTGCGATGGAGCTCCGTATGCCACGGCAAACTGGCTGACACTGACGGCGGCGGTGCACAAATGCTGCGCAGCTAGCGCCATTCGACGGCCAACACCGCGGTTCCTGGTGTGTCCGCTGTGCCGTGCGTGTGATCATTGCTTGTACAGCCCTCTCGCAGTGTCCGGAGCAAGTATGGTGGGTCTGACACACCGGTGTCAATGTGTTCTTTTTTCCATTTCCAGGAGTGTATATTTAGTTACTGTGGGGGTATATGATAACCAATTCAGACCTAATGAAACACACATGTCACAGTGAAGGGTGTTTATATAGTCGCATCAAAACGTGGTGTACCCTCCTCTGGTGGCAACGCAGGCACGTGTTCTCGCATGCAAACGGTCATGAAGGTGCGGAATGGAATTTTGCGATAGACTGTCCAGATCACGTTGCGCCTTTTGTTGCAGTTAGGCAACGGTTCCTGTAGGCCCTGGAAAGCAACTAAGTTCACACTTGACCATGTCCCATAGTGTTCAATCGGTGACGGTTTTGCTGAACTTCTTGGTCAAGGTAGTTGTACACCACGAAGAACATGTTGGTGACAGTTTTGCTGAATTTGGTCAAGGCAGTTGTACACCACGAAGAACATGTTGGATCGCAGCAACTGTATGCGGATGTACAATGTTTGCTGAAAACGCACATTACCTCCCTGTCCAATAGATGGAAGTAACACCAGGATAACCGCCTGTGCAATGTAACGGGCAATGATTACTTTATGTTGCGGAAATACCAAACGTGATCGCGAGTCTTAGCTGTTGTCCTCCCAAGCCATGAAGCGTGGGGTGGAACCTGCGCGTTTTGGCCGAATCACTCTGCAATAGGTAGCGCACTAGTTCTACGACATACAAGTGTACGTCCATCGTTCGCCTACAGACAGAACCCATTCTCGCCCCTAAAGACAACACAGCGCCATTCTACTCTCCAGTCGTCTTTCACGATACCAGATTTGCCACACTTGGCGGCTGCGTCGTGTCAGCGGTAGCCTGGCCAGAACACACGTGATCTTAATCCTGCTGCACCATGGCGCCACCGAACACAGTGCATTTTTTTCAGCAGTGTAGTTGGCGTTACTTTTATCTACATTGGGCGGCTGAACTGAAATGCTGATTATTTGCGTATCCAAGCATGTAGCACATTTCAACCCACTGTCACTTCTGTTGCAGTCCGCTGTTATGGAGTTGCTGTTTTAATGACCAGCACTGTGTTTAGAATGGGAATACTCACTGTGCCACGCCTATATATTGCTCCACTGGTTTAAGCGATTGCTAAGATACACGTAAAATCTAAACGTGGAACCTAAGAAAAGAGGTTACATTCCGTGTAGCCTCGAAATCATTGCACTCGATCCTACGAATTGGCATAGAAAATTCTGAACCTGTCGATACCAAATGTCTGCCTTGACTTGTGACGTCACTGAAATGAGGGACATAAACCACAAACCAAAATCTACAGTCACCGCAACAAACATTTCATGGGGGGAGGATGGGGGGAGAAATAAACATTCAGAGTGAATGGTGACTCTGCAGCAACATTGTGTTGATATGTGATTTACTGGCAGATTAAAACTCAGATCTGAAACCTTACCAACTAGGCTACCCTGCCCTCATTGGTTTACCTCCACCAGAATCTCAATGCATACTTTCCAAACTTCACAGAAGTTCTCCTGAATGCTTTATGGGACTAATACTGCTGGCAGAAATACTACACTAAAGAGCCAAAAAACTGTACACCTGCCTAATATTGTATAGGGCACCTGCGAGCACGCAGAAGTGCTGCAGCACAATGTGACATGGACTCGACTAATGCCTAAAGTAGTGCTGGAGGGAGCTGACAGCATGAATCCTGCAGGGCTGACTATAAATTCATAAGACTACGAGGCAGGTTGCAAAGCATCCCAGATCAATAATGTTCATGTTTGGGGAG
Source organism: Schistocerca nitens (assembly GCF_023898315.1). Classification (NCBI taxonomy): domain Eukaryota; kingdom Metazoa; phylum Arthropoda; class Insecta; order Orthoptera; family Acrididae; genus Schistocerca; species Schistocerca nitens. The sequence goes on along the minus strand of NC_064622.1, from coordinate 144,864,563 downwards.
TCTGGTGGCCAGCGTAAGTGTGTAAACTCAGAAGAGTGTTCCTGGAGCCGCTCCGTAGGAGTTCTGGGCATGTGGGGTGTCGCATTGTTCTGCTGGAATTGCCAAAGTCCGTTGTAATGCACAATACACATGAATGGATGAAGGTGATCAGTCAGGATGCTTACGTATGTGTCACCTATCAGAGTCGTATCTAGAAGTATTATAGGTCCCATACCACCCCAGCTGCACATGCCCGACACCATTACAGAGCCTCCACCAGCTTGAACAGTCCGCCACTGACATGCAGGGTCCATGGATTGATGAGGATGTTCCAGTTCCCTTACACGTCCATCCGCTCGATAAAATTTGAAACGGGACTTGTCCTACCAGGCAACAAGTTTCCAGTCATCAACAGTCCAATATCAGTGTCGACGTGCCCAGGCGAGGCATTAAGCTTCGTGTAGTGCAGTCATCAAGGGTACACGAGCGGGCCTTCGGCTCCGAAAGCCCATACCGATGATGTTTCATTGAACAGTTCACATGCTGACACTTGCCGATGGCCCTGCATTGAAATCTGCAGCTATTTTCGGAAGGGTTACACTTCTGTCAAGTTGAACGTTTCTCTTCAGTCGCCGTTGGTTTCGTTCTTGCGGGATCTTTTTCCAGTCGCAGCAATGTCGGAGATTTGATGTTTTACCGGATTCCTGATATTCACGGTACACTTGTGAAATGGTCGTACGGGAAAACGTCAACTTAACCACTACCTCAGGGATGCTGTGCGCCCTCGCTCGTGCGCCGACTGTAACACCACGTTCAAACCCACTTAAACCTTGATAACCTGTCAGAACTTCCGTGAAGTCTGTAAAGCCGGATGGAGGTATTGACAGTAGTTAGGCTATGAAGGCGGGACGTCAGTCGTACCTGGACAGCTCAGTCATTAACAGCACTGCCCGTGGGAGGCAAGGTTTCGGATTCAAGTTCGCATCCTGCACACAGCTTTAGTCGACCAGGCAGTTCCAAAATAAATATTCTCAATATTCTATCTTACTTTGAGCTCATATAAAATCGTTCGACACAACATCATTACATAATGGGTGGGTCAAATATAAAAATAAAAGTGTCATTTCTTCAGTTATGTCGTTGCAAACCCATTCCAACTCTCATTTAGCACCTATCGATATACCTTTAAATAATTACATTATTCCAATGAAAAAATCTGTAGTTATTCATACATCACAGTAAATAAGAAAATTATGAACATGAACTACATGGCAAAACACTCTCCATATTGTGCATTATCATTTCTCGAACTTTTTATCATATATAATATATGTTATGAATATTTCACTATCACTCTATTGTTAGCACGCATCAGAGGAAGTGAGAGCGCTACATGCAATCCATTTTATCGAGAATGAATATAGCTATAGGCCTCGTCTGAAATTTGAAGAACAATTTATTATGTTAGCTACATTTTGCATGTAACAATGTGTGATGTAACAAGCACCAAATGCAAACTCAGAGCGACCTTCACTTTTGAGTGTAAAGCACTTGACTTTCAAGCGGTAGCCTATGTGACATCGAATTATAATAATTAATACACCACTGGAAAAAAAATAGCACAGCTGGAAAAATGACATCGAATTTGATTCAATGAAGGCATATGCTACATGGAGATAATACATGTTTTCATAATTTTTTGACGTTGTCTACCAACAGATAGCGCAGTATCATAGCTACCAGAGTGCCATCTGTGTCTACCCTTTAACAGGGAATGCTCACAGCCAGAAGGCCAGTGTGGTGGCAAGCAGGCAACTGTGCCTCAGAGAAGCACTCATGTTTCCTACAGCCAGAGCAAAATTGAGGGTGGTCAAACTGTGACTTTTTCAAATCGCGGCAAGATCCTTGTGTAGAATTGCCACACGAGTTGGAAATATTGCGTCAGTTCTGCAAAGATGCTGGTATCAGCGGTCTCTTGAACATTCTCTGTAGACGAGGTTCCGGACATCCTCTCGGGCCAGATGCCAGACAGAATCGTCGTATTATAAGGGCAGCATTATCAGATGGTACAGCTACCACAGCACAGATAAAAGGGCTCATGAGACCAGATGTATCAACATGAACTATTGTGAACCAGTTATTAGCTGTGGGACTATGGACATGCACACCTCTATCCCGACTCCCACTCATGCACAGCTTCGACGTGTATGGTTCAACTAGTGCGGTCAAAGGATCACTTGGAAGACAGAATGGCGCACAATGATCTTCAGTGATGAAAGCTGATTCTGCCTGCACACAAATGAGCACCTGCTCACCTGGTGAGTGCTGTCTTGTAGAGTGCATGCATCCAAGACACACTGGCTCCACCAGTACTATATGTGTGAGAGCTCGTGTGCAAGTAACATATTTTAGTTTTGCTGTATCCTCCAACTAAAAATTTACCTATACCCATGAACGAAAGTTTAATCTACACAAAAATAAAAAATCTAATAAATTTTTCTCTTTATAAATACGTTTTCTAAGGTTCTGTTAATCTATATCCATGAACAAAGTTTCCATTTGATTTAAAAAATAAAAATCTAATAATTTTTTCTTTATAAGTAAGATCCACCAATCCTCGTCTATCTATAACCACAAAATAAATCCTCGTTTACTGTAAAAAAATAAAAAAAATATTATAAATTTTTTCCTACATAAACAGGTTCTGCCAACCCTTGTCTATCTATACCAATGACTGAAATATAATTTAAAAACTTAAGGATACATTTCAACATTTAATATTTTAAAATCTAAATTGTTTCTGTATAAATAAAAGAAAAGAAAAATGTACTCCAAACCTGAGCTATTTCAAAACTTAGAAAATTATTGTAAAGAGAAATGTGAGTCAAGTTGTTCTGATTTAGAAAATTGTTGTAAAGAAAAAGGTTATTCAAATGTAACTAGGCAACATCTCTTGGAATTTATTGATTATTTTATTATATAAGAAATGAAGAAGAAAGAACTAAGTTATAAAAGTATAAAAGAACGTCAAACTGTAAAGCAAAAAATTTAAAGAATTATTCCAAACTTAATAAAGAAAAATTAATAAATCTTATTCTAAATCCAGGTGACAATATTAGTAATAATGATAATGAACTGGATAAAAAATCTTTAAGAGAACTACACGAATCTGTAAAAGAAGAAAGAAAAAATTATTCCAAACTAAATAAACAATTAACTGTTCTTATCGAAATATCTGAGAACAATATTAATAACAATGATAACGATTTGAAAAAATCTATAAATGATCGTAAAATCTGTAAAATGAAAAAATTAAAAATTTATTCAAAATTAAAAAACAATTAATCGATCTGGTACAAAGATCTGAGGGTAATGTCGATAATGACAGTTATTTTCAAAAGCTTCTAGTAGATATACAGGGTGAGTCACCTAACATTACCGCTGGATATATTTCGTAAACCACATCAAATACTGGCGAATCGATTCCACAGACCGAACGTGAGGAGAGGGGCTAGTGTAACTGGTAAATACAAACCATAAAAAAATGCACGGAAGTATGTTTTTTAACACAAACCTACGTTTTTTTAAATGGAACCATGTTAGTTTTGTTAGCACATCTGAACATATAAACAAATACGTAATCAGTACCGTTTGTTGCATTGTAAAATGTTAATTACATCCGGAGATATTGTAACCTTAAGTTGACGCTTGAGTACCACTCCTCCGCTGTTCGATCGTGTGTATCGGAGAGCACTGAATTACGTAGGGATCCGAAGGGAACGGTGATGGACCTTAGGTACAGAAGAGACTGGAACAGCACATTACGTCCACATGCTAACACCTTTTTATTGGTCTTTTTCACTGACACACATGTACATTACCATGAGGGATGAGGTACACGTACACACGTGGTTTCCGTTTTCAATTACAGAGTGGAACAGAGTGTGTCCTGACATGTCAAGCCAATAGATATTCAATGTGGTGGCCATCATTTGCTGCACACAATTGCAATCTCTGGCGTAATGAATGTCGTACACGCCGCAGTACATCTGGTGTAATGTCGCCGCAGGCTGCCACAATACGTTGTTTCATATCCTCTGGGGTTGTAGGCACATCACGGTACACAATCTCCTTTAACGTACCCCACAGAAAGAAGTCCAGAGGTGTAAGATCAGGAGAACGGGCTGGCCAATTTATGCGTCCTCCACGTCCTATGAAACGCCCGTCTAACATCCTGTCAAAGGTCAGCCTAGTGTTAATTGCGGAATGTGCAGGTGCACCATCATGCTGATAACCACATACGTCGACGCGTTTCCAGTGGGACATTTTCGAGCAACGTTGGCAGATCATTCTGTAGAAACGCGATGTATGTTGCAGCTGTTTGGGCCCCTGCAATGAAGTGAGGACCAATGAGGTGGTCGCCAATGATTCCGCACCATACATTTACAGTCCACGGTCGCTGTCGCTCTACCTGTCTGAGCCAGCAAGGATTGCATGTTGCATAGATTCTCTTCCCCGAAGTTTGTGAAACCCGCTTCATCGGTAAACAGGTAGAACTGCAACGCATTCTCTGTTAATGCCCATTGACAGAATTGCACTCGATGATTAAAGTCATCACCATGTAATTGCTGATGTAGCGACACATGAAACGGGTGAAAGCGGTGACGATGCAGTATGCGCATGACACTACTTTGACTCAGTCCACCGGCTCTCGCAATGTCCCGTGTACTCATGTGTGGGTTCATGGCAACAGCAGCTAACACACCAACTGCACCCACTTCTCCTGTGACGGGCCTGTTGCGGACCCGTTTGCGTGCTACGAGCATACCTGTTGCAAACAGTTGGCGGTTGATGTTTTGCAATGTGTGGCACGTTGGATGCTCTCTGTCCGGGTACCGTTCTGCATACACCCTGCAGGCTTCAGCTGCATTTCGTCGACACTCGCCATAGATGAGTATCATCTTCGCCTTTTCAGATTTCGAATACACCATGGTCACAGTTCCTATAACACTACACTATCACAGACGTCTGGTAACACGGTGTACTACAGTTGGTCTGCGTGCGGAGTCGAATGCAGAATAACAATAGCAGCAAGCGCTACATGCAGACACTGCGACAGCTAGACCAAACCACAACAGTGCACTACAGCCACACTCGTAAACACGGTCGTCATCGTAAACATGTCCCTGCAGATGCTGCTCGCCGACCGTGGCCCGTGTTTGTTACAACACGCTACTGAACGTCGGAGGTTTCAAGCGTCAACTTTAGGTTACAATATCTCAGGATGGAATTAACATTTTACAATGCAACAAATGGCACTGATTACGTATTTGTTTATATGTTCAGATGTGCCAACAAAACTAACGTGGTTCCATTTAAAAAAACGTAGGTTTGTGTTAAAAAACATACTTCCGTGCATTTTTGTATGGTTTGTATTAAACAATTACACTAGCCCCTCTCCTCACGTTCGGCCTGTGGAATCGGTTCGTCAGTATTTGATGTGGTTTACGAAATATATCCAGCGGTAACGTTAGGTGACTCACCCTGTATATCAAGAAATTGAACGAAAAACATGAGAAAAATTTGCCTGGTTACAATTTTCTAGATGCAGGCGATTTTTTTTAAAATTACATAAACGAATTAAGAGAAAAGCTTCAGCTTTTAAAGCTAGAGTAATCAATTATGAAATTAGTAACATCGATAATATTGTTGAACCACTAGAAATGTTTTAATCAATTTAAGGAAGAAGTAACCACCAAATTTAAAAATATTTCAATACAAATCCCATATGAAATTTTATTCTGAATTTTAAAAACAAGACGAAATAGAACATTTTAATTTTAAAACAAGTGAAAACGTTTCATTAATAGCAGCTGATTTAGAGGGATATTATCAAAAATCAATGAATAAACTATTAACTACAATGGAAGAAATGCAAAGGAAAAAATCTAATTGGTCTTTATTTTTTATAAATAGTTTAGAATTAAATGTTAATAGACACAAACCAATTTCGGATTCTTCTTACATCGATCATCCAAAACAAATTAAAGACAAGACAGCCGTGATTAATGTTTAAAATTAAGATCAAAAATGTTTTCTTCATTCAGTATAATCAGTTCTGTAGCCAGCAGATCATGCCGGGGAAAGAGTTAGTAAATATAAAAATATTGGAAAGAATTAGATGAAATTTTTGCAAAAGAAATATTAATTTTCCTGTTCAGTTAACAGATACTCCAAATTTTGAAAAGAAGGCAAATATTTCTGTTTATGTTTCCACTTATAATGAAAATTTTATTGTATATCCGCTTTACCATACAAAAAATAAACAAGAAAAACATATCAATCTTCTTTTTATTCGAAAAGAAAATAATTGTTGATAAAATTATCTAGATAAATTAGTTCATAAACAATTGAATACAAAGGAAAAATTTATTGTTGTTATAGATGTTTAAGATATTCTCATTCACAAGAAAAATTAGACAATCATGAAACTGAGTGTAAAGAACCTAAAGAAGTAAAAATAGAAATACCTGTAGAAGGAGCAAAAAATTAAATTTCAAAATTATAAACATTCATTAAGGGTACCTTTTGTAATTTATGCAGATTTCGAATGCCTTTTAAAGATGTTAACAGTCGTGAATTTTCATACTATCCTGATGGATCTGTTGCAGATACACTTCTCGGGTTTGCCACCAGAAGTTTTTGTGAAAATTGCACAATATTTCATCGATCCAACTCTTGACATCATCAGCTGGTGGTAGTTGCTGCTGTCACTGATGAAAGGTGCAACTGATGACAATCGCTCGGCGGCATCGAAATTTAACAGGCTGGGAGCAGGTAATACTTGTGTGCACAAAGATGCTTGCACTTGGAGGAAGGTAGTGCTCCTAGTTTTCCCTGTTGGGAACCACATAAAGGTTTTCTGCATGTGCACTGTGGGCAATGACTGTGCTACCAGATACTTCTGCGGTTGAAAGGTGAATTAAATCTCAGCAGTGTGTTGCATTATGTGATGAATCAGAAATTCTTATATTCCCTCTTCCGATTTAATGGCAGCCTGTGCTGGATTCCACGTCGTGCTTAGTTGAAAACCTACATCCTTGTTGATAAGATTGTCCGCTGTATGGATATTCATGGCCTCCTTAACGTTACAGTTCCAGAAAGGTCATGCTGAGGATATAATTTCAGGCTCTTTGTAAAAAATACAATGCACCATATTTAAGCACTGCTCCACTACTGCTGATTTATCAGGTTGCCCAGACGTGTATGACGATGGTGTTCAACAGAACGTTCTAGCGTGTCTGTCCAATATAAGATTTACCACATTGGCATGGGCTCTTATACACACCATGCACAATAAATTACTCAATTCTGCTGGTGGCCGAAAAACACAGTTGATGTCATGCCCTTTGAGGATTCTTTTTATTCTTGAAGACATCGCACGGTTTGGCCCCATGGAATACAGACATTACTTGTGTTTCTCGGGCATCTTAACTTGCTCCATCCGAATATACAGTCCACAATGGAAGTGCAAAAGGACTGCATTTTGCCGTTCCTGGATATCTTAGTCAGAAGAAAAGCTGATGGTACCCTGAAAAATAGCATCTGCTGCAAAGTAACTCATACAGAGCTATATTTACAGACTACAAGTGGTCATCACCCTATGCAGTGAAGTAGTGTCTTACACTCTTTGGTGGATAGAGCACATATCGTCTCAGATGTCGACAGTCTACCTGGTGAACTACAACACTAATAACGGTATTCAAACAGAATCGCTATTCTGACAGACAGATATCCCATGCATTCCATTCTAAACAAATTCGAAGCAGGGATGTAAATGAAGTTTTGGAGGCATCCACTGCAATGGCGTTCTTGTTCTATTTTGGGGGCGTGTCTTCAAGAATACAAAGAATCCTCAAAAGGTACGACATCAACTGTGTTTTTTGGCCACCACCAAAATTGAGGAATTTATAGTGCTCAGTCAAAGACATCCTTGGCATTACGAAACATGGTGTGTATAAGATGCAGTGCCAACACTAACATTCTTGTATTGGGCATACATGCCAAGCCATGCAAGAACGTAGTGTTGAACATCATCATCATACACACTGGGGCAATCTGATAATTCTGCAGCAGCGGAGAATTGCCTGGACGTGGGACATCGTATGTTTTACAAAAAGACTGAAATTTTATCCCCAGTGTCATCTTTATTGGACTGTGTTGTTAAGGAGGCCATACATATCCATTCAGTGGACAATCTTATCAACAGGGATGCAGGTTTTCAACTACATGCCATCTGGAATCCAGCTCTGGCTGCCACAAAATCAAAACAGGGAAATCAAGAATTCATCAAGAGATGCAATGCAGTTATAAGATTAAATTCAGCTTTCAATGACAGGAGTGTCTGGCAGCCCAGTCGTTGCCCACAGTGTACACACAGAAGCCCTTTCTGTGGCTCCCAGTAGGGAACACTAGGAATGCTACTTTCCTCCAACTGCAAGTGTCTCCCTGTGCACGTGTATTGCCTGCTCCCAGGCTGATAAATTTCAGTGCCACCACGCAATTATCATCAGTCGTGCCTTCCATCAGTAACAGTAGCAATTACTACCACCTGATGATGTCGAGGAATTACATTGATGAAATATTGTGCAATTTAAACAATGCAATCCTGTGGCAAATCCAAGAAGTATATATGCATATTAACATTTATCTGACAAATCCTGAAAAAGCTTATATTAATAAATATCAAAAATATAATGTCTTTATTGAGTTTATAATGTCATATATTCTAAGGGTGATTATAAGAAGCCTCTGTATTTACTGTCCAAGGTGTAGCAGAAAAATTCAATGATATGTTAAAACAAGAATTAGAGAAATTGCTGAATTACGTAAGTGACATATTCCAATGATAATGACAAATAAAGATAAGATAAATTTTAAAGCTTCAAAAACCTATGAAAAGGAATTTACTAAAGGAAATGAAATAGCAAGATTTCATTATCATATAACAGGAAAATATGGAGGAGCTTCAATTGAAAATTGTAATCTTAATTATCAAAATCCTAAATTTATTCCAACGAAGTATGACGTTCATTAGTTTATCAAAGAATTGCAATAGATAATCAAGATACTAACGCTATTCCAGATAATGAACAAAAATGTATTTCATACAGTAAAAGTGTTGAAAATGGATTATCATTAAGATTTTTGGAAATGTTTAAATTTGTGACTTCACATATTGATAAATTATCTTCTAATCTTACAAAAGCTAAATTTAGAGAAACAAAAAAATTCTTTAAAGCTGAACAATTACATTTAATAACTAAAAAAGGCGTTTATACTTACAAAAAAACAGATACTGAAGAAAAATTAAAAATTACAAAATTACCTAATAAAGAATGCTTTGATTTGAGACTTAATAAAGGCAATATTTCTGATGAAGCTTATAATCTTGCAAAACTAGTCTGGAAAAAATTCATTATTATAAATTTACTTGAATATAAAACACTATATAATGAATGTGACGTTTCAATACTAGCAGATGTTTTGAAAATTTTATTAAATCGTATGAACTTAATCCAGGTTGATATTTTACTGCACCAGGAATCTCTTGGCATTGTGTGTTAAAAAAGACAAAAATTTAATTAGATTTCTTAAACGATTAGGCAATGATTTTATTTCTTGAGAAAGGAATTGGACATGGGATTTCTGAAAGTATTACAAGATATGCTAAACTGAATCATAAATATATGAAAAGCTTTGAGCCAGAAAAGCAATTAAATTATATTGCATACTTAGAAGTAAAAAAATTATATGATTGGGCAATGTCTCAATTTTTACCATTATCAATTTTTGAGTGATAACACTCAAAATATTTTAATTCTGAAATAATTCGTAAAATACCAGATGACGAAAAATATGGTTATATTTTAGGAGTCGATTTAGAAATTATAAAATATTACATGATTTATACAAAGATTTAACATTAGTTTCAGAAGGAGGTATTAAATTATTAACTCCATTAAGTAATTAAGAAAAATATATTTCACATTATGGAAATCTTAAACAATGTTTGAAACTTGGAACACAATTAACAAAAATTCATAGAATATTGTCATGTGAACGATCAAATTAGTTCGAAATATATTGAACTTAATACAGAAATGAGAAAAATGCAGAAAACGTATTTCAAAAAGATTTCTAGAAGTTACTGAGTACTTCAGTGTATAATTAACGAATAATTCAGTCATTCATATCATGAAAAATGTGAGAAACAGACAGAAAATTAAAATAATAACAAATCCAGATCAATATGTGAAATATATTTGAAAATCAAATTTTGAACATGCTAATGTGGTTTTCAGCTCTTCATACGGAAAAAAGAAGTAAAATTCAATTAACCAAATTACATTGGAATGAGTATTAGAGATATATCAAAAATAAAGATATACGATTTTCAGAATAATGTAACTAGACCAACACATAGTAATATTTAAATATGTTATATCTAAATATATTCGCTTATTTATGATATAAAAACTGAAGATTATTATAAAGATATGAAAACATCGATAATCGCTAAAACATAGTGAAAATAGTTGAGTATGTTATGTGCATACAGATTCATTTTTTACAATATAAACTCTGAAGAGTTGCATAAAGATGTGAAATCAATGATAATTATATTTGACATAAGTGATTATTCGGAAGATAGTCTTTACAAAATTCACAAGTAAACAAGAGAGTTTTAGGAAATATGAAAGATTAAAATAGTGGCAAAAATTATGTTAGAAAACAATATTTTTAGATCGAAAATGTACACTTAGAAAGGAGAAGATCAAGAGTATAACAAAAATATCTTGTAAAAGATGAAATTACTTTTTATGGTCACGATAAATGTTTAGTTGACTGAATAAACAACACATAAAAATAAATTTAATTAGATCATATAAACATGATTCATATATAGTTGAATGTAAAAAAATTGTTTTAAGATCTGATCATGATAAATGTATTATAAGACGGACATGATCATTATAAAATAATAAAAAACAATCATGAAGAAAGATAATGACACTTTTCTAGGTGAATGAAGCTGTTGCATAGAAGGTTAACCGAAATCAAATAAAAAATTTATCCATTCTCAATATTTTTCGTTATATTGTAATTTTTTATGTATTTTTATTTATATTTTCCAAACATGATTTTCACAAAAACATTCACATGACTGATAACACCTCTCTTTGTGTTTTTGATAGTTAAAAGATTTTCTCTCTTCTTTTGTCACCATATCTACGAATGTATTTAGAAGAAATTTTACCTTTTTTTTACAAGTCTCACAGGTAAATATTTTTATTCCAGTTTTAATAAGCTCTGATCTATTTTCCCTATATTATTTTTGTTTTTTTATACAATCTGTAAAATCATTCTTGAGTTTGAAGTACTTATTGTAATTTTTATTTCTTAATGAATTTTTTTATTACATAATTTGCAATCCAATCTATTTTCACATTCAATATGCGAAGTAAAGAATTTATAAAAATTTAAAATTCAGTAATTTGCATTATGCATAAATGTAATCATTTTTAGATATAAAAACAAACTTATATATTATTTTTAAAAATGCATTTGATTATTAGTGAAAAAATAATCCATGGTTTAAAGCAGAAGATATTCGGGATACTTTGGTAGTATTTGAATTCCAAAAATGCATAAGATAATAATGTTAAAAGTAAATATATAAAAAAGAAAGGGATTAAAGGGTAACTATCAGTTCATATTACTTTCAGATATAAATTTTATAATAGTTTCAGGATTATATTTTTTAAATATGAACTCCAAAAAGCCATCTGCAGAAAATTTTGTAGATGATTGGTGGAGAAGTTTTATCATCAATTCGAAATTATGGTGAATATAAAGTAGGGGATATTGTAAAAAACCTCTATGAAGGTCAAATAAGTTATTGAAAAGATCTAAATAAACTTAATGACAGTTATCTAAAGCAATAAGATGAAATATATGATGGAAACGTATATATTTTATGCGAAAAAGGCGCTCAAATAACTAGTTTATTAACAATTGTTGTTCTTCAATTAATTACTAAAAATTTAGGAACTGCATTTGTTATTTTCAAATTGAATTATCATAATTTTGTCAATATGCTATTCAACACAATTTAAAATTTTAAAATAAGGAATAAATATTATCAGCAATAGATATCCATGTGGAGGAGAATTTTTAGGAATTATTTATGTACCTAATTCAATATACATATTCCAATGATTGAAAGGAAGATTGGGTGTTGTTGTTGCTATAATAATTCCAATATTTCGAATAATAATTCACAAGAATAATTGTATGATAATATAATTCATCTTGTGAATGAGTCTTAGAAAATAAAACTGTATTCCGAACCACTTTCCTCATATTCAAAAAGAATACAGTCGTAATATGTTTTTTATATACATTTGACTTCAGGTCATTGTTAGTACTTTTTATTTTAATATTAATGTATACTCTATGTCCTTTACAAAAGTAATGAGCATAATGAATGTTATATTCAGAACTGAACATGTATACATTTTCAATAAATAACTCTATTCATATATTTCATAAGAAATTTACATGTGAAATTTAAAAATTTTTGAATACCCAGTTAATATACATTAAGAAAATACAGACATATAGAGCTGAAAATATTCAACAAATCCAAAGAAATCGAATAAAATCATTAAAAATTATAATTCATTCCTTTTTAAATTATTCAGAAACGATATAATTATCTACTCCATTTAGATTGCATAAATAATCTACATTTTCATCACATAATTGGTGTATGATTCTAGATGCACTTTCATCATCAGGATAACATACATTTAGAAAATAAGAAAAGACTAATTTTCTCATGAATACCGTTTGATACATTTATATACAACAATTTTATGGGTAGATCACGTAACTAATGAGGAGGTATTGAATAGGATTGGGGAGAAGAGAAGTTTGTGGCACAACTTGACTAGAAGAAGGGAACGGTTGGTAGGACATGTTTTGAGGCATCAAGGGATCACAAATTTAGCATTGGAGGGCAGCGTGGAGGGTAAAAATCGTAGAGGGAGACCAAGAGATGAATACACTAAGCAGATTCAGAAGGATGTAGGTTGCAGTAGGTACTGGGAGATGAAGAAGCTTGCACAGGATAGAGTAGCATGGAGAGCTGCATCAAACCAGTCTCAGGACTGAAGACCACAACAACAACAACAATTTTAGTTAGTATTTATTAAACAATTTTTCTCTATTTATCCACCTACAAAGTGAATCATCAAAACTTACCAATTTTTTGTATGCTTTATCTCCTTTCTTATTCAAAACTTATCAAACAAGATAAAAATATGGAAAAATTGTTTTATACAAATTTCCTTTGATTTCTTGACTATTTAAAACCTCCAATTTACATGTGACTTGATTAGAATGAACAATGTCTTTAATTTAAAACAATTCTGTTGACCAATTAGCAGTGTATCCTTTTTCAAAAAGTATTTTTAATTTACTGATTTTTGCTTTATCATCTATTTTATAGTCAGCAGTTCTATCTAACAACTTTCTTTCATAAACAGTTAATAAATATTAATACCATTTAATTATTTTGATATAAATTTAATTTTTTCAGAATCAGTTTCTACTCTGTCAGCTTACCTTAAAATATCAATTCTGAAAGAAATAATGTTTCTTCCTTTAAAATCTTTTCTCATCTGTACATGTAATCCACCATTAATGTCTTCTTAAATATTAATAGATTTAGCTCCATCGCTGACAACACTTTCTTAGCAAATTTAATTTTTTTAGTTTTATAAATTGAACAGAGACTTAAACTTCTAGTTTTTAATCAGCAAGGTTTATGTGTTTCCATAATTTTTTTCAATTCAAACTGTAGATGTGCTAGTGATTTCCAATTTATATAGAATAAAAAATAATTAAATTTTAAATTATTTCGCCAAATATAATTAACTTTATATGAACTACCACTGTTGTAAAAGAATCTTTTCATCTTAGTTATAAAATTTGATTTGTACACCTTTCTATTAATTGGGTAGAATCAGCTATTTTGTAAAGTTTATCAAAAACTCTCATCGATAGAGCAAAACCATTCATTGTTAAATCTCCATTTACATTTTTAACAACAACACCTTTTTTAATATTAAAACCATACTCATTGAAATTGTGCATTTTTGTTCACCTGCAGTCATAAATGTGAATGAAATAATTTGTTTATCATATAGTTTACCCTTAAGATTGCTTAACTCATTTAAGTATGGAGTTAAATCTGTTTCCAAGAATTAATCTGAAAAAACTTCTTCTAATTCCATTTTTGCAAAGTAATTTGATAGATTAATTTTATTAAGATGATTTATCTTTTCGTTAAAATCCGTTTTACTGACATAATTACGCAGTTGTGTTAGAATACTTGTGTATTCAGGTCTTGTAATAAGAATCGATCACTCCTGTATATATTGTAGGGTAACTTCATCATAACCACTAATTGGATCTTTTTAATCCACTAGTCTCCTGTCTTTAAAACTTATAGAAGCTTTCGATATTTTACAAATGTTAGCTATTGATTTTTAAAATTAATTAATTACACAATTTATTTTTGTATTTACCAATTATTGAAAACACTGGATAACTTTAAATTTTGGTTCTTACTACTGAAATTACAGTTTTGTTTTTTTAAATTCTGACACTAATACTTCCTAAATTTTCAAATCTATATTTGTTGAAAATGGTTTAGTTTTTATATTCTGCAATGTTTTTGGGAGATAACTTATTTCCGAAAATGTCCATTTATAAAATTTGATATACCTTGAATTTTATAATTATCAAATAATAATTTTAAGACATATAAGCACAAATGACTAAATTAAATTCGTCAAAATTTTGTATTCTATCGAATTATAATATATAATATCCTATAAATTTAACTAATTGCTTTTGTATATGACCACCAAATGGACAAAAAAACAAATTTCATTTTTTTATTTGTAATAAATAGTTTAATTAGTACCAACATGTTCATATGTATCTAAATTTACTAGTCCGGCATTCATAATCTCTAGGATGACTTGCTAATAAATCAATCATGAATATGCATCTAAAATATTTAATTTTTATCTGTTTCACAAATATTCTCTGTATCGAACTTTGATAGAGGATTATTATATTTTTTGCTTACTTCTTTGGAATTTTATTATTCCATTTTTTGACCCTTACCTTTATTTTCCATTACTAGACTGGGTCTTTGTTGCTCTTGATATTTTTTCGTTCTTTTGGTTATCCTGAACAGACTTTGTAATTGCTGCAGCACCACCAGCTAATGAACCAGTTGCACCTAATGCAGCAAGTAAAATTGGTAAAAGTCCACCTTCATATTTTGTGACTTCCTTTTTCATCAAAAATTCTACAAATCAAATCTCCATTATTGAGTGTAATTTTAATTGACTTTGATTTAATTTTACCCTTTGGAAGTTTAGTATAATCAATACTAAAGTTATTCATTGATATTAATAAAAAAAACTAGTGAAGAATTTTTCATAAACCTAAAACATTTTCATCATTATTTCATCCGTTCCCCAATTTTCGTTTTCCATACATGAATCCTCTAACTGCAGTTGCAGCTTATCTTTCACCAACTGAAGCATCTGAAACTTATTTACACTCTTTCTTTTACAACTAACTGAACTTCTTCACCTGTTTAATATTTTCAATCTTTGTGTCTTTTAGAACCTTCATCTAATAGATTTATTACTTGCTCTCCTCTTGATAAGTTTTCATCTAATTTTGGTCCAAGGAACACCATACTTACAACCAGGAAGATCCATTACAAAATGTGCTTTATAATTTAATGTATTTACTAATCCTGTAACATATTTCTCTGATTTCCAACACATATATGGATACAGTTCAAATATCTAATTAAATATTTATTTCTGTATGGATTATTAATAACAAAATCACTAAATTTATTTGTTAACATTTGAATTATTCCAACTTTTTCATTATGAAAATTTTTATTTCAAGTTAATCCTTCAACATGAATTACTGTTAATCTATTGATTAAATGTCTAACATTTTCATCCAAATATAGTCAACTGGTTTTTCTGTATATTTTTAAATCGATCTTGACCAATTTTTGAAATGAATCATTAAGTTTCCTTTCTGAATGACATAGAAAGTAATCCACAACATTTGTTTTTACAAAATTATTATATTTATTTTCTTCACTTTATTTTGTTAGGATTACTTTCATTATATACAGTATCTGAGCTGAATAAATTTCTAGGATATTTTTTTAACTCTCAGAATCAAATTCATTAGATGAATCATCTATACCAATTTGCCTTTTAGACAACAGATTCATTAATCCCTCATTACCTTCATATTCTTTTTCACCTATTTTTAATTAGTCATCATTAAATTCGACTGGATATCTACCAATATATTTAAAAGTTCCAACTGGTCTTAATCCAAAAACAGTATCTCCATTTTGATTGATATACCCTATCATTCTTTCAGTTATATTTGTTTTTTTAACATCTTCATTTTTAATTTTTTTTCCTGAATTTGTATCAGGTGATTTATTTCTGATTCACTTCATATATAATGTCTTTAATCACAATCATATTTTTTATTGTTAGAACATCATTAAATTCTTCTGAATAATGTTGATTACAAGGAACAATTAGTTTTTCAACTTCTCTATTTGCTTTAATAGCTTTCAAAACGGTCTCACCTAATCGTTCAATTAGGTAATATATTGAAAGTAACCTTTAATTATTAAAGCATAAAAAAGGTTGCATTGGTCAAGTTTAGGTTTTAATGGTCAAATTATTAAAGCTAATGAGAAAACAGTTGCTAACCATGTTGCTAAAATTATTCCAGTTGAATAAAAAATTACAACAGTTGCTAACCATGTTGCTAAAATTATTCCAGTTGAATAAAAAATTAAAAATTTTAATCTAGGTAATGGAATATTTGTTATACATATTGATCATTTTGATAGAGAAACTAGTATTATTTCTCCATCCAAGCCAAATTCTGCATTTGCTGGACCAATAATTTATGAACCAAATTATCCTGCACATATTCCAATTTTTGATTCTATTCTGAATTTAGAAATAACTATAACTGATGAAAATGACCATCTGATTAACTTCAGTGGTGTTTAGTAACAGTAATTATAAAATGTGTTAATCATTTTTTCCTTAATACATCATCAACAAAATCGTATGTCATCAATTTTACACATTTTCTGTTAATGAGACAAAAAAATAATTTAAATAGTCCAAACTAGGCAACAGAAATTAAAATTAATAGTGGTGATGGTTGGATTCATCCTAATTATTTACATGACATTTAATGACATTTGTAGTTATTCACACAGTGGAACAGATTTTTCAGCATATGATGGTAAATGAAACATTAAACTAATTGATAATTATATGTTAAAGTTGTTTGATGTTGTTGCAATTAAAAATGAATCAATATTTTGTCTAGGATCCAACATCAAATTATTTCTTCATCAACTCTTATTTGATTAATTTCATCTCTATCAAATGAACTAACTATGGAAGGATATATTCTTAACAATGGTAAAACTGAAACAAACAGAATGAAGTACTTTATTCATTAAACTATTCGAAAGATTTTCTAAGTATTTTAAAGAAATAATTTCAGAAGTAAATTTAACAGTATTTTTTTCTTGGAGTTCAAGAGAAGATCAAGAAAATTCCATTCTTAGATGGGTTAGTAATAAAGTTAATAGTACAATTCGAAAACAGGATAAAATTCTTGTTAAAAGTATGATAATTCGTGTTCCTGTTGTTAAATATGAACCAGGGTATTCACCTGGACTAGGACAAGACGATTGAAAAAAATCCATTTACACTTTCTTTTTTTTTTAACCATTAACAATTCAAACTAACTGGATTAAATGGAAAAAGAAATTTTGAACTATTTATTACTAACTATTATAATTCTGCTGAATATGATATGCCTTACTTTATTTTTGTTGTTTTGCAAACTACTCAAAAAAATCATTTAAATGATTCTTATTCATTCCGTCATGCTAAATTACAAAATATCTATGTAAAAAAAGGAAGAAATTAAATTTTTCCTTGACAATTATAAAATCTCGATGCACTAATAATTTTTAAATGTTTATAATGCCTGAAGAGATTTTAAAAGAATGACACAATTAAATAAGTTGTAATTGTAAGTCCATCAATTTTATTCAAATTCTTCTATCTATGTCATAAATATGACTAGATGAGTAAACATTTAAACTACTCAAAAAACGATGATGAAATTGTGTGCATTTTTAATGAAAATACACCAAATGTAACAATTCAGTATATAATTACATTTGTTAAAAATAATGTAACACATGATTCACGACACAGAAGAATTACTCTGAAAATTTTTAATTATATAAATGAATAAAAAATCAGAAAAAGTTTCATGTTTACATTTCCTTTCGAAATATTGTCAGAAAGGCAGAGGAAACAAAAACTGAAAAATTTAGATAATGGAAAAACTCAAAAGCAAAATAAAATGATCATGAATCAAAGTGTTGAGAATCTACTAAGTGAACTTAACAATTATATTAACAGTCATGCAGAAGTCTCCACTAAATTAACAGAGCTGGAAAGAATATATCTTACAATTCAAAAGCTGAAATTTTGATAACAAAATATAAGTAAAAAGTTTTATTACTTTTAGATGATAAATATAAAATTACTCTTCCAGATTGTTACACTGAAATCTATTCATAAGACAGTGATAAATTAGAGAAAATTGTTTGATTGAATCTTATGTATCAATGTAACAACTAAAATAAATTTCATTTCATTCATGTTATTGAATTTGAATAAATTTTAGAATTTTTGTATTTTTTAAAGTTTTTAAGTGAATAAATTTTGTTTGTTGGATATTAAATATTAACTAAATAATTTTTAATTTTTAATTAAATGAAAATTTCGTTTGTGGATGTACACAAATTTTTAACTGGGGGATATAGCAAAACTGATATCACGGTTTATATGATGGAATTTTTACAAAATATGTTCTTTATGTCAGAACTCCCATATAGATTTCACTCCCACCCTCGGCTTATGGTCTGCAGTACACTATGTTACAAATCTTGTTCACCTTTGGTGTTTCTGTAGGGGACGCTAGCCAGTGCTTGGTACGTTCCTCCAAAAGGATAACATTCTCCCACCCACTGCCTGTGAATCTCAACATGCCCTACAGGACGTGCAGCAACTTGAGACCAGCAAGATCTACAGACTTGTCTCCAATTGAACACATGTGGGATGTGATGAGACAAGAAGTGACTCATGTGACTCGCCAGCCAAGTACATCTACAGGTCGAGCAGGCGTGGAATAATGTACACCACGACAGTATTCGGCATCTGTATAATCGCCTGGATGGCAGAGTCAGTACCTGCATTGCCACCCGTGGAGGCTGCACCATTTACTGATACGGCTATTTCACCATACCTGATACCTCAGAACCACTTGTGCTATTACTCTGTAAAAGTAATCATTTCACGTGCTTCATATACTCTGTTGCAGTAATAAGTCTTGAGTGAATCGGAAACCTCTAAAAGGGTGTACTAAGTTTTTTCCTGCAGCATATGACCATTAACGAAATGTTGAGTAGTTCTTTATGAATCTGATGAATAAGGCTTTGAGATATGAGAGGATCAAACATTTTTACCGAACAGCTCCTTCAAAATCATTTAGGAGGACTGCAGCACAGCCAGTGTATGCATATCTCCATTCTCGCAGTGCAGCGAGTCCACCGCCGGCCACGCCAAAGTGGCGGAGTATGTTTCGTTGTTATTGAACGAAGTGTACACTCAGTAGGTGATAGAAAACTGCGGTGGCTGGACTCTTCCAACTCTGAGAGTTCTGCACGGGGGTCACATTATATTGTCTCAGCTTTTTCTGATTCTACTACCTACTCCCAGAGTAAGTTGTTACATTCACTAATCAAGATTAAATATGGGGATGTGAATGAACAGAGAAAGCTTGTGCCACAGTCATAACAACTGGAAGATCCAACATTTGACACGGTACTTGTAGTATAAAGACCTCAGCTATAAACAGTGGTAATCGACATTTTAATTGTTTCGAGAAATCTCGAGTAAAGTTTCAATAAGTCTCATAAATAAGATAGTGCAAGCACATTTAAAGTGATTTTTTATCCAGATACATCACTGAGTTCACATACGTCTACTATAAAGACAGTTCTTTTTAAATGGTAAATTCACCAAAAATTCTGTTCTTAAAATTTCGTCAATAGCTACTTGACGTTGTTTACTTGCAAACCAATTTCACTTAACATCAGTTACCCTTAACTTACCACTGTTGAATTGCTGGGCGATTTAACGAAATGTTACTGTGAAATATCTCCAAAATACAAACTTTGACCATAAACGAAATTTTAAGTACACAATTTACGTATCATATCACTTCAGCAGGCAGAAATTCCTGAATAAATACTGTTTTTTTTTCCTTTACTTACACGCTGGAAACACGTTTCACATTCACTTGCGTAGCCTTTAAGCTTTCGCACAACACCACCACCCACCTTGTCTCCCTATGTTCTTTTCTCCTTTCCTTCATTTCTCTGTTTCTTCCTGGGTGTCTCCGTGCTTTCCCCTCTATCTACTCCTCTGCAGGCTCTAATGATGATTTGCAGTGACGCTATCTCCTTGCGAAATGTAAGGACCTGGTGCATCTGAAGATGCACCAGGTGCACTTCTGTGATGTTCCTCTAATCACTCCGTCATCAGGCCACAAGTAGCCCATCGGGACCATCCGACCGCCGTGTCATCCTCAGTTGAGGATGCGGATAGGAGGGGCGTGTGGTCAGCACACCGCTCTCCCGGTCGTTACGATGGTTTTCTGTGACCGGAGCCGCTACTATTCGGTCGAGTAGCTCCTCAATTAGCATCACGAGGCTGAGTGTACCCCGAAAAATGGCAACAGCACATGGCGGCCCGGATGGTGACTCATCCAAGTGCCGGCCACGCCCGACAGCGCTTAACTTCGCTGATCTGACGGGAACCGGTGTATCCACTGCGGCAAGGCCATTACCGATGTTCCTCTAAACCTGAAAAAATCAGAGCTATGAACCTAACATCTTCCACGTATCTCAGACTAATTTCATGCATAAAAGTGAAACATCTCTATCTATAGTTTTTAGTACGTTAGCACCATCATACATGTGCCAGATATAAATATACACGCCAGAAAGGCCTAAAGGATATATAGATGATGCAATGACATGCGTAAGCAGGTAAATATACTGCCAGAAAAAAATTAGTACACCTGGAAACATAAAACTGATTTTGATCTGATGATGACATATGTCACCTGGGGGATAGAAGGTGTACTGGTAATGGCTTTACCGAGAGGATCTTTAAATTTGAGTCCTTGTTTTATTTTTCACTTTCATCTGGTGCTTTTGGCTACTGCCTAACTTTAATAACTGAGGTTTTATTCTCGCAACAGCCCTGAAATAAATGGCGGTTATCCTCAAATTCCTCCAGTTTCACCTTTCTCAGCAAGCACTGCTTTCGAACTGCCATATTCCTAGGTAACTTTCCATGCAGTAAGCCTTCAGCCCCTCCTGACAGCTGCAGTTACTTTATAGGCAGTACTTCAGTCAATAATAACAGTGACTGTACTGTCGTCTGCTCAAATCTTTGTTTTAAAGGGGAGTGTGTGTGGTAATACCGATCCCTCAACTTCCTCCCCTCTTCCACTCACACCACTGTCAGTCACCACCTGAGATTAATTCCTAGCTCATCTGCTATCCATAGGAATATCGTGGATCTTTCAGCTAATAAAATAGGTCTGAAGCACATCACTTACTATGCCTTACATGAAATAATTCACTTTCCCATGGAGTGTCACTTAATACTGTCCACAGCTGAGGTCTTCATAAAGCGTGTACCAAATATTTACATTTACGAGTACTTAAGCAAACAGATACTGTACATTGGAATGAGTAGAAAAGGATGCACTAATATTGATGGTCAATTTTCACATGTTAAGCAAGTCAAAACTCTAGAAAGAATACAAAAAGGATATCACTTGAGTAATATGATAAAGCTGACATCATTTGACACTCTGGGTTGCATACATTCAGGGGCAAGTATACATTCAGGGATACATTAAAGCTCTTCCCTTTCCCTTAAACTATTCTTATTCTAGTTTGTATATGACCCCTGGGGATAATCCCCCCTTCTTGAAACCCTCCAATCCCACCCCTCCTCCTGCCTCCTCCTTCTCCCTTCTGGGAAATCCACAATCCCTCCCCCCCCCCTGTGGATACAAACACACTTTTGGTATATAATTAATTGGCTAATTAGTTGAGTCGATAAATTAATTAACATGTCCCCTCTGGGAAATCGCCCAGCCTTTCTCTCCCGTCCCCCATTCCACCCCCTCCTATCCCCAACCTGGTAACTGTTGGCAAAAAGTCTCAATTTGTGCTGGAGAGGAAGGATCACATAGTATGAAATTGAAATCACTGCTGATTACATAGTAAAGGATATACTGTTCATTTATAAAATACAGTTTTGAGAGGTTGGATGCCTCTTTTTGGTGGGAAAAGCTCACATCCAGCAGCTAGATGTCTTAATTACGCAATTACACTGCTGCAGAGGTTGTCTTGTTGGAAAATTTTCGTGTGTGTGCTCTCTGTGACGTGCAGGGCTCGACTGAGCAAGTGCATAATACAACTGCCAGAGGACATCCGAACCCACGACTCCTGCCCCCCCCCCCCCCCCCCCACCTGTCCCAGAAAAAACTGGCGGAAAAAATCGATGATTCTGTGCTAAGCTGGTGGACTGGATGGATCCCACGACAGGACATTCAACTAGGTTGCGGCATAACAATATACTGTTTATTTATAAAAATTTTAAGTTGCATGTCAACTCACAGGCGTTGGAGCTCTTTATTTGGCGAGGAAAGCTTTCGTTCTCTACTGCTTATTTAATTTTGGAAGATGCAGGTGTTGTACAATACATCAAAAAGAAGTAATTAAAAACGTAAATAGCTCGCTTCTATCTGATTGTGCAAGGAATACTGTCATGAAACTGATAAAACAGTGACCACACGTAATTACACTGTTAAAGATCGAATTAAACATATCCAGCAAGAAACCTCCTGGTTTTGTTGTCACGCACCTCTGGCAACACTTTGACTGAAATGACAGACGCTGAACACTTGCAGAGAAATGCGTGATACTGTATATCAGCTTCCTATAAAATTTGGATACCAGGCTCACTTCCTCTCTTGCTAGCATACACGCGCCTTCCATACCAGGTCAGTGGAAGCAGCTGCTCAGTGTGCTTGCGCTGTTATACAAATACTAACTGAGCTAGTTCACAATACCACCGGCAGAGGACTATGGGAGAAGTAACCCTTTCTCCCTCCCATACGCTCCTCTCATACCCCCTATTTCTGTCGGACAAAGCATCGAATGGTGGTAACTCTTTGATACTGATGCCTGCGAAATTCCTGTCAAAATACATGCTCTCTCTCTCTTCTCGTTATTTTTGTAACACACAGTATAGTGAAACTATGAGCTATAAAACCTTTGCTAATGTTACCTGGTAGAGAACTCAGTAAGATTTTACTGTACCTCTCTATTCCGATTTACCAGAAACAAATACCAACTGCATGTTGGCATCACCCATATGTGGTGAGCCTATTAAATACAGGTGTATTGGCCCACTGCAGCAGACGATGCGTGATCGAAGTCATTTCCTCAGACCTGTGTAAAGTTTTATCAACTGTAGTGGAGGATAACAATATTCCAAAGACTATCAATCACGCTATAGGGTTCTTGTGTTGTTGTTTTGTAACACATCAAAGCAGTGAATGACTATAGCTGTGTACACAGGCATACATTTTGTTTCTCTACCATGACTTTTAGGTATGTATCACGAGCTGAAATGACATTAACACCTTTCGATCCATTGACTCTCACAGAAAGCTGGACATCTCATGGTGTAAACTAAGTTGAAATAAAAGACAGATGCAGTGTTTCTTATTGACAAAAATATGGAAGACATCACAACATATGGAAACTGGAAGGGTGTGGAGTGTTTCCAAATAGCTGTCCAAAGGTGCTGACTCCTACATTTATTCTCAGCTTCCACAGCGACAAGGCAGCGGATGTCACAATATTCCAGTTTTGAAGAGACCAAGAGCATTGAGTCTTCATGTTGGTGGTGCATATTCTACTTAGGTATGCGATCACTATTACCACGTCCTGGGTGGTGGTCATCCTGACCTCCAAAACTTTGGACACTGCATCTTTGATTTTTATGACTTACAATGCATAACCACGTGTAGAACAACGGGGTAATCTGCAGCAGTTGTCAATCCCACCGGTGGAGGAGTGGGATAATTTTCATACTTCCAGGAAAGCATGTAAGTACCTTCATCTCTCCATATTTTTTGCATATTTTTGTGAATTTTCGTATTTTACCAGGTTTTCCGTAATTTCAATGCATTTTACCCGATTACTCGAGGTCAAAACCACAAAGCACCAATAAAACCTCTCATTGCGTCGATGTCATGATGCTACCAGTTAATGACATTGCAGCTTGGCTCTCAATTTCTGTATCGTTACTAAAACACCCACTTCATTACTTTGCAATTATCATATGCAGGTGGACATATCACGAACCCTGTTACACTGCCTACATCACATTAAACAAATAGTGTTTCTTAGTGTAGAAAATACCCATCAGCAGACAGGAGGTGCAAGAATTACGTCCCTCAGCTGAAACACTTTAAAATTCGGTAAGATTTTATTACTATTTGCCAGCTCCCCCTCGTGGATGGGAGTCATAAAGTATTCTCACAATTGTAGGATAAAATCGGAGACTGAAAGATCTCACCAATACCTTTGACGATTACCATCTCAACAAACAAATAATATCCATAGCAGCAATCTGCCCTCTATTTCGAAACGAGCTGTCCCTTTGGTCTCCACATTTCACCATGAGTGCTTATGACACACACGATATCTCTAGATGCAAGTGAGCTGAGGAGGTTAGCATTCCTTATTGGTGTATAGTACGTAAGGACCTTATACACTTGAGAGTGTTGTGGTGATATAACAGACAATTAAGAAGAAGAAGAATAAACATATAGTTTATGCATGATGGAGGTGCAGACGGATGGAACTTGAAACATTTTAGGTAAATCACTGGTACTATCAATTCTGTAGTATTGTAGTGTTTGGATTCCATACTGAGAAGATACCGAAGGAGAGAAATGATTGTAGAACAGAAACACACACTCCTAAGGCTACGCAGTTCTGCACTTAAAGATGCTATAATGTTAGAGCAGTTCGGTTTGCGATATGTTAGTCATGTGGAATGAAATGCTGTTAATACTCCAATGCAGGGAATGTATTTCCAACACCTGACCTACATTCGCCCTGCAAGTTTTCTATCGCACTCACTTTGGTGAGAAACTTAAAGATGATAAAACTACTACCATCCACACCAAAGATATAGTTTTCCTGGCTTGTATAGTGCCCACTGTCAGTGGAAGTTGTGCTATGATCTCTCAGCGCTATGAAATTATTGTCAGCAACGAAAAATGCATGAAACAACGACATCTTATAAGGAAATAGACAAGCACATAGCAGCGGTGTTTGAAAAGTGAAATTACAAGCCACGCTGCACTTAGTCCATGAACACAACACAGTCTCTTCCACATACTACAGCTGTCAAGCAAATGTGTACACATGGATTGCAGTACCTCACAAACCCATGTCACTAACGTAGAATAGATGCAATTTTGAAACTGGAGACTCGATTTATGTCAAGATCTGTCAGGGAAATGGAGTACTTCGCATACATCTTCGTTCATCATGAGGAGGGCGTCGAAATAGGTTTTACATGGGTCTGATGGACATGATTCATCACACATGCGTTAGAAGTCCTCCGCTGAATGTAGTACGCTATTAACGACAGTAGGTAGCTAACGCTCTAAGTCACACACAGAACAAGTTACTGTATACGAGTCGAATGCATGTTTTACCACACAACTCATACAGCCCAAGAGAACAACGGAAAAAACGGTTAAATGAGTGATAAATGACCTGCCAAACATCTCCCTCTCTCTAGAATACATCATCAGTCTTCCATTAAATCACATATCGTTACAATGCCACTCAACCGATTACTCCATATACCTTCTATCATCGTTTAGCTCAGGTCCACCTCAGTTTAGAGGCAGATGATTCTCTGTTCTAGGAAAGCATCCAAGACGGCAGTCAACTTGTATTATCTCTATTACCTCAGTGGGCACACAGAAGAATGTTACTACAGCAACTATTCTCTAAGCTGTTTGTTAGCTGAATCTGACACCGCATGGTTTGTAGGGAGTACAGAGAGTCACGTTGTAAATACTGTTTGTTAGAGTCGAAAACATGTAAACGGTCTTACACGGGGTCAAACACGCGATCCATTCTGTAGTTGTTTATTGTAATCCCCCAAGCTGGTAATACAGGGTGATTCAAAAAGAATACCACAACTTTAGGAATTTATAACTCTGCAACGACAAAAGGCAGAGCTAAGCACTATCTGTCGGCGAATTAAGGGAGCTATAAAGTTTCATTTAGTTGTACATTTGTTCGCTTGAGGCGCTGTTGACTAGGCGTCAGCGTCAGTTGATGCTAAGATGGCGACCGCTCAACAGAAAGCTTTTTGTGTTATTGAGTACGGCAGAAGTGAATCGACGACAGTTGTTCAGCGTGCATTTCGAACGAACTCAGTATGAACGTGACTCGCCTAAGGTGAACGTTTTCTGTGCCATTTCAGCCAATAAAGTTTTTGGTCCCCTTTTCTTCAAAGGTGCTACTATAACTGGACTACAGTATCTGGAGATGTTAGAGAATTGGCTGTTCCCTCAGCTCGAACAAGAAGCACAACAATTCATATTTCAGCAGGATGGAGCGCCACCACATTGGCACTTATCTGTCCGTAACTACCTGAACGTCAACTACCCGAGGCGATGGATCGGCCGCCAGGCAGCCCGTGACAGAGCACTTCATCACTGGCCTCCAAGAAACCCTGATCTTACCCCCTGCGATTTCTTCTTATGGGGGTATGTTAAGGATATGGTGTTTCGGCCACCTCTCCCAGCCACCATTGATGATTTGAAACGAGAAATAACAGCAGCTATCCAAATTGTGACGCCTGATATGCTACAGAGAGTGTGGAACGAGTTGGAGTATCGGGTTGATATTGCTCGTGTGTCTGGAGGGGGCCATATTGAACATCTCTGAACTTGTTTTTGAGTGAAAAAAAAACCTTTTTAAATACTCTTTGTAATGATGTATAACAGAAGGTTATATTATGTTTCTTTCATTAAATACACATTTTTAAAGTTGTGGTATTCTTTTTGAATCACCCTGTACAATGCGCTTTGGCTAAGGACATTATACAAAAATCTATAAGGTGGTTGCCTATAGCTTTGGAGTGCATATTTGGTGGTCATCCACGTGAAACAATCTATCTCAGTCGCCTTATCGCTGTCCATGAAAATTAGTTTGCCTAATTCCTGGTGGTTCCATGTCAATTTTTTCTCATATTCATCTTACTGTCACATACTTGTTCCCATGTACAAGAATTTCAGACGTGTAAATACTCTCCCATTCTCCCTCAATCTTCCCGCATTTTGAAGCATTTTCCCACAACTCATACGTATTTTTCGTCAATTTCCGTAATTTTACCGATTTTATGTCACTTCCGCTCATGTGATCATGACATCTCTTGTGGCCACTTATTCTAAAAATACTTGTAAATGTAGTACAGTTGTCAACACCTAGCGCTATGCGCTATTTTTCTGTATGTGTGTGTGCTTGTATCGGTGTCACGTAAGGGGCCCCAATGGCACAGGATAGGTTTGGGATAGGATAGAACTCGTCGGTCGATCTACCATGAGTTGCATCAGGGACAGGGTTCAAACGAGTGCTGATCTCCTCAGCACGCTTGCAGCTGGAGATATCGTGTATGACGCAACATTGATGGTGAAATCTGGAGACAAGAGGGGGGGATTTGTTTCCAAATACAGGGCAGAGTGCTGTTATGGATATCATTCGCTTGTTGTGGTGGTAATCATGAAAGGTGTTGGTGAGATCTTGCAAACTGAGAGCCATGGTGCAATTCATTGGCTGAAAGCATAGCGAGACAGACGCAATGAGACGTTTTGTTGACATGATAACTCGTAGAGAATGGTGATTTGGGCCCCAAGTTATTGGGTAAAATGCATTGAAATTACGGACAACCTGATAAAATTACGAAAATTGATGAAAAACACGTAAAATTGATGAAAATATGGAGGGATGTGAGTACTTAAGCGCTCGTTTGCAAGTATGAAAATGATTCCGTCCCTCCACCAGTGGGACTGACAACTGATGGTGCATATTATTCGTGATCTACGTGTTTAAGTCCTGCAGAATACCCCCTTGTTCCTCAAATCATTATGCACTGTATTTCATAAAAATGAAACATAATTTCCAAAATTTTGGAGGTCAGTATGACAACCACCTAGGACACTGAAACAGCGATAATATACCTGGGTACAATATGTACCACCAATATGAGGAATCAATGCTCAGGCGTCTTGGAAAATGAAACACCATTGCATATGCTACCTTGTCACTATGGAAGCTGATATTAAATACAGGGGTCAGCGCCTTCAGACAGATGTTTGGAAACTCACCACAGTGACGCAAACTCTTCCAGTTTCCATACGTTGCTATGTCTTCCACATCTTTGACAGTAAGAAACACCATGTCTGTCTTTTATTGTGTGGTTCGTTCCCTAGAATGACACCTCTTGGTGTTCGGGTACCTGGTGGCCAGAATGAATGTACATTTCTGGCTTAAGGTGTGAACCGCTGCTGAGCCTCCTGAACCAGTCAGATTGGGTGTGAGGATGCATTTTATCTAACTACATCGCCCTCTGGGCGGTTGAATAGCGAACTAATACTCAAAATATGTTGTGTAACCTTAATG
Source organism: Schistocerca nitens (assembly GCF_023898315.1). Lineage (NCBI taxonomy): Eukaryota > Metazoa > Arthropoda > Insecta > Orthoptera > Acrididae > Schistocerca > Schistocerca nitens. The sequence continues at coordinate 144,835,468 of NC_064622.1, read as the reverse complement.
AGAGAGTGTGTTGCGGATATTCTTCGATTTTTACTTGCAAATTTCAGAAGATTTAACATAAGAAGCGTTTGTGCTGGACGATTATTCCCCCCATGTAAACCAACCAGTTGATGGCTGGGCTCTCACAACGGTAGTGTATTCGACCCACGAGCATCCTGCATGGCCAGCATGTGGATGCTGGGAGATGAGCGTTCGGCTGCCAGCACGGCCAAAGCACAGGCTACAGAAATTTCTGCAATCTCTTACATCCAGCCGTGACAGCTACTACACAGTGGATGGCGCTTTAACTATTTAAGTGTAGGATGTGTTTAAGTGTTTGTGTCCTGTCCATGTGGTGACAGCTGCTGTGTCTGGCATTGTGTGCTTTCCAATACATCCTAGTGGACCTTGTCTCACACAGGAAAGGTGGAGCGATGTTTGTTTAAATAAATGTGGAATTGTTGTTGTTACTACCCTATCATCACTATCCCCTCCTTCTTCTTCCTGATGTAGCGAAGAGAACCAACTCGGGATTTCTATAGTGCTCTAAAAAGTACACTTAGTAGACCTGTAGGTGATCGGGAATTAGACAATTTGAAATTACAGATATCATTTTACACAGCAGTTCTTCCAATCACGAAGTCATATTTCAAGGGAATCTATTTGTGTTTCTGATAGTGGTATTTCGAGCACACTCTGATCAAACCCCTGCCCCAACTCGTACAAATTGTTTAAGGACATAGCGCAATTGAGCTGAAATTCTTACTACAAAATTCATCTACCTCCAATGGACTTCCCACCAAACGAGCTAACTGTGCTGGTATCCACCAATAAGACGCAAGAAAAGTCCAGAAGGGGAAATAGTAAAGCTTGGAAACTGGGTGGCTGCGGGATTGAATACCAGATATCTCCAAAATTTCCCATCAAATACGGCAGTCTTAGTATCCAACAATAGGAATGAATAGGAAGCAAGGAAAAATTGACCCACACAGCGGCTAGCAAGTTAATTAGACACTCAATTTGACTTAGTGGGAGTAGCGCAAATGGACTATTTCCAATACATTGACAGCCCACCATTTTGGGAGGGCTGGGGATCCAAGTATCCGCCCCTTTGTTCAGGATGAAAGAGGGGTAGTGTGGTTACAGGTGGCACGTTACAGACTCTCGCTGGTCAGGAAGTAACCTCTTGAGAGAAAGAGAGAGACAGAGCTTGTGTTACAACAGGAATTTCGCAGGTATAGGTATCAAAGAATGCTTTGTCCAACAGGAAGTAACAGGAGAGGCGAGGGGAGGGGGGGTGAGAGGAGGGGAGTAAAGGAAGAAGGAATTGGATGGTTGATTCTCCCAGCATCCTCTGCCGGTGGCGTTGTAAACTAACTCAGTCAGTATATGCACAACAGGGCGAGCACAGAGAGCGCCTGCCTCCACTGACTTGGTATGGAAGGTGTGTGTTTGGAGGAAAAACAGGTAGTGAGTCTAGTATCAAATTTCAAAGGAAGCTAACGTCCGATATCACACAATCCTCTGCAAGCAACCAGCGCCTGGAAGTCCAGGACTCTGGACTCCAGTGTGTGTGGGGCTGTGTAAAAAGCGACGATTCAACCGGGAGGTTTTTACACGGATATGTTTAGTTCGATCTTTAACAGTGTGCTTACGTGCAGTAACTGTTTTAAGGTTGATAGTGATTTCATGGCGGTATTCCTTCCGCGAATGGACAGAAGCCATCCATTTATGTATTTAATCACTTCTTTTTGATGTATTTTACAAGACTGCATCTTCCAAAATTAAATAAACAGCAGGGAACGAAAGTTTTCCCGCCAAATAAACAGACCCAACCCCTTCAAATTTGTGTGCAACCTGAATTTTATAAATAAACAATACGCGTATATCGTCATACCCTATGCAACGTAGTTGAATGTGCTATTGTGGGGTCCTTGCAGAACGTTAGCTCAGCACAGACTGAGCAACCTCACAGTGTGCACACAAACGGAAATTTTCCAACAAGACGACATCCGCAGCGGTGTAATTATGTAATTAGGACATTGAGTTGCTGGACGTGAGCTTTCACAGCCACATAAAGAGATCCATCTTCAAAAAATTGAGTTTTATGAATAAAAATAAATATGTAAATAAAAATAAGTATACGCTATGTACACTGAAGCGCTAAAGATACTGGTATAGTCATACATATTCAAATACAGAGATATGTAAGCAGTCAGAATACGGCGCTGAGGTCGGCAACGCCTATACTAGGCAAAAAGTGTCTGGCGCAGTTGTTAGATTGGTTACTACTGCTACAATGTCAGGTTAACAAGATTTAAGTGAGTTTGAACGTGGTGTTATAATCGGTGCACGAGCGATGAGACACAGCGTCTCCGAGGTAGAGATGAAACGGGGATCCTCCTGTACGACCGTTTCACGAGTGTACTGTGAATATCAGGAATCCGGTAAAACATCAAATCCCCAACGTTGCTGCGGCTAGAAAAAGATCCCGCGAGAACGGTCCAGCGACGACTAAAGAGAATCCTTCAGCATGACAGAAGTGCAACCTTTCCGCAAATTGCTGCAGATTTCAATGCTGGAGCATCAACAAGTGTCATCGTGTGAACCATTCAGCAAAACATCATTGATATGGAGTTTCACAGCCGAAAGCCCACTCGTGTACTCTTGATGACTGCATGACACCAAGCTTTACGCCTCGCTTCTCGCCTGGGTTCATCATCACCGACATTGGACTGTTGACAACTGGAAACATGTTGTCTGGTTGGACAAGTCTTGTTTCAAATTGTAGCGAGCAGATGGACGTGTACGAGTATGGAGAGAACCTCATGAATCCATGGACCCTGCATGTCAGCACTTGACTGTTCGAACTGATGGAGGCAGTGTGATGGTGTGGGGCATGTGCAGTTGGAGTAATATGGTACCGCTGATACCGTCGATGCATATAGATACGACTCTGACACGTGTCACATACGTATGCATCCTGTCTGATCACCTACATCCATTTATGTCCATTGTACATTCCGACAGACTCAGGCATTTCCAGCAGGACAATGCGACACCCCACACGTCCAGAATTGCTACAGGGTGGCTCCAGGAACACTCTTCTGAGCTTAAACACTTCGGCTGGCCACCAAACTCCCCAACCATGAACATGATTGAGCATATCTGGGATGTCCTGCAATTTGCTCTTCAGAAGAGATCTCCATCCCCTCATACTCTTACGGATTTAGGGACTGCCGTGCAGGATTCATGGAGTCAATTTCCTCCCTCACTACTTCAGACAACAGTCGAGTCCATGCCAAATCGTGTTGTGGCACTTCTGCATGCTCGCCAGGGCCCACACAATATTAGGCAGGCATACCAATTTCTTTGGCTCTTCAGTGTAATTGAGGATGATTTCAGTTTTGTATCGTAAAATCATTCCCCTGCAGCACAGACTGAGGCTTTTCCCGTTAATTTTTAGATGGGGAGGGGAGAGGGTAGAGTGAGGGTGGGAGGGGAAGGCTGGCGGATTTCCCAGAGTGGGTGGCATTAATTAATTGATGTATTTAATTAATTATCCAATTAATTTGATGCCAAAAATGTGCTTGTATCGACTAGGAGGAAGGATTATGGATTACCCAGAGGAGAGGGTTAGGAGGAGGGTGAAAGGTGGGGGGTTTCTCAAAGGAGGGATTATCCCCAGGGGTCATAAATCAATCAGTGTAATAAAAGGTAAAGTGGATGGAGATGGGTTTAATTTATTCCTGAATGTTCAATTGCCCCTGAGTGTACACAACTGTGTTCTCCATAAGAATCTAATAGTCAATGCAATCTTGATGAAAAATAATTATAAATAGAAAGAAGTTATTTCAAAATTTATTTATCCAAAAACGCCGCAGTGCCTAGCCAACAACATTATCTAATTTTCATCTGTCTCTCGTCTCTGCAACACGTACAAATCATTATGAAATTTTGTACTTCTTAACTGGCAACTTATTTAGCAAACAAAAGATCACACTTTAGTTTAATGAAGTTTCCTTGAATTTTGGCCATACATTTATATTAAGAACTCCACACCTTTCAGTGCAATACTACGGAATCATAGACAAACTCATACAGTTTAAAAATGGGCAGTGAGAAGGATTACTGTGATTATAACATAATATGTAAGCATTAATTAGACAGAGAAGTAAAAAATTTCAATCTGGAGCAAAATTAAGTTCATATCAAAGTATCAAGATATAAAAGCCTGCTAACATGCTTCTTCTCTCCATAAAAAAAATAGCTGCAGCTACACCATCCAGAAAGCTATTTCAACTATTTGCATGAATATTTTGATAATGTGTAATGCATTGTGAATTTTGTTAAAATCTGCCCTGGCAAAAGAGAAAGGAAAAAGATATTTTAAGTAAAGTCCTTAAGCCTTTTTATCTCATTAAGCATGTAATTTCTTACATGTTAATCAGACCACAGAGGCTCAGAAAATGTTTACCGTGCTACTATGAGCAACATGTGGGAAGTGTACAAAACGCCACACGTCGTTATCATCCAGATGCGCCCATCTATATGCGAGCAATGGACTGACAGTGAACCTCGCATCTGGATATTCTTCCCATACAACAGGTATGGCTATATCTCACTTCTTATGACGATAAGACGAAACTGTCTCCAACTGGCAGTGAAACACAGTGTTTATTAATTCAAAATACACTTTCTTTTCGAAGGTGGATACTTATTATCTAATTTATGCATTGTTTTTCCATGTAGTCAGCAGATAGTTACTAAACAAATGTCACATTTATAGATGAAGGTAAATACTATATAATCGTTTGTTCATGATTAATAAATAATGTCATTTATATAATTATAACTGTTATGATAAATTACACACAGCATAGACAGGTAACTGTTTCTATGCTTACTTACGAAGATTTGTATTTGATTTTACTTTAAATTTATGTTGTCCATCACAGCTTACTTCATACCAAATATGTGTTTTTGTGGATTGCAGCAGTTTGTTGCATCACACTGAGCGACTGATATATGGAGTGTCGTCACTGATTATTAATTTTGTTATTTGCCTGGGCCTATTTCTTGTCTTGCAGTTATACTATATATTTCTTATTATTTGGATGTCTTACAGTTATTGTTTACAAAAACAAAATGTGTTAAGCAAAAATACACTCCTGGAAATTGAAATAAGAACACCGTGAATTCATTGTCCCAGGAAGGGGAAACTTTATTGACACATTCCTGGGGTCAGATACATCACATGATCACACTGACAGAACCACAGGCACATAGACACAGGCAACAGAGCATGCACAATGTCGGCACTAGTACAGTGTATATCCACCTTTCGCAGCAATGCAGGCTGCTATTCTCCCATGGAGACGATCGTAGAGATGCTGGATGTAGTCCTGTGGAACGGCTTGCCATGCCATTTCCACCTGGCGCCTCAGTTGGACCAGCGTTCGTGCTGGACGTGCAGACCGCGTGAGACGACGCTTCATCCAGTCCCAAACATGCTCAATGGGGGACAGATCCGGAGATCTTGCTGGCCAGGGTAGTTGACTTACACCTTCTAGAGCACATTGGGTGGCACGGGATACATGCGGACGTGCATTGTCCTGTTGGAACAGCAAGTTCCCTTGCCGGTCTAGGAATGGTAGAACGATGGGTTCGATGACGGTTTGGATGTACCGTGCACTATTCAGTGTCCCCTCGACGATCACCAGTGGTGTACGGCCAGGGTAGGAGATCGCTCCCCACACCATGATGCCGGGTGTTGGCCCTGTGTGCCTCGGTCGTATGCAGTCCTGATTGTGGCGCTCACCTGCACGGCGCCAAACACGCATACGACCATCATTGGCGCCAAGGCAGAAGCGACTCTCATCGCTGAAGACGACACGTCTCCATTCGTCCCTCCATTCACGCCTGTCGCGACACCACTGGAGGCGGGCTGCACGATGCTGGGGCGTGAGCGGAAGACGGCCTAACGGTGTGCGGGACCGTAGCCCAGCTTCATGGAGACGGTTTCGAATGGTCCTCGCCGATACCCCAGGAGCAACAGTGTCCCTAATTTGCTGGGAAGTGGCGGTGCGGTCCCCTACGGCACTGCGTAGGATCCTACGATCTTGGCGTGCATCCGTGCGTCGCTGCGGTCCGGTCCCAGGTCGACGGGCACGTGCACCTTCCGCCGACCACTGGCGACAACATCGATGTACTGTGGAGACCTCACGCCCCACGTGTTGAGCAATTCGGCGGTACGTCCACCCGGCCTCCCGCATGCCCACTATACGCCCTCGCTCAAAGTCCGTCAACTGCACATACGGTTCACGTCCACGCTGTCGCGGCATGCTACCAGTGTTAAAGACTGCGATGGAGCTCCGTATGCCACGGCAAACTGGCTGACACTGACGGCGGCGGTGCACAAATGCTGCGCAGCTAGCGCCATTCGACGGCCAACACCGCGGTTCCTGGTGTGTCCGCTGTGCCGTGCGTGTGATCATTGCTTGTACAGCCCTCTCGCAGTGTCCGGAGCAAATATGGTTGGTCTGACACATCAGTGTCAATGTGTTCTTTTTTCCATTTCCAGGAGTGTATATTCAAGCAGTATACAGTGAGATATTTATTTAGGATAAGAAAATCACAACAGGTCTCCTTGCACTCCAGACCATATATCAGCCTGACAGCTTTCTTTTGTAGCACCAGTATTCTCTTCAATTCCACATCAGCAATGTAACTCCATAGGCCTATCCCATCATTTACCTGGTCAACTCATACTGTTCAACTTTTTGTCAAGGCAGAGACTACACATAAAATGTTATTATGTCTGTATGAATAGAGGATTGCCTGAGGATGCTAAATCTGATGAATTTGACGATTGTTCCAACAATTCATACTTCAAATCCCTCAATCATAACACTGCCAAAGCACCTTTCTGAAGATAAAAATTATTCTTTTCATTCAATTTTCTAACCGAGCCTCTTACCATTTTTATTTATTTATTTATTTTTACTTTATGTTATTTTCTATTTAATAGCAGATGTGACGGATTTTGTAGTGAATGGGCTAAATAACCTGTGTGACCAGCTTCAAAGATAATTAGCGTCGTTTGCGTCTAGCTTGAGGAAAATAATCGTTTGCAAAACAGTGTAACTGTCTTTTACGAAACGAAATAACGGACTGGCAGGCTTTTCTTGTTGTATTTCAGCTCTGAAGTTATACTTTTGACGCTATGAAAACTAATTTGAAATTCTGATCGCTTTTGATATTCCAAGAGAAAATAACAAGTATGTTAAACGCACTTCGGAAAACATGCCAAGTCTGTGAACTCATGCAAGGACATACTAAAAGTCTCGATCATCATGCTCCAGTGCAGAGATTGACTCTGCAAGACCTAGTGCAGAATTTACCTTTAAGTCCGCGAGTACAGGAATATGCAGAAGTTTTGAAATTCTGTAGGCCTGTCACAAGAAAAATAGCCTCAGAAGAGGCAATCTGCCACTCATACAGGGTGATCAAAAAGTCAGTATAAATTTGAAAACTTAATAAACCACGGAATAATGTAGATAGAGAGGTAAAAATTGACACACATGCTTGGAATGACATGGGGTTTTATTTGAAAAACAACAACACAAAATTTCCAGCAGATGGCGCTGGACAGCAAAACTGCTACCGTGACAGGTGAGAGGTACGCCGATATGTTACAGAATCGCATCATCCCTATCCTCGCTGATAAACACCTGCTGGAATGTACGATGTTTATGCAGGATGGCGCTGCACCCCATATTGAAAGATGCGTGAAAGATCTCTTGCGCGCTTCGTTTGGTGATGATCGTGTGCTCAGCCGCCACTTTCGTCATGCTTGGCCTCCCAGGTCCCCAGACCTCACTCCGTGTGATTATTGACTTTGGGGTTACCTGAAGTCGCAAGTTTATCGTGGTCGACCGACAGCTCTAGGGATGCTGAAAGACAACATCCGACGCCAATGCCTCACCATAGCTCCGGACATGCTTTACAGTGCTGTCCACAACATCATTCCTCGACTACAGCTATTGTTGAGGAATGATGGTGGACATATTGAGCATTACCTGTAAAGAACGTCATCTTTGCTTTGTCTTACTTTGTTATGCTAATTATTGCTATTCTGATCAGATGAAGCGCCATCTGTCGGACTTTTTTGAACGTTCGTATTTTTTTGGTCCTAATAAAACCCCATGTCATTCCAAGCATGTGTGTCAATTTGTACCTCCCTATCTACATCAATGAATAGGAAAATAGGAATGCGGGTAAGCTACTACAAACAGCATAGTGAATGCATTATTGTGGCCAAGATAGATACGAAGCCCACACCTACTACAGTAGTACAAGTTTATATGCCAACTAGCTCTGCAGATGACGAAGAAATTGAAGAAATGTATGATGAAATAAAAGAAATTATTCAGATAGTGAAGGGAGACGAAAATTTAATAGTCATGGGTGACTGGAATTCGAGTGTAGGAAAAGGGAGAGAAGGAAACATAGTAGGTGAATATGGATTGCGGATAAGAAATGAAAGAGGAAGCCGCCTGGTAGAATTTTGCACAGAGCATAACTTAATCATAGCTAACACTTGGTTTAAGAATCATGAAAGAAGGTTGTATACATGGAAGAACCCTGGAGATACTAAAAGGTATCAGATAGATTATATAATGGTAAGACAGAGATTTAGGAACCAGGTTTTAAATTGTAAGATATTTCCAGGGGCAGATGTGGACTCTGTCCACAATCTATTGGTTATGACCTGTAGATTAAAACTGAAGAAACTGCAAAAAGGTGGGAATTTAATGAGATGGGACCTGGATAAACTGAAAGAACCAGAGGTTGTACAGAGTTTCAGGGAGAGCATAAGGGAACAATTGACAGGAATGGGGGAAAGAAATACAGTAGAAGAAGAATGGGTAGCTTTGAGGGATGACGTAGTGAAGGCAGCAGAGGATCAAGTAGGTAAAAAGACGAGGTCTAGTAGAAATCCTTGGGTAACAGAAGAAATATTGAATTTAATTGATGAAAGGAGAAAATATAAAAATGCAGTAAATGAAGCAGGCAAAAAGGAATACAAACGTCTCAAAAATGGGATCGACAGGAAGTGCAAAATGGCTAATCAGAGATGGCTAGAGGACAAATGTAAGGATGTAGAGGCTTATCTCAAGAGGGGTAAGATAGATACTGCCTACAGGAAAATTAAAGAGACCTTTGGAGATAAGAGAACGACTTGTATGAATATCAAGAGCTCAGATGGAAACCCAGTTCTAAGCAAGGAAGGGAAAGCAGAAAGGTGGAAGGAGTATATAGAGGGTCTATACAAGGGCGATGTACTTGAGGACAATATTATGGAAATGGAAGAGGATGTAGATGAAGATGAAATGGGAGATATGATACTGCGTGAAGAGTTTGACAGAGCACTGAAAGACCTGAGTCGAAACAAGGCCCCCGGAGTAGACAACATTCCATTAGAACTACTGACGGCCTTGGGAGAGCCAGTCCTGACAAAACTCTACCATCTGGTGAGCAAGATGTATGAAACAGGCGAAATACTCTCAGACTTCAAGAAGAATATAATAATTCCAATACCAAAGAAAGCAGGTGTTGACAGATGTGAAAATTACCGAACTATCAGTTTAATAAGTCACAGCTGCAAAATACTAACACGAATTCTTTACAGACGAATGGAAAAACTAATAGAAGCCAACGTCGGGGAAGATCAGTTTGGATTCCGTAGAAACACTGGAACACGTGAGGCAATACTGACCTTACGACTTATCTTAGAAGAAAGATTAAGGAAAGGCAAACCTACGTTTCTAGCATTAGTAGACTTAGAGAAAGCTTTTGACAATGTTGACTGGAATACTCTCTTTCAAATTCTAAAGGTGGCAGGGGTAAAATACAGGGAGCGAAAGGCTATTTATAATTTGTACAGAAACCAGATGGCAGTTATAAGAGTCGAGGGACATGAAAGGGAAGCAGTGGTTGGGAAGGGAGTGAGACAGGGTTGTAGCCTCTCCCCGATGTTATTCAATCTGTATATTGAGCAAGCAGTAAAGGAAACAAAAGAAAAATTCGGAGTAGGTATTAAAATCCATGGAGAAGAAATAAAAACTTTGAGGTTCGCCGATGACATTGTAATTCTGTCAGAGACAGCAAAGGACTTGGAAGAGCAGTTGAATGGAATGGACAGTGTCTTGAAAGAAGGATATAAGATGAACATCAACAAAAGCAAAACGAGGATAATGGAATGTAGTCGAATTAAGTCGGGTGATGCTGAGGGAATTAGATTAGGAAATGAGACACTTAAAGTAGTAAAGGAGTTTTGCTATTTGGGGAGCAAAATAACTGATGATGGTCGAAGTAGAGAGGATATAAAATGCAGACTGGCAATGGCAAGAAAAGCGTTTCTGAAGAAGAGAGATTTGTTAACATCGAGTATAGATTTAAGTGTCAGGAAGTCATTTCTGAAAGTATTTGTATGGAGTGTAGCCATGTATGGAAGTGAAACATGGACGATAAATAGTTTGGACAAGAAGAGAATAGAAGCTTTCGAAATGTGGTGCTACAGAGGAATGCTGAAGATTAAATGGGTTGATCACATAACTAATGAGGAAGTACTGAATAGGATTGGGGAGAAGAGAAGTTTGTGGCATAACTTGACCAGAAGACGGGACCGGTTGGTAGGACATGTACTGAGGCATCAAGGGATCACCAATTTAGTATTGGAGGGCAGCGTGGAGGGTAAAAATCGTAGAGGGAGACCAAGAGATGAATACACTAAGCAGATTAAGAAGGATGTAGGTTGCAGTAGGTACTGGGAGATGAAGAAGCTTGCACAGGATAGAGTAGCATGGAGAGCTGCATCAAACCAGTCTCAGGACTGAAGACCACAACAACAACAACAACATCTACATTATTCTGTGATTTATTCAGTTTTCAAATTTATACTGACTTTTTGGTCACCTGGTATATAAAAAGGCCTGTTGGTCACTTCATCTAGCACATGAACTTTGCCCTGAACAATATACTGTACTGTTCCATTATGGTCCGCAGCTCGTGGTCGTGCGGTAGCGTTCTCGCTTCCCGCGCCCGGGTTCCCGGGTTCGATTCCCGGCGGGATTAGGGATTTTCTCTGCCTCGTGATGACTGGGTGTTGTGCGCTGTCCTTAGGTTAGTTAGGTTTAAGTAGTTCTAAGTTCTAGGGGACTGATGACCATAGATGTTAAGTCCCATAGTGCTCAGAGCCATTTGAACCATTTTTTTTTTTGTTCCATTATGAAGCTCTCTATCTGTCGTTTGCAGAATCATAAAACTGCTTGTATTGTACTTGTTACAACCCAAACTACACATCTAAATATGAGAGCGTTCTGAAAAGCAATACCTCCGAATTTTTAATGTGAAAACTTAAAAAGCTGTTTCAATAAAACAAATTTCATTAAAATTCTACATCGTTACTCTTCATGTCTGTATATTTATTTCCCAACATAGGCTCTCTGCTGAAGAACACGTTTCTCCCAACAAGAGATCAGTTTCTTGATACCATCACTGTAGAACGTTTGACTTTGTTGATAGTGCCGCAACCTACCCTCTGCTTATATCTCTACATCAGTATCAAACTGAAGTCCTCGAAAGTCCCTTTAAAATTTGGAAAAAGATGAAAATTGGATGGAGCTAAGTTGGGACCGTATGGAGAAGATCGATGACAGTGAACCTATGGCGTCAGATTGTTACAGCTTTCGCAGTGCTCGTGGTGGTCTGACGTTATCATGCTGAAGGAGATGGTACTCCATGTGTTGAAGAACTCTTGGAATTCGAAACTCGATCACAGCATGCTCTTTCTCATGCACCAGTTCAAATGGCTCTGAGCACTATGGGACTTAACATCTGAGGTCATCAGTCCCCTAGAACTTAGAACTACTTAAACCTAACTAACCTAAGAAGATCACACACATCCATGCCCGAGGCAGGATTCGAACCTGCGACCGTAGGAGTCACGCGGTTCCGGACTGAAGTGCCCAGAACTGCACGGCCACCGCGGCTGGCTCTCATACACCGACATAGTTATGCTACACACCCCCATATTACACACTACACTTTAGAGTCAGAGACCAGAGGAATGCAATTACGAAGAAATGAAGAATAGAGACGTAGATTGCCAATAACGTTTGTTTTATTTTAAAATTTTCAAGACTTTTAACGTAAAAAATTCAGAGGCATTCTTTTTCAACACGCTCTTCTACAGCACCCAACTCACACTTGGATGCTGATTTTTGATGACTCGTGTAGCTGAATTCTTTGGCAACCGATTCATATCAGTGACACTTGCAGCACAGGCTGCACAACTAGAGGGTGTGCGAGGTCGCCAGGACGTAGTTTTAAAGAGCGTGGCGCGCGATTCTGAAAGGAGTAAGCACAGCGAGCAGAAGTTGAGCCAGTACACAACACGTGACATGCCACAGCGGAGCCACGTTGTTGATTCCTGGAGGGCACGAGTGAACTATCATCCAGATCAGTGGGGACAGGTGCAGTACTGTTTGGGGAGGGAAAAAACAATCCACTCAGGCTGGCGTCCCCAAGGTTTGCAGTGCGGAACGGGAACTACTACTCCTAGATTCATGGTAACATCATGAAGTATCGTTCCCGGAGAGTTTGTTAACTATCTTTTTTTCATGAAATTCACATTGTCATGTGCTGAAAGTCTGAGGTTATACTAAGTCTTGTGCGGGTTTTGCTAGAAATGTGGTGTCTAGTAGGGCAAGGAGGCTATGAGGACAATTGCATGCATTCAGCGGCAAGCATACATTCCGCGGCGAACTTGTTGTTATGATAACTGATTTATGAGCCCCTGGCAGTTGATTTGTGAACTCCTGGTGATAAACCATCCTTCTGAGAAACCCCCTACTGCTTACCGTCCTCTGCTCTCCCCCCCCCCTCCCCTCTGGGAAATCCCAAACCCTCTCCACATCACCTCACTGATACAAGCACACTTTTGATATCAATTTAATTGACTAATTAATTAAATTTATCAATTTGTAGCGGCACCACTTTATAGGATAGGGAAAGTTAGTTTTGTGCAACATTCTGAGCACAAGTTACAGCCAGGTGCGGGCCGGATTGCAGTGAGTTACGCATACCAACAGTTGCGAAGTAGAATAGAGCCCACAGGGGCTGTCAAATTGCTGAAAGAGTATACATGCATGTTGCAGATCATAGGCAGAAGGGGCCCAATGGTCAACCTAGCGTGGTATGAGTACATGACGCGAAGTGGCACATATGGCAAAACAGAGGCGCAGGCCCACGTATAAATAAGTGAGGGTTTCTAACGCGTTTCATTCAATTGTGGCAGCTCTCCTGGACAGTGGGGTGTGTCACACCACCAGCTACACGCAGAAGCAGATGTGGCGCCAGTGTTCCAGTCCACGGTGAGTCACTGGTTCAACCCTCTCACTACTGAGGGCAGGCATCCTGGCTTCCAGCACACGCCGGAGGCATCCCGAGGCGAGGGCCGAAGAGTCAAACACCAGATCACGTGCGCACATTGTCGCCGCAATCTTAGCCACACCGGCGAGGAGGATGCAGCTGGCCGCCTGCAGCTCACACCGAGTGGCGCTGGGTCGGCAGGATGCAGACCACTGAGTCAACTGCCGGCATCCTGACGACGCCACAATTCCGTTGGTGTACAAGGTCAACACACAGAGCGTGCACATGTCGCTGAGGCAGCCATTCCGCGCCAAGCCGTTTTGCAGACGCAAAGTGGTGTCCTCAGCATTGTGGGACCCAGTGACATAGACCGAGAGGAACGCGGCACTGTAGTTGGAAACAATAAACCACTTGGAAAGGTCGGACGAGTCTTAATACGGTGCCTTCTACCTCTTCTCGCTACATTTGGTCATCCTGATACGTTAGGTGGCAGAAGTTCCCACTACAAATTAATCACCCAATTCCCTCCTGGGAAATCCCCCAGCCTTCCACTCCCCTCACCCACTTCCTACTACCCCATCCAGAAAAATATTAGCGGAAAAATCGCTCAGTCTGTGCAGAGCTATCGGTATGAAAGATGTAAGTATTAACATGCCCAGCAACTACATGTCCTAATTATGTAATTACACTGCTGAAGATTGGACATGTTGTCTTGTTGGAAAATTTTCGTGTTTGTTCTCGTCTTGACGTGCAGGGATCGTCTTAGTTAGTGCACAATGCTATCACCCCTCGCCCCCTCCCTCACCAGCCCTTCCAGAGAAAACTGTGGTAAAAGCAGCTGAGCTGGTCGAATGAAAGGATCCCATGACAGGAAATTCAACTACATTGTAGAGGGTGTCATGATCTATTGTTTATTTATAAAATTCAGTTTGCAGGGTTTGAATCCCTCTTTGATTTGGCGGGGAAATTCTCTGCTGTTTTGTAAGATTCAGGTCTTGTAAAATACATCGAAAAGAAGTAATTGAAGAGCTCGTTTTTTCCCGATCATGCAAGGAATACCGTCACGAAATCAACCTCAGCATAACTCACCACATATAATTACACTGTTAAAAAACTTTTGATCGCGTCTTTGCACCAACTGCAGGGCAGAGGTGCCAGAGGCCACGCCGGAAGGGACATCACATCTTTGTACACCCACACATTGGCCACTTTGCCATAACCACACCACGCAACATCGCCGTCAGACAGGGCAGAAAAGGTCCGCACGTACACCAAGCCGTCTCAAGTGGCTACATATGGCTGTCAGCGACTGAGCACCAGAAGTCGCCCTCCTTTGGTATTTGTTACCTGGGAAACCATCTCTGCTCTCTGCCAAGTTCCTGTTTGTGAGTGAACTAGCAAGTCCAAACACGCAGATGAAGATTTTCATCCCTCCTCAGACTACTGCAATCCTATTAGGTAATGCTGAATCAGTGAAGGTATATAAACCCTACCGCCTCCACCCCCATTCTCATTCTGCTATCGTCCATGGCAAGATAAGCTTGCTTGTCTCGTTCCCGCTCCTATGTGCGTTAACTGTTAGTTTGCTTGCAATGTTAAGTGTTTTTCAAGCAGCAGCAGCGGCAGTGCCACTGGCGGCAAACGGCCCAAGACTGCCACAGGAATGGGAATTACCAGGTAAGCACATATTTAATTTCATAGCATGAGGTCGGATTTCGTAGTGTATATTTTCGTAAAAAGTTTTCCTAACATCAAATCACTGTGTGTTCAGATTTCGAAGTTTATTTTCGTATAAAACTCTTGTTGTATCATATCCCTCTGTATTCAGTTTTCTAAGTTGAGAAGAGTGTCAGAGCATGTGTTCGGATTTCAGCGTTAATTCTTTTTCTTTTCGTTTCAGCATTCATCCACCAAATTGTGAATGAGATGGAGGCAGAGACGTTGCAACAGGTGCAACAGAAGTCATAGCATCGCAAGTAGTGTATATATTCTTCTTTATATACATGATTTGCTGTGGTCAGTGAGTCTTTGCCGTCGTGCATGATTACGAGGATCAAGATCGATAGTTAACTTTTTCACTAAGAATTTCGTAGTACTGAATACATGTCGTCTAATTGTTTCAGTACATGTTCAGCAGACAGTTGATGACGTGGTTGCTGAAACCCAGAAAAAGTACGAGGGTTGTTTTTTATGTAAGGGCCGTTTTTATTTTAAAAAAATACTAATACTTTTGTAAAAAAACTTTTATTTTCTGATTCTACACACTTTTACCTATTTTTCTACATAGTTGCCTTGTTTATTTAAGCACTTGTCATACCGTACAACTAAGTTTTTAATTCCCTCTTCAAAGAATTCGGCCGCCTGCTCCGACAGCCAAGAGTTCACGGCCGCTTTCACTTCATCGTCTTAATTGAATCGCTGCCCGCCAAGATGGTGTTTCAGGTACCTGAAAAGGTCAAAATCGCTAGGAGCAAGGTAGGGGCTGTACGGTGCATGGTCCAAAACTTCCCAGCCAAAAGAATCAATCAAATCCCGAGTCTTTTGAGAGGTGTGAGGCCTAGCGTTATCTTGCAGGAGCAAAACTCCTTTTGTCAGCATGCCGCGCCTTTTGTTTTGAATTGCTCTGCGGAGCTTCTTTAGAATTGCACAGTAGGCATCTCAGTTGATTGTCGTTCCTCGTGGCATAAAGTCCACTAGCAAAACACCGCGCCGGTCCCAGAACACAGTTGCCATAATCTTGCGCTTTGACAGCTTCTGTTTGGCTTTGACCTTGACGGGTGAGGATGTGTGTCGCCATTCCATCGATTGTCGCTTGCTTTCGGGAGTGATATGGGATACCCATGTTTCATCTCCAGTGACAATTTGACTCAACATGTCATCCCCTTCTTCCACGTAACGAATCAAAAAGTCCAATGAAGTGGCAAATCTCTTTGTGGTCCTCTGTGAGGAGTCTGGGTACCCACCGAGAACACAGTTTCTTAAAGTTTAGGTTTTCAAACACAATTTTGTACAAAACCGATCTTGAAACTTGTGGAAATTCCAAAGAAAGAGTGGAAATTGTGAATCTTCTGTCCTCACGAATCTTTGTTTCGACTGTAGCCACCAAATCAGCAGTGATCACAGAGGGCCGGCCTGAGCGTTCTTCGTCATGGACGTTTTGACGGCCATTTTTAAACTCTCTAACCCATTGTCGCACTTTACCTTCATTCGTTGCATTCAAGCCATAAACTTCTGTTAACTGACGATGAATTTCTGCAGCTGATAGCCTTCTCGCGGTCAAAAAACGTATTACTGACCGTATCTCACACGCGGCGGGCGATTCAATAATCGTAAACATTATAAAATAGCACAGCGATGCGTACACGTCAGCTACAGAGCTGCAACTTGCATCAGTGTGAACGGGAAGGATGCCAGCAAGTGGCGCGGTGGCTTGTTGCGGCGTCCACGCGAACTACGGGACTATACATGCGAACGGCGCTTACTTAAAAAACAACCCTCGTAGAAGGGGCACCATTGTAAGTAGCATGTATTTTCTTCTTCATAGTACTGGGTGTATGCATAATATGCTGCTCTTAGACAAAAATTTCATCGTATACTTAATTGCTGCATATTCGTTATTGTTGTTGCAGATGGCCGGCCGGTGTGGCCGTGCGGTTCTAGGCGCTTCAGTCTGGAACCGCGTGACCGCTACTGTCGCAGGTTAGAATCCTGTCTCGGGCATGGATGTGTGTGATGTCATTAGGTTTAAGTAGTTCTAAGTTCTAGGGGACTGATGACAACAGATGTTAAGTCCCTTAGTGCTCAGAGCCATTTGAACCATTTTGTTGCACATGATTTAGAGGAGCAGGAGCAGGGAGTGACAGAGGTTATGATTCCATCCGCATCACAGCTGTCATGTAAGAACACATTCATTCATCAAATTTCTTTCTCAGTTTTGTATGAGTGAGGAGATGCCTGGTGGGTGGAGGAACTGAAAAGGGCACTGTATCGCCATGAGGAGATGCCAGACGACCTGAGGGATATGTCAAGGGGCCGGAGTGATACACGTAATTTATACATGTACTCATTCTGCTTACAAATAACCGGCGTTCTTTCTTTCCCTGTAGCAGCACGTGATGTTCGAAACAGTGTACTTTTTTCTGGTTATTCTTTCTCTACAGCACTACTGCCCGTAAAGTATGCAGTGGTGCAGGTACTTGGGGCGGCAAAGAAACAACAGTCTAGACAACGTCCAACGTGGCACACTCTGCCGTTCAAGATTGTCCTCGTCACTGCACAGGAAGCCACCGTCACTCAAACAACCGCAGCTGTATCTGCTGCCTCCGCACTGGTGCTGCCCCAGCTCCACTCTAGCATCCATGGGCCACCCTCCCTCCAGCAACTGATTCAGGGATGTGGCAATAATCATGTGCACAGCCCCAACCGCAGTCAGGCAAATCTCCTTGCCACCCTCCCCCCTCCGCCCCTCACGTTCTTGCCCAACTGCAAGGTACATGCACCTCCCTGCTCTTTCATGCAAGTCATCAGGAGCAGCACTGTCGTCAAGTAGTTGTAATTATGGTAATAGTACCAGTAATCCTGGGGATGGCAGAAGTTCCCTCTCCAGTCCACTTAGTGAAGGATGTCAGAATAGTAACACTGTACTACAATTAGAACACTCAGTGACTGTGGACGCCTTTGAGGAGCGAATAGCGTAAGCAAAGAACGGAAAGCAGAAAGGTGGAAGGAGTACATAGCGGGTCTATACAGGGGCGATGTCCTTGAGGACAATAGTATGGAAATGGAAGAGGAAGTAGATGAAGTTGAAATGGGAGATATGATACTGCGTGAAGAGTTTGACAGAGCAGTGAAAGACCTAAGTCTAAACAAGGCCCCGGGAGTAGACAACAATCCATTAGAACTACTGACAGCCTTGGGAGAGCCAGTCCTGACAAAACTCTACCATCTGGTGAGCAAGATGTATGAGACAGTCGAAATACCCTCAGACTTCAAGAAGAATATAATAATTCCAATCCCAAAGAAAGCAGGTGTTGACAGATGTGAAAATTACCGAACTATCAGTTTCACAAGTCACAGCTGCAAAATACTAACGCGAATTCTTTACAAACGAATGGAAAAACTGGTAGAAGCCGACCTCGGGGAAGATCAGTTTGGATTCCGTAGAAATGTTGGAACACGTGAGGCAATACTGACCTTATGACTTATCTTAGAAGAAAGATTAAGGAAAGGCAAACCTACGTTTCTAGCATTTGTAGACTTAGAGAAAGCTTTTGACAATGTTGACTGGAATACTCTCTTTCAAATTCTGAATGTGGCAGGGATAAAATACAGGGAGCGAAATGCTATTTACAATTTGTACAGAAAGCAGATGGCAGTTATAAGAGTCGAAGGACATGACAGGGAAGCAATGGTTGGGAAGGGAGTGAGACAGGGTTGTAGCCTCTCCCCGATGCTATTCAATCTGTATATTGAGCAAGCAGTAAAGGAAACAAAAGAAAAGTTCGGAGTAGGTATTAAAATCCATGGAGAAGAAATAAAAACTTTGAGGTTCGCCGATGACATTGTAATTCTGTCAGAGACAGCAAAGAACTTGGAAGAGCAGTTGAACGGAATGGACAGTGTCTTGAAAGGAGGGTATAAGATCAACATCAACAAAAGCAAAACGAGGATAATGGAATGTAGTCGAATAAAGTCGGGTGATGCTGAGGGAATTAGATTAGGAAATGAGACACTTAATGTAGTAAAGGAGTTTTGTTACTTGGGGAGCAACATAACTGAGGATGGTCAAAGTAGAGAGGATATAAAATGTAGACTGAGGAAGAAAAATTTCTGAGGAAGAAAAATTTGTTAACATCGAGTATAGATTTAAGTGTCAGGAAGTCGTTTCTGAAAGTATTTGTATGGAGTGTAGCCATGTATGGAAGTGAAACGTGGACGATAAATAGTTTAGACAAGAAGAGAATAGAAGCTTTCGAAATGTGGTGCTACAGAAAAATGCTGAAGATTAGATGGGTAGATCACATAACTAATGAGGAGGTATTGAATAGAATTGGGGAGGAGTTTGTGGCACAACTTGATTAGAAGAAGGGATCGGTTGGTAGGACATGTTCTGAGGCATCAACGGATCACCAATTTAGTACTGTAGGGCAGTGTGGATGGTAAAAATCGTAGAGGGAGACCAAGAGATGAATACACTAAACAGATTCATAAGGACATAGGTTGCAGTAGGTACTGGGAGATGAAGAAGCTTGCACAGGATAGAGTAGCATGGAGAGCTGCATCAAACCAGTGTCAGGACTGAAGACCTCAACAACAGGAGGGTAAAGGGTAAAGTGACCCTGTAGGGTTTCTGAAAGCATACCTTCCTGTTGTGGAAACGGAGCTGCTCAAGGCTGTTAATGCTTCGCAGTATCCCGCCATTAAATGTAGCGATGTGCTCTGCATCGAAATGTCACAGACCCCCAAACAGGCCTCTGGTAGTGAAGAGACAAAGTCTTCACTACCTTTGCGAGGGAAAATGGGGTGGTTCGTGGAGCAAATCAGTCGCCGAGTGGTTTCACAAGTCCACCTTGAGTGCTATAATGGAATGGACTCAGCAGAATACTACACCTTCAAATACATTTGTATGATCCGATAAACAGAGGGTCCAGCTATATCGGGCTTCCTAAAAATATAGCTGCGGAATAGGTATGCATTAATGTCTAAAATAAAAAGGATAGGGCTTGTTTTGCATGGTCAATCCTGGTTTGCGAGAGAAATTACACTATACATCCCGAGCGCACATCTCGATACGATAGATATCTTGACATCCGTGGATGTTATAGCTTTGACGGTATCGAGTTTCCCGTTAAGCTCAAAGATATACTTAAATTTGAGGCGCAGATTACCGGAATATCGGTTCATGTTTATAGCCTGGAGAAACGCAAATCAGATGAACAGAACAAGCAAGATAAATATTGGTGAGCGAAAGATGCATGTAAACATGCTGTTATTCTCACATGATAAAAATGAAGAGAAAGGTAATTATCATTGTGTTTGGATCAAAGATGTGTACCAACTATTATTCCCTTAATTCAGTAACCACAAGAGTAAAAAGCATATTTGGTTAAGGTGCAGTTATTAGCAAAGTATCTAGTAGACTGCATTTGCAAGGATCCGGTACTGCCTACTGAGGAAAACAAAATCATAAAATTTAAAAATGATCACCATGAGGAGAGATCACCTTTTGTGGTGTACCCTGACTTTGAATGCCTCCTCGCTCCTTGGACCCGTTGTGAAGGTAACCCTACAGTCTCACATACCACATTTACAGAAAAACACGTTCCATATGCGACAGCATATCAAATTGTTTCGTCCTATGATTCGAGTCTTAACCGCTACAGCTCTTATGTCGGGCATTCGGGAGGACGACGGTTCAATCCCGCGTCTGGCCATCCCGATTTAGGTTTTCCGTGATTCCTCTAAATCGCTCCAGTCAAATGCCGGGATGGTTCGTTTGAAAGGGCACGGTC
The DNA here is from genome assembly GCF_023898315.1 of Schistocerca nitens. Classification (NCBI taxonomy): domain Eukaryota; kingdom Metazoa; phylum Arthropoda; class Insecta; order Orthoptera; family Acrididae; genus Schistocerca; species Schistocerca nitens. The sequence goes on along the minus strand of NC_064622.1, from coordinate 144,814,541 downwards.
GACTTCCTTCCCCGTCCTTCCCTAAACTGATGAGACTGATGACCTCGCTGTCTGGTCTCCTCCTCCAAACAATCCAGTCTTATGTCAGGGATTATCCTGGAGTTTGGCTTCTCACTGAGCTCCCAAAACTTTCATGGGAGGTTAATAACCTTTACAGTGACAAAGTTCCCATTATCATACCGAAGGAGAACAAGATTTGTACAGTAACGTGCTTGACTGTCGTTTTTGTGGGTTGCAGTTAGATAGAAAAACGGGAACGCCTCGAAGGAGTGAATTTCATCTTGTGGGGAAGTTCCATGGTGCAGCTAATAATAGGTGCAATTTGAAGTACCATTTACCAAGATACATACCCTTTTTTACATAATTTAGGCGGGTAGGACGATCAATCTCTTGTTGAGCAGTTGACTCATTTCAGCTGGGAGAAAAATCAGGTCAGCGTCCTACCTGAGAGTGTTGAGAAGCATATTTCATTCTCGAAACGAATGACGCCGAGAATTACGCTCCGTTTCCTTCACTCGCTACGCTTTATGGAGGCACCATTCCAGAAATCTGTTGCAACTCTGTCTAGGGAGAATACGATTATCATTCGAGCTGCATTTCCCGATGAAAAAAGAGTTTCGTCTAGTGACTAGGATGGGGGTGTCCCCATACGAGTATGGGGATATTATGGCGAAAGTCAACAAATGAAGTTACGCAACATTATTCCATTATCCAGCAACGTTACATGCGATACCATAACGGATGCAGAGTATGAGCGTGCTGTGAATGTCTGGCGGGATATTAGTATCTCCACTTCTGGAGAGTATGCACAGCTTTACAAGGACACAGACGAGGGGCTTGTTTGCAGATGCTTTCGAGAAATTCCAGAGTCTATGCATTACCATATACTCCCTGGATCCCGCCTTTTATCACACAGCAGCTGGCTTGCCTTGGGACACTATGCTCAGGAAAATGAATCGCTGCATGTAACTATTGACTAATGCTAACATGCTTCTTTTCTTTGAGCGACGGATCAGTGGTGGACTTTGCTAATGTGTCCATAATCACGCCAAGGTAGGGTGACACACGTATAGTAGATAGTGTCGGAAGTTCCATGCGGCTTTTCGCGGATGATGCTGTAGTATACAGAGAAGTTGCAGCATTAGAAAACTGTAGCGAAATGTAGGAAGATCTGCAGCGGATAGGCACTTGGTGCAGGGAGTGGCAACTGTCCCTTAACATAGACAAATGTAATGTATTGCCAATACATAGAAAGAAGGATCCTTCATTGTACACTCCTGGAAATTGAAATAAGAACACCGTGAATTCATTGTCCCAGGAAGGGGAAATTTTATTGACACATTCCTGGGGTCAGATACATCACATGATCACACTGACAGAACCACAGGCACATAGACACAGGCAACAGAGCATGCACAATGTCGGCACTAGTACAGTGTATATCCACCTTTCGCAGCAATGCAGGCTGCTATTCTCCCATGGAGACGATCGTAGAGATGCTGGATGTAGTCCTGTGGAACGGCTTGCCATGCCATTTCCACCTGGCGCCTCAGTTGGACCAGCGTTCGTGCTGGACGTGAAGACCGCGTGAGACGACGCTTCATCCAGTCCCAAACATGCTCAATGGGGGACAGATCCGGAGATCTTGCTGGCCAGGATAGTTGACTTACACCTTCTAGAGCACGTTGGGTGGCACGGGATACATGCGGACGTGCATTGTCCTGTTGGAACAGCAAGTTCCCTTGCCGGTCTAGGAATGGTAGAACGATGGGTTCGATGACGGTTTGGATGTACCGTGCACTATTCAGTGTCCCCTCGACGATCACCAGTGGTGTACGGCGAGTGTAGGAGATCGCTCCCCACACCATGATGCCGGGTGTTGGCCCTGTGTGCCTCGGTCGTATGCAGTCCTGATTGTGGCGCTCACCTGCACGGCGCCAAACACGCATACGACCATCATTGGCACCAAGGCAGAAGCGACTCTCATCGCTGAAGACGACACGTCTCCATTCGTCCCTCCATTCACGCCTGTCGCGACACCACTGGAGGCGGGCTGCACGATGTTGGGGCGTGAGCGGAAGACGGCCTAACGGTGTGCGGGACCGTAGCCCAGCTTCATGGAGACGGTTGCGAATGGTCCTCGCCGATACCCCAGGAGCAACAGTGTCCCTAATTTGCTGGGAAGTGGCGGTGCGGTCCCCTACGGCACTGCGTAGGATCCTACGGTCTTGGCGTGCTTCCGTGCGTCGCTGCCGTCCGGTCCCAGGTCGACGGGCACGTGCACCTTCCGCCGACCACTGGCGACAACATCGATGTACTGTGGAGACCTCACGCCCCACGTGTTGAGCAATTCGGCGGTACGTCCACCCGGCCTCCCGCATGCCCACTATACGCCCTCGCTCAAAGTCCGTCAACTGCACATACGGTTCACGTCCACGCTGTCGCGGCATGCTACCAGTGTTAAAGACTGCGATGGAGCTCCGTATGCCACGGCAAACTGGCTGACACTGACGGCGGCGGTGCACAAATGCTGCGCAGCTAGCGCCATTCGACGGCCAACACCGCGGGTCCTGGTGTGTCCGCTGTGCCGTACGTGTGATCATTGCTTGTACAGCCCTCTCGCAGTGTCCGGAGCAAGTATGGTGGGTCTGACACACCGGTGTCAATGTGTTCTTTTTTCCATTTCCAGGAGTGTATGATTATATGATAGCGGAACAAAGACTGGTAGCAGTTACTTCTGTAAAATATCTGGGAGTATGCGTGCGGAACGATTTGAAGTGGAATGATCATATAAAATTAATTGTTGGTAAGGCGGGTACCAGGTTGAGATTCATTGGGAGAGTGCTTAGAAAATGTAGTCCAGCAACAAAGGAGGTGGCTTACAAAACACTCGTTCGACCTATACTTGAGTATTGCTCATCAGTGTGGGATCCGTACCAGATCGGGTTGACGGAGGAGATAGAGAAGATCCAAAGAAGAGCGGCGCGTTTCGTCACAGGGTTATTTGGTAACCGTGATAGCGTTACGGAGATGTTTAATAAACTCAAGTGGCAGACTCTGCAAGAGAGGCGCTCTGCATCGCGGTGTAGCTTGCTCGCCAGGTTTTGAGAGGGTGCGTTTCTGGATGAGGTATCGAATATATTGCTTCCCCCTACTTATACCTCCCGAGGAGATCACGAATGTAAAATTAGAGAGATTAGAGCGCGCACGGAGGCTTTCAGACAGTCGTTCTTACCGCGAACCATACGCGACTGGAACAGGAAAGGGAGGTAATGACAGTGGCACGTAAAGTGCCCTCCACCACACACCGTTGGGTGGCTTGCTGAGTATAAATGTAGATGTAGATGTAGATGTAGATGGGTGAGAGGTTCAAAGCGTCCCTTGATTAGAGTTACATCATGTACTTGGGTGTCAATAACTTATACGAGGACGCCATGGCACAATCAATGCCGTTTGAGGAAGTTTCTATGGGTGCCCGAAGACGAATGCAAGCGGTTAGGTGGAAAAATAGAGGTTGTGGCGGCTGATACTGATGTGGGGTGGTGGAGGCAGAACTAGCGTACCCTATTAGTTTGCGTACCCTATCGTTTAGCATGATGCGCACTCCGATATGCCGCTGTGTGCAGAGCAACTGGTTCCAGAAAGAAATAAGCGGAGATATGTTATTCACTACCGTAATTTCCAGTAACGCCTCAGATTGGGGATGGAGCTGATTAGAATCACCTGGGCTATCTCGTTCAAGCAATCCGCATGATTGAAGGAGTATATCGATTTGAATACGACACTTCTGCACATGGGTGACTTTAAGACAGATTTTTTTTTAATTAATAAATAATTTCATTTCCGGTAAAACAATGGATAATTTGAGGGAACATCGTGAAATTTTGTTTAGAACCGAATGGGATGGGAGATATGGCGTAAGAAAAATGCATCCTCAGACCAAGTTTTAAACGAATCAAGATATTCAGTGGCAACTTTGTTGCTGTGGAGATGGCGAAATTTGCAGTAGTGTTTATGAAAACTATGTATGTGGGAATTTGCATACTAGACCTATCCAAACTCCAAATGTACTGCTTTCATTATGCCGTTTGCAAAACCTCATTTCGCTGATCCTAAATTATTTAATGTGGATACAGGTAGCTTCATCTGTTGGGTGAAGAACTGCGATCTTGGTACCACACTAATGAATTCGACACGCCCTCATACAAGGCCGATAAACCTTACAGTATTGATCTACAGAACAAGAAAGTTCTCGGCATTATGAAAGACAAGGCGAATTGATTGTCGATTGTGGAATTTGTAGGTCTGAGAGCAAAACTTTTCTTATATCGCACACTGGAAGGTACTACCCAGAGGCAGTCTAAGGGTGTGCGTCGTGTGGCATCGAAAGCCCTCTCTATCGAAGACTATCTGAGAGTGCTTGTGGTCCTCCGCCGCAAGCCCAGCACATGATGTGGTAAACTAGTATTCAATTGAGAGAACACACTGTGCTGCAATCTAAAGTCGGCATGTCGCACTCATGACGATAAAAAGGACCATTTGTGATGACGGAATTGAAACTCTCCCTCATTCATACTATTCACTTGTTGAGAGAGAAGCGGTGGGAGACCCTAATTGAGTGAAAATGAGAGGGAGAAAATGAGACTGGGTATAAACGTGGCAAAACAGTATGACCCTTTTATCATAGTTTAAGTAACTGTGTGTGTGTGTGTGTGTGTGTGTGTGTGTCTGTGTGTGTGTGTGTGTGCATGCCATGTACATTTGTAAATGGTACAGTTTTTAAGTTTCGCTTGCCGCTAGACATCCAAATCAGATTAGTCTTTAAGTGTACATAGTTCACAGTCTATCAGAATTATTTTTGTTTTTCCACGTAACTGTTACTAATGGGACTGTTGTAGTGGAAGAATAAGCTTTTAGTGTAGATTCCTACATATCTGAAAATCGTAAATATTTCAACCAGTGAATAATTTGTTTGTTATTGCTAAAAAAATTATTGTGTGGAAAAGATTCAAATTGTAATCTCAAGAACTGAATTTCAGTCTCAAGATCTGAATTGTGCCTGTGAGAATTAAAATAAAAATAAAAATCGTTAAACTTTCTCTTTGTTGTTATTTACAAAAAACCTAAACCAATTGTGTGTATTATAAAGGATGTACAGGACATGACATTAGTTTCGAACATGAATGTGAAATTTAACATGGATGATAACAAAAGGTATATACATCTACATCTACATGGGTACTCTACAAATTACATTTAAGTGCCTGGCAGAGAGTTCATCGAACCACGTTCACAATTCTCTATTATTCCAATCTCGTATAGCGCGCGGAAAGAATGAACACCTAAATCTTTCAGTACGAGCTCTGATTTCCCTTACTTTATCGTGGTGATCGTTTCTCCCTATGTAGGTCAGTGTCAAAAAAATATTTTCGCGTTCTGAGGAGAAAGTTGGTGATAGGAATTTCGTGAGAAGATTCCGTGGCAACGAAAGACGTCTTCTTTAAATGATGTCCAGCCCAAATCCTGTATCATTTCTGTGACACTCTCTCCCATATTTCGCAATAATATAAAACATACTGCCTTTCTCTGAACTTTTTCGATGTACTCCGTCAGTCCTATCTCGTAAGGATCCCACACCGCGCAGCACATTCTAAATTAGGACGTAGTGTAGGCAGTCTCCTCAGTAGGTCTGTTACGTTTTCTATGGGTCCTGCCAATAAAACGCAGCCTTTGGTTAGCCTTCCCCACAACGTTTTCTATGTGTTCTTTCCCATTTAAGTTGTTCGTAATTGTAATATCTAGGTATTTAGTTGAATTTACGGCTTTTAGATTTGACTGATTTATCGTGTAACCGAAGTTTAACGAGTTCCTTTTAGCACTCATGTGGATGATGTAACACTTTTCGTTATTTAGGATCAAATGCCAATTTTCGCACCATTCAGATATTTTTTCTAAATCGTTTTGTAGTTTGTTTTGGTCTTCTGATGACTTTATTAGTCGATAAACGACAGCGTCATCTGCAAACAACCGAAGACGGCTACTCAGATTGTCTCCCAAATCGTTTATATAGATAAGGAACAGCAAAGGGCCTATAACACTACCTTGGGGAACGCCTGAAATCACTTCTGTTTTACTCGATGACTTTCCGTCAATTACTAAAAATTGTGACCTCTCTGGCAGGAAATCGCAAATCCAGTCACATAACTGAGACGATATTCCATAAGCACGCAATTCCACTACGAGCCGCTTGTGTGGTACAGTGTCAAAAGCCTTCCGGAAATCCAAGAATACGGAATCGATCTGAAATCCCGTGTCAATAGCACTCAACACTTCATGTGTATAAAAGAGCTAGTTGTGTTTCATAGGAACGATGTTTTCTGAACCCCTGTTGGCTGTGTGTCAATAGACCGTTTCCTTCGAGGTAATTCATAATGTTCGAACACCATACCGGTATATGTTCTAAAATCCTGCTGCATATCGACGTTAACGATATGGGCCTGTAATTTAGTTGATTACTCCTACTACGTTTCTTGAATATTGGTGTGACCTGTGAAAATTTCCAGTCTTTGGGTACGGATCTTTCGTCGTGCGAACGGTTGTATATGATTGTTAAGTATGGAGTTAATACATCAGCATACTCGGAAAGGAACCTAATTGGTATACAGTCTGGACCAGAAGACTTGCTTTTATTAAGTGATTTGAGTTGCTTCACTACTCCGAGGATATTTACTTCTACGTTACTCATGTTGGCAGCTGTTCTCGATTCGAATTCTGAAATATTTACTTCGTCTTCTTTTGTGAAGGCATTTCGGAAGGCTGTGTTTAGTAACTCTGCTTTGGCAGCACTATCTTCGATAGTATCTCCATTGTTATCGCGCAGAGAAGGCGTTGATTGTTTCTTGCCGCTAACATAGTTCACATAGGACCAGAATCTCTGGACTTTTCTGTCAGATTTCGAGACAAAGTTTCGTTGTGGAAACTGTTATAAGCATCTCGCATTGAAGTCCGCGCTAAATTTCGAGCTTCTGTAAAGGAACGCCAATCTTGGGGATTTTGCGTCTGTTTAAATTTGGCATGTTTGTTTCGTTGTTTCTGCAATAGTGTTCTAATCCGTTTTGTGTACCAAGAAGTATCAGCTCCGTCGTTTGCTAATTTATTTTTTTCTAACAAACTTAAGATCAGTATCAGTGAGTGACCGATCTGGTAGGATTGCTAATGGCTTTTTTTTTATAATTTATGAATAGACCAAGCCCTTTCCTGTACGGTTTCGAGTATAGTCCTTTTCCAATGGCTGCAGCTTCCATCATGTGGTTATGTCTTCTTGCTTCTTCTAACTGCGCTTGGGAGTTTTGCGCGTTGATTGTTCGAGCAACAGCTGCAGCACCACCAGCGAGGTTCCCTACCATCGAGAGAGAAGAGAGGGCTGGGACGAGGAATGGAAGAAACCACCATACGTCTTGGGTACTAGTAGAACTCGAGATGCTTTAACCAATCCTCTTCTTCATCCCACACCTTTCTGCTTCAGAGCGTTTTTAAGTGCATACATCGCTGTCAGGATACAGTTCTTCAAACAGCTCTGCTTCCCATCCATATTGAGTGTAACCATGTATGGATGTGAAACATGGACGTTAAATATTTTAGACAAGAACAGATTAGAAGCTTTCGAAATGTGGTGCTACAGAAGAATGCTGAGTATTTGATGGGTAGATCACGTAACTAATGAGGAGGTACTGAACAGAATCGGGGAGAAGAGGAATTTGTGGCACAACTTGACTAGAAGAAGAGATCGCTTGGTAGGACATGTTCTGAGGCATCAAGGGTAAAAATCGTAGAGGGAGACCAAGAGATGAATACACTAAGCAAATTCAGAAGGATGTAGGTTGCAGTAGGTACTCTGAGATGAAGAGGCTTGCACAGGAGGGCTGCATCAAACCAGTCTCTGGACAGAAGACCACAACAACAACACACATCGCTGTCAGGATACAGTTCTTCAAAGAGCTCTGCTTACCACCTTTCTTCTTCTTCTTGTTTAGTGCACAACGTGCAGCATTCATAACTCGCTTCAAATTCATCACTCCTAATCCCAACTTAAATCTGCATTTCCTATTCATCGACTTCAAACAAGCCTTTGACAGCATAAATCGGCAAGAACTATACAGAGTACTGAAAGAAGTTGGTTTATGTGCTAAACTAATAAGGCTAATCAGAATGACTATGACAGAGACACGAGAAAAAGTAAAGGTCCTTAGCAGAACAAGTGAAAGCTTTGACTTTAATAAAGGTGTAAAGCAAGGTAATAGTCTCTCCACTGTCCTATTCAATATATCCAAGCATAGTGTAGTAAATAAAATCAACAAAAGAGGCACCATATTTATGAAAACTAGCCAGATATGTGCATACGCTGATGACATTGCTATAGTAGGAAGAAATACCAATACATTCCTAGAAACATACCGGTCAATGGAAACAGAAGCCTTAAAAATTGGCCTCATAGTAAATTAAAACGAAACAAAATATATAGTAATGTCACAATCTGAGGCCAGAAGAACCCCTAAAAACCTAAACATCAATGGGAAATGCTACAAAGGAGTGTCCTCTTTTAACTACTTGGGAGCCCTAATAACAAATGATAACAGTATTGGAAACGCTATAAGGGAAAGAATACAAGCAGGAAACAGAGCTTACTTTGCAAATATGCAACTTTTCAAAAACAGACTTGTTAGAAGAAAAACAAAACTGCTAATATATAATTCCCTTGTCCGCCCAGTTATCACATACGGCTCAGAGGTATGGACGCTGACAGAACACGATAAACATGCATTAAGAACTATTGAACGGAAAATACTACGCAAAATCTATGGGCTAATAAGGGAGGAAGAAGGCTGGAGAATACGCTACAATGCCGAATTACAAGAGTTAATACAAGGCAGGAACATAGCAAAATTTGTGAAATCACAGCTAATACAATGGCTACGACACTTGGAGAGAATGGCAGAGGATAGAATTCCAAAGAAAATGGTGAAAGGTGTGATCCATTCAGCTAGGCGAAAAGGGAGACCTAGAAGAAGATGGATCGACAAGGTAACAATTGATATCACCAGTATGGGAGTCCACGGGTGGAAAAGAGCAGCAAATAAGCGAGAAGTGTGGAGGAAGATTGTTGAAGAAGCCAAGGCTCACCAAGGGCTGTAGCGCTACTGAAGAGAAGAGAAGAGAAGAGAAGAGAAGAGAAGAGAAGAGAAGAGAAGAGAAGAGAAGAGAAGAGAAGAGAAGAGAAGAGAAGAGAAGAGAAGAGAAGAGAAGAGAAGAGAAGAGAAGAGAAGAGAAGAGAAGAGAAGAGAAGAGAAGAGAAGAGAGAAACCCAACTTGATTTTTCCACCCATGGTTTTATCAACTGCAAATGCTGCGAAGCGTTGACCTGTAGCAGTATCCTTTCTTCTCCGTATCGCCTTAGCTTTATCACCTAAAATCCTATCTGTAATGTGACGACTTGATAGATCTTCATTTGCTGCGTATGCAAAGTCGTGTTCCATACACGCTTCGTCGAACAGATTAGCCTCCTTATCACCTCATGCCAAGCGTTTCTCAAGCTTTACTCCAGGTCCACAGTAGTTATACCCCGGAACGTGTAATTCCACTGGTAGTTTGTCTAGAATACCACCACCTTCTCTAACGCGTCTCCTAGCACGCATGTTACGCTACTGCGGTGATTGTGGACTGTGCACCCCATTATATAGCAAATCGTTAGCATCAACCCATCTGTTTCGTGCTGCAGGAGAACCAAGCCATTTGACTAGCGCTCTATTTCTCCGACGTCTTCTGATTCTCTCCGCAGAAACACATCCGGTTCTGAGCGTTTTTGCAACTCATCGGTGTAGAAGCAACCTGCAGTTTCTTCGGCTTTACTATCCTTCAAGATATAAGTTCTAGGATTCGTTCTTTGCACCTTTGAAACTGTAAATATCTCTGTTGTCCAGTTCGGTAGGTATGATTTCTCAAATGCTGTCTTGTGTTTTGAGATACGTACCAAACCACCTACATTAAATTTCTGTTTGCGTGGATCCAGCACTTTTAATGAGATAGTACACCGTATCCACTAGTCCATTGTCAGGAACATCGATTGGTCTCATGTTTTTGTGCAATGTTTGGTTCGATGGTACTGAACAGTTATTTCTGGGTGGATATCTGTCCATCTGTATAAGCCACGAAGATTAAAACGCATCCACATTTGATCTTTTATTGTTCTGTTCATATGCTCCATTATACTTGCCTTCAGGTGTGTGACTGTTGAGTAGTAATGTATTCCATACCACTGCATTGTGGTCCTGAAATACCTATTGTAAAATTCTCCGCCGTGATCGTTTTTGAGGTTGTCCGGGCATCGATTCCCCCTGTCTGTAGCAAACGCACAAACACATGCGCAACATTTCTACCCGTTTTTGTTTTAACAGGTAATGCCCAGGCAGATTAGGAGTATGTATCAATAACCGTTAAAATAGGTTTGAATCCATTATTCTCATGCGAATATTCCCTCTTATATACAAGATCATCCTGCCATAAGTCCATCAAACCTTTAATCATAGCCGGCCGGTGTGGCCGAGCGGTTCTAGGCGCTTCAGTCTGGAACCTCGCGACCGCTACGGTCGCAGGTTCGAATCCTGCCTCGGGCATGGATGTGTATGATGTCCTTAGGTAGGTTAGGTTTAAGTAGTTCTAAGTTCTAGGGGACTGATGACCTCAGATGTTAAGTCCCATAGTGCTCAGAGCCATTTGAGCTATTTTCTTTAATCATAACATGCCTACAAGAGTATGTCTTGCGTGCTGGTTTGTACATTTTCTCGAGCTGCTGGCTTCATACTTATTCGATGACACCTCTCTCTTTAAGCTCAGATTATTAAAACACCCTTCTTCCAATGAGCTGTATTACCTGCAGCGGTGGATCCCATGAGCAGCCGTAATCGATCTATTAGCACGCTGGGGCCGTCATAACACATATACTGGGAGATTTGATTGTTCACCGCTTTATGTTCAATGTCAGTACCATCGCCGCTGCTGCTGTTGTTTTCTTCATCAATTATTGGTTTTATAATGGTTTTATATTTGTTGCTCAGGCTTTTTGCGATCTTATGTACATCAGTTCAAATGCAGTATTTCAAGGTACAATGCCCAGCCATTAACTGAATAATTTATCGGTTTTTTTCCTTGGGCCTTAGGAAAATAAGATTCATTAAGCCAGGTGTTCTCTCAAACCACCTATCAGCAATCTGTATTGTGCCGTAAGTTACATTTATAGGCTGCGTTCCCAAGATATACCGTCCCTTCTGCTAACGGCGAATGTCCTATCTATCTGGCCAGGGTTGTGTCGGACAATAAATTCGTCAATGGCAACACCATCGTGATCGTGCAGTTTTGTTTTTTCTGAGAGCTGCCTGAGAGATTCAGTAACCGGCTCAAAGATATTTTTTAGTGTTTACTGTCGATCCATATGCCCTAACCTTAGCAACCTTAATTTCTCTCGAACGTGGATAGCCACGCGTGAAAGACTTTCTGCTTCGTTGATATCTCGGTGTATACTAATCAGATGTCTCCGCAGCGTGAGGCTTTATAGTCGTATATCCGCTCTTCTTCTCTTATTATGTGCCTGCTCCCCCTTCTCAAGACCAAGGGCCTTTGCATATGTTTTTCCCTCAATAGTCTCGACCTTTTCAATTAAGTCGGTAATTTTCTTACCGATTTCATTAAATAACTCATTTAGTGCATTGATCACTCTCAGGAGAGTCTGGTAATACGTCTCTAACTCCCTGCGCATACTCCCAACATTATGCACGATTGCCTGAATTTTCGCATCCATATACGAGCGAACGTTCTGTCTATGTACACCCATTCTCTCGCGCTGAGAGCTAGACATGCGCGAATTTGTCCACGGTGCAGCGTATACTGATTAACTCACCTCTCTTACAGAGCTGTACATACAGAAACTGTTGGAAGTTTCGCCTATACCTACCATCATCCAATTTTCTGGTTTTATCAGCAACGGGAAACCCATACTGTGAAAGATTCCAGCAATCGGCACATATCTTTATAAAATCATTGAACGACATGTCAGTTGCTACATGCGCATGGTAAATACAGGGTGTTTCAAAAATGACCGGTATATTTGAAACGGCAATACAAACTAAACGAGCAGCGATAGAAATACACCGTTTGTTGCAATATGCTTGGGACAACAGTACATTTTCAGGCAGACAAACTTTCGAAATTACAGTAGTTACAATTGTCAACAACAGATGGCGCTGCGGTCTGGGAAACTCTATAGTACGATATTTTCCACATATCCACCATGCGTAGCAATAATATGGCGTAGTCTCTGAATGAAATTACCCGAAACCTTTGACAACGTGTCTGGCGGAATGGCTTCACACGCAGATGAGATGTACTGCTTCAGCTGTTCAATTGTTTCTGGATTCTGGCGGTACACCTGGTCTTTCAAGTGTCCCCACAGAAAGAAGTCACAGGGGTTCATGTCTGGCGAATAGGGAGGCCAATCCACGCCGCCTCCTGTATGTTTCGGATAGCCCAAAGCAATCACACGATCATCGAAATATTCATTCAGGAAATTAAAGACGTCGGCCGAGCGATGTGGCCGGGCACCATCTTGCATAAACCACGAGGTGTTCGCAGTGTCGTCTAAGGCAGTTTGTACCGCCACAAATTCACGAAGAATGTCCAGATAGCGTGATGCAGTAATCGTTTCGGATCTGAAAAATGGGCCAATGATTCCTTTGGAAGAAATGGCGGCCCAGACCAGTACTTTTTGAGGATGCAGGGACGATGGGACTGCAACGTGGGGCTTTTCGGTTCCCCATATGCGCCAGTTCTGTTTATTGACGAAGCCGTCCAGGTAAAAATAAGCTTCGTCAGTAAACCAAATGCTGCCCACATGCATATCGCCATCATCAATCCTGTGCACTATATCGTTAGCGAATGTCTCTCGTGCAGCAATGGTAGCGGCGCTGAGGGGTTGCCGCGTTTGAATTTTGTATGGATAGAGGTGTAAAATCTGGCGCATGAGACGATACGTGGACGTTGGCGTCATTTGGACCGCAGCTGCAACACGGCGAACGGAAACCCGAGGCCGCTGTTGGATCACCTGCTGCACTAGCTGCGCGTTGCCCTCTGTGGTTGCCATACGCGGTCGCCCTACCTTTCCAGCACGTTCATCCGTCACGTTCCCAGTCCGTTGAAATTTGGCAAACAGATCCTTTATTGTATCGCTTTTCGGTCCTTTGGTTACATTAAACCTCCGTTGAAAACTTCGTCTTGTTGCAACAACACTGTGTTCTAGGCGGTGGAATTCCAACATCAGAAAAATCCTCTGTTCTAAGGAATAAACCATGTTGTCCACAGCACACTTGCACATTGTGAACAGCACACGCTTACAGCAGAAAGACGACGTACAGAATGGCGCACCCCCAGACTGCGTTGTCTTCTACATCTTTCACATCACTTGCAGCGCCATCTGTTGTTGAAAATTGTAACTACTGTAATTTCGAAAGTTTGTCCGCCTGAAAATGAACTGTTGTCCCAAGCATATTGCAACAAACGGTGTATTTCTATCGCTGCTCGTTTAGTTTTTATTGCCGTTTCAAATATACCGGTCATTTTTGAAACACCCTGTAGATTTTAAGTTCAGATTGTCTTCTTTGAAGGCTACAATGAGAATTGCATTATTCTTAACTAACTGTTTCGGGATTCTGGAATATGTTCTGCTTTGATCAAATAATCAGCACCCATATGACGAACGAAAGAGAAATATTTTCGAATTTGCTCTTGGTTTTCGACAGCAACGTCGTTAAACATGAAGACGGTGTTGTCTTTGCTTTTTCAGGTACGGGTATACCACCGCTTTCAGTGAATGTCGTGTATGTAACGCCTTTTACACCGCGCAATATCTTCTTTAATAGCTGATAGTTGGGCTGAAACAGTATTTTTGAGAATACACGAAAATGTTCATATCGGACCCCATCTACATTTGTTAACAGCGTCATGAGGACATTAGTCTTTCCACAATTGGATGGACCTACAATAATTGCTCGTGTATTATCAGGAAGGAGTACTCCATTCTTCTTCTTCTTCTTCTTCTTCTTCTTATTCGTCAGGTTTTCTTTTGCATCTTCACAGGACCAGTCACCAACAACAAACTCCTTATTATGAGGATGTTTCATCCAGCCTGTCATGATATCGACTATGTCAGGTACTGGTAAGTAGTTGGCATATATAGAAAGATACACTTGTAAGAATGGTAATAGTATGTGCAGCCACTACAGCTTCATAACGTAACCATCTGAGCTACCTTGGCTGCACAGAGAATTCAGCTATATATTTTACCCAAGAAGAGTAACTTCTTCGTTCATTTTGTCAGTGACTGGTGAGATGTTTGAGGTAACTATCGGCTGCTGCTTCATTATATGTGCAGCATTGGAAATACTGGTATTAATAAGTGTAATACTTGGTCTATAATGAGAGAGGTATGAAATAAAATACAAACACAGTTTGAGATTACATATACATACTTTATTTATTTAAATATCATACATCAGGTGCAGTATTTCAAAAAAATCATCTGACTCTTTCCTTATCTTCTTCTTCCCGCCTGTACATTATTTCCCAAACAAAACTTTTTATATGCAACAAATTCCATACGTATCTCCTTCAAGCCAATGAGCACCTCTCAATGCTCTGATTTTTTTCACATGAACATTTAACCTGTTTCTCTTTTGGTTCTGTGTTCATGTGCAAACAAAGGTACTGCTCCAAATCAACATCTACACTATGCACACATAGAAAGTTTACACCGTCACTGTATGCGGTGTCTATGGTCGGCAACCAACAGCACAGTCTCTCCAGTTCAATACATAGCACAGTATCCAGATCATATAAGTTCATAACGCTGAGGTGTCATGGATCAACCTACATGTCACCCGATTTCACGCATAGTGCAGAGTCATCATACACTGTTGTGATATATAGTGTCACAACAGTAAGA
Source organism: Schistocerca nitens (assembly GCF_023898315.1). NCBI lineage: Eukaryota > Metazoa > Arthropoda > Insecta > Orthoptera > Acrididae > Schistocerca > Schistocerca nitens. The sequence goes on along the minus strand of NC_064622.1, from coordinate 144,799,495 downwards.
AGAATGACTGAGGGGGTACGAGTTTGATAATACTCTGCAGTCATCTCCTGATTGATGTAGCGCTCTGTACGACATGTTTCGTCTAAGTTGAACTCAGAAATAAGCACTTCAACATTCTTCGACGCATTCTCATTTTCTGTTCTCACATGCAAGCCCCAGTCATGAGGTGCTTGTTTACCCACATTTACACGTTTTGTTCCACTAGAAGTTAAACAGTATGTAGAACTGGAAGCAATAGTACACTTGATGCCTTCTTATACACAGCATATGCACTCTGTGCCTGCACCAGCACAGAGGTGTTCTGCTTGGATGGGTCATATGTTGGTGACCAGTACTGTCCTCCATCTTGCTGTTGTTTAGGACCAACAGCAGTATCAATGTGTTGGGAGCAGACTGTGTGTCCTCATCACACAAATCGATTAGTGGAACAGACAATAACAGTTCCATGTCCAGCTCCAGCAAGAAGGCTATGTGCACTACAGGATCCCATGTGGTCACTACAGGTTCAGATATGCTGAAGATTGTTGCTCCTGTAGGTCCTGAGGTCGGTGCAGTTCTCAACAAGATGGTGGCTGAGATTGTTGCAGGTCCGGATGTGGCAGAGGTCAACATATTGGTGCTCACCCCTGCAGCCTTGGACGTATCAAAGGCTACTGCTGAACAAAGAGGAGGAACGGTTACATACCGACCAAGACATGAAACAACCGATAATAATAATAATATAATAGCATTATTATATTATTATTATTATCGGTTAACTACAGACAAAGATATTATATGAGATAGTTACTTTTCTGTTTCTGCCTGTTCTGCAGGCTTGTGGTGGATCATGGGTGCTGTTGACACCTCTTCGTGGTTCTTATTCTTCTTCTTCTTCTTCTGCCACTGATGCTGCTGCTGGTTGACTGAGCTAGACTGAGGTCACAGAGCTGCTGAGCCTGCCCTGTATCCTCTCTAATGATGTCAGCAGATACTGGCATCCTACTGGCTGAAACCTAACATGTGACCTGATTCAGTGTTCCTATTGGTTCCCGCCATTTTTTTCTGGACCACCATCTTGGACTATGGCACAGGAGGGGATTGTTGGGGGGCTGACAGTGCACTCTGGTGGCAGTGTGGTGAACTAGACTAGTTGGTCTCCAACCCTCAAGGCGAACATCTATGGGTCATTGTTAAATAGGGCTGAGTTAATGTGAGGTGTTGGGCAATTTCAAAACAAGCAGGCAGTTCCAGCACAAGCATCTGTCTGCACAAGTACTAAAATGCGTGTCCACACTGTCCCACTGCATTGCAATTATTTGTCAAAAAGTATTCACCACCTGCTGTCCCATTAACTTTACTTTCCACTCATTATGTAGGAGGCTACAGATACAGTCCTTAGTTGTATGCTTACATTTAGCACATATTAAATTCATTCCTGTTCATCACCAGAATTCCTCAGTTGTACACACGTATGCTCGTGCTGGAGTAGGCGGACGTCTTGTCTCTTGCACTTCAGAAGACTGACTGACTGGACTTATATTGACTGATCTACAGTTACAGCTTCTAGGCGCTACAGTCTGGAACCGCGCGACCGCTACGGTCGCAGGTTCGAATCCTGCCTCGGGCATGGGTATGTGTGATGTTCTTAGGTTAGTTAGGTTTAAGTAGTTCTAAGTTCTAGGGGACTGATGACCTCAGAAGTTAAGTCCCATAGTGCTCAGAGCCATCTGAACAGTTACAGCACACGCATTTATCAGCATGAGTTGCGAAGCATAACTTAGTCCCTCTTCATTATTTCATGAAGCATATTCATTTTCATCAAATATCATTGCTATTGACACTGTCCACAGATCCTAAAACACTCCTTCTCCAGCACAGTCATCTCATTCATTGAACACAGTAAACAATTATGTCCGTCCTCCCAGTTCAGTGGCTAGACACAGACTGAGTCCTTTTCCCGCCATTTTTCCCCCAGACCGCCATCTTGGATTATGTCATGGGAGTGAAGAGGAGGGATGATAGTGCCCTCTGGTGGTGTGGCTGTGAAGTAGGTCAGTTGGACTCCAGACCTCATGGTGAACACACAGGATGGAGCTACTGCCTATGACAACTCAAATTGTTTATATAAACAATTCATACTTATGTCCATCCTATCTGCAGCCCAGGTCAGACTGTCCTTTTCCTGCCAATTTTCTGATGGGGAGGTGAGGAGAGTGGCAGGAGGGGAGGGGGGAAGGGAAGTGGGTTAGGTTGGTGGAGATAGCCCAGTTGATCTATATTTCTACCAAAATTTGAACTTCCTCCCATGATGTCACAGCGACATTGCCACATCTATGGCCGCCATCTTGGATCCACAATCTTCAATAAATGTGACAACAATGCAACCTAGGGTGGCACCAGCTTGTCGCTACTGCTATGGAGCATAAGTAGATATTAAAGTCCTGGTAGCGATGAAAATTGTAGAACTCATGTCTTCTATCGGTGAAGTATCGTACTCTTCTGGCGACTGCAAGTCTCCAAATGAGTCGAAATAGTAGATGTTATTTGCATTTTTCTAACACAAGCCACACAATGGGTTTATGATCCCCAAAACCATCTAAATTCACAATTCCACAATCTCTGGATTGCTACATAGCCTTCGGAATTGTATCCCACATAAACTCACCACGGAATCTTGGAATACCGAATTTTTTCCTAACAAACTTGAGCAAATCTGTATTTGTAAGTAATCAATCTGTCAGGATAGCTAATGGTCTTTTTTTTATGAAGAGACCTAATCCTTTCTAGTATTGTTTCAGGTATAGTCCTTTTCCCATGGCTACTACTTCCATCACGACTTTATGTCTCCTTGCATTCTCTGGCTGCTTCTAGCAGTTCTGTGCATTCTTGACTGTTCCTGAAACTGCTGCAGCACCACCAGCCAGTGAACTCATTGCTGAGAGACGAATAAGGGCTGGAATGAGGAATTTCTCAGGTATCAACAGAACCCTGGGTGATTTAACGGGTCATTTGTGCTTCAGAGTACCATTAGCAGCATACATCGCTGTCAGGATACATGTTTTAAACACCCCTGCTTAGCCTTTTTCTTCTTCATTGCTGTCTTCTTCTTCTTGAGTGCCCGACATGTGACGTTTATAACTTGCTTGAAATTCACCCCAAGTCCAACTTAATTTCACCATGCATGGTTTAATCAACTACAAATGCTACGGTGCGTTGTCCAATACCAATATCCTTTCTCACGTGTATTGCCTTGCCTTTAACAGCTAAAATTCGATCTGCAGATCTGTATGTTTTGTGTATCCAGTATCATTTACAAACACGCCCCACCAAGCAGGTTAATCTCCTTATCACCACGAGCCAAACGTTTTTGAGACTTTGTACCAGGTACACAGAAATTATACCCTGGAACGTGCAATTCAATGGGAAGTTTATCAAGAATATCACCACCTCCTATAATGCGTCTCCTATCAGACATGCTATGCTACTGTATTTGTTATGCTCCGTGCACCCCATTATTGTGCTTTGTGCACCCCACTACATAGAAAATCGTCAACGTCAGTCCAGCTCTTTTGTGTTGCAGGAAAACCAAGCCATTTAGCTAATGGTCTATTCCCTCGACATTTTATGACATGCTCTATGAGAAAGTCGTGTGGTTCTGAGCTCTTCTGCATTTTCTTGTGTAAAAGCATCCTGAAATTTCAGTGACACTGCTATTCTTCTGCGATTTGGTCTCTGCACTTTATAAACTGTGTGAGAGGTACTACTTCTCAAATACTGTCATGTTTTGAGATGTGTACCAAATCACCCACATTAAATTTCTGTTTACGTGGATCGAGAATTTTAAATCGATAGTACACAGTATACTTGAGTCCAATGTCATGAACATCAATTGGCCTCTTTTACATTTTGCTATATTTGGTTTGATTATACTGTGCAGTCATTTCTGGGAAGTTATCTATTTGTATGAGCCACAAAGATTAAAACACATCCACATTTGGCATTTTGTTGCTCTGTTCAGACATCCTACGATACTCGCCTTCAGGTGAATGAACGATGTGCAGTGATGTATTCCATACTAATGAATCATGGTCTTCAAATACCTACTACGAAACACTCCAACATGATTGGTTTTGAGGTTGTCAGAACATTGATTCGTCCTTGAATGCAACAAAATACCTCTGCGACATTTCTCCTCGTTTTTGTTTTAACACAAATCCAATGCAACATTGGAGTGTTTATCAACAACCATTAAAGTATATTTGAACCCATTATTCTCATGTGAATATTCCCTCATATCTACAAGATAGGCTTGCCACAGGTCATCGAAACCTTAATCATAACATGCATATGAGGTTATGTTTTGCCCGAACCACCGTCTCTATACTCATTCGATTATAGCTCTCTCTCCAAGCTCTGAAATTACTGAGATGACATCATTCGAGTGAGCAGTATTGCCTGCAGCAGCTGAAGCCATGAACAGTTGTACTCGATCTATTTTCTCATTAGGGTTGTCATAGTATACAGGATGTATCAAAAAGAATCATCTGATTTTAAAAATATCATAACCATTATGTTATTTGAGATATGTGCGCGAACAACGTTTAAAATGCGCAGACAAAGATGACACTCGGCGCGCTGGCTGATAGGATTGGCTGTAAATGGGAAATGAAATGCCTTTGCTGTCGTTCCCATCAGCCACCGCGTCGAGTGTCAACTTTGTTTGCACGTACAGTAGTGTTGGAAAGACCAAACGCTCGAGTTTTACATGGTTCCCACTAGGTAGCAGCAATGTGTGCTCACTTCAGCTTTAGCCCAGATAGCACAGTAAGCCGGTTTCAAACTTGTTTCCAGATGTAAAGTTCAAGTATATAAGCTTGATCAAAGCTGGAATATTCAGGCCTGTTAGTTGGATTCAAGCTTGAAACAAACATCAAAGTTGGCAGAGTTCAAGCTATATTTCAAGCTTGACTTATCAAGTTTGGCTCCAGCTGTATCTACACACGTGGAATACAGCCTGGTATTTACAGCTTGTTTTAAGCTATATAATTATTAATCTGAATTTATTGAACCTAATTAATTAAATAAATATCAGAATGGAAATGGTGTGAAAAAAATTATCAAGACATGTATGTTTAAAAAATTTTATTTTCGAAGTGTTTAAAATTGTTTTATTTTAAAATTTAATTGTTCTGAAGCCCCTCCGGCCCCAGCACACAGACCAGAGCAGGATCAAATATCGCTGACTTCTGCTGGTATAATGATCCTGTAACAGGTAAAAGAAAATGATAGCCATACCTAAAGATAAAAAATGTAAAAAGTTGAAACTGATCAACCTAAATATAATTTATGCCCTAGATTAGTAAAATAACTTCAAACTCACTGATGTAGTAAGAATCATTAACTAGTATAAACGTCACTGAGTAAGCAGCTGCTTCTGGTGACTTCATTCCAAAGAGTTTTTAAAGTAATTTGAAATAACTTTTTGTTTGAAATTTTGGGTAATTTTGCGATGACTTCATGAAGAAGCCACACATCACTATTTCTAACAGTTTCAGGGCCATTTAATCTGAATTATAAAGAAACAATTACTTGAAATCATATACACCTCATACTGTAAGCTTATAAGGAAACTACCGTTTAGAAAAATGTAGACGTTTTATTCTATCCACAATTATATTTTGGTGAGTAAAACTGAATCAAAATGAAATAAAAGATGAAATCGAAATGAATTTAAGAAATTACCAGTTCAGTGGAACTGAAATGTAAAAGAACCAAAAATGTTCTCCTTGTCATATTTTAATATTGCCTTTTATTAGATTTCAGCCACATTACAAATAACAATAAATGTAAGAAGTACCAGTAGGCCTTGCAGTATTATTTCACCTAGGGAACAACAAAATTAAGAGCAATTGAAGACCAGTCAAAGCTACGTGAATAAAAAATACTGACACCTCTGTAGTGACTGGTTCTTGATGCACTTTTCCCGTTCACCATGTCATTACTATTTGTATTAGCAAAGAAACTTTTCACACTTCACGATTAATCATTCATGGTGTGACGCACGCGAGTATTTACAAGTAAAAAAATGTAATAGGGCGATATATAAAAAGGCGAGATTTTAAAAAGGTAAAATAACATTAAATTTTAATTTATTGGTGCCACGTACTAGAGAGCTAGTTTAAAATGACCTCTTTTTGCTGAACAACTTGTAATATGTTTTCTTAGCTGGTAATCCATTTCACTTTCATCCAGGTTCAATTTTTCTACGTAAAAGAATATGATATTTCTTTACGTTACGTAATAATATTTAACATTTGTAATATTAACGTACCACTAGAGAAAAAATGCACCAGCGTACCTGTAATACACTATATATCTTCTTCAGACCCGGTGTAGCAGTAAGGCAGGGGATGCCACACACTTTCCGAACTATTTTCCAGTATAAAACAAACTTCACAACAGTCAACAATCATTAACGCATGTCACAAAAATAAAATGGCCGAAAACCTAGCAGAGTCAGTGCAACTGCAAGGCTTAAAACGCTTGTGGCGCTTCCAGTGGACGTCTATGGAAGCTATGCTGCGCGTGCATCTGCTGTACAGCCTTCCAGGGAAATTACAGTTTATTTCAAGCTTGGGAAAATTATTTTAATTCAAGCTAAATTTTTACAGCTTGATGTAAACTGTGTAACAGGTTGATTTTTCAATCTTGAATTTTCAACTGAACCTAAACTCAATATCCACCTTGAAATAAGCTTGAGTGCTAGCTGGGAGTAAAAATGTTGTCGGGACAACAGAAAGCGTTTTGTGTTCTGCATTTTGCACAGTGTGTTCCAGTAATAACTGTCCAGCATGACTTTCGTATTAGGTGTGGTGTGAATCCTCCTACATCACAGAGCATTAGATGATGAAATGAACAATGCCAAGAAACAGGTTGTTTGTGTAAAATCAAATCAACAGGCCGTCCCCAAGTTTCTGACACAGACATCGAATGCATCCCCATAGTTTCAAAAGGAGTCCACAGAAATCCAGTCGCCAGGTATCTCAAGCATGACATATTGACCAACTTTGAAAAAGCATGAAAAAAAAAACCTTTTTGAGTTTCCTCTTCATCAAAAAACAAAATTCATTTTACATATTTATTAGTTTCAGAATTATAGATGTGCCAAATTGGATGATTCTTTTTGATACTCCCTGTATATACTGGGGGGGGGGGGGGGGGGGAGGGGGGCTAATTGCTGACTCTTTTATGCTGAATGTCAATACCATCACCACTGCTATACCGACCATCTAATAATAATGGTTTTATAATGTCTCTGTACTTCACACTGTGTTGGTTTTCTGCTTTCCTGTGCTCATCTGTTAGTTTTATTATTTCACCATACATCTCCAGATCTTTGGGCGGAAATTTTACTGCTTTTCAGGGTTTTGGGAAAATGGGGTTCAGTTGTCCTGGTGTCCTTTAAAGTTCCTATCCGTTGTCTGTGCAGATTTTCATTTAAACTTATAGGCTGTGTGCCCAACATGTATGGTTTTTCATCACTGACACCAAATTTTCTCTCTATCCTAGCATCACTGTGATGATTGATGAAACTGGCAACAGCATCATTGTCATCACTGTGTAATTTCCCTGAGAGTTCATTGAGAGGTTCAATAACTGGTTTAAAGGTTTTTCTCATTGTCTGCTCTCAATCCAAATGTCCTAACCTTAGTATCCCTAGCTTCTCTCAAACAGCCTTCCGTGCAATTTTGACCTTATGTTTAGTCTACATCTTGTTGTATACTAAGTAGGTTGCTTCTCAGCCTGCACCTTATATACATTTCGCTCAACCTATATGTCATGTACTTTCTTTTCAAGCCCATCAAGCTTTACAGCTAAGTCATCTACGTGGTCTCACGGTCGCTTTCTCGCTTTCCGAGCATGGGGTCCTGGGTGTGATTCCTGGTGGAGTCAAGGATTTTCACCTGCCTCAAGATGACTGGGTGTTTGTGTTGTCGTCATCATTTCATCATCAGTCATGAAAGTGGCGAGTTTGGACTGAGCAAAGGTTGGGAATCTGTACAGGCACTGATAACTGCACAGTTGAGTGCCCCACAAACCAAACATCGTCATCATCAAACATCATAAGTCATCTTCTTTCTTTCTCAGAATGATGTGAGTATACATGTCTAGTTCCTTAAAACTAGCATCTAATTCGTTGATCAGTCTCAGAAAGTTCTGGGCATCTCTAGCTACTTCACTTTATGTTTTGGAGACTTAAATTCTCCATCTATGTACAGACGCATTCTTTGCCTATTCACATCTGTTTTCTTGTACTGAGTGCCTGACATATGTGCGATCTTGCCTAAGGTGTGATATACAGTAACATACTCATCACTTTCTTCATAGCTATATATGTATATAGAAAATCCTGAAAGTTCCATCTTTACCTACCATTCATCAATAACGAGAAACTTGTACTTTGTATGATTCCAGTAATATGTGCATACCTTTACAAAATCATTGAATTACATCTCAGTTCCTACATGCACCTGGTAAGTATGTTTTAGATTCAGATTGTCTTGTTTGAAAGCGAAAATGAGATTTGCGTTATCCCTCACCAACGGTTTCAGGATTCTGGAATATGTCTCACTCATAATATGTCAATATACATATTATGACCAAAACAGAAATATCGTAGAATTTGATCTTGGTTTTCCACAGCAACAAAGATTTGTGATTATTTAGATTTTATTTATATTTCAGCAATGATACATAGGCAGCATTACAGCAACAAATTTATTGGTGTTCCTTTAGCTTCTTCTTTTGACAACATATTGATACATTGTTCTAAATCGTCTGTATGCACACTATAAGTACAGAGGTAGTTCACTATATCTGTATACATATTTTGAACACATGGCAGCCGACGGTTCAGTTTTTGCAAGACAATGGATATCATCATCCATAGGCTGAACAAATTTGATTTGGTGGAGTGTTGCAGATAAATGTATCAGCCTCCAGATTCACAATGAGTGTCACTCCATCATATAGTGATGTTATGAATAGCGCCAGGACAGCGCAGTAATGTCCAGAGATGGAGAATACTCAGAGGTCATCTGTTGGTTGATGTGGGGTTCTGCACGACACAGTTCATTCCATTCCAACTCTGTCAACTGCACTTTAATACTTCTTAATACATTTTCAATATCTAACACAACGCGCCAGTCACTGTCCACTGATACTTCTATACCAATATTTAAGCACTTTGAACCGCTAGCTGTGGAATTTTAAAATGAAGTCAAAATTAGTAGAGCACTGGGAGGAATCAGCAGCTTCTCATCTGCCATATCAACACTCTGTCCTTACATTACCACTGGAATGTTCGAGGATGGTGTATATGTTGATGCACTTATCTGCACTGTGTGATGAAGGGCTCCCCATACAGTTTTTCTGAGAGTCAGGGACTGACTGGGAGTCTTCATTACACAAATCAATGAGTGGAATGGATAATAGCAGTTCGTTGTCTGGCTCCAACATGCTGGTGAGGCGCTCTACAGTATCCCATGTTGCTGCTACCACTGCTGCTCCTGACAGGACGGAGTTTGCTGCAGGTTCCAACGAGCCAATGGTGGCTGCTGCTGGTCCAGGCACACTGGATGTCACTACCGGTCTAGAGAAGACAGGAGCCACTGAACAGAGAAGAAGAAACAATAAGCATCCACAGACAGTGATATGGGGTTGAACAAAGAAAGATAACTTGAAAAAGAAGATGAGCAAACGCTACATGTGGTAGGCCTAATAGTAGCAAAGACATGTAATGAGTTAATTTGAATGCATCATGGGAACAGCAGTGATCAATGTCTTATAAATAATTACTATTAAAAACAGTCTTGATCACGATTTATTTAACAAGGTGACCGGTTTAGACCACTACTGTGGTCATCTTCAGACCATTGAGTAGGAACCTCTTTCTGTTGGAGAATCACTACTGATTCTCCAACAGAAAGAGGTTCCTACTCAATGGTCTGAAGATGACCACAGTAGTGGTCAAAACCGGTCACCTTGTTAAATAAATCGTGATCGAGACTGTTTTTAATAGTAATTACATGTAATGAGTACTTACTTTTACGCTTCTTCAGCGATGCAGAGAATCTGGGCTGCTGTTGACGCTTCATGGTTCTTCCACTGATTGATTGCGATGATAGATCATCTGTCTTGTATCCTCCATCGCCATGATCACCTGACTGGACGTGGTGTTCCCCCATTCCTAATGGCTCTCACCAATTTTCAGGTGAATATTGTGTGTACTTTTGGTTTCTGAGGGAAGTAGTGGGAGTGAAAACACCCACTTCAGATGCTCTCTGTGGAAGCTTTGTGTACTAGCTCAGTTGAGGGCCATACATCAAGGTGAACACCTCTGGTTCATTCTGTCTGGAGTAGCGGAATAGGTCAGAGTTGTCTCCTGGACTGCAGGCTTCTCTCCGAAACTATGCACACAGAATATGCAAGGCGGTCAGCGTGGCTGCGGCTTCTGGCATGTCTGCCCTGCAGCTGGTGGCGAAGACGCGATAGGAAGGTTTTCAAAAGTGTAATTACATGCAGTGATTTATGTTAACGTCGATTTCATGATACTATTCCTTGCGCGAACAGAAAAAAACGATACATTTAATTATTTCTTTTCGATATACAGGGTGATTCAAAAAGAATACCACAACTTTAGGAATTTAAAACTCTGCAACGACAAAAGGCAGAGCTAAGCACTATCTGTCGGCGAATTAAGGGAACTATAAAGTTTCATTTAGTTGTACATTTGTTCGCTTGAGGCGCTGTTGACTAGGTGTCAGCGTCAGTTCTTCGAAGGTGCTACTGTAACTGGACTACAGTATCTGGAGATGTTAGAGAATTGCCGGCCGAAGTGGCCGTGCGGTTAAAGGCGCTGCAGTCTGGAACTGCAAGACCGCTACGGTCGCAGGTTCGAATCCTGCCTCGGGCATGGATGTTTGTGATGTCCTTAGGTTAGTTAGGTTTAACTAGTTCTAAGTTCTAGGGGACTAATGACCTCAGCAGTTGAGTCCCATAGTGCTCAGAGCCATTTGAACCATTTTTGTTAGAGAATTGGCTGTTCCCTCAGCTCGAACAAGAAGCACAACAATTCATACTTCATCAGGATGGAGCGCCACCACGTTGTCACTTATCTGTCCGTAACTACCTGAACGTCAACTACCCGAGGCGATGGATCGGCCGCCAGGCAGCCCGTGACAGAGCACTTCATCACTGGCCTCCAAGAAGCCCTGATCTTACCCCCTGCGATTTTTTCTTATGGGGGTATGTTAAGGATATGGTGTTTCGGCCACCTCTCCCAGCCACCATTGATGATTTGAAACGAGAAATAACAGCAGCTATCCAAACTCTTACGCCTGATATGCTACAGAGAGTGTGGAACGAGTTGGAGTATCGGGTTGATATTGCTCGTGTGTCTGGAGGGGGCCATATTGAACATCTCTGAACTTGTTTTTGAGTGAAAAAAAACCTTTTTAAATACTCTTTGTAATGATGTATAACAGAAGGTTATATTATGTTTCTTTCATTAAATACACATTTTTAAAGTTGTGGTATTCTTTTTGAATCACCCTGTATTTTACAACACCTGCCTCTTTCAAAACAGCAGAGAATGATGAGCTTATCCTGCCACATAAGGTCGTCGTGGTGTAAGAATTGGATTGGATTGTTTGGGGGAGGAGACCAGACAGCGAGGTCATCGGTCTTATCAGATTAGGGAAGAATGGGGAAGGAAGCCCGCCATGCACTTTCAAAGGAACCATCCCGGCATTTGCCTGGAGCGATTTAGGGAAATCACGGAAAACCTAAACCAGAATGGCCGGGCACTGGATTGAACCGTCCGTCGTCCTCCCGAATGCAAGTCCAGTGTGCTAGCCACTATGCCACCTCGCTCGGTACCACATAAGAGTCCAAACCCTGCAAACTGAATTTTATAAATACACAATACATTATTATACCCACAGCAGTGTAGTTTAATTTCCTGTCATGGGGTCCTTCCAGTCCACCAGCTCAGCGACTTTTCACACCAATTTTTTTTTTTGAGGGGGAGGGGGTGAGGGGTTGGGATTGGGCGTCCTCTGGTGGTGGCACTGTGCACTAGTTCAGTTGATCCCCGCATGTCAAGATGAGCACACACACGAAAATTTCCCAACAATAAAATATCTCCGATGTGCAGCAGTGTAGTTATATAATTAGGACATGTAGTTGCCAGACAGGATAATACCTGCACATTCCACAACAACATCTCTCCACAGACTGAGCGATTTTCCCGCCAATATCTTTCTGGATGGCAAGATGGGAAGTGGTGGAGGGGAGGTGGCCACCGACTCTTTTCCGCGCGCTGCGCGCCAGCCGACTTCTGCTTTCAGGTGGTGCTTGCATGCTGGAGTGCATTCGATCTGCGTGTTTTTTTCACTGGGCGCTGGCCGCGCGTGCGGGAATTGCGCTGCATTTTTATGATCTGTGTGGGGCAAGCGGCGTTCCAGGAAAAACGGCAGTACAGGATGACTACTAATTCGCCACATATACTGGGTGATTTTTTTTCTACTGTGTAAAAGCTCTAGGGACTGATCGATGAGAGGATACGGAAGAAAAAATGTCAAATGAACTTATATCTGGAAATGCATGATTTCCATTATAGAGACCATTTATTCAACCATACGAGGGTAGTTTGAAAAGTTCTCGGAATCACCACGAGAGATCAGCTCTAGCGCAACGAGTTCTTCACATGATATTTATTGGATTGTTGCCTGTAAACACGTGCCACGTCAGTGCTCTTGGAAGAGAGCTGTGGCAGTTGCGTGGCTCTGTTGTTGTTCCTGCGTAGTGATTTGCGAAGACAGAAAAAATCGAGTTTCGAGCAGTGATTAAGTAATTTGTATGAAAGGTATGAAAGCAAAGGACATTCATGCCGATTTCCAAAATACACTGGGGGACTCTGCTCCTTCATATCCAAATGTTGACAAGTGGACAAATGAATTTAAATTTGGCCTGCCAGTACAGATTAAGCCAGATGAGCGTGTGGAACATTCTCCATGGTGACAATTGTTATTACGCTATCACTTACAGTGTGTGCAGGGCTTACTAGCAACAGACTATCCACATCATAAGCAGTTTTGTCAGTGGTTTCTTCACCAAGCAACCACACTTCCAGGATTTGTATCATCGATCCTATTCGCAGACGAGACCGCCTTTACACAGAGTTGTATCTTCAACTCTCATAGCAGTCATCTGTATGATATTATGCTATAACAGTGGATCATTAGCATTGGTGCAGCCGGAATGTGTGGGCTGGGATAATTAGCGAACGGACGCATCCCAATCGTGTCTTCCTTGGTCAATGGATTGGACGAGGGGGTCCAGTTGCATAGCCTGCCTGTTCATCGAATCTCAACCCATGCGATTTTTGGTTATGGGGACATCTCAAGAGCATCATGTATGCAGAGCTCATTCCAGATGTCGAGATACTTTACCAGAGTATTCATACTGCCTTTGACACTGTTCAGATGCAGCCTGGCTGATATGAACGTGTAAGATGGAACATTACAGGCACATGGAAAACATTTTCAACAAATACTGTAAAAGTGGCTGCATGATACGGCACGTATTAGACCACAGCCTCTGTAACAACGTTATTGTTGTTGTGGTCTTCAGTCCAGAGACTGGTTTGATGCAGCTTTCCATGCTACTCCAGATACTGGTTTGATGCAGCTCTCCATACTACTCTATCCTCTTCATCTCCCAGTACCTACTGCAACTTACATCCTTCTGAATCTGTTTAGTGCATTCATCTCTTGGTCTCCCTCTACGATGTTTACCCTCCACGCTGCCCTCCAATACTAAATTGGTGATCCCTTGATGCCTCAGAATATGCCCTACCAACCGATCCCTTCTTCTAGTCAAGTTGTGCCACAAATTTCTCTTCTCTCCAATTCTATTCAATACCTCCTCATTAGTTATGTGATCTACCCATCTAACCTTCAGCATTCTTCTGTAGCACCACATTTCGTTAGCTTCTATTCTCTTTTTGTCTAAACTATTTATCGTCCACGTTTCACTCCCATACATGGCTACACTCCATGCAAATACTTTTAGAAACGACTTCCTGACACTTAAATCTATTCTCCATGTTAACAAATTTCTCTTCTTCAGAAACGCTTTCCTTGCTGTTACCAGTCTACATTTTATATCCTCTCTACTTCGACCATCATCAGTTATTTTGCTCCCCAAATAGCAAAACTCATTTACTACTTTAAGCGTGTCATTTCCTAAACTAATTCCCGCAGCATCACCCGATTTAATTCGACTACATTCCATTATCCGCGTTATGCTTTTGTTGATGTTCATCTTATATCCTCCTTTCAAGACACTGTCCATTCCGTTGAACTGCTCTTCCAAGTCCTTTGCTCCCTCTGACAGAATTACAATGTCATCAGCGAACCTCAAAGTTTTTATTTCTTCTCCATGGATTTTAATTCCTACTCCGAATTTTTCTTTTGTTTCCTTTACTGCTTGCTCAGTATACAGATTTAATAACATCGGGGATAGGCTACAACCCTGTCTCACTCCCTTCCCAACCACTGCTTCCCTTTCATGCCCCTCGACTCTTATAACTGCAATCTGGTTTCTGTACATATTGTAAATAGCCTCTTTGTTGTACCTTATAAAGCGTCAAAATGGAGTGTCTGCACAGCGAAGTAATGATTAAGGAAGTGCAAATGAAATGTGCATATGGCTAGGCCATCCTGTAGTGTGGACCAGTTGCCTGTTGCAAGACGTTTTAGTTGACGCCACTTCGGCGACTTGCGAGTCGATATGGAAGACCAGAAAACCCGATAGCTGTACCCACGGGAAGAACAGTAGAAAAACAGAGATAAAAATAAAGAATCATTCCGAGCAGTCACAACAATCGTTTGGGGAAACAAGTGGGATGGAATGGATAATAAGCAGAATTCAAGAATTCAGATCTTTGTGAGCACTGACAATAAATATTGCATTAATGTTTATAAGCAGTGTACACTGAACAAAAATCAACAATCCAATTTTTAGACTGAAAACCCTATCTTCACTCGAAGATGTCTGCGTAAATATATTACTATGGTACAGATCCTTGAGGTGAACAGAAGTAAACAGCAGAATGATCTCTGATACGTTCGCCGCTGTTAGTTCCTTCTGTTATATGTACAGGAATACTTTCAAGTATACATGTCACTGTACCATTAAAACTGTAGCCGTCACGTTGTATCACAAAATTATGAAGCGCACAACATGATTGTATAAAAGCATCTGCCACATCCGTTCTGACATCGATTGGACGATGGAAAATTCTCCATTTATAAAATGCCAACTGCTCATTGTACGTAACACTGTGCTTGTGATAACCTGTACATAATGACTTCTTGTTTATTAGTCAGCTTTTTTGTGGCCTATGGTCTCATAAGTTTTCACTCATTGCAAAAACTTCATCATCCACAAACATGGTAGGGCTTCTCAGTCCAAAAGAATCACTTGAAAGTGGTGCTGCACCTGGCGAATTCACAGTTTGATTGCAAATTATTTACCTAATTTTTGCTTTGAGCACATTTGAGTCTCCTTGATGAACCTACACCTATGAATCTGAAACAATAATTGCTGTCTGCTATGCTCATTAGTAAAATAGAAAAGTACTTTTTATAAGTATAACATTCGCTGCCTGATTTCCATGTGTTCTCCAACTATAGATTTCAAACAGTGTGGGAAGTTTGCTGTATTCTCATACTCATCCATGATATTCTTCTTCTGCGGTTGGTGCTTTCATACTGTATCTTCTTGTTTTAGCATCTGTCCTATGAACATGCATGTGTCTCCAACAATTCCAGCAACTGTAGATCGGTCGAGAAGAAACTCAGAATATACAGGACGCATCGAATTCCCTGTAAAACTTTATTCGGTCCATTATAAATGGTTGGAGAAGAAACCAGCGGATATTTTTTTTATTTATATAATTTTTCGGGAAATTCTTCATATTTTCAAGCACGCTTTCTGTGTTTAATGCTATTTATTCGTGATGTTTTCCATTTGTAAGGTGCTGCGTTGTTCAGTTGTCTTTGCTGTAATATATGACAACAGGAGCAAATTTTAATTAATTATTGATATTTGTATACACTTATTGCGTGAAGAACACGTTCGCGGGGCCATAGCTTGGCTAAGTGCCACTAGCGAAATATCATTATGTAAATAAGACAAACCTATATCTACTGCTGAAGTTAGTTCTTTCATAACGGTTTAGTTTCTGCCCAGAAATATTGAAAAGAGTGGTGTCAGTCTCGTGATCTTTATCAGGCGATCATAAATAAACAGTTCGGTTAAAAACTTCGATTCTTTCGCATCTTATAGTATTTAGAAGTCACAGTTATTAATATGTTTTGAAATTAAGAAATCTACAGCAGTTGTTTCGGAGAACTTGCAGTGAAAAATGTGATCGCTCGGGACTTTACGTTCAGTGGACTTCAGGTCATACGTTACTGTACATGACGTGCAGTCGTGGTACAAAAAGAGAGCCATATATCACTTCAGTGTGCAGTAAATATATTTTACTTAGTCTCAGTACGCCACTGTGCAAAACAATTGAAGTTGTTTATGAGCTCTGTGCGAATTCATTTATGTATTTCTGTTATGTTTGCAATTTATGAGGTGAATTACATCCGAAGTCTAAGTTGTCATTACTGCTACCGGATACTGTGAACAATTCTAAATGAAACAAAGCTGTCTGTGTGATATATGAACGTGCGAGTAAAACACTGGACTGGTAATGGAAACGTTATAAGTTCAAATAAACATTCTAAGTTATTTTAAGCCTATTTCTTATTTTTCTCTGATGAAACTATGTTCTCATAGTAATGTGGCCATGAAGTTAATGGCTCTCATTTTAAATAGTAATCGTTTTATCAATTTAACAGACTGTTTTGTTATTTTATTTAAACACGCATGAACGTAAAGAACTATTCCTTAGTATTAATTGTTGATCGACGTATTAAAATGGAATGGTGATTTGTCTCAGCTAAAAGCATACAGAATTGGAATCTGTGAGTCGTTCAGTGGTGTAGCTCTTGTTGATATCAAAGGCAAACACATTTAATTTCAAGTAACATTACCAACATAGAAGGGCCCCTTAAGCACGAAATCGTCGAGAAACTAACTGTAAGTGTTGTTAACAAGAATTTAATACGAAGTATTCATAGTTTAAAATACATGAGCTGCGGAACAGATCGAAACTTTCGGTATAACGACGTAGGTAGACAAACTCTGGAAAAGAAGGGGAAGCAGCATTTTATTTACAAGTCAATTGGATGCAGATTATACCGGACACAGAGTTAGGCTGTGGTTACACAAATAGTTTAGGTAGTTAGAGCCTGCTGGGAGCCTCTTGCCTCCTCCTCCCCCAACTCACTCGCTCCCCCCCCTTCCCCTCCCCCTCTCACTCTCTCCTCGAGCCGCTGGTCCTAAGTTTCGTCAGAAATTATACCTGTTGCTTTATACCCCCCTCTTATTAATTGGCACCCAAAGATGGGGCATGGAATTCCTCATGGAAACTGCACTTTCTGTAGTGTGTTCGTCTTCAGAACTCTGTAACTTCGGAAGATAAAAGAAAAAAATAGCCACATGTGGCATCGCTCTACACTCGAAACCTTCGTTGGTCGTACAGCAGTTGTACTGAGCAGTGTTGCAGAATGAGTTGAGTGACATTTGACCATTTCTTTCTTACCACAATATTTCCATGTACGTAGGAACGAGACGAAGAGGACGTCCAAGGATGCACGCTGTCCGACACAAGTCTTTTGTGGCCTGGGCATGGAGGTATTCTTACCTCCATGGGCCTGGGCATTGCACTTGTGGCGCCTCTGGCGTGAAGCGTCATGTGTTTGGACATGATGCTCTTTGACTTTAGTTCACTTTGTCAGACAAGGACTCTTCCTCATTTTTGTAAATGGTCTAAGTGAAGTTGGTGAGACACTACAATTTGTGGACGACACCACTCTTATTTCCAAACGGGAAAATTCTGCCAAAGGAGTCATGAAGTCTGATGTACAGTTCGAAAACGCTAAAAAATGGTTCATCGCGAACAACATGAAAGTAAACGAAGAAAATACCCAGCGTATTGAATGCAACCTTAGAAAAAACACGTACTCTGACCATATAGAATCTGTGAAACTGCTAGGCTTCACAATACACCACAAATTCTCATGGAATGGATACACTGTGCATGTATGCAAGAAACTCTCTCGTGAAATATACCTCCTACTAAGATTAAAAAAAGTGATTACAGACAAGTTTGTGATAACTGTCTATGGTGCTTTGTTCCATAGCCACATCTTGTATGGATTAAAGCTATGGGGTCATTCGGCAGGCTGCAAGGACGTGCTGCTACTGCAGAAGACAGCAATAAGAATTATTTCATTGAGCAGCCTGGCTGCAGACTGTTATTCAGACACTGGGAATAATGACTGTTTATAGCCACTATGTTTTATTATGCCTCATCCATATAAGGGGAAACCTAGACACCTACAGCAAGAGGCATAACAGCCATAAACATATTAACTATGGCAAAGAAGACTTAAATCTACCAACCTGCCGACTGTCCAAAACAATAGACAGTTTTCCAGTGATCGCTGCGAGGATGTTCAACAAGCTACCTGTTGAATTGCAGACCCTGCCACTGGACAACTTCAAGAAACAATGGACACAGTGAACATGACATGGTGTATATACATTACCTGTATAAAGTTTAGATGTTATTCTGTAATTCATCATATTGTAAATCACTTGAGTGTAACTTTGACGCAGTCTGTCCAGCTATGGCTGGTGAATGACGAAGACCTGGTGATAGTGCTGGGCAGGAATCCGCGTACCCATTTGTTAGAAATCAAGTAATTGAGAAGTCACAGATATCACAGTAACAACTTTACAGAATCTAACTGCGATTTCAGTCACAATTAGTAGTTGCAAGTAGCATTTCACTTTCAATGCCATGTCTCATCTGTTGACCTGTAACATAGCCCGATGTTTAGAGTAGGTGTTTTGGGGCTGTTGATATGAAAGTGGGAAGTACGAATCTTCCAGTTAAATCAGGAATAGTTTAAGTGCAGTACTTGAAGGTAACACAGCATGAGCTTACATGTGTAGGTGGTAGTAGTGCCGACAAAAAGTTATTGTGAGCGCAGTTGCTATGTAGAACAGGTGTAAAATTTTTCCCCAGAGTCTTGAACTGTGTCGGAACAAAAGTGAGGCATTCATAAGACTCAATAATATTGTTTTCATTTCATTACACTTATACAGATGTCTGAGTTCTGCTGTGTTAACATTGCAAAGTCCTGTAGGCATGTGGAGCATTAACCACAACTGTCATATTGGAAGCATAATCAAACACATTTTTAGATTACTTGTCTCTAACTGATAATTTCCGGAGAAAAAGGGAATGTTGCTTCTTATTGGTATAATACATTCAGAGTCACAACTGTGTTTGACCAACCATAACTGGTGCTGAATGTGCATGTCGTCATATAATATCCACACACAGTACATCGATCTTGTGAGGCACAAGGTTCTTATAACGAAGTACGAACATTGGTCAACAGATGGCACTATGGAAAGAATGTTATCTGCACTTTTTAGTTGCTCCTTGAGACTTTAGTCCACAGGGCTGCGTTGTTGGACCCTTCCTCTTTATTATCTATGTTAATGACTTCTCACACTATATAGCCTGCAAAAATGTTTTATATGCTGATGATAAGACCATGATCTCCACAGGTGAGAGTATGCAAGAGGTGGTAAGCAAAAATAATGAACTTTTTAGAAAATGTAGTATGTGGTGTATTGCTTACGAGTTATATATAAACAACACAAAAACAGAGGAAATTTATTTTAATCTGAAGGTACGGAAAGCAGAGAATCACAGTGTGAAACTACTGGGACTGTAAATAGACCAAAGGCTCTCATGGGATGGCCATATAAGCTATCTGAGTACCAAACTTGCAGGCGTAATATTCGTGCTGTATAAGCTAAGATATGCTGTGAGTAAAAGTTTATTGATGCTTTGCTACTATGCATTCTTTCAGTCACAGCTACAATATGGAATTCTGTTATTGGGCAATTCACCAGGCACAAACTGTGTATTCAAATGGCGAAAAAGAAGCAATTAGATGTTTACAAGGATTGGGTCCAAGAGAAAGCTGTAAGGAGCACTTCAGTATATTAAACATAATGACACTCCCAAGTCTCTATATGTATAACTGCTTAATATATGTAAAAGAAAATATATAACAATTTATGCAGAGAATGAATTTACATTTGCACAGCACTCGAAACAACTGCATGCTTGATATACCATATTCTAGGCTGTCACTGACACCCAACAGTCACAAAAACCTAAGTCTAAAGTTATATAATAAACTGCCATAATCCGTCAAAACTCTCACCTACTTTAAATTTAAGGAGGTATTACACACATAGCTCATAAATAAAGCATATCACTCAATTGAAGAATATCTTGGAAGTAATTTGAAAATAATTTATAAACAATTAAATAATGTAACTATCATTAACTAAATGTGTAAAACCCTATAATTAATTCTTGAACGTAAACTGTATAATGATTATTGCTGAAATTGTCTGAATAGTAAGAAGTTTATGTATTTATATGTATTTATGTTTATGTAAAATGATGATGTGAGTAAAATGTACAAATTACCAGCTACGAAAACGATATGCATAACGTAAAAATTAGTAACAACTATATTTTTATGAAATATTTAAAATGTGTTTTGGTGAAGCCAATTGCATGGTAAAAATGCTGAACGGAATATAATAAAGATACGAAACATATGATTTGTCACAGAAATCGCAGAGAAAGAGCATAGTACGAACTTCGGTCAACAGATGGCACTGTTAACTGCGCTTTTTAGCTGCTACTTGTGACTTTTAGTCGCGATTTGTCAGTGGTATTGCAATTAGACTGCTTAGCATGTCGCAGTAGTGCGATCTTTGGCCAACAGATGGCACCGTTAACTGCCCTTTTTAGATCTGTGGCTGATGCTTTTATTGTTAGGCGTCACAAGAGTCAGAAATTGAATGACTTTTTAGAATATTTTAATTCAATCCATTCCAATATTTATTTCACAGTGGAAGTATAAAGGGATGGCTGACCTCTATTCCCTGAAACGAGCCTATGACCGCGTGTGGCATTACGGTCTCCTCTTCAAGCTCCAAACCTTCGCCCTTCCTATTAACTACGTCCATCTGATCGGCTCCTTTCTTTCCCACCGTCCTTCCTCTGTCACCATCCACAACATGGATTCCTACTCCTTTTTCCCCTCTGCCAGTGTGCCCCAGGGTTCCGTCCTCTCCCCTCTTCTGTACCTCTTGTATACGGCAGACATGCCGCCGCCTTCACCCCCCATTCACCTTCTCCAGTATGCCGATGACACTGCCTTCCTTGCCCTTTCACCCACCCTGCAGCGCTCCCAACACCTTCTCCAGTCCCATCTTGACCGATTCAGCAATTGGTGCAACCAGTGGTTTCTTAAGGTCAATCCTGCCAAATCCCAGGCGATCATAGTAGGCAAAACCACTCCTTCCTTCCGCCTCCTCGACTTCTACATCACCATCCATGGCCATCCTATCGCCCTCACCCCCACCCTTAAGTACCTTGGTGTCACCCGGGACCGTCGCCTCTCCTGGACCCCCCACCTCCGGACGATCCAAGCCAAGGCACGCTCCCGCCTCTGTCTCCTCAAACTCCTCTCTGGCCGAACTTGGGGTCTGGACCCCTCTACCATCCTCCACACCTATAAATCCCTCATTCGCCCTATCCTTTGCTACACCCACACTGCCTGGATCTCCGGTCCCCCGACCTTTTACAAATCCCTTCAGACCCTGGAACGCCATGCTCTTAGCCTCGCCTATCGCATCTGTCTCCCCACCCCCACGCGGATCTTGTATGACCTAATTCCTTTCCCCCACCTCCTCCTCTTCCTCAAACGGATACGGATCCTCTACACCTCCCGAAAACTCGATCCTCCTCACTCACTGGTCCCTCCCATCCTTTCCCGCCCCTGTCCGCCGCCGCACCTGTATTTCCACGTCCCACCTGATCTCCATCTTTCCACTCTCCACACCCTCTCCCAAGGTGGCTTCCGCCAGCTCCCCCTCCCTGATGATGCCCTCCTCCCCTCCATCTACCCCTCCTACCAACTTTGATCCTCCCTCCCTCTTCCTGTGTTTGTTTCCTTTGGGCACCCTCTCTCCCTTCTCTTCCCCTTCCCTCCCTCCTCCACACTCCTCACCCAGGCTTCCCCTACCCCCGTCCCTCTACTCCTCCTCCCATTTCCTCTGCCATTGGCATCTCCGCTCTCCCCTCTTCCTCCCCCTCACCCCTCTTCCCCTCTTGGCAGGTCCCAGGACTCGCACACGTTACGTGGACATTTGCGCATAGGAGATCATCGCCATCAGTTTCTCATATGTGTACCGTCGTGTTTGCGTTAGTGTTCACCGTCACACTCCTACGTTCACCTGTGCCGTCGAATCATCAGTATTTGTGCGCTGTGCCAACGTGTTCCAGTGTAATTTTTCATCGAGTGTGAACGGCTCTGTGTTTTGTATTTTTGTATGTCTACTGTTTTATACACGTCACTCTAACTATTAATGTATCTTCTTACTGTTTTTTCTCATTGGAAAATCGAAGGCTGAAGAGCAGCGTATGATGCTGCTGCCAGCCTACCTATGTATTTTTATAGGTATGAAAATTACAATAAAGGAAAAAAAAACTATTCCATGATGTTTTGGTTGGAGGAAATTTGATGGTACATTGGGACATGCCATTTATAGGAAGACTACTCTTACTCACTTGTATCTACAAGCTGATATTTATCACCACCTGGCTCAAAATGAAGGGGAACATCATACCGTGGTCCAAACAACCTATGCCATCTCAGACTCTGAGAGTTTGTCAGCTGAATTAGATCATCTTGAGGTCACCTTTCACCATAATGGTTGTAGTGAAAGACAGAGGAGATGCACATTTCTCTACAAACCAGTCATGTACTGGATGATTGATGGTAATAATGAGGAGGCACCAAAGTCTGCAGTCTTTTTGTCTTACACAGGGACCATTTACAATAGGATTGGTCATATTTTGTGGAAATACAAGGTTGTGAATGTGTTTTTCAATCACCATCTATGATTAAGGGTCCTTTTATTTTCCATAAAGGATGATTGTGGTTGCATAATGTGACCATATTCCATGCAATTGTGGCATGTTATATGTTGGTCAGACAATCAGGTCCATCAAGGACTGGTGTACTGAGCACAAATGTCACACACTACAACTATAGCTAAGCAAATCTGCTACTGCAGAACATTGTCTCAGAATTGGACACCTTGTGATATGTAACACCACAGATATTTTATAATACACTTCAGCTACTGGGACAGTATTAGTAAGGTAGGAGTTGAAGTTAAATTAGCAAGTAACCTTACAAATAGAGATGGAAGTTTTTGCTTAAATTCTGAATAGATGCCTGTTCTCTCCCTTGTCAAAAACAGAGAGATAGAGTTCATGCTACCGCATCTGTTGATTATTAATTTTCACTCTGCATAACTTCTGATGTCTCTCATCTTTAGTTGTGTGACGGCACTAGTGTTTACCAGTACAGAGAGAGAGAGAGAGAGAGAGTGTGTGTGTGTGTGTGTGTGTGTGTGTGTGTGTGTGTGTGTAGTTGCCCCAGTTTTGCCTTGAAAATTATAGGGTGGGGCACCTATCAAAATATTGGTGGATGACATCTCCTGGCTGCTCTCCCATAACACTGAATATGCCAGGAGATACTCAGGTCTCACATTAGTGATACCTGTTCAATAGGAGTTGTTTCATTAGTTTACTGTGTGAATGAAATGAGAGTGTGGCAAGAGCATGCGTTTACTCTAGGAGGCAGAGGGAAAGGCGTCTATTTGTAGGCAGAAGATAGGAACATGAAGAGCAGAACTCACCACATCTCCCAGTTAATTCTTAAACCTTCTTTCTTGGATTTTTAACAAACTATTGTTGTAATCCCTCTGTGACTGTACCATGGTGAATGCGTATCTCATCACTTTGTACCTGTGGTATGGTGCTGAATTCTAGTCATTGGCCAATGCCAGGTACCATGTGTTTTGTTAGTAACCACACATTTTTCTGTTGGTTGCAGAGTGCGTCATGCTCGTGATGTGATAGTGCCTCTGAGGCAGTTTGAATCTGTGGAGACGCTGTCAACGACTCACCATTATTGGAACCTGGGAAAGAGACGAATGCCAGCAGTCATCTTTCCAACCTTTCCCTCGGCTATGCCTGTTGGTGAGCACGTACGTGATCTAAAGAAGTGTTTCAGTGAAGGCAGCAAGTCTATAATATTTTATGAAAGCGTTGAGCGTGTCATCAGCTATGACGGTGGCAGTGACGTTTTACTTAAGAGGATACTGGTAGGTAATCGTTACAGTGTTACCATGCCAGTTTTAGCTGCCCACATTAATGTGCACTTATTTCGTTAGCAAGATTAATACTACAAGGCTCTCTATTACATCTAATCAGTCACACTTCGCATGTTCTGCTAACATGTAATGTGTACATATATAACTATGTATGAGGAAGACTCATGAAGTTTAATTATAACCTCAAAAAAGTATGTAAATTAATTATTTTTTTATTTATTTGCACGAACACTTCTGCATTCCTGTACACATTTAAATTCTTGCACCACAGTACTATGGCACATCACAAGAGTAACCAAAGGCACAGTCCATTGATAAAGTTGAATATCGTGAAGTAACCAGCTTTCTGCTTTTGAAGGGGAAGAGTGCTGCAAAAATCCATGTTCAGTTATTTTTTTATTTATTTGGACTTCAGCATGGCTAAACTATTTAGCCATCAATAATTACAAGAATGAACTAATTTTTTACAACAGGTGAATGTACAAATTACTTAAAAATAACAATATAGCCCTTCTTCATTATTAGAAAGAAGAAGACGCTTCTTACTTTCTGAATATAGAAGTAATAATTACATTTTTCTATGCAAAAAATAGTTATAAACAGATTTGTACAATCACCTCTCTTGCAGATACAAATATTTACGTTAATTCAAATTGTTAGTTGCAAATTGATGCCATCCTAGAAAATTTTGTTAATTAGTCACTAAAATAGTAATTGCACTTTCACTATAGGACTGTGGTCCACTTTTAAATTTCCTAACTAAAACAAATCTAAGAACTGCCTTATCCTTCTGTAGTGAAAGACCTGTAATGCTCATAGCGAATGATACTCTGAGCTGCCTCAATTCTATGAGGAACTGTTTCTATATTGCCGGAACTTGGGACAAGTAATTACTAATTTACTAATATCTCCAACATCTGGATTCCTGTAGTTGAAAGTGTCTAAATTTCTTAACTGTAGATGACACAAGTGAAAAGGGTAGCTGCCATGACTCAATCTCATCCATGGGCACTAGAGATAGCTGTACGATGTACTGGCATGTTATGGTAGATAAGCGAGGTATTTGGGGTTTTGTACCAAGAATGTGTTGGTGGAAGGCTATGGCAACAATGCAGCATCATATTACATAGTGGTTATATGGCACAGACATTTAAACTATGGTCAAATAAATCTGAATGATGAGGAACAAAGTAACAGACCATCTGTCTGTGGGGAACGAGGGACCACAAGTGATGTAGAGGCCCTGGTGCTCAGAGACTATCTTATCACAGCCAAGGCAATAGTGAAAAAGTAAAAATCAGTAGCAGATCTGTTTTTAGTATCTTGTATGGCATTTTGAGCATGAAAAACGTCACCACTGTCTGTATTCTGCAAGTGCTCACACCCATTCAAGCAGGCCACCAAACTGGGGTAGCAGCAGAAATTTTACAGCTGTGTCAGACCAATCCAGATGACTACTTTAGCCATCTGAATTGGCTTGTTAAGCTGCAAAATTAATGGCATTCCACTTTATCGATGGGCTGCATTATTTTATATTTGCTACTCTGTGCCATGCTACTGCACTGTGATGCAGGGATTTCAGTGAGTATCTGTTGATAGTATAATGATACAACTTCTGTTTAGGGCCAGAGACTACTACACTGTACCAGTACTATCTTTGACTCGCTGCAGTGGTTACTCCATTGATTCTGGCATATTTAGCTGTTTTGTCATATAACTTGCAATATGCCATTTCAAGGGAACTGTGGGTTGAAGATTTATCACAAACATGTCACCCTAATAAGTAAA
Source organism: Schistocerca nitens (assembly GCF_023898315.1). Taxonomy (NCBI): domain Eukaryota; kingdom Metazoa; phylum Arthropoda; class Insecta; order Orthoptera; family Acrididae; genus Schistocerca; species Schistocerca nitens. The sequence continues at coordinate 144,773,188 of NC_064622.1, read as the reverse complement.
TGTTTGTTAATGATGCTTCAGTGATGTAAGCTTTCAAGAGATACTATGATAGTCAACGCAAAAGACGAAAATCACACATCTCCAACATAGCATAGTGTATAAGAATGTGGATTATAAAGTCAAAGGATGTAGGTTTTTGTCCCATTATATACTATTTTTTCCATCTTAGCATTTCCAAAACATTGTGGGACCTTCTTATGAACGTAATACAAGTATGTTCTGCAGTATTTGATGTTATCTACATTTCTGTATGATTATATCTAAAAACAAAGATGATGTGACTTACCGAACGAAAGCGCTGGCAGGTCGATAGACACACAAACAAACACAAACACACACACAAAATTCAAGCTTTCGCAACAAACTGTTGCCTCATCAGGAAAGAGGGAAGGAGAGGGAAAGACGAAAGGATGTGGGTTTTAAGGGAGTGGGTAAGGAGTCATTCCAATCCCGGGAGCGGAAAGACTTACCTTAGGGGGAAAAAAGGACGGGTATACACTCGCACACACACACATATCCATCCACACATATACAGACACAAGCAGACATCTCACAAGCAGACATATTTAAAGACAAATTTCTGTATGATTATAATGATATGATGGAGGAAGTAAATGTTTAACTGTTTATTTCATAATACATTGCAGGGACCTAAGAGAATAGCTTAAATTGTTGTGATGAAATCAGCAATATCCTGCAACAATTTTAAATTAATGGAAAACAGCAAATCTTTCTGTTTTCTGATGCTACATCTACATACATACTCCACAAGCCATTGAACAGTGCGTGGTGGAGGGTATCTTGCATCACAACTAGTCATTTCCTTTCCTGTTTCACTCACAGATAGAGTGAGGGAGAAACAACTGTCTATATGCCTCCATATGAATCTCGTATTTTATCTTTGTGGTCCCTACGTAAAATGTATGTTGGCAGCAGTAGTATCATTCTGCAGTCAGCTTCAAATACCAATTCTCTAAACTTTCTCTGTACAGTTCTTCAAGATGAATGCCTTTTTCCCTCCAGGGAGTCCCACTTGGGCTCTCAAAGCATACCCATAACACTTGCATGCTGATCAAACTTACCAGTAACAAATCCAGCAGTTCGCCTCAGAATTACTTTGATGTCTTCTTTCAATCTGATCTCGTGTGGATCCCAAACACTCAAGTAGTACTCAAGAATAGGTTACACTAGCACTCTATATGCAGTGTCCTTTACAGATTCACCACACTTTCATAAAATTCTCCCAAAATAACTGAAGTTGACCATTTACCTTCTCTATCTCAATCCTCACATACTCAATCCATTTCATATTGCTTGGCAACATTATGCCAGGACATTTAAATGGTATTACTGTGTCAAATTAAACACTAACTGATCTTCAAAAAGAATCACACAGTGTTAGAACTGTTTGTAGTAGAATGCTAACTGGCACTTATCTCAGTTTCGCTCCATTGTTGTAGGGGTGATTATCAGTAATCTTGCTTCACTGCAATGCCCTTTTGTAATTGGATTTATCCTGCATGTAGGAATAAAATTTAGCAGTCTAATTACCAAAATGATGTACACATGATACTAGATTAATTTTCACTGTATTAACCAATCCTGTAGGATATATTGATTTCAAAATAATGCTACCATACTGCACCCAGACTTACTCCAACAATTTGCACAAAGACTACCTCTAACTGAACTCACGGTAACTGCTATGTCACTCCATACAGTGTCACAAAAGTATTACATCTACCATACTTAATTATTGAAACAATTACACCAGTTAACTTACAACCAAAAATTTACGTTTTATGTCAATAAATCACCCTCATATTGCTCGCTAAATTATTTTTATTATTACTTCTTATAACACTTTTTGCTTTTACAGTGTCATCATATGTGGGGTACAAAAAAGTAATATTAGAATAGATGGAACAGACTTTTATAAAGAAACAATGTTTAAAGCAAATATGATGATCTTTGTTGAATTACATATCTTACAGATACACAGTATCTAGTTAAAGTTAAACATCTTACTTAACATCACACATAAAAATAGATCTTATCATGTAGTGCATAACAAGGTTTGGCCACTAGGTGAATGATCTTAGTGATGTTTATCCAGTATGATTGCCCCACATTAAAATTATGATTGTTTCACATTAAAATTATGTGGGAGATCACTTTCAGTATACACTATTCATTGCAGCCACAGCGAGGTATGTTTACTTTCTATGTTTGGCCTCTGATGTTGAGTGTGATGTTTAACTTTGACTAGATACTATTTACCCATGTTGTTGTGGTCTTCAGTCCTGAGACTGGTTTGATGCAGTTCTTCATCCTACTCTATCCTGTGCAAGCTTCTTCGTCTCCCAGTACCTACTGCAACCTACATCCTTTTGAATCTGCTTGGTGTATTCATCTCTTGGTCTCCCTCTACGATTTTTACCCTCCACGCTGCCCTCCAATACTAAATTGGTGATCCCTTGATGCCTCAGAACATGTCCTACCAACCGATCCCTTCTTCTAGTCAAGTTGTGCCACAAACTTCTCTTCTCCTCAATCCTATTCAATACCTCCTCATTACTTATGTGATCTACCCATCTAATCTTCAGCATTCTTCTGTACCATCACATTTCAAAAGCTTCTATTCTCTTCTTGTCCAAACTATTTATCGTCCATGTTTCTCTTCCATACATGGCTACACTCCATACAAATACTTTCAGAAATGACTTCCTGACACTTAAATCTATATTCGATGTTAACAAATTTCTCTTCTTCAGAAACACTTTCCTTGCCATTGTCAGTCTACATTTTATATCCTCTCTACTTCGACCATCATCAGTTATGTTGCTCCCCAAGTAACAAAACTCCTTTACTACTTTAAGTGTCTCATTTCCTAATCTAATTCCCTCAGCATCACCCGACTTAATTTGACTACATTCCATTATCCTCGTTTTGCTTTTGTTGATGTTCATCTTATATCCTCCTTTCAAAACGCTATCCATTCCGTTCAACTGCTCTTCCAAGTCCTTTGCTGTCTCTGACAGAATTACAATGTCATCGGCAAACCTCAAAGTTTTTATTACTTCTCCATGGATTTTTAAACCTACTCCGAATTTTTCTTTTGTTTCCTTCACTGCTTGCTCAATATAAAGATTGAATAACATTGGGGAGAGGTTACAACCCTGTCTCACTCCTTTCCCAACCACTGCTTCCCTTTCATGTCCCTCAACTCTTATAACTGCCATCTGGTTTCTGTACAAATTGTAAATAGCCTTTCGCTCCCTGTATTTTACCCCTGCCACCTTCAGAATTTGAAAGAGAATATTCCAGTCAACATTGTCAAAAGCTTTCTCTAAGTCTACAAATGCTAGAAATGTAGGTTTGCCTTTCCCTAATCTAGCTTCTAAGATAAGTCGTAGGGTCAGTATTGCCTCACGTGTTCCAATATTTCTACGGAATCCAAACTGATCTTCCCCGAGGTTGGCTTCTACTAGTTTTTTCATTTGTCTGTAAAGAATTCGCGTTAGTATTTTGCAGCTGTGGCTTATTAAATTGATTGCTCGGTAATTTTCACATCTGTCAACACCTGCTTTCTTTGGAATTGGAATTATTATATTCTTCTTGAAGTCTGAGGGTATTTTGCCTGTCTCATACATCTTACTCACCAGATGGTAGAGTTTCATCAGGACTGGCTCTCCCAATGCCGTCAGTAGTTCTAATGGAATGTTGTCTACTCCCGGGGCCTTGTTTCGACTCAGATCTTTCAGTGCTCTGTCAAACTCTTTACGCAGTATCATATCTCCCATTTCATCTTCATCTACATCCTCTTCCATTTCCATAATATTGTCCTCAAGTACATCGCCCTTGTATAGACCTTCTATATACTCCTTCTACCTTTCTGCTTTCCCTTCTTTGCTTAGAACTGGGTTTCCATCTGTATTCACCCATAAGGCTTGTAATTCAACTTAATTGTTGCCACAATTACTCTAAATATTGTTATTTTATAAAGGTTTGTTCCATCCATCCTAACATTAGTTCTTTGTATCACATATATGATGATTTAAATGTAAAACATAATGTAAGGATTAAAAATAAAAATAATTTAGCAACCAGGGCAACAGTATGGTATATTGTTGACCCAAACTTGATCACAGACCCAGTGCAGAGCTTTGTGACCAATGTAATGGATTTATATTTTATAGCTGTTTTCTCATCTTGTGTAGCAGTACAACTTTTTAAAAAATCTTAAGCTATTAGTACATTTCTAGTAGATAGTTTTCATAGGAAAATAGATTACATGTTGATCTCCTAACATTGATTTTTCATAATGTTTCAATTACTTTACTGACTTTATCGCTAACATTCTTTCAGTGAGTGTGTGTGTTGCGGATTCTGTTATATACAATATTTTGAGGTGAATAAATACTAATATCTAACCCCAGAACCATTGGCAAAATGATGCTACTACAATGTTGTAAGAAAAGCAGGTTACCTTCCATTGGGAAAGCTGTTGCACTCAGCGACTGTTATATTGACTTGTAAATTATAAATTTCAGCAATCAGTCGTCCTTTTTAAATTTTATTGGTAGTATTTTATTGGTAGTATTCAATGAACTGTGGATGAAGCCTGACCAACAGGCATTACATGCACTGAGCATAAATAATAGTCATTGAGAATGGCTAGCTTCTAGATCTGCCAATAAAATTTAAAAAGGACGACTGATCGCTGAAAATTATATTTTACAAGTTCTAAGAAAAGTAAACCTACACCATAAAAATTGAAATTAAAGATCAAAAGCTACATTTGTATGACTCAAAAGCAAACATAAAGTTCATAACCACGTGGAAATATGGCACAAAACAGCAGTTCCTCAAAATGTGTGAGCTGTAAACATAACTATTGGATCAAATACTTCACTAATCCTGGTATCAGGCCTTTCAATAAATGGGATCCCAGTCTACACCTACATCTACATCTATACTATGTAAACCATTATGAAGTGCATGGCAGAGGGTATGTCTCATTGCTGCAGTTATTAGGAAATTGTCCCATTCTATTAATGTATGGATCAAAGGAAGATTGACTGCTCAAATGCCTATGTGCATGCTGTTATTAGGCTAATCTTGTCTTATGACCCCTAAAGAGAGCAACATGTAGAAGGTTCTAATATATTTCTAGATTCATCACTTAAAATAGATTTTTGTAAGAGAGTTTTCACTTATTTTCAAGTGTCTCCCCATTCAGTTTTTGCAGCATCTTCATGCACTCTCCCCTAGCTTGAACAAATCTGGGCCCACTCATGATGAAACTTATTTGTATCCATTTGACAGCCCCTGTTAGTCCTATTTGGTATGAACCTCACACACTTGAGCTATATTGTAAGATGTCTCACATAAGTGTTTTCTATGCAGTCTCCTTTATGGAATGTTTGCATTTTTGTAGTATTCTACAAATGAATTACTGTCTGGTACCTGTTTTACCTGTGACTAAGACTAAGTGATCATTCCAGTTTGTATCCCCAAAAATTCTTATTCCGATGTATTTGTATGAATTGACTGATTGCATATGTGATTCATTGATATTGTAGTCATAGGATAATACTTTTTTTCATTTTGTGAAGTGCACAAGTTTACGTTTCTGTACATTTAATGAAAGTTGCCAAACTTCGCACCACTTTGAAATCATAGCAAGATCTGATCGAATATTTACATGGGCTCTTTATTTTACTTTTATTTATTTATTTTTGAGTTCCATGGATCCTTGAGGTGAGTACTTCATTGTAGATAACTGTATCATCTGCAAAATGTCTGAAATTATTATTAATATTGAAACTTCCTGGCAGATTAAAACTGTGTGCCAGACTGAGACTCAAACTCAGGACCTCTTGTCTTTCGCAGGCAAGTGCTCTACCATCTGAGTTACCCAAGCATGACCCATGCCCTATCCTCACAGCTTTTCTTCTGCCAGTACCTCATCTCCTACCTTCCAAATTTTACAGAAGCTCTACTGAGAACTTTGCAGAACTAGCATTCCTGAAAGAAAGGTTATTGCAGAGACATGGCTTAGCCACAGCCTGGGGGATGTTTCCAGAATGAGATTTTCACTCTGCAGCAGAAGGTAGGAGATGAGGTACTGACAGAAGTAAAGCTGTGAGGAGGGGGCGTGAGTCGTACGTGGGTAACTCAGATGGTAGAGCGAAAGGCAAAGGTCCTGAGTTCGAGTCTCAGTTTGGCACACAGTTTTAATCTGCCAGGAAGTTTCATATCAGTGCACACTCTGCTGCAGAGTGAAAATCTCATTCTATTATTAATATTGTCTGCAAGGTTATTAACATACATGTGAACAGCAAAGTAACATACAATGTGAGCAGAAAAGGTCCAAACACACTTCCCATGGCCACACCTGAAGTTAATTCTATATCTTGCAATAAATCTTGCTACATCCTCCCTACCAAGAAAACCTTAATCTAGCCACAAATTTTGTTTGATATCTGGTATAACTGCACTTTTGACAATAAACAGTGATATGGTGCTGAGTCAAATAGTTTTTGGAAATCAAGAAATACTGCATCTATCTGACTGCCTCAATCCATGGATTTCAGTATGTCAGTATGTTTTGTCACATCCACCACTAATAAAATGGTAACTATTCCATTTGATATTTGGTTGATTAAAGAATCCTCCAGTGAGTGCAGTGTAACTGGTCATCATCCTCTAGCATTACTTTCCTCAACAGTAGTTGTCGACATCAGTATTATTTTTCGAGTTTTGGACAAGTCAATATTATCTCAGTTGCTTTTCTGAAAACTTTCATATAGTTGTATACACAGTATATAATATTTCAAGCTAATTTTTATGAAAAGGAATGACTTTATAAAATATTTTAGTTTTGATGCTATAATTGATAAGTACTAGTTCTGAATGTACAGTTAATTTATTTTTTTAACATTTTAAATTAAGAATTATTTGCACACGTAAAATTTATATTATTAATTATGCAGTCCTGTACTATTCACTATGATTATTTCTGTATTCATTTATGAAATAATGATCGAAATTAAAAACAAAACTTTGTAGGAATTCATTTGTTAAGAAAAATTGTAAACCCTTTGGAATATTGTTATTTCTGTAGTGTGTGAGACTTGTAAGTTTGCCTCTGATGTGATCAGATGTATTTTTGTATAGTAGGTGTGAACAATGTAATTTCAACTTTGTCAATGTGAAAAATCAAAATACTGTATGATATACTAAAGCATAAGAAAATCAGTGGAAAATATATTTACATTTTAAAAAATCTGCAACAACAAACTTCCAATTTATTTAGTTCAAACCAAGTGTGAGAACCTGATGTTAGATTTTGAGTTTCACGAATCAGAGCCCTAGGCAAAAGAATTGGAATCAACTCAACATGACAACCAAAGTAAACTTGAAAGTTTATTTTAATCTTCACTCCTCTCAAATCCTCATGAAAGACTTTGCTTATTAATTACTTGGACTGGACATTGTTTAATGTGGACAATAGATGGAATTTGGAAGGAGGGGGCAGATTACAAGTGTGGGCATCACCTGTGATTAATTGACTAGTAATGAAGCTTTGTCTGTCGCAGAGACTGTTTAATTTTGTTGATTTTTGAAATTTATGTATGAATAAATTTTCAGTCACATGGAGCAAAATTGATGGCTGCCCAACAAAGGATCTTTATACCAGCAGTAATGATGCACTACCAGTAATGGTGGACCAGGTCAAATGAAAGCGAGGAGAACTTTACAACTATGACCAGTGACATCAAAAAAGAAAATAAGTACAAACCATTTGTGCAGTTAATTTTTTTGTAGACTTATGTGCTTGTTAAAAAAATGGATAGGGACAAAATAAAAGTGAGGTAGAAATGTAAGCTACAGGATCCAGACAGGAGATATTTGAGCTGACTGAAACTGTAGACAGTAAAGAAACAGTTAAGACTGATGTTTTGCAGTTAATTTTGGCAAACGTAGAGGAAATGAATACAGATAAAAATAACAAATTTAGTTCAGTTGATGATCAGTTAACTGAAATAAGAGCAGATAATGATAGCAAATTTACTTCACTACAAGAATAACTAAATTACTTGAAAACTGAAAACAACAGTAAAATGGATAGGGTACAAGATCAGGTAGATCAACTTAGTAATCAAGTTTCAGAGTAAAATAAGTGGGAAGTCATAGGGGTTAAAAAGTATGAATGAAGAAACTGATGTTTTAGAAAATAAATTTATTGTTTTAGAAAATGAGTTTGTAGCTGAGTCAGCAGAACAATCAAAGAATATTGATGACATCAGAGTTAATAGAGCGCCACAGCGCAAAAACTATGTGAGTTGAGAGCTACCACTCAACAAAATGTTGCCAATTTAAACTTAAAAGTAGAAAAAATATGCTAACTAATGTTTTAGATCAAAAAATTCCAGCAGTTCAGCAAAGTTGTATTAGCAAAAATCTATGTGCAAACAATGGTATTATGTGGTCCAACACTCCTATCAAAAGCTTTCCATGAGATAATTTACATCCAGTGGTTTTTCACACCTCTGCAGATATAGATAAAATTGGAGAAAATAGATAAATTTGTTAAAAGATTTCTTGAAGGCAAAGCTCTGTCATGGGTAAATTTAAATTTAACACAGTGGGAAAGATATCAGTTCCATGAAAAGTTTTTTAATTAAAACTTTGGTTGAAAGCAGAACAGAGGAGAATCAAAAGTGAATTTTTGGATAGCCCTAATTATAGGAATACGGACAACACTTTGAAAAATTTCATAAGAACCAATTTAAAAAATTAACACATCTTACCAAACTATCAGTTTAATAAGTCACAGCTGCAAAATACTAACACGAATTCTTTGCAGACGAATGGAAAATCTGGTAGAAGCCGACATCGGGGAAGATCAGTTTGGATTCCGTAGAAATACTGGAACACGTGAGGCAATACTGACCTTACGACTTATCTTAGAAGAAAGATTAAGGAAAGACAAACCTACGTTTCTAGTATTTGTAGACTTAGAGAAAACTTTTGACAATGTTGACTGGAATACTCTCTTCCAAATTCTATAGGTGGCAGGGGTAAAATACAGGGAGCGAAAGACTATTTACAATTTGTACAGAAACCAGATGGCAGTTATAAGAGTCGAGGGACATGAAAGGGTGGTGGTGGTGGTGGTTAGTGTTTAACGTCCCGTCGACAACGAGGTCATTAGACACGGAGCGCAAGCTCGGGTTAGGGAAGGATTGGGAAGGAAATCGGCCGTGCCCTTTCAAAGGAACCATCCCGGCATTTGCCTGAAACGATTTAGGGAAATCACGGAAAACCTAAATCAGGATGGCTGGAGACGGGATTGAACCGTCGTCCTCCCGAATGCGAGTCCAGTGTGCTAACCACTGCGCCACCTCGCTCGGTCATGAAAGGGAAGCAGGGGTTGGGAAGGGAGTGAGACAGGGTTGTAACCTCTCCCCAATGTTATTCAATCTGTATATTGAGCAAGCAGCAAAGGAAACAAAAGAAAAATTCGGAGTAGGTATTAAAATCCATGGAGAAGAAATAAAAACTTTGAGGTTCGCCGATGACATTGTAATTCTGTCAGAGACAGCAAAGGACTTGGAAGAGCAGTTGAACGAAATGGACAGTGTCTTGAAAGGAGGATATAAGATGAACATCAACAAAAGCAAAACGAGGATAATGGAATGTAGTCGAATTAAGTCGGGTGATGTTGAGGGTATTAGATTAGGAAATGAGACACTTAAAGTAGTAAAGGAGTTTTGTTACTTGGGGAGCAACATAACTGATGATGGTCGAAGTAGAGAAGATATAAAATGTAGACTGGCAATGGCAAGGAAAGCGTTTCTGAAGAAGAGAAATTTGTTAACATCGAGTATAGATTTAAGTGCCAGGAAGTCGTTTCTTAAAGTATTTGTGTGGAGTGTAGCCATGTATGGAAGTGAAACATGGGCGATAAATAGTTTGGACAGAAAGAGAATAGAAGCTTTCGAAACGTGGTGCTACAGAAGAATTCTGAAGATTACGAGGGCAGTTCAATAAGTAATGCAACACATTTTTTTTCTCGGCCAATTTTGGTTGAAAAAACCGGAAATTTCTTGTGGAATATTTTCAAACATTCCCGCTTCGTCTCGTATAGTTTCATTGACTTCCGACAGGTGGCAGCGCTGTACGGAGCTGTTAAAATGGCGTCTGTAACAAATGTGCGTTGCAAACAACGGCCAGTGATCGAGTTTCTTTTGGCGGAAAACCAGGGCATCTCAGATATTCATAGGCGCTTGCAGAATGTCTACGGTGATCTGGCAGTGGACAAAAGCACGGTGAGTCATTGGGCAAAGCGTGTGTCATCATCGCCGCAAGGTCAAGCAAGACTGTCTGATCTCCCGCGTGCGGGCCGGCCGTGCACAGCTGTGACTCCTGCAATGGTGGAGCATGCGAACACACTCGTTCGAGATGATCGACGGATCACCATCAAACAACTCAGAGCTCAACTTGACATCTCTGTTGGTAGTGCTGTCACAATTGTTCACCAGTTGGGATATTCAAAGGTTTGTTCCCGCTGGGTCCCTCGTTGTCTAACCACCGAACACCATAAAGAGCCAAGGAGAACCATCTGTGCGGAATTGCTTGCTCGTCATGTGGCTGAGGGTGACAATTTCTTGTCAAAGATTGTTACAGGCGATGAAACATGGGTTCATCACTTCAAAGCTGGAACAAAACGGCAATCAATGGAGTGGCGCCACACCCACTCCCCTACCAAGAAAAAGTTTAAAGCCATACCCTCAGCTGGTAAAGTCATGGTTACAGTCTTCTGGGACGCTGAAGGGGTTATTCTGTTCGATGTCCTTCCCCGTGGTCAAACGATCAACTCTGAAGTATATTGTGCTACTCTTCAGAAATTGAAGAAACGACTTCAGCGTGTTCGTAGGCACAGAAATCAGAACGAACTTCTCCTTCTTCATGACAACGCAAGACCTCACACAAGTCTTCGCACCCGAGAGGAGCTCACAAAACTTCAGTGGACTGTTCTTCCTCATGCACCCTACAGCCCCGATCTCACACCGTCGGATTTCCATATGTTTGGCCCAATGAAGGACGCAATCCGTGGGACGCACTACGCGGATGATGAAGAAGTTATTGATGCAGTACGACGTTGGCTCCGACATCGACCAGTGGAATGGTACCGTGCAGGCATACAGGCCCTCATTTCAAGGTGGCGTAAGGCCGTAGCATTGAATGGAGATGACGTTGAAAAATAGTGTTGTGTAGCTAAAAGATTGGGGAATAACCTGGTGTATTTCAATGCTGAATAAAACAACCCCTGTTTCAGAAAAAAAATGTGTTGCATTACTTATTGAACTGCCCTCGTAGATGGGTAGATCACATAACTAATGAGGAGGTATTGGATAGGATTGGGGAAAAGAGGAGTTTGTGGCACAACTTGACGAGAAGAAGGGACTGGTTGGTAGGACATGTTCTGAGGCATCAAGGGATCACAAATTTAGCATTGGAGGGCAGTGTGGAGGGTAAAAATCACAGAGGGAGACCAAGAGATGAATACACTAAGCAGATTCAAAAGGATGTAGGTTGCAGTAGGTACTGGGAGATGAAGAAACTTGCACAGGATACGGTAGCATGGAGAGCTGCATCAAACCAGTCTCAGGACTGAAGACCACAAGAACAACAACAACAACAACAAGCAACCCACTGGATGAAATGATCTTGATTGATACACTGAAAAGGAGATTACCAGAAAGACTGCAATGGGGTTTGTTACACAGACCTGATGACTGTCTTGAGCAGTTTTTATGATATTTTGACAGGCTGAATAGTGCAGTAGAAAGAAGAACGAAGAGGGACCCAAGAGAAACCAGACTCCGAGGGCACTGCCACTCGTAAACATAGTGCAGGTTTCTGAGGCTAGATGATGTTAGTAGAGAGCTTCATTAAACAGCTGTGCAGATGGTGTCAGTGTAGAGCTGAACGTGCAAGTGTAGTATTGTGTTTCTCTGACTGTTGGCGGGTTACCTCTGCGAAGTCGTTATGGCAACTTTAAAAGAACAAATAGTGTGTGTGAAATTTTGTTTCCTGCTTAAAAAGCTACAATGGAGACACACCAAATGCTTCAGTAAGCTTTCCAGGAGGACGCTATGAGCAGCACACAGGGTTTTGAGTGGTTTGGGCACTTTAAACGTGGTGAGATGTGTGTTGAAGACCAAGCTCGTTCTGGATGCCCTCCAACATTGTGAAATGAGGAGAACATTGAAAAGGTCCACCAAAATATCAATGAGGATCATAGCCAAACAATTGACCAAATTTCAGCAGAGACAGCAATCAGTTGGAGCTCGTGCCAGCAGATTTTGAGTGAGGATTTGCACATGAGACGTGTTGCTGCTAAATTTGTTCCATGCCTTCTCACACAGGAGCAAAAAACCATCCGCATGAATGTGTGTCAGGACTTGAAAACAGAGATTGCACGTGATCCAAACTTCTTGAACAAAGTGATTACTGGAGACGAGAGTTGGTGTTATGGGTATGACCCAGAAACCAAGCAAGCGTCAAGCCAGTGGAGGACTCCCAACTCTCCCAGACCAAAAAAAGCAAGGCAAGTGAGGTCAAATGTGAAGACAATGATCATTGTCGTTTTTGATGTTCATGGAATTGTGCATCGGGAATTCGTACCCTCTGGCCAGACTTCCAGCACTTTTACTTGGATGTTTTAAGCCATCTGCAAGAGGATATGAGGAGGAAATGCTGGCAACTTTGGTGATCAGGTGACTGGTTTCTGCATCACGACAATGCTCCAGCACACACAGACTTACAAGTGACCCACTATTTGGCATCTCAGAGGTGGTCTGTCGTTCCCCATGCTCCATTTTCACCGGAACTAGACCCGTGCGAATTTTTCCTATTTCCATGAATGAAAATAACGCTAAAAGGGGAGCATTATGACGATGTGGAGGCAGTAAAACAGCTTTGCAAAGAGCACTGGACAATATCAAATCTGAAGAGTTCCAAATATGCTTCCAACAGTGGGAAAAAAGACTTGACAAGTGCATCGCATGTAATGGAGAGTGTTTTGAAGGTGACTGAAGTAATTTTGTAAAAAGTTTCACCAATAAATTTTTTATGACAACAATCTGGTTTCTTTTGGTCCCCCCCTCATATGCACTATAATAATGGGAATAATAGAAATCACAATGGGATTAATCTCAGAAAGGGATAATGGTAACTTCCCTCAGGATCAAAGTGACAATAGAGAGAGAAATTCTGAACAGCATCAGTATAGGAATAATGGAAATAACCATCGGCATTTTAATAGAAGAAACAATCACAGAAGTAACTCCTCAGGAAATTGCAGTTCAACTCAGTGAAGGTCCACAGTTTTGGGGCAAGGAAACATAACAAGCACAGGCCCCCTAAGTTACACTTGCAATTAGACAGTAACAACAGTGTTAATGTATCTCAAATTGAACAGAAGGAATGTCAGATTTCACATTTATGTTTTGATCAAAAGTTTTGGGATACTATGTTTATTTATGGTGATGTAAGTGCTAATCACAAACCAGAATGTGAGAGTAATGAACATTTTGGTGTAGGGTGTACTAATGATTTATTCTCTTGGGAGGAAAACAGTGTTGTTGATGTATGTAAATCAGGTACTGAGTGTATTGGATCAGAACTAGGTGGTACTTTTGATGTAGGTGTGAATGAGAGCTGTGAAGTAACTGAGACTGGTGGCTTATTGCAAATGAATGTAGGTGAGGTAAGTGACTTTGATGGAGATGACACTTGTATAGTCAGTGATATTTTTGATGAAGTAATTTTGGAGGAATATGATGATGAAGAGTATCAGGTATCTGTGGAGTTTAAGAATAATAAAGTTTCAGAATTATTTGTGAATGATGTTGACAATACAGGTAAGGTGAGCGATGTATGTGATGTTGTAAGCAAGGGTCATGGAATACCAATCCAGTGAAAACAGTTTTTCATTAATGTCATGCAGAGTACATCTACATCTACATGGTTACTCTGCTATTCACACTTAAGTGCCTGGCAGAGGGTTCATTGAACCATTTTCATGCTACTTCTCTACCATTCCACTCTCGAATGGCGCATGGGAGAAAGGAGCACCTAAATCTTTCCGTCTGACCTCTGATTTCTCTTATTTTATTATGATGATCATTTCTCCCTACGTAGGTGGGTGTCAACAAAATATTTTCACACTCGGAAGAGAAAGTTGGTGACTGAAATTTTGTAAATAGATCTCGCTGCAAAGAAAACTGCCTATGTTTCATTGACTACCACCCCAACTTGGGTATCATATCAGTGACACTCTCGCCCCTATTGTGTGGTAACATGAAATGATCTGCCCTTCTTTGCACTTTTTTGATGTCCTCCATCAATCCTACCTGGTACGGATCCCACACTGCACAGCAATATTCCAGTGGAGGGCAGACAACTGTAATGTAGGCTATCTCTTTAGTGGGTTTGTCACATCTTCTAAGCGTTCTACCAACAAAGTGCAGGCTTTGTTTCGCCTTCCCCACAATATTATCTATGTCCTTCCAACTTAAGTTGCTTGTAATTGTAATTCCTAGGTATTTAGTCGAATTGAGAGCCCTTAGATTTGCGCAGTTTATCGTATACCCAAAATTTATCCGATTTCTTTTAGTACCCATGTGGATGACCTCACACTTTTCTTTTTTTTAGTGCCAAATGCCACTTTTTGCACCATACAGAAAAACTCTCTAGATCATATTGTAATTGGAATTTATTGTCTGATAATTTTACTGTCTAGTAATCAGACAATTACAGCATCATCTGCAAACAATCTAAGGGGGCTGCTCCGATTATCACCTAGATCATTTATGTAAATCAGGAACAGCAGAGGGCCTATGACACTACCTTGCAGAATGCCAGACATCACTTCTGTTCTACTTGATGATTTACCATCTATCACTATCAACTGTGACCTCTCTCAGAGGAAATCATGAATCCAGTTGCACAACTGAGATGATACTCATATGCACACAATTTGAGTGATAGTCACTTGTGAGGAATGGTATCAAAAACCTTCTGGAAACCTAGGAATATGGAATTGATCTGAGATCCCCTGTTGACTGCACTCATTACTTCAAAAGAATAAAGAGCTAGCTGTATTGCACAAGAACAATATTTTCTGGATCCATGTTGGTTATGTATCAATAAGTCATTTTCTTCAAGGTTATTCATAATGTCTGAGAACAGTATATGCTCCAAAATTCCACTGCAAATTGGTGTCAGTGATATGGGTCTGTAATCCAGTTGGTTACTCCTATTTCCTTTCTTGAATATTGGTGTGACCTGTGCTACTTTCCAGTCTTTAGGAACAGACCTTTTGTCAGGTGAGTGGTTGTATATGATTTCCAAGAAAGGCGCTACTGTGTCTGCATACTCTGAACGTAACCTGATTGGTATACCATCTGGACTGGAAGACTTGCCTTTCTTAAGCAATTTGAGTTGTTTCGCAACATCTAAAATATCTACATTTATGTCACTCATGCTACTACTGTTCTGGTTTCAAATTCTGGAATATTTACTTCATCTTCTTTCGTGAAGGAATTACAGGAAACTGTATTTCGTAACTCTGCTTTAGTCTCACCATCATCAGTAACATTTCCATCGCTATTGTTCAGTGACGGTATTGACTGTTTTTTGCCACTGGCATACCTTACATACGACCAGAATCTCTTTGGGTTTTCTAACATATTTTGAGACAATGTTTCATCGTGGAAACTATTAAAAGCATCTCGCATTGACGTCCACACTAAATTTTGAGCTTCTGTGAAACTTAGCCAGTCTTGGGGATTTTGCGTTCTTCTGAATTTATTTATTATTTATTATTATTATTATTATTATTATTATTATTAATTTTTTTCCGTATCTGGTCTATTCTTACATAATTAGCTTGGAAGGAATGGAGACTCTCTCTTAGGAAGGCATCAATCGAATTTTTATCTGCTGTTTTAAATAGATATATTTTGCATTTATTTTTTAGTGGTTTTGGTTGATATGGTTTTGAACCTCACTACAATGCCCTTCTGTTCACTAATCACTGTATCCATCATGATGTTCTCTATTTAGCATTATTTGTGACTAAGAGGTCAAGTGTGTTTTCACAACCATTTACGATTTGTGTGGGCTCATGAACTAATTGTTCAAAGCAATTCTCAGAGAAAGCATTTAGTACAATTTCAGAAGACGTTTTCTGTCTACCACCGGCTCTGAACACGTATTTTCACCGGCAAATTGAGGGTAGATTGAAGTCTCCACCAATTATAACTATATGAGTGGGGTACTTATTTGTAACGAAATTCAAGTTTTCTTTGAACTATTCAGCTATTGTATAATCTGAGTTGGTAGAATGAGCCAACTATTATTTTGGTACAGCTGTTGAGTATAACCTCTACCCATAGTAATTCACAGGAACTATCTATTTCAACTTCACTACAAGAGAAACTACACCAACAGACACAAACACACCACCACCTACATTATTTAGTAAACAACAGTAAACAGTAAAAGGGAAGTATCTGTGAGCCTGGAGAATAAAGGAGAAAACTTTTTGAAGTTTGTTTGGGACCAGATTGATGATAACTTACATAAAGGTGCATTCTGAAATAAGTTAACTGCAGTTAGTCAGAATTTGTATCCCAATTGGTAGAATGAAGTGAAAGAGGATGTAATCAGGCAGTGTAATTTTGACAGAAATGTATTTTGTGTTCCATCTGTAACAAGTAATGTTAGCTGTGCCATGGAATCTACTTATAGTGGAATTGCTCATGATTCCGCTTATGTTTATTTGTGTGATGAGCCAACCTTATGGTCATGCCCACATACACTGCTCAGAGGAGGCCAAGGTGACTGAATACACATGAAATGCCAGCATGAGGCAAACTCATTTATTACAATGATTGAGATGCGTACAATCAAGCCTGATACGGTCTATTGCTGACTGCGTGACTGCAGTTGTTGGCTTGAGGTGGAGTGGTGCGCAATCCAGAGGGTGTACAGTCCACAAGATGTCACGTGGCCATGTAGCGGTGCACATTCCGGAGGGTGTACACTCCACAAGACGTCATGTGGCCATGTGCTAGTGGGGAAGTCTCTGTACGACCGGCTCCTGGCACTATTCATAGAGTGCAGCATTTGTCACGGGTGAGGCAGAAATGGCTACAATTGGATGACCGGCTTCTGTGTGTGTACATGTGAGGAGTCTGCTATATCTCAACCCACGTTCTTCATGGCTAGGCAAGATAACTCTTCATCCGATGCATCCGGCATGTTCCAATGGCTGGCTCACACTGGTGTCCTTTGTCTTCACACATCCGGTGTTCGCCGCGCTGTTGCCGGGCTTTCAGCTAATGGTAAATCTGTGCGTGCATGTTGTGAATGCTGTGTCAGCCAAGATAGTAGTTCTAGCATTTGCATGGCTGTGTGGCAGGCCACCATACAGATCTCCCCTTGGTGAGCAGAGCTCAAGAGCTGCGTGACAGCGCAGCCATCAGTCTAAAACTCCATTCTGTCATAATTCACATGCTGTGTGGAGACATCAGCGGTAGTGCGATAGCTGCGGTCTGGTGGAGCAGCCATTGGGTGGTGGCTGGTGACATCAGCGCATGGTGCTGCCTGGTGCACGGTGGCGAGTCCTCTTGCAGCAACTAGTGGCAACAGCGGCAGGCAGTACTGTTGGGCACGTCAGATGGTGGGTGGGGGGGGGTGTGCCCCGTGCAGCATCTCCATGAAAGGAACAGCTGGTGGTGCTGGCTCAGAACTGTGTGAAGCATCCCACGGTATAAGCACATGGCTCTGTGACGTTGCGACTAGTGCGTGTTCCGTAGAACTGCGACAGACGCGTCCGGCGGCATGGGGGTGGCGACCAAAGCTCAACGGGGAAACAGTTACAGTAACCAGCATGGAAGTAGGACTGCCTCAACGCACAGCATGGTGGAAGCATCTCGGTGTGGAGGCGGTTCCGACTGTGGGGACCGGCGCTGGAGAAACC
The DNA here is from genome assembly GCF_023898315.1 of Schistocerca nitens. Classification (NCBI taxonomy): domain Eukaryota; kingdom Metazoa; phylum Arthropoda; class Insecta; order Orthoptera; family Acrididae; genus Schistocerca; species Schistocerca nitens. Next base: position 144,755,121 of record NC_064622.1, on the reverse strand, counting down.
TGCCTTGATGCCTGATGTGGCAGAGGCAACATAGTGTGGGTGCAGTTCCAGGAGTGCTGATGGATACACAACTAGTGACATGGGCAGTGGAATCTGGGGCTTGACTGGTTACAGCTTGGAAATGAGATGGCCCACTGGAGGCAGGGTCTCTACAGCAGGTGGCGGCTGGCGCACTGGGTTCTCGCCCATTCGGTGTCTGATGGTGACATGGCGCAATTGTCAAGCAGCACAGGCGTTTGAAATGGATGCGCCAACCGAAGCGTGTGACATAGTCCACTGGTGGCTGTGGTGGGGTCGATTCAGGCTGCTGCACCGGCTGGCCAGGCAGGGTGGGGTCAGGCGCACATGGCGGCACGGTGACAGCTGGCATCAGGATGCAGCCGGTGGCATCTGTGTGTCATAGGCAGTGGGTATGGGCACTGCCGGGCTGGCAGCACGGGAAGCTTCATCGGCAGTTACATCTTCCGCAGGGTCGAAAAAATGTGTGGTGTCGGGAGACGGCAAAATGTAAGCTGGTTTGACCTTCTCCGGCTTGCTGTTGACCTCGAGCTCCAGCGTTATGTTGATGCAGGAGATGACCCGGTGTGGTCACGAGTACGAGGGCCAAAGTGGTGGCTGTGTGGCGTCAGTGTGCAACATGACGTGGCTGCAGCGTTGCTGGTCAGTGTGCACAAACACTTTGCCTGTACTGTGCCACGTAGGCGTGTGTGATCGGAGGCCAGCCATGTGTGCACATAAACATTCTGCCAGTGGTGGGGCAGAATTGTCATGCGGCAGTGGCACTTCCTCCGTGAAGTCCCCTCGAATAGCCAGTGATGGCCCATATACTAGGTCAAGGGATGACTCGCTGATTTCCTCCTTGGGAGTAACTCATAGGCTGAGCAATACCAGGGGAAATGCCTCTGTCCAACTCGTGTTGCGGCAAGTTAAGGCAGCTTTTAGCAGCCTGTAGAGCCTCTCTACCATGCCGTTGGACGCAGGAGCAAAAAACTATCCGCATGAATGTGTGTCAGGACTTGAAAACAGAGATTGCACGTGATCCAAACTTCTTGAACAAAGTCATTACTGGAGACGAGAGTTGGTGTTATGGGTATGACCCAGAAACCAAGCAAGCGTCAAGCCAGTGGAGGACTCCCAACTCTCCCAGACCAAAAAAAGCAAGGCAAGTGAGGTCAAATGTGAAGACAATGATCATTGTCGTTTTTGATGTTCATGGAATTGTGCATCGGGAATTCGTACCCTCCGGCCCGACTTCCAGCACTTTTACTTGGATGTTTTAAGCCATCTGCAAGAGGATATGAGGAGGAAACGCCCACAACTTTGGTGATCAGGTGACTGGTTTCTGCATCACGACAATGCTCCAGCACACACGGCCTTACAAGTGACCCACTATTTGGCATCTCAGAGGTGGTCTGTCGTTCCCCACGCTCCGTATTCACCGGAACTAGCCCCGTGCAACTTTTCCTATTTCCACGAATGAAAATAACGCTAAAAGGGGAGCATTATGACGATGTGGAGGCAGTAAAAACAGCTTTGCAAAGAGCACTGGACAATATCAAATCTGAAGAGTTCCAAATATGCTTCCAACAGTGGGAAAAAAGACTTGACAAGTGCATCACATGTAATGAAGAGTGTTTTGCAGGTGACTGAAGTAATTTTGTAAAAAGTTTCACCAATAAATTTTTTATGACAACAATCTGGTTTCTTTTGGTCCCCCCCTCATATACACCATAATAATGGGAATAATAGAAATCACAATGGGATTAATCACAGAAAGGGATAATGGTAACTTCCCTCAGGATCAAAGTGACAATAGAGAGAGAAATTCTGAACAGCAGCAGTACAGGAATAATGGAAATAACCATTGGCATTTTAATAGAAGAAACAATCACAGAAGTAACTCCTCAGGAAACTGCAGTTCACCTCAGTGAAGGTCCACAGTTTTGGGGCAAGGAAACATAACAAGCACAGGCCCCCTAAGTTACACTTGCAATTAGACAGTAACAACAGTGTTAATGTATCTCAAATTGAACAAAAGGAATGTCAGATTTCACATTTATGTTTTGATCAAAAGTTTTGGGATACTATGTTTAATTATGGTGATGTAAGTGCTAATCACAAACCAGAATGTGAGAGTAATGAACATTTTGGTGTAGGGTGTACTAATGATTTCTTCTCTTGGGAGGAAAACAGTGTTGTTGATGTATGTGAATCAGGTACTGAGTGTATTGGATCAGAACTAGGTGGTACTTTTGATGTAGGTGTGAATGAGAGCTGTGAAGTAACTGAGACTGGTGGCTTATTGCAAATGAATGTAGGTGAGGTAAGTGACTTTGATGGAGATGACACTTGTATAGTCAGTGATGTTTTTGATGAAGTAATTTTGGAGGAATATGATGATGAAGAGTATCAGGTATCTGTGGAGTTTAAGAATAATAAAGTTTCAGAATTATTTGTGAATGATGTTGACAATACAGGTAAGGTGAGTGATGTATGTGATGTTGTAAGCAAGGGTCATGGAATACCAATCCAGTGAAAACAGTTTTTCATTAATGTCATGCAGAGTACATCTACATCTACATGGTTACTCTGCTATTCACATTTAAGTGCCTGGCAGAAGGTTCATTGAACCATTTTCATACTACTTCTCTACCATTCCACTCTCGAATGGCGCATGGGAAAAAGGAGCACCTAAATCTTTCCGTCTGACCTCTGATTTCTCTTATTTTATTATGATGATCATTTCTCCCTACGTAGGTGGGTGTCAACAAAATATTTTCACACTCGGAAGAGAAAGTTGGTGATTGAAATTTTGTAAATAGATCTCGCCACAAAGAAAACTGCCTATGTTTCACTGACTGCCACCCCAACTTGGGTATCATATCAGTGACACTCTCGCCCCTATTGTGTGGTAACATGAAATGATCTGCCCTTCTTTGCACTTTTTCGATGTCCTCCATCAATCCTACCTGGTACGGATCCCACACTGCACAGCAGTATTCCAGAGGAGGGCAGACAACTGTAATGAAGGCTATCTCTTTAGTGGGTTTGTCACATCTTCTAAGCGTTCTACCAACAAAGTGCAGGCTTTGTTTCGCCTTCCCCACAATATTATCTATGTCTTTCCAACTTAAGTTGCTTGTAATTGTAATTCCTAGGTATTTAGTCAAATTGAGAGCCCTTAGATTTGTGCAGTTTATCGTATACCCAAAATTTATCCGATTTCTTTTAGTACCCATGTGGATGACCTCACACTTTTCTTTTTTTTAGTGCCAAATGCCACTTTTTGCACCATACAGAAAAACTCTCTAGATCATATTGTAATTGGAATTGATTGTCTGATAATTTTACTGTCTAGTAATCAGACAATTACAGCATCATCTGCAAACAATCTAAGGGGGCTGCTCAGATTATCACCTAGATCATTTATGTAAATCAGGAACAGCAGAGGGCCTATGACACTACCTTGCAGAATGCCAGACATCACTTCTGTTCTACTTGATGATTTACCATCTATCACTATCAACTGTGACCTCTCTCAGAGGGAATCATGAATCCAGTTGCACAACTGAGACGATACTCATATGCACACAATTTGAGTGATAGTCACTTGTGAGGAATGGTATCAAAAACCTTCTGGAAACCTAGGAATATGGAATTGATCTGAGATCCCTTGTTGACTGCACTCATTACTTCGAAAGAATAAAGAGCTAGCTGTATTGCACAAGAACAATATTTTCTGGATCCATGTTGGTTATGTATCAATAAGTCATTTTCTTCAAGGTTATTCATAATGTCTGAGAACAGTATATGCTCCAAAATTCCACTGCAAATTGGTGTCAGTGATATGGGTCTGTAATCCAGTTGGTTACTCCTATTTCCTTTCTTGAATATTGGTGTGACCTGTGCTACTTTCCAGTCTTTAGGAACAGACCTTTTGTCAGGTGAGTGGTTGCATATGATTTCCAAGAAAGGCGCTACTGTGTCTGCATACTCTGAACGGAACCTGATTGGTATACCATCTGGACTGGAAGACTTGCCTTTCTTAAGCAATTTGAGTTGTTTCGCAACACCTAAAATATCTACTTTTATGTCACTCGTGCTACTACTGTTCTGGTTTCAAATTCTGGAATATTAACTTCATCTTCTTTCGTGAAGGAATTACAGGAAACTGTATTTAGTAACTCTGCTTTAGTCTCACCATCATCAGTAACATTTCCATCGCTATTGTTCAGTGACAGTATTGACTGTTTTTTGCCACTGGTGTACCTTACATACGACCAGAATCTCTTTGGGTTTTCTACCATATTTTGAGACAATGTTTCATCGTGGAAACTATTAAAAGCATCTCGCATTGACGTCCACACTAAATTTTGAGCTTCTGTGAAACTTAGCCAGTCTTGGGGATTTTGCGTTCTTCTGAATTTATTTATTATTTATTATTATTATTATTATTATTATTATTAATTTTTTTCCGTATCTGGTCTATTCTTACATAATTAGCTTGGAAGGAATGGAGACTCTCTCTTAGGAAGGCATCAATCGAATTTTTATCTGCTGTTTTAAATAGATATATTTTGCATTTATTTTTTAGTGGTTTTGGTTGATATGGTTTTGAACCTCGCTTCAATGCCCTTCTGTTCACTAATCACTGTATCCATCATGATGTTCTCTATTTAGGATTATTTGTGACTAAGAGGTCAAGTGTGTTTTCACAACCATTTACGATTTGTGTGGGCTCATGAACTAATTGTTCAAAGCAATTCTCAGAGAAAGCATTTAGTACAATTTCAGAAGACGTTTTCTGTCTACCACCGGCTCTGAACACGTATTTTCACCAGCAAATTGAGGGTAGATTGAAGTCTCCACCAATTATAACTATATGAGTGGGGTACTTATTTGTAATGAAATTCAAGTTTTCTTTGAACTATTCAGCTATTGTATAATCTGAGTTGGTAGAATGAGCCAATTATTATTTTGGTACAGCTGTTGAGTATAACCTCTACCCATAGTAATTCACAGGAACTATCTATTTCAACTTCACTACAAGAGAAACTACACCAACAGACACAAACACACCACCACCTACTTTATTTAGTAAACAACAGTAAACAGTAAAAGGGAAGTATCTGTGAGCCTGGAGAATAAAGGTGAAAATTTTTTGAAGTTTGTTTGGGACCAGATTGATGATAACTTACATAAAGGTGCATTCTGAAATAAGTTAGCTGCAGTTAGTCAGAATTTGTATCCCAATTGGTAGAATGAAGTGAAAGAGGATGTAATCAGGCAGTGTAATTTTGACAGAAATGTATTTTGTGTTCCTTCTGTAACAAGTAATGTTAGCTGTGCCATGGAATCTACTTATAGTGGAATTGCTCATGATTCCGCTTATGTTTATTTGTGTGATGAGCCAACCTTATAGTCATGCCCACATACACTGCTCAGAGGAGGCCAAGGTGACTGAATACACATGAAATGCCAGCATGAGGCAAACTCATTTATTACAATGATTGAGATGCATACAATCAAGCCTGATACGGTCTATTGCTGACTGCGTGACTGCAGTTGTTGGCTTGAGGTGGAGTGGTGCGCAATCCAGAGGGTGTACAGTCCACAAGATGTCACGTGGCCATGTAGCGGTGCACATTCCGGAGGGTGTACACTCCACAAGACGTCATGTGGCCATGTGCTAGTGGGGAAGTCTCTGTACGACCGGCTCCTGGCACTATTCATAGAGTGCAGCATTTGTCACGGGTGAGGCAGAAGTGGCTATAATTGGATGACTGGCTTCTGTGTGTGTATGTGTGAGGAGTCTGCTATATCTCAACCCACGTGCTTCATGGCTAGGCAAGATAACTCTTCATCCGATGCATCCGGCGTGTTCCAATGCCTGGCTCACACTGGTGTCCTTTGTCTTCACACACCCGGTGTTCGCCGCGCTGTTGCCGGGCTTTCGGCTAACAGTAAATCTGTGCGTGCATGTTGTGAATGCTGTGTCAGCCAAGATAGTAGTTCTAGCATTTGCATGGCTGTGTGGCAGGCCACCATACAGATCTCCCCTTGGTGAGCAGAGCTCAAGAGCTGCGTGACAGCGCAGCCATCAGTCTACAACTCCATCCTGTCATAATTCACATGCTGTGTGGAGACATCAGCGGTAGTGCGATAGCTGCGGTCTGGTGGAGCAGCCATTGGGTGGTGGCTGGTGACATCAGCGCATGGTGCTGCCTGGTGCACGGTGGCGAGTCCTCTTGCGGCAACTAGTGGCAACAGCGGCAGGCAGTACTGCTGGGCACATCAGATGGTGGGTGGGGGGTGTGCCCCGTGCAGCATCTCCATGACAGGAACAGCTGGTGGTGCTGGCTCAGAACTGTCTGAAGCATCCCACGGTATAAGCACATGGCTCTGTGACGTTGCGACTAGTGCGTGTGCCGTAGAACTGCGACAGATGTGTCCGGCGGCATGGGGGCGGCGACCAAAGCTCTACGGGGAAACAGTTACAGTAACCAGCATGGAAGTAGGACTGCCTCAACGCACAGCATGGTGGAAGCATCTCGGTGTGGAGGCGGTTCCAATTGCGGGGACCGGTGCTGGAGAAACCTGCCTTGGCGCCTGACGTGGCAGAGGCAACATAGTGTGGGTGCAGTTCCAGGAGTGCCGATGGATACACAACTAGTGACATGGGCAGTGGAATCTGGGGCTTGACTGGTTACAGCTTGGCAATGAGATGGCCCACTGGAGGCAGGGTCTCTACAGCAGGTGGTGGCTGGCGCACTGGGTTCTCGCCCATTCGGTGTCTGATGGTGACATGGCGCAATTATCAAGCAGCACAGGCGTTTGAAATGGATGCGCCAACCGGAGCGTGTGACATAGTCCACTGGCGGCTGTGGTGGGGTTGCTTCAGGCTGCTGCACCTGCTGGCCGGGCAGGGTGGGGTGAGGCGCACGTGGCGGCACGGTGACAGCTGGCGGCAGGATGCAGCCGGTGGCATCTGTGTGTCATAGGCAGTGGGTATGGGCACTGCCGGGCTGGCAGCACGGGAAGCTTCGTCGGCAGTTACATCTTCCGAAGGGTCGAAAAAACGTGTGGTGTCGGGAGACGGCAAAATGTAAGCTGGTTTGACCTTCGCCGGCTTGCTGTTGACCTCGAGCTCCAGCGTTATGTTGATGCAGGAGATGACCCGGTGTGGTCACGAGTACGAGGGCCAAAGTGGTGGCTGTGTGGCGTCAGTGTGCAACATGACATGGCTGCAGCGTTGCTGGTCAGTGTGCACAAACACTTTGCCTGTACTGTGCCACATAGGCGTGTGTGATCGGAGGCCAGCCATGTGTGCACGTAAACATTCTGCCAGTGGTGGGGCATAATTGTCATGCGGCAGTGGCACTTCCTCCATGAAGTCCCCTCGAATAGCCAGTGATGGCCCATATACTAGGTCAAGGGATGACTCGCTGATTTCCTCCTTGGGAGTAACTCATAGGCTGAGCAGTACCAGGGGAAATGCCTCTGTCCAAGTCATGTTGTGGCAAGTTAAGGCAGCTTTTAGCAGCCTGTAGAGCCTCTCTACCATGCCGTTGGACGCCGGATGGTAGCTTGCAGTTTTTTTTTTCAGCTGCACTCCACACAGTCGGGCGACATGTGTGAACAACGCACAGTTGAACTGGCGGCCGCAGTCGGTAGTCCCGTGACTGGGGCAGCCAAAGCAGACCACCCACATCTCGACGAAGGCAGTGGAAACTGTCTTAGCAGCGATGTCTGCAATCTGCGTTGCTTCCGGCCAGCGTGTAAAACGGTCTACTATGTGCAGCAGGTAGCACTTGCCATGGGACGAGGGAAGAGGAGGCACAATGTCCATGTGAACATATGCTAAGTGCTGTGTCGCATTGTAGAAAAACACGCCAATGGGTGCGTGGGTGTGTCTGCTGACCTTGGCACGCTGGCATGCAAAGCAGGTACGTGCCTACTCATGGCAGTCTTTCCGCATCCTTGGCCAGACAAAACATGCGGCTACCAGCAACGTAGTGCTGTTGACACCAGAGTGCAAGAGTCTGTGCACATGGTCGAAGGCCAGAATTTCTCAGGGAGAAACGCCCGCTGCATGCCTGTCAAAGTGTCACACCAGATCTTGTGATCGGAGCCGAGCGCAGGCACCAGTTCCAGTTGTTGGCAGCTGGAGGCATCGTGGCGGAGGCTATTTAGTTTTTCATCACTCTCCTATACCTCGTCAACGTCCTTAAAGTTCAAAGGGTGAGAGATGACAGCACACGCGCAAGACAGACAGTCAGCCATAATGTTGTCAATGCCAGAGATGTGGCGGATGTCTGTGGAGAACTGTGAGATGTACTCCAGCTGCCGGAACTGGCATGGTGAACATTTATTGTGATTGTTCACGAACATGTGCGTGATGGTTTATGGTCCGTGAATATAATAAAAAGAAGAGGTTCGACAGATGGGCGGAAGTGTTTCACAGCCTCAAATATCGCTAGTAGCTCATGGTCATAAGTGTCCCAAAGGTGTTGCGATTCCGAGAGCTTCCTGGAGAAGAAGGTGAGTAGCAGCCAGCTGTCACCAACGTGTTGTTGTAACACCGTGCCTATTGCTGTCTGGCTGGCGTCTGCTACAATGGCTAGCTCTGTGTCGTGCACTGGATGCGCGAGTAGCGTGGCTTCTGCAAGGGCGCGTTTCAAATCGTTGAAACTTTTTTCCAGTGCATCTGTCCAGGGAATGGGAGTCTTCCCTTTTGCTGTTGGGGCTTATAGGGCTGTAGTCAGATGTTCCTGGATGGCAGTAGCTTTTGGTATGTGACATCAGAAAAAGTTCAGCACCCTCAGGTAATGACGTAATTCCTTGTGCGTCTGTGGACGAGGCATCTCCACGATCGCTCTTACCTTTTCGGGAAGTGGTGTGCAGCCACTGGGGTTGAAGAGATGCCCAAAGAATTCGATCTCAATGACTCCAAACACGCACTTTGCCGGATTGACGACGATTCCAGTTTCACTGAGACGCTGCAAAATGGTTGTCAGGTGTTGGCGGTGGAGCTCGGGTGACCTTGAAAACACGAGGATGTCGTCAAGGTACGCAAGACATCATCGTAGACCTTGTAGCACACTGTCCAGGAAACGCTGCCAAGTCTGGGGCGCATTTCGGAGTCCAAAAGTCATGAAGAGGCTCCAAGCAATCTGAAGGGTGTCACTATTGCCGTTTTTGGAACGACCTCAGGTGCCACGGGAATCTATGTGTATGCCTTCACACAGTTGATCTTGCTGTACAGTACTGACACCACCAGTGTGTGGCTGAAGTCCTGCACATGTGGTACTGGGTAGTGATCTGGCACCGTTCATGCACTTAGCGTATTATAGTCGCTGCATGGACACCATGAATTGTCCTTTTTTCGAGCGAGATGCAAGGAGGAATACCAGAGATGCTTGACGAGTGGATGATGCCATGTTGCAGCATAGCCTCGAATTCGGCCTTAGCTATGGCGAGCCGATTGGGGGCAAGGCAAAGTGGTCGTCTTGAGGTGGGTGGACCAGGTGTGATTAATATGTGGTGTGTCATGGAATGTTTGATTTATTTCAGTATGCCAGGTGGTCAAGTCAATTCTGGAAATTGATCTAGTATGTAGGCATAGGGACTGGAGCACTACACTGGTTTCACATTCAGGAAGGCAGCGTGTCACCACTGTCCCGCTACTTCAACCCAGTCATAGAGTTGATCAGCTGGGCGTTCACTGTGTCAGCTAGCAAATTGAAGTGTGCCAGAAAGTCCTCGCCCAGGACTGGCTCAATGATGTCCACCACAGTAAATGTCCATGTGAGTATACGGCGCAGCCCAAGGTTCAGTTCTTGGTGGTGCGTGCCACACGTTTTTATTGCGGAATTGTTAGCCATGGTCAGTGACAGTTACTCAACCAATCTTTTGACCCTGAGTATAGATCATGTGTATATAGACAGGTCAGAGTTCGTGTCTACTAGGTAGCTGACACTGTCATCCCACTCTGTTGTGTAGAGATGCCTTGATATGGCACTGCAGCTGGGTGCATCTAATTCCGGCTGCAGTTGGCGTTTGGGTATGAGCACGGGGCCAGCAGTATGTCGCGCCATTGCCAAAGCGGGCTTGGTACCAGCAGTAGCCATCGGGCACTGGCCTAGACGTCAGTGATGCACCACCAGACCGGCTACTGTGGTTTGGGTCGTGTCTTCAGAAGTCAGATTGGCTGTTGCTGCAGCTCTTCCTGCACTCTGGCGGCGAATGTGATATGTGCTCGACCTGCGTTGTGAGTGATGCCACCTGGGTTATGAACTACGGTGTGGAGCTCGGCATCTGCTGTGGCGTGGCTGGGGACAGCGCTTCGACTTGGGCTGAGCATTGGTGCCGGTTCTACAGTGGCACAGGCTACAGAGGCGGCAGTGTTTGGCGCTGTTGCGAGCGCATCGAGGATGCTGTCAGCCAGGTCCCCTACGCCATCCAACTCTATCTCCAGCTGGGCCGCAATCACTGCTTGTACTTGCGTTGGCAGGCTGCGCACCCAGATGGCACATAATAGTGAATCTGGGACCATATTGGGCTGTGCCAGGTTCACAGATGGCACATGAACTGTGTGAGCCTCCTGTCGCCACATTCTTGATGTTGCAACAGCTGATACATCTGTTGCTACTGCAATTCTGAAATAAGGTGGATTAGTCTGTCCTTCAGCCGCTTATATGAGGACTGTGTTGGTAGGGCGGTGATAATGTCTCACACTTCAACAGTGACATTCTGGTCAAGCTGGCATTCAACGTGGCTGAATTTCACGAGTTCACATGTCACGTTGTAGCTATGGAACATTGCCTCCACCTGGCTAAACCACAGGAACAGATCGCATGGCCAGAACAGTGGCACCCTAATTAACGTGCGTCCTGTGCTTGTAGTAGGGTTTGCCGGTTCAACGGCAGTATGCTCATGTGGATTTTCAAGGGCTGGCTCCTTGCAGGCTGTTCGTGCCTGTAGCTCAGCCTCCAGCACCTGGTTGAGCCTTAGCAGGTCCTGGACTGTCCTTTCCAGCTCCTCTGCGGTTGCCATCTTACATGATACTAGACAAATTCACACAAAATTTTAATACAAAAATCACTGTTTTGTTCGTGTTCACACACAACTGTGGTTTACAAAAAAACATAAAGAAGGGAAAAAAATTGTCATTGCACAAGGTCGTAAGTGTATATAAGTGGTTCAAAGCATGGCAAGTGGTAAAAATAAAAAGTTGTCACCATGCATTGGCCTTCACATGACATCGGGATCACCAGTGTAGCGAAATTTCTCCTGATTCCACTTACAATTATTTGTGTGATGAGCCAACCCTATAGTCGCACCCACACACTCTGCTCACAGGAGGCCAAGGTGACTGAATACACATGAACCATTGGTGTGAGGCAAACACATTTATTACAATGATTGAGATGCGTTCAATCAAGTCTGATACAGTCTACCACCAACTGCGTGACCACGTTTGATGGCTTGAGGTAGAGTGGTGCGCGCTCCAGAGGGTGTACTCTCCACAAGACATTGTGTAGCCATGTGCTTGTGTTCAAGTCTCTGTACAGCCAACTCGTGGCACTATTTGAGGAGTGTGGTATTTGATGTGGGCAAGACGGAAGTGGTAGTATAAAGGGGCTGATGGCTTTTGCAGGTATATGTGTGGGGAGTCCACAATTGCTTGACATATGTGCTTCACAGCTAGGCAGGACAACTCTTTGTGCAATACATCCAGTGTGTTCCAATGCCTGGCTTGCATTGGTGTCCTTTGTCTTCACATGTCCGGTGCTTCCCACACCATTGCTGGGATTTCAGCTAACAGTGAATCTGCACGCAAGCATTGCAAATGCAGTGTCAGCTGCAATAGTAGTTCTAGCATTCGCACAACTGTGTGGCGGGTAGCCACATACCCATTGCACTCAATGTTTACATGAGAACATGTGTAATCAAAGTAATGTTATGATAACTGTGAAGTTGATAAAACTTTATGATGACAGTGTGGATGTAGCATTTGATCAAATTGAAAATGATCTTTTGCATGAAGTGTCTGACAAAAGAGAGGATGATTCCAATTTTGAGTGTCCTTACACTAAAATTAAGACTGATCAGGAGGAAGGCAACTGTTTGACTGATACAGGTAGCCCAGTTTGTGGTTTATCTGAACAGTTTAGAGGCAAGATCAAGTACATTAAGAATTTTGTGGAAATTTCCATTGTAAGTATAAAAATAAGGGGACCTATAGGTAAGCAAAGCGAATTGGTAAAATCTCAGGTACTTTTAACTTTTAGTACAGGAAACAAGACCTTTGAACATAATACTTATGAGAAAACTATTTTCTGTATTTTTAACTGTGGGATTAGTTGTAACTATCTGCAAAACATTGTGAACCAAGGTGTTTTATAATGATATAAATTTTGATGAGACTGAGGATCAGGATTTTGAAAGTGTAGTATATTCTTAAGTGAGGGAAGCTAAAAATTTTAATGATCAGCATAAGGAACAATTTAGGAATTTGTTATTGGAGTTTAGAACAGTGTTCAGTGAAAGTCCAAGGAAAGTGAAAGGCTATCAGTGCATGCCTTACCTTAGAGATTTCCTCAAGCCATATAGTATACCATTTTCAAAAACAAAAGATGTGGAGAAAGAAATTCAGAAAATGGAAATGTGGGGAGTATTACAGAAAAGTAGGAGTGCTTATAATAATCCTTCAGTTGTGGTAAGCAAGAGAAATGGTGGAGTGAGAATTGTTTTCAACTCTATACATCTTAATAAATTTCTTATGAGAGAGAATGTTGGCCATGCCCTTTCAAAGAAACCATCCCTGCATTTATCTGAAGTGATTTAGGGAAATCATGGAAAACCTAAATCAGGATGGCCGGACACTGGTTTGAACCGTCGTCCTCCCGAACACGAGTCCAGTGTGCTAACCACTACGCCACCTAGCTCGGTGATAAGATTTCAGATTTTAGAGTGCTATTAGTGTTAAATATTTTTATTATTCTTGTGTACTCTGCAGAAAGTGATTTAATTTAATTGTCAGGAACTCTTTTGTGGTCAAGTAATGGATGTTGTAGTAAATTGAGTGAAGACTCATTTTATTCATGTGTAATGTAAATATTAGAAATAGTATCTTGAAATTTCATATGTGCATACCAAACACATGTGCATGTTAAAAACTGAATTCTTATGTTGGTACATCATGGACAATGACCAATACCTCATTTTGTAGGCATTTGTTGGATTCTGCGTCAGTGCAGTGCAACTTGTCTTGCTTATGAACATAATTTCTTGTAATCTGCTAATTGCTAAGTGAATGTTGCTTTCAGATCTCTTCAGTACATATGTTTCTATTTCCTCACTAGTTCATTTTTTCATTGCATTTAGATCTGTGTATTAATGTACCATATGTGTGAACACTTTTTATTTCATTCTGACATATATCCTGAACACTTATTTTTTTAAATATTGGTTGTTGTTGTTGTTGTTGTTGTTGTTGTGGTCTTCAGTCCTGAGACTGGTTTGATGCAGCTCTCCATGCTACTCTATCCTGTGCAAGCTCCTTCATCTCCCAGTACTTACTGCAACCTACATCCTTCTGAATCTGCTTACTGTATTCATCTCTTCGTCTCCCTCTTCGATTTTTACCCTCCACGCTGCCCTCCAATGCTAAATTTGTGATCCCTTGATGCCTCTGAACATTTCCTACCAACTGGTCCCTTCTTCTTGTCAGGTTGTGCCATAAACTCCTCCCCAATTCTATTCAATACCTCCTCATTACTTATGTGATCTACCCATCTAATCTTCAGCATTCTTCTGTAGCACCACATTTCAAAAGCTTCTATTCTCTTCTTGTCCAAACTATTTATTGTCCATGTTTCACTTCCATACAAGGCTACACTCCATACAAATACTTTCAGAAACGACTTCCTGGCACTTAAATCTATACTCTATGTTAACAAATTTCTCTTCTTCAGAAACGCTTTCCTTGCCATTGCCAGTCCACATTTTATATCCTCTCTACTTTGACCATCATCAGTTATTTTTCTCCCCAAATAGCAAAACTCCTTTACTACTTTAAGTGTCTCATTTCCTAATCTAATTCCCTCAGCATCACCCAACTTAATTCGACTACACTGCATTATCTTGTTTTGCTTTTGTTGATGTTAATCTTATATCCTCCTTTCAAGACACTATCCATTCCATTCAACTTCTAAGTCCTTTGCTGTCTCTGACAGAATTACAATGTCATCAGCGAACCTCAAAGTTTTTATTTCTTCTCCATGGATTTTAATACCTACTTTGTATTTTTCTTTTGTTTCCTTTACTGCTTGCTCAATATATAGACTGAATAACATCGGGGATAGGCTACAACCCTGTCTCACTCCCTTCCCAACCACTGCTTCCCTTTCATGTCCCTCGACTCTTATAACTACCATCTGGTTTCTGTACAAATTGTAAATAGCCTTTCGCTCCCTGTATTTTACCCCTGCCACCTTCAGACTTTGAAAGAGAGTATTCCAGTCAACATTGTCAAAAGCTTTCTCTAAGTCTACAAATGCTAGAAACGTAGGTTTGCCTTTCCTTAATCTTCCTTCTAAGATAAGTCGTAAGGTCAGTATTACCTCACGTGTTCCAATATTTCCTAGTGGGATAAGCCTCTACATCCTTACATTTGTCCTCTAGCCATCCCTGCTTAGCCATTTTGCACTTCCTGTTGATCTCATTTTTGAGACGTTTGTATTCCTTTTTGCCTGCTTCATTTACTTCATTTTTATGTTTTCTCCTTTCATCAATTAATTTCAATATTTCTTCTTTTACCCAAGGAGTTCTACTAGCCCTCGTCTTTTTACCTACTTGATCTGCTGCTGCCTTCACGACTTCATCCCTCAAAGCTACCCATTCTTCTTCTACTGTATTTCTTTCCCCCATTCCTGTCAATTGTTCCCTTATGCTCTCCCTGAAACTTTGTACAACCTATGGTTTAATCAGTTTGTCCAGGTCCCATCTCCTTAAATTCCCACCTTTCTGCAGTTTCTTCAGTTTTAATCTACAGTTCATAACCAATAGATTGTGGTCAGAGTCCACATCTGCCCCTGGAAATGTCTTACAATTTAAAACCTGGTTCCTAAATCTCTGTCTTACCATTATATAATCTATCTGAAACCTGTCAGTATCTCCATTCTTCTTCCATGTATACAGCCTTCTTTTATGATTCTTGAACCAAGTGTTAGCTATGATTAAGTTGTGCTCTGTGCAAAATTCTACCAGGCGGCTTCCTCTTTTTTATTTTATTTATTTATTTATTTATTTATTCCATGGGATCTGATGGTACACAGTGTGTTGCAGATGTCGGAAAATATCATTTAACATTGTTAACATATATTAACATAAACCTATAGTATCCTAATCTATTATATTGCTCAATGTTTTCAATTTAACACAAACAGCAAGATTACTGTTCTAAGTATTCATTTACAGAGTTAAAACAGTGACACAACAAATATGACTTCACGGCTTTGCTAAATTTTATGTTGTCTTCGATGGACTTAATACTAGTGGGAAGATTGTTGAACAGTTGGAAGCCCATGTGGAAAACTCCCTTTTTACACAGTTGAGTGTTTGTATGTATAACATGCAGGTTTGCGTTTTTCCTGATGTTGTGTTCATGTATTTCATTATTTTTTACGACTCTGGGGTCAGTTGGCACTATGTGTTTTCTGAAGAATTTTAGAGTCTCGAGAATATAGAGGCAAGGCAGTGTAAGGATTTCCAACTTTCTGAAGATGGGTTTGCAGGAGTCTCTGGGTTTGCTCCCAGTAATAATCCTCATTGCTCTCTTCTGGATTATGAATGTGCTCAGAGCAGTTGGAGCATTTCCCCAGAATATTACACCATATTTTAGGTGGGCTTGTATGTAAGCGTAGTATGCACTGGTTAATGTTTTCAGGCTAGCACATGTTTTCAGTACACTCAATGCATAACAGCCAGTACAAATCCTGGCATTTACCTTTCCTGTATGTGTATTCCATTTCAGGTTATCTTGAACCCACAGACCTAGGAATTTGAAAACAGTGTCAGTATCTATTGACTGGTTATTTATAGTGACAGATGGCTGAGAGGAATTTGCATTTTGTGTTGTGTGGAAGTCCATGGAAGCTGTCTTTTTGGTGTTGATAGTTAATCTGTTGATTTTTGCCCAGTTGCTGAGTTGATCAGTAGCCAAGTTCACAGCTTTTTGCACAGCCTCTGTATTCCCCCTTTGAGGAGTACAGTTGTGTCATCAGCAAATATTATTGTTTTGTGTGCATCAACATACAGGCTCAAGTCATTAATATACAGGAGGAAAAGTAGGGGTCCTAATACTGAGCCCTGTGGAACACCTTGCTTTACAGTTTTATTACTTGATAGCATTTCGGCTATTGAGTTGCTTTGTCTATTAGTATATTTCATGCTGACTCTCTGCATCCGATTGGTTAGGAATGTAGCAATCCAGTTGTTTGCAATTCCTCTGATACCGTGGTGTTCTAATTTTTCCAGTAATATTTTGCGGTCAACAGTGTCAAAAGCCTTTGACAGATCCAGAAATATGCCTGTTATGGGTTGTTTTCTATCTAACAGTTCTAAAAGTGTATTTATGCAATCATATACTGCAGTTTCAGTAGATTTGTTGATTCTGAACCCATGTTGAGCTAAACTTAGTAAATCTTTTTTTTTAAATGAAATCCAACATTTTTTTGGACATCATTTTTTCAAAAACTTTAGAAAAGCAGGATGAGATTGAGATAGGCCTGTAGTTATTCATATCTTTATTATCACCTTTTTTGAAGACAGGTATTACTTTAGAAAGTTTCAGAGCTTCAGGGAAGATACCTGCCTGGAAAGAACAGTCACTGAGGTGAGTTAATGGTTCAGCAATTGTGTGTTCACAATTTTTGATTACAGCTGCTGGGATACCATCAATTCCAGCTGAATATGAATTTTTTAAGTCTCTGAGGGCTTTTGCAACATCATTTTCAGTGACTTTGGTAATGAAAATTGACTCTGCACATGTGTGATATTTTTGGTTTGCTAGTTGGTAATCTGTGTTAGGATTATTTTGGACCAGTTTTTCAGCTATACTTGTAAAGAAATTGTTGAATGAGTTCACCACAACCTCGGAATTAGGTATAGATTCATTGTGGAGTTTGATTACTATGTTTGTGTGTGAAGCTTTCATTTCCCCTCTCTCCCTTTTTATGATATTCCACATTGCTTTTACTTTATTGTTGGATTTGTCAATGTACTCATCATTCTGCATCCTTTTTGCTTGTCTTATCACTCTTCTTAGGATACATGTGTAGTTTTTATAGTATTCTGTTAGTTGGGGGGAGTCACTACTTTGTTTACATAACATGTGGAGTATTCTTTTATTTTTGCAAGAGATTTTTATAGCTGGTGTAATCCAACTCTTGTTTCTATTATTATTATATATTCTTACTGGATTTTGCGAAAAGGCCTCTTCAAAGTGGTGGATCATTTTGTCAAGAAATATGTTGAATTTCATGTTGACATCATTGGCTGTGTACATCTCTGTCCACTTTTCTTTACTAAGGAGGGCATTTAGCTTGTTCAAGTTCTCTTGGGTGAAAAACCTTCATAAAGTTTTAGGTGGGACTGGGTTTGAGGTATCTTTGCTAACATCGACCTTTAGAATTACAGCTTGATGGTCGCTGAATCCTGCATTGTATACTTCTAGAGTTGGGTTAAGTTTATTTCTATTTGCAAAAATTTGATCTAGAGCTGTCTTGGATGTGGGTGTTATTCTAGTGGGCACGTTTACAAGGCCATGCAGATTATAAGTTTTTGCAATGTTAATCAATGTTTCCCTGTTTCTGTTGTGGGTAAGAAAGTCTATATTAAAGTCACCACATATAATCACATCCTGTTTCCTCTGACTTATTTTGGATAGAAACAAGTCCATTTGTAACAGAAAATCATTAATACTACTGGAGGGGGGACGGTAGATTGTAGCTACAATTAGATTTAGATATGTAAGCTTTATGGCTGCACATTCAAAGATCTTATCTGTTCCTATTTCCTTTAGGGTATGAAGTGGGCTATAGTCAATGTGTTGTTTGATGAAGATGGCAACCTCACCATGTCCATCATTTGATCTGGAGTAGTGTTCACACAATTTGAAGTTGGGTAATGAGATTAGCTTAACCACATCAGTGCAGAGCCAGTTCTCTGCTGGGCATACTGCTGAGATATCACTGAGTTCACTGGTCAGCAAAATGCTTAAGTCATCAGTTTTGTTGCTCAAGGATTGGACATTGTGATAATAGATTCTCAGGTCTGAGTGGGGTTTACTCAGGGGGCTCAAAGTCATATTTACTGTGTCACTGACCTTTAGTTTAAATTGTGCTGTATTCCAGGTATGTTGACTTCTGAGCAGTTGTGCTGGTTCTGTTGGTCGTCCTTGGCAGCCGACTCATCTTCCAGGTGGGCCTGAAAAGTATCTACATGCACTTCACACTGCTGAGGCATCACATTGACGTTTTGGAGGGATGTCTCGATAATGTCCACCATCAAATTACTGATCCTTTCAGGTTCCTGACCTTTTTGAGGGGTCAGGGGGTTTGCGTTTTGTCTCTGTGACTTCGTGACCCATTTGTCTAGTGTAGTTTGCACAGTATGGTCACTATTACTCTTTTTATTTCCCATCTTGACTGTCTTTATCCAATTTCCTATTAGCGTCTGTTTATGGTTTCTGACTTTTGGTTTCTTATTGTCCCCCATAGTTGTCAGGAAGGCCAGTCTGTTGCAAATAATCTCCGTGCCACATTTGTTTAGGTGTAAGCCATGTGTTGTGAAGTGGTTTCTGGCTAGTCTCTCTATTTCAAAGTTCACAGCAATTCTTTTTTTGTACGCGTGTTTAGCTAAATTCAGAGCCTGTATCAGATGGAGGTTTTCAGTATTAATTTTACTATTTAAATTTTGAACACCATATCTCCTGGGTATAGGATGGATAATGATATTCATTTTGTGACTTAGAGCTAGTATTGGTTCCAATGGTTCTACCACATGCTTCAACATTAGATTGAGAGGTTTGTCTATGTCGTTAAAACTCCCTATTACAATCAAAGTATCATGTCTACCGAAGCTTCTTGTCAAATATTCTGCGTTTTTTATCACTTCTTTTAGTGGGGCGCCAGGTTTTACTCTGCTTTTTACCTGGTATGAGGGCCCTAGTTTGTCTTGCAGTATTTGAGCAGTCTCTTCCATGACTGTCACTAAATATTAGTAGTTTCATTTTTTCCGAGATTTTCTTGCTATGTAACATTCTAGAATTTCTTTCATTTTTGTCCTGCACATATATTGGTGCTTGAGAGATTATGTTCGTCGGCGGATTATTCATACAATTTGTGGCGGATTGTTCACTTTAGGTTAATTTTTGCGTAAGATATAGAGCAAAGTTAGACTGTAAATTGACCTTGCTAGCATCTTGCACCCGGCGGTAATCAGTAGTTACACTTTTAAAATCACTTTCTGGATCCATTTCACGTAGGCGTACATTCAGATTTTATAGGGCTACGATCACACACCCCCCCATGAACCATGGACCCTGCCGTTGGTGGGGAGGCTTGCGTCCCTCAGCGATACAGATAGCCGTACCGTAGGTACAACCACAACGGAGGGGTATCTGTTGAGAGGCCAGACAAACGTGTGGTTCCTGAAGAGGGGCAGCAGCCTTTTCAGTAGTTGCAAGGGCAACAGTCTGGATGATTGACTGATCTGGCCTTGTAACAATAACCAAAACGGCCTTGCTGTGCTGGTACTGCAAACGGCTGAAAGCAAGGGGAAACTATGGCCGTAATTTTTCCCAAGGGCATGCAGCTTTACTGTATGATTAAATGATGATGGTGCCCTCTTGGGTAAAATATTCCGGAGGTAAAATAGTCCCCCATTCGGATCTCCGGGCGGGGATTACTCAAGAGGATGTCGTTATCAGGAGAAAGAAAACTGGCGTTCTACGGATTGGAGCGTGGAATGTCAGGTCCCTTAATCAGGCAGGTAGGTTAGAAAATTTGAAAAGGGAAATGGATAGGTTAAAGTTAGATATAGTGGGAATTAGTGAAGTTCGGTGGCAGGAGGAACAAGACTTCTGGTCAGGTGACTACAGGGTTATAAACACAAAGTCAAATAGGGGTAATGCAGGAGTAGGTTTAATAATGAATAGGAAAATAGGAACGCGGGTAAGCTACTACAAACAGCTTAGTGAACGCATTATTGCGGACAAGATAGATACGAAGCCAGCACCTACTACAGTAGTACAAGGTTATAATCCAACTAGCTCTGCAGATGACGAAGAAATTGAAGAAATGTATGATGAAATAAAAGAAATTATTCAGATAGTGAAGGGAGATGAAAATTTAATAGTCATGGGTGACTGGAATTCGAGTGTAGGAAAAGGGAGAGAAGGAAACGTAGTAGGTGAATATGGATTGGGGCTAAGAAATGAAAGAGGAAGCCGCCTGGTAGAATTTTGCACAGAGCACAACTTAATCATAGCTAACACTTGGTTTAAGAATCATGATAGAAGGTTGTATACATGGAAGAACCCTGGAGATACTAAAAGGTATCAGATAGATTATATAATGGTAAGACAGAGATTTAGGAACCAGGTTTTAAATTGTAAGACATTTCCAAGGGCAGATGTGGACTCTGACCACAATCTATTGGTTATGAACTGTAGATGAAAACTGAAGAAACTGCAGAAAGGTGGGAATTTAAGGAGATGGGACCTGGACAAACTGATTAAACCATAGGTTGTACAAAGTTTCAGGGAGAGCATAAGGGAACAATTGGCGGGAATGGGGGAAAGAAATACAGTAGAAGAAGAATGGGTAGCTTTGAGGGATGAAGTAGTGAAGGCAGCAGCAGATCAAGTAGGTAAAAAGACGAGGGCTAGTAGAAATCCTTGGGTAACAGAAGAAATATTGAATTTAATTGATGAAAGGAGAAAATATAAAAATGCAGTAAATGAAGCAGGCAAAAAGGAATACAAACGTCTCAAAAATGAGATCGACATGAAGTGCAAAATGGCTAAGCAGGGATGGCTAGAGGACAAATGTAAGGATTTAGAGGCTTATCTCACTAGGGGTAAGATAGATACTGCCTACAGGAAAATTAAAGAGACTTTTGGAGATAAGAGAACCACTTGTATGAACATCAAGAGCTCAGATGGAAACCCAGTTCTAAGCAAAGAAGGGAAAGCAGAAAGGTGGAAGGAGTATATAGAGGGTCTATACAAGGGCGATGTACTTGAGGACAATATTATGGAAATGGAAGAGGATGTAGATGAAGATGAAATGGGAGATACGATACTGCGTGAAGAGTTTGACAGAGCACTGAAAGACCTGAGTCGAAACAAGGCCCCCGGAGTAGACAACATTCCATTGGAACTACTGACGGCCTTGGGAGAGCCAGTCCTGACAAAACTCTACCATCTGGTGAGCAAGATGTATGAAACAGGCAAAATACCCTCAGACTTCAAGAAGAATATAATAATTCCAATCCCAAAGAAAGCAGGTGTTGACAGATGTGAGAATTACCAAACAATCAGTTTAATAAGCCACAGCTGCAAAATACTAACACGAATTCTTTAAAGACGAATGGAAAAACTAGTAGAAGCCGACCTCGGGGAAGATCAGTTTGGATTCCGTAGAAATACTGGAACATGTGAGGCAATACTGACCTTACGACTTATCGAAGAAAGATTAAGGAAAGGCAAACCTATGTTTCTAGCATTTGTAGACTTAGAGAAAGCTTTTGACAATGTTGACTGGAATACTCTCTATCAAATTCTAAAGGTGGCAGGGGTAAAATACAGAGAGCGAAAGGCTATTTACCATTTTTACAGAAACCAGATGGCAGTTATAAGAGTTGATGGACATGAAAGGGAAGCAGTGGTTGGGAAGGGAGTAAGACAGGGTTGTAGCCTCTCCCCGATGTTATTCAATCTGTATACTGAGCAAGCAGTAAAGGAAACAAAAGAAAAATTCGGAGTAGGATTGGGGAGAAGAGGAGTTTGTGGCACAACTTGACCAGAAGAAGGGATCGGTTGGTAGGACATGTTCTGAGGCATCAAGGGATCACAAATTTAGCATTGGAGGGCAGCGTGGAGGGTAAAAATCGTAGGGGGAGACCAAGAGATGAATACACTAAGCAGATTCAGAAGGATGTAGGTTGCAGTAGGTACTGGGAGATGAAGAAGCTTGCACAGGATAGAGTAGCATGGAGAGCTGCATCAAACCAGTCTCAGGACTGAAGACCACAACAACAACAACGATCACACGCCACACCTGCACGATTGAAGGAGGAAGATATACTCGACTGGGGGCGAAGTACTAGCGCACGAGGCGCTTCACCTTCTGGCATGATGGTTTGGGTAGAAAATATCATGGCTATATCGTGCTGCTTGACTTTGTGCATTTTTTCCCTTTTTTGGGATTTTTTATTTTTATATTAAAATGAAAAAAGATTAAAGGATAGTGAGAGGGACAGTGAGAGAGATGGAAAACGAACGGCCTAAAGTGACTGGCCGGTAGTTTCAAGAAGTCTCCGCTACTGTGGTGATGGCCTCGCATGGTTTTCGTTACTAAAACTGGGGGCGTTGTTAACATGCAATGGCTTCCATGGCTTCCTGAGCTTCGGGATCCACCTTCCTCCTACCAGACCGGAACTCTTCCCTCACCCATAGGTCTATAACGTCTACGAGGTCATTCCATTGAGAGGGCGTGAAGATGGGGTGTGAATTGATCAAGGCTAGCTCTTTCTTCGTGAGCGCTTCCATCAATGCGTCACGGTATCTGTATGTGCGAAGAGGGATCGGTCGATGGGGTAGGGGAGGTATAGGCTGGTCTGGCGGGGTAAATGGGTATGGTTGATCTGAATAGGGGTAGGTCTCGTTCTTCAGTGATGCGGCGATGTTCTTCAGGATGACCTGTACGTTACTCACTCCGGGGAATGGTAAGCTAAGCCTCCACTTCTTCGTTAGCTTCTCGGCTTGCGAGGAGTCAGGAGGCGCCTTAGCGCCCTTGCTTGTGGCTGCCACCTTGGAGGGGGCAGCCCAGGCGGCACATCGTCTGTTTCCATGGGCGCCACCTGCTGCATTGCTGCAGGGGGCGGAGAGGCGGTTGTTTGCATGGCCTCGTCAACCCCCACCGGTCAACTCACAGGGGGGTGGCAGCGAGAACTGGCGGCTTCTTCTTGGTAGCCCACAGCTCATCGCGCAGCTGCTGGAGCTGGCGATGAATAGCTGCGAGCTCCTCCTTCAGTGCAGTCCTTTCGGCCGCAAGGGCAGCTTGGAAGCTGGCCATAGCATGGTCGGTGGCGGCTTCTAGGCGGCGCGGCTCACACCCCTCGCCGAAGCGGGGGGGGGGGGGGGGGGGGGGGGTGGCCGTCGTGGCGCTTGGCGCCGCCGCAGGGTGTGGTGCGGCGGGCAGACGGCGTGCCTCCCGAAGGTAGCCACAGCTACGCGAGTTGGCGGCGTGTGGCCCGCCGCAGTTCGTGCAGCCGCTGGCCACGCCACGAGGCTTCGTGCAGCTGCGCGTGTCGTGAGCTGCCGCGCACTTCAAGCAGGCGACGGCGTTCGTGCACACGCACACAGTGTGCCCCAGCTGCTGGCAGTTGTAGCACTGCAGGCTCTTCCTGTTCCGCTGCGTTCGCTTGCGCTTTGGCTGCCGTTGGCGGCCGCCGTCGAACCCCATCACATGAATGGGAGCTTCCAATTCGGCGGCGGGAGGATCACACGTGGCGGTAGACAACACACGATTTCTGAGCATTGCATTCTGAGCACGATTTACGGCTTGACTATTTCTCGTAGTACATTGTCCCGTCAAACGCCAGTTTTTGTTACCGATATTTACGTTTGGTGTGCGGATAACGAGTTCATTGTTCGTGGTTTTATTGGTTACTGCCACTTCAAGTTCATTACACTTCACTAATGGTTCATGATATTTCACCAGTAGGGTTTCAAGCTTCAGGTTGAGGTCCATTATTTCTTGTTTCAACGACGTAATTATGTGATCCTACATTTTTAGAGCATTGTTTACTTTGGATTCAGTTGCTTGTATGATGCACTGGCGGCATGTCCAATGTTCTTCACTGTTAAAGTATTTCAGGTTAACTTTGACATATTTTTCGTGATACCAGTAATTACAGTTAATACACAGAATACCTCGTATAACTCTTTTCGAACATATTTTGCACTTATTACGGTCGAAATTCTTTCATTTCTTAGCCCCAATCCATATTTACCTACTACGTTTCCTTCTCTCCCTTTTCCTACTACCGAATTCCAGTAACCCATGACTATTAAATTTTCGTCTCCCTTCACTACCTGAATAATTTCTTTTATCTCATCACACATTTCATCAATTTCTTCATCATCTGCAGAGCTAGTTGGCATATAAACTTGTACTACTGTAGTAGGTGTGGGCTTCGTGTCTATCTTGGCCACAGTAATGCGTTCACTATGCTGTTTGTAGTAGCTTACCCACACTCCTATTTTTTTATTCATTATTAAACCTACTCCTGCATTACCTCTATTTGATTTTGTATTTATAACCCTGTATTCACTTGACCATAAGTCTTGTTCCTCCTGCCAGCGAACTTCATTTCCCTTTTTAAATTTTCTAACCTACCTGCCTGATAAAGGGATCTGACATTGCATGCTCCGATCCGTAGAATGCCAGTTTTCTTTCTCCTGTTAATGATGTCCTCTTGAGTAGCCCCCACCCAGAGATCCGAATGGGGGACTATTTTACCTCCAGAATATTTTACCCAAGAGGATGCCATCATCATTTAACCGGGAAAAATTACAGCTGTAGTTTCCCCTTGCTTTCAGCCATTCGCAGTACCAGCAAAGCAAGGCCATTATGGTTAGTGTTACAAGGCCAGATCAGTCAATCATCCAGACTGTTGCCCCTGCAACTAATGAAAAGGCTGCTGCCCCTCTTCAGGAACCACACCTTTGTCTGGCCTCTCAACAGATACCCCTCCGTTGTGGTTGCACCTACGGTACGGCCATCTGTATCGCTGAGGCACACAAGCCTCCCCACCAACGGCAAGGCCCATGGTTCATGGGGGGGTCAATATTGGTAGGCAAAACATATGCCATGTGATGTGCGGGAGATATTGAACAACATACATAGTACATAAAACAATGTTTCAACATTTGATGTGAAAGCTAGACAGGAAGTTGCCTATCCATTGGAGCGTGTAATGAGAAATCTAGGAAGGAAAGTAAAAGATGTGGGTGGATCCCCTCCCTCACACCTGTATGGCTGCACCTTTTTGGTCCAGTCAACTTTCAAGAGATTGTTGGTGCTGAGTAATGTACTCAAAACATTTTGTCAACTACATCAGACTTGTGACTGAAATTTGTAAATTTTTACCTACATGCAAAATTCTTGTATTTATATAAATTTGAAGGAACAATTTGCTTAGAAAAGAAGTCACTGCTATGGACAGTGCTATTGTACATAAATGTATGTTTTTTCAAGTAAGGGGATTAACTTACCAATACCTTCTGTAACTTTAAATCTTGTTTGACTTGGATATAATGCTGTGAAAGGTTGATGTTCTAGGAGTGATGATTTGTTATGTTCAACACAGAAATGTGAAAACTTAAAATTTTCAGGAGTATGTTCTATGGACCATGTTGTAAATAATTATCAGAATCTAATAAAATTAGGCACTGTTAGGTTAATAGTCATACATTTCAATGAGTTTTTTTAACTCATCACTCATTATGTATTTTTTTACCTATTGTAAGTGAATCTTCTAGGTTTCTACGTATGTAGGTTAATTTGTATGAACAATTAGTAAATAATGTGGAAGAGAGTTACATCTGTTATATGAATTATGTATAGATGATATAACAAGATGTATACATTTCTGATTTCACATATTCTCGTAGTTAATATGTTATGTATCAGATACCTCTACACATCTTAATTCTACTTTATGATGGTTAACATGCTTATACTTGTGGTATTTACTAGGAATAGTGTTTCACTTTTGTATTATGTTCATTTATATTAGGTTATTATGGTAACATTTTTCCGTATTTTATTATTCATTTTTACGTAACATTAACAGACACTTAAATCTCAATCACTGAAATGCTAAAAGAGACTTAAAGATTACACTAGATTAGACTATTCTGTATGAAGCTAGATGTGTTAGAGCAACTTCATGTGCATTTTGTCCATAATTTTGTAAATTGTCACCATATGTTAATTTTACCTCTTCACTACTCAGATTTCACACTTATTTGGACTATAGACAAATTGTAAGCAAGAAGAAGTGTGTTTTTCATAATCAGAATTTGTCAGAGGCTTTGTATTTCCTTCTATGCCTTTTGCAGTTTTTTGTAAGCTAACCTATACATATGTTCATAGGGAAGTGATGATCACACAACCTAAAATTTTCTGGAATCTAACTTCAACAATCTGTATTCTATTTTTTGGCATCATTTTGTACTCCATTTGACAAACCTTATAGTAGGTCACAAAATATTGTAAACACATTACATATTACATGAGGGGGATGTTGTAATGGGACATCCTCCTCTAGCATTACTTTTCCTCAACAGTAGTTGTCGATACCAGGATTACTTTTTGAATTTTGGACAGGTCAGTATTACCCCAGTTGCTTTTCTGAAAACTTTCTTGTAATTGTATGTATACACAGTATGCTATATTTCAAGCTAAAATTTATGAAAAGGAATTACTTTATAAAATATTTTACTTTCGTTGCTGTAATTGACAAGCACTAGTTCTGAATGCACAGAGAGATAAAAAAAACAAAGATGATGTGACTTACCAAACGAAAGCGCTGGCAGGTCCATAGACATACAAACAAACACAAACACACACACAAAATTCAAGCTTTTGCAACAAACTGTTGCCTCATCAGGAAAGAGGGGAAGGAGAAGAAAACACGAAAGGATGTGGGTTTTAAGGGAGAGGGTAAGGAGTCATTCCAATCCCGGGAGCGGAAAGACTTACCTCATGGGGAAAAAAGGACGGGTATACCCTCGCACACACACATATCCATCCACACATATACAGACACAAGCAGACATATTTAAAGACAAAGAGTTTGTCTGCTTGTGTCTGTATATGTGTGGATGGATATGTGCGTGTGTGCGAGTGTATACCTGTCCTTTTTTCCTCATGAGGTGAGTCTTTCCGCTCCCGGGATTGGAATGACTCCTTACCCTCTCCCTTAAAACCCACATCCTTTCGTCTTTCAATCTCCTTCCCCTCTTTCCTGATGAGGCAACAATTCGTTGCGAAAGCTTGAATTTTGTATGTGTGTTTGTGTTTGTTTGTGTGTCTATCGACCTGCCAGGGCTTTCATTCGGTAAGTCACACCATCTTTAGAAGGAAACATTCCACGTGGGAAAAAATATATCTAAAAACAAAGATGATGTGACTTACCAAACAAAAGCGCTGGCACGTCGATAGACACACAAACAAACACAAACATACACACAAAATTCAAGCTTACGCAACAAACTGTTGCCTCATCAGGAAAGAGGGAAAGAGAGGGAAAGACGAAAGGATGTGGGTTTTAAGGGAGAGGGTAAGGAGTCATTCCAATCCCGGGAGCGGAAAGACTTACCTTAGGGGGAAAAAAGGACGGGTATACCCTCGCACACACACATATCCATCCACACATATACAGACACAAGCAGACATATTTAAAGACAAAGAGTTTGTGTGTGTGTGCGAGTGTACACCCGTCCTTTTTTCCCCCTAAGGTAAGTCTTTCCGCTCCTGGGATTGGAATATCTCCTTACCCTCACCCTTAAAACCCACATCCTTTCGTCTTTCCCTCTCCTTCCCTCTTTCCTGGTGAGGCAACAGTTTGTTGCGAAAGCTTGAATTTTGTGTGTATGTTTGTGTGTCTGTCGACCTGCCAGCACTTTCATTTGGTAAGTCACATCATCTTTGTTTTTAGATATATTTTTCCTACGAGGAATGTTTGTGTGTCTATCGACCTGCCAGCACTTTCGTTCGGTAAGTCACATCATCTTTGTTTTTATATATATATATATATATATATAACAGAGGGAAACATTCCACGTGGGTCTTTAAATATGTCTGCTTGTGTCTGTATGTGTGGATGGATATGTGTGTGTGTGCGAATGTATACCTGTCCTTTTTTCCCCCTAAGGTAAGTCTTTCCACTCCCGGGATTGGAATGACTCCTTACCCTCTCCCTTAAAACCCACATCCTTTCGTCTTTCCCTCTCCTTCCCTCTTTCCTGATGAGGCAACAGTTTGTTGCGAAAGCTGAATTTTGTGTGTATATTTGTGTTTGTTTGTGTGTCTATCGACCTGCCAGCGCTTTTGTTTGGTAAGTCTCATCATCTTTCTTTTAGATATATATATATATATATATATATATATATATATATATATATATAGACACACACACCACAGTTCATTTGTAAGTAATGTCCCCAGTCATACTGTTGTAATCTCCCCCCTTCTTCTTCCTTCTTCCATTTATTGTCCACATTAAACAATTTAGGGGGAAAAAAGGACGGGTATACACTCGCACACACACACATATCCATCCGCACATATACAGACACAAGCAGACATATTTAAAGACAAAGAGTTTGGCCCAAACTCTTTGTCTTTAAATATGTCTGCTTGTGTCTATATATGTGTGGATGGATATGTGTGTGTGTGCGAGTGTATACCCGTCCTTTTTTCCCCCTAAGGTAAGTCTTTCCGCTCCCGGGATTGGAATGACTCCTTACCCTCTCCCTTAAAACCCACATCCTTTTGTCATTCCCTCGCCTTCCCTCTTTCGTGATGAGGCAACAGTTTGTTACGAAAGCTTGAATTTTGTGTGTATGTTTGTGTTTGTCTGTGTGTCTATCGAAGTGCCAGCGCTTTCGTTTGGTAAGTCACATCATCTTTGTTTTTAGATATATTTTTCCCACTTGAAATTATGAATTGTTTAATGTGGACAATAAATGGAAGAAGGAAGAAGGGGGGAGATTACAACAGTATGACTGGGAACATTATTTACAAATGAACTGTGGTTTTCTCTCAAATTTTTGGTTACATCAGGATGTCAGTCGGATGCTCAGTAGGAGAAACAAATTACAATTTTATGCTCATCCTTGATACAGGGTCATGCTCAAACAGTCTCACATGTAACTTTAGTTCCTATCTTGGTAGATTTGGATTCCTTGTCTACTGTGACAAATATACTACTTCCATTTTCCATTAGCCTATCTGTTTGATATACACTGTGACATTACAAAATGTCTTATGCCATGTAAGGCATCTTTGATTATTCATTGTCAATGTTCTCTGTGTCATCATTCTGTTTCTAGTAGATATAGTGACTACTACCCGCCATATAGAAGAGATGTTGAGCTGCAGAGAGGCACAACAAAAATCTGTTATGCATTTGAGCTTTCAGTCACAAGGTCTTCTTCTAAAGTACAAAACACACACACATTCACGCAAGCACAACTCACACACACATGACCACTGAGGCCAGAATAAGCAGCCATAGACAGTGGTCAGGTGTGTGAGAGTTGCGTTTGTGTGAATATGTGTTTGTTTTCTACTTTAGACGAAGGCCTTGTGGCTAAAACCTCATATGCATAACAATCTTTAGTGCTTGTCTGCAACTCAGCATCTCCTCTATGTGGTGAGTAGTAATCTTTCCTTCCTACATTTTTCAGTATATACAATTTATGTATACTGGTTCAAAATTAGTAATTAATACATCTAGCAACATAATAGATATGTACCACCAAAGAATGGAATTGTTGTTGATGAAAACATGGAAAGCATACAGATTTATGACATTTTCCATGGTAGTTCACACACCAACTTGACACTTCCTGTCTAATAAATTCTGAAAATAAAAAAAACATCGTTACATTGATAATGCCTGTAAAAGCTTTTTTATGGTTCTTTGCACATTTGAGTCCATATTGCTGAAATCACAGAGGTGCTACCCAGATATGTAATGTCAATCAATTTTACAAATAAAGTAAGGAAAGATCTGGTAGAATGTAAATAATTTAGGAGTAAAGACAGAACACCAACTTTTGAAAATCAATCTGTGTGCCCTAAATTACAGTTCACAAATGCTGAAAACTGACCCTCCTGAAAATCCAGTTTGAGCTATTTTTGAATGAGTAACACTTGATAAAGATAAACAAACCATTGTTTGTTAGGTTCTTTTTCCACACTAATTAATTAATACAAAAAGTAATCCACATAGAATAGTTTTATTTTTAAAATCGTTGTGTAATTTCTAATTTTCACTCAATAAAGAATCTGTTCCTGGGAACAGTGAATCGTTTCACAAAAATGTTCACCACAGTGTCAAGGTTCAAGTTTTTATCTTCTTCTTTATGGGCATGCATGATATCATTGTTGTTCAATTTCTCCTTTGTCATGGTATTGTTCAGGTACGTTTTTAGTCTTGTAAGGGTGGTGAAAGTGTGTTCTGCTGTATATGTAGAAAAATGTTATAGTTAGAGCAATCTTTATGAATTTCATCACTTCTGGAACCAATTCATTGGAAACATATTTGAGGGAAAGATGTGCACATAATCTTCCACTTCCAACAAAATAATTGTTAGATTTACACACATCTAACATCAAATTTCAGTGCAAAGTTAATCCATCTGCATTAAAGTCATCCTCATAAAATTATTAAAAAATAATTGCAATTTTTAATTATGAAATATGAAATGTTTCCATTTCTTTGAAATGAGTCATAGCATCATCCTCAAGTTTTCAAGAAGTCTATAGAACTTTTGGAGCTTCTTCATAAAATTTTTTGCTCAATTTCAAAACAGAGCTTCGTAGCTCATCAAAACTTTTACCAGTTCAAGATAACTTCACAGCAGTTTTGGTCCATGGCACTTGGAGCTGTAGAGAGGGATTCTGTAGAAAAGTATTCAAAATTTCAGCTGTCTCTACAATTTTAACAAGAATTGTAGTTACAAAGATAAATTCAAAAGAATCCTGAAAATTAAAGAAACCTTTAGCTTTAGCACTGGCATCAGATTATTCAAGCTCAATTTCATCAAGAAACAAAATTAACTGTTCATAATTCTGGAATATAGTTTTCAATGAACTTATTCCACAACCCAATCTGACAGGGCAAAAAGGCCAAACAGCTGCAGGATGAATTATGCCAGTATGTTGGACAGCATGCAGAGAGTCAAATATTGCTAGTCACTTGGAGCTCCAAGTAAAAAACTGATTGGTCTTTGCTTTCATATCTGAAAGATAGTCTCTCACCATGGTCTCATTTTGCATTGCCTCTTGAGACACAAGGTTCAAAGAACGAGTCAAACTGTGAACATGCAGAACTTGTGGCTCAATTTCTCTATTTTTTTATTGTAATCCAGGAAAAGCACTGGTCATATTTTCTGCTCCACTAATAGCGATATATCTGAATGACTCAACATCTATAGAAAAATGAGTAATAACATTGATTAAAATTGTCAACAGTACATCAGCTGTAGTAGACACAGTATTATAGAAACCAAAAAATAATTCATTAATTTGAAAATTATCACCACTTACACATGGAAAGCAAATCCAAACTTGCTCATGTTGATGTAGATTACAAGTTTCATCCAGGTATCTTACAAACTTTATCAAATTGTGTAAGAATTCACTAGCCCTAATAGTTATGTTGTGCAAAAGCTGGGAGGACAAATCAGAGTTATCTTCAGCAACTAATTTTGACAATGTATTATAATTAGAATTTTCATCTGTGTCATCATGGATTGCTAACCCCTGCACCATGAGAAAACACAGTGAAGAGAACATTTCCAACAGAACTACTCTTGTAGACTTCATTTTTCCCTCCTTACCATTAGATATTGTTACATTTAATGACTCTGACCTTAGTTCCATATTTACACACAGTGCAGCATTTACTTTAAAAAGATGCTAAATTACTATTCAAAGATGCCTCACCATTCAAAGTCACCCTGCTGTATGGCACTAGTTCTTGGAGCACTTACCAGGCTAGGTCTATATCAACTACACTTTTCCTACTACAGCAAGACATAATTATTATAACTCAACTTTTCATGACAAGCAAACAAAAAACAAAATACAATGAATGCTTTTATTCCATCTTCATCTTCTTAATTTTCTTCACAAAAGGTCCACTCTAAGAGGTCATTTCCTTACAAAACACTTTGATACACTTTTTATCATAGAACTACTGCTTATTTTTCTCTTTTGCTGTTTTTGAAAAGAATGTGTTTGTGAGTTGCATTTGCAAGAGTGTATGTGTGTATGTTGTCTATTTTTGACAAAGGCCTTCTTGGCTGAAAGCTAACTTTCCGACAGTCTTTTTGTTGTGCCTTGCTGTAACTCATCATCTCTGCTATATGGTGAGTGGCAACTATCCTTTTCATTATATCGTTACATTCCATCCTGGATGTTCCATAGCTAGATTCAGTTATACTGTTTGTATTACAACTGAAATGTGCAAGTGGATTGATGTATTACACTTGTCATGTTTCAAAATCTATTACTGATAACCAAGCACAACTCACTAAGAATGATTAACCCTCATCACAACCATAAAGGGAAAAGTCATTGCTACTACAATTACCTGTATAAGAAAAATTGTATGAAATATGAAAAATATAGTGTTATGTTAAAGGATCAGTCACAGGATATGTGCCCAATAAACTACTGTGGACTGTGGTGCACAGGAGGAGAAACTCAACCTTCAGATGGTGGCACGGTACCCTCTAGATGGTGACTTCAATGAAGGAGAAGACTATTCTAACAATCAGCTGACAGGTGCATTAGCAGATATGGTATTCGGTGATGCACAGTTCACACTCAACATGAGGAGTGTTCACCCACTGTCAGTGCCTGAGATCACCTACATGCAGCCAGTCTATCGGTTCATTAGACTGTGCATAGTAGTAGCACAGGCACCACTTGCACCTCTCCATGTGGCCATCATGCACAGCTTCAACTTGAAGGTTAGTGCTAATATTAGTCTGGTTTATTAATATTTCTTCCATGTCATAAACATGATAATTGTTTAAGTACACCAGCTGCACAACAGAATATGCCATGATCTGTAGACATATTCTGCAATCATAATATATTTCATTATTCTTTTTAGAGAAGTGTGATAACTATAAAATGCTTATGTTTAGTACTAAAAAATCTACAGTAAAAAACTGTATCACATGATTACAGTCATTAAATGAAAATCATATTTCTGATATATAAAATTCAAATAGGAGTTCCAATTTATATTAGCTGGAATTCGACAGCAGCAGTATCGCTTAATATTCCACAATATTGTTGTTTATGTTTTTTCTTTTTATTTCATCAATAGATCTCTTTTTAGAAGGATATAGGACATGTCAAAGTATTTATAAGCTTAGACCAATTTAAAATAAGCTAATTCGTATATACATACATCCTCAGAGTTCTAATTAGAGTCAATCATTAGATTTACTCCTGGTATACAATGCTTTTTTTTTACAAATAACTTATGTTAAGTAATGTAATGCCACATTGTTCACTCATATCTCACTGTCAGTCACTGCACACACTATACAGACATTGTTTCACAACATTTCACTCACTACACACACAAAACACACACACACACACACACACACACACACACACACACACACACACACACACACACACTGGTGATCTCTGGGCCATTTTCTGTACCACGACTTCCCGTTTGCTATCCTGAAAATCTGAATCAGTATCCCTCTATAATGAGTGAGATGTTGAGCTCAGAAAGAGGAAGAAGTGTTAGTATTGTGCAATGTATAGCTTGGGGGCAAGTGTTTCTAGAAAATGAAAAAAGAAGGGAAAAAAACATAGTGTGGTGGTGATATGTGGAATTTTGGATGTTTTATAATCATTATTATTATTTATTTGTGTAACTTCTTTTTACCAAACCCCTACTCTGTTTTATCTAAGTAATCCTTCAATGTATAAAATGTATTGTATAGCAGGCACTTTTTAGCTGCCTTTTTAAATAATTGTATTTTTGCAATTTCTTTTATCTCTTTTGGTAACTTATTGTACGGTTATATTCCTTGGTTGAAAATTCTGTTTTGAGTTTTACGTTTATTTTTTCTTGGCAAATGTAAGTTGAGTCCTAGCTCTTGTGCCATGGTCATGGACAGAACTGTTTCTGCAGTAATTACCAATGTTATTTTTGATGTGTACAACTGTCTGGTAAATGTTTTCATACAAAGCAGCTAAAATCCCCAGTGTTTTGAACAAATCTTTACAATGAGCTCAACTACCATTTTTGCTTATGATTCTTATGGCTCTTTTCTGGAGTTTGAAAATTGTGTTCATATTTTGTGCATTTTTCCCCCAAAAAAAGAAAGCCATAGCTAATAATTGAGTGTACATATGAATAGTATGTAACTAAAAGACACTGCATGTTACTATATTGTATATATTTAGGTAATTCATTAATCTGTCTTTCATAATTGCTTCTGTTATTTTTGAGAATTTTGCAGGAAAACGGGCAGGTAATTTTCTATGTCTTCTGCATTATCTTTCTTAAGCAAAGGTATAACTCTTGCTTGTTTTAACTGCTCTGGAAATGTTCCTGATGTGAATGATTCTTTGATTATATTTGTTAAAGGGCCTTGTATAATCCCTATGCATTGTTTCAGTACACACATTGGTACTTCATCTGAGCCTACTGACTTTTTACTTTTTGAACAGTTTTATTGACTTCATTCTCTGTGGTTAGAAGTAACATCATGATATTTAGTGCAACATTATTTACAAGCATTATATTTGTTTTAGGGACTTTTTGCTGTAACTTCTCTGTGATACTTGAAAAATGTTCATTTACGTAGTTTGCTAATGGTTGCGGATCATTTATTACATTATCTCCCCTCCCTTAGCAGTATGTCATTCTGCATTTCTTTGCCTCTCCCCATTTCCCATTTTGTAACATCCCAGACTGCTTTGCTTTTATTCTCTGCATTATATATTATTTTGCCATTAAATGACCTTCCTGCAGATCTTTTTGTATCTATGACAGAAATTTAAGAATTCTGGATCACTGCTACTCTTTTTCATGGAAATGAGGTATATAAGCAGTTCTGCAGTAAGAATTTGCCCTTTCAGTTTGGATTTCTGTCTCTCTACACCAGTGCTCAGTAACACAAACTACTGTTAATACCTGCTGTTATCCGTCTGTTTTTGTGAGATGTTGATACAGACATTCATATTTTTGGAAATGTCTTTTCAAAGTTCAATTTAAATAATGTGCAGAATTTAGAGAATTTCATATTCACATTGGTCTCCTTAAACACTTCAGCCCAGCTTTGTTTTGCTAGTTCCTTGGAAAAATCTTTTGTTTTGATTTCCGATAGATGTCGTTTGTAGGCTTGTAGTTTAGGGTATGATTCAATGCCTGATTTTACTGTTATTATTTGACAGAGATGGCCTGATAGTTCGAGATTTATTACAGATACGTCACATTTTTCTCTGTCCATATTTGTGGCCACATGGTCAATTGTTGCACTATTGCACTGTTGCACTATTGACCAATATGGACATGCCAAAACTTTGAAAGATATTTATGAGAGTGCTGCTGGATTCATTTATGATATTAGTGTTGTTGTTAATGTCCCCATGCAGAATTATGTTTACCTTTGTGCTTGAGACTTTATCTAGGACTTCTGTTAATTTATTGAAAAATGTGTCCACACTACCACTGGGAGATCTACACATACATAAAACGATTATTTTCTTGGTGAGATCAAGAAGCCCTGTTAATTCAGTAGCTGATATTTCAAAGTGTTTGTCTTCACTTGCTGTACTGAGATCATGTCTTGATTTGAACTGTGTTCCTTTTCTGATATAAATGCACGATCCTCCACCCTTTGAAGCAGTTCTGCAGTAAGAATTTGCCCTTTCAGTTTGGATTTCTCTCTCTCTCTACACCAGTGCTCAGTAACAAAAAGTACTGTACAGTTCATAGACTGGAGCTCAACTTCTAATAGTTGTATTTTATTTTTTATTGATTGCATGTTTTGATGGAAGGTTGTTAGGTCTGTGAAATGCCCCATGTTACTCTTTCCAATTGTTTGTTTTTCTTTGTAGCATCTGGTATGTGTGATATTTGGAGTGTTAAAATCTGTTTTGTGAGTGAGTGTTTCAGTATTTTTTAAAGTGCTGGAGATATTCTAGATATTCTTTAGGCAGGGGAACCTGTTGTCTGGATTTATCCTAAGAAAACTTACTTTTCCTACCCATGACGGCAGGTATTTGACCATGTGTGGCCCAAGATCCATCCCCTATGCTTTTATGAATCAGCTGTACCAATCTTCCCTTCCCAGTCCTGATTAGGTGTAGGCCATACCTAGTGAAACCCCATCTGTTGATAGTCCCAACAGGCACCAGAAAAACATGAGCGAAGTTGGCTGCCCTCAGAGCCATCCTTAACCCCACATTGACTCGCCTCACAGCTCCATCGAGGTGTGGCCAATCATGACGCCAAAACAGCTCAACAATGTGTACATTGATACCATGAGTCAGGGAAGCTATCTTGTCCAGGTTACCACTTATGTCATATGCACTATCCCTGTCCAAACTGTTTCCCGCCCCACCCACTATCACTATATGGTCCTCTTTTGTAACGTCCTTACATAAAGACCCTAAGTCCTCTATCACATGACTTAGCCCTGCATTTGGCTTGAAGATGCTGGTGGTCTGGTGCGCTGCCCCTAAACTTCCCTGTAACTGAGGGCCTACACCTTGCCCATGGCTACTACCTAACAGCAGCACTTTCTTCTTCCTAACACTTTGTACACTCCTAAGCTTCTTGGCCTTGGTTGAAGTGTGCTGCACATTTTCTGCTCCTTGTTCTACCTGAGGCTCTTCTCCACTTAACTCTGGCAGTGGCAGACCCCTGTTTTTGGTGTTGATGATAAAACTGTCACATAGCATTCTCTTTCTTCCTATCCTCCTACCAGCTGCCAGTTCCCAACCACCCTCCTCCCCCCTATCTCCCTTGATCCTTATCAGTTCCTTCCTTGCTTCCCCCAACTGTGCCTGGAGGGCACAGATTTTCCTTTCCTGTTCCCCAATCAAAGTGTTCCTACTTTCCTACTGCATGCTCTGCCGTTCCAGGAGAGAGCCTCTTCTGTTCTCCCAACATCGTCCCCACTGCATCCCCTCCCCCCCTCCTTCCTCCCCCCCTCCCCCCCCCCCCAGTAAAAATATTTCCTACAAGATTGGCAAAACAAATCCCTCTACTCACTACCCTATAACAGCTCCCACATTTCTCACTCGTGGTCAGTTTCAAAAGAATAATTAAGTTTAAAAAATGTTTTTATTTGATTTTAGAGAATTTACATATCAAGTGTGTTTGGTTAGGTTTTTAAATGTCTATAACTTGGAAAATTCAGGCCTAGACTGCGTCTATCTAACTAGTAAACAATACAAAATGTGTTAGTTAAATATGATTTAGAAACATATAATTACGCTTTTATTCCAACAATAGACACTGATGAAACTAGCATCTTTTTTTTAACGAATTTTGCACTATCAGGAAAACTTGAATACAATTTTTTGTGTTTATGTCATGCAAAATTTTGGGTTATGTCGCGATTATCAGGACTTAAGATAACACGAAGTTTTTCAAGAACAAGCTTTGCAGGGATGCTAATACTCAGTTGTGTGACAAGAAAAGCTAGTTTACAAAACAAAGTACATTTAAATTTGACATTATTTCCTCTTAAATAAAGTCTTTTACCAGACAAAGGAACTACCTTTGGTGGCCATATGTATGTTGATCATGCAAATAAGGAATCAGTGGGATGAAGAGGGCCATACTCACTACTATACAGGATATTACCAACACCACATGACTAGTGATTGAGGGGATAGACAATTTGTTCACTCAGGCATGCAGGTTCTTACAGAGGTGTCACTAACCTTGAGCCTGGAAATGGGCTTGTCAGTAACAAAGTATAGCTGATCCAAGGGGTAATGTGATGTGGTTACAATGTCAGGAGGCTAAGTGGTCAAGGGATAAGACTGGATTGCAGTCCAAAGAGGCCCAGGAAGAAAGCAGCTGTCAAAATTAACATTTTATTTCCAACTTATACATTGGTTCTGCAGCATGGTGCAGAGGCAATCACTCTCCTGTATCACA
Organism: Schistocerca nitens; assembly: GCF_023898315.1. Classification (NCBI taxonomy): domain Eukaryota; kingdom Metazoa; phylum Arthropoda; class Insecta; order Orthoptera; family Acrididae; genus Schistocerca; species Schistocerca nitens. Next base: position 144,716,865 of record NC_064622.1, on the reverse strand, counting down.
GTAGTGTGTCAGCTACATGCAACCTGACATCTACATTCAGCACTTGGCCCCCAGCTACACTGTATGAGCCACAGCACTGTTGCCAGTGACACATACTGGAATCATGCAGAAGTAGCTGCTCTTTGATGAACGACTGGACCCAGGCAGCCAAGGTGAGTGGCAACCCACCACTTTGTCAGAAGGTGGTTTCTGTGGCCAGGATGCAGTCTGCTGCCTCCATGAAGGAGTCTGGCTGCTGCTGGAGTGGACTGCCAGGCCCACTGCACTTTGGAATCAAATCTACTGAGCAGATTTAGTGCAGAAAGCAAGTATCCCAGCGAGGACTTGTTGTGCTAATGTGCCACTCCTAGTCAAGTACTCATCAACAATATTGAAGCCCCATCACCTTGCCTGCAGCGTGCATTATCATTGTGCTGACAAGTTACATCGAATGAGAATAGCCTCCCTCACAATAATTTCATGTGCTCATTATCTTAACCTGAACATTGATAAACCATGCTCACTGTCCACCAGTAGTTTTCACGACATCTCATAAATTTTACTCTTAACTTTGTAGCGGTGCCACTTTACCGTCCTTCACAGACAATACCTGGCCTGTCCAGTCTTCCTTAGGACCCGTTCTCCACAGTGTGTCATGCATATAATACAGGTTCCTCTTAGTAAAGTTTTCAAAGTTCAGAATTCATTTTAACTACAACCCTTACATGCAAAATGCCCACTTATTCTATTTAGTTGTTTACATCTACCCCACTGAATAGTCCATTATTTCCTCTAGAACCTTCATCACTTTGTGCTTTTACACTTCTCACATTCTGCAGAACATATGCCCTTAACAATTTCAAACATTCACTGCTCACTACAAGACCTTATATCCTCTTAAATTCTATCAGATAATTTTTTTTCCAACAACATAGTATCTTCCACACAGGATTTGTATTACTAATGCATCAGCCTTCAGGACAGCCTTCCTCCTGAAATATATGAAGGCTATGCACAGCAGAGTTAGAGTCACTATGGCACTAGGTATTGTGACACTCAAGGGCATAGCATCATTACCCTTCCCTTTATTGTGCAACATGCTGCATTAACTGCTCTGCAAAGATTCACACCTCTTGTATAGCTATTAATTGATTCAGGAAGTGGATCGGTTCTGGTTCCCACATATGGTTCACAAAGTTTTAGTTCTGCTTAGGGAGTATCTCCAGAGGCTCATCCAGTCAGTACATCTGCATCTGTGTTGTGTTCAAGTGAGTAACATGGAATAAATCCAATGCAGATCTGCTTGCCAGAAATATAGCCTAGCTTCCATGATATGTCAGACAGTGCTGATGCATAGCTCTGTGTTTGAATAACTACACTGTGCATGTGTTTGGACTCATGTGAATCAGATGAGCTGGATACACTGCCTCTCTCACATTGTCACAATTACTCATCTTTCATCAGTGCAAGACTGTCTCCTTCTTTAGAAGTTAACAACACATAACCTACCCTCGCCTGCACAAATTTCATTGTGGCCCCCAATTTCACCAGATAAGGGTGTGAAGCGTAGCACTTAAAATGGGCATATCTGCCCGACACTGGGATCCTAACCAACACATATAGCAAGACAGAGTCTGCTCACTAGGCTCCGCCATCAATCCTGCCTCCGACTGAAGCCATACTGCACTTTTCTCAACCCCAATAGATACTATTCTGGTGACAACAATACAGTACACAACAGGCTATGTAATGCATGTTGAATAGTCTCTTGAAAGCTCATTGTCTCCACTTTCATGGCCCAAATGCTGTCTCCTAGTGATTGCAGCAATCTTGTCATGGTGTCTCTTGCATCTGGTATTTCCACTAATGCTTGCATGACCCCCAGGTCCCAGTTCACAGTGCTCTCTGTTGGCTTTGCATAGTCTGTCCCCTCGCTTGTCAGCTTCCAGAACATACACACATTGTTTAACACTCCACTTTCCAAGTTCTCTATCTGTGTGGTATACCACTTTACCACTGACTTTTTATCCTTAGCCAACTCTTTCACTGCCTGCATTGTCCTGTTCAGTTCCCTTATGCCACCAGCATACACTGTTCCCAACAGTCTTCAACATCCTTCCCCTGGTGTCTATCCTACCACTCTCCTGCACTGTAATGAATGTGCACCACCTCCACTACTTAATGTGTCTGTTCTTTTAACTGCTCATATGCTTTATGAAATTTTCTGCACTCGCCCAAAACTTCCCCAAAAACTCCCCTGTTCTTGGCTCCTCATCAGAAACCAGAAAGAAAACCTCCTCCAGTCTCCTCACTTCATCTGGAACTCCCAAGCATTACACACTAAACTCAGAGTTCATTGATGACTAGTAATCACAATATTCTCTTATCTGTCAAACAGAACTGCTAACTCCAGGTGTTAGTTCTGCTGTACCCCCACTCCACCCCAGGCGAAGGACTGCAGCATTGCAATGACTAGCATACTTCCCATCCTTGTTCTTGGTGTACAGCAACATGAGGACAGGGACTACCATCATCCTCCCTCCCTCTAAGAAGTCTGCTATCACTAGTCAGTATCTTTCATAAAAGTAAAACTAAAGAATCCTTATTCTAATACAAAGATTCATGCATTCACAGTACTTCAAACATAATATTTAGATAATCAACAATAAACATAATAAAAATACAACTGCTACTTCTGTGACTGACTCCAGAGCACCTCTGAGTGGTCATAGGTATCCACATGCATTATTGTTGACAGCAACTGCAGCCTAACATTGACATGTTGACTGATGGTCTGGGTTCTTTTACTTAATGAGGACCCTGGTACATCCTCACATATTTCTTTGTCTTGTTTTTCAGTACATAAGGACTAGACAGCGTTATCCATTTCCCTACTTTATATTGTGTTAAGCTTCTCTTATGTTTGACAGCTTCCTCCCAGTGCCTTGATGGTTGTCCACTGTACTCATTTCCATGCCTCTCTCAATGTTCTCACAAATCCATAGACCAACTCCCTAGCCTTGACTCTTCTTTGCCTGAAACACATCAAATGGTAAGGACATTTTTCTCCCATACTCCACCTATTACGGTGACAAACCTGTGCTGGTATGGACCTTTGAAGTGTATGCACACTGTTCACCCAGTAACTCAGCATCCTCCCAATCACTTGATGCACCCATTTCATCCTTCCATTGAATTGAGGGTGGACTACATCATAATACCACCCCCCCCCCTACCCTCGTGGGGAGGCTTGCATACCTCAGCGATACAGATAGCCGTACCGAAGGTGCAACCGCAACGGAGGGGTATCTGTTGAGAGGCGAGACAAACGCGTGGTTCCTGAAGAGGGGCAGCAGCCTTTTCAGTAGTTGCAGGGGCAACAGTCTGGATGATTGACTGATCTGGCCTTGTAACACTAACCAAAACAGCCTTGCTGTGCTGGTACTGCGAACGGCTGAAAGCAAGGGGAAACTACAGCCATAATTTCTCCCAAGGACATGCACCTTTACTGTATCATTAAATGATGATGGTGTCCTCTTGGGTAAAATATTCCGGAGGTAAAATAGTCCCCCATTCGGATCTCCGGGCGGGGATTACTCAAGAGGACGTCGTTATCAGGAGAAAGAAAACTGGCGTTCTACGGATCAGAGCATGGAATGTCAGATCCCTTAATCGGGCAGGTAGGTTAGAAAATTTAAAAAGGGAAATGGATAGGTTAAGGTTAGATATAGTGGGAATTAGTGAAGTTCAGTGGCAGGAGGAACAAGACTTTTGGTCAGGCGAATACAGGATTATAAATACAAAATCAAATAGGGGTAATGCAGGAGTAGGTTTAATAATGCATAAAAAAATAGGAGTATGGGTAAGCTACTACCAACAGCATAGTGAACGCATTATTGTGGCCAAGATAGACACAAAGCCCACACCTACTACAGTAGTACAAGTTTATATGCCAACTAGCTCTGCAGATGACGAAGAAATTGAAGAAATGTATGATGAAATCAAAGAAATTATTCAGATAGTGAAGGGAGACGAAAATTTAATAGCCATGGGTGACTGCAATTCAGTAGTAAGAAAATGGAGAGAAGGAAACGTAGTAGGTGAATATGGATTGGGGCTAAGAAATGAAAGAGGAAGCCGCCTGGTAGAATTTTGCACAGAGCACAACTTAATCATAGCTAACACTTGGTTCAAGAATCATAAAAGAAGGCTGTATACATGGAAGAAGCCTGGAGATACTGACAGGTTTCAGATAGATTATATAATGGTAAGACAGAGATTTAGGAACCAGGTTTTAAATTGTAAGACATTTCCAGGGGCAGATGTGGACTCTGACCACAATCTATTGGTTATGAACTGTAGATTAAAACTAAAGAAACTGCAAAAAGGTGGGAATTTAAGGAGATGGGACCTGGATAAACTGATTAAACCAGAGGTTGTAGAGAGTTTCAGGGAGAGCGCAAGGGAACAATTGACAGGAATGGGGGAAAGAAATACAGTAGAAGAAGAATGGGTAGCTTTGAGGGATGAAGTAGTGAAGGCAGCAGCAGATCAAGTAGGTAAAAAGACGATGGCTAGTAGAAATCCTTGGGTAACAGAAGAAATATTGAACTTAGTTGATGAAAGGAGAAAATATAAAAATGCAGTAAATGAAGCAGGCAAAAGGGAATACAAATGTCTCAAAAATGAGATCGACATGAAGTGCAAAATGGCTAAGCAGGGATGGCTAGAGGACAAATGTAAGGGTGTAGAGGCTTATCTCACTAGGGGTAAGATAGATACTGCCTACAGGAAAATTAAAGAGATCTTTGAAGAAAAGAGAACCACTTGTTTAAATATGAAGAGCTCAGATGGAAACCCAGTTCTAAGCAAAGAAGGGAAAGCAGAAAGGTGGAAGGAGTGTATAGAGGGTCTATACAAGGGCGATGTACTTGAGGACAATATTATGGAAATGGAAGAGGATGTAAATGAAGATGAAATGGGAGATATGATACTGCGTGAAGAGTTTGACAGAGCACTGAAAGACCTGAGTTCAAACAAGGCCCCGGGAGCAGACAACATTCCATTAGAACTACTGACAGCCTTGGGAGTGCCAGTCCTGACAAAACTCTACCATCTAGTAAGCAAGATGCATGAGACAGGCGAAATACCCTCAGACTTCAAGAAGAATATAATAATTCCAATCCCAAAGAAAGCAGGTGTTGACAGATGTGAAAATTACTGAACAATCAGTTTAATAAGCCACAGCTGCAAAATACTAACACGAATTCATTACAGACGAATGGAAAAACTAGTACAAGCCAACCTCAGGGAAGATCAGTTTGGATTCCGTAGAAATACTGAAACATGTGAGGCAATACTGACCCTACAACTTATCTTAGAAGCTAGATTAAGGAAAGGCAAACCTACGTTTCTAGCATTTGTAGACTTAGAGAAAGCTTTTGACTATGTTGAGTGGAATACTCTCTTTCAAATTCTGATGGCGGCAGATGTAAAATACAGGGAGTGAAAGGCTATTTACAATTTTTACAGAAACCAGATGGCAGTTATAAGAGTAGAGGTACATGAAAGGGAAGCAGTGGTTGGGAAGGGAGTGAGACAGGGTTGTAGCCTTTCCCCGATGTTATTCAATCTTTATATGGAGCAAACAGTGAAGGAAACAAAAGAAAAATTCGGAGTAGGTATTAAAATCCATGGAGAAGAAACTTTGAGGTTTGCCGATGACATTGTAATTCTATCAGAGAAAGCAAAGGACTTGGAAGAGCAGTTGAACGGAATGGATAGTGTCTTGAAAGGAGGATATAAGATGAACATCAACAAAAGCAAAACAAGATAATGGAATGTAGTCGAATTAAGTCAGGTGATGCTGAGGGAACGAGATTAGGAAATGAGACACTTAAAGTAGTAAAGGAGTTTTGCTACTTGGGGAGCAAAATAACTGATGATGGTCAAAGTAGAGAGGACAGAAAATGTAAACTGGCAATGGCAAGGAAAGCGTTTCTGAAGAAGAGAAATTTGTTAACATAGAGTATAGATTTAAGTGTCAGGAAGTCGTTTCTGAAAGTATTTGTATGGAGTGTAGCCATGTATGGAAGTGAAACATGGACGATGAATAGTTTGGACAAGAAGAGAATAGAAGCTTTCGAAATGTGGTGCTACAGAAGAATGCTGAAGATTAGATGGGTAGATCACATAAGTAATGAGGAGGTATTGAATAGGGTTGGGGAGAAGAGAAGTTTGTGGCAGAACTTGACTAGAAGAAGGGATCGGTTGGTAGGACATGTTCTGAGGCATCAAGGGATCACCAATTTAGTATTGTAGGGGAGTGTGGAGGGTAAAAATCATAGAGGGAGACCAAGAGATGAATAACCTAAGCAGATTCAGAAGGATGTAGGTTGCAGCAGGTACTGGGAGATGGAGATGCTTGCACAGGATAGAGTAGCATGGAGAGCTGCATCAAACCAGTCTTAGGACTGAAAACCACAACAAGAACAATAGATCTTAATTTCTTCACATAAAACAAATGACATTATTCCATCATCAAATCTGACGTGAAGTTCGTCCCTAATTTGTAATCATCATTTCTGGTACTCAAACTTTCAGTATACACCTATAGACGATTGCCTGTGTAACTGTAACTACTTGCTGCTGCTTCAGCATAGGTATCCTCTTGACAAACCAGGAAAGATGATGAGCATAGTGCAGTTCCCCACTGGAGTCCAGTGAAATGGCCCTAACATGTCCATCACAATTATCTCATATGGTTTTGAAGCTTCTGGCAGTCTCTGCAGTGGTACTCATTTATCACTTAAATCTGCATGCTGTGCACACCACACACTGTTCTTCACATGCTGATCCAAATATCCTTTTCTTCCTTTCCAGCAGTATTTCTCTGCTACCCTCTGCATCCTCCATGACTTGAGAGCACATGTTCCTGTGCTTCCTTTAGAACTTCTTCCTTCAACTTAGTCAGTACCACCACTCATCATCCTAAACTAGTTACCTTACACAACGGACCATCATATATACTAAACTGCAGTTGCATCCCGTATTGTTAACAATCACTGTCAGCATTCTATACTGGTTGCCATTCAGCAAGGCCCTGACCCAGTACCTGTACAACCACTACCTACCTGCTTAAAATGTCTGCATTTCCATGTTTATTTCCTGGCTTGTAAACTACTTTGTAGTAAAACTCACTGAGCCTTAACACCCATCTCATTAGTCTGCTGGGTGGGTCCTTCAACTCTAACAACAATTCCATAGCAGCATGATCAGTAACCACTTTAAACTTCTTCCTATAAAGGTAAGATCAAAAATACATCACTCCATATATGAGACTAAGTATTTCTCTCTCTGTTGTCAAATAGTTTCTCTTGGTCCTTTTAAGCTGTCTCAATGAAAAAGCAATGGGATTTTCTGCACCATTGATCTCCTGACTCAGAACAAACCTGAGAGCATGATTAGATGTATCACAGGATGATCTAAACTCTACATTGAAATCTGTCAACACCAACAGATTCTCAAATTCCATCAACAGCTCCTGCATCTGTGTTCTCTCCACTCCCTTTAGATGTCCCACTTGTTTGCACAATGTAGTCTTAGTAGCGCACTGTGGTTTCTTCTGGCTTAAAACTTTTGTGCAGCAAGGCTCCTGACCTGTAGTGCCCAATCTCGCTATCACCATTCCCTTTGTCAACTTCACTTCTTTGATGCCAAAACTGTCAATATTGATGGGCACCACCTCCCTGCTATCCTTCTCTCATACATGTATGATACTCCATTTAACCAAACAACTCACTGACTCTAGTACAGCATTCCCTTCCAGTGGTTCTGTTATGCATAAGATATCATCTGGTATCTCTGGCTCTACACTCACCCAAAATGACTTCCCAGTCCTTAATGTTTTTGTATTTAGAATAATAATAATGCCCACTATGGTGGATACACCTTGCAACATATCTATATTGGTGACTGCATCTCCTAACTGACCATAAACGCTTTGCCTGCTGGAGATTGCAACGTATCCAAAGCAGCCCACATGCTCAGTGGTAGCACACCAGCCTTCCACTCTGGGGGCCTGGGGGTGAATCCACTGGTGCCCCGACACACCCATTGTAGCTTCTTGGTAAGACTTACCAGGAATAAACCCATCAAAAGCTTTTAATTCATGTACATAATGTCTTTTACAAATTGTGTTGGTCCTGAAAAGGGCCATTTTTGTAGCAAGGAAATTGTTTACTTAAAGCAGGTGACCCTCTGACACAACACAAGCTTAGTAACATCAAACAGTGTTTTGCCAAACTCTTTCAAAGATTCCTGGCATTGCTCTGATGTGATTGACGGCATGTTGAATGCAATCTATTAGTTCCTCTTCATTTCTAAGTGGTTCACGTGGGTGAACTAGAACCTAGAAGAATCCCCACAGGAAAAATTCTGGTGGCTTGAGGTCCGGTTATTGCAGAGGCCATGTCCTATGAGCACCTCTGCCAATTACCCAGCCATTGAAGAGTTTATTTAAATATCTGTGCACAGCATGACTGTTATGTGCAGGCACCCCATCATGCTGCAACCACACACATAGCTGTATGTGCAGGGGAACATCATCCAGCAGGCCAGGTAGAGTTTCTTGCAAAAAGTGAAGGTAATTTGCCCCAGTAAGTTGAGGAGGTAGATGGACTGGCCTAATCAGATGGTCACTCCCAATGCCTCCCCAAATGTTGAGTAAAAATAGTTTCAGGATGTATGTGACATGAGCATTTCCTCTTGCCCAATAATGAACATTTCAAGTGTTGTAAAGTCCATCCCAATGGAAAGTGCACTCTTCAGTAAACAACACAACAGTGGGGAAGTCAGGATCTCGTGCAACACATCTAAGAAACCACTGGCAAAACCCTAACCTGTGTTCATAGTCTGTGTTAGGTCTTGTACAGGGTGGAAACTAAATGGATGCTGGCCGTCATCCCTCAAGACCGCCCAGACTAACCGATGAGTGAACCCCATGTCATGTCCAACTGCTCGAGTACCTGTTGTAGATGCTTCCTTGAAGCACATGAGAACAGTCTCTTCAAATGCAGCATCCTGTCATGTTCCAGGTCTTCCAGCATCACCATGATATCCCACCAACAAGCCTGTTTCACCAAGTCACCGGTGAATTGCTGTAAACATTTGTAAATGTGTAGGTGGCATCTTGCTGGATATTGTTTCTCATACAACCATCAAGCTTCATGTGCATTACCATTAGCTATCCCATAAACAAAAACCATATCTCATTGTTCTTCAAACAAATGCTGCATCACCATGCTTACTGTGTGACTAAATTGCAGGTGATGTGTGTGCTCCGAAGCAAAGCTTAGTGTGAATGCCTCTGATGTGAGGTGGAGACACCTGTGCATGTCATGTTGGGGCAGTGATGGGGTGAGGGACATTCATATGTGTGAATCGACAACCATAGCCCTGCCCATCAATGGTTGAATGGCACAGGGCAATCTCACGGCCAATCGGTACGTGTGGCACCATATTTCCGTAGTATAAAATGGTGCATTGTCGAACTACACAACATTAGTAATTCTGGTTTCTAGTGGCATCAGCTATCCTGAGTTAAAACTTTATGACACAATTTTTCTCCACCCTTTATTTAAAGGCTGCTTGCTTCCTCCATATCCACTCCTACTGCCATGACCATATGCTGTTCATAACTCATACCATTCCTATTCCACCAAGTCTGGCAGCTCTGCTTCTGCACGTCCTGTACACCATGCCTATCCCTCACACCTATCAACAATTCAATCTCCTCTCACTCCATCACTAATCTCACAGCCAAATGAATATGATCTTTATGCACCCCTGTGTGCACCCTCTTTGAAATATGTGGTGGCAAACTCCTAACAAAAGCACTGAATGCCCTCTGCTCAGCCTCCTGGGGGGGGGGGGGGGGGGGGGAATCACATCATAACTTGAAGTCAATTCATATATGCTCAGCTGCTACCAAAAGAATCTCATGCTGTTCTGCTCCCTGTGCCTCTGCTGAAGCCTGTGTTTCAAGTGCTCAAACATCCTTGCCTTGTTCAACACTTCTGTGGATCTCACAAAAGTCTTTGCCTCTACCGGAGACCAATCCCTAATATTTGTCAACATTCCAGGAAAGAGAACAACTAGGTTATTGGTTGCTGGATCTATTCCCAGGCTCAGTGCCCTGAACAATACTAACTCCTCATTTCTAGCTGCACTCTTACTAAGCAAGGCCATATTTTCTGTACCCCATCCTGCTATGTCATTAACTAATGCCTGAACTAACTCCACCCCAGTAACACCCTGCATCTCTGATTCTGGAATTCCAAGAACTTTGCTGCTCATTCATACACAAGGAAATAATTACCCCTTGTACCTTATTATCAGCCCTCAAGATTCCCTATCCTGCCTCACAACATGACCAAAACAATGGCATGTAAAACAAGTTGCAAATAAGAATTCAGCACATGGTGTGGAATTCTCAAGCAGATTACTCTTCCTGGAGCCCTCAGGCTCTAAATACTGCCATCTGCTGTTGCCACAAAATTTTGTGAACTCTTTAATGGCAGAAATTGTACTTCTTCCACTTCAAAAACCAAACTGTTCTTCATGTTGTATTTTTTCATGTAGCTCATAAACTAAAGCGTTTGACTGTGTCGATCAGCAGATTCTCTTGCAAAAAGTAAAATTAATAGGAATAAGTGGTGTTGCTGGTAACTGGCTACAGTCATATCTCCAAGACAAAAAACTAAAAGTTGCTCAGATGGTGTATGTGATGTCTCTGCACATTCTGAATGGAGTTCCATTACATTGATTTTTAAAAATGATCTACCATTAGGTGCAAACCTGCCGTGTAAATTTACTTTATTTGCTGATGATACCACAATTTTTATGAGCAATAGAACAGATGGTAACCTTGAGGAATCCATTAATCACATACTCTCAGATGTAGTTAACTGGTTCAAGGTGAATGACCCCACATTAAATTCCATTAAGACCAGTTTTATTCAGTTCTGTGCAAAAACAGGAAGAGAGAGAGAGATAAGTGTGACATATGGTAATCAGTCAATAGAAAGAATGGAAACAACAATATTTCTTGGAGTGCACATTGACAAGAAAATGAACTGCTCTTCACATATTATAGATCTCTGTAAGAGGCTTAGCTCTGCTACGTATGCTTTAAGGGTTGTCACTAGATGTGTTGAACATAACATTGCAAAAGTAGCATATTATGGCTGTTTTCACACACTCATTGAATACGGCATTATTTTTTGGGGCAACCAGCCATTAGCAAGGAAAGTGTTCATTGCTCATAAGCAAGCTTTAAGAGTTATATGTGGACTGCACCCAAGTGACTCATGTAGAAATAGCTTTCAAAAATTTAAAATATACACAACTACTAGCCAATATATTTTTTCTCTCATGTGTTTTGTCTCTAAAAATATAGAGAAGTTTCAACCAAACAGTAATTATCATGAGCATAACACACAGAGGAAGAAAGACACACACAGCAAGCATAGAAATCTGAGCTCGGTGCAAAAGAGCGTCCACTTCAGCGGAACAAAACTGTTCAGTGCTCTTCCTCCTGAAATAGAGACAGCGATTCATAGCAAGAGTAGGTTTAAGAAAGGTTTAACGATATTCCTGATAGAAAAAGCATTTTACAGTCTAGATGAATTTTTAAATAAATAAATTGTAAGATTTTAATACTATATAATACAAGTTGACATAATGCCACTAAGACTGTTATTTAACTTGAGTTATGTATCCATTTGTGGTCTATATCAGTTTTTCTATAGTGCTTTAATGATTCTAAGAAAATATGTATCATCTTTTTTTCTGTATTGCTGCTCAAAGAAATTACTGTATAAATTTTTATACAATTATGTACTCAAACGTCTGTATGTGCCACAAGATTATCATATTGTATTTGTTAAAAACCAACTTGTTCCACATCCTTGTGGACCCAATACAGTTGGAACTATGGAACATGAAATAGAGTTAAATCAATGAATCAATCATTAGTCTCTTCTTCTTGACTGATCCAATTATTTTTGAGAATGAAGCCAGTGGTGAAATGCCCTGTGCTTTTCTGTTACTTTTACCTTTCTTTAGTAAGGGCACAACTTGTGCGTGAATGATACAGATACTCAGCAGAAATATCTGAATTAAAGGACTTGTTTATTATGTTTGTTAATGAGAGCTTGTATGCTGGCAATGCACACCTTCAGAACAGAGGCCGAAACCTCATCTGTGCCTGCAAATTTCTTATGTTTCAGCTGTTATTATTGTCTACCAGACTTCAAGCTCTCAAGCTATGGGAAACAATATCATTTCTCTTGCTGTGTAAGTCATTGTGGGTGCTACATATGTTTTACAAAGATTTTCTGTAGATTCTCTGCAATAAATTTACAAAATTTGCTGATTTTTGTGGACTTTCTATTATTCTATTCCTACCTTTGATTTGTATGTAATTAAACTTGTGTGTGCCTTTTCCATTTTCTCATTTTATAACATTCTACACTACTTTGCTCCCATTTTCTGTGCTATATATTACTTTGCCATTGAATGATTTTCTTGCATCAAGCAATACCTCCTGTAAATTTTTTATATCTGTGATAGTAACTACAAAATTTGGGTTAGCGCAGCAATTTTGTAAAGAACTGAAAAATACAAGTGTCTGGAAGGACTTTCTAATACCCAGAGCTGTCTATCCATTTTCCATAGTTGGAGCTGTTAAAAATTGTTACTTTTCGAAATATCTCCACAAACATTAATGTGCAATGTGCAAAATTTAGAGAAATTGGCATATACATTGTTTTCCATATACTCTTCATCCCAAGACTGATTTTCCAATGCCATAGAAAAAGTATGTATTTACATTCTGAGAATATTCTTTTGTAGGCCTGCAGTTTTGCAAATTTAACCAGAACCTGTCTTCATTTTTATTATTGACAGTAATGATCCAACAGGCCAATATCTTTTATAAGCACTTAACAATATTTTAAAACTGGTTAAATATTATCTCACCAAAATTTTTTTGTTTCTTCTTCTCTGTGAATCACTCTCATCTCCAATTTCAAGGCAAGACATTATTAAGTAAATGCTGCTATGTGCTAAGAATGCTTCGGGAATGCTGCAAACACTGAATCATTGCTGTGTGCCTATTATGCTTACATGAACAGTTTGCTTAGATATGGTGTGATCTTCTGGGGAAATATAGGTACAGCAAAACAAGTTTTCAGACTTCAAAAAAGGGCTATTAGATTTGATGATTTGATTGATTTGATTTATTTCGTGTTCCATAGGTCCAACTGTGTTGGATACACAAGGACGTGGAACGAGTCAGTTTTTTACAAATACAATCTGATAATCTTATAGCATATACAGAAATTTGAGTACATAATTATATAAAAATTTAAACAGTAAATTCTTTGGGCAGCAATACAGAAAAAGAAAATACATATTTTCTTAGAATCATTAAAACACTACAGAAAACAGATACGGAGCACACACAGATACAGAGCTCAGGTTGAATAAAATTCATAGCGGCATTATGTCAACTTGTATCTATCTCTGCCCAAACTTTAAATATGTCTGCTTGTGTCTGTATATGTGTGGATGGATAGGTGTGTGTGTGTGTGCGAGTGTATACCTGTCCTTTTTTCCCCCTAAGGTAAGTCTTTCCGCTCCCGGGATTGGAATGACTCCTTACCCTCTCCCTTAAAACCCACATCCTTTCGTCTTTCCCTCTCCTTCCCCTCTTTCCTGATGAGGCAACAGTTTGTTGCGAAAGCTTGAATTTTGTGTGTGTGTTTGTGTTTGTTTGTGTATCTATTGACCTGCCAGCGCTTTCGTTCGGTAAGTCACATCATCTTTGTTTTTAGATATATTTTTCCCACGTGGAATGTTTCCCTCTATTATAATAATATTAAAATATTACAATTTATTTAGTTAAAAATTCATCTAGACTGTAAAAAGCTTTTTCTAGCAGAAATATTTTTAGAACTTTCTTAAACTCACTATTGTTATGAATCTTTGTCTTTATTTCGGGAGGAAGAGCATTGAAGAGTTTTGCTCCAGTGTAGTGGACACCCTTTTGTGCCAAGCTCAAATTTCTGAGTTCACTGTGTATGTCATTCTTCCTACGTGTGTTATGCTCATGACAATTACTGTTTGGTTGAAATATATCTATATTTTTACAAACAAAACACACGAGAGAAAAAATATATTGGCATGTAGTTGTGTATATTTTAAGATTACGAAAACTATTTCTACAAGAGTCTCTTGGGCGCAATCCACATATAATTCTTAAAGCTCGCTTCTGTGCAATGAACACTTTCCTTGCTAATGGCTGGTTTCCCCAAACAATAATTCCGTACTCAATGAGACAATGAAAGTAGCCATAATATGCCACTTTTGCAGTGTTAGGTTCAACACATGTAGTGACAACCCGTAAAGCATAGGTAGCAGAGCTAAGCCTCTTACAGAAATCAATAATATGTGAAGACCAGTTCATTTTCTTGTCAATGTGCACTCCAAGAAATTTTGTTGTTTCCATTCTAACTATTGGTTGATTACCACATGTCAGATTAGATGAGATTAGATTAGATTAATACTAGTTCCATGGATCATGAATACGATATTTCGTAATGATGTGGAACGAGTCGAATTTTCCAATACATGACATAATTAGGTTAATTTAACAACATACTTAAGTTAATATAACAACTTTATTTTATTGTGTTTTTTTGTTTTTCTTTATTTTTTATTTTTATTTCTTCAATTTCTTTTAATACTTTTTTGTTTTTTTCTTAATTTATATCTAAAAATTCCTCTATGGAGTAGAAGGAGTTGTCATTCAGAAATTCTTTTAATTTCTTCTTAAATACTTGTTGGTTATCTGTCAGACTTTTGATACTATTTGGTAAGTGACCAAAGACTTTAGTGCCAGTATAATTCACCCCTTTCTGTGCCAAAGTTAGATTTAATCTTGAATAGTGAAGATCATCCTTTCTCCTAGTATTGTAGTTATGCACACTGCTATTACTTTTGAATTGGGTTTGGTTGTTAATAACAAATTTCATAAGAGAGTATATATACTGAGAAGCTACTGTGAATATCCCTAGATCCTTAAATAAATGTCTGCAGGATGATCTTGGGTGGACTCCAGCTATTATTCTGATTACACGCTTTTGTGCAATAAATACTTTATTCCTCAGTGATGAATTACCCCAAAATATGATGCCATATGAAAGCAATGAGTGAAAATAGGTGTAGTAAGCTAATTTACTAAGATGTTTATCACCAAAATTTGCAATGACCCTTATTGCATAAGTAGCTGAACTCAAACGTTTCAGCAGATCATCAATGTGTTTCTTCCAATTTAATCTCTCATCAATGGACACACCTAAAAATTTGCAATATTCTACCTTAGCTATATGCTTCTGATTAAGGTCTATATTTATTAATGGCGTCATACCATTCACTGTACGGAACTGTATGTACTGTGTCTTATCAAAATTCAGTGCGAGTCCGTTTACAAGGAACCACTTAGTAATTTTCTGAAAGACAGTATTGACAATTTCATCAGTTAATTCTTGTTTGTCAGGTGTGATTACTATACTTGTATCATCCGCAAAGAGAACTAACTTTGCCTCTTCATGAATATAGAATGGCAAGTCATTAATATATAATAAGAACAACAAAGGACCCAAGACTGACCCTTGTGGAACCCCATTCTTGATAGTTCCCCAGTTTGAGGAATTTGCTGATCTTTGCATGTTACGAGAACTACTTATTTCAACTTTCTGCACTCTTCCAGTTAGGTACGAATTAAACCATTTGTGCACTGTCCCACTCATGCCACAATACTTGAGCTTGTCTAGCAGAATTTCATGATTTACACAATCAAAAGCCTTTGAGAGATCACAAAAAATCCCAATGGGTGGTGTTCGGTTATTCAGATCATTCAAACTTTGACTGGTGAAAGCATATATGGCATTTTCTGTTGAAAAACCTTTCTGGAAACCAAACTGACATTTTGTTAGTACTTCATTTTTACAGATATGTGAAGCTACTCTTGAATATACTACTTTCTCAAAAATTTTGGATAAAGCTGTTAGAAGGGAGATTGGACGGTAATTGTTGACATCAGATCTATCCCCCTTTTTATGCAAATGTATAACAATAGCATATTTCAGTCTATCAGGGAAAATGCCCTGTTCCAGAGAGCTATTACACAGGTGGCTGAGAATCTTACTTATCTGTTGAGAACAAGCTTTTAGTATTTTGCTGGAAATGCCATCAATTGCATGTGAGTTTTTGCTTTTAAGCAAGTTTATTATTTTCCTAATTTCAGGGGGAGAAGTGGGTGAGATTTCAATTGTATCAAATTGCATAGGTATGGCCTCTTCCATTAACAGCCTAGCATCTTCTAATGAACACCTGGATCCTACTATATCCACAACATTTAGAAAATGATTATTAAAAATATTTTCAACTTCTGACTTTTTGTTCGTAAAGTTTTCATTCAATTTGATGGTAATACTGTCTTCCTCTGCTCTTGGTTGACCTGTTTCTCTTTTAATAATATTCCAAATTGTTTTAACTTTATTATCAGAGTTGCTGATTTCTGACATGATACACATACTCCTGGATTTTTTAATAACTTTTCTTAATATAACACAGTAGTTTTTATAATTTTTGATAGTTTCTGGGTCACTACTCTTTCTTGCTGTCAGATACATTTCCCTTTTCTGGTTACAAGATATTTTTATACCCTTAGTAAGCCATGGTTTGTTACAAGGTTTCTTACGAGTATATTTAACTATTTTCTTGGGGAAGCAGTTTTCAAATGCATTTACAAAAATGTCATGAAATAAATTATATTTTAAATTGGCATCAGGTTCGCGGTACATCTCATCCCAGTCTAACTGCTGTAGGCTTTCCCTGGAATTTGCAATTGTTAAATCGTTGACTGAACGTACTACTTTGGAGGACTGTTTAGTATTGCTGAATGGAGCTATGTCATATATTGTAACTAGCTGTGCACCATGATCAGAAAGACCATTCTCAACAGGCTGAGCATTTATCTGGTTAAACTTATCTTGGTCTATAAAGAAGTTATCTATCAGTGAGCTGCTATCCTTTACCACCCGAGTAGGAAAATCAATAATGGGTGACAAATTGAAAGAACCGAGTAATACTTCAAGGTCATTTTTCCTATTACCCTCTTTCAGAGAATCTACATTGAAGTCCCCACAAATAATAATTTGCTTCCCCCTGTCTGACAGTCACACTTATCTAACTCTCTTTTTCTGTTTTTGTACAGAATTGAATAAAGCTGGTCTTACTGGAATTTAATGAGAGACCATTCACCTTGAACCAATTAACCATATCTGAGAGTATGTGATTAATGAGTTCCTCAAGATTGTTGTCTGTTCTACTGCTCATAAAAATTGTGGTATCATCAGCAAATAATGTAAATTTACACGGCAGGCTTGTACATGATGGTAGATCATTTATAAAAATCAGGAATAATAGTGGCCCAAGAATTGAGCCCTGGGGCACTCCACATGTAATGGAACTCCATTCAGAATCTGAGGAAGTGTCACATACTCCACCCGAGCTATTCAACACAACTTTTTGTTTTCTGTCTTGGAGGTATGACTGTAGCCAATTGCCTGCAACACCACTTATTCCTACTAATTTTGCTTTTGGCAAGAGAATCTGGTGATCAACACAGTCAAACGCTTTGGATAAATCACAGAAGACACCAAATGCTAGCATTTTTTCATTAAAAGTTTCTAGGACTTCATTTGCAAGTGCGTAGACTGCGTCTTCTGTTGAACGGCCCTTTTGAAAGCCAAACTGGCTCTTGCTGAGAACTCCGTTCTTCATGAGATGATCATTAATTCTTACATGTATTAGCTTTCCTAGAATTTTGTAGAAAGCTGTCAGCAAAGAGATAGGTCGATAGTTAGTTAGTTCAGCTTTATCACCCTTTTTGTACAGGGGCTTCACAATGGCATACTTAAGTCTAATGGGAACAACACCTTTCTGAAGGGAAGCATTGAAAATATGACAGAGAATGTCCCTTATCCACACACAAGAATATTTCAATAAATTACTAGATATATTTTCAACCCCTGCAGAATTCGTACTTTTTAAAGACATGATGATTTTTTGAATTTCTTCTACAGTGATAGGATTAAGGTGCATTTCTGAAATTGTGTTTGAATATACGGCTTGACAAAGAGTTACAGCTTCATCAACATCGGGCTTGCAACCAATCTGTTGAGTTACTGATAGGAAGTGTTTATTAAAACTCTCAGCCACCGCTTTGGGGTTATCTACTAGGATACCTTCATATCTGATATTATTTATATCTTCTTTACTTGTTGTATCTCTTCCTGTTTCTTTTTTTACAATGCTCCAAATTGCTTTTATTTTATTATTAGAATTATCTATTTTCTTCTCGTAATAAAGGGCTTTTGATTTCTGTATTAGTTTCTTCAAAATTTTACAGTATATTCTATAGTGTTCCCATTTTTCTACATCTTTACAGAATCTTATTGCAGCATAAGTTTCCCTTTTGGTTTTACATGACTGTTTTATACCTTTTGTAATCCAAGGCTTGCTTACAGAATTGGAAGCACTGTTTCTGACCCATTTCTTGGGAAATATTTCTTCAAAAAGTGCACAGAATTCATTTATACACCAGTTAAATTTAGTATCAACATCATCATGGCTATATACTAAAGACCAATCCATTTGCTGCAACCTGTGGTTGAAAGTTCCTTTCGCTTCTTCATTAATTACTCTTATGAATTTCCATTGAGGAAATTCTTTTTTGAACAGATTAACGTCATAAATAGTGAGAATTTGTCCATCATGATCTGAAAGCCCACTTATAACCTGCCTGAAAATATAATTCTGATGTCTATTTACATCTAAAAAAATGTTGTCTATCATAGTTTGGCACTCGGATGTAATTCTTGTTGGGAAGTTTATTACTGATGTCAGATTGTGTAAGGTCATCACAATCTCAAAGTCTATTTTATTCTTATTTTCTGTCAAAAAGTTTATATTGAAATCACCTAACACTACAATATCCTTCGCTTTTGAAAGTAACCATGACAGAAGGAGTTCCACTGAATGCAGAAAAGTTTTTATGTCACCTGAAGGAGCCCTGTAGACAGCCAACACTATTATTGGGTAGAATTTAGTTGTTATTTCTGTGGCACATGCCTCAAATTGTTGTTCCACACAATATTTCTTAATATCTATAGCTTTGTATGCTACACTATCCTTAACATAAATTGCTACTCCACCTTTATCTTTACTTTCCCTACAGTAGTATGTTACTAAAGTATAACTTACTATAGATGGCAAGGCACATTTATCAGTAACATGGTGCTCAGTTAAGCACAAAATCTGGGCATTATTTATACTGTCCTTTTCACTAATGTTAATAAGGAGTTGATCTATTTTGTTTAAGAGGTCCCTTATGTTTTGATGAAAGAAAGAGATGCCTTCCTCTTACTTTTTCATTCTATTAGTGCTGTTACCTGACTGAGAATCCATTGGAGTCTCCTTGAGACAGGAGAGAGGAGACACCTGACACTACCTACTGTAGTCCCTTCTTTTTCTTCAGGCCCACACATAAAAAATCGTTGAGATGAGAAGGAGGCTCAGCATTTCTTCTGTCCAACAGCCTTCTATTTGTTGTTGTTGATGGTGGTGCTGTTTCTGACACTTCAAATGTTGGTTCTACCACTACTGCTGTTTCCTTTGGAACTTGTAGTCTTCTCATTTTTGTTATTTTCGTCTAAAATAATACTTGGCTGATGAGGAACAGTAGTTCTTTTGTTGTTGAAATCGATGTCCACTGTTCTTTCTGTTAAAATTTGGTTTTTTTTTTACATGTTTTGCTGCTGATGATGAAGTTTCTAAAGAATTTTTTTGAAGTGTTTTCGTTATGGAGTCAGGCGATGGCAATGCAATTATCGTTTTGGTTTTGAATTTATTTTGATGGTTTTTTATTACCCTGGTTATCAGGCTTGTCAGATATTCTTTCCCCAAGCCATTCAGGTGAAGTCCGTGTTGCGTGTGGAATCTTCGTCCAATACTGCTTGTATCAATGCATTTCACGTTTTTAAAATGTCTGCAGATTTTTGCAAACTGACTGTTGGCACTTTCTATTTCCCTGTTAACACATGACCATCTTACAAGATTATAGCGATGCGGAATATTGACAAGTATTACGTTAGTGTGAGTGAGGTTCCTCAGACACTGTTTAAGATCGCGCGTTGCACTCGCTGTTTCATTTTTGTAGACATCGTTTGCGCCTCCCATAAGTACAACGAAGTCTTTATCATGCAGATTTTTTGCCTCTGCGGATTCGGTCATTTTTTTAATTTCGCTAAGTGGGGCTCCCGGTTTCACTATACCACATGAAAATGTTTTAGTTGTTTCTTTTAGTTTACTCGGAAGTCCACGACCATAGCTGTCTGAAAACACAAACAGTTTCCTGTTATTGGAGTTCACAATTTGCGAATCGTTTTGTAATATTTTACTACACACTTCGACACAATTTTTGGTCGGCACATTTATATTGACCTCCTTCACAGTTGTTTGCATCAGTAAATTTTCTTCTCTTACCTTATTCCCCAAAGTGTCTTTTTGCTTTTCCCATCATTCATGCGAACTGTAAGTTGCATTTTCACTATCGGCGATCGAAAGTACTTGAAATGTGTTTTCATGCACAAAGCTTGCGTAACTTTCGCAGGTTTTCTGAATTTGCACTTTGGACTTGCTATTCTTGCACTTTACATTTGACAACTTTTCCGTAACGGACGAACTATCTCGCACAAGTTTTAGCATGTTCAGTTCACTATTTTCTTGTTGTATTTTCGAAATGTCCGTTTTCAAACTGCCGATTATGAACTGTAAGCTCGTTATGCGTTCATTCAGTTTCTTGATTTCATCTTTACAATTTTCACACGATTTCTTTTTTACAGCAAAATTTAAGTTTTTCTGGAAGGACACTTGCTTAACTTTTACTGTAGCTGCCATCTTGCACCTATGAAAGGGGTTCCCTGCAAAGTGTCATGCAGGGAAATATTTAAAGAATTTAAAATAAGACTCTTCCTAGCTTATACATCTATGAATGTGTAAGCTTTCTGAAAACTCACCAGGAATTTTCAACATTAAATAATCAGGTTCATATCCACGAAACAAGGAACAGGGATGATTTTCACAGAGACACCCACAAAGGAGCACTCTACCAAAAAAGTGTAAACTACCAGCCCAAAATATGTTTTAGTGCATTGCCTTCTACAATAAAGAAAATTAAAGAATTTCATAAATTCAAGGTAGATCTTAAAAATTTTTAGTAACACACAGTTTTTATAGCATTGAAGAATATCTGAATATGGAAAAGTGATATTATTTATATATACTGATAAAAAATATTTGTATTTATTATCCAGGTTTTTGAAACAAATTAAAGATAAGAAACTGTATTGTAATTAACTACATCCATACAATGTATATTGTCAATGGATGAATAAAGAGATTGATTGATTGATTATCTGAGTTACATCAAAAATGGCCCTCACACTTGGCATCACAATCATGGTTATCTCTTCCATCCAGTGATGCTAGATTCAGATCTTCTAACTCTGGAATTGGCAGAGAGGTTATTTTTGAAATCTCATTATTATCTGTCATTGCCAGTACCTGAGTGGCAACTGGTTGACAATTCAGAATCTGATCTCCATTCATCGTCTTCAGCCTCTGATTCCCATGGTCCTCTACCTTCTTTGGTTTCCAAACATTTATTTAATATTACAGACAAGAAACAGGGTTTTATTCACTTCTTGTGCAGATAAAACCTTAACATTTTCCAAAATCATCATCTTTTGGGTCATAATTATGAGCACTTTTCACATCTAGTGATGTTGAATTTATGTCTTATAATTCCTCTATTTCCCATCCTACTTGTTCCCTCAGTTCCTTCTGACTGATTTCCTGCCTTAATCTGAACTACTCACACAGAACTTAATGATATTTCTTTCTTTCTTTCACCTTTTCATTCCTATTACATTCTTTCTTTGTCCTCTTCCTGACTCTTCTTATCTTTCTCTATTGCTTTCCCTGTCAGGCTTTTTCTGTGTCTTCCTACTTTCTTTCTTTTTTTTCCTGCCTCCCTCTCTTCTTATCCCCCTGTTCCCTTTCTTTCTCTCTTTCCATTCCCTCACTTCACTCTGTTATCTCTTTTTCCTATTCCCTTCCTCCCTCTGTTCCCTCTCTTCGCTCTCCTCCCTACAATTACTCTCACATTTCTCTATGTACCCACGATGACCTTCATTAATCAGTTCATAAATCTGGGCTCAAATTTTCAAAGTACTTATCTGGATTTCTGCCATCATCCTTGTTTCACCCTCCCCAAAAATCAAAAAATGCTCCCAGCAACTTATTTAAACATTTTCCATTTCAATGGTATATCTTTTAAACAAATTCCAGCAGCCCACTGTGCTGAAGTGAAACATCTGAAAGAAGCACAAAATGATTGTTCAAAACTGTACTGTGATGAGCCAGAGCATTTTGAATTCCTGCAAAATAACTTGGCACTTGCGCAGAAAGCATTCTTCTCAGCAATGTATGAGCCAGCCCTTTGTTTTGAAGGAGCAGCTGTCTTAGTTTGCTGTCACCTGCTGCAGTGTGACCTTTGTCCACCAGGAGGGCCCATATGACTTCTTGATTCAGTACTCCAATCACAGAACACTTATTTGTCAAATTATTGCTCATACTGGAAACACTAGCTGTAGCTTAGAAGTTCTGTTTGTGAATAGGCTTCAGCTGCTGAACTGTATCTCCTGCATCTCTCAAACCAAGTAGTGGCTGCACATAATTGATGTCCACCACTACCATGTCATGTATGCAGACATGAGTCAAATTGTTTTTGTGCACACAGCAGCTTGCTGACGTTTCTTTGTTGTGGAGCCAATGGTTGATACCTCCATAGGGTAAAATGAAGTTTTGCATGGTAGTTTCAATTCTGGCCAGTTTCGAGTGAAATGTTTCTTTCATCTCATTGTCAAAGCACCTGTAATATCATGTAAACTCCCATTCAAAACCACAGCCAGGATCTTCACATTCTTATGTGCACCACCTAAGGCTTATAATTGATTATTGTCAGGCTTAGATTGATCCTCAAAACTGCTACACTATTAAAGCAGCCAAATAGGCATCACCAGCCCTGTTTTTACCCACAAGTCATGGTTAAAAATGTCTCTTCTACTATACCACTAGTTAATGTTCTATAGCTGTCCAGTTACTTTCAAAAGACTTTCAAATCTAACATCTAGATTGGAAAATGAACTCTACAAACAGTACTGTATTGACTCAACAGGCTGCTCAATACTCAAATTTCTCACTACTCCCCCAATTATCTCTCATGTAATGGAAACAGGATAATAGCCTGAAACCAAATGGAGAAGATCACACATAGAAACACCACACCTTAAGCTCATATTGGAGCACATGGATTTTAGTGTCTTCCATTAGATGCCACTAAGTCCAAGCTTGCACAATTATTGATACATCCAGCTAGCTAGTGTTACATACTCTGCTGTGCAGTCTCCTCCTATCACACTTTGTATGACCACTAAATTACAAAACTGGCAAGTGACTAAATCAAATTCCATGTCTGTACATGAGAATATGCTAGCAAAACCTTTCCAAAATTCATCAAAACCTTTTATTACTTTTTTTTGTCTTGTTCTTCCATCACTTTTAATGCCAGAAATACAAACTCAGCTTGCAAACACATACAGAAAATTAACTAATTTATTTGCTTGGTTTTAAGATTTAAATTCAATCCTGAAGCTTTCCTGGGTTGTTAGAATCCTGCCAGTCTTTTTGTGTTATTCAACCTAAATTAAATGGTTCTGATAGTTGCCAAATTCATTGCTCTGTGTTTAAGTATTTTGATTGTGCACCCAAAATGCTTGCATCAACTGAGTAACAACTTAATTAGTCAGTTGTAACTGAACTGCAAGATTACTACACAGAAGGTTGGGCCTATGAATTGGTGAGCAGTCAGGTGTTTCCACAAGACATCATTGTCAGCAGGTGTTAGCAGCATGAGTCATAGTTTAATATATTTGAATGAAGACTCTGGTTTTGTGTGCAGGAGGCTGAGTGGGATGTGAGCAGGATGGAATATGTAATTGCCATGGACAACAGAAGGTCATAGATACAGTGAAAATAATTCTACTTTTATTGCAATTTTGTTTACAGTGCGACAGTCCAGCAAGGATGGAGCTATACCATATGTCAGATAGGAGTGACAAAAGTTAAAAAATATTTAAAAAGGAACAGGAGTGAATACTGAATACTAGAGGCAAGAGAGTCTGAGGCAAAAGCCCTAAGCCAAGACAGAGGGAAAGGTTTAAGGCATGTGCTTTGGGGCAAATCTAAAATCGAAAAGAGATAGAGATAGATGGCTTAGAGCTGTCAGTCCTGGTGCAGGAACAGTACACAGGACAGTGTAAGTCAAAAGTGTTCCAAGCAGATAGATGCCAGAGGCAGTCACATCATCTCTCTCCCATGTCTCCTGACTCCTGATTGTTTATTGAAAGCTGGACTATTCTGTGTCTTCTTTTGGGCTCTCTACTGCCCTTGGACTTTGATCCACAGTCAGCAACCATGTAAGACACTTGTACCTGGAGAAAAGGATTCAGAGTGGAAAGTAACATCTTCATGAGACATGATAAAATAATAAAAAAATTAATTTAACTGTACCTGCATTAACAATGACAGTCTGGACTTACATACATGGTATATATTAGTTTGATCATAGTTTTTTAATTATATTTGTATATTTACAGAGACCATTGCCTCCAAAATTTGAAATTAACACATATTATTGCTTGAATACTTCAAACTATTCAACTGAAGAAGTAATTGAGCAATTATAAGATACTTGCCAATCTGCATAGAGATTATAGGGTCTTTTGACAATCTTTTATCTTGATTCCAAGTGATTTGTCAATGGAGATGCATTTAGAAGCAATATATCTCATTACCTAATGAAGATCTAGGATTCACTCTGATGCTTCTATCAAAGATGACATAGTTAAATTATCTGATGCAACATCTCATATTTCCTGTCATCCCACCATTGACATTGATTCCTCAGTACCAGGAACTGTTATCAGTTTGGAAGTCAGATGCTGTTGTGACTGACAAAGAACTGTGTAAATGCAAATCAACAACACTTTTGTTCATAATTATGATAGACAAATGGCTTTCAAATTACCCTGGTAAGGGATGGTCATAGTGTCTGTCAGCTGCTCTTGTAAGGGAAAAGAAGTATTTAAGATAGTCTTGGTTGATCATTGAAGCCAACACATAGTTCAAATCTTAACCATGTTTTAGATTAGAAAAGAAAACAATGTGACAGTCACTGTATCAAGGTGAGTCATCCCTTTCAGACAAGAAATAAAGTTACTCTTTCACCTACTATCATTTTTTCACAGATTCAAATCAGCAAAGAACTTCCTCTCATGTCTCCATACCCAACAATAAAGCAGTTGAAATAGGTTGTCCAGGAATTCTTATTTCAACAGTATTATTAGTGCTTTCTCTTCTGTGCATTGCAAACAAAATTGCTTCTGGTACAATTTGAAAAAGATGAAAGCACTGTCAGTTTCTTTTGGAGACTGCAAATAGTGAGCAGTATATTTAGAAAACAATTTGACTTCTCCACTATCTCTCAAAACAACTACTGAATTACTCATTTCAGACGCAATACCATTTACAACAAGTCCTACCTCCTGTGCCTGTTCGATGATACCATCCAGCAAATCCTAAGTCATTATAGTGCAAAGTTATACACTGAAACGCCAAAGAAACTAGTATAGGCACGTTTACTCAAATGCAGAGATATGTAAACAGGCAGAATATGGCATTGGAGTTGGTAACACCTATATAAGACAGCTAGTGTCTGGTGCAATTGTTATATCAGTTAGTGTTGCTACAATGCCAGGTTCTCAAGATTTAAGTGAGTTTGAACATGGTGTTATAATGTGGTGCATGAGCAATGGGCCACAGCATCTCCAAGGTAGCAATGAAGTGGGGATTTTCTCATATGACCATTTCACAAGTGTACCATGAATATCAGGAGTCCTGTAAAACATCAAATCTCCAACATTGCTGCAGCCGGAAAAGGCCCTTCAAGAACAGGACCAATGTCAACTGAAGAGAATCATTTAGCATGACAGAATTGCAACCATTCTGCAGATTTCAATGCTGAGCAATCATCAAGTGTCAGTGTGTGAACCATTCAATGAAACATCATTGATATTGGCTTTCTGAGCCAAAGGCCCATTCATGTACCCTTCTTGAGTGCACAACACAAAGCTTTACTCCTCCCCTGGGCCTATCAACACTGACATTGGACTGTTGATGACTGGAAACTTGTTGCCTGGTCAGATGAGTCTCATTTCAAACTGTATTGAGTGGATGGACTTGTACGGGTATGGAGGCATCCTCATGAATCGCCGGCCGAAGTGGCCGTGCGGTTAAAGGCGCTGCAGTCTGGAACCGCAAGACCGCTACGGTCGCAGGTTCGAATCCTGCCTCGGGCATGGATGTTTGTGATGTCCTTAGGTTAGTTAGGTTTAACTAGTTCTAAGTTCTAGGGGACTAATGACCTCAGCAGTTGAGTCCCATAGTGCTCAGAGCCATTTGAACCATTTGAACCTCATGAATCCATGGATCCTGCTTGTCAGCAGGGGACTGTTCAAGCTGGTGGAGCCACTGTGATGGTTTAGGGCATGTGCAGTTGGATATATCTAGATATGATTCTGACTGATGACATGTACATAAGCATTCTGTCTGATCACCTGCATCCATTTGTGTCCATTATGCATTCCGACAGACTTAGGAAATTCCAGCAGGACAATGCGACACCCCACATGTCCAGAATTGCCACAGAGTGGCTCCAGGAATTCTCTTTTGAGTTTAAACACTCCCACTGGCAATCAAACTCCCTCATACACAACATTATTGTGCATATCTGGGCTGCCTTGGAACAAGCTCTTCATGAGATCCCTACCCACTCGTACTCTTAAGAATTTATGGACAGCCCTCCAGGATTCATGGTGTCACTTCCCTCCAGCACTACTACAGACATTTGTTGAGACCATACCACATCATGCTGTGGCACATCTGCATGCTTGCAGGGGCCCTACATGATATTAGGCAGGTGCACCAGTTTCTTTGGCTCTTCAGAGTAGTATACAAGCTACTTTCCAGTTTCTACATAAACATTGTGCCATAACAAACTGTGCCTGATTATGTGGTCTGTATATAGTGTTCATTGCTTGGTCATAGCATATATATAACTGTACACACCCATTTAGTCAAATTTTAATGCATATAGCTTCTATGCTTCACTAAAACTTGATACGTGCTCTGCTCATTAGGTGCAATTTCTCAGTTGAAATCCCATGATGACGATGGAAAGACTTGTGTATGTCTTTTTAAAGCTGAAAATTCTGAAAACTCTATGCTTAATATGTTTCTTACATAAATATATACTTTTTCATGACAAAGACCAAAAAAGCAAGTATCCCAATGCCATTGGAAACTCTTCTTGGATTTGGCAGGACACTTCCACCAAGGACTTCTTGTAAAATCTTCCTTGGTAGGAAGTTAAATAATTCAGCATAGGGATCCTGTTAAATAATTATTCTGTTTGAAATGTTATTGTCATCACTTCTTGTGCTCAGCCTCACCCACTCACCACTTTTCTGGAACTCCCAAAACTTATAATAGGTACATTTCTTTTTTTTATGTAGTTTTCACACAAAGCCACATCACAGTTTGGAATTATTAATGCCAAACAAGAAAAAGCTCTATAGAAGAAAAATAATGAGCTACAACATGAAACAGTCACTTTAGTAAGTATGAGTGTATGCAAAACCAAGCTGAGCACCTAGAAGTGATGTAAGTGCAGCACTAACAAAAATCTAGGTTAAATGCATGCATATTAGGTCACCCTTGACAGAACTGCATCACATGACGGTCATTACTTAAATAAACATGTGGTACTGAGTGATACATTTAAGATATTTTACATTATACATATTCTTTCTGTTACATTCAGTTTACATGATATAACAAATGGTTCTGTATTTGCAGAATGTTTAGCTATAGGTTTTGAAGATAAAGAATTTTGATTCATATTTTGAATAGAGCTGTGACTCTAAGAAAGGGTCACGACTTCATTTAGTAATGTTTATATTATGTTAACAAAATATAAAAAAGGGAAACTCATTGCTACATATTATCACCTCCTTGCCAGGGGACACTGCTCTATCATAGCACTGTATGTGCAGGCAGAGAGGCTGTGTGTTCATGAGAAGCTGAGGGCTATGCCAGTGATAGCATAGCTACTGACAGGGTCTTTCAAGCTGGACAGGTTTCAGCAGATGAACCAAAATATGTCCCACAATACCCCATCTCTCTCCACATCCCTTTCCATAGTCCTTTTACTCAACATCCTTGTCCACAGCTCGTGGTTGTGCGGTAGTGTTCTCGCTTCCCGCGCCCGGGTTCGATTCCCGGCAGGGTCAGGGATTTTCTCTGCCTCGTGATGACTGGGTGTTGTGTGCTGTCCTTAGGTTAGTTAGGTTTAAGTAGTTCTAAGTTCTAGGGGACTGATGACCATAGATGTTAAGTCCCATAGTGCTCAGAGCCATTTGAACCATTTTTCAACATTCTTGGCTCAGTGGCAAAACGGACGGAAGAGGAACATCTCACACCTGAGAGTCCCAGTGGTCATTGAGGCAAACAATGTCATGACAGATGAACTGGCTGCAAAGATGCTGCTCTACATTCCTTGAGCTCATGCCAGTTCATTTCCATTCTGGTGTCTGAAATCACATGTCTCATACCCATGAACCATGATGAATGGCTCCAGAATCATAGTGAGTGGGTAACTTCCTCACAAGTTGAGATCCACCTTAAACAGTCACATGAATGGCAATTTCTCCTGCCATTTTCCTTAAAGTTTAGTTGCAATGGGATAAGGGCAGTGGTAGCAAGCTTGAGTGAGGCTGGAAGCTACTAGTCTGGACTTGCACACAGGTGGCAGATGTGTGATGGTCACCTTCCTGAGAACTCATGTGACCTCTCAGGGATCCAGAACTGCATCTGTGACTGGGTAATCCTATTTACGATAATCACTGCCCACCCTGAATGGAGAAGGCCCTACAAAAAGTGGGTTAAACATTGGTAGTCACACTTACACCTGCCTGGGTATCTGCACCCAAAAGGTCATGCCTAAAAATCAAGAAAGAACAATATGACTATGACTCTCTACTCAGGACTCTTCTGGACTTAAATAGTAACAGACCAGAAAGAAGCACAGTTCTCATCACCCACAAGGCAGCTAGATTAGATTTATATCTTGCTACCTTAAGTGAAACCAGACTATCAGGCAAATGACACATCAATGAGGCTAGCTCAGGGTACATCCTGTTTTGGAAAGGAAAGGATGCAGGAAAACCACATACTTATGGTGTATAATTTGCAATAAAAACTAAAATAGTGGAACAACACTGAGTAACACTTATTGCTGTCAGTGAAAGGATTTTGACTCTTTAAATTCCACTCACTGGAGATAGTTTTCCACCCTCGTCTCTGTCTATGCTCCTGCTTTAAGCACAGAATCAGTTCTACCATGAACTGAACAATGTTCTCACCAAGATACCAACTAAAAAAAAAAGTGTTGTTACTAGGTGACCTCAATACTAGAGTGGGAAGAGAGAATCATTTTTGGGGAAACATCATGGGTAATCAAGGTGTTGGGAACTACGATGCAAATGGGCTACTACTTCTAGGTCTCTGTGTTGAGTATGAGCTTTTTAACACCAACATGCAATTCTGCTCACCTAATCATTATAAGACCACATGGAGACATCTAAGCTCCATACACTGGCATCTCATTGACTGTGTCATCATTTGACAGTGTGACAAAAAGATGTCCTGATCACAAAAACAGTTCAAAACATTGACCAGGCGCGGCTCGTGGTTTCTATACTGGGGAAGGCTGCGGTATTTATCGATTGGAGCCAACATAGGCCTCAGGTTACGCTACAGATTAGTCTGACATAAACAACTAAGGATTCAGGGGGAGGGGGTGGGCATATCACTCTCTACCCATAGTTTTACGTACTGTATTTTCTATAATCAGGTATTAAATATCATTAGAAGCTAACTTCGATTTAAAATCTTTGGTTAGTGTTTTTATACGTCATCATTACATTTTCTGACACTTTGCAGCAAATCATATGAAAAGACGTGTTTTGGAGAGATCTTTAATGCGACGAATGTTAACTTTGTGGCTGCTTAATATTTTAGGTGTTTTCAGTTCTAAACTTAAGGCGTTTATTGTGGTTTACCTCCAAAGCTCGAAGTTTACGAGTTCGCATGACAATACTGTGATGTTTTGGTGACGTCACAGGTATTGTGCAAATAAAGCTCGCTAAAATCTTGCAAAATTCACTCCGAAAAAAAAACTTGCTAATCTCACACGATATCAACAAAAGCAGTCAGCATCAGCAAGCAAGGAAAGTAAAGTAATGGGACAAATTTTGTGCGCTTTGTCCTCTAATCACTTATGAAACTCTCGCTAGATGGCAGTACTGTCATGTTACTGTAGTCTAGTGCACTCTGGCCGGATATTTGCAAACTTATTCTAAATGTGGATAAAGTAGCCAATGGCAGAAACAAAACAACTATGTAAAACATTATCAAAACAATAATAGTAAACGTCGATTAATGACACATCGAAGAGTAGTAGAGATATGCAGAGACAGAGATTGGATAGCGAAGTTTCGGCCACTCCACATTCCTTTATTACATAGATAGTGGAACGTGAAAAACGTGTGGTGGTTGGTATGACACCCTTAGGCTGCAAGCTCTGAGCCTTCGGGTCGCCCACAAAGAGCAGTACTATGGTACTATGTAGAAGCCACGCCCCCAAACTGCTACTACATGCAGCCTAAACACTACTAACCGTTCAGAAAACATCTGTCGATACAAACAGTTCCAAAAACGTTGACCGTCGTTATTTTAATCGGAATGGGAAATATCCTAAATTCATCCTGATAATTTAAATTATGTAATACGTTCTTGCGAAATTTACTTTAACATATATTTTGGGGCGGCTCCACCTCAGAGCCTTTAATTATGAGCCGCACCTGACATTGACAATAGCTGGACTGACCACAAACTGCTGATTAACCATATGAGGCTCCTTGGTTGTGAGCCATCACCCTACTTCCAAATCCTTCCCAGGAAAAAAATTCGACATCAATGGCCTGCAGAATGAAACTGTTCACTCTCTCTTGCAAGACACTCTTTTGGATCACTTTAGCAATACACCATTTAACATATGCAGTAGTTTGGTCCTCAGGTTTAAAAGAATGGAGCAAGTGCTGGAGTGTTAGTCAACTCAGCTCACTCTGAAGATGGCTGGATGGTATTCAGCTAAAATATTAGAAGAAGAAGCTGAATGTATGTGGCTGTATGCCCAAAATTTTATGGAACAGTGAAGTGATCTCATAAGTATCAAGCAGGAAGCTTACCTATCTCTTGCTCAAGATCCATCTTCTGTGGAAAGAAAACCACATTTTCAGGAGCTCAAGCTGAAATGTCAAACTTAAATGAATCTAGAACTGTCACAGCAGAATCAAATGGCTGGTAAAGACATCCAACAGTTAACTTGGTTTCACCTTGACCTGTTGTATATGACTATGTAACTTCACTGTCACACTCAGCTTTAACCTCAATAGTAATATTATTTTTGTCAATGCAATGAACGCTCCCTCTCCTATGGCATCTCATATGTATTTTGATATACATTCCATGACTCACTAAATATCTCAGAGCTCTCTACTTCAGGTTTCATCCAGCTCTCAGTTCCAAGAATAATTTGAGCATAGGAACTTTCCTGGAGGACAGTAAATTCAGGATCATTGTTACAAATACTTTGAAAACTTACTTAAAAAATTTTGACAGTCAGAGATTCTTTACTCTGAACATGGCTTGACTTCTCTTTCTGTGTATCAAATGGTGAGTGACCATCAGAACACCTCAAACGAGTCTAAGAAACCCCATGCACACTCCACAGGTACTCTGCTACCTGAGTAGCTACTTCCTTTGTATTGTATAGTGCACCCCTGACCCATCAAGGGGAATCTGGCAAATCCCCACCCAATAATACAGGTGTGGAAATCCACAGCCAAGACTCTCATAGAGTTTATGTCCTCCATTCGGCTCCAAGCTAAAGAATCCCAATCAACTCAGGGAACAATACTGCAAATTGTGAGCTATGGTTGGACCCATACATGAAGCCAGTAGCCTTCACCACCTCTGCTAGCCACCTACATGAACTGAGGATGGCCTCAGAATGCATGCAACAGGCATTGTTGGTACTCACATGAGCAACAACTTGCAGATGATTGCCCTCTCCTATGGCACCTCATCTGTCTTTTGATATACATTCCAGGCAAGGTCGCCTCCACATCTCAAATGAGGCCCCCTTGCAAACGTACTAAATGCACATTGGCTTCCTTTGCAGCCCTGAATGCTATCTGCCTAAGGGGCTCCATAACATGCCTAATGCCAGAGTCTCCACAATCGATACACCCCAAAGCAGTAGCATGAAGGTGGCTGATCATGGCCAAAAGCACATTCAGCTTTTCATGAACTGCAGCCAGATCCTCCTGCATCATCAATGCTTGGTTACTTTTTTGCTCTTAAAATTGGGATAAAGAAAACTTCATTGAAATGACTGTGAGCAGACACTGCTAATGCTTTGGTGAGTGCAAACAAACAGAAAGCTGGAAAACCTAGCAATGCATCAACAACTCACAAAAAGAGTGAAACACTTGATGTCAATGTTGCTCAATGGGTTATTCCAGGGTGTGTTTCAAATGCCTGGAAGAAGCTGTTCCAGAGCCTTTCACACAAACAGTAAATGATATGTAACGTTATCTGTAATCAATAATATTCATTAACACTTCTTATGTAACTCATGAGGCTAATATTCTGCTGTATTAACATGGTAGCTTGGTTGTGGATATATTTATTATCCTTGAACTAATGTGAAGCAAGGAGTAGATTACCTGTTAAATTTTCAAATTTGAATTTCAAACTAGAGCATATGAGCTTCATTGATTACCAGAGCATTTGTAGTGGTTCCACCCACTATTTCTTCATTTGTTGTCCTCAGTGTTGACATACTGAGTTGCTACACTGGCTGAAAAATTGGGTTTGTAATTTGGACACTGACTACAGTAAATAATGTAGCCAACAGATACTCAGTTGCGTTTCACTTCTATTACTTTCACTTTTCACAACCACCCCCATATACATACTTAATATGGCCAGTGCACTATTGTTTAACTTTCCATAAGCCTCATTAATAGTAAGCCAGTGAACCTCCACATACTGCTACAATAGTTTATTGTTCAACATCTACAAACAGTAAAAACATAACCAAAAAGTTCACAATTCTTGAAGATTAATCAGGTACTTATGGAGCAGACACTGTCACTGTTTTGACACACAGCCTAATTGTTCAACACTTATTACACCGTTAATTTGAAGCATTGTTGTTGTTATAACCAGCACAGGTTACTCGTCTGAAACTCAGCCATGAACTGACTGTCTCATGACCAAAAAT
The DNA here is from genome assembly GCF_023898315.1 of Schistocerca nitens. Lineage (NCBI taxonomy): Eukaryota > Metazoa > Arthropoda > Insecta > Orthoptera > Acrididae > Schistocerca > Schistocerca nitens. The sequence continues at coordinate 144,683,102 of NC_064622.1, read as the reverse complement.
AGGGCCCTTATATATCATCACAATAATAGGTACTGAAACAGAAATTACAATTAAAACTTAACTCATTAAATTAACTGAATACATCAAAACATTGGTTCTTTTTAACAGTTTCTTCTACTGCAAGAGTTAGGATGCACCATGAAATTAACAAATATAGTTACGTGAACAATACTTTGGACAAAACTGTTAATTACTTTGGAATTAATTAAGGGCTGGCTTTGTTAAAATGTTTTCGAATAGAGCCAAATAGATACTTTAAGTTTACTAGCATTTCATCTTCCAAATTTTTATAATTAGTACAGAATTTATATTTGTTTGTACATCAACAATATAATTTAAGTTATGAAACAATTACTGATTTTATCCTATAACAAAAGATACTAATTAGGAATAGTTGAAATAAATTAGAAAATTAAGCACAAAATTAGATCTGGAGTTGTATTCTTTAAAACTGAGGGCCAATCTTTCTCTTTTATGAAAAAGCAGATTATGTTCACATATGCTAATGGTAACTAGTTAAAAGTAACAAAACAAATTTAAGGAGGCAGGTGGAAAAACAAGAGGGGAATTAAAATTTTCCCAGCTTCCTTTGTCACATCACCCCCTCCTTGGACTGACCATATAAATGTTGGAAATAGCCAACTGGGTGATTCACTGACCACAAGTAACACCAGAAATTGGGTTTAACAATGTACATACAAAAAAATTATTACACAAAAAATCTAATAAAAAACTAAAGGACATATGTTTTTTAAATTTTATACTTATGTGAACTGGCCATACGAAAGTCGCCATACAAAATAATTACATACAGTGTATTGTTGTACAATGTCATAAAATATCCAAACATTATACTTCTAACAAAAATTACACATCTGCATCATAAGTAACATCCTTTTTTTGCTAAGCAAAGATTACATTTTTGAATATGTATCACTTTGTAGAAGTCTTGTCTTGCTAAACAAAATAAATCCTGATGGGTTGAAAAAAATACTAAATTATACTGTGCATTTAAGTTCACTTCATTTTTAGATAGAAAATTTCGCTTACTCAATGTTCAGTTTTCTTTCACAGGCACTTTCACTTTTTCAATGAGCTTTAACACTCTTTCTCACCCAGACGTCCATGCCTTCAACAGATCCAAGTGGCAGTTATCAAGAAAATGAACTGTGATTAGTACCCTTGGAGGTGGTTGTCCTCCACCACAGTACATGAAGAAATGAGACTACGGAACTAAAATGTAACAAAAGTCCTGATTTTGTTATCTATGTAAAAGATTACAAAAATATTTTTAAAAAAGTTGTAAAGGCTGCCAAAGAACTGGGAAATAATAGATTTATATTGGATAGTGGAAACAAATCAAGATAGAGGATAAAACTATTCTAAATCCTGCTCAGATTTCTGAATTGTTTAATGAATTCTTTATAAATGTAAACAAATCCAATGTCAATGTAGCAGAGTATCCAGACATGGTAAAAAATGACAATCATTCCACTTGGGACCTGTGGAATGGTACATTAGCTTATTTGTTTTAATTGTAAATATTTGTCATGTATTGTTGTTTTTCTGACATGTTCCACATCCTGGAGGACCTCCTCACTACGGATCAATTGGAATGAAAGTAAATCTAATCTAATCTAAAAAGTCACAGAAACAAGGATTTGCAGTGCAAAATTCCTAGGAATGCAACTAGATAAAAATCTATCATGGGGGTCACACATATAGTATTGATTGGCGACTCCATGTTGTCTTGTGCACAACGACCAGATAACAGGTATACTTGAAAAAAGAGACAGCATTGGTCGTATATTTTTACTATTGCGAAAATCGATTCTGCAATAGTAAAAATATACGACCAATGCTGTCTCTTTTTTCAAGTACACATATAGTACCTTGCAAAATAAATTAAATAGCCTAGCATATGCAATGAGAATATTGTACAATGCTACCAGTATGGGCATAAGAAAAGTAGTATATCACAGCTACTTTGAGTCAGTAATAAGATATGGAATTGTATTTTGGGGTAACTCAAACAAATTTGTTGAATACTAAAACTTCAGAAGACTATCATCAGAAATATGTACAATGTACGGTAAAGAATTAATAGAGGTATATTAAGTGTTCCCTCATTATACATATATGAGCTGATTATCTTTATACACAGTAACCCTGATTTATTTGTAGCAAATCATTTTCAACATGATTACAACACCAGAAATCAAAATAATTTTATGCTGCCCATTCACCATTTAAAACTTTATGCTCAAACTCTACATTATATGGGTATGAAAATTTATAACAAAGTAAAAGGAAGAGAACTGCTCATCATAAATTATGAAACACTGAAAAAATCCTTACATGAGAAACTAGTGCAGAAATGTTACTATTCAGTAGAAGAATTCATAAATGACAACCTGAAAATTTGAGCAGGAGATAGCGAGTACTTAGGACTGTTAATCTTAAAAGTTTGTTACTTCTGAAGAGAAATTATTAATCACTTAATTAAGTAATTATTGAGTATTGTATATTATGTTACTGGTATTATAAGGAAAATTGTAAACCAGTTTTTGTGTTTTGACGAGTCTCCTGTACTTTTAAGTCAATGGCTTGGAACTGTATATTATGAGGCAATAAACTTCTACTTCTACTTTAGTACAATTACTTTTACTCTTAAGTCAAAAAAACTGTTTAACACTTATGGCAAATGATAGCCATCACATCATAAATAAATACATTACGTAGTTCTCATAACATTACAATAATTAGCACTAAATTTGACTGTAGTACAAAAGATGTGAACTAGAAAAATTTTAAAATCAAGTACACATTACACAACAAAACATTACTATAAGTCATAACTGTCTGAAACTGGTTAAACTTGAAATACTTGTTTCTTTCCTATTTGCAAAATATCAAAAACTCAAGTTGTGCAGTAGTATAGATTTACTAATCATTACTTTATGAATTATTCAAGCCAAATTAAGAGATGGAAGTTGTACAAAATCATTGCCGTATTTCTCTACTCAACTCCGAGCACTACTCTCATTCAACCAGAAAATCCTCGCAAAGCCACTAAACGTTACCAAATAGTTGACCTGTCAGAATATACACATCAGTCTATCATCACAGTTATCAGCTAATCAGCAAACTTATTGTTCTTACCACTTTGACTTCAAAATTCCTCAGAACACAAATATGATTTTTCAGATAACTTATAGATCCTATGATGCAGCATTATATGACTTGTACCTCACTAAAATATTGCTGTTTCTGTTAAGCTCTTATTCCCAGCTACAGTGTCATGAATTGCACAATATATCCAGTACCCAATGTTGCCTAGTTCACAATTTTATATCATCGATAGAGTTACACAACATTTGTTTGTATGCAGTCATTTTTTCCATTAGTCATGTCTGTCAACACATTACTTACTTACATTTTTTACCGTGTTAGCTAGTGGAGTGCATTCTCTAAAAATTTCCCTCCTGCAGAGACAGGCTCCCTGACCATTAAGACCCTAACATTATTCATTACTTTATTATTTCATTATTGTTTCATTATCTAATAAATAAACACCTGCTCTGCTTATCTAATGCAAAATTAAGTCTACTGAAAAACACTCCACAGTAACAAATCCTTATGCTAAAGCAAACTTAACTCTCATTACCGATCAGACAAAATCATCACCCAGAAAAACTATTACTTCACTGTATTCCATCAAATTGCTCAATATTCTAGCCTGAAGGGCTATATAAAAACAAACCTTGCTTTTTCTTTCCACACACATTACTCCTGGCAACTAGGTCTAAAGTTGTAATTCCTTAATGTTAGAAAGGGCTACATAACAATTAATATTAAATTCTGGTATTCAAGGTGGTTTTTACTGTGTATTGCCTCTGCTGCTGCATCAATGAGCTGATTACTTCAGGTGTTAATTACCCTCCACATATGCTGACACCTTTCATTTTCTGTTTAACTCAGCTCTTTGACAGAAATTCTTTAATCATGGTACCAATTTACTTTCTTCCATCCTCTTGCTATTCATTACTTATAACTAACAAAACATAATATAAATAGATATATAGATAACACTGAAGAAAACTTTTATAATATATTTCTATATTAAAGTATGCTATGGTACAAAATTACATGAAAGTCAAAGATAGAATGGTTCTGATTTACTTATGGGCTACAGACAGGATAGGAGAAGAGTTTGACTGCCTCAGGAAACATGAAATATGAGACAGACAGCTGGGGTAAGCATTATTGCCACATAAGGAATCCAACACAGATTGTTGAACCCCATACTTGCTATTTACACAAGAAATTGGTCCCAAATATTTCATCAATGCTGAGATTTTGAATCACCAACAAATTGTATTTCAACAGCTGTCCTGCCAATTCCATGTTTAATAGTACCTCTTGTTTCACACTCTTTGACAGCTTACCAGTAGTATCAATAATTTTTATTTCAGAAACATGCATCACCACTATACCCTCAGTGTTCTTAATAGATTCATAAAATGCCTGTGAAATGCCATTCAAGTCACCACCACTGTCCAGTAAACACTTAACATGTATACCTTGTACACTTGCTATTGTTGCAGGGTGACCCACTTCCTTTTTACTTACCATGTGATCTTGTCCATACAACAAATCCTCATTAATTTTTTCTTTACTTAACACATTGCCCTCATTAATTACAGATTCAAATACCCCATTCTCATCACTACTGGATTTGTCATTGCTACCATCATTACAACTACAGTCAGACTTCAACACACTTCCACTTACACTATGCTTTAGATTTTGTACCTCTTCCATGTTATCTCCATTTCTGTCAATTTTCCTTTACTTTTACTATTTTTCCTCTACCACTACTGCACACTTGGTTTCTACCTCAGTTTCTGAATCATTTTTAATCCGATCAATTTGTTTCTCGAGTTTAGCCATATTTTTAGCACATTGTTTCTCGAAAACTTCCACCTACATACTATTGTCACCACAAAGTTTCTCTATCTCTCTTCTACACACTTACTACTCAATGTTAATTTCTCATTAGTATTATCACAATCTTTAATTACTGCATCAAATGTCTTATTTAATTCTGAAAGATTAGCTTGAACTACCTTAATTTCCTTTTCAATTTCTTGCGTCATTTCATCTTTTAAGGTAATCATGTCAGTTCTAATGCTACCAGTTTTGTTTTCCACCATGATAATGTCTTTTTTCGTACTACTAATGTTATTTTCCACCCTACTAATGTCTTCTTTCATACTCATATTACTCAAAATACTCATAATTTGCCTTAACATCACTTCCACTTTTCCATTACCACTATTGTCCTGCAACTCAGTCCCCATTAAGTCTTTCTGTTTATTTAACAACTTAACCTCTACAGCTTTGTTCCCAGTTACACTGTTTTGTTTGTTAAGGTCACTCATTCATTATTATCATCATTATCATCTCAGCCTTTTCCCATGTCATGTGTGGTCAGTGTTGCTTTGCTGGATCCTTCTCTTGCATAAATGCTATCCAGTGCTTCTTCTCTGAGCCATCCTTTCTCCCATAGGTCCCCTGTTACATTGTCTTTTCATCTGAGTTTCGGTCTTCCTCTTCTCCTTGATCCTTCAGTTTCTAGGTCTTTAACTCTTCTCCCCACATAGTACTCCTCTCTTCTCTGCACATGTCCATGCTATCTTAGCCTACATTCTTGGAACTTTCTTTCCTATGGGTCTCACATTCACTGTTCCTCTGATGTACTCATTCCTTAGTCTATCCTTTCATGTCACCCCACTCATCCACCTTAACATTCTCAGTTCTGCCATTTCCGTCTTTTTCTCTTGGGCTTTTGTAATTGGCCAAGTTTCTGCATTATAAAGTATCACAGGCCTCACCACAGACAGGAAAAAAATTGTTAACAGTACGATCAGACTTGTAAAGCTTTCCTTTTATTCTGCAACTAATCTCCTTATCACACAGTACTCTGCTCAGTTTCCTACAGCTCACCCAACCACTATTTATCCTGTGCTGTATTTCAGCCTCCAGTCCTCCATCACTTTGCATGTAAGAGCATAAGTATTTAAATTTTTTGACCTACTTCAGTTGTTCTCCTTGCTGGCTAATATACAGATATTTGGCATCCTTTGTACACATATACTCTGTTTTCACTCTACTAATGCTCACTCCCATTTCCTCTAGAGCTTTTCTCCACTGTTCAAGCTTGTCTTGAAGTACCTCCTGGCTGGGTTCACAGATTACAACATCATGGGCAAACATCATGCTCCAACGTACCTCTTTTTTCACATCTTTGACTAGTACATTTATGACAAGGTCAAAGAGATATGGGCTGAGAGCAGATCCCTGATGTAGTCCTACTCTCACTGGAAATGCCTTTGTTGCACCAGCACTGCTCCTGAGTTATGTCATTGCACTTTCATACACGTCTTCTACCACCATGATATTTGTCTCTGGCAGGCATTTACTTCTCAGACATCTCCATATCTCTTGGCTCAGCACTCTGTCATATGCCTTCTCAAGATCGATAAAGGCCATATGCAGTTCGGCTTGTTCTTCTCTGTGCCTCTCCATCAGTTGCCTTAGTGTGAATATTGCATTGGTTGTTCTTCTTCCCGGCATAAATCCAAATTGTTCTTCACGTACTTCAGTTGCTAGATGCAATCTCTTCTCAATTATCCTTTCCCAGATCTTCATTGTGTGGGTCATCAGTTTCATCCTTCTATAATTGTCACAGTTTTGGATATCCCCTTTCCCCTTATATATGGGAACCAGTATACCGTTCCACACATGTTACATTCTTTCTCCTTTCCAGATCTTCTGCATTATATTCCAGAGAATATCAGTTTCCTGTTCTCACAACTTTTCCCTGCCTCTATTGGGATTTGGTCTCCCCCTAGGGCCTTCCCATTTTTTGTTAGTTAAGGTGCCTTAGGGGTCAGTGCAGGAACCACTACTGTTTCATATATAAATGATATGCCTTCTAATATGACAGGAGGTTCTAAAATTTTCTGTTTTCTGATGACATTAGCTTGGTAGTGAAATATGTTGAATGCAAAATAGGCAGTGTATCAAATAATACAATTCAAGACATAAGATCTTGCCTTGTAGAAAATAAATTTATGCTAGATCACAGTAACATTTCTAACATAAAATTCAACTAAAACTGTAATTTTTATTACACAGGATAGGCATATGATTAGTGAGACTGAACATTCCAAATTCACTAGTGTTCAGATAGATGGTAAGGTCACATGTAAGGCCCATGTTCAGTAATTTGTTCAAAAACTTAATGATGCTATACTTATTGTTAGAACAGTATCTGTAATAAATGATACTCCAACACAAAAATTAGTCTGTTTTGCTTCTTTTCATTTTCTTATGATGTAAGGTGTAATATTCTGGGGCAACTACACCCATTCACCAAGGGTATTTCTGACTCAGAAATGGCAGTTCAAGCAATATGTGAAGTAAGTTCATGAACCACTTGTTGATCCCTATTCAGGAATCTGGGAATACTGACACTGGCCTCCCAATACATAATTTCTTTAATGTCATTTATTGTTAACAATATGAGCTTATTCCCAGGAATTAGCAGCTTTCATTCACTTAATACAAGACAGAAATCCAATCACTATTTGAATCACACCTCCTTGACTCTTGTGCAGGAAGGCATGAAGATTTCTGCTGCATCCATTTTCAATGAGCTACCAAAATAATTTAAAAAAGTCTTAGTGTTAATCCTCACACTTTCAAGTCCAAACTGAAGAATTTCCTCATGGCTCACTCCTTCTAGTCTTTTCTAATTTATTTGGAGTTCCTGGGAAAAAAATTAAGCTAATTATCATTTGATCAATTTTTCTATGATATACATTCAGCTTGTTGTCTGCATAGTATTCATGGAAATTTTAATTTTAACTATTATTAATTTACTTGTCTATTTTATGTGCTGACTCATTCCTTGACCATGGAGATTTACTTCTCAATTTGGTGCTACAGACCTAGATGAGTAAAATTAAATTTAAAAAAAGGACCACTGATTGTGACAGACTCTCCTCCATGTATGGAGTTTATCTTTATAACAGAAAATAGATGATCATATTGACAGACTCTGTCACAGACATGGAACTAACTACAGAGTGAGAGGCACAGTATGTGGGTTCGCACAGAGATTGGTAGTATGTCTGCTTGTCCCTTTAACCTGCATGTATGATGTTTCAACAATGTTAATAGACAGTTCATAAACTGTAATGGTTTCTGATGACACAGCATATCAATGAAGGGTCTTAACTCAGCTTTGATGGATGCAGATCATATTTCAGTTGAACAAGACTGTAACTGGGTCTGGGCTAAGAGTTTAAGTTTTAATCTCACAAATTCATGTTTTGCAGTTTCAAACAAGTAAATGTGACCTGAGAACACCATATATGGACATTAATGGTCTCACATTAAATGAAAAACTCACATGAAGTTCCTAAGGAACCATCCGGATAGTAAGTTAAAGAAGGAGACCTTCTGTGAATGTGGGAGATGAGTTATTGGCAGAAATAAAGCTGTGAGGATGGGTTGTGAGTCATGCTTGGGGTAGCTCACTTGCCCATGAAAAGCAAAAGTCATTAGTTGGTGAGTTGGGAATCTTGATCTGGCACACAGTTTTAATCTACCATGAAGTTTCATGTCAGTGCACACTCAGCTGCAGAGTGAAAATTTCATTCTGGAAGTTAAGATGTTGTTAACACACAGAAGAACTAAACAAAAAGCTCATTCCAGTAGGTTTTTCCTTAGAAGCGTCTATCACTGTGTCATCCTAAAGGCAAAAGAGTTGGTTTATTTTGCTAATTTTCACACCTTCTTCTTTCATGGAATTATTTTATATACGCCTAAGGTAAATAAGAGCTATAAGAATACTGGGTAAAGTAAATAGCTATAAATCTTTCAGAAGTTTTTTCAAATATCTTCGTATTCTTACACTCACTTCCCAATAGAGTTGCATCTTAATGCTTATTGTTGCTGACAATAAAAATCAGTTTCACATGAAATATAATCCATAATAAGATATAAAATTAATTTTCATATAAACTTAGCTTCTTTCTCCAGATTTCAGAGTAAAGCTATGTTCTGCAGTTCAAAGGTTTTCATTAAGTTTCCATCTAATGTAAAACATGACATTTGGAATTCTGAAAAATTCAAAAGAAAATTAAAAATTGTCTCTTTAGGCAATCTTTTAACAAATTATCTGCATAATCTGTATTCAGCATTTGGAAAGATCTGTAAGCTACATGGCACAGAGAAGTGTTTACCGTAAAACAATATAACTAATTGTAATGTAGCTCAACAGGTCTTTGTATTTACACATGAAGATGATTATTACATTTAAAAAATACCAATGTAATCAAGTAACTGGGAATCTAAAACAGTAGCTGTTTAATCTATTTATTTATTTATTTAGCACCCGTATTATCACATTCATGATATTGGACTTATCAAAGTACAGAACAGTATGAAATATTACATGTTTTCATCGTGTACAAAATCTTATCATTGGTATCAACACATCTTTATAACAAAAACATTATTCTGCTTACGTACATACAGATAGAATAAATGCTTGTGAAAGGTCGATTTTACTAAAACTATTATATACCAGGACTTCAGTTAACTAGGCATAGTAACATACAGCACAAAAGCTAGGTGCATAATTACATGCATACATTGATGGAAGAAGTTTGGTTTTATCTAGGAATGGTTGATAATTAAAAATTTTTATTTAGAGAGTAATGAAGCAGACCTACAGACCTGAGCAAAATTCGTTAATGCTGTAGAAGCTGTTATTTATTAGTAGATATTTTAGTTCTTTTTTGAATGTATTACTGTTTGGTATTTTTTATGCTATCTGGCAATGCACTGTACAGAGTTTTTGGTTTGTAAACAGCACTTTCCTGATATATTGTTTTCTATGCACATCCCTATGATAGTCATCCCTGTTCCTTGTTTGATAATTGTGGATCTCACTATTCAAAACTGAAGATTGATGGTTTTTAACCAATCATATGCTTTCAAATATAAATATGGATGATAAAGTCATGATTTTTAGTTTCTTAAAGATACCTCTACATGGTGTTCTGTAAGCAACGTCACTTATTAATCTTACAGCTTTCTTTTGGAGCTTAAAAGACTGCTTTGCGAAAGAGGTATTTCCCCAGAACACTATTCCATACTTCAGTAGTTTCAGTACTGCAGCAATCTTTAAGCACTCTTGATAACAGTACTTGCTCAATTTTTTGTTAAGCATGTCTACATGCTTTTCACATCTTAGATGATCATCCACTCATACTCCTAAAAGTTTTATGTGGCTATTTGATAATGTGAATTTTACATTGGTCCTATTTTTGTTCCTTATATGGTTGAAGTTCATCCATACAGTTTACTTGTCATTGACAACCAGACAGTTATCTTTAAACCATTTTTCTGCCACTTTGCCTCTTTTGACAATTTTTTGGTGCACCTCATAATCATTCTCCCCTTTTATAATGAAGCTGGTATCATCAGCCAATAATATGGTATCAGTTGTTGAAAATTGTTGAGGTAGGTCATCAATAAAAATCAAGAATAACAATGGTCCTAATACCAAGCCCTGTGGCACCCCATAATTAACTTTTTTATATTCAGAATGGTACACATTTTTCATCCTGAGAAATTTGTACTCTTTGTTTCGCATCAGTTAAATATGGTTTGAACCACTCATAGGAAATACCATGGACACCATAATTATACAGTTTTAACAGCAGTAGATTATGATTTATAAGATCAGATGCTTTGGAAAGCTCCAAAAACAACCCACAGACCAGTTCCTTGTTCTCAATAGCTTTGTAAACAATTCATAGGAAACTGAAGAGAGCTTTTTGTGTAGATTTGACTTTTCTGAGACAAGCTGTAACTGACTGAGCATCAACTTTCTTCCAAATTTACTTGGTTAAATTTAGCTGCTGTAGATGTAAATAGTATTAAGCAGAATAGTGATGGATTGCTATTAATGCAGTGTATAAATTTAGCTTCTAGAATCTATTTGTTTTCTGGTAACATATTCATTGACTTATATAACTGCATAGGTTTCAACAGCCAGAGTCAGTTGACATAAAATGTTTCTGAGAATCATACCACATCATAATGTAAAAACTTTACTGGAGAAACGAAAGCTTCAACCACAATTCCAGTGGCCTTCTTCTTATTTTATTGATATGCTTGAGCTATAAGGAGTCTCTTATAGTTTTTCATTGCTGCTCACTGAGAATGACACTATGTCATAATTCGGAAAGCCTGTAGTTGTGATTGGTCACTTGAGGCAGATGGATCATGAACTTCATTACAAATGGTTGCTACAGTGGGCAGAGTGGGGACCTGCTATTGTATATTGCTTCTTGCATTGTTTCTTATGATTAGTTCTCTTCAGTTAATGAAGTGTGGATCCTGTTTTACTTGTGCTGGAGATTATGACATGGTACGATGCTCAGAAAAATTTTATGTCAGCTGTATACACTCACTTTCTCCACATCCCTGAAGTTTGTCCTATTTGATGAGATGTATGACATATGATTAATGAATGAATGATCAAAGTATGGAATCTACAAATTGAGGTGAATGGGTGAATGAATATTTATATCTAATAGCATATTACCATAATGTAAATACACCAAATATGATATAAGGACCTCTACAACGTACCAAATTATTCACTCCACAGTTTATTATTATATTAGTTATAACAGTATTTGTCCTTGAATTATTTACAAATATTAATATTACATTGGATTATGAACAGGGTACCTTCAAGATTAATTTTTGTTTTATTTAATGACCAGTGTAATGAACTATGTGGACATCAATATAATAGAGGGAAACATTCAACGTGGGAAAAATATATCTAAAAACAAAGATGATGTGACTTACCAAATGAAAGCACTGGCAGGTCGATAGACACACAAACAAACACAAACACACACACAAAATTCAAGCTTTTGCAACAAACTGTTGCCTCATCAGGAAAGAGGGAAGGAGAGGGAAAGACGAAAGGATGTGGGTTTTAATGGAGAGGGTAAGGAGTTATTCCAATCCCGGGAGCGGAAAGACTTACCTTAGGGGGAAAAAAGGACAGGTATACACTCGCATACACACACATATCCATCCACACATATACAGACACAAGCAGACATATTTAAAGACAAAGAGTTTGGGCAGAGATGTCAGTCGAGGTGGAAGTGAAGAGGCAAAGATGATGTTGAATGACAGGTGAGGTATGAGTGGCGGCAACTTGAAATTAACAGAGATTGAGGCCTTGTGGGTAACGGGAAGAGAGGATATATTGAAGAGCAAGTTCCCATCTCCGGAGTTCGGATAGGTTGGTGTTGGTGGGAAGTATCCAGATAACCCGGACGGTGTAACACTGTGCCAAGATGTACTGGCCGTGCATGTTTAGCCACAGGGTGATCCTCATTACCAACAAACACTGTCTGCCTGTGTCCATTCATGTGAATGGACAGTTTGTTGCTATCCCCTCGAACCCAGAATCCCCCACAGAAGAACCACAATAGTGCCCCACTTGTGACAGGATACTTTCCGGGACTGGACCAGGCTCTGAATGTGGCTCTCCAGCAGGATATGACTTCCTCAAATCCTGCCCTGAAATGAGATCCATCCTTCATGAAATCCTCCCCACTCCACCAAGAGTGTCTTTCCACCATCCACCTAACCTTTGTAACCTGTTAGTTCATCCCTATGAAATCCCCAAACCACCTTCCCTACCCTCTGCCTCCTATCCTTGTAACCGCCCCTGGTGTAAAACCTGTCCCATGCACCCTCCCACCAACACGTACTCCAGTCCTGTAACCCAGGTGTACACGATCAAAGGCAGAGCCACATGTGAAAGCACCCATGTGATTTACCAACTGACTTGCCTACACTGTGATGCATTCTATGTGGGAATGGCCAGCAACAAACTGTCCTTTCGCATGAATGGACACAGGCAGACAGTGTTTGGTAATGAGGATCACCCTGTTGCTAAACATGCCTTGGTGCACGGCCAGCACATCTTGGCACAGTGTTACACCGTCCGGGTTATCTGTATACTTCCCACCAACACCAACCTATCCGAACTCCGGAGATGGGAACTTGCTCTTCAATATATCCTCTCTTCCCGTTACCCACCAGGCCTCAATCTCCGCTAATTTCAAGTTGCCGCCACTCGTACCTCACCTGTCATTCAACATCATCTTTGCCTCTTCACTTCCACCTCGACTGACATCTCTGCCCAAACTCTTTGTCTTTAAATATGTCTGCTTGTGTCTGTATATGTGTGGATGGATATGTGTGTGTGTGCGAGTGTATACCTGTCCTTTTTTCCCCCTAAGGTAAGTCTTTCCGCTCCCGGGATTGGAATGACTCCTTACCCTCACCCTTAAAACCCACATCCTTTCGTCCTTCCCTCTCCTTCCCTCTTTCCTGATGAGGCAACAGTTTATTGCGAAAGCTTGAATTTTGTGTGTGTGTTTGTGTTTGTTTGTGTGTCTATTGACCTGCCAGCACTTTCATTCGGTAAGTCACATCATCTTTGTTTTTAGAACTATGTGGACATTACTACCTAGAGTAACTCATCATTGCATCCATTCTACCTCTATCATCATAGAAATTTTACATTTGGTATTCCATTAATTTTCTGAACTATGATTCAAATTCAAGAACTGAAGTCTTTTTTATGTGCCTAGAATAGCAAAAGTTCATTTTTGTAGTGCCTGAACTACACATCTTTAGAATTAATACATTTATTTTGTTGTTGTCTTGGTTCTTTCTCTTGCTGCAGCTCTGGAACCTCCAATAGCAATATTTACACCAGTCTCAAGACTGAATATTTTTGCGTGGATGGTTAACATCTTAAGACATCTTCAATATTGATGAAGACTAAGAAATTACATGACAGTAAATACTACCGTAAACTGGGGTGAATAGGGACTCAGGTGTGAATAGGGACAGCTTTTCAGGAAAAAGTGTTATGTGTTACTAACGCAATGAAAAATCATTTGTCTATGGTGTGATATGATGTCCGAAACAACTTATGAGTTTGTTTCTCTGAAATACTTGGTTACTATCATCTTTGACGTATTTCATAAGTTGTCAGCCTTGTTCAAAATCATCATCTGTTTGTGTTGTTTTTGTTTTGGTGGTCAAACTTCAGCTGTACATGCTGCATACTTTTGAGGAATCTTTTCAAAAATTTCCAGGTAAATATTATCACTATACACAAGGGAAATGCTCAGAGATTTATGATACAATCATGTTTTTGTAGAAACTGTAACATATTTTCTCTTATGTTGTAACTTTTTTTAACTTTCAGAAGTGAATAGGGACAGCATGGTTAGGAAATATCAGCATGATCCTAGAAGTCATCGCCTCAAACATGTTACACAAGAGGACCTGGAAAGGGCTATAGAAGCCATTAGAAAAGGGATGTCACTCCGAAATACTTCAGAAAATTTTAAAATTGTGAAATCTGCATTGCAAAGGTAAAGCAAAATGTCTGAGCAGAAATAAGAAGGGAGGACAAACAGCTCTTGGTGTGCCAACTGAAGTGAAGAGTGAAGAATGTGGAAAGTGTTTCACTTGTAGAAAATGGGGTTATCCTCTAAGCACGTATGATGTATGATGTTTTGTGAAGTACTATTTGGACAGAGAAGGAAGAATAATAAAGCAATTTAAAAACAATTTTCCAGGTCCAGATTGGGCACAATCTTTCACCGAGAGGCACAAAGTTATTTCTCCACGAATATGTCAAAATATATCCCAAAGCAGGGCTAAAGTTACCTCACAGGATATTGTTTGCTATTCTGAAGTGTTGAAAATAACTCTTAATGATGCTCCCCCAGAGCAAATACTAAATTATGATAAGACAAACCTGGCGGACAACCATGGAAGGAAAAAACTTCTGTACAAAAGAGGCTGCAAATATCTTGACAAGGTTACGAATCAAACAAAATCCAATGTAAGCATGATGTTTGTTGCTACAGGCAATGGCACACTATTGCCACCTTACATGATATATAAAGCTAAACACGTATACGATCTGTGGAGTGAAGGTGGTCCTGCTGGGGTAATGGTTAACAGAAGTAAATCAGGTGAGATGGATGGCAGCTGTTTCTTAGATTGGTTTAAATCTATATATTTTCATTGTTTTGAGGGAAGAAAAGTCATTATTGGTGACAACTTGAGCTCTCATCTGTCTCCAGCTGTTATTGATTTGTGCAAAAAACATGACATTGAGTGTGATTTCTTACCACTGAGCTCACCTCATCTTACACAACCTCTAAATGTTGCAATGTTTAAGCCATTGAAACAGGCTTGGTGAAAGGTTCTGGAGAATTGAAAAGGCAGAACTAACAACAAGTGTTCAGGAATTGATAAGAAGTACTTTCCTCATTTATTGAAAGAAACCCTTGACATGTTATCACCAACCATAGAAAGAAATATTTGTTCAGGTTTCAAGAAGACTGGTATTTATCCTTTCAATGAAGACCAAGTTCTTGGAATGTTGCCGTCTGAAGAAAGTGGAGAAGGCAGCAATGGCACTGTTAATGACAGCCTGGTTGAATTCTTAAAGCATCATAGGTGGCCTGATGATAATTTGCCAAAACCAGGCAGAAAAAGTAAACTGAACATACCACCTGTCAGGAGTGTTCATGCACATGACATGTCGAATTCAGTGAATGAATCAGAAGAAGATAGTGATGGTGACAACAGTGATCACAGTTATGAAGAGAGAGAAGACTCCACACCTACTCAGAAACCAGAAGAACTGTCTACTGATAGGATGTCACACGTTGGGTATTGGGTGAAAGTGAAATTTGAGAGCGTGAAGGGGGCTCCAAAATATTTTATTGGTAGAATTACCGAAGTTGTGCTTAAAGTAAAAACATATGTGATATCATTTTTGAGACAAAACTCCCAAGACAATAGTGTTTATGTTTTCCCAGCTGTAGAAGATGTATCTGAATTTGATTCTATTCAAGTGATTCAAGTCATGAAAGAACCATTAATAACACAAGGCAGACATATGTTTAAATCATGTTTTAATATTCTAAAGTATTAAAGGTTAATTTGTAGTTTTAAAAACCATTTTTGTGTCCCTTTTGACCCCTGTGCCTGTTGCAATAGGGTTCTGTGAGTTATGTTTATCACTGTCCCTATTGACCCCTACCAAGGGGTAGATAGGGACACTTTATAATTGCTAATTACTACAAATTATATTAAGTAATACCAAATATACCTAGTTTCAAGGTTGAATGACTATCTGCTATACCATCTTCCACTTTAATGATAAAAAACTCATATTTGGATTGTATTTCTGGATTTATTATTTAAAAACCTGAAATTCTGTCCCTATTCACCCCAGTTTATGGTATTCATATAGTTCTCCATTATGATTTAAGCATTATATCAGCATCTTTTAGAGAAAACTGTATTTGTATTCGATGCACAAGCTTTTTCAGTTAAGTGTTATGGCTTCCTCAATCAAAAACTTTTGAATGAGAATAGAAAATTAGCTTTACTTCACAGAATAGAAGACTGCTGGCATACCAGAATGCAGACACCTAATGCAGCAGTCAGAAGTGAGTGTCTGAGGGGAGGGAAGTGGAATGCAGGAACCAGTCCCACTATCTTGTCTCAGGGCTAGCAGTCTACATCCATGTTCGGTACTTCTGCAAAAGCAGAACTAACATGAAGGCCACAGGGATTGCATGAACCCTCTGTCCTCATGACGATTCTACTCAAACACCATGATGGACCATAATTAGCTTCTTCATTCATTTAAAAATAAGGAAAGAAAACAGTGAGTGACACGCAACACAAAACAAATCATAATACACAAAGTGTTTAGTAATGGCTACACAGAAGTTGTTTACTGAGGTTGACAGTGTTGTAATCAATGTAGTTTAGGTCCCTCCTCCATTGGTATCTTAAATAACCAGAGGTCAAAATGAGAACCCCCCACCCCACCCCACCCCCTGCCCCCGCCCCTTCCTCTCTCTCTCTCTCTCTCTCTCTCTCTCTCTCTCTCTCTCTCTCTCACACACACACACACACACACACACACACACACACACACACACATAACTGCCATGTTAAAGTGTCCATGTAACACTTGTAGTTACTTTCTTACTAATTATTTTTTACCTTTCCCCTTTCATCTTTCTTTACTTGGTGTCATGAACTAAAGAGTGAGAGAAAAGCCTATGAATAAATAACACATACAAATCTGAATTTCATTTTTTGATTAATTTTCAGATGATATAATCTCATTATATTTACTCTGAAATGTTAAATTTTTTATTCAACTTTTCTCATTCAAATTATCAGAATACCTTAGCATAAATGTTTCACTTACTTCTGCCAAAACATCTTATACATTCCAGGTCTGGTTCTCAGTTGCTGGTTGCTACTTTTTTTCTGCAGTGTTCTGGTCATTACTGACATATAAAAGCCACTGTAGAAGCATTATACAAGAAACTCTAAAATTCATACTTGTTGGCTATGGAAATCTAGCACGGTCTTCATCACAGAAGTTCTTTGCTGCAGCATGTGCTATTTTCTCTCTTGTTATTGTCACCATTTTTCAGGTGAGTCACATACTAATAATGGAACAGTCTTTATAACACCTTTACTTTAACATCTTATTGTAATGAGAATCCAGTAGTGAAATTTATTTACTTATTTATTTTCAGTAAAGAAGAATATCTTATTCCAGATGGAAGTTTTGTGATAATGTGCATCCTGAGTAGTCGTCCTTTGTAAATGTCAGCAAAAAGTGCCCAACAGGATACTATTTGTACTTGGGTACTAATGCCATAGGTCTCGTCATGTAGAACTCATATTATGACCAAAGCACACTGCCAGCTTTTACACCACAAATGCAGCATCCAGTAAAAATGAAACTGGTGTCAAATGAACTATGTGCATGATATGCATATGAGTAGCTTTTCAGTGCAGTCACACAAATTAGATGGGAGTAACGCCACCTATATTCTTTATATAATGAAAGATTATGCAGGGAGTTTCTCATTCAGAAATCACATTTGAATGTTGGCTATTTGGCAGCAGAAGGACAAATATCTCCCAACATGAGTTGGAATTTGTCGCAGTAGGATCATAGGCTCTTGAAGCTGAGGTTTCTACAACATTATCAGATTTGATACCATGTGGAACAGATGTGCTCAGTGACTGAGCTCATTTAAAGTTGAGAAATATGCAGGAATCAGTCACTAATAATGTGTTTATTGCAGAAATATATTTCAACTACAGTGTGACCATCGTTAGTGCTAAAACGTATAAGAATACATTACAATAAGACATAAACCATCAAAAACATTAAAGATTGCTAATAATAGCTTATATACACTGACTACTGACCTACTATTGATATAAACATGTCCAGGCAATAGTAGCATTACCTGCCAAGAAATGACCGCTAATCAGACATACACGCGGTGCATGAAGTATCAGTGAGCATGCTGTCCTTTGTGTAGAATGGGGAAGGCAGGTCATCTATCTGAGTTTTACTGACGGCAGATTCTGATGGCCCAGAGGCTCAGCACAAACATTTAGGAAACTTCATGACTTATTGTATGTTTGAGGAGTGCTGTGGTGAGTGTCTTCAACACTACCTACTGTGTGAATGATGGATGTATGGAAAGCAGATGGAAGTCTTATGTCTGTAAATAGTGGAAGTTTAATTTTAAATCTTGTACATAATTTGACTGTTCTTAACTGAGGATCATTGAAATGAATAATTTACTTTAATTTTTGAGAATACTTGATTGTAATAGCCAAGTAACTAGCTATTGTGTGAATTATGTATTTAATGAAAGCAGATGTAAGTATTAAACCTGTAAGTATTAGAAGTTTAATTTTAAATCCTGTACAAATTTAACTGTTTATTGACTGGGGATCATTAAAATTAATGAAACTCAAGTTTTTCTAATTACATTTTTGTAATGTGTTTATCTGACATGTTCCACATCCAGGAGGATCCCCTCTTTTGTGGGTCTATGGAATGAGTAATTAATCTAATCTAATCTATTTAAGCAATACCATAGCAATTACTGCTGAAAAATTACAGAGCCATTAATTTTTTAATATGTTACTTTCTCCACATGATGAATGACATCATTATTCCACATGACAGATAATATAAATAACTGTCTGTGAAAACCTGCAATACTTTGTGGCAGAAGAAGGCAGCCCCTTGTGACACAGCAAGCTGCAGCAACTTCACTTGTAATGACTGCACTACTTATGATTAATAATTTTTCTTCCCAGTAATTATGCAAATTATTATACATTTGTAACATTCACCTAAATCATGAATTAGACTTTGCTCCACCTAAATTTATTATTTAGAAATTTACTTTCATTATGCTGACTACAGTAGTATAATTAGTGTTCACTTAAGACATGTTAATTAGAAAATATGCTAATGAAACTTCTCACTATAATATGAATTTCCAACATTATGTGAGCTAATATACACTCGTAAAAACAGTAAGTTCATTCATTATAAATACTGACATCCCAGCTTCACAATAACATATTTTATTTTTCAAGCAACTAGGTATATCACTCAAATTGAGGAAACTGCACCCAGTCCCAATTGAATTAACAAGCAGATAAAACCAATGCTCTCAGTTTTTACTCATACTATAGTTATGCACAGTTTGTTTGGGGAAATGCATACACTGCATACACAAAAATTTGATAATGCTGTTGTACAATAACTTTCAAGTTTTTTTCACAATTCAAGTTAATAAATATTTTGAGTGAATTGTGTCATAATTGGTAGAAGGCATGGATTATCATTGTCACATGAATGAGGTACTGTTGAACTTTGTGACTCTTAATTAATGAGTGGAGTGAGTCATTGTATTGTGCTTTCATCCAATAGATTTCTACAACACAATACTCTCTCTCAACTCTTTGTGTAAATATGGACAGTGTTTTGTGCCACATTTAATTACTTTGTTCAGTGAGTTGTTGGTACTATATCTGATCATTTTTCAGTACTTCATTTATGTATGTTTTAATAACTTTGGAATTCTTGTAAATAATTCTGCCACTGTACCTATTAGTTATTTGTGAGTGCTGACCTGATAGTAGGTGCTAATACTCTCATGATTATCATGTCATTGTCCAAACACTATAGGATGCTTTTCAGTGTGGTGCCCATGCAGGTGAGGATCACAGTGTAGTAGAGGTCTTGTGTAATTAACACACATTGTGTGGAACAGTCGTAGGCTTTGTAGGCTGAGGGACAATAAAATTTCTGAATTTGCAGATAGGTAAAATGTGATATCAAAAAGTATGAACTGTAGGTTACAATGGCAGAATATAGCAAAAACTTTTCCTGGGGCACAGGTGGAATGAACTATGGATGGGACAGTGATTTTATGTGGATGACAGAATTAGAATCAGTTATGACACAGTACTGATGAAAATTAATGTACACTGCAATGGGGAGAGAAATTCAGCCAATCAGGGACAAGAAGGATGGTGCCATTATGGAAAGCAGTCAATGAGAAACCAGTAGGATGGAGGTACAAAATGTAAATATTGCAGGTAATGACCTGATATGGAAATTATGAGCAGAAGCAGAAAGCAAGTGACAGATATGGGGTACAGCAGCAACTGGTGCTCGAGTAATTTGAAAGCAAAATGTTTTCGTTGTCAGTTTTAGTTAACTGTTTGCCAAAGTGAATGATGAGGGAAGAAAAGCAATGTTGTGGACAGTGAGGGCAGATAGTAAGCAATAGGTGTGAAATTAATGATGATAATGCATTTGAAGATAGGGGAGAAAATCTAAAATGTGTATAGCAGAAAAATTCAGTAATTTAAACAGAACTTTACATTGATAGTGGGTTTCAATCAGGACTAGACTCAACTTTCAATGAAAAAGTAAGTCACTGTCAAATTATATAAATTGTCAAGGCTTCACCCACTGAGTATTGCTATTGAAGAAGGAAGATAACATTTCTCAGTTGATGGGATAATTCAGTGTTGAAAAGGAATTTTTTGAGGAAAAACAAGGTGAGCTAGAAAAGTATGGGCTCAATGACATTCGCTTAATACTGAGTGAAAATATGGTCAAAAATAGTAGCAACATTAAAAAATGCAACAGTAGTGTAAAACTAGAACTGAAAAATCATATTGGTAATTTAAAGTCAGATTAAGAAAAACAAACAGAATCAGTGAAAACTAGTTTCGAAAAAAATTAGAAAAAGCAGCTAAATATATGTATATATAAAAATGAAGACTGTTAGCAAGGATTATGAAGCTAAAAAAGTTAGAATTCTACAAAGTGTCAAACATCATGTTTGTGCTGTGTCTAATGGAGCTTCTTTTGTTAGTTGCTTAAGATTGTAATTTTAAACTATATGTCAGTGTACATCTACTTGATTTTATCAGAGGATTTAATGATTTGTCTGAGAATTGGAGCGATAAGGAGAAAATATCTTTTGTGAGTGGTTTCTAGAGAGTAGATTATTATGGTTGGGTAGCTGAAGTTATAGAGTCATGTAATTCATAAGGAGAGTTTGCAAAATTATTTTTGAATGTATGTTGGTCTAAAGATGGACAATAAAGGATTTAGAGTCAATTGTGGGGTGGTGGCTGATGTGATTCAAGGAGAAGTACTATTAAAAGTTTTTGCCAGTATTAAATTAACAGATGTATGTACTTGGACTAAGAGCTAGGCAGTGAATCTGTAATCATGGAACTGGAAAACAAAACTTCCACAGAGAATTATGGAATTGCTGTTGTCCTGTTCCCAGGAGTAATATTAGTGTTTTTCTGAACTATGTTGGAAACCACTAAAGGTCAAATTCACAGTAGAAGACAAAGTGAGAAATTTTTTGGACGGTAACAAAATGAGGGAGGCTTCCATGTGAATAGAGAGAATAGAGCACATTCTGGAAAGAGTAAAGGAGGTCCTAGGAATAACATGGTTGCAAATTGTGAATGGCCACTATGGACTCAATCCACAAAACTGAAATTTGCTCTAGTTGGGACTTGCACTTGAGCAAGACATAAAAAAGAGTCATGTGTAAATAAATTTGTATCAGTTTCCAGTAATACTACTGTGAATAGATATATAGGGGAGAGTAGAAAACTTAAATCATATCTAGTATTAAGTAAAACTGTTTCCAGTGTGGATGATTCTAAAGTAGGCTTGATGACTGAGTAAATTGATGGAACTAAAAATTTTTCTACTGTTTAGTGTAAAGAATATTATCAAAGAGGTTTCCAAGAAACTATGACATGTAACAAATTGTAAAAAACTAAACAGCATAAGTGTCTTGTGTCAGAAGTTGATCAGCCCAGGATTTGAAAATAATGACAATGACACCAACAGAATTTCACATAGACAGACCAGAGGTTTCCTTGAGTGTAACTGTAACTTGAAGTGCCACAATTCACATCAAACACCACCATTCCATTTTACTAGTAATTGCTCTAGAGAATAGAAGGAATGCTGTGTCTTAGTGCTTTTTCTTTGTTGTTGAATGGATTCACATCTGTGTTCCGTATAGAGTGCTGATTCCATGTGATGTGTTTGATAGGTGTTTTTCATTAACACAAACATAAGATGATTCAACTTGGAGCAAAGGTGGACTTTCTCCTACATGAATTCAGCATTATGCACCACAATGTTCATCACAATTCTCTTTCAAGTGGGACAATGGCAGCTGTTCCTGCTGAGTCACCAGTCTATGAGAGTTGCTTTACAATACACCAAATAGCCATTCAGAGTTTCTGGCTTCTATTCATTGAGAATACCTAAGAAGGACAGCCAGTTTGCATATTGTTCAAAGAGGATTCACATCTGTAGATTCTTGGAAACTCCTCAACAGAATTGTTTCCTGTTTCCCACATTCTCTCATCATTACACAACATAGCCTCCTCATATTGTTGTAACTGTTCACAGGGATCACTTGTCAATGTTTTGACAACATCAGTACATGATCATGGCATAAAAACAGTAGAAGACCTTCTTCAGTCTGGGGTTCCTATTGTAGTAAACAGCACGAGCAGACTTCACGTATTCATGGTAAGTGTTGTTGTTGTTGTCTATCCTGCACAAGCTTCTACATCTCTTCTTAACTATGCAACTTACATCCATCTGAACCTGCTTACTACAATCCAGCTTTGGTTTCCCAGTACAATTTTTACCCCACACACTTCCCTCCAATTCCTTGTAGCTGCAGGATGTGTCCTATCAACTACTACTATTTTAAGGTGACGTTGTGCCATAATTTTTTCCACAATTTGGTATATCACATCTTCATTTGTTATCTGGTCTAATCACCAAATCATCTGCATTTTTCTGTAGCACAACATTTCAAAAGCTTCTATTTTCTTCTCTGTTTATCAGCCATGTTTCACTTCTGTACAAGTCTGCACTCCAGGCAAGTACCTTCACAAATTACTTAAAAACACTTAAATTTATATTTGAGGTCAACAGGTATCTCTTTTCCTGATAAGCTTTCCTTGCTATTGCCAGTCTGTGTATCTTATCCTCCCTCTCCCTCCCTCCCTCCCTCTCTCTCTCTCTCTCTCTCTCTCTCTCTCTCTCTCTCTCTCTCTCTCTCCCTCCCTCCCTCCCTCCCTCCCTCCCTAGCACCAATGGCGAAATTAATCTACTACTTTTAGTGCCTCATTTCTGAATCCAATTCCTTTACCATCAATTGACTTGATTTGACTAAGTTCCATTACACTTGTTTTACTTTTGTTAATATTTATCTTATAACCTCTTTTCAAAACCATCCATTCCATTTAACTTATCTCCCTAGTCCTTTGCTATCAATGGCAGGACAACAATATCATCAGAAAACCTCAAGATTTTTATTTTTATTTTTTCCTTTGAACTTTAATTCCCTTTCCAAAGTTCTCTTCAGTTTCCTTTACTACTTGCTCACTGTACAAATGGAATAACACTGAGGATAAGCTATTACCATGTGTCACACCCTTCTTAACTAGAACTTCCCTTTTATGTCTGACTATTATGACTGCAGTCTGGTTTCTGTACAAGTAGAAGATAACCTATTGCTTCCTATACTCCATTTGAGTTACCTTCAGAATTTCAAAGAGAACATTCCAATCAAAATTGTCTATAAATCCATAAATTATGTAAACAAGGTTTAACCTTTTTTCTTTCTATTTATTAACATAAGCTGTAGGATCAGTATTGCCTTATGCGTTCCTTGTAATCTACTCCCTCCTTCCTACTTCCATCTATTGTCCAAATTAAACAATTTGCAGTCCAAGCATTTAACAAGCAAAGTCTTTTATGAAGATTTGAGAGGAGCGAAGATTACAATAAATTTTCCAGTTAGTTTGTCATGTTGAGTTGGCTCCAGTTCTTTTTGTCTAGGGGTCTGATTCTTAAAGCTGAAAATGTCTCATGAGGTCCTCATGGTTGGTTTGAAATAAATAAATCTGAAGATTGTTGTTGCAGCATTTTTTTACATAAATATATCTTCTCACATTTTAGTATATCATATAGTATTTTGATTTTTCACACTAACAAAGCCAAAATCACATTGTTCGCACAAAAATACAAAAATATGTCTGATCACATCAGATGCATGCTTACAAATCCTACTCGCTGCAGAAATAACAATACTCCAAAGGGTTTACAATTTTTCTTAGTAAGTGAATTTCTACTAGTTTCTGTTACATTATCAATGTCAATTATTATTTCATAAGTGAATCCAGAAATAAATATAGTAAACAGTACAGGACTTTTTTCTAAAAAAATAATTTTAACTGTACTGAATGATTATAACTTTGAAATTAAAATATTATATAAAGTAATTCCTTTTTATAAATTTTAGCTTGAAATATAACATACTATGTATAAAATTATAAGAAAGTTTTCAGGAAAGTGACTGAGATAATATTGACCTGTCCAAAATTCAAAAAATATTACTGGTTTTGACAACTACTGTCAAGGAAAAATACCTACAGAATTAAGTCCATGATGTACTGACATAAAAATTCTGTGTTTAACATACACATGTGTTCCGTGTGCACATATGACATTTCAAGATACTACTCCTAATATTTACAGCACACATGAGTAAAACCAACCTTCACTCAATTTACCACAACACCCATGACTTGACCACAAAAGAGTTCCTGACAATTAAATTAAATCACTTTCTGCAGAGTACACAAGAATAATAACAATATTTAACACTAATAGCATTCTAAAATCTGAACTAATCACTGAGCAAGGTGACGCAGTGGTTAGCACACTGGACTCGTATTCGGGAGGACGACAGTTCAAACCAGCGTCCAGCCATCCTGATTTAGGTTTTCCATGATTTCCCTAAATCACTTCAGGCAGATGCTGGGATGGTTTCTTTGAAAGGGCATGACCGACTTCTTCCCTAATCCAATGGGACTGATGACCTCGCTGTATGGTTCTGTGATATTGCAAAATCCAAACAACTTCTTAGATTTAGGATACACAAGTCTGTATACATTAGGATGTGGTTTTTCAACAATTTTGAATGCTCTTAGATAAATATCAAAGAATTTCTTTATCTCAGATTCCAACACTTTAGACTTCTCTTTGCCTTTCACCAACACAAGATGTCCTACCTCAGATACAGAAAATCTGCCTTTACCACCATGTCTCTGCTTTCTCCTATCCCCTTGAGTTTTCATCATCTCCTTGACACTGTCTTCTCTCTTTGGGGTGACAGAATTTTGCTCAGTGGAAACTCAACATTCTCAGAAATAAAGTTAGCTAGTCTGCAATTAAACTGATTTCAAATGGTGAAAAACCTGTTGAAGAATGTTGTAAGTTGTTCATAACATCCTCAAAATCACTGACACAATCTATCCAACTAGTACGATTCTTAGTACAATATGTTCTAATCAGTCTTCCAATTTCTCTCATAAATTTTGCTGCAGGATTACTTGATGGATGGTGTACAGATGTTAGAATATGCTTTATTTATGCATGATCAACAAAATCTTTCAAAGCTTGTGATTTAAACTGAGAACCATTGTCAGATAAAATTATTTTAGGGATGCCCACCTGATAAAATATGTGTTTTCAAACTTAGAAATGATTTGCTAACTAGTAGCTTTCTTATTTATGAACTTTTGAAAATATATCAGCCACCACAAAAATATAACAAAATCCATTCTTAGACTTGGGAAAGATCCATAGATGTCCACAGACATGAGGTCTAGGTTACTATTAGGCAGTATGTTTTGCATTTGACCTCTTCTTGTTTGCTTATTTACCTTCACCCTCTGATATCTGTAACAGCTTGCATTCTTCTTCTTGACTCTCCTTCCTATGTTATAAAAACAGGTATTTTCCTGAATCTTTTGTGTACATTTTGTTGATCTACAATGATCAAAATTCTCTTGGGCATAAATAATTAAAATTTCAATATGTGTTCCGGCCAACATAGTTCCCAGTCCTCTGAGCCAGTCTTAGGTTTCCTGAATAAAACACCCATGTATATCTTATAATATTGTTCATTCTTTTCTCCTCCTTAATTACCCAACATGCTCTTAACCAATTTCCTATTTTGATCATGATTTTCATACCTGTGGATGTCTTTGCAAATTTTCAAGATCTCTTTTTCCTCTTTCACAGCTCTCAAGTACATAATTTTAAACTCTTTCTCTCCTTCTCCAAAGCTGTTAGATGATTCAGTTCCTAAAGTCAGCCTAAACAAAGCACCAGCAACTACATTGTCGCCGTGCGGTTCTAGGCACTGCAGTCTGGAACCGCGAGACCGCTACGGTTGAAGGTTCGAATCCTGCCTCGGGCATGGATGTGTGTGATGTCCTTAGGTTAGTTAGGTTTAACTAGTTCTAAGTTCTAGGGGACTAATGACCTCAGAAGTTGAGTCCCATAGTGCTCAGAGCCATTTGAACTATTTTTGAACTACATTGTCTCTGCCCTTCATGCATCTGATTTCATAATTGAACTGCTGCAAAACAAGGCCCAAGGAGTAATTCTGTTATGGTACAGCATACACTACTGGAGATAGTGTAATGCTTTGTGATTGGTATAGATGATGACTTTGTGACCTATCAAATAATTTTTAAACTTCTTAAATGCCCAATGTAAAGCCAAAAGTTCTTTTCAGTTAAGTGTATGTCTTTTCATTTTCATGCTTCTGCAATACTCTACTAGCAAATGCAAGAGATCTATGTTCAATAACACCTTCAACTTCAACCTCCCAAAATAAATAAGCACCTCAAACCAACATCGCTACTCTCTGTCATAATACAAAAAGGAAGAGACAAATCCAGTTTGAGCAGTATCTGACTTGACACAACTGTCCTTTGATCTCATCAAAAGCATCCTGACATTTCTGATTCCATTCCCAAACAGTATTCTTCTTCAAAGGTCACACAAGCATGAAGCATTCAAAGCTTGGTTGTCAAAAAACTTTCTATAACGTCCACTTAACCCAAAAAATGTTTTAAGCTGCTTTTTGTTGCAAGGAGTAGGAAAATTAGCAATAGCATGAAGTTTCTCCTTATCAGGTGCAATTCTTTTCTCAGATATAATATGTCCTAAAAATATAACTTCTTCCACACCAAAGTTACACTTACCTATTTTCAAAGTCATGCCTCCTGATTCCAATTTTGAAAATACATCTCTTAACAGATCCAAATGTTGTTCCCAAGCCTTTTCAGTGACCAAAATGTCATCAATATACACAATTAATGTTTAACTCACTTCACTTCCCAAGACAGATTCCAGAGCTCTTATGAATTCAGCTACAGATACATTTAGCCCAAATGTCACAACACAGTACTGAAAGCACTTACTTCCATACAAAAATGCTTTACACTTTCTAGAATGAATTTAAAATGGAATCTGGTGAAATCCAGAGGTCAATTCCAAACTACTCATGTATTTTACATAGTCAAATTTGTGTAACAGCTCATCCATGTTCTGTGGATGGTCATTCTCTCTGATAAGAAATTTATTAAGATGTCTAGAGTCCAAAACAATTCTCACTTCACCATTTCTCTTGCTTACCACAACTAAAGGATCATTGTAAACACTCATAATTCTCTCAATTGCACCCCACATTTCCATTCTCTGAGCTTCTCTCTCTACATTTATCCTTTATGAAAATGGCATATTATATGGCTTGAGAAAGAAAGTTTGATGACCTCTATGGTAAAGCATGCACTGATACCCTTTCACTTTTCCTGGTTTTTCACTAAACACATTTCTAAACTCCAATAACAAATTCCTAAGTTGGTCCTTTTGTAGGTCATTGAGAGTCATAGCTTCCCTTGCTTTAGAATCTACTACACTTCCAAAATAATGATCCTCAGTCTCATCAAAATCTATATCATCATTAAACACCTGGTACTCACCTTGGGTCACAATGTTTTGCAAGTAGTTACAACTTTTTCCACAGTTTAAAATACGGAAATTAGTTTTCACATGAGTATTACTTTTAGGTTCCCAAAATAAACAATTCTTTAGCATTCCATTCCATCTCGATCAAAATCACTTACCTCACCTACATTCATTTGCAATAAGCCACCAGTCTCATACTTACCACCCGCAGTTACTTCACTGCTCTTATTCACATCTACATCAAAAGTAACACCTAGTTCAGATCCAATAAAGTCATCACTTGATTTACATACATCAACAACAGTGTTTTCCGCCCAAGAGAAGAAATCATTAGTACATGCTACACCAGAATTCTCACTACTCTCACATTCTGGTTTGTGATTAGCACTTACATCACCAAATTTAAACATAGTGTCCCAAAACTTTTGACAAAACATAAGTGTGAAATCTGATATTCCTTCTGTTCAATTTGAGATACATGTGTTGTTTTCACAATAATTTATTCTCTCACATTTTTCTATATCACACTGTCTTTCGAATTTTCACATTAATAAAGCCGAAATTACATTGTTCTTCCAAAATACAAAAACAAGTCTTGTGACATCAGAGGCATACCCACTACTACTTCACTCTGCAGTAATAACAATATTCCTGAGGGTTTATAAAAGACCTCATGTATAAAATTATATGAAATTTTTTTATAAAACTCCTGAGATAATGTTAACCTGCTCAAAACTTGAAAATATTTCTGTTATCTTCTACTTCTGTTGAGAAAAAGTAATGCTAGAGGAGGGTGTCCCTTTACACCTTCCTTGTACTGCCCTATCCAGCCTGTCAACATATCGTAAAAACTGTTCAAGACAATCATCAAGTCCATATACCAAATCCTACTGCAATCTTTCTGGTAATCTTCTTTTAAGTGCATCAATCAAGGTCATTTCGTTGAATGGTTTGACAAAATATGCTAATAATTTGCTATCATTGTCTGGTCTTATTTCACTAAATGTGCTACTTTTATCTGACTTCATTTCCTCTAGTTTTTCCAAAATTAATGGCAAAACATCAGTCTTTACTGTTGCTTTACTGTCTGTGATTTCACTCAGCTCAAACATGTCCTGACTGGATCCTGAAGCTTTCATTTCTACCTCACTTTTGCTTTTGTCCCTATTCATTTTATTAGCAACTACACGAGTTCACAAACAAATTAACTTCACAAATAATTTGTAATTTTCTTTCCTTTTTTATGCCCCTGGTTATAGTTGTAAAGTCCTCTTCACTTTCATTCAGTCTGATCTATCATTATTGGTAGTATACTGTCACTGTTGGTATAAAGATCCTTTGTTCGGCAGCCTTCACTTTTGCTCCATGTGATCAAAAATTTATTTGTACGTAAATTTCAAACATCAATGAAATAAAACAATTTCTGCAACAGACAAAACTTCATTGTTAGTCAATTAATCACAGGTGGTGCTCACACTTGTAATCTCCCCCCTCCACCACCTATTGTCAACATTAAACAATGTCTAGTCCAAATATTTAATAAGCAAAGTCTTTTATGAAGATCTGAGTGGAGTGAAGATTACAATAAACTCTCCAGTTTACTTAGCTTGTCATGTTCAGTTGATTCCAGTTCATCTTGTCTAGGGGTCTGATTCTTAAAGCTGAAAACATTGCATCAGGTCCTCATGGTTGGTTTGAACTAAATAAATCTGATGATTGTTGTTGCAGCATTTATTTTTATTTTATTTTTTACATAAATATACTTTCTCATATTTTAGTATATCATACAGCATTTTGATTTTTCACATTAACAAAGCTAAAATTACATTGTTCACACAAAAATACAAAAATATGTCTGATTACATCAGAGGCATGCTTACGACTCCTAGTCACTGCAGGAATAACAATATTCCAAAACTTTTACAGCTTTTCTTAACAAGTGCATTTCTACTAGTTTCTGTTACATAACCAATTTTTATTATTATTTCATAAATGAATCCAGAAATAAATATAATAAACAGTACAGGGTTGCGTAATTAGTAATAGAAAACTTAAGTATACCAATAATTCATAATTACAAATGCTTCTAAAAAAAATTAGGAACTGGTACCGAACAATTATAACATCAAAACTATAATATTTTACAATGACAAGGGAATGACAGGGAAAGAACAGGAATGAGTGGATCACATTTCAACAATGAACACCAAGCCACTGATTCATCCATTATAAGACGCTTATTTCACCTTTGCCTTCTCATTAAGAGAAGGCTATCATTCCTTAATTATGGACAGGCATGCAGCTATGCAGTGTTTCAAACGTTGACCGAGCAAAGAAAATATTGCAGCACAGACAACGGAGAGACAGTATGGGGAATAGCTAAAGATGAACATGGTAATAGTCCCTAGGCATAATTAAGCATGCTACTAGTCTACTAAATCATAAGAAACCACCAAGAAAATTTCCAATGCCCAAGGAAGGCCACAAGTATTAGCAACAAGCTCACACAGAGACACTGTCATGGAACAGCTTTATGTCATCACTGAGAGCTGTCAGATAGAAGCAGTTGCGATTTTAGTTCCAACAACAAAAAGGAATGTATACTGGACACTGTGTTTGGTAGAAGTTTCTAGAAATAACTGCAACCAGATGCCTTTTGCGATGCTTCAATTCGTATTTACCACGTTTCAGACCACCTAGTGATTCATCATCAGATGGTACTCACTTTCAATGAATGTTTAGAGCATATTGGGGAACATGTAGCTTGACAAAATTGCAAAATTAAAGAAGTAAGCACAGAAATTGCCAACAGGGTGATTTTCTTTGCTTGGTTCCAGCAGGGTGGAACTCGGTTGATCACATATTGCTTCCTCATTCGACAAGCCTTTATAACAGACAAACTGAGCTGTTGTTGAAAGGTTATTCCTAGAAAGCTAGTTCAATGTTCTTTTTTGGGCTACCTCCTAAATTACATTGAGAACATGGGAGGGATGGAGCTGTGTCAATAATTAGAGATCACTTTATCTCCAGATCTGGAAGTATTATAGGGCCACTGTTATTTTCTACATACATAAATGATCTGGCAGACAGGGTAAGCAGCAGTCTGCTGCTGTTGCTGAGGAGATTAAAGGAAGACATTGAAGTGATTCAGGGACGAGCTGCTAGATTTGTTACCAGCACATTCAAACAAAATGTAAATATTACAGAGATGATGGGAACTCAAATGCAAATCACTGCAGTGAAATTTGATGATCATTTAGAGAAACACTATTCAGAAAATTTGGAGAATCAGTATTTGAAGACGACTGCAGAATAATTCTACTACTGCTAACATACATTTCACATAAAGACTACAAAGAAAAAATAGGAGAAATTATGGTGTATGGAGTTGTATAGACAGTCACTTTCCCTTGCTCTATTTGCAAGTGAAACAGGAAAGGAAATGACTAGTAGTGTTACAAGGTACTCTCCACCACCCACCATACAGTGGCTTGTGCAGTATGTATGAAGATGTAGATGTGCAAGTACAAATAATTTTATAAATGGGGGTTACTAAAGCATGTTTCAGTCTGTTAGAAAATTTATCTTGAATTGTCAACTGATAGCAAAGGTAACTTGGGGGAGCACACTCAAGTCATCACAAGAATTCAGCACTTCATTGAAAGGACATCATTACCATGTATGTACACTCCTGGAAATTGAAATAAGAACACCGTGAATTCATTGTCCCAGGAAGGGGAAACTTTATTGACACATTCCTCGGGTCAGATACATCACATGATCACACTGACAGAACCACAGGCACATAGACACAGGCAACAGAGCATGCACAATGTCGGCACTAGTACAGTGTATATCCACCTTTCGCAGCAATGCAGGCTGCTATTCTCCAATGGAGACGATCGTAGAGATGCTGGATGTAGTCCTGTGGAACGGCTTGCCATGCCATTTCCACCTGGCGCCTCAGTTGGACCAGCGTTCGTGCTGGACGTGCAGACCGCGTGAGACGACGCTTCATCCAGTCCCAAACATGCTCAATGGGGGACAGATCCGGAGATCTTGCTGGCCAGGGTAGTTGACTTACACCTTCTAGAGCACGTTGGGTGGCACGGGATACATGCGGACGTGCATTGTCCTGTTGGAACAGCAAGTTCCCTTGCCGGTCTAGGAATGGTAGAACGATGGGTTCGATGACGGTTTGGATGTACCGTGCACTATTCAGTGTCCCCTCGACGATCACCAGTGGTGTACGGCCAGTGTAGGAGATCGCTCCCCACACCATGATGCCGGGTGTTGGCCCTGTGTGCCTCGGTCGTATGCAGTCCTGATTGTGGCGCTCACCTGCACGGCGCCAAACACGCATACGACCATCATTGGCACCAAGGCAGAAGTGACTCTCATCGCTGAAGACGACACGTCTCCATTCGTCCCTCCATTCACGCCTGTCGCGACACCACTGGAAGCGGGCTGCACGATGTTGGGGCATGAGCGGAAGACGGCCTAACGGTGTGCGGGACCGTAGCCCAGCTTCATGGAGATGGTTGCGAATGGTCCTCGCCGATACCCCAGGAGCAACAGTGTCCCTAATTTGCTGGGAAGTGGCGGCGCGGTCCCCTACGGCACTGCGTAGGATCCTACGGTCTTGGCGTGCATCCGTGCGTCGCTGCGGTCCGGTCCCAGGTCGACGGGCACGTGCACCTTCCGCCGACCACTGGCGACAACATCGATGTACTGTGGAGACCTCACGCCCCACGTGTTGAGCAATTCGGCGGTACGTCCACCCGCCCTCGCTCAAAGTCCGTCAACTGCACATACGGTTCACGTCCACGCTGTCGCGGCATGCTACCAGTGTTAAAGACTGCGATGGAGCTCCATATGCCACGGCAAACTGGCTGACACTGACGGCGGCGGTGCACAAATGCTGCGCAGCTAGCACCATTCGACGGCCAACACCGCGGTTCCTGGTGTGTCCACTGTGCCGTGCGTGTGATCATTGCTTGTACAGCCCTCTCGCAGTGTCCGGAGCAAGTATGGTGGGTCTGACACACCGGTGTCAATGTGTTCTTTTTTCCATTTCCAGAAGTGTATGTCAAGGGTTTTGTGTTTGTTATTGCAGTTTCAACATTTATGCTTTTGGAACCACAAATTATTAGTATTATGTCATAGCATAGTTGTTGTTGTTGTGGTCTTCAGTCCAGAGATTGGTTTGATGCAGCTCTCCATGCTACTCTATCATGTGCAAGCTTCTTCATCTTCCAGTACCTACTGCAGCCTACATTCTTCTGAATCTACTTAGTATATCCATTTCTTGGCCTCCCTTTATGATTTTTACCCTCCATGGTTCCCTCCGATACTAAATTGGTGAGCCCTTGATGCCTCAAAATGTGTCCTACCAACTGATCCCTTCTTCTAGTCAAGATGTGCCACAAATTCTTCTTCTACCCAATTCTATTCATGCCCGCTCATTACTTATGTAATATAGTCATCTAATCTTCAGCATTCTTCTGTAGCACAACATTTTGAAAGCTTCTATTCTCTTGTTGTCTAAACTATTTATTGTCCATGTTTCACTTCCATACATGCCTACATTCCATACAAATACTTTCAGAAAAGACTTCCTGACACTTAAACCTAAGCTCGATGTTAATAAATTTTTCATCTTCAGAAACGCTTTCCTTGTCATAGCCAGTCTATATTTTATATCCTCTCTACTTGGACCATCATCAGTTATTTTGCTCCCCAAATAGCAAAACTCATCTTCTACTAAGTGTCTCATTTCCTTATATAATTCCCTCAGCATCACCTGATTTAATTTGACCACATTCCATTATCCTCATTTTGCTTTTGATTATATTCATCTTATATCCTCCTTTCAGGACACTGTCCATTCCATTCAACTGGTCTTCCATGTCCTTTACTGTCTCTGACAGAATTACAATGTTGGCAGCAAACCTCAAAGTTTTTATTTCTTCTCCATGGATTTTAATTCCTACTCCAAATTTTCCTTTTGTTTCATTTACTGCTTGCTCGATATACAGATTGAATAACATCGGGGATAAGCTACAACCCTGTCTCACTCCCTTCTTAAACACTGCTTGCCTTTTGTGCCCCTCGACTCATATAACTGCCATCTGGTTTCTGTACAAATTGTAAATAGCCTTTCACACACTGTATTTTACCCCTGTCACCTTCAGAATTTGAAAGAGAGTATTCCAGTCAACATTATCAAAAGTTTTCTCTAAGTCTACAAATACTAAAAATGTAGGTTTGCCTTTCCTTCTAAGGTAAGTCATAGTGTCAGTATTTCCCTGAGTGTTCCAACATTTCTGCAGAATGCAAACTGATCTTCCCCAAGGTCGGCTTCTACCAGTTTTTCCATTCATCTATAAGGAATTCATGTTAGTATTTTGCAACCATAACTTATTAAACTGATAGTTCGGTAATTTTCACAGCTGACAACACCTGCTTTCTTTGGGATTGGAATTATTATGTTCTTCTTGAAGTCTGAGGGTACTTTTTATGTCTCATACATTTGCTCACCAGATGGAAGAGTTTTGTCATGGCTGGCTCTCCTAAGGCTATCGGTAGCTCTAATGGAATGTTGTCTACTCCCAGGGCCTTGTTTGGACTTAGATCTTTCAGTGCTCTGTCAAATTCTTCATTCAGTATCATATCTCCCATTTCATCTTCATCTATGTCCTCTTTCATTTCTATAATATTGCCCTCAAGTACATCACCCTTGTATAGGCCCTCTATATACTCTATCCACCTTTCTGCTTTACTGTCTTTGCTTAGGACTGGTTTTCCGTCTGAGCTCTTGATATTCATACAGGTGGTTCTCTTTTTTCCAAAGGTCTCTGTAATTTTCCTGTAGGCAGTATCTATCTTACCCCTAGTGATATATGCTTCAATATCCTTACATTTGTCCTCTAGCCATCCGTCCTTAGCCATTTTGCTCTTCCTGTCGGTCTCATTTATTAGACATTTGTATTCCTTTTCTTCTGTTTCATTTACTGAATTTTTATATTTTCTCATTCATCAGTTACATTTAACATCTCTTTTGTTACCCAATGATTTCTACTAGCCCTTATCTTTTTACCTACTTGATCCTCTGCTGCCTTCATATTTCATCTCTCAAAACTACCCATTCTTCTTCAACTGTATTTCTTTGCCCTGTTCTTGTCAATCATTCTCTAATGCTCTCTCTGAAACTCTCTACAACATCTGGTTCA
Source organism: Schistocerca nitens (assembly GCF_023898315.1). Taxonomy (NCBI): domain Eukaryota; kingdom Metazoa; phylum Arthropoda; class Insecta; order Orthoptera; family Acrididae; genus Schistocerca; species Schistocerca nitens. The sequence continues at coordinate 144,647,402 of NC_064622.1, read as the reverse complement.
TTCAGTTTATCCAAGTTCAAATCAAATGTGTGTGAAATCTTATGGGACTTAACTGCTTAGGTCATCAGTCCATAAGCTTACACACTACTTAACTTAAATTATCCTAAGGACAAACACACACACCCATGAGCGAGGGAGGACTCGAAACTCTGCCAGGACCAGCTGTACAGTCCATGACTGCAGCACCTTAGACTGCTCAGTTATCCAAATCCCATCTCCTTAAATTCCTACCTTTTTGTAGTTCCTTCAGTTTTACTCTACAGTTCATAAACAATAAATTGTGGTCAGAGTTCGTATCTGCCCCTGGAAATGTCTTACAATTTAAAACCTGATTCCTAAATTTCTGTCTTACCATTATTTACTCTATCTTAAACCTTCCAATGTCTCAAGGCCTCTTTCATGATTCTTAAATCAAGTGTTAGCTATGATTAAGTTATGCTCTGATAGCAGAGACATAAGCTATAAATAATGGTATCTTGTTGGGTTATGTCGCACTTATAACAACGGAAAAAAGTATCTTCATCACTGACATAGGCAACAAAATTACTTAATTTGTACTTTTCTCAAGCTGTGTTTCGACCTGCTATATTCACTTCAATATGTCATCAGCATACCCAGAACATTATAGCCAGGAAGAAAGGTTTCCATGCAGTGCCTTGTAATATTACACATATTACGTTGAGAATCTCAGAGTTTTGAAATGCTAGTTCTATGCCAGTAATACTCTAATTTTGAAATTTCTTAATTGATATAATATGACATACTCTCTTTAGATTCATAAGAGACGTGTGTGAATGTGCCATCTGTTTCTTAAGAAATGTAGGACAAATAATGTAAGATGAGGTAGGCCACAGAAAATGTACCCCAGATTTTCCAAAATCAATCAAGAAATGTGTTCTTTCTCCACAAGATACCGTGATTTTTCTAGTAAATGTAAAAATTGCTACTGAATGTGGTACTTGTATGTGTCATTGTTATTCCAGAAATTTCTTTTCTGATGAGCCCTCAGCATGCATTAGGTTAACGAAATATGTAGAAAATAAAACTTCCTGGCAGATTAAAACTGTGTGCCCGACCGAGACTCGAACTCGGGACCTTTGCCTTTCGCGGGCAAGTGCTCTACCATCTGAGCTACCGAACCACGGCTCACGCCCGGTCATCACAGCTTTACTTCTGCCAGTATCTCGTCTCCTACCTTCCAAACTTTACAGTAGCTCTCCTGCAAACCTTGCAGAACTAGCACTCCTGAAAGAAAGGATATTGCGGAGACATGTGATGACCGGGCGTGAGCCGTGCTTCGGTAGCTCAGATGGTAGAGCACTTGCCCGCGATAGGCAAAGGTCCCGAGTTCGAGTCCCGGTCGGGCACACAGTTTTAATCTGCCAGGAAGTTTCATATCAGCGCACACTCCGCTGCAGAGTGAAAATCTCATTCTGGAAACATCCCCCAGGCTGTGGCTAAGCCATGTCTCTGCAATATCCTTTCTTTCAGGAGTGCTAGTTCTGCAAGGTTCGCAGGAGAGCTTCTGTAAAGTTTGGAAGGTAGGAGATGAGATACTGGCAGAAGTAAAGCTGTGATGACCGGGCGTGAGCCGTGCTTCGGTAGCTCAGATGTTAGAGCACTTGCCCGCGAAAGGCAAAGGTCCCAAGTTCGAGTCTCGGTCGGGCACACAGTTTTAATCTGCCAGGAAGTTTCATATCAGCGCACACTCTGCTGCAGAGTGAAAATCTTATTCTGGATGTAGAAAATAGTTTTTTGTGTTTCTGCTAAACATTGACTTTACTAATGCACTATGTATATACAATGAGTCACCTTTTTGCTACTGTGCCATTTTCACGTGATCTTGCATTATTAATGATGATAATATTTTTTGTATAAAACTGTATATACAGTGTGCTCCCTGCCGCCGTTGGATAAGCAGCTGCAGCAGCAAGTCGTATACTCCTAGCTCACTCATTTGTTACATAGTTTAATTCTTAATTGCTTTGCGTGGTTTTGGTACTTGCATTGTTTAATTCATAAATTTCGGGCGTGTTATAGTATTTGAGAGTTGTAGCATCGCGTTTTAGTACCTGAATAGTGTAAAATCCCGTAGTCTCCTTTCGCCGCCAAGCAGTGTGTCAGCAGTGTGCAAGTAGCAGCATTACTGCATTTACTAGGCAATCTTGTATTTTAATAACCGCTTAAATTTTATCGATTTGTTTGCGCTCTCTGTAGATTAGTTCAGACGTTCTTTGCACAAGTTTTTAGCATGGATAGGGACTGCATCTGCTGTGTTCGGATGCAGGCTGAGTTGGCATCCCTTCGCTCCCAGCTTCAGGCAGTGTTGGCTTCAGTCACACAGCTTGAGGCTGTTGCCAATGGGCATCACTGTGGGGGTTTGTCGGGGACGGCCAGCTCGTCCCACGCATCCCCCGATCGGTCTACGACTGTGGTTGCCCGGGATACTGCCTGCATTGAGGCTAATCCCTCACCTGTTGTAGAGTGGGAGGTCATCTCAAGGTGTGGCAGGGGGCGAAATACATTCCGGAGGGCAGAACGGAAGGCCTCTCCAGTTTGTCTGACGAACCATTTTCAGGCTCTGTCTCAGGCTGATACTGATCTTCAGCCTGACATGGCTGCTTGTCCTGTTCCAGAGGTTGCCCCTCAGTGTGCAAGATCTGGGAGGTCGCAGAGGGTGGGCTTACTGGTAGTTGGGAGCTCCAACGTAAGGCGCGTAATGGGGCCCCTTAGGGAAATGGCAGCAAGAGAGGGGAAGAAAACCAATGTGCACTCCATGTGCATACCGGGGGGAGTCATTCCAGATGTGGAAAGGGTCCTTCCAGATGCCATGAAGGTTACAGGGTGCACCCATCTGCAGGTGGTCGCTCATGTCGGCACCAATGATGTGTGTCGCTATGGATCGGAGGAAATCCTCTCTGGCTTCCGGCAGCTATCTGGTTTGGTGAAGACTGCCAGTCTCGCTAGCGGGATGAAAGCAGAGCTCACCATCTGCAGCATCGTCGACAGGACTGACTGCGGACCTTTGTTACAGAGCCGAGTGGAGGGTCTGAATCAGAGGCTGCAGAGTATGCAAGATCTGGGAGGTCGCAGAGGGTGGGCTTACTGGTAGTTGGGAGCTCCAACGTCAGGCGCGTAATGGGGCCCCTTAGGGAAATGGCAGCAGGAGAGGGGAAGAAAACCAATGTGCACTCCATGTGCATACCGGGGGGAGTCATTCCAGATGTGGAAAGGGTCCTTCCGGATGCCATGAAGGGTACAGGGTGCACCCATCTGCAGGTGGTCGCTCATGTCGGCACCAATGATGTGTGTCACTATGGATCGGAGGAAATCCTCTCTGGCTTCCGGCAGCTATCTGGTTTGGTGAAGACTGCCAGTCTCGCTAGCGGGATGAAAGCAGAGCTCACCATCTGCAGCATCATCGACAGGACTGACTGCGGACCTTTGTTACAGAGCCGAGTGGAGGGTCTGAATCAGAGGCTGAGACGGTTCTGCGACCATGTGGGCTGCAGATTTCTCGACTTGCGCCATAGGGTGGTGGGGTTTCGGGTTCCGCTGGATACGTCAGGAGTCTACTACACGCAACAAGCGGCTACACAGGTAGCAGGGGTTGTGTGGCGTGGGCTGGGCGGTTTTTTAGGTTAGATGGCCTTGGGCAAGTACAGAAAGGGCAACAGCCTCAACGGGTGCGGGGCAAAGTCAGAACATGCAGGGACCAAGCAGCAATCGGTATTGTAATTGTCAACTGTCGAAGATGCGTTGGTAAAGTACCGGAACTTCAAGCACTGATAGAAAGCACTAAAGCTGAAATCGTTATAGGTACAGAAAGCTGGCTGAAGCCAGCGATAAATTCTGCCGAAATTTTTACAAAGGTATAGACGGTGTTTAGAAAGGATAGATTGCATGCAACCGGTGGTGGAATGTTCGTCGCTGTTAGTAGTAGTTTATCCTGTAGTGAAGTAGAAGTGGATAGTTCCTGTGAATTATTATGGGTGGAGGTTACACTCAACAACCGAGCTAGGTTAATAATTGGCTCCTTTTACCGACCTCCCAACTCAGCAGCATTAGTGGCAGAACAACTGAGAGAAAATCTGGAATACATTTCACATAAATTTTCTCAGCATGTTATAGTCTTAGGTGGAGATTTCAATTTACCAGATATAGACTGGGACACTCAGATGTTTAGGACGGGTGGTAGGGACAGAGCATCGAGTGACATTATACTGAGTGCACTATCCGAAAATTACCTCGAGCAATTAAACAGAGAACCGACTCATGGAGATAACATCTTGGACCTACTGATAACAAACAGACCCAAACTTTTCGACTCTGTATGTGCAGAACAGGGAATCAGTGATCATAATGCCGTTGCAGCATCCCTGAATATGAAAGTTAATAGGAATATAAAAGAAGGAAGGAAGGTTTATCTGTTTAGCAATAGTAATAGAAGGCAGATTTCAGACTACCTAACAGATCAAAACGAAAATTTCTGTTCCGTCACTGACAATGTTTAGTGTTTATGGGAAAAGTTCAAGGCAATCGTAAAATGCATTTTAGACAGGTACGTGCCGAGTAAAACTGTGAGGGACGGGAAAAACCCACCGTGGTACAACAACAAAGTTAGGAAACTACTGCGAAAGCAAAGAGAGCTTCACTCCAAGTTTAAACACAGCCAAAACCTCTCAGACAAACATAGGCTAAACGATGTCAAAGTTAGCGTAAGGAGGGCTATGCGTGAAGCGTTCAGCGAATTCGAAAGTAAAATTCTATGTACCGACTTGACAGAAAATCCTAGGAAGTTCTGGTCTTACGTTAAATCAGTAAGTGGCTCGAAACAGCATATCCAGACACTCCGGGATGATGATGGCATTGAAACAGAGGATGACACATGTAAAGCTGAAATACTAAACACCTTTTTCCAAAGCTGTTTCACAGAGAAGACCGCACTGCAGTTCCTTCTCTAAATCCTCGCACAAACGAAAAAATGGCTGACATCAAAATAAGTGTCCAAGGAATAGAAAAGCAACTGGAATCACTCAACAGAGGAAAGTCCACTGGACCTGACGGGATACCAATTCGATTCTACACAGAGTACGCGAAAGAACTTGGCCCCCTTCTAACAGCCGTGTACCGCTAGTCTCTAGAGGAACGGAGGGTTCCAAATGATTGGAAAAGAGCACAGGTAGTCCCAGTCTTCAAGAAGGGTCGTCGAGCAGATGCGCAAAACTATAGACCTATATCTCTGACGTCGATCTGTTGTAGAATTTTAGAACATGTTTTTTGCTCAAGTATCATGTCGTTTTTGGAAACCCAGAATCTACTATGTAGGAATCAACATGGATTCCAGAAACAGCGATCATGTGAGACCCAACTCGCTTTATTTGTTCATGAGACCCAGAAACTATTAGCTACAGGCTCCCAGGTAGATGCTATTTTTCTTGACTTCCGGAAGGCATTCGATACAGTTCCGCACTGTCGCCTGATAAACAATGTAAGAGCCTACGGAATATCAGACCAGCTGTGTGGCTGGATTGAAGAGTTTTTAGCAAACAGAACACAGCATGTTGTTATCAATGGAGAGACGTCTACAGACGTTAAAGTAACCTCTGGCGTGCCACAGGGGAGTGTTATGGGACCATTGCTTTTCACAGTATATATAAATGACCTTGTAGATAGTGTCGGAAGTTCCATGCAGCTTTTTGCGGATGATGCTGTAGTATACAGAGAAGTTGCAGCATTAGAAAATTGTAGCGAAATGCAGGAAGATCTGCAGCGGATAGGCACTTGGTGCAGGGAGTGGCAACTGTCCCTTAACATAGACAAATGTAATGTATTGCAAATACATAGAAAGAAGGATCCTTTATTGTATGATTATATGATAGCGGAACAAACACTGGTAGCAGTTACTTCTGTAAAATATCTGGGAGTATGCGTGCGGAACAATTTGAAGTGGAATGATCATATAAATTTAATTGTTGGTAAGGCGGTCCATGAACCATGGACCTTGCCGTTGGTGGGGAGGCTTGTGTGCCTCAGCGATACAGATGGCCGTACCGTAGGTGCAACCACAACGGAGGGGTATCTGTTGAGAGGCCAGACAAACATGTGGTTCCTGAAGAGGGGCAGCAGCCTTTTCAGTAGTTACAGGGGCCACAGTCTGGATGATTGACTGATTTGGCCTTGTAACATTAACCAAAACGGCCTTGCTGTGCTGGTACTGCGAACGGCTGAAAGCAAGGGGAAACTACAGCCGTAATTTTTCCCGAGGACATGCAGCTTTACTGTATGATTAAATGATGATGGCGTCCTCTTGGGTAAAATATTCCGGAGGTAAAATAGTCCCCCATTCGGATCTCCGGGCGGGGACTACTCAAGAGGACGTCGTTATCAGGAGAAAGAAAACTGGCATTCTACGGATCGGAGCGTGGAATGTCAGATCCCTTAATCGGGCAGGTAGGTTAGAAAATTTAAAAAGGGAAATGGATAGGTTAAAGTTATATATAGTGGGAATTAGTGAAGTTCGGTGGCAGGAGGAACAAGACCTTTGGTCAGGTGATTACAGGGTTATAAATACAAAATCAAATAGGGGTAATGCAGGAGTAGGTTTAATAATGAATAAAAAAATAGGAGTCTGGGTTAGCTACTACAAACAGCATAGTGAACGCATTATTGTGGCCAAGATAGACACAAAGCCCATGCCTACTACAGTAGCACAAGTTTATATGCCAACTAGCTCTGCAGATGATGAAGAAATTGATGAAATGTATGACGAGATAAAAGAAATTATTCAGGTAGTGAAGGGAGACGAAAATTTAATAGTCATGGGTGACTGGAATTCGTCAGTAGGAAAAGGGAGAGAAGGAAACATAGTAGGTGAATATGGATTGGGGGGAAGAAATGAAAGAGGAAGCCGCCTTGTAGAATTTTGCACAGAGCATAACTTTATCATAGCTAACGCTTGGTTCAAGAATCATAAAAGAAGGTTGTATACCTGGAAGAATCCTGGAGATACTAATAGGTATCAGATAGATTATATAATGGTAAGACAGAGATTTAGGAACCAGGTTTTAAATTGTAAGACATTTCCAGGGGCAGATGTGGATTCTGACCACAATCTATTGGTTATGAACTGCAGATTGAAACTGAAGAAACTGCAAAAAGGTGGGAATTTAAGGAGGTGGGACCTGGATAAACTGAAAGAACCAGAGGTTGTAGAGAGTTTCAGGGGGAGCATAAGGGAACAATTGACAGGAATGGGGGAAAGAAATACAGTAGAAGAAGAATGGGTAGCTCTGAGGGATGAAGTAGTGAAGGCAGCAGAGGATCAAGTAGGTAAAAAGACGAGGGCTAATAGAAATCCTTGGGTAACAGAAGAAATATTGAATTTAATTGATGAAAGGAGAAAATATAAAAATGCAGTGAATGAAGCAGGCAAAAGGGAATACAAACGTCTCAAAAATGAGATCGACAGAAAGTGCAAAATGGCTAAGCAGGGATGGCTAGAGGACAAATGTAAGGATGTAGAGGCTTGTCTCACTAGGGGTAAGATAGATACTGCCTACAGGAAAATTAAAGAGACCTTTGGAGAGAGGAGAACCACTTGTATGAATATCAAGAGCTCAGATGGCAACCCAGTTCTAAGCAAAGAAGGGAAGGCAGAAAGGTGGAAGGAGTATATAGAGGGTTTATACAAGGGCGATGTACTTGAGGACAATATTATGGAAATGGAAGAGGATGTAGATGAAGATGAAATGGGAGATATGATACTGCGTGAAGAGTTTGACAGAGCACTGAAAGACCTGAGTCGAAACAAGGCCCCGGGAGTAGACAACATTCCATTAGAACTACTGATGGCCTTGGGAGAGCCAGTCATGACAAAACTCTACCATCTGGTGAGCAAGATGTATGAGACAGGCGAAATACCCACAGACTTCAAGAAGAATATAATAATTCCAATACCAAAGAAAGCAGGTGTTGACAGATGTGAAAATTACCGAACTATCAGTTTAATAAGTCACAGCTGCAAAATACTAACGCGAATTCTTTACAGACGAATGGAAAAACTGGTAGAAGCGGACCTCGGGGAAGATCAGTTTGGATTCCGTAGAAATGTTGGAACACGTGAGGCAATACTAACCTTACGACTTATCTTAGAAGAAAGATTAAGGAAAGGCAAACCTACGTTTCTAGCATTTGTAGACTTAGAGAAAGCTTTTGACAACGTTAACTGGAATACTCTCTTTCAAATTCTGAAGGTGGCAGGGGTAAAATACAGGGAGCGAAAGGCTATTTACAATTTGTACAGAAACCAGGTGGCAGTTATAAGAGTCGAGGGGCATGAAAGGGAAGCAGTGGTTGGGAAAGGAGTGAGACAGGGTTGTAGCCTCTCCCCAATGTTATTCAATCTGTATATTGAGCAAGCAGTAAAGGAAACAAAAGAAAAATTCGGAGTAGGTATTAAAATTCATGGAGAAGAAGTAAAAACTTTGAGGTTCGCCGATGACATTGTAATTCTGTCAGAGACAGCAAAGAACTTGGAAGAGCAGTTGAACGGAATGGACAGTGTCTTGAAAGGAGGATATAAGATGAACATCAACAAAAGCAAAACGAGGATAATGGAATGTAGTCAAATTAAATCGGGTGATGCTGAGGGGATTAGATTAGGAAATGAGACACTTAAAGTAATAAAGGAGTTTTGCTATTTGGGGAGTAAAATAACTGATGATGGTCGAAGTAGAGAGGATATAAAATGTAGACTGGCAATGGCAAGGAAATCGTTTCTGAAGAAGAGAAATTTGTTAACATCGAGTATAGATTTAAGTGTCAGGAAGTCGTTTCTGAAAGTATTTGTATGGAGTGTAGCCATGTATGGAAGTGGAACATGGACGATAACCAGTTTGGACAAGAAGAGAATAGAAGCTTTTGAAATGTGGTGCTACAGAAGAATGCTGAAGATAAGGTGGGTAGATCACGTAACTAATGAGGAGGTATTGAATAGGATTGGGGAGAAGAGAAGTTTGTGGCACAACTTGACTAGAAGAAGGGATCGGTTGGTAGGACATGTTTTGAGGCATCAAGGGATCACAAATTTAGCATTGGAGGGCAGCGTGGAGGGTAAAAATCGTAGAGGGAGACCAAGAGATCAATACACTAAGCAGATTCAGAAGGATGTAGGTTGCAGTAGGTACTGGGAGATGAAGAAGCTTGCACAGGATAGAGTAGCATGGAGAGCTGCATCTAACCAGTCTCAGGACTGAAGACCACAACAACAACAACAAGGCGGGTACCAGGTTGAGATTCATTGGGAGAGTGCTTAGAAAATGTAGTCCATCAACAAAGGAGAAGGCTTACAAAACACTCGTTTGACCTATACTTGAGTATTGCTCATCAGTGTGGGATCCGTACCAGATCGGGTTGACGGAGGAGGTAGAGAAGATCCAAAGAAGAGCGGCGCGTTTCGTCACAGGGTTATTTGGTAACCGTGATAGCGTTACAGAGATGTTTAGCAAACTCAAGTGGCAGACTCTGCAAGAGAGGCGCTCTGCATCGCGGTGTAGCTTGCTCGCCAGGTTTTGAGAGGGTGCGTTTCTGGATGAGGTATCAAATATATTGCTTCCCCCTACTTATACCTCCCGAGGAGATCACGAATGTAAAATTAGAGAGATTCGAGCGCGCACGGAGGCTTTCAGACAGTCGTTCTTCCCGCGAACCATACGCGACTGGAACAGAAAAGGGAGGTAATGACAGTGGCACGTAAAGTGCCCTCCGCCACACACCGTTGGGTGGCTTGCTGAGTATAAATGTAGACGTAGATGGGTGAGAGGTTCAAAGCGTCCCTTGATTAGAGTTACATCATGTACTTGGGTGTCAATAACTTATACGAGGACGCCATGGCACAATCAATGCCGTTTGAGGAAGTTTCTATGGGTGCCCGAAGACGAATGCAAGCGGTTAGGTGGAAAAATAGAGGTTGTGGCGGCTGATACTGATGTGGGGTGGTGGAGGCAGAACTGTTTGTAGTGAAATATTTGAGTAAAATTATCATTCAATCTTTTAACTTCATTGTGTGTTTCAGTGGCCATTTAAATTTTTGGGTTTAGCTAGTAATTTTGTGAAGTATTGTTGGTACTGGTATTAGCTGTGGTGTAGTAGTACTGATACAAGTAGTTGCTATCTTAATAGACAGAGAATTTTGAGATTGCTATTGTTAGTTCTATAAATAGTTCCACTGATGTGACTAACTTTGGTAACGTAAACATATAGTTTTTTTCAGTAACTGCAAAATTTTACCATGAGTGAGAAGTGTGGGCTCTGTCATAGGTTTGTGAGTAGTGGGTTATGGTGTGGGATTTGTTCGAAGTATTTTCATTGGGGGGAATGTAGTGGGGAAGCCAGTGGGCATTCTAGCGAGATCCTCTCCTGGGAATACAGAATCTGTAGTAGAAATAAGTTGATAGAGAAACAGGAACATAAGATCTGTGTCCTTCAGGTGCAGTTACCATGTGCAAAGGAGGAACTAAATAGGTTGAGGAGGGTGAAGGGTGGTGGGAATGGGAACTGGCAGTTGTCAAGAAGGCAGCTAGGAATAGGAGGTATTCAGATAGTTATACTTCACGTATATGCGATAGATTTGACCAACTGTCAGAGTTGATTGGAGAGGAGCCTTGTGTAGTTGTAGATGTAGAGAACATGCAGCAGTCCTCAGCTGTTAGGAGGCCTAGGTCAGTTGCAAAGTCTAACAGAAAGAAGAAGGTTCTTCTGCTAGGTAGTTTGCGCAGTAGGTGTGTGGGCCAGCAGTTGCAGGAAGTGTTGGGGAGTGAGTACAAGGTCACCAGCATTGCGAAGCCTAGTACAGGGTTGGCACAAGTGACTGATAGCATAGGGGAGTCATGTAGGAATTTTACGGTGGAAGATCAGGTAGTCATAGTGGGTTGAGCAGGGAACAGTATTGATAGGGATGGAGAATATGATGTAGGTGGTGATCTGGTAAAGATAGCTACTCAAACTGGTGGCACTAACATGCATTTTGTGCAACTGTTTCAGTGTCTTGATATGGCTGTTAGGTGCGTTAAACATGGGACTGGGGAGGGCGCTGATGGCAGAGGGCATGGGTCACATCTCAGTGGTGCCAGTTGGGTCTATCAGTAGATCGGGATTCACTAGGCATGGCATGCACCTCAATAGGTATGAGAATGGGAGGCTGTCAAAGCTTATAGGTGACATTGAATGTTGTGCATTGGTGGTGGTGGTAATGGTGGTGGTGTTGGTGGTTGTGGTGGTGGTGGGGGTGGTGGTGGGATCACTCATGGAAAAATTCCAGTAGTAGTTGGTGTTAGAACTGCACCTTTTTTAAATTGAAGTCAGCTGATAGGTATACCTGCTTAAAGGAAGTCCCTCTAACTAAGGGCTCACCTTCCAAGGATGTAATGTTCCCAAGTAGTGAAGGAATTAGCCGGCCAGTGTGGCCGTGCGGTTCTAGGCGCTTCAGTCTGGAACCTCATGACCGCTACAGTCGCAGGTTCGAATCCTGCCTCGGGCATGGATGTGTGTGATGTCCTTAGGTTAGATAGGTTTAAGTAGTTCTAAGTTCTAGTGGAATGATGACCTCAGAAGTTAAGTCCCATAGTGCTCAGAGCCATTTGAACCATTTTTGAAGGAATTAGCATATTTCATCAAAATATAAGAGGTATTACAGACAAAGTTAGTGAACTGCTTATAGATGTTGACTCTGAAATTATTGGTATATCAGAACACCACTTAAATAATTTGACAATTCAGAGGCTTCCTTTACTGGGATACAGATTAGCTGGCTGTTTTTCAATAAGTTCCATAGATGTGTCACAGCACTGCACTGAACAGATATTTAAATGTTGCACAGGGGCATTTGAATTTAATGAAACTAAACTTCTAACTGTTGTTGTTTATAGGTCTTCTAACTCTGACTTCAGAGCATTTCTGCTCAAGCTGGAGAGGGTTCTTGATTCACTTTGTAGGAAGTACCAGAAATTAATTATATGTGGTGACTTCAAAATAAATTTTGTATTGATGGTGCAAGAAAAAGGATGTTGGTAGGTCTCATAAATTCATATGATCTGATGCAGACTGTGTTTTGCCGACTAGGGTGCAGGGGAACAGTAGCACAGCCACAGACAATATATTTATTCATTCTTCATTACTAGATGGGCATTCTGTTAGTAAAAGGGTGAATGGCCTTTCAGACCATGATGCACATATTTTAAGATTAAAAGACTTTAGTACTCAAACAAATGTCACATTTAATTACAACCTATTTAGGAAAGTTAATCCAACAGCAATAGAGAGTTTTTTTAAACCTTGTCAAGGAACAAGAGTGGCAGGATGTTAATAGTGCTGGTAACATAGATGATAAATATAATGCTTTCCTTAGCACATTTCTCATGCTCTTTGGAACTTGCTTTCCATTAGAATGTTCTGAATGGGGTACTAGCAGTAATAGGCAGCCTGGGTGGCTGACCAGTGGGATAAGGATATCATGTAGAACCAAGTGGGAATTATATCAAAATGTTAAAAGTAGTCACAATCAAGCTACAGTAGCCCATTACAGATAGTATTGTAAGATGCTTAAAAAGTTATTAGGAAAGCAAAAAGTATGTGGTATGCAAATAGAATAGCTAATTCACAGGATAAAATTAAAAATGTATGATCAGTTGTGAAGAAAGTGTCTGGTCAGCATCACAAGGTTGACGACATAAAGTCAATTCATAGTAAAAATATTTCTGTTACTGATAAATCAGATACATGTACAGTATTTAACAGACTTTTCTGAGCATTGCTGGTGAACTAAATAAAAATTTAGTTTCTACAGGTAATCATATAACTTCCTTGACAAATGTCTTTCTGAGATTGATGTCTGAAATACTCCTCTGTGATATAGACAAGGGGGAGATTGAGTCAATAACTACATCACTGAAGAGTAAGGACTGTCATTGATATGATGGAGTGCTTAGCAGAATATGAAAGTGCTGTGCTGCACATGTTAGCCTTGTACTTAGCCATATTTGTAATTTTTCCCTTAGGAATGGTCAATTTCCTCATCGGTTAAAGCACTCAGTAGTAAAGCCTCTACATAAAAAGGGAGAAAGGGATAATGTAGATAATTTTAGACCTATTTCTATGCCATCAGTATTTCCTAAAGCTATTGAAAAGGCTGTGTATGTAAGGATAATTGATCATTCTGTATCACACAATTTGCTATCAAATGTACAGTTCGGCTTTAGAAGACGTTTGATTAAAAATGCTATATTCTCTTTTCTCTGTGAGGTACTGGATGGGTTAAACAAAAGGTTTCGAATGCTGGGCATATTTTTTGATTAACTATGGCATTTGATTGTGTTGATCACAAAATATTGCTCCAGAAGTTGGACCATTACAGAATACAGGGAGTAGCTCACAATTGGTTCACCTCTGACTTTAGCAACAGACAGCAAAAGGTCATTATTCACAATGTTGAGAATGGCTGTGATGTGGGGACTGAATGGAGTACGGTCAAGTGGGGGGTGTCCCAGGGATCAGTGTTGGGGCCACTCCAGTTCCTTATTTATATAAATGATACATCCTCTAGTATTACGGGTAATTCTAAAATATTTCTGTTTGCTGATGACACTATTTTGGTAGTAAAGGATTTTGTGTGCAACATTGGCTCAGTTTCAAATAGTGCAGTTCATGACCTAAGTTCATGGCTTATGGAAAATAAACTAATGCTAAATCACAGTAAGACTCAGTTTTTGCAGTTTCTGACACACATTCAACAAAACCTGACATTTTAATTTCACAGAATGGGCATATGATTAGTGAAACTTAATAGATAGTAAGCTGTCATGGAAAGCCCACATTCAGGATCTTGTTCAGAGACTTAATGGTGCCATTTTTACAATTCGAACATTTTCTGAAGTGAGTGATCGTTTGACACTAAAATCCGTCTACTTTGCTTATTTTTATTTATGTCATATGGTGTTATATTTTGATGTAACTCTTCCCATTGTAAAAGAATATTTTTGGCTCAGATACGGGTGGTTCAGACAATAAGCGATGTAAGTACATGAACCTCTTGTCGGGCCCTGTTCACGAGTCTGGGTATTTTGACATGGGCCTCTCAATATATATAGTCCTTACTGTCATTTCTTGTTCACAATATCAAGTTATTCCCAAGATTAAGCAGCTTTCACTCAGTTAATACTCAGCAGAAATCAAACCTGCATTTGCATCGGACTTCCTTAACTCTTGTGCAGAAAGGTGTGCAGTATACTGCTGCATCCATTTTCAACAAGCTATCACTTGAATTCAAAAATCTTAGCAGTAATTCATGCACTTTCAAATTGAAACTGAAGAGTTTCCTCATGGGGCACTCCTATTCTGTCAATGAGTTTCTCGAAAAATTAAGCTCATTCTTGCTGTATTGTTATTGCGTTTACTTAAACTTATGGACTGACTTTCTTTGGGTTCATAAACATTTATTTTTATCTGTTATTACTTTTATGTTGTAATTTCATGTACTGACATGTTTCATGAGTTGGAAATTTGCTCCTTAATTTGGTCCTACACAACTTGACATGTAAATAAATAAAAAAAATAAAGACAATGAATTAATAAAGTTGTTGTGCAGCAGAAACTCATAAAACTATATACTCTGATTCACATAGAAAAAATTGCAATTCGGCTATTATTTTAAATAAAAATTGTTGTTAAACAGCATTTGAAACCATTATATGGTTATATTAGCAAGTTTATGTATTCTGATATACATTTTTCTCTTTTAGAGGACTGCAGAAGAATCACCAGTAATAGAAGAACTATATAAACGTATGAAGTTAGCAGATTCAAAGAATCTGACAAAGGGGCTCTTAGAAAGAACACAAGCAGTTATAATGTCTGATTCAAGTGTTAAAACATTAAAAAAATATAACCCACACAAGGCAAATAAACTGTATACAGTAAGGGGCATTCAGATTACTGTGCCCCTGGCATATGTGGTTCGCATTGATTGTCCAATAAAAGAGCAGGTAAAATCATATATGTTTTATTTCTTATGTATAGCAGTGAATTTCATTGGCATGATAATATGCCTCTTTATATGTCTTCATTCAATGTAGTTTATATGCCTTCATTCTGACTCATGCCGCAACTTCTCATGTCTGTGCTCTGTAATTGGAGGCCTATATTGTCCCAACATGCAGGCCATTAGTGTTTTGGTTTTGTGGCCTACAGAACTTCCCCCAAAATGTTGAGGAAATCCTCAAAAATTTGACTGTTCAGTTAATATTCCAAATTTTAAGGAGTAATTTGTGGAGCAATGAGGATTGAACAACCACTTAAAACTTACAGAAAATGGTCAGAGCAGGGTTCAATATGTGCACGTCCCTTTGAATTGTATCCCATATGTCCTCATTAGGTGTGAGATCAAGTGTATCCAGGAGCAATGTAATTAGTCCTACATTCACAAAGCGTTTATGATGCCATTATAAAACAATTACAGTGCAGTGGAGTGAGATACTCATATTTTATTGGTGTTTGCATAGGTTGCAGCAACAATTTTTATTTTTGCTCATTGCTTTCCTATCTCAGTAAGTTCAGCAAATCTGCTATCTAGTTTAGGACAACAAACAGTTTGACTCTTTCTAGGAAATCTAAAGAACTGGAATGTGTTGTGTATGTCCCAAAACTGCTCTTTGTTGTCTGTTAATCTGCTGTAAGCATGTTCTACACTTCAGGTCTAGACTTGCTAGCTAAATGAGGTAAGCTGTTTGATAAGTAACTGTTCTATGTTTTCATACTGAAGACTCACAAATACTCCCACTAAGTCTATACTAAACAATGAGCACACTTTTTAATGCATATTTCTCAGTTGAAGTCAATGTTTATCCATTTCTTTCACTATCACTTAACTCAAACTACACACACTTATTAACAGTCAGCATCCATATTGAACCACAACCAAAATCAGTCTTCTAATAGTAAAATGTTCACACCGTATTTAATGATTGTGTTTGTTCACCAAAATATTGGGTTGGCACTTAAGTTCGTAGCATTTTGTAATAAGTTTAATAAACAGAACAGATACACATAACAGAGACTTTAGTCACCAATAATTACTCTGCTTCACTATTTACAACACTATGCCAACAACAGGTAACTTTTCAATTCCACAGCTGTAGAAATCATATGATTTTTCAGGAAAAGAACTTGTCGAACCATGTTTGGAGTGCATCTTCACTCAGAAAGGAAGTTCTTTGAAGGTCGTTCAGTAGAGAGAAGAAAAGGTGAAAAATCTGAGGGCGCAAGAGCAGGTGAATAAGATGGATGCATAGTGACTTCCGGACACAACTTCTGTATAGTGGTTTTTGTCAGTCTAGCAGAAAGTAGGTGGGCATTATCATGGAATAGCATCACTTCACTCAGTCTTCCTAGTCACTGTTCTTCTACTGCATCTGCAAGACTTCTCAGTTGTTGACAATAAATGTCAGTACCATTGGTTAAATCTTGCAGAAGCAATTCATAGTACATCACATCATCACTGTTCCAACAGATGCGTTACATCATCTTTTCTGGATGCACACAGGTTTTTGTACAAGAAGCTTGTACTGCTTCGAGGATTTTCACGTAAATTCTAGAACCACTTGACCTTCAGCCACCTCAAACACATGATGTTTTAAAGATAAGTTTGAGAGAGCCTATTTACTGTGCAACACATGTCTGTGTGTGCAGGATTGATGTTTTTCATGGGAGGACAGGAGCTGCGTCAGATGAGCGGCACCGACAAGTGTTTGCCGGTCGTGCCTTGGAAGCTGTATTAAAAGGACAAGGAGTCTTTGTGTAATATCCCATAGTGTATGGTACTGTAATAATTGTTAAAGAGACAGATGGAGCACAGATTGAATAGAGACTTGTACTTACTTCATGTATGGGACTCGCTAGAGGTGAGACATGTTAATAATTTGTGGTGGTTATTAAACAAACCATGATATAAATGTATATTATTAGAGTATAATGTTTGATGACTCAGTTGGCTTAATAGAGTTTAAATGTTTGTACAAGAAATGGCAAAGTGGTTTCCTGTTGAAGTGAAAATATAACATGATTGAACTGAAAGTTTTCTACGAGTACCCAATTATTTCAAAAGCAGAGTCTTTTAAATTTCTATATCCATTGATAGTCTTCGGAGAAGAAGTTTTTGGGAGATTGATGTAGCTGATTATCCAGAGAAAAGGATTGGCTAGACCTGTCACTTAAGTCAACTGATGAGAGAGGGGTGTAAATTGTGAATGCAATCCAGTTTGGCACTGCTCCTCGTGTTGTCAAAACATTAGAACGTGTCAATCTAAGTGACAGGACTTGAAGAAAATGGGAATTTTGAGACGGAAATGAAAAGAAGATATTTTCAGTTGCCATAGCAACTGGGCATAACAAGATAAGAGAACTGTTTTGAGTAATTGGACTGGGTCCAAGAAACCAAATGGATGACAGTTGCAGATGCAACACAATAAATGTCATCAGAAAGTAATAACGTCAGAAAATGGAGAGCAGACCTCAACATTTTAGACTAAGAAGAGTTACGCCAAGAATACTTCGACTAAGAAGATCCGGTGTGGAGAGTACACAGCTCTCACACACATCGCAACTGATGCCAACACAGTAACCAGCTTTACATCCGACAATGCCTGTACCAGTGCTGCTCACCGGTGCTGACTCCACATCTGTTTGCCGATGCCGACGCTGAAACCAACATTCAATGCTGCCAGCGCCAGTGTTGTTCAGCGGCACTGAATACACATCCACTCACCAACGCAGCTAGATTCTACACCGGGTGAGCATAAAACAATAATTGTTTGAGTATAAAGTTGAAGGAACTGTTGAAATAGACTTTAATATTGTAGTCATTATAAGTAAGTAGAATTTTTTTAATGCTCACAAGGTCTAAAACATGTAAAGTTATGGATCAATAACAGAAACTAGGAGAAACTTCAGAACCAGCCACAGCTATTAAAGTGAGTAGGGAAATGCCAAACTGCTCTGAAGTAGTGAATTTAATCAAAGCTCAAAATGTCCAAATTACTACTTTAAGTAAAACTTTAGAAGCACAGAGTGCAGTTTTAAATGCTCAAAGTCTTAAGTTAGACTCAGTAAATACTCAACTGAAAGCTAAGTTGGGTGACCAGATTCAGCAACTCTAAGTGAAAAGCTCGATGAACAGAACGCTAATTTAAGTAGAGAAATAGACACAGTGAATACTCAAGTAAATAATAAATTGGACATTCAGAATAAAACTTTAGGATTGTTAAGCACAAAAGTAGATGAACAAAATAAGGATTTTAGTCCATTGTGTGAAGGCATGGGAAATTTGAAGACTGAATTTGACATTTTAACCACTAAAGTGGAAAATTGTAAAATAGATTTGAAAGGTGAATTAACTAGTTCTTTTAGTAGTCGTGGCCAGCCCGTGTGGCCGAGCAGTTCTAGGCACTTCAGTCTGGAACCGCCCGACCGCTACAGTCGCAGGTTCAAATCCTGCTTTGGGCATAGATGTGTGTGTTGTCCTTAGGTTAGTTAGGTTTAAGTAGTTCTAAGTTCTAGGGGACTGATGACCTCAGAAGTTAAGTCCCATAGTGCTCAGAGCCATTTTAAGTAGTTGTATCAATCAGCTGTTCACTGACTTTAATCAGACATAGAGTAACCAATTCCAAGATTTAGCAAAGAAGTTAGAATTCAATATTGAAGATAAATGTAATAGTGTAGAGTCTGAATTTAGTGAAAAATTAGGATCATTTCAGAGTGTATGTAATGTTACATTTGATGCTGTAAAACAAAGATTACACACTTTAAGAGTAACCTCCAGAAACGTTACGCCTATTGCTTCTTCCAAACTTAATATCACCAGCAAGGTTATAGGTGAATTGTGGAAAGGATTCAGATTTATCCAGGACAGAGTTTAGAACAGAATAACTTTACCCAATGTTGTGTTACCTAGTAAATTGGTGATTGTTTTGCTGTGGGGAAACTTTCACACAAAATTTAATGAGAAGTACTGGTCTGCGCTTGCTCAAGTGAAGTTAATATCAGATCCATGGGATCCGGGCAGGGTCACATATATCTCCCAGGGAAGTTAACATTTTTTGTTAATGAGTGGAGTGACAACCATCGGATCCCTAGTTGTTTTCAGTGTTTCTTCTGTCATAAAATTTTCCTGCACCAAATTCCCCCTACTTCTTACACTATCCTATTATCCCCTGATTACAGTTTAATAGAGAAACATACCAGTGAGGAACTGTGATTACATCACCCAAAACTGCTCCTGGTATGTGACCGAGTCATCAGTTGTTATAGGATTGTGCCCACTAAGTATTTGGATTACGTCATCTTCAATGTTAGGGGGTATAGAGTTGTGCCCGCTAGGAAATTTTATAATGTCATCCTCGGTTATTCCAGGGGTGCCCCTGCCTGTCTTCATGACTTGTCCCATGTTATCCCAACTTATTTTGACTTGCTAGGTGGCGACATTAGATGGGAATGGGTGCGCACATTACTCCTGAGGTAAGATAGACTAAATCTGCCTAGCTAGCCTGTCTCTCCTGCAATACATGTATAGCTAGGTCTTATTTTTGCCTAGCCAGGTAGTCTCACCAGCCATCCATGTATAGGGAGAGGGTAAGGGGTCATTCCAATCCCAGGAGCGGAAAGACTTACCTTAGGGGGAAAAAAGGACAGGTATACACTCGCACACACACACATATCCATCCGCACATACACAGACACAAGCAGACACTTGTAAAGGCAAAGAGTTTGGGCAGAGATGTCAGTCGAGGCGGAAGTACAGAGGCAAAGATGTTGTTGAATGACAGGTGAGGTATGAGCGGCGGCAACTTGAAATTGAAGGGCAAGTTCCCATCTCCGGAGTTCTGACAGGTTGGTGTTAGTGGGAAGTATCCAGATAACCTGGACGGTGTAACACTGTGCCAAGATGTGCTGGCCGTGCACCAAGGCATGTTTAGCCACAGGGTGATCCTCATTACCAACAAACACTGTCTGCCTGTGTCCATTCATGCGAATGGACAGTTTGTTGCTGGTCATTCCCACACAGAAAGCTTCACAGTGTAGGCAGGTCAGTTGGTAAATCACATGGGTGCTTTCACACGTGGCTCTGCCTTTGATTGTGTACACCTTCCGGGTTACAGGACTGGAGTAGGTGGTGGTGGGAGGGTGCATGGGACAGGTTTTACACCGGGGGCAGTTACAAGGGTAGGAGCCAGAGGGTAGGGAAGGTGGTTTGGGGATTTCATAGGGATGAACCAAGAGGTTACAAAGGTTAGGTGGATGGTGGAAAGACACTCTTGGTGGATTGGGGAGGATTTCATGAAGGATGGATCTCATTTCAGGGCAGGATTTGAGGAATGAGGATCACCCTGTGGCTAAACATGCCTTGGTGCATGGCCAGCACATCTTGGCACAGTGTTACACCATCTGGGTTATCTGGATACTTCCCACTAACACCAGCCTGTCAGAACTCTGGAGATGGGAACTTGCCCATCAGTATATCCTCTCTTCTCGTTACCCACCAGGCCTCAACCTCCGTTAATTTCAAGTTGCCACCAGTCATACCTCACCTGTCATTCAACAACATCTTTGCCTCTGTACTTCTGCCTCGACTGACATCTCTGCCCAAACTCTTTGCCTGCTTGTGTCTGTGTATGTGTGGATGGATATGTGTGTGTGTGCGAGTGTATACCTGTCCTTTTTTCCCCCTAAGGTAAGTCTTTCTGCTCCCGGGATTGGAATGATCCCTTACCCTCTCCCTTAAAACCCACATCCTTTCGTCTTTCCCTCTCCTTCCCTCTTTCCTGATGAAGCAACCGTTGGTTGTGAAAGCTTGAATTTCGTGTGCATGTTGGTGTTTGTTTGTGTGTCTATCGACATGCCAGCGCTTTTGTTTGGTAAGTCACATCATCTTATATGTTTATCAAAATGAATATGCTCCAAAATGTATAGGGACAATGATGATTCCATATCACATATGTGCAGAAGTGTAGAAGAACTTTGATAATTGCATAAGTATATAAGACTAGAATGATTCCAAGTCAAGTATGCATAAGAAGGATGTGTGAATAAGGAAAGAGGACATAAGCCAGAGAGGAAAGCATGAAAGATGGTTGGCCTAACAAGTAATCTGATGACTGGTAGGATAGTGAGACTCTTATAGCTTAAGTAAAATATATTGAATAACGTATGAAAGCATGGTGTATGCTGGAAACATAGAAGTTGATGAGTAAAGGAGGTCTCTAGGGTATGAAATGGAGTTTTTTTTTTTTTTAATTTTCCAGAGAATATTTAATTATAGTGTACATAAAGATGTATACTAGGGCATTGAACCATGAGACCTACTCAGGAAGAATAAGGGGGCACATCCAGCATTTATTGGATATAAAAGGCAGATAGGCAGACCTCAGAAAGGCTGACCTATACTGTGCAGACAGGGTCACCAAGAAGGGGATTGACCTGTACCGTGGGAGAATAGGAATTAAAAGGGGCTTACCTACCAAAACGGAAGGAGGAAGTGCACTCATAGGGTCAACCCATATGTAAGGTATAGATACTGTTCCACTAGTCAGTCCTGAGAAAAAATAGTACAAAAAATTAGAATAAAGGATGAAATATTTAAGTGTCCATGACACCAGGAATTTATAATTGGAACTGAAGAGAAAATCCTCACCATTCATAAGTAAGAGTAATGTGGAATGATATCATAAGTAGAGGCTTACATTATAAGAAACAAAGTAGAGTAAAGAATTAGTGGAAAGACAAAAATCAGAAGCCTGCTCTATGGAGTACAAGGATTTATGAAAAAAATTGTGATTATGATCTTATGTAGTAAATGATTGCTTTTAAAATGTGGATTGTTATTAGGTATGATATTAATGTACATAATGATTATATATAAAATATTGCATGTTTGATCTAAGGAGGGGGATATGTAGTGATTCAAGAATTTCCACATAAATTCTGGAACCACTTGACCTTCTGCCACCTCGAATATGTGATGTTTTAAAGATAAGTGTGAGAGAGCCTGTTTACTGCAAAACACATGTCTGTGTGCAGGATTGACATTTGTCATGGGAGGTCAGTCAGGAACTGTGTCAGATGAGCGGCAACAACAAGTGTTTGCCGGTCGTGCCTTGGAAGCTGTATTAAAAGGACAAGGAGTCTCTGTGTAATATTCCGTGGTTTATGGTACTGTGATCATTGTCAAAGAGACAGATGAAGAATGGATTGAATAGAGACTTTTACTTACTTCATGTATAGGACTCGCTAGAGGCAAGACATGTTAATAATTTGTGGTGGTTATTAAACCAACCATGATATAAATACATGTCAATAGAATCTAATGTTTGATGACTCAGTTGGTTTGATAGAGTTTAAATGTTTATACAAGAAATGGTAAAGTGGTTTCCTGTTGAAGAGAAAATATACCATGATTGAACTGAAAGTTTTCTATGAGTATCCAATTATTTCAAAAGTAGAGTCTTTTAAATTTCTATATCCAGCGATAGTCTTTGGAGAAGAAGCGTTTGGGAGATCAATGTAGCTGATTATCCAGAGAAGAGGATCAGCTAGACCCATCACTAAAGTCAGCTGATGAGAGAGAGGTGTAAATTGTGAATGCTATCCAGTATCGCACCACTCCTCGTGTCGTCAAAATGTTAGAAGCTCCTGCTTTGTTTGGGCTCTGCCATTTCCTTCTTTTCTTTATATTAATATAAAGACACCATTTCTCATCACCAGTAATCATACAGTATGGGAACTGTTAGTGTTGTTCAGAGCTGAGATGCACATGTGGCCAGCAGCTGATTTTTGTGACTTTGGCTAAGAGTCTGTAGAATCCATACATCTGATTTTTGAACCTTCCCCATTGCATGCAAATGTTGTATGCTTGTGGAATGATCACAATTAATCACTTTTGTAAGCTCTTAAGTACACCAACATGTATTATTTTGTATTAATGTGTTTAAACGATCTTCATCAAACACCGAAGGTCTTCCTGAATGTGGAGAGTTGCTATTCTCAAAACAATCCTCCTTAAAATGAGAAAACCAATTTCTTACCATGCACTGTCCAATGGCATTATCCTCATACATGACACAAATGTTTCTGGCTGCCTCCACTTCTGTCACCCCTCTAGTGAGCTCAAACAGATGAATATGCTGGAAATATTCTGATTTTTCCACTTGGTACTCTATTTTCCAGCACCCACAGCTCCACTCACTATCTCCAAAAGACAAAATGACAATATGTAAACTTAAACAGCATCCGTGAACTACAAATAAAAAATGACAAATGATAATAAACCCACATCAACCAGAATACCAACATGCAAAACAAAACCACTATGAACTTATGCACATACCTAATATTTCACAGTTCCTAATTCTCAAGAAGCTAGTGTTGCTAAGTAAAGACTATATAATATGTTATACTATATTCTGATTTGTTGTAAGAAAGCCAGTTTTCAATTTAGTCAGTAAAATTCATAAAAAGATTATCCGAATCTGATATTAATTATATGTATGCTTATATTACCATCTACAGCATTTTCACTCACCTAATCTGCTGCCTTCAGAATGAGGCACTACAGTTGTAATGTAGCAGACTAGGGCAGTATTTAATGGAAAGTATGATTCCAGTGATAATGCAGTATGTGATACTAGGTAGGAAAGTTTACTTGAATTTATGTAAATGAAAGAGGTTGTATTGTAACATTATTGGATTACTGTAGTAATGAAATTATGCCAACTTGAGACCATTTAAATTGAACTGCAGTTAATTTATAAGGATAATGAACTACAAACTGAAAGTACAAGGTCTGTTCAAAAATTCCACAACTTTGGTAATTTCACGCCAATGGTGTGTTGGAGCGAAATGTGGTGTTTATGATGTAACTGCCAGAAGTTTCATTGTTATATGTCTGTTAGTTATTTTTCAATGCTGTATTAAGTAGACTGTTGCATCACACAGTTTGCGAATTGCGAGATGGCAGAGTTAAAGGAGCAGCGCGTCTACATTAAATTTCACATGAAATTCAAGAAAACCTTCACAGAGACAATTTAAATGATTCAGGAAGCCTACAGTATGAGATCTTAAGCCTTACTCAGTGTTACAAATGGTTCACATGGTTTGAAAATGGCTGGACAGAAGTTAAAGATGAGCCTCGTTCAGGGCACCCTTTGACAGCTACTGACAACATTCATGTCACGAACATCAACAAAATTCATGCCACAGAGACAAACTGTTAATTGATGGTACTATCAGGACATGTTGTGACATGTATGAAAAAATGTGAGAAGGAAATGGCCTGAAATGTGGTGAGACAATTCATGGCTCCTGCATCAGGAAAACATACCCACATGTTCATTCCTGTTGGTGCATGACTATTGCACAAAAAAAGAAATAACTGTAATGCCTCATCCTCCATACTCTCCAGACATAGGCCCTGCAGACTTTTTTTTATTTCCAAAGCTAAAAACAAAGATTTGTAAGGATAGAGGAGATGAAAGAAAATTCGCAGACAGTGCTTCATGTGATCCAGCAAGAAGCGTACCAAGACTGCTTCTGGAAGTGGAAATGGCATTGGGAGCAGTGTATCAATTGTGGAGAGAGCATTTGAAGGAGACCATGCACAATAAGTAAAAGGTAAGCACGGACAAATTTTGTGGACAGTTGGTTAATGGCTAAAAGCTGCTTCTATCTGGTTACGCTAGATAAATTTCCATTGGCAGTGTTCCTCATCTGCTAATTGAAGAACCATCTCATTTAATACAATGACCATGGTACATTACAGCCGTAGCACTTGGTAGTTTGATGCATAACATTGTGATCTACCACTTAGTTTCAGGGCTGATAATGAAAATGAAATTATAACTTCAAAATTCAAGTGACAGATTTTTTACATGTGTATATCACATAAAACAAAAATGAAAATACTCATCCACAGTTTACCATCTGGAGTAATCTTATGTGTCAGTTGGTTCTCTAGATAATGTAGACAACATCAGGCTTGTAACTAAATATTTGACATTTATTACACTTCACTTCTTTTGCACAAAACAGAGTGAAATGAAGATTGACAAAATTTTGACAATATCACATGTAGTGGCACAAGACCTAACCAAATTTTGATGCATGTAGAAGTACAGCTGACTCTACAATTCCATCTTTTATAGATTTCAAAAATTGTAAAAGTGAAGATCTGTTCTTGAATCTGTTAAATAAGTTAACTTACAATTACCTAATCTTATTTTTCATTTCTTTTCTAACATCATTTGATTACAGATACATCTGCAAGCATGAATATTGTTTTTTTTATCATGAAATGTAAGTTTTATTTACATGAACATTGATCTTTGCAATTCATTTCACAACACAAAAAACCTATGATTAATCATCTTTTTGATTACAGTACACTTTTTATTGCTAACATTTACACAGCTTACTGTTCTAGGGTAAATTAAACTGTATAGTTAATTTTTAATACAATTTGAAATCAAGGACAACTTGAGTATAGGTGTTGGATACAACTTAATTTTTGAACTTGGCTAAGTTGACTATATGTCCTACCAAGTTTTACAGTTATTGGTGATTTTATACTACACAGTATACTTTGGAAAAGAAATCATGTAATCTACATTCCAGCAAAATGCTAAATCTAGGATCATGACAGTTCTTAATAACCAGTTTTGCTCACTTCATAACGCCCATCTTGGTTCACTGTATAACAACATGAAGAATGGTCCCTTTATGTTAAATGTATGCACATTTTTGACATTAATAAATGACTTCAACTTGATAATGTAGGTAGCTCTGAAACTGTTCATAGTGCAAAGTAGAATGATTCTCTCTCTCTCTTTCTTTTTTCTTTTCTTTTTTTCTTTTTTTTTTTCAGTCATTGGCTGTCATCTACCATTCAAGATCTCCTTCCACATAGTTTATTGCAACTTTCTGATGCCAGCAGCAGTATTCAGCCCAGATGAGGAAAACATGGAGTTTCTGTAGCACAATATGAAGAACATTGTAGGGCTTGGCTAGATATGTATGTGAACTGCATGAAAATTACATATGGTAAATATATTATGCAGTGGTGTACAAAACTTAAGGACAACAGTAACTTTCACATGTTGTGCCACTACCAAGTAACACAGCTCAATGGAACTTGGACCATACATAGAAGAACTGTTACAGTATAGAACAAGAGGTAGCTGAGAGAAATATGTAATGAGATGAACAGAAATGACACTTTCATTCAAAGACAATAATGACATTGAAGTCACCATTATTTGTCATAATGCCCTGGACATTACAAAAGCCAGGACATGATTCTTAATAGTGTGTGTGACCTCCATGGAAGGCAATACAAGCTCTGCAATGTGCTCCCATGCTGGCCACAAGGTTGAAAACAAGTTCTTGTGACAGGCCATTCCATTCCTCTATCAGTGCATTAGACAATTGGTCATTGTTCATTGGTGCATCTTGATAGGATGAAATAAATCTCCTCAATGCACCCATACAAATGGTTGATGGGATTTGAAGTCAGCAGAATGGGCAGGTCAGTCCAGCTGCCAACTGTCCTGTGTTTCCAAGAGCTGCTCTACCTGTGCTGTCTGACATGATCAGGCATTTTTATCCATAAAAATGAAGTTGGACTCTGAATGTACCCCTGAAAATATGCACCTAAGGAAGGAGTACAGTGCCACAGAAACATTGACTGATGAGTGTACTGTATTCAAATATTTGGAGGCCAGCTTTCTTATCCAACAATGTGCCTCTCCATACCATAAGATCTAGACCACCAAAACGATTAAGATCAACAATGTTCCTGCTTGAATTACATGTTCCCACATATCACCATATTAATGTATATACAGAATGACTACGCAGACTGAATCTGCTTTCATCCAAGAAGAGCTCATGACCCCATTGCTTGTTGGTCCAATCTCTATGCCCTTGGTACCAACACAAATGGTGCAAATGATGTGTGAGTGTCAACAGAACATTATATACTAGTCATCAGACAAAGAGACCCCCCTCCAGTCACTTTGGCACTGTAGAGTGTGAGATTGCAGTCCTATTAAATGTGGTTGCAACTGCACTCACTGTGTGATGCTGGTCCCTTCTTGCCATTTGCACAATATAACAGTCATCTGCTGCTGTAGCTGACTATGGTCAACCCCCTCCTGTCCTTCTGGCAGCAGTGCCTGTAGTTCAGAATGCTCCCCATGGATGTGAAACAATGCTGTGAGCAATACCAAATTTCTGGGCTGCATTCATCACACTCCATCCATCTTCTAGTTTTCTGATGTTTCTTCCCTCTGTAAAGTCATCCAAATGTTATCTTCATGCCATTTTGTAATGATAAACACCACCACAGTGCACTATAACTGCTCATTGATTGACACACACTGTCTCACTGTCTTTTCCCATTCCTTCAACTCCCTCATGTTGCAGGGTCAGCAATATTTGGTGCTACTGTCACAATGACCTTAACGCATGTGACATCCCACTTCCCATGCACAACTGGGAGAACTTTGGCAACAAGCTCACACACTGTTATTCATTTCCACCACGTAGTTAATGTTATGGTATTTTATCTATCTACACTTCAAGTTCTGCTGAGCAGTGTCTATTTAATACAAAAATTAAGAAGTTTATCTAAAATCACTTACACCTTCATCACAGATTCAGGTATAATCATGACCTTTCTGACAAACATAATAGGCTGGAAAGTTCTGAGTGGAGCACAAGATATGGATGAACTAAATGTAACCTCTGACTGTATACTATAACTTGACAGTTTCTGTGACTTTTCTCTTGTAAATTTGTGGAATGTAGTTGTTGGTCTGAAAGTGCAGTTTTATGGGAGGAGAGGAAAGGGTTGTTCAAGCACTTGTAAGCAGGATGTACACAGAGCAATTTGCTTATTTTCATAATACATATTGACACTACCAAAAGCTTCAAAGTTTTGGCAATTTACAATTGCCACAATCACTTCAGTTAAGTAAAGCATATCATATCTATCAGATTATGCCATACTGCAAGACAGAGCTGCAAGGCATGCAAATAATTACACAGGTAGGAACAGTTAGAAGTGTGTGCAAAGCCCTATGGTTGTGGTGTCACAGTGGCAGGTAATAACACGACAATGGCCATGACTCGATGCAAGAAACAACCTGGTCAAAGGGTTAATCTGATTTTGGAGTGTAATATAAAAAGTTTTTTAACATATAAATTTGCATTTGCCAGTTTTACTTGGTAGCTGTGCTGCCCTTTAACTGTTTTCCCTATGTTTCGTTGTACACAATAGATGACACCAGATGAGATTACAGGACTTGATTTGAGAGACTCCTAAACAGCAAGATTCTTGGAGCGCTTGAAGCACCAGGCAGTCAGTAGACACATAGACGAAACTTAACATGTTGCTCAACATTCTGATAATGTTCTTCTTCAGAGTTAATTATATATATATAATTATAAACTAGTGTAGCACCTGCTACTTCTCTCATGTTTGCATGGTCTTTTCCAAATGTACTTCTGAGCAAAAAGTGATTCTCATAAGTGGTGTCAAAGGTTTTTGTTAATCATACCTTTTGCATTCTTGTGGTGATATTTCTATAGAAACATTCCCCCTAACACAGATTTCTTTATATCTAACAAGAAGAGAAATGACAGTTTTCATGCATTTAATTTTTAAAAAAAAATAATAAATTATTTTCTTGGATATTTTCATCCCCTATTTCACCCCCTTTGGTGCTGAATTCCCAAAAACAGTGAAATATGTGTTTTTTATTTCTAACTGAGAAGCCAAATACCAATTTTCATAGATGTAGCTTTAAAATGGTTTAGTAGTTTTTTTAGTAATGATATACTTTAACCCTTAGTGGTTGAATTTCCAAAACTGAAGAAACACATTTTTTTAAATTGTGACTGATAAACCAAATACCAATTTTCATAGTCCTTGCTTCAAAATAGTCGTAACAGCAATTTATTTTCAAAAACACTTTCATCTCCTATTTCACCCCTTTAGGAGTGAAATCTCGAACAATCCAATCTTAAATGACACATTCATTACAAGACCAACATCATCTCCAAATTGTAGTGAGTCAAGGTTTTGTGACACTAAATATTGAGCATCAGTGACAGAGCGGAGCAAAGATCATTATTTTGTCTCGATGACAGGAGGGAAATCAACACTTTGTGGATGGTGGAATAAGTTCTTCCCTTGGCTTAGTGGGTGAGGTGTGAATGAAACATTAGTGGTTCCACTATCAGTCATTTATTGACATGTAAGACCCATTAAACAAACAGAGTAATACATTGTGTTTAAACTCCCTCAATTTCTCATGGCGGTGGTGCAGCACGGACACATAGCCTGCAGATCCCAGTGACTGGCTTGTGTTGCATCGGAGTTCCAGTTGGCATATTCTTCCATTCAGCGCCATACCCATGATTCACTGTGGTGGTGGCAGGGTCTTCTCCTTGTGAATTCACTCACTGCATTATAACAAGTGGCTACGGCGTGGCACAAAGTGCTCCATCCCAGAATGGAACCAGTGACCTCAGGTTCAGCATCTTCAGGTGGAACCTCTAGGTTCATGGGTGACCCATTTGATGAGGCCACAGTCCCTTCATCCTCACCAGCTACCTGAGTAAGTATCACACGAACTTCTTTCTGGTAACATCTGGGATGGCATCTTCTGCATTGACCTATTGGCCTGGTACCGACATCTTCTGTTGAGCAGCATAGTGGCTCAGTTGTTGCAGAAAAGTATGACATTCACTGACTAACTATCGGTTTGTCCATCCAGGTGAAGTTTCTTCATTTCTTCTCTGTCTCCTCAAAGAACCCCCTTACACATTAGTCAGAAGTATTTATTCAGTGTTTTCGCCAATGTTGTGAAGTTTCTAGGGTGGTGACTGACTCTTCGGTCATTGATCTATGCTTTTCACATTGGACAGAAATGTGACCAATGTCAGTCGACACATTTGCTGAATTTCCTTGTTTTACCTCTATGGTGGTGTGGTCAGGCATTGCCTTGTCACTCTCCTCTGCATCATCAGATACATCACACATGTGAGTTCAGTATGATGACAGTTCCTGGAGCATTGACTGCTGATGTGCAAACTGCACTGACCATTGTTCTCCTTGGAAGCATTACCCCACTGCTCAGTCATTGGTCTGTCAGTGTGCTGGCCGCTGTTGCACAAGCTCTGCTGGTCATTGGCCTCCTTGTTTGACTGCTGCCACTTCCAAATATTGTGGCTTAATGTGCCAAAGTCTCTAAAAAATTCACTTAACCTATTATAAGTCTTTATGTATTTTCTGCTGGATCTCTACTTTGAACAATCATAAATAACACATAATTAATATACTCAACCATAAATAACATATAATTATTGTACACCCTATATTCCTCCCACCATCTGGAAAAATTCACCCATGAATTTTCTCCATGTCCATCTACAAATGATTAATAAACAAGAAACAAAGACAACATGGAAATCTTAGTGAGTCAGGAAAATTATATAATACATTCATTCCATAATAGCTTGAAATACATCAGCATTAAAAAAAGTAATGTTAGAAATATGGTAGAATCAACTAGCAAGCAACAATTATCTCTACACACATTTTAGTAGTACACGTGTATGCTCAGGATTTTTGTAGCCATTCAACTGGAATTTGATGCAATTATATGTTATTGTTTGCCTTGTGTTTTCATCTGATACACATGAAAGCAGTATAATTATGAACAAGAAGGTTCCAAAAATACTTGCACCCAACATCATAATTCACATTTTATGCTCCTCTTTCAACCGCCTTCTTCTGCAGTGATAAGAACATCTAATGACTGTAGGATGGAGGAATCAAGGGAGTTGTTTAGGTAAGACAATTTTGAGGAGCCAATAGTTGCATAGGTGCTTTTGGCCAGTAAATTAGTGGATATGACAAGGTGACAGTGGTCAAACCGGTTATGATTGCAGGTAAGTGAAATTTCACACCTAAAAGAGAACATAATGTGCCATTAACTATCAGTCATCTACCAAGGAGTTCAACATGCTCACTTGTGGTAGTGGCACCATGAACAATAGTTGTTTTTGTAGGTAACTGGAACTTGTCATTAACCGATGATGTGATTTCAACTTGGTAAGGACCCTGGTAATTTGTCACAAAGTTTTTCATCTTTCCTTTAGCAACATAGGAAGTGGATAGAAATACCCATTGTTCAATTTTGAAATCTGGATACTTAGCATGTACATTGCTTATTTCTCTTGCCGTCCTAATGCTCTGGTATTTGCTTTCTGTACTTTTTTCCACATGTCCTTAATGATTCGAGCAAATTTCCTAACTGCTTCTCCATTTTTCCTTCTTTGGGCTTAATAACATTGAATGGTGATGGCATCTCCCTGCCATAAATAACTTCATAAGGTGACACACTTATTCCTTTCTGTGTTTTGGTATAGTAAGCGCTTACACAGTATTCAGCAATGATATCCAAATTGTTGTGTTGGTCATTGATAAAATAACTAAGCATCTTCCCAATAGTGTTGTGAACCCTTTCTGTCTGTCTGCTTGCCTGTGGGTGGAATGGTGTGGTGTGTAATTTACGTACTTTCAGCAAACAACAGAGTTGTTTCATGAGGTCAGACACGAAGTTACCACCTTGGTTGGTTACAAGTGCTTCTCGTATGCTGAATTTTAAAATCGAATTATTGACCATAGCCTAGCAATGGTGTTTGTTGATCAGGGAGCTTTTTCATGGTTAGGTGTCTTGAGAAATTATCTATAATCGTTAGTATGCACCTATTCCTGGCTGGTGTTTTATTGAAGGGTGTGGTGTCACAGCCAGACACCACACTTGCTAGGTGGTAGCTTAAATCGGCCGCGGTCCTGTAGTACATGTCGGACCCGCGTGTCGCCACTGTGTGATCGCAAACCTAGCCCCACCACAAGGCAGGTCTCGAGAGACTGACTCGAACTCAGCCCAGTTGTACGGATGACCTAGCAAGGCGCAGTTATCCATATCTGGAGAGAGTCTCACTTAT
Organism: Schistocerca nitens; assembly: GCF_023898315.1. Classification (NCBI taxonomy): domain Eukaryota; kingdom Metazoa; phylum Arthropoda; class Insecta; order Orthoptera; family Acrididae; genus Schistocerca; species Schistocerca nitens. The sequence continues at coordinate 144,615,287 of NC_064622.1, read as the reverse complement.
ATTCACCATAGAGATGTACAAGAACAAATTAAAGTTAAGTATATGAGAAGCTCCGTTCTTTTCTTTATAGCTTTCATCACCTATACTGTTTCAGATTTAACGCAAGACGGCGTGAGTTACACGTGCCCTATCGGCTACCTTATTGTGGACTGGCTGCTCTTGTCAGTCCACATCAAAGGGACCATAAATGTCCGTTCCTACTATTTGAAATGGGTGTGATGCTTCCAGGAGTCTTTGTAACAGTGTATGTTAATGGCAATAGTCTGCTTGCTGAGTGCACTGTAAGCAATTGCACACATATTGTGCTACATCATGTTTTCCTGTCTCCCACCACAAATGTTCTGCAATGCATCTTTCAGTAGTTCTTTGACCATCATGACCTGAAAGAATGTGATCATGGGCCTCTTGCATGACTTCCTGTCAGAGGTATTTGAGAGCCACAATTCTTGTTCCGAGTCTAGTTGTTTGACACAGGACCCATCCTGTATGCAAATCTGCTGATGTTTGCACATCTTTAGCAATTTGCATCTGAAGCCTGTGCTTTTTGCCATTCTCCTGCGTTGTGACCTACTGCTCCTAACACTGCTACCTTTCTATTAAGACAATCTGTATTGGAATGTTTCTTCCTTGGTTTATGAATGACTTTAAAGTCCATTTCAGAGAGGCATAGGGACCAGTGTGTCAAACACTTGATGGGTCTTTTAGCCCAAATAACAGCGTAGTACATGACCATCTTGAATTTATTTCCATACAGTTAGCACCTGAAATGTTTCATACCATAAATGGCACTCAGTAACTCCTTTTCCATTGTTGTGTAATTCTTTTCTCCTGTATTTAATCATCTGGACACATAGGCTACTGGATGTTCTGCTTCATTAATGTTTTGGCCCAAAATTGCTCCAATAGCATGTCCAGAGGCATCGCAGGACTGGATGAATTCTTCATTGAAATCTGGATAGATTAATACAGGACTATGTGTTAATTTGTATTTCAGTGTTTCAAATGCTGTGTTGCATTCTGTTGTCCAGTGAAATTTAGCGCCGTTTTTCAATAACTGCATGAGAGGTCATGCTATTTCTGTATGATCTTTTACAAATTTTTGACAATAATTTGATAGGCCTAGAACTTGCTGCACTTCCTTGATAGAGTGCAGTGTTGAAATATCTTTAACTGTGGTTGTTAGCCATGGATAGGTGTTGATTCAGTGTTCACTGGCAACATGGCCTAAATAAATTACTTCCTTCAGTGCAAAGTGACACTTTACAAATTTAATGTTAATTTAGCATCCCTGAGGCATTGGAAAACTTCTAGTAAGTGAATCACATGTTCCTTGATGTCTTTTGAAAATACAATTATGTCAGTGAGGTATATACACACATAACACACCATCTAGCAATCTTTTGAATGTTGTGGGCACATTTTTCAATCCAGAAGGCATCCTTTAGAATTGTCATTGACCTGAAGGGGTGGAGAAAGGAGTTAGTTTTGAACTGTTGTGCAACTTCTATTTGATGGTACTGGCTCCTCCACTTAATTGTGGAGAAATACTTACTGCTACCAAGATGGTCAATGGTATCTATGACCTACGGCTGACCAATCAACATCATCTTCATCTAAGGCACTTGTGTTAGCTACTAACATTCCCTTTTGTAACTCCTTGTCTTCTGTCCCAAAATCATCTATATGCACCAGTACCTGCTGTACTCCATCAATTGTTGTAGCACAAACTATACCCCTGTGCACAAAACAATGTGCTGTGTCTAATTCATCAGCTGCAGTTAGCTGCTTTTTAAGCCTTTTGAGCAAACCTCGTTTCTATTCTTCAAAAGTCATTGCATTTCATAACTCCTTGTGATATAGTATGTGTGCCTGAGCTTCCCCAATTAATCATAGCTCTGTTTTACCTCTATGCTGGTGCAGTCAGGCATTGCCATGTCACTCTCCTCTACATCATCACAACATGTCACTCACGTGAGTTCAGTATGATGACAGTTCCTGGAGCATTGGCTGCTGATGTGCAAACTGCACTGGTTGTTGTTCTTCTTCGAAATATTGCCCTCTGCTCAGTTGATCTCTTGAAGGGCTGACTGCAGCTGTGCAAACTCCAATGGTCATCGGCCTGATTGTCTGACTGCTGCCACTTCCAAATATTGTGGCTTAACATGTCAAAGTCTCTAAAATGTACACTTGACCTATATTAAGTCTTTATGCATTTTTCTGACAGATCTCTGCTTTTAATAACCATTAATAACACATTATTATTATACAAAACCATAAATAACATGTAATTATTATACACCCTCAAAATTTCAAGTTTCTATCCTCAGCAGATTGGTCTAGGCAGTGATGATCCAGTGAATCAGTCTGGCCTTGTAGTACCACATTAGAGGTTAAATTTCCAAAACCAGTGAAACATGTTTTCTAATTGAGAAGCTGAATTCAAATTTTATCAGATTTAGCTTTAAAAATTCTTTCAAAATTAAAAACTGCAAACTCAAGGTAGGAATATCAACAATGTAGGGAAAGACAGAGTGCTACTTAGTATAAAGAAGACGCATCAAGTTTCAGGAAGGCACATTTAAAACACACTTACCTAAAGCTTTCAGCCACAGCTTTCATTAGCAAAAGAGAAACATACAGCATTCATATACATAAGCAAGCACACCTCATCCACATATGACCACTAGCTCCAGTATCTCAGGCTGGAATGCAACTATCACATGAGATTCAAGCAGCAGTCTGGACATGGCAGGGAAGGGGAAGGATAGTTAGTTAGTTATGTGTTCCATTGATCAATAGCACAGAAGAACCATTATGATGTGGAACATGTCAAATGCACAAGAAATGTGCACAGGAAACTTTTTTTTTACATTATAGTGTTATATCTAAATATTTCTATTATCTATCTCATTCCCTTAAATGGCATAAAATGCATATATTATATCTCCAGATTTATTTACTCATATTCAAGAATTCTTCTATGGTATAGAAGGAGTTGTCAAGGACGTATGATTTCAATTTGTTTTTGAAACTATTACTGCTGTCTGTCAGACATTTTATTTCATCTGGTAATTTATCAAAAAGTCTGCACATTTTACCCCTTTCTGTGCCAAAGATAGGTTAAGTAAAGGATAGTGTAGGTCTTTCTTTTTTCTGGTATTCTAATCATGAATGTTGCTGTTGATTTTAAACAGGTCAATGCTGTTGAGAAAAAATTTCATTACAGAGTAAATGTACTGTGAAGCAGTTGTAAGAATTCCTAACCTTTTAAACAGATGACTACAAGATGTGCGACTATGAACCCCACACATTATTCTAACTACTTTCTTTTGAGAAGTAAATACCTTTTGCCTAAGTGTTGAGTTGCCCCAGAATCTTATTCTGTATGACAAAAGAGAGTGGAAGTATGCAAAGTATGAAACTTCCTGGCAGATTAAAACTGTGTGCCTGACCGAGACTCGAACTCGGGACCTTTGCCTTTCGCGGGCAAGTGCTCTACCATCTGAGCTACTGAAGCACGACTCACGCCCGGTACTCACAGCTTTACGTCTGCCAGTATCTCGTCTCCTACCTTCCAAACTTACAGAAGCTCTCCTGCGAACCTTGCAGAACTAGCACTCCTGAAAGAAAGGATATAGCGGAGACATGGCTTAGCCACAGCCTGGGGGATGTTTCCAGAATGAGATTTTCACTCTGCAGCGGAGTGTGCGCTGATATGAAACTTCCTGGCAGATTAAAACTGTGTGCCCGACCGAGACTCGAACTCGGGACCTTTGCCTTTCGCGGGCAAGTGCTCTACCATCTGAGCTACCGAAGCACGACTCACACCCGGTACTCACAGCTTTACGTCTGCCAGTATCTCGTCTCCTACCTTCCAAACTTACAGAAGCTCTCCTGCGAACCTTGCAGAACTAGCACTCCTGAAAGAAAGGATATAGCGGAGACATGGCTTAGCCACAGCCTGGGGGATGTTTCCAGAATGAGATTTTCATTCTGCAGCGGAGTGTGCACTGATATGAAACTTCCTGGCAGATTAAAACTGTGTGCCCGACCGAGACTCGAACTCGGGACCTTTGCCTTTCGCGGGCAAGGCAAAGGTCCCGAGTTTGAGTCTCGGTCGGGCACACAGTTTTAATCTGCCAGGAAGTTTCATATCAGCGCATACTCCGCTGCAGAGTGAAAATCTCATTCTGTATGCAAAGTATGTTAGCTTACTAATTTCTACATCCTCAGAATTGGCAATTATTCTGATTGCAAAAGTTGCTGAACCTAGTCGCTTTAGGAGATCAAAAATATGACTTTTCCAATTAAGATGCTCATCTATATGTACACCCAAAAAATTAATATGCTCTACCCTGGCTACTGACTTCTTTTGATGTGTTATGTTTATTGAAGGAATTACACTTTTTGCAGCAGAAAATTGGATGTACTGTGTTTTTTCAAAGTTCAGAGCAAGCCCCTTCACAGAAAATCAATTAATAACTTTTCCAAAGACCTTGTTTGTATCATTTTCTATCGGACTTTCTTTTACTGGATTAATAATTATGCTTGTATCATCAGCAAACAATATCAGTTCAGCATCTTGTTTCACATATGATGGGAGGTCACTCACATTTATCATAAACAGGAGGGGACCCATGATCGAACCTTGTGGAACACCTAATGTAATTTCACCCCATTTAGACGAAGTGTCAAACTCCTTTGAATCACTTGAAGCATATAAAGAGACTTTTTGCTTCCTGTTCTGTAGATATGATTTAAACCACTCGTATGCTGTTCCATTTATACCATAAAATCATAATTTCTCTAACATAATGTCATGGTTCACACAATCAAATGCTTTAGATAAGTCACAGAATATTCCTACTGGTGACATTTTACTATTTAAAGAATCTATTATGTGGACAGTGAAATTATATATTGCTGTTTCAGTGGAAAAGCATTTCTGTAATCCGAACTGCGATTTACTAAGTATCCCATTATTTATCTAACCACTCTTGAGTACATTATTTTCTCAAAGATTTTTGAAAATGCTCTAAGCAAGGTTACTGGCCAGTAATTATTGACAGCTGTGGTTTCCCCCTTTTTGTAGAGAGGCCTGACAATGGCATATTTTAACTTGTCTGGAAAAATACCCTGAGTCAGAGATGCATTACATATGTGACTCAAAACATCAGCTTTAATTCCTCCACGTTGTTTTAATAACTTGTTAGACATGTCATCTACTCCAACAGAACATATATTTTTCAAAGATTTAATAATTTTCTTTATTTCACAAGAGGTTGTTAGATGAAACTTAATCTGACTAAAATTTTTCAAAACTGACCCTTCCATATACTGCCTGGCTTTTTCTTTTGAACTATTCTCGGCAATTTTTTCTCATACACTTAAGAAGTGATTGTTAAATACATTGGCTACCTGTGTACTGTTGGTTAAGATGGTCTCATTCTCTTTAACAGTAATACTACCTACCCCAGTGGTTACTTTTCCTGTCTCCCTTCTAACAACATTCCATATTGATTTGATTTTATTGCTGGAGTTGTTAATTTCTTCTCTAACATACATATTTCTTGATTTCCTTACAACTGTTCTCAGTATTTTACAATAATTTTTATAGTGTAAAACTACTTCTGGCTCTTTACTAGTTCTTGCTGTCTCATACAGTTTTCTTTTTCTTTCTGAAGACACTTTAATACCTGTAGTAATCCAAGGTTTCTTTGAAAAGTTTGTGGTGTTACATTTAGTAATTTTCTTTGGAAAACAATGTTCAAAAAGGGATATAAATTTATCAAGAAATATGCTGCATTTATCATAAGAATTTGGCTCATTATATACATCTTCCCAGTTTACATTTCCTAAACCTTCTCTGCAGTGAACTATAGATACCGGGTTGAGTACCCTCACACTTTTACTTAATGGTTTCTGAAGTGTACACCCTGTTAGGTTTTGTAAGTTAATCAGTTGTGCATCATGGTCAGATAATCCATTTACCACAGGGAAAGCATGTGTTTTTTCTACATGCTCTTGCTGTACAAATACATTATCTATTATAGTACTACAGTCCTGAACTATACATATAGGGAAATTGATCACTGATTCTAAGTTATATGTTGTTAACAACACTTCTAGTTCACTTTGCCTATCAGAAGTGCTTAGGAAGTTAACATTGAGATCACCACAGAAAATAACTTCTTTTTGTCTGACAGACAGCATAATAGGGAGTCAAACTTTTTTATGAATAGCCCCCAATCTCCTATTGGAGACCTGTACACTGTTGCTAATATCAACACAACATTATCTAGCTGAAGTTCACATGCACAAACTTCAAAGTGCTGATCAACACAATATTTGCTTACTCCAACAGTTCTGTATTTATACCCTTGTTTTACGAAAATGGCAACTCCTCTTTTATCCATACTAGATCTACAAGTGTAAGATGCTAAATTATACCCATTTATACTGACATTTTCCATCCCCACAGTTACATGGTGCTCAGACAGACAAAGTATATCAATCTTATTCTTATTTTTGAGATCATCTAAACACATTTATTATCAGCTCATCTACTTTATTGTACAGGTGAGGTGATAGAGATGAATGCTATCTGGTGGAGTGTGCAGGGAAAAGAATGCCAACAGCTGCAGCATCAGAGGTTGTGGGGCAGTGAGGTGGAGAAAATAGGAGCAAAAAAGGAAGAGAGCAGGAAAAGATGGACAGGTGCATTGGCAAAGGGCGGCAAATAAACAGGGTGGGTGATGAGAATTTAGGGAGGAGATGGTAGGACAGACAGGATGAAAACTGTTTGGTGTTGGGTGCGGGGAGAGTATGTTACTAAAGGTTCAGGCCAGGATAATTATGGAAGCCGAGAATGCGTCATAAGAATATCTCCCATCTGCATAGTTCAGAAAAGCTGGAGGTGGAGAGAAGGATCCAGATGGTAAGAGTAGTGAAGTATCCATTGGAATCAAGTGTGTTACGTTCAACTACATGTTGTGCCACAGGGTAGTTTACTTTGCTCATGGTCACAGTTTGGCTGTGGCTGTTCATCCAGGTGGACAGCTGGTTGGTAGTCATACCAATATAAAAAGCTGTACAATGATTGCAGCAAAGCTGGTAAATAACTTGGCTGCTTTCACATGTGGCCCGGCCCTGATGAGGTAGGATAAACTTGTGACAGGTGTGAGACAGGAAGTACTGGGTGGATGTATTGGGCAAGTCTTGCACCTGGGTCTTCCACAGGGATATGATCCTTGTGACAAGGGATTTGGTTTGGGAGTGGCATACAGATGGAGTAGGATCTTGGGGAGGTTGGGTGGGCAATTGAACACCATTTTAGTAGGGGTGGAAGGTACCTTGGATAGGATATTCCTCATTTCAGGGCATGATGATAGCTAATCAAAACCCTGGTGAAGGTTGTGGTTTACTTCTTCCAGTATGGTGTGGTACTAAGTGACAAAGGTGACACTCCTTTGTGGCTAGTTCTTGGGTGAGGAGGGAGGATTGGCAGTGTGAGGGGAAATGGCACATGAGATGTGTTTGTGGGCTAGGTTTAGGCAATAGTGCCTGCCTTTGAAGGTCTTAGTGAGACCTTCAGCATACTGATCATGGGAGTTCTTGTCACTGCAGATATGCCATCCCAGGGTGGTCAGGCTGTGTGGGAGGGATTTTTTGGTGTGAAAGGGATGAAAGCTGTTGAAATATAGGTACTGTTGATGGTTGGTGAGTTTAGTGTGGAGAGTGGTGAGGATGGAGCCATCAGAGAGGAAGAAGTCAACATCTAGGAAGGTATCACGTTGGTTGAGCATGACATGAAGCAGATGGGAGAGATGTTGAGGTTGTGAAAGAACAAAGATAGGGTGATGAAGATATCATCAATAAACCTGAACCAGATTATGGGTTTGGCATTTTGGATATGAAGGTCTCATCTAGGTGGCCCACAAAAAGGTTGGCATAGGAGGGTGCCACGTGGGGTCCCATCACTGTGCCACAGATTTGTTTACATTTGGTCTTCAAAGGAGAAGTTGTTGTGGGTTGGGATAAAGTTAGTAAAGTTTATGAAGAATGAGGTAAGGGTTTGGAGTTAGAAGGGCATTGGGAAAGGTAGTGTTCAATATTGGTAAGACCACGAGCATGAAGGATGTTGCTGTACAGTACAGTGAGGTGGCCTCAACCATATGAGTAGGGATCCAGGATGTAAATGGGTCGGGAAGGTGAAAGAAGTTGTTGGTGTCTTTGACATGAGAGGCTATATTCTGGGCACCTGGTTGTAGGTGTAGGTCAATGAGGGCCAAAATTCTTTCAACTGCGGCACAATAACCAGACACAATGGTGTGTCCTGGATTTTTGGGTTTGTGGATTTAGGGGAGCATGTAGAAGGTGGGAGTGTGGGGTGTCATAGGGGTGAGGAGGGAAATGGATTCAGGTGAGAGGTTCTGAGAAGGGCGTAATGCTTTAAGTAGGTATTGGAGATTGTGATGGACTTCTGGGATGAGATCACACTGGCTGACTTTATAGGGGGAGGACTCATAATTGGCAGAGGCCTTCTGCCAGGTAGTCACTGTGATTCATAACCTTTGACTGCAGGTAGGATGATTAGGTCAGGATTTGTTTTGAGGTTGTGCGTGGCTACTGAAAGGTTGGTGTTCTAAAGAAGGGACCTGGGAAGGATGGTGAGTCTAAGATGGAGGTAAGGAATTCCTGGAAGGTGATCAGTAGGTGGTTGGTTGGGTGGGAGGGGGGCTATGAACTAGAAGAGGTTGGTTCAATGTTGGAATGAGGGTGGTTTTGATTGGAGGGATTGGCAGCAAGAAAGTGGTTCCACTGCAGGAATTTGGAGAAGGATAGTAGGTCTTTGAAAAGTCCAGCATGCTTAAATTTGGGTGTAGGGCTAAAGATAGGGCTTCTGTATAGGACTGAAACTTCTGTGGAGCTGATGGTTTTGGTGCAAAGGTTAACAGTGTTACGGAATGTTTGGCTCTGAATTTGGTGGAGAGCTGTTTGGGAGTTTTGGGGGATGTGGACAGTTGAAAATGTCAGCTAGGCAGGGGTGGACAAGGAGGAACACTGTGGGTGCAATAGGGGTCAGATAATGGTGCACCAAGGTGGCAGTAGGATGTCAGCAGATTGGAGAACTTATGGAGGTGGTGTCTGGAATGTTCCTCCAGGTACTTGAAAGCAAAGGATTCATTTTCAGATATGTGACTTATGGAGTATGGATTGCACAGTAGTAGTATCTTGTGAGGGGAGCAGTGGTGGTTCTGGTATGCCTGTGCCATGGGGATGTGTTTTTCAGTGCTTCTGCATCCTCCCCAAAATCCACAAACCCAAAAATCCTGAATGCCACATGGTGGCTGGTTATTGAGCCCCAACTGAAAGAGTTTCCTAGTTGCCACTGTTGACACCACTTTCCTAAACAACAACATCCTTCATGCCCACGATCTTACCACTATTGAACATTACCTTTCCCAACATCCTTCAGACTCCAGACACATACCTCATTCCTCATACAGCTTACTAACTCTATCCTAACTCACAACTATTTCTCCTTTGAAAGGAAGGTATATAAACAACTCTGCAGCATAGCCATGGGCACCCACATGGCACCCTCCTATGCCAACTTTTCTGTGGGCCATCTAGATAACTTCCTCAGCAAAATGCTAAACCCCTAACCTGTTTCAGGTTTATTGATGATATCTTCATGATTTAATCAGAGCCAAGACACCCTATCTTTGTTTCTTCACAACCTCAACACCTTCTCTCCCACCTGCTTCTTGTCATCCTCAACTAGTGTAATACCTTCCTAGATTTTGATCTCCTCCTCTGTGATGGCTCCACCCTCATCACTGTCCACATTAAACCCACCAACCATCAACAGTACCTGCATTTCAACAGCTTTCATCCCTTTCATGTCAAAAAATCCCTCCCACATAGCTTGACCACCCTGGGATGGCATATCTGCAGTGACAAGAACTCCCATGCTCAGTATGCTGAAGGCCTCACCAAAGCCTTCACAGGCAGGCACTATCTCCTAAACCTAGCCCACAAACGTATCTCCTGTGCCATTTCCCCTCACACTACCAATCCTCCCTCCTCACCCAAGAACTAGCCACAAAGAAGTGTCCCCATTGTCATTCAGTACCACACCAGACTGGAATAAGTAAACCATATCCATCACCAGGGCTTTGATTACCTATCATGCCCTGAAATTAGGAATATCCTACCCAGGGTACCTCCCACCCCTCCTAAAATAGTGTTCCAGTGCCCACCCAACCTCCACAAGATCCAGTCCATCCATATGCCACTCCCAATCAAATCCCTTATCACATGGCCCATATTCCTGTGGAAGACCCAGGTGCCAGACCTGCCCAATACATCCACCCAGCACTTTTTATCCCACTCCTGCCACAAGTTTATCCTACCCCATCAGGGGCTGGGCCACACGTGAAAGCAGCCAAGTTATTTACCAGCTCTGCTGCAATTATTGCACAGCTTTTTATATTGGCATGACTACCAACCAGCTGTCCACCAGGATGAATGTCCACAGCCAAACTGTGCCCAAGAGGAAAGTAGACCAAACTGCAGCACAACATGCATCTGAACCTAACATACTTGATTTGAATCTTTCGCTCCACCACCTGCTTATCTGAACAGTGCAGATGGGAGTTATGCTTACAACAAATTCTCTGCCTCTGTAATTATCTCAGCCTCAACCTTCAATAAGACACTGTCCCCACACCCTTCACTCAACAATTTCCACCCCCTCTACACTATCAGCTCCTCCCCACTCTCATCTCCCACCCTGTTTATTTGCCACACTTTGCCAATGCATGCCCATCTTTGCCCTCTCCTCTCCTTTTTTGCTCCTTTTTCCCCCACCTCCCTGACTCACAACCTCCTGATGCTATGTGTGTTGGCACTTTTGTCCCCACACGCTGCAACATGTAACAATTCATGTTGAATGTTACTTAAGTTTCTTCTGTCTGGTCCATTGACGAATGAATGCGAAATTTTCATGCATCACAAAATTTATTCACAGTAATTGACATTCAAACTGCACACTCGTCATGTAAACAAAAGATGGACAGACTTCACTGATCTCTTTGACTTCCAAAAGTAGCTTCAAAACTGACCCCTCACAGCATCACTTTATATAGAATTTTAACAATAACTTCTAAAATAAAGCATTATTAATTTTGTACAATTTTGATGTTACAATTAAAATTTACAAAACATAAAGAAACTGATATTACACCCAAATGAGGTATAAAATACAATTTTCAATGACAATCTTTTGTAGTAATATATTTAGTTTTCCATAAGAAAATCATTCTGAACTTTGATTACAATAATGTCTCTCATTTATTTTAGTTACATAATTAATTACAGTTTGTATTTGGTTACTAATATTCACTGGTAGTACAGAGCTTGTGCTTTATCCAACTGTCTCCAGCCATCCTGATTTAGGTTTTCTGTGATTTCCCTAAATCATTTCAGGCAAATGCCGGGATGATTCCTTTGAAAGGGCACGGTCGATATCCTTTCCCATCCTTCCCTAACCCGAGCTTGCACTCCGTCTCTAATGACATCGTTGTCGATGGGACGTTAAACAACACTAACCTAACCTAACCTTTATCCAACTGCATACATAAAATGCACAAATATGGCCTCAAATTCTGGAAATTGGAAGACTGTGAGATGTAAACAAAAGTTCTTTAATAATAATTTATTGAAAAAAATTTAACCCACTATTTCACCCCCCATGATGATAAATTCCCAAAACTCCTGAAACATGTATTTCTTTATTCTGGCAGAGAAACCAAATACCAATTTTCAAAGGACTAGCTTCAAAATTGTCTTAATAGTGACATACTTTCAAAAAACCATTCATTTGCTTTTTCACCCTTTATAGGTGGAATACAAAAAAAACCCTTCTTAAATAATGTCTACATTGTTTTGGTGTTACAGCCTGAGGAGTTAGCAGCATGTATGAGCAATGGATGAGTGGAAGAAGGATACAGGGAGGAGAAGAATGAGGTGGAGTGAAGGAAAGCTGATCGGTGGAAGGGAGAGACAGCAAAAGTACAGGACAGGAATGTAATACCAGTGAGCCTAGGATAGCATAAGCAGTGGGAGTCGCATGTAGTATAGGATGAAGTGAGATGAGGAGGGAGACAGGTGAAGATAAAACAAAGGTACATGGAAACTGCAGACTTAATAGTGGGAATGAAGAGAAAAGGGGCCTTGAGAAAAGAAATAGAAGTGGAAGTGGGTGTGGGACAGGGGCTAACGGAGATTGACAATGTAAGCAATGTAGAATCCTGGGATGTGTTGTAGGAACATTTTCCATCTACTCAATTCAAGAAGCTGGTTTTGAGAGAGAGGACTCAAGGATTCTGATGGCATAGGTTTTGAAGTAGACATTACGGTCAGGCATGTTATAGTCAACAGTATGTTCGACCACTGGGTGGTTAACTTGTTCTCGGACGTAGTTTGGTAGTGACCATTCATTCAGGTGGACAGTTTGTTGGTTGTCGTGTCAACATAAAAGGCTGTGCAGCTTAACAGCTTTCATAGATGGCTCTGCCTGTGAAGGGGTAGGATACGTCTGTGACAAAACTGCAACAGGATGTGCTGGATGAGTGTATAGGACAAGTCTTACACCTAGATCTTCCACATTGATAAGAGCCATGTAACATGGGATTAAGAGCAGGTGTTGCATAAGGATGAAAAAGAATATATCATAGATTGGGTGGGTATCAGAATACCATTCTGCAGGAAGTGGAAGGGACTGTAGGAAAGATGTTCCACATTTCAGGGTATGATGAAAGATAATTAAACTCCCAGTGAGAGTATGGTTAAGTTGTTATAGTCCAAAATGATACTGAGTGACATAGTAAAACAGAAAGTGCTGGAACTCTGACTTTCACCATTAGAAATTATTGTTAATTAGTTGTGTACTTCCATGCCACAATAAATATATCATTGTGTGGACATGTTTTCTGTCAGTTACCATCACCCTGTCAGACACTCTGAGCACAGTGCATGGGTTCGGCAATAAAACCAGCCCACTGCACCACTAACTTGTAAGCACTGATCCTACTAGTTCCCTGCTTCACTCTTACTACAGTCTTCACAGTCTGGGATCAGCTTCCAAACCAAGTTCTCAAACATATCTTCTGTGCCATTTTCACAAATCCTCTTAATTCTCCAGCTACCTGCAGGAAATAACTGTAAACAACTAACTCAACCCTCATTGTTTTGTTCTTGATAGCACATGAGTTTGTCATCTCACAACTGAAGACTTTTTGTTTATTGAACAATGTTATACAATAATGGCTGCAATGTGATTCTTTTTGGTTTTACTTATTCATCTATCTATTAACTTTAAATCAACCTATATGATGAGAACCACTTTCTTAACTCTGTTGTTTACATAACACAAAAACCAGGACAGCCACACATTCAGTGGCAGTTTCAGGGGAAATTTCAGTGACAACACTCATTATAAAACTCCTCATCTCAACATCACAGTTTATGAAGCACAGTCAGTTGAAAATAGTTTGTTACTTGTGAGCTTACTCTATACAGGCTGAGGGCTTTTGAGTTGGAGGTGGTTTTTATAAAGGACACTTTAAGATTCTGGAAAATATATATTTGTTTGTAGAATTGTGTGTCGAAATTTACTAGAATGGTTGAGCTATAGGTCAGGCAATAATCTGGTTTACATAATAAGTAGTTAGTAAATTAAGAAAGGTTATTAAACCTTTTTTTATGTTCACACTGGGGATTACCTATTTATGGTCACAGGTGGCATATTTGGAAGTATGATCATAATTTATGCAAATTCCTAAATAGTGGCTTAACTGATTAATGATGGGAACCATTCAGTCCAGAAAAATTAGTGCAACCAAAGAATGATAGTAAACTTGGTAATTAAAGAGCTATAATGGCACAAACAGCATGGTAATCTTTAGTGTATCCAAACTTCAATACTAATTATCTTTTAAGTTACTTAGTTTACTGAAAAGTCAAGTATGTTACTGTATGGTCTGGATTCATAGTTTTCCAACGGTCTCTGAAAATATTTCCAAAACTACTGATTAGCTTATGGTCTGATTGCATAACTGTGGGAAAAACAATAGACAGATGAGCAGATGAAACTGATAACCTTCTTTAGACCTATGGGTTGCTGTGTACTTTGTGATCACAATGTAACAAGACAGATGAACTGACAGCATTGTCTAAATAATCCCATAAGTGTTGTCAGGAGTTCATGTTAAGCTCAACCCACATGGCCTGCTGCAAGCAGAATCATACACCTGGAAACACATCTTCACTGGTCTGATGCTCAGCTCACAGTAATCTCTACTTTTTCTTGTGTGTGTCCATGCATGTCGCACCATTGCCAAGAATTTTTCATAATGAATCTGTGGAGGCACCAACAAATGCTGGGCACCACTAGCTTGTGCTGACTATAACTACAGCTCACCATTTCTTGGTGCAGCTGCCACACAGATCCTCCCTTGAAGAGTGGACCTTGGGAGATGTGAGAGTGTGTCAGTGAGCTACTCGCAGCTAGCATATTTGGAGTTCACACACTTTACGATAATGTCAGTAGTAGTATAGCAGTGGGCTAGCCCGCGCTGATTGGGCAGCGTTCACTAACATCAGCATGTAGGTGTGTCCACACATAGCCAGTTACTGACAGCGGTGCCAGGATGCACACAGTCCATAGTCATATGTGGTTTGTTTCTGAGGATTCTAACACACAAGCAAAGTCTGATAGACAGTTACTATGACGAAACAAGGAGTTTATGAGTTGCACTTTTAATGCACATGGGTATAGAACATTCATAAAGTAGCACTGTTAACAGTTCATTGAGTTCACTGACACAGTCTGACATGTAAGTATGGCATGGGATTCAGCCAAGACACAACACACAAAACAGCAGAGGCAGGAGGATTGCATGAATCATCTTAACTCATGACATCTGTTCGACTCAAAAGTGGGGCCAGAACTGCATCAGGCTAGCCTGGTGACAATGGTGGGTGAAGTCTGGAGTTCAATGGGAACACAAACACGGAAACCAGTTTGGAAGATAATGTGGCCTCAACACCTGACGCAGCGGCGGCAGAGAGACACAAATGTGGATCCAGGAACTGAAATGGATAAGATGATGGTGAGACAGGAGATGATGACCAGAACTCTGCTGGAATTCAGTTGATGACACAACCCACTGGGAGTTGAATCTCTACAGCAAGTGGCAGCTTGGAGAGTGAATTCTAACCCTGTATGATGGCTAGGGAGCATGCGGGCTGCATAACACAGCATGACTTATTATGCAGCAAGGGTATCTGAAGTGGATATGGGAGCCAGCAGGTGTGATGTAATCTGTTAGTGGCTGGGGTAGGGATGGTTGATATGCCTGTGGTGAGCATGGTCCAGGCAGTTGCACAAGCTGCCTGGGTGAGGTGGGGTATGCCGAAAAGTACATGGTGGCACAGTGACAGTTGATAGCATCTGTGCATCAGTGACTGTTGCAGGTGGGAGTGTGGCTGGAGGGCCCCCCTGTCCAGAAGTTGGGCAAGCATTGTCTGTCAACAAATCATATTCCACAGAATCAAAGGAGTGGCCAGCTGCCAGAACAGACAAGATGTAAGCTGGTTTCACTCAGTCACTCAATACTTTAGTCAGCTTGCCTTTGTACTCGATGTCGAATGTTTTCTCACTGCAGGTGATCACACGGTTTGGCCCTGAGTAGGGCAGTCAAAATGGTGGCTGTACCATGATGGTGTGATCAATGTTACATGTGTATGACACTGCAGATTGGCATGTACAAATACTTTGCTGGTGCCTTGCTGTGTCAGAGCACATGATAGGAGGCCAGTTATATATATATATATATATATGTGTGTGTGTGTGTGTGTGTGTGTGTGTGTGTGTGTGTGTGTGTGTGTGTGTGTGTGTGGAGGTTCTGCCATTAGTGGGTTAGAGGCATCTTGTAGCAGTGGTACAGCCTCCATGAAAACTCCGGGAATGGTAAGTTGTTGTCCATAGACCCGATTGGCAGGTGAAGCACCGATCTCTTCCTCCGATGACATTTGCAGGTCGAAGAGTATTAGCAGAAGTGCTTCCATCCAGGCAGTGTCATGGCAAATAAGGGTGGCTTTCTGCCTCCTATGAAACCACTCCACTATGCCAGTAGAAGCTGGATGGTAGCTAGTGGTTCTGTGCAACTACATGCCACACAGTCAGGCAATGTGAGTTAACAACATGCAGTCCAATTGGTGACCTCAATCTGTTGTGACATGACTGGAGCATCCAAAATGTGCCACCCAGGTATCAACAAGGGTTGTGGTGATGGTCTCAGTAGTGATGTCAGCTATGGGCATTGCTTCCAGCCAATAAGTGAAATGGGCCACCACCATTAGCAAGTACCATTTGCCATTGGATATTGGAAACGAGCCCACGGTATCCATTTGCACATGCACAGAATGCTGTGTCATATCAGGAAAAGTGCCAACAGGCAAATAGATGTGCCTCCTGACTGTGCACAATGATGGCAGTCTTTCCAGAGTCCTGGCAAGATAAAATGTGTGGTGATGAGTGATGCGGTAGTGTTGGCACCATGGTGTGACAGTCCACAGAGGCGGTTGAGACCACTGTGCCAGAATTTCTTCGGGAGAAACAGGAAGTGTGTGCCTGTTGATATGTTGCACCAAATCATCTGCTTGAAGATGGGAATAGGCACTAGTTGCAGTTGCAGGCCACTGGAGGTGTCATTGTGGCAGCTGTCCAGTTGTTCATCACTCTATTGTTCTTGGGGAACGTCCTTGAAGTTCACAAGAGGAGAGCCAGTGGTGCAAGCACAGGACAAATAGTCAGTGACAATGTTGTTTATCCCAGAAATATGACAAATGTCTGTGGAGAATTGTTACACGTACTCCAACTCATAGGAATAGCATGGCAAATATTTGGTGTTGTTAACTTGAAACACGTGAATGATGGGCTTGTCAGTATAAATAACGAAGGCAGGAGTTCTATTGCCAGGCAGAAGTATTTTACACCACAAGTAACTCACGGTCATAGGCACTCAACGTTGATGGCTTCCGTGAGAAGAAACTGAGTGTCTGCCAGCTACCACCGACTGCTGCTGAAGCACTGCACTTGTGGTGGTCTGGCTACTGTCAACAGCCGTGGCCATTTCAGCATTGTACACCAAGTGCACAGGCAGTGTCGCTTCTGCAAGGTTTCAGAGAAGCTGTTTTCTATTATGTCTGTCCAGTGCACAGGAGTCCTTCTCTTCACAGTGATGCTGCACAGAGCTGCTGTCAGTGGCTCAAACACAGCAGCAGCATCAGTGAGATTGCACTGATAAAAGATTAGCATGCCAAAGTAGTGGCCTAACTCTTTATGCTTCAGTGGGTGTAGGATGTTTAACCTTGCCTGTACCTTGTCAGCTAGCAGTGTGGATCTGCTCAGCATGATTACGTGTTCAAGAAACTTTATATCTGAGGCACAGAATAGCCACTTCAAGGGGTTAATAATGATGGCAGCCTCATGCAGGTACTAAAAGATGGTTGTCAGGTGGTGACGGTGGAGCTCAGGTGACTTTGAGAAGACAAAGATGTCCTCAAGACATTCAAAACAACATGGTAAACCTCACAAGATACTATCCAGGAAACACTACCAGGTCTGGGCAGCATTCTGAATTCTGAATATCATGTATATGTTCTTGAACAGCCAAAATGACGTGATGATTGCTGTTTCTTTTGGAATCTGCATAAACGCCTTTGCACAGTTGATTTTACTGAAAGTTACTGAGCCCACTAGTGTGTGACTAAAATCTTGAAGGTGTGGTATGGTACATTGGTCCAGCACCTGCTTGTGAATTCAAACTGTGACAGTCTCAACATGGGCACCACGAATTGTCGTTTTTGGGGCCTAAGTGGAAGGCAGATGACCATGGGCTGCTCAATTGTTGGACAATGCCCTGTCCCACCAAGGCCTAAACTCAGCCTTTGACAGTAAGCCTGCTTGGCATGAGTCAGTGTGGATGGCATGAAGTTGGAGGACCAGACGTAGTTATGATGTTGTGGACCACTGAATGTTTCACATCCCTAGTAACACCTGGTGGGTGAGTGAGCTCCGGAAAATTGGCAATGATGTTGATATACGGTCTGGGGTAGTTAACTTATTTTACACTAAAGAAAGCAGCCTGCTGTTGCTATTCTGCAATCTTCAAACTTGTGGTTGCATCTATCAGTGGGCATTTGCAATATTGGCAAGTGGTTTGTAGTGTCCAAGGAAATCCACACCCAGGATTAGCTCACTGAAGTCAACCACAGAAAAGATCCATATGAATGTGTGGCATGGTCTGAGATCCAAATTTTCTTGGTGTATCCCATACATTTTGATTGCTGAATTTTTTGCAGCCTTGAGAGATAACACCTTTGGGGTCCTGCGGCCCCTCAGCATGGCTTGTGGTAATATTGACAGGTCGTAACCTGTGTTTACAAAGTATGTAACATCACCGACCCATTCTGCCATGAAGAGTTGCTTTGATATAGCACTGCAGTCGGGTGCACCTAAGCCTGGTTTCAGCTGGCATTTGGGTGCAAACAGGGTGGCTGGCACTTTGTCACATCATTTCCGAAGTGGGTGTCGTACCAGCAAAAGTCATTTGGCAGATGATCCGACATCTACAGTGTACCGCTAGAATGGCTAATAGTGCATTGCCTGTTCCACGAGCCAGTGCAGCCAAGTTCTGAACTAGCTGGTACAGGTCAGCATCTGAGGCAGTGGGTGCGGTAGGCATATGCCACCATGAAGGTGGGGGAACAGTGTCATACGCAGCCCAGCTGTGACACAGGGCACCATTGTCAACAGGCCAGTCAGCAACAGTGTCCAGCTGCATGTCGGTCTGTATGGCTATCACTGCTGGCACCTGTGCTTGGAGGTGGCACACCCAGAAAGTGCCCAACAGAAAGTTTGGGACCATGTCGAATTGTGCTAGGCTCCGCAGATAGCACTGAAATTGAGATGTCCCCCTACTGCTGCATTCCTGTTGGAGGAGCAACTGATGTACTTGTTGCTCTTGCAACAACAAAACCTGATGGATTAACTCCTCCTTTAACTGTTTATACAAGTATGAAGACTGCATCAGCAGGGCAGTAATTATGTCCCAAACTTTGGCAGTGTAGTTCTGGTCAAGCTGGCTCATGATGAGCTCAAATTTTGCAAGGTTGCAGCTTACATTGTTAGTCAGGAAAACCACTTCCACATAGCTGAACCACACAAATGGGTTGCAGGGCCAAAAGGAAGGCAGTGTGAGCAACAAAGTCCACTGCTTGTTGCTGTTCCAGCAACAGTAGGAAATGTCACACAGAAATTTTCCTGAACTGTCTCTAGCTGCACAGTATCCATGCATGCAGGGCATACCTATAACTTGTGCTCCAGCCTCTGGTTGCATGCTAGCACTTCTTCAACAGTCTTTTGTAGTTCCTCAAAAGTTGTCACCTTGGCTTAGAACGAAGTCCTCACACAAGGGAAAAACACACAATAAAAATAACTCAACACTAAAAGTCACTAATTAAAAAGTAAATATTCAAAGTTCAAATGTTTTTCATGCACATCTACAGGCTATCACAGAATTGTTCATTTGCTAAAGTTACTGTTTGCTCATGAGGACACCGGCACCGCTCCACTCATAGTTCCATGTCACACAAGGCGATGAGAGTTTGTCGCCATGTGATCATGTCAGAGTCACCAGGGAAGTGGGAATGAGTAGGATCACCACTTACAAGTTAATGGTGTAGTGGGCCAGTTTTATTGCTGCACCCATGCACTATGGTCAGGGCATAGGAATTGGTGGTGGTAACTGACAGAAAACATGTCTGCACAATATGTGACTGTAGGCTTTCCCAGCGTAAACTATTGATGAAGGTTTCTCGGGTCTTCAGCCGAGTAGTAGTGTTGATATCTTGTGAGATATTAACGCTACCACCCGGCTGAAGACCCGAGAAACCTTCATCAATATCTGCACAATGATATATTAATTGTAGCAAGGAAACACAACTAATTAACAATAATTTCTAATGCCAAACGTCTGTGTTCTCACAATTGTGGGGTTGCTGTAACAGGTGATGCACAATAGATGTGTTCGAATACTGTTCCCAGAGGGTGTGCACTCCTCAGCGATTGAGCATGTGGTCCAATCACGTAACTGCAGGAAAGATGATGGACATGTGAGCAGATGAAACCTACAACTGTCTTCCAACCCATGGGGCACTGTGTACTTTGTGGTCATGATGTAATGAGATGGACATATCGAAAGCACTGTCTAAATTGTCCCATCACTTTAAGCTAGAGCCATGTGGCCTGTGGCAAGCAGAATCATACATCAGAAGACACAGACACATTGATTCATTGCTCAGTTTGCACTGGTCTCTGCTCTGTCTTGTGCATGCCAATGTGCATTGCACCATTGCCAAGACTTTGCCTAAAAGTAAATCTGTGCATACCACTATCTTATGCTGGCTGTAACTATGGCTCACACATGTCTCGGTGTGGCTGCCACAAGACCTTCAGAATACTGTACAAGGTAATGCTCATTATAGCCATTGGGCCATTCATGAGTGGCTAGACACTATAGGAGAGACTCTTAGCCTCAGGAGGATGGCTGCTATTGAAAAGTATGTACTGTTGATGGTTGCATCCCTTGATATGGGTGTTGCTTTTTAGGAAGCCATTAGAGAGATGAAAAACAGTGTCCATGAAGGTGGTCCATTTAGTTGAAGAATACCATGTGAAATGAATGTCTTTCTGTATTGAGGCTGTAGAAGAATGAGAACAAAGCGCCTTGGCTCTGCAACTAGTCTGTGAAGATACAATCAATGAACAAAAAACAGACAAGGATTTAAGAACACTGTATGGCTAAAAAATTTCCTCTAGATGGATCATACACTGGGTAGTATATGAGGATGCCCCACATACGCCAATGGCCATGTCAGTATTTGCTTTTATACCTTCCCCTCCAAGGAAAAGTAGTTCTGCATAAGCAAATGCTTGGTTAGGCACGTACAGGAGGAGGTGGTGGGTTTGGAGTCAGCAGGACACTGGGCAGTAGTGCTAAATGGTGGCAAGGTCACGGGTATATGGGATGGTGGTTTTTAGGGAGAGGGCATCACCACTGGCTTGCAGGGATTTTGGTTGTAGAGAGGTGTAAAGATGTGTGGATTGCATCCCTGGTATAAGGAGCTAGGTTGACATGGGAAGTTAGGTTATTAGGGCATTGGACTAGGGATGTTGATCAATAATAGGCAAGAGTCTTTCTGTGGAGCACAGTAACAAGCTGCAATGGGGAATCCAGTGTCATTAGGTTCATAGATTTTGAGAATAGTCTAGAAATTGGATATGTAGGTGGATAGTTGGGGTGGAAAGGGAAATAGAGATGGATTCTGGGGCAGAGGTTCTGGAATAGACTAGAGTTTGAGCAGGTATTTGATATTATGCTGGGCTACTGGGATGAGATCACTATGGCAGGCCTTGTAGATGGAACTGTCAGACTGTTAGTGGATATCTCCTGCCAGTTAATTACTATGGATAATTATAACAGTGGTAGAGTATATTATGTAGGAAGGATTATCAGATCAGTGTTCATTTTAATGTTGTTGGTAGCTACTCTCTCCACCACAGAAAGGATTGTGTTCTTTGTAAGGGACTAATCAGAGGAAGTTGGCATCAGATTTGAAATAAGGAACTTGTGGGATGTAACTAAATATACTGTTGAGTATGAATGGGATGATTCGCAGGTGGATAAAGGGCATGAACTGGAAATGGCAATGTTCAGTGTTATCTTTCGGTCCATCTCCATTATCATTGGTTCTATCTTCCCCCTCTCCCTTCCAACCTACTCCGCCACTTCATCGCAAGCTACATGCTACTTCCACTGGTCCTGGTAAGCCAGACCCATTGATGCCATATTCTTGTCCCATTCCCTAGCTGCCTCTCTCCCCTAACATTCATCCTGCATTTTGGCAAGTATTTGAAACTACAATGGACTACTGAGATGAGATCGCTCTGGTAAAACTTATAGATGGAATAATCCAACAGTTAGTAGATATATCCTGTCAGTTAATTACTTCACTCCACTGCTCTCTTCCCCTCGCCACATCCTTGCTTGCTTCTCTTACCCAATCTGTGTTTTGTGTGTGTGTGTGTGGGGGGGGGGGGGGGGGGCTGAACGTGCTTTTGCCTCCATGCCTCCCCTATATCTGAGCCACATCTTTTGTTATTTAGGGGACTAATGACCTCAGCAGTTGAGTCCCATAGTGCTCAGAGCCATTTTGTTATTTGGTCAGCCAATTTGTTCTACACGATAGATAAGCAGCACAATATTTGAAATAAATTTTGTATGCATTGGCCTTCAGCCTCCACACTATCAGACCAGGCTGTTTCAACTTTAGTGCCCACCTGCAAGAATACAAATTTAACAGCCAACGAGCAGGCAGTTGGACCATAACATACGCGACCCTTCTGGACTGGTCAAGTACATGCAGGCAGGTGTCACTAAGAGAGTCATGTGTGTAATTGGGCTGCTTAGTGGGTAGCCAGCAGGTGAACATGAAATGAATGATGCTCAGGAATGCTCACACCGTATAGCGTACCATTGGGACAGCCTGCTCATCTATGAGTTTTTACTTCCCACATTTCTCTGCAATCACTTTTTGGAAGGTTACCTAAATATGTTTTATTTTATTTCTTAAAAATATCTCCTACATTTCTTTACATTTTTTCATAGCATGGCAGAGCAAGTGTGATTGTCAGTAATAGTCACAACCACTGCAAATTCATCCAGCTGCTATCAGTTTTGATCCTATGTTCTCCTACATTTACATCATACTTCACAAGCCACCTATTGCTGTGTGGTGGAGGGTACGTATTGTACCACTACCTTTCTTGTTCCACTCGCAAATGGATTGTGGGAAGAACGGTTGTCGGTAAACCTCAATTTAACTCTAATGTCTTAAATTTTCTGACTGTGGTCATTCCAAGTGACATATGTGGGAGGAAGTAATTTGCTGTCTGACACTTCCCAGAACATATTCTCTCGGAATTTCAAAAGCAAACCACTCTGTAATGCACGATGCCTCTCTTGTAACACTTACCACTGGAGGTCATTAAGCATCTCTACAAGACCTCACACCAACTAAACAACCTACAACATGCACTGTTCTTTGTTAGATCTTCTCTATCTCTTCTACTAGTACTACCTGGGTTTTGCAAGATCTCTGTTTCCAGAATCCATATTGATTTTTGTGGAAGAGATTTTTCTTCTCCAATAAAGTCATAATATATTAGCATCAAATGTATTTCACAATTCTTCAACAAACTGATGTTGACATAGTCCTATAATCATGTGCATCTGTCCTACAACCCTTCTTGAAAATGGGAATGACCTTTGTTTTGGACAGCTGCATGTATATATAATAGATTCAGCAGTCTCATGTCAGCCTATGAATACAATTGACTGGGCAGTTTATAGTTATCTGAAGGTTATTATAGTGTCACTTCTGATATTTATTTTATGAATTTAACACAATTGCAACTCTGAATAAAGTTTTAATGCTGTGAAAAAAATACAGGAAACAGTTAAAAGTCTTACCTAATAGGAAAAATGATGGCCATACGAGAAACTCTTGAAACAAAATTATTAGGCATCATCCGGAATTAATTACAGTAATACTACATTTGCATTTGCACTTCTTTATTCAATATGAAAACGACACCTCTCTACCAGCTAAACTAAAATTCTTCTTTCTGTATAAGGTATCTGAAGCACTTTTTTTTGCTCAATCTCAAATGTTGAAGAAAATTTTTTTTCCTCTAAAAGTTCCCCTTTCTATTGTGGGAGCAGGCAGGCTTTTTGTAAGGTGATGAACATAAACTATTCCTAATAATTAAATTAAACACTGATCAACAGTTGGACCCAACAGATTTAGGCTTCAGGGACCTCACAATGTCCCTGAAGTCCATGTCTGATAGGTCCAACTGATGCATCAAAATGTCTCCAACAATGTCCAATGTGCAGTGAGAATATCACCCCCTTTTACGATCATTGTCACACTTTATGGGTTGGAGTGTTCGCGAACGACAACGAAGCTTGAGCAGGCTCTCCAAGTGATAGAAATGTGTATGCTCCAATTGGCCATGCAACAAACGTTGAAGTTCAACGGAAACGTGGAGTTGCACCCATCTCAGAAAAACTGGGGGAAAGAAGATTAAGATGGTATGGACACATCATGCGCAGTAAAGCAGACTTGATGGCAAGAACAGCTATGCACCTGGACAAAATGGCTGTTGACCTCATGGCATGCCCAAAATGTGATAGATGGACCGTATCAAGTAGGATCTGGAATTCATTAATGCCATCTATGAAGATGCCCTTGACAGACCCAAATGGAGGCAGACATGTCAACAACCAAACCCTGCTAGCTTGGTATAAACACTAAGAAGAAGATTGATCAACAAATAAAAAATAAGTTTCACATGTTACTAATGATAAGCAGTCTTCTCAGTGAGTAAATTTAAAATAAAAAATAAAAAAAGGAACTGATAAGGCTTATAACGGTTTACTTGGGACTTCAGTAATTATGTTAAATTGACTTCATTTCCCAAGGGGAATAATTTGAAAATTAATTGGCTGTGATGTCTTGAATATCCAGTAAAACACATTAGATTATTTCTGGAGATCTATATTGCTTAGGTATAATATGCTTTTTGTATTGAGATTTTCAGAAAATTGACAGTGCTATCCTTATTTTTTTAGGGTTTCTTTGCTTTTCATGTTTGCCCAGTATATGCAGCCAGACAAGAAAAGGTGAAGCACTCAGAAGAAGGGAAAGAGAAGAAATGAAATTTCATGGGCTGAGAAGAAATGCAATATAATTTCAGTAATTAGAACATCGAGTCAAATTTACAATCTGGGTCCACTTATCAGTATAACACTGCGCCCCCTCTGGCCCACATGCTTGAACTGATGTGCCTAGAAACAGTGTCATAAAGCCATTGTATCCCATTCTGAGACAAGCTGGCCCACAGCTATTGTAATTGGTCATTGATATTCTGGATACCAGCACTGGTGTGGGTTTGACATCCGAGCTGGTCCCACACAATCTAGCCACAGGAGTACCGCAACACCATGCAGACAGTTCATAGAGAGACTTGCCATATGTGCAAGAGCATTGTCTTGTTCAAAGATGGCACCACAATATGCCATACTCCCTGATGAAGGTGATCCAGAGTAGCTCAGAACCACGAAATTTTGTATGAAGCAATTCATCCACAGTCCATGCTTCCCAGTCACAGTACCAATCCAAATGCAGCTGTTTGTGTTGTGGTGTTAATGGTAGCCTACAGATTGGATGGCAATTCCCCAGTCCAGCTGCTCCAGTCTCCTACCAATGGTGCAGGATGACACAGAATATTTCAGGGAGTCGCTTAACTTTTCTCGGATGGCAGACACAGATGTGAAGGGGTTACAGTGTCTTGGTGCACAATACAATGATCCTAACTTGAAGGTAGTCAGATATGACTGACTGGAACCTTGATGACAAGAATGCCTGCTCTCAGATTCTAGCGCAGTCCAACATCAGACCACTGTTACATCTAAATGCCCCACAAATCTGTTATTGCACAATTTGACCTGTCAGGCCAATGGAGACCCACAATGAGGCTCCTTTCAAACTCTTTTAGGTGCTGATAACACTGTCTCACAAGTATGCAGCATCTCCATGTCATTAAGTGTGACTACTCAATGTCTAATGCTTAACACCACCCTTATATATCCTACAAGGCTTGGCAACAATACTAGACATGAAGAACACCAACTCACTCTGGTAGTCATTCTGCCTGTCACAAACAATTGCAAGTCTAATAATTTACATACCTGCTGATTGTAGGTACAAATAAAAAATTACATTAAACCCAGCCACATCTTCTGGATGCTTCACACGTTTTCTTGAGCAGTGCATATGTCACGTAGTGCATTTTGTCTGATGTTTTTATATAAAATATTGTGTGTATTGTATTTATCAAGATTAGACATTGTTGTTCCGAGAAGTATCTCCTCGGGTGTTATATTATCAGATATATGTATACTACATTTGTCAGTTCCATTGATTAACTACTGAATTTTCTTTGTTAGTTCCCACATTGTGACAAACATGGGGTGGGACAAAAATTATGTTTGATTGTGTCTTTTGTAATACGTGTTACACATGCTTTTGAAGGTCTTAATTTTATGGATTGTGCTTGTAATTCGCCACTGTTGCCCAGTTTACTACTTTGTGCTGAGCGCTAATGGTTTGATTTTTTAATCATATACTTTTAGAAATGTTTCTCTCTTGTAGTTGTCTTTGAAGATTGCTGAAGTCAAAGAGTGTGTTCAGCTTCCTTCTTCTCTAATCTTCACATTTCACCTATGAAGCAATGTTCTACATAACAAGAACATCAGTGGCTCCACAAATCTGTAATAGAGACTTCTTTAGTACTGCATCTAGTCCTATATCATTCTGGTACAGCAATCAAGTTAATTGTGTCATGTGTGACAGTCAGTATCATATTCATTTTATTATGGACTCTACTACAGCCACTGACTGTAACTGCTCCCCATTAAAATTGCACCCGAAAAGACAACAAACAGCAAAATTTTACTTATTGTCCATATATTATATACCTTTACTGGTAGTGAGAATGCAGCATGTTATCTTGGGTGGAGACTTATTGGCAGACTGCACGGCACTCAGATTCTTGTAATTTTTTTTATACACTCATGGAAAAAAATTGTAGTTCAAAAATAGTTACTGTAGACTAATGAAATTTTGGGAATACATTTGTTTCAATAATATATTTAAGTTATTAACATTGATAGATCACAGGTTAATGTAAGCACAGGTAAGCCATTGCAAATGTGACCTGCTGGTACATTAATAACTGGTGTACCCACTAGAATGTTCAACGCAAGCATGCAAATATGCATTGTGCCGGATGTCAGTTTGTGGGATGGAGTTCCACATCTGTTGCACTTAGTTAATTAGTATAGGGATGGGTAATGCTGCTTATGGCTGACACTAGAGTTGTCTTCTGATGATATCCAGTATGTACTCAATTGGAGACAGATATGGTGAGGCCAAGGCAACATGTCAACACTTTGTAGAGCATGTTGGATGCAACAGCAGTATATGAACAAGCATTACCTGTCGGAAAACATCCTCTGGAAAGCTGTTCATGAATGGCAGCACAAGTTGAATCACCAGGTTGATGTACAGGGTGCATGGGGTAACTATGAGAGTGCTCCTGCTGTGATATGAAGCTGCACCCCAGAAAATAACTACAGTGTGCATTCAGTGTGTCCATCACACAAGCAAACTGGTTGCAGGCCTTCAACTGGCCTCCCCCTAGTTAACACAGGCCATCACTGGCATCAAGGCAGAACCAGCTTTCATCACAATGTTGTAACCGCAGGAACAAGCCAAGTCTAATTGCAGTACCTTGAGAATAGTACATAGGAAGAAGTTAAAGTTGTAGCGCTGGACGCCAGGCGTGGCCGAGGGGTCAGCCGAGGCGGCAGTCAAACTGCTGGGCAGCGGCGCTTGATAAGAAAGCAAACAGCCAGCAGGTACAAAAGAAGGTCTGTGTACGGACTCATGATAAGCAATCAATTAAAAAGTATCAACAGTAAGCATTCCTGGCTAGAGAGAGAGGTCTGGGAGTGGAGAGAGAAAGAAAGAGGGCCCTTGGTGGGGACAGCGCTACGTCATGAGGAGCCAATGAAGGGCTCAGGACGCAGCGCGTGACCATATAGGGAGAGGCGCCTCTATCCCTCCACTCAGCCTCTGAAGAACAATAGCAACAACAATGCTTTAACGATACCAAATATGGACAAGTTGCCTTCGACGCTACGGCATGCCAAGTGCTGGCGGGGTCAAAGGGGAAACGCTAACAAAACCCGAGAGCACGCCGCTCGGAGGTCTTGTCTTGCGGTTCTTCTAGTCGAGTAGTTAGAGCGTGATAGCAGCAGCCGACTTGGGCTGAGGGACAGGCTGTAGGCAGGCAGCCGGAGATGGTCGCTGGAGAGCGTTAGGGCGAAGGCGCGGGACTCTAACGTAGGGTGCTAGGAAATATTGCAGAACTTCTAGTAGGCGGTCGGAACGGTGGAGTTAGTCACCGTCTCTGTATTAGACTTGGCCTTCCTGTGAATGCAATCACCACGTAGTTATGGTGAGCTGTATTCATTCAGAATAAACTGCAATTTGTTAAAGTTATCAAGACTTTAATTGTACCCGCTTCCTAGCCTTGTACCTTCACACCAGGGATTTCTACATCTTAGCCAGATCAAAAAGTCTCCCTCTCACTAAGGTCAAACGGCTAAATCCCATCCACGAACCGTGTCGCTCAATCCCTCGCAATACCCACGCTTGGAACGCGACAACAATCAAAACAGATGTCCAGCCTGCCCCCAATGAGCTCTTGCCTGATACCACTGAAGTTGCAAACGGTAGTGGTTTTGTGTCAGTGAAATGCACGTTATAAGGTTTCGTCTCATAGGTGTCCTTGAAGTACCCAATTTGTAACAGTTTGTTCTGTAACTATGGTGCCAATGGCTGCTCAAATTGCTACTGCAGATGCAGTGTGATGTGCCACAGCCATATGTCGAACACACTGGTCTTCCCTCTCAGGAGTGCCATGTGGCTGTCCAGAGCCCAACCTTCTTGCAACCATACATTTTCATGACCATTGCTGCCAGCCATCATGTACAGTGGCTACATTCCTGTCAAGTCGTTTCGCAATATCACAGAAGGAACAACCAACTTCTTGTAGCCCTATTACATGAGCTCATTCAAACTCAGTGTGGTGTTGATAATGGCATCATAGTTGCCTTAAAGGCATTCTTGACTAACATCAACTCACTGCATCCAGTCTCAAAGGTAACTAATGCTCTTAACCATTACAGCATGTATTTAAAGCAAACCTGATTTGCATTCTCATAATTGTGCTACTCATGCCACTTTTATGCAACCGGCATGAAATTTGGACAGATATCATCTTTCAGATATAAAAACATGGCTACCGACTTTCGTTTATGTTGCACAAGTCCTCCTTGGTAAGTAGATTAATGACAGAAAAGACCTACTGTGGTTTGGCAAGGAAATTCCTATTTTAAGACCAAAATTTGTTTGGTAATTTTGCTTTCCTGTATGTTCTTAGTTGGTACATAGTTCTTACATAGTAAATAGTCACACACGAAATCTAGAATGTATTAGCAGTTTTAACAATGAAGGCTCTGATCCGGGTGATGTCTGTCAAATAATGTTGTAGTTCGTGCTTTTCTCTATCTATTTTCTCGTTTGGCAACGAGGGTATTGACCATGCATTGCCAGTACCATGGCCTGCCAGGCCCCCCAACTTGAACTCACTGGATATGTTTCTGAGGGGATATTTAAAAGCTTTGGTGTATTCCAGTCCTGTTGATAATGTTGATGAACTCATGGAACGCACTGTGGATGGTTTTCAATGGGTTCACAACACGCCTGGGTTACTGAATGTGTACAGTGTTTGTATAAAAAGTAATGAGACTGATTTTTTGCTGATGCGAATGTACTTCACAGCACGCACTCACCTGGGGGGGAGGGGGGGTTGGTGGTGGGGGGTGTCTGGCCAAAAACGCGCAGCGTGCCAGTCGCCTGTGGGCTCTTGTCTTGGCAGCATTGTGCGTCGAGTGGACATGTCACAAAGTCATCGGTCATGACGCAACATGCAGAAAACGATCACGCAATATTAAGCCATCAAGTTTTGTGAGAAACTAGGAAAATCGGGTACGGAGTCATTGGATATGCATCAGCAAGCCTATGGCGATGATTGCCTGTCAAAAGCCCAGGTTTTCAGATGGGTGAAGATCTTTAAAGAAGGCCGGGACAGCGTTGAGAACAAGGACCACTCCGGACACCAGTCAACTAGCGAAACTGATGAAAGCTTTGACCGTGTTCATGTTTTATTGAACACCAACCGTCGAATGAGTGTCAGGATGATAGCAGATGCCCTCGGACTTGATAAAATGACAGTGCACAACATCATCACCAAAGAATTGTCAATGAGGAAGATCTGCACCAAGATGGTTCAAAAGATTTTGTCAGACATTCAAAAGCAAGCATGTGTGGATGCCTGCCAAACAATCTCCAGGGCCTTGAAGCTGATCCGGAATCATAATGTTATCACTGGAGACGAAACCTGGGTGTTTCAGTATGACCCGGAGACAAAGCGCATGAGTGCCAAATGGCACACTGCAGCATCCCCATGTTGAAAAAAGGCTTGCATGAGCAAATCGAAGGTGTAAGCCATGCCAATTGTGGTTTACAATGTCAGGGGCATGGTTCATCATGAGTGCTTTTTATTGTGAAGTGCTTAAGAGACTGAAAACCAGGGTTCATCGTGTGAGGCCAGTCATTGCCAAAGATTGGAAGCTGCATCATGACAATGCGCCGAGTCACATCTGCTTCCTGGTGGCCAACCACCTGGCCAAGAAAGGGATTCTAATGATTTCCCAGCCCCCCTACAGTCCTGATGTGATCCTGACAGCCTTTTTTTTTCCCAAAAAGTAAAAACTTCCCTGAAAGGACGCCATCATGGGACCTTGGAGGAGGTCCAAGCTGCCATGACAAGGGCTTTGAAGGCTATCCTGGACTCAGCATTTGAAGCATGGAAATCTCACTAGCAGTGGGCTGTTGTCACTCAAGGGTCATAAATTGAAGAGTACTAAGTGGTTGTAGCAATATCTACAATAAATTTTGATTCACAAGCTCAGTCTCATTACGTTTTATACAAACCCCGTACAAGAGTCAATGAGGTGACTTGCTGAAGCTTGCTTTCATGTGAATGGTGACCATGTGGAACACTTGCCATGTGTTTGTCCTTAAGAGTGTATCTGTAGTTTCATCCTCAGGAACTCTGTTATAAGATGTTCACGTACTCAGTCATATTAGGAAAACACACACACACACACACACACACACACACACACACACACACACACACAGTGACCTGTCCTGACTTTGAATGGCTAGCACTACGTGTATACAGCCAGATGACTAAGTCTCATGTGGTTGTGAGAAATTATACAGGGCGTTACAAAAAGGGTACGGCCAAACTTTCAGGAAACATTCCTCACACACAAATAAAGAAAAGATGTTATGTGGACACGTGCCCGGAAATGCTTAATTTCCATGTTACAGCTCATTTTAGTTTAGTCAGTATGTACTGTACTTCCTCGATTCACCACCATGATTTCATACGGGATACTCTACCTGTGCTGCTAGAACATGTGCCTTTACAAGTACGACACAACATGTGGTTCATGCACGATGGAGCTCCTGCACATTTCAGTCAAAGTGTTCGTACGCTTCTCAACAACAGATTCGGTGACCGATGGGTTGGTACAGGTGGACCAGTTCCATGGCCTCCACGCTCTCCTGACCTCAACCCTCTTGACTATCATTTATGGGGGCATTTTAAAGCTCTTGTCTACGCAACCCCGGTACCAAATGTAGAGACTCTTCATGCTCGTATTGTGGACGGCTGTGATACAATACGCCATTCTCCAGGGCTGCACCAGCGCATTAGGGATTCCATGCGACGGAGGGTGGATGCATGTATCCTCACTAACAGAGGACATTTTGAACATTTCCTGTAACAAAGTGTTTGAAGTCACGCTGGTACGTTCTGTTGCTGTGTGTTTCCATTCCATGATTAATGTGATTTGAAGAGAAGTAATAAAATGAGCTCTAACATGGAAAGTAAGCGTTTCCGGACACATGTCAACATACCATATTTTCTTTCTTTGTGTGTGAGGAATTTTACCTGAAAGTTTGGCCGTACCTTTTTGTAACACCCTGTATACACACACCTTCTTCATGAATAAATTTATTAGCGAAAATCATATCAAAATCGCTACAGCAGATCCTGAGATTACTCTTCACATACAAATAGAAAAAGATGGTAAGGACTTGAATTTGTTTGTAATTAGCAATAAAAAATTAATTTCAGATGAACTTCAAGAGAAAACTGCAATAAACACACAGTAGTAATTTCCAAGCATCATAACCGAGCGAGGTGGCGCAGTGGTTAGACATTGGACTCGCATTCGGGAGGACAACGGTTCAATCCTGCATCCGGCCATCCTGATTTAGGTTTTCTGTGATTTCCCTAAATCGCTCCAGGCAAATGCTGGGATGGTTCCTTTGAAAGGGCACGGCCGACTTCCTTCCCTAATCCGATGAGACCGATGACCTCGCTGTCTGGTCTCCTTTCCCAAACAACCCAACCCCAAGCATCATAATATATATAAAGCAAGGAAAGTACCTTAGATTGGCCTCCAAAAGACCACCTAAGCTATGGTGCATGCATGTCACGCAAGATTTTCATATTCTCTTACTCTATATGCACAAACTACTAGTCTTACATAAAAAATCAATAGGACCTTTTTGTAGAAAATTTAATGCAGTTTAATTTACTGCTGGGTTGCAGTTTTGCTAAAGACCACAGTTTTTTAATTAATCAAGAGAAACATACAAAAGTGGCTTCAAATGCACCCTCCCCACCCCCCTTTCCTCTGCCACCAACCATTTTTGTTATGTTGTTTATGTCACTCCCTTCTACCACAAAAAAATTGATGACTGCATGAATTATTTCCCACATACATCCCATTCTGGTCTTCATTGAAATCTGCTTAGTCAGCTATTTTGTTGCATTATTAATTAAATTTGCCTGTGAAGGTAAAAAAAGAAAAGACTTCTGTAAGCCTTATGCAGAAACTAATTAAGTTGATAATTTGATCCAAACTTATCCCTTTAAAGTACAGTCGTTTTGTTGTCAGAAAGCCAGACAAACAAAAAGATTTCATTGTTTATTTTATGCTGTCAAAATTTACAAAACTGTTAGATAAAATCCACACAAGTGTCAGTTTTAAAATTTGTGAGTACATGATTAAGTTGGTGGTGCAATAAAGCTCAGTCAGTGAAAACCGGAAATAGTGGAAAATCTGAAATAATTCATATAGTCACAAATTTTTGTACATTACAAGGAGGGAGTGCCATGAACAACATATGAAAAATCCTGACTGGTGGGGTGTGAGTATGGGGTTGGGGGGTGTGAATGAAAATCACTTTCGTACATTTTTCTCGGATAACTTGAAAACTGCAGCCTCTAGCGGAAATGTATCTCACAAGCAACCCCTTGAGTGTGAGGTCAGAAGTTCAGTTTTTAGTAAGCCTCATTTGGGAATGTTGTGTTAGGAATTACGACAGGAAAAATGTAAGCTGCTAATGGCTCACCATGTGGATAAGGAGGGTGACAGAATATCAGTGTCTGGGAAATGCAGAGATCAACCTTCTGAGGGATGTATGTATTATACTCCACAAAATGGACATCGTTGACATATCAAGAAATGTTCAAAACAAACTATTAACTTGCACCATTAATGTCAAATGAAAAATGGTGCAGCACAGTGATCACAAAGGCTTGCACAGTCAAGCTCTAAGGCCAGCTCCTTTGGAGTTACAAACCATGCAAGACATTCAGCTGCATATCCGCTCATAAAGAATGCATATTGAATCATATTGGTGTAATGGAGTGATGATAACTGATGGACTGTGATGGCATGCAATTGAATACAAAACAGTCTATCATGGAGGTTATCGTGAAACTTTCTATTCTTTAAGGCATCACTGCAGATAGTGCAATAATATGTCTTATAGGCATCGAAAAAGAAACATCTGGAGACTGAATTTCTCCAGTGGTGCAATGTGGTATGACTTACAATGTCATGCACTTTTCAGGAGGGATAGTTTGCTCTAAGGGAGTATGATTTTTATACGCAGACCAGGCATCAAGCAAAAGCAAGATATTTTGAGCAGCCATTGGCCGTAAGCATAACTCATATTATAGTTGTAGTTCTCTTACAGCCATTACCCCACTCTTGCTTGCTGTGACATAAATATTCCTTACTGCCCTTGCAAGCTCATGCACATAAGAAAGAATCATAGGGAGCAGAGCACCTCCAACTTATTGCAGCATAATAAATAACTTTCCAGACAACTCAATAATAAATTCAGTTGGGAAGGGCTTACCACAGAATTGCTTAAGTGCCTAAACAAGTCTGTATTTGCAGTGAGAATGATGTCAGATGTAGGCGATATAAATATAAAAAAACTTGCATACTTTGCTTACTTTCATTCTATTCTATCATATGGGATCATATTCTGGGGCAACTCATCAAACCGAGCAAATGTTCTTAGGGTGCAAAAGCATGTGGTAAGAATCATTTGTGGTGTAAATACAAGGATATGTTGTAGAAACCTGTTCAAGGAACTTAGTAATCTAACCACTGCTTCTCAGTATATTTATTCCTTAATGAAATTTTTTGCAAGTAATACATCTCTATTTTCAACCAATAGCTCAATACTGGGAACAAGAACAATCTACATAAAGACCTAAAATCACTTACCTTGGCCCAAAAAGGGGTCCAATATTCAGGAACACACATTTACAATAAATTGCCAGCAACCATTAAAAACTTGGTTTCAGATAAAGCATGGTTTAAATAGAGTTTGAAAGACTTTTTGATAGGCAATTCCTTCTACTCCATAGATGACTATCTTAACAGACACTGTTAAGCCAGCTTAAGTACAGATATCTGTTAGATTTCAGTTTTGACAATACTTGGTCACAACACTCAAGATTAGGTATTTTGTGTATGATAAATTTATTAATAGTACAAAACAATGTTTCATTCTGACAGTGTGTTAATTCTGTAAGTATTAGCTGTTCCAGTTACTGCATTGTATTAACCTATTTTGACTATCTCCTGACAAATGATCAGGGTAGTAAGTATTATATTCAAATGTTTTACATTTTTATGTTATACTTTCTGACATGTCCCACACCAACGAGAATCTTCTCATTTTTTGGGTCTATGGAACGAAAACTGAATCTCATCTTATCATCCAGATTAACAGTTGGCATAATTGTATACAAATGTAAAGCAAAGTGAACTAAATTTTTTGGCCAACTTATCAATGTTTATTGAATGTACTGTATGACTAAAGGTCAAGAAACTTCACACATGGGATTTAAACTAGTGTGCGATAATCAGTTTATATTTCTGGTGTAAGTAAAAGTAAAAGGGCACAAATGTTTTACTGTTTTATTCAGAATAATAATAAGCTTTCCTTGCCAATTACAGAATATTTTAAATTTAAACAGGAGAAATTTATTTTTGATTTCTGCAAATAATAAACATTAAAATACACCAGAAAATAAAATGGGTCACTGTTGAATGATGCTGTATGAGGACGTACTGAAAAGTAATGCCTCTAAATTTTCTTATGTGAAAACTCTTCAAGCTTTTTAAATAAAACAAACATTATTAACATTCTATATCTTTTTTCTTCATGCCTATATATTTATTTCTTAACATGGTCACCCTGGCAACAAACGCACATTGCCCAATGAGAGACCAGTTTGTTGATACTGCTACTGTAGGACATTTGATTTTGTTGACAGAACCACAACCTCACCTCTGCTTGCAAGGCCTCATCACTATCAAAGAGCAGTCTTCAAAGGTTTTCTCCACATTCTGCATTTTGGAAACAGATGAAAATTGGATGGGGTCAAGCTGGTGCTGTGTAGAGGATGATCAATAACAGTGAACCCAAGGCATCAGTTTGCTGCAGATGTCGCAGCACATGTGTGTGGTCTGGTACTGTCATGCTGAAGGAAAGGGTGCTCCACGAGTACACGAAGTCTTCAAATTTAAAATTCACTTTCAGCTGCTATTTCTCACATAATGTCATAGCTAGGTTACACACTGCCATGTTACACCTTACAACTTTGAGGCCTTTAGCGGTAGAGGGCTGCAAATGTGTAGACATGAAGAACAACAATTTAGAATATTAATGATGTTTGTTTTATATAAAAAGCTTTAAGAATTTTTGCATAAAAATTCGGGGACATTAATTTCCAGCACCATCTCGCATATCTACTACCAACTTGTACTGCTTAATTTACGAAAAACTGATGTGCAATTTGTACTAAAATGTTTCTATGCCTCTTGATGCTCTTGATTTATGCAGCATCTTCTGCATAGGTGGAGACAATCATATGGCGCTTATGGGAGTCAGGAATAGGAGACCACAGTGACAGAGAAGTGGAAAGAAGAGAACTTAGATACTGTACTCTACCTGAAGATGTTCCCCAGCCGTTCACTCTCAGTCAGTTCAAAATGGCTTTTTATACTCTCTTCTTTGGACTCTGTTTGAGCAGTTTTGTGTTTCTGCTAGAAATAGTCAACTATAAAACACGTTTAATGACATGTCTTGAAGTAATATAAAAAAAAAAGATCACACTGTGTTTAATAATAGCATTACAGACTTTTGTTGTTTTCTTGATGCTATTATATGACAAAAATTCACACTTTATTGGAAAATGTTATTAATATTGTACAGTTTGTGTGTGTTCAAATGTTTAATTTAGTTTATGAGGGTAGTGATGAAGTTTCAATTTTCATGTCAAAAAAAAATGAAGGTACATATTTTTTTGTTTACTTGCAGAGACATGTCTGCAGTGCTGGTATATGGTGAAATGTTCAAATCCCATTACTGTAGCTCGCCGCTAGCCCATTGATAAAGTGAAGACTGGCTGCATCACTCCCTTTCAGCTAGAGGTTTGCTAAAGTATTGTGGCATAGCATGGCTTAGGATTTCATTGCGTATCAGGACTGCAGACATTTGCCTCCATTCTGAGGTGATAATTAATACTATGTAAATACTCCTACTATGTTGCTTCTTCTATGATTTAAATGTACAACAATCTGTTATAACATACATATCTGTTTGATCTAAATTGTACTTTGTCCATGAATATGCTTAAAATAAACAACATGTAGGTGCACAAATTATTAAGAGTATATGCTTCACATTCAGGGTTGCCACAAGTTTCCCCAAGTGAAATTCCCTGTTCTTTCCCTGATTTTCAGACTAGTTTTTGCATTTTTCCCTGACAAATTTTGATATCTCAAGTGTAAGTGTAAGTAAAGACATAAGTTGACAAAAAATGCAAGGACTTCTGTATTTCTCCCCCATTTTGTTTTGTTTTAGGGCACAAAAACAACTACGGCCATATGCACCCATGTCATAACTGTGAAACATGATGACAAAGAGAGAAGTTAAAAACAACTACATGTCAATCCCTAACACTGGAAGAGAAGACAGCTAAAAACAGGGACCTGGAGAAAGGTCTATAAAATACGCAATAGAGAAATGGAGGTCCAGAACTAAAAATTAAATGGCCTTTGCCATATTGCTATGATGGATAAAAAGTGAAACGCATTTGAAATTGTTCGCTAAAACAGCTGATAACTCAGACGTAAACGCAAATGGGAATGTAAACGGTCAAAAAAAGGGCATTCAGTCAGGAAATGGCAGACAGTTAAAAGTTGGGTGCAACATGCACCAAGTGATGGGGGAGCAGCACCTAACAAAAGGCCATGGCTAAAAAGGCAGTGCCCAATACGCAATCTAGTTAAAATGACCACCTCGTGGTGGGAGAAACAAGAGGAGGTCGTCCAAGCTGCTGGGAGAGGCTTAACAACCTATAGCTTATGCCCATGAAGGGAGGACCAGTGGCGATGCCAAAGTGACACCACCTCCTGACATATGGCAACACAGAGATCATCAGAGGGAATCTAAAAACTAGTTAGGTGAGGTACAAGGACTGCAGCCTTGGCAGAAGTGTCAGCAACCTCATTTCCTGTCAGACCGACATTACCAGGAACCCACATAAACATCACAGTAGCTCCATCAAGGGTGAGCAAGTGAAAGCTTTCCTGGACCCGTTGCACTACGGGATGGGTGGTGTACAGCGCACACAGGCTTTGAAGGGCACTGAGAGAGTCTGAGCAGATGATACAAGTGAAAAGCCTGTGTCGCCGTATGTACTCTGTCGCTTGATACAGGGTGAAGAGCTCTACTGTAAATACTGAGCAGTGTGCCGGAAGCCGATACTGAATAACGTCAGTGTCAATGATGAAGGCAGACCTGACACAAACTCAGTCTGAGAGCCATCAGTGTACATAAAGGTACTACGGTGAAATTCCATGAGCAGGTCATGAAACTGAAGGTGATAGGGCAAGGCTGGTGTAGTGTCCTTAGGAAGCAAATTAACGCCAAGATGAACACGAGCTGCCACACGCAGCTAAGGTGGTGAATAGTTTACACTCACTGGGAAAGTTGCAGGGAGTGTGGAGTTAATCTGCCAGAGCAAGAGCCAAAAGCGAACTCCAGGAGGTAACAGAGAAAAGGGACACATCCCATACTGGTGATCAAAAGAGTCATCAAAGAAGGAGGCATAGGACGGGTGGCCATGCATGGCAGACAAACGGCATTCATATCTGCTGAGGAGAAAGTCACGGCAGCAGGACAGTGGTAGTTTGGCAGCTTCTGCATAGAGACTCTCAAACGGGCTACTGTGAAAGGCGCCAGTGGCCAAACGGATGCCACGAAGGTGAATAGTATTGAGATCGCATACAACGGACGGACATGCAGATGCATAAACAAAGCATCCATATCCTAGTTTCGAATGAACAAGGGACCATTACAAATGGACAAGGCTGGTTCGATCTGCACCCCAGGAAGTACCATTGAGAACACGTACGACATCAAGGGACCGAGTACTGTGGGCTGCCGGGTAAGACACATGGGAGGACCAAGAGTGTTTCCTTTTGAGCAGGAGTCCCAAGAATTTCGTAGTATCAATCAATGGAAGAGCAACAGGTCCAGGATGTAAAGGTGGTGGGTGAAACCAATTGTGCTGTCAGCAATTCATACAAATGATTTTGTAACTGGAAAAACAAGAGCCATTGTCATTGCTCTATGAGTGAAGATTATTGAGACATTGCTGAAGACGCTGCTCAATGAGACAGGTCTGTGAAGAAGTGCACCAAATGGCAAAACTGTCAACAAAAAGGGAGCCAGAGATGCCTAGAAGGAGACAGGCCATTACAGGGTTAATGGCAATAGCAAAGAGGACAATGCTCAGGACAGAATCCTGAGGCATACTGTTTTCCTGGAAACTGTGTCCAACAGGGCAGAACTCACACATATCTTGTAAACTTGGTCTTTTAAAATTGCTCAAGGAAACGGGGCAGGCAGCCAAGGAAGTCCCACATGTAGAGAGACGGAGGACACCAGTCGCCCAGCAGGTGTCGCTGCCTTTCTTCAAATTGAAAAACATGGCCACAGTCTGGGATTTCCACTAAAAACCATTCATGACATGGGTGGACAAAGTGACGAAAAGGTCAACTGCAGAATGGGGCGCTCGAAATCCACACTGTGCAGTGGTTAGCAAATTGCGAGACTCGAGCCATCATACCAGTCGGGCATGAATCATACGTTCCACCACCTGGTAAACACAGCTGGTGAGAGAGATAGGGCAGTAAAAAGAAGGAAGGTGTCTGTTCTTGCCGGGCTTAGGTATGGGTATGACAGTGGCTTCATGCCAGCATCTGTGAAATGCGCCCTCTGCCCGGATGCAGTTGTACATACTAAGCATAAAGTGCTTGCCTGCAAGAGACAGGTGCTGCAATATCTGAATGTGGACACCGTCTGGCCCTGGGGTGGAGGATCAAGATGAAGTGAGAGTATGATCAAGCTCCCGCACAGTAAAGGCGGCATTGTAACACTCACAATTCTGAGAAGAGAAGGCTAGTGCCTGAGCACCCTGTGCTCGTTTACAATAGAAGAAGGCAGGGTGATAGAGGGAGGAGCTTGAAATTTCCGCAAAATGACGGCTCAGGGTGTTGAAGATAGCAATAGGGTGCACAATGACATCATCTGCTACTGTCAGGCCAGAAACTGGGGAACGAACCTTGGTCCCCGAGAGTCATCGGAGGTTGGCACACACGATGGAAGAGGGGGTCGAACTGTTAAAAGAACTAGTGAATGAAATCCAGCTAGCTTTTTTGTTATCCCGAAGAACACGACAACACTGTGCATGCATCTGTTTATAATGAATGCAACTATAAACACGGAGAGCACATCTCTGCACGCAAATTGCATCACGGCATGTTGGGGACACAGTGTAGTAAAGAGGAAATGTGAGGAATGGAATGTTCTATGGCGGTAAGGATGACTTTGTAAGATATTCCATCTGATCATCACAACAGTGGAAATCGTGTTTGTCAAAGGTTGCCAGTAAAATCTCCTGTCACCCTTAGTAAGCTGCCATTTGTGTGTGCACAGAGGTGAGGTAGGAGTCTACAAATGGATAGCACACAGGAAATGGTCGCTTGAGTGGATATCAGAGAGAACGGACCACTCGGGACGATGGGCAAGATGGGTGGTGCAGAAGGGGTCCAAATGGGAGTAGGTGTGTGAGGAGTCTGAAAGGAATGTGGGTGCTCCTGTGTTAAAACAGAAAAGGTTAAGATGATTAAGAAGGTCAGCCAACAGGGCACCTCTTGGACAGGTTCTAGGAGAACCACAGATGGGATGGGCTGCATGAAAGTTACTGAGCAGCAGAAATGGTTGAGGTAGCTGCCCAATAAGTTGGAGGAAGTCACCTCTGGTGACATCGAATGATGGAAGGATGTAAATGGTACAAAGGGAAAAGGTCAAGTGAGGAAGGAAAAGGCGAACTGCGATAGCTTGAAGATGGGTAGCCAGGGAGATAGGTTGACTATGAACATCATCCCGTATGAGCAGCATGACTACCCCATGAGATAAAATGCCGAACTCAGACAGAAGGTCAAAACAGACCAGGAAGAAATGTGAAAGTTCAAAGTGGCCATGGAGTACGTAATTTTGTTTCCTGAAGGCAGAGTATAAGTGGATGCTGCGATTCTAAAAGCAGCCAAAATCCTCTTTGTTGGATCAAAGGCCATGAATGTTCAATCGGAGGAGAGTCATGATGAGGAAAAAACGAAAGGGGTGTCACCTCAGCGGCTGCTGAGTGCCAGTCTGTGAAGTCTCGCTGCTACAGGGCACAGAGGCAGGAGGATCCTGCTCTATGAGGCCCATAGAAGCAACAGCTTTCTTCTGCAGTTGGCCTGTGGAGTCCAATGCATAGAAACTGTGGGTGGTGCGCACAGACAACATGGAGGCCAGCCGGGCGAAAGTATCATGTGGTGACACCATCAAAGA
Organism: Schistocerca nitens; assembly: GCF_023898315.1. Lineage (NCBI taxonomy): Eukaryota > Metazoa > Arthropoda > Insecta > Orthoptera > Acrididae > Schistocerca > Schistocerca nitens. The sequence goes on along the minus strand of NC_064622.1, from coordinate 144,574,037 downwards.
GGATCTTCGAGTCAGCGAAGGAGAAGACCATTTGCCTTTGTCAGACTTCTTCGAGCCTTTCCAGTTAGCAGAGGAAGACTCAGGTGTAGGTCAGCTAGAGGGATGTAGGAAATCTTCATGGGAGTATTCCTTCTGTCCTTTCCGGCCTGATGCTTGTGTAAGTAGTGACTTCACCCTGTGAGGCAAGAGTTTGATGGCTTGTTGCACAGCAGGAGGAGGGGACTGTGATGCTGCCATGACACTGTGCGATTTCACAACCTCAGAGCTGAATTTGAGGTCGCCTGTCTGTGTGCCCATGTCCCTCAAGTAGCGAGATGCAGCAAGGACAGTACTGTGACAGATGGTAGACACTAGGCAATAACTTGTGAGCGATCAACTAAGGAACTTTTACCTTTACCCAGATCTCCTGGACAGCCTGCTCATTGGGATGCACGGGACAATCTAGAGTGGCGGCATTGCAGTTGATACAGCAGGGAGAAGGAGGCAGACAATCGCACTCGTGTGCATCCCTACCACAGTTTACATATTTCGCTGGGTGTTGACAAGACATTCGAGTGTGGTTGAAATAATGAAAATAGTACCAGCGCATCAGATTTAGAATGTACAGTCGGACTGTGAGAACCTCATAACCTGCTTTGAGCTTGGACAGCAGCACCACTCTATCAAAGGTGAGAAAAAGAGTGCATATGGGCACTAAGGAGGCATCTACCTTTTTCACCACCTGATGGACAGTGATGACACTGATCAGAGAGGTATGTTTGGATTTTGGCCTCAGACTGTCAAGCAGCCTAGTGTAGATAACCACATGGGATGAACTCAGAGTTCTATGGGTCTTGGCATGAACAGGAGAGCCATGGAGAAGCGAAGCAGCAAGCAGTGGTTGCTCTTGAAAATCAGAAGTAGTCTCCAAAAGCAAAGTGTCATTTTGTAAAGGCGAGCAGGATTTCACAGGACTGGCAATTGCATCAACACCTTTCTGAATAATAATCGGATTTACCGTTGTGAAGGGCTGACTGCCTTCAGTATGTGAAACCATGAGGAACCGTGGTGTAGCTGTGAGGGTCTATGAATCATTATCATCATTTCATTTATGTTTTGTGGACGTTGATAGTGAAGATGATTGACTCATTGCAAGAAAATCCCCGATGATTGCCAGCTACTCTGTCTTCCACCTTTAAGCTCTCGGGTTTTCAAATCTTGTGTGATGCAGTCTCCAGCAATCAGTCTTTCCTTCTCATCCCGTACTGTAAGTCTCCCCTGACCTGTGGTTCTGGGTGCCTTTCCCGAAACCTACCCCTTTTCCTAGACCTCTGCTATCCTTTTCCTTCACCCTTCAACTCTTCTGCCTGAAGATGGAGCCACTGGCTCTGAAAGCTTGCCAATTACAACAGCCTTTTATATGTGTGTTCTGCCACTGCTTGATGAGTACATTTTTTATCTATACAGTTAAATAATTCCAGTTCCTTAAGTATCTCTGTGACACTCTCCCACAGCCAAACAAACCTATGACCATTTGTGCTGCCCTTCACTGTAGAAATTCAGTGTCACCTATCAGTCCTATTTGGTACAGGTTCCACACATCTGAGCAATGTTGTAGAACCTGACACACAACTGATTTTTAAACAATCTCCCTTGTAGACTGATTGCGCTCCCCCAGTATTCTACCAATAAAGTTACAACCTGCTTTATACACAGCTGAGCCTATGTGATTATCCCACTTCATATCCCTACAAAGTGTTGCACTCAGGAATTAGTATGAGTTAGCCAATACCAACAGTGACTCACTGATATTATAGTCATAAGATCCTATGCTTTTTCATTTGTGTAGTGCACTGTTTCACACTTCTGAATATTTAAAGCAAACTGTCAATCTTTGCACCACTTTGAAATCGTAACAAGATGTGGCTTAATATTTATGCAACTTCTTTCAAACAGTTTTGCATCAGAGATAACTGTATCATCTGCAAAAAGTCAGAGGTCACTATTAATATTGTTTGCCAGGACATTAATATATGACATGAACAGCAAGGGTCCCAACACACTTCCCTGGGGCACACCTGAAGTTACTTCTATATTTGATGATGACCCTCCATCCAAGATAACATACTGCATCCTCCCTACCAAAATGATGTCAGTCCAGTCACAAACTTCACCTGATACCCATATGATCGCATTTTTGATGATAAGTATATGTGTGGTACTGGTCAAAAGCTTTTCGGAACTGAAGAAATACTGCATCTACCTAACTGCCTTGATACCAAGCTTTCAGTATGTCATGTGAGAAAAGTGCGAGTTGGGTTTCACATGATTGATGTTTTCAGAATCTACGCAGGATGGCATTGAGGACGTAATTCTATTTGAGATATCTCATTACATTTCAGCTGAGAATACGTTCTAAGGGTCTAAAACAATCTATGTCAAGAATACTGGGCTGTAGTTTTGTGGATTAGCTCTACTTCCCTTCTTGTAGGCAGGTGTGACCAGTACCTCACCCAGGATGCTGAGGGGCTCACCAAGGCCTTCACAAACAGGCACTAGCCCCCAGACCAAGTATGCAAACAGATCTCCCATGCCATTTCTCCACACACACCCAATCCTCTCACCACCCCAAGAACCAGCTTCAAAGGAGTGCCTCCTTTGTCAGCCAGTATCACCCCAGACTGGAACAAATGAATCACATCCTTTGTCAGGGCTTTGATTACCAATCACCGTGCCTGAAATAAGGGACATCCTACCGTAGATCCTATTAAAGTGGTGTTCCATAGTCAAGCCAACCTTCATAACATTCTGGTCCATTCATATGCTACTACCAGCCCTAATCCGTTGCTGCAGGGATCGTATCCCTGTGGGAAACCTGGGTGCAAGACCTGCCCAATCAACATACCCAGCACTCCCCATTCCAATCCTGTCACAAGCTGATCCTGCCCCCATCAGAGACTGGGTCACCTACGAAAGCAGCCACGTCATTTACCAGCTCTGCTGCAATCATTACACAGCGTTTTATATTGGTATGACTACCAATCAGCTGTCCAACACGATGAGTTGCCACTACCAAAGCGCAGCCAAGAGCAAAGTAAGTGCAGCTGAACATAACATGCTTGATTTCAATGGCTGCCTCATTACCCAAGCCATCTGGATCCTTCCCTCCACCACCAGCTTTTCTGAACTGTGCAAAACGGGAGTTACCCTTACAACACATTCTCCGCTCCCAAAATTTTCCAAGACTCGACCTACATTAATCTACGGTGCCCACACGCTCCACCACCATCTTTTCTGAACTGTGCAAAATGGGAGTTACCCTTACAACACATTCTCTCCTCCCAAAATTATCCAAGACTCGACCTACAGTAATCTACGGTGCCCACACCCTCCACCCAATGGTTTCCACCCCGTCACCCAACAGTTTCCACCCCCTCTGTCCTATCATCTCCTCCCTGTTCTCATCCCCTCACCCTCTTTATGTGCCAAGGTCTGCCAATGTACCTGCTCGTCTTGCCCCCCCCCCCCCCCCCACTCCTTTCCAACCCCCATCCCCTCCAGATTGCTGCTTCTGTTCTAGGTGACAGTTGAATTCCGGTCGAAGCTGCTGTGTCGCACAGGGTAGCCGCGCGGTCTAAGGCATCTTGTCCCGGTTCGTGCGGGTTCCCCTGTCGGAGGTTCCAGTCTTCCCTCGGGCATGGGTGTGTGTGTTGCCATTAACATAAGTTAGTTTAAGTAATGTGTAAGCTTAGGGACCAATGACCTCAGCAGCTTGGTCCCATAAGAACTTACCAAAAATTTCCAATTTTTCTGAGCTGCTGGAGATGGTGGTCATGTGCGCATGAAGTGTGCTTGCATGTGTTCATGAATGTGTGTGTGTGTTAGATTAAATTAGATTGTGTGTGTGTTCCCTTTTCTGATGAAGCATTTGGCTAACAGCTAGGAAGGTGAGAAGCAGTAGTAACGAGGAAGTAGGGAAGTGGTTCATGCACTCAGCTGCAACCAATCAGTGATAATGCATGACATCTCAGTAAACAAACCATTTTATCTAGAGGGTCCTCCCCCCCTGACAGGTTTGAAATTCCCTGATATTCCTGATTTCCAGAACCTGTGGCAACTCTGGAAACTAATGGATGGCACTCCTGTGGAAATTACAGTAATTTATACCAATGTGTGATGTCTGTTCTTTTGGACACATCACGCTAGGACAGGATAGGTAGGAATGTGGGTCGGCCAAGAGGCATGTCGAGATAATTCATGCAGTTGTGATAAACCACAGAGTATGGGTGGCCAAGTGGTTAACGTAACTGCCTCGTAGGCAAGAGATCCCACGTTTGAATCCCAATCACACATTTTCATCCCTGGTGATACCACACAAAGTCCTGATGCAGCTGGTGTCAATAGTCCCTTCCCTTTCCATCCCTTTCTCCTCCATCCTCCTTCAATTTACATAAGGTTACAGTCATGTTAACAGTAGGACTTTACCTGACCGATACTGTGTGTCACATATTGAGGACTTCACACACAACGTGCGTGGTACATGTGTCTTCCTATTATAAATATAGTGCATGCATTCTACCAAATACCTATCATACCAGAAGACATCCCAAAACAGCTGTGTGTACACAACCTGGACCTTAAGAATTCACCGGGATGCCATTTGGTCTGTGTAATGCCGCACAGACTTTTCAAAGATCTATGGACGAAATTACTTGTGATTCTGCATTCTGCTTAATTAACATCAACAATGTGTTAATAATGTCCATTTCACTGGCGGAACATCTAGAACATTTACAAAAGATTTTCGATCATCTTCATGTGGGCAGTTGCTCATTAATCTAGCAAAGCTTGTCTTTGGAGCAAATGTGGTTGTTGGTGCTGCCATTGGTGAAGCCTAGTATTTTATGTAAATCAAATAAGAATACGTGGCACGACTTTCCATGTACATGTTGCAGCACTGTTGAGCCTTGATCACATCGCATGGTTTTTCTCACTACTCACATTGCATCTGCTGCTATTGTCTTAATGATCACGTTGAGGTCATCAATAAATGTAGGGTCTTGTAACAAGATATTTACTGTCAACATTTAATGCATGGAGCATATAGAAAAATGGAACAAAGAATAAACACAAATAATAACATGCATTACACTTCACTGACTTGGAACAATTTGTGCCACAATAATTTTCACAATGTGCACATGGCACTGCACCTTCACACAATAGCATTACAGTATCTCTGCAGAGCCTCATGGAGCTTCCCTTGATACCCACCAGATCCTGGTCTGATAATTCTCCCTTGGGATACACAGAATGCTATTTTGAATAACATGGTAAGATGTATTCCATCTAATTATAAAGTGGGGCCATGTCCTCTTAGCTCACATTTTGTTCAATAGGCAACAGTTTAAACTACCAGACACTTTCCAGAAGTTAAGAAACAAGGGAACAACCTGGGCACTGCCATATAATGCTTTCTGGATCTCATGAACAAGCAGACTTTCACAAAACTGTTGTTTGTTGAACACATGCTGAGATTTTGTTATGTACAAATAGGATGTAATATCAGAGTATAAAATGTGTTTTATAGTTCCACACCAGACTGACATCAATGCTGTATGTGTATAGTTACACAAATCTGTTTGATGATTCCTCTGTTAAAATTTTTAAATGATTTTCTATTTTGCACTTACTTATCTCAATACATGACACTTCAGTGTTCAAGTAACAGTTGAAAGGAGGCACTATAGTATGCTGTCCCTCTGTCAAACAATTTCACAAGACTGGCTTCAGTATTTCAGCCCTCATCTTCCTCTGTTTTAGTGGCAGTTACATCAATGAGTCTCTCTCTCTCTCTCTCTCTCTCTCTCACACACACACACACACACACATACACACACACAAAATTTTAAACAAACATTGACCAAAAATCCCAAGACAAAAAGCCACAGACAGTACATCAACAAATGGCCACAAAAGCCTCCACAATTCTGTACAAAATGTTATGTTGAAATTAATTTAATGCATCTTGTATTCCTCTACAACCACTCACATTAGTTTCGCTCAAATTTAATTATGACAACAAGACTTTGTCTTCTTTTAATTCTGTGATGAAGCTTTATTTGCTTTCACAATAGATTCCTAATATTGCTATTGAATCACAGCATGTTTTTCCCATTCCTCACAATCCCACTCAACATATACATGTTACGTTAACAAAGCAGAATATTTTTCTACCATTCTTAACCGTACTTGGTGTTTAAAAACAATAGTGTGATTATATAAAACTCAACTGTATTATACATACTATTTCATCAATGCTTGGAACTTAATCTCCAATTGCTGATGCACGATAAGCACTTCAGTATGGTATCAACAGTGCCATCTGTTCAACTACTAGCTGATAAAACAAAAATATCCATCCTGAGTCATTTGTCCTATTGTTTAACCTGTGGAGGAAACTCACAAGTACTGTTCTTGTTTGTATCATTGCCCAACTCTTTTTCCCACGGCATGTACTGCATTATGTGTAACTCGCCTGCAGTACTAAACAATGGAAACTGCAGGTTGGAATAACAACAATATAAGGAAAAGGACAGATTGTTACTCACTGTAAAGATGACATGTTGAGTTGCACACAGGCATAACAAAAAGACTGTTACACATTTACCTTTCAGTCAAAAGTCCTTTTCCTTACAGTGTTGGTTCTTGCAGTATTAGTTACACTAAACATACAGCATTATACATGGTACTTCCTTAAGTATTATTTACCTTGTTTGTTGCTTCTGAAACACACAAAAAAACTGAAAATGATGTCTGTAGGTGACTGATATATCCTGTACGATATTATATTCATGCACCTTTGTAATTCAGATTTTTGTAAACAATAATAAGAAAACATATTATTTCTTAGTTTCTGGATAGTGTCTTTCCACCATATAAATGCTTGACACACATTAGAGTTGGAATAACAGTTGAAAGGAACTTCAGCTTTCAGTTGTGTTACATTGATCTTTAAAAGTGAAGTGAAAAGAATTACAGCAAAAAGATGCAGTAGATACACTAATTTATTCCTCTCGCTTTGCTGCTACCATATGGATGAGTTGGGGGAACATAAAAATAGCAGCCTCTTCCCATTTCTTTAATTCCTAACAGATTCCAGTACTATAATAGATACACAGAACAATCTGGTTCCTTATTATGTAGTTTGGATCCCACAGAGAGATTTACAATAAAGTACATCATATTATTCCACATCTCTCACCGAAATCACCACTGTTTTCTTTCACTCATATGGTTTGTTTACGAGTTTAGTCAATCCAGTGATGGAACAACTGCTTAATGTTGCTCTTACAATGCTAAAGCAAACTCATTAAATAACTAGTTTGTAATCCTTGAAATTTTTCTAATGGGTAGAATATTTCATGAGCTTCTGGGTTAGCATCTGGAATGCATGCCCGGAAGATGATGAAATAATTAATCTGCACCTTGGTTTAAGCATATAAATCTCTTTTATGAAATAAAGTCTTTTTGTGACATACTGAATACCTATACAGAATTTAAAACTACACATAATTAATGCACTTTATGCATGACTGATACATCTGTTTCTATGAAATAAATACTGTACAACAACAAACAAAAAGCCATTGAAAATGGCAGGAAATGTAGGTAACAAAAGCAATGTTGGTCATACATCATAAGGAAAACTCCCAGGGTAATTCACTTACTGCATGACTGATATCTGTATTTCTCTTAATTAAATATGGTACAAGAATGAAAGGAAAATTGTTACAAATTGTAACATCCATCACCAACAATATCATTGTACATCACAAGGAACGCACACATTCACTCAAGATAAATTAGTAATAAATAACTATATGTTAAGATGGAGGGAACAGAGAATGTAGTAGATGTCTATGTTATGTCTTTGTCTTTCCTTTCCTGGGTTTTGATACCGTTTGTTGGGCTGTCAGATCAATTCCCTGGGCAAGAGCCAATTGTTTCTTCAGTTCAAGGAGTCTAACAACTTCTGGCTGCCATTCTGCTTTGCTCTTGCCACTTGATTTCATTTCTCTCACCAAGTTACCCTGGAAATTGAACTGTCTTTTAACATGATGTTCTGAGGCAATTCAAAGATCAAGGACCATTGTTATTACAGGCCACAAATCATAGATTACATTTTTCTGTCTCATAGGCTTAAAAAATGGCAATTCATTCATTATCACAATGTCAGATAATTTTAAACACTAATGCAATATGCACGTGTAAATTCAAGAAGCTGTGAACCAGATGCCACACAATACATCACTTTAAAACAATTAAAATATTCAATTATCTACAATATAATGTAAATGGATCAGTTTCATTATCAATAAAAATAAATAGTTTAAAAACAGAACATGGAAAGGGTGGCAACTGTTGAAATGTAAGCACTGTTGTTTGGTGGTGGGTTTAATGTGGACAGAAGTGAGTAGCTAGCCTTTGGTGAGGATGAGATCAACATCAAGGGAAGTGGCATTCGGAATAGAACCATGTGGAATTTTATTGGGAGCAGCTATTCAGAGATACCAAGGAATTTTAACAGGTCCACATTAAACCCAGCAACAAACAACAATACTTACATTTTGACAGTTGCCATCCTTTCCATATGAAACATTCCCTCCCATACAGCCTTGGTATGCGAGGCAAACATATTTGTTCGGATGCACATTCTTTACAGCAATACACCACCATTATCACCTCAGCCTTCACTGCACGTAATTACCCCACCAACCTAGTTCAAAAGCAGATTACCCGGGCCATCACATCCAATTCTGGTACTGCTGATCCCTCCAAAAACCAAACTTTGGAGCACACCACTGGTGACTCAGTATTATTCTCCTCTGGAACCTATTAATCAGCTACTTTGACAGGGCCACGACTTCCTAAAATCATGCCCTGAAATGAGACCCATTCTGTCTGAAATTTTGCCCAGCACACCTAGAATAGCTTTTTGTCGCCCTCCCAATCTCCACAATATTCCTGTCAGATACTATGCTCCTTCTGCGCCCATCTCCCTACCCTAAGACCCCTGTGACTGTCCCCACAGTAAGACTTGTCCTACGCACCCCTCTACCACCACCTGTAGTAGCCCTGTAACTGGCAAAACATATACTACCAAAGGGAGAGCCACCCGTGAAACGAAATGTCATATACCAGCTGTTATGGTAAACACTGTTCGGCCTTTTACATCGACATGACTACCACCAAATTATCAATTAGGATGAATGGGCATAGGCAGAGGGTGTATACTGGCAACATGCAATATCCTGTTGCAGAGCATGCTCTACAACACGATAATCATGACCTCGATGCCTGTTTCACCACATGCGTCATCTGGATTCTTCCCCCAGAAACCAGTTTCCCAAAACTCCACAGGTGGGAACTAGCGCTACGTGTCCCTTGTTCTTGCAACTCACCTGGCCTTAATTTATGTTAATTTCTTCCGTCTCATAATTTCTTTACAGTAACTACTCTTTCTTCACTATGTTTAAGTTTTTTTACATCTTTCATTGTCTTACTCATCTATTTTTCGCCAGCCCCCCTCCCACCTCTGTTACGTACAATGCACTTAGCTATTCACTTTTATTAACTCATGCACGGTGCTTAACCAGTAATCTCTGTCTTGCATATTACACTGTCTTCCGCCTTTAAACTCTCAGGTTTTCAAATCTTGTTCGATGCAGTCCCCAGCAGTCTTTTCTTCTCATCTCATGCGGCAAGCCTCCCCTGATCTATGGTTCTGGGTGACTTTCCTGAAATCTATCCCTTTTCATAGACATCTTCAGTCCTTTTCCTCCACCCCTCTCTTCCTTCCCCTTCAACCCCTCTGCCTAAAGAAGGAGCAACTGGTTCCAAAACCTTGCCTAATTACTACCTTCTTTTATGTGTCTGTTCTACCGCCACTTGGTGAGTAAATTTTTTATCTATAAAATTAAATTATTTTGTGAAAAATTGATTGTTCCCACTGTTATAATATGTTTACTAGTACTAGTATACAAGCAATTTACTATAGAAGTGTCCTCGTACTTTCTCGAAAATTGTTATGTATGAGGTATTTTGTTGCAAAATATGTTCAGTTAGTGATGACCACCTATTTAGTTCACAATTTGAGTCTGGTCACATAAGCACTCATGTCTTCCACTTTTCAAAACATTCTTGCATGTGATTTTATATTAGGCTGCCCAGGAGCTCCTTCCAGTAGAGTGCAAAAACAAGAGGGGTGTAAAATGCTCACATACTGCCACTGAGTTGATGGATTTCAACAAAGCCTATTACGGCTTAAGGACATTGTACTAGGTCAAAAACACTTTTGCAGTAATATACTACGAGAAATACCCTACTTTTGTGAGAACTCTCGCTTCTTATGTGATGAGGTAGCAGACTGCAACTGTAGGCACACACTTTTGAATAATAATAAAGACACCATCTAATATTAATTTGCTACACAAGAATAAGCAAAAGTATGACTAGATTAATAAGTTTGGAACAATATTTCCATTACAGTAAAATGAAAATGGTGTCGATATCAGCAAAGAAATTAAGAATCCATTGTTACTTATTTGAGAGCGAAATTTTTCTTTCAACGTATGCAGTTTCATTAGGTTAACTTAAACTGGTGATGTTCTGAATTTTCATCTTACTAAAAAATTTTATTTTTGTGAGCAAATCAATACTACGACACAGGGTTACACAAGTACAGCAGCTATAAATGACATTATCATACAGGACAGTACAATTAGAAATAGTAAGTACAGGTAATGGCACAGCAGTCAATCAGAATGAATTTGGAAGCAATATGGCAATTACGTGTCACCATCCTCAGTTTTTATCATCAACTTTTTGTCATGGTCTATCGTGTAATTACATGGAGCACATGACGGTGATGTAAATACCATAATGCAAATTTTACTTCAAACACAGGAAGAATGCCCATTTACCACTTGTTCAAAGAGGGACCATAGGAGAAGGGCTCACTGAAATAAAATTGTATAAGAAATACTGAAACCTGAAATATTGATGAGAAATTTGATTGTCAGAAACTATGCACTAAAATCTCTCTTCTGCTCATTATGTGCACTCCATTAGAACGATTGGGCACACAGTTAGCACAACCTTCAAAGTTATTACAGAAAGCTGAAGAAAGAGTCAAAGCTGGAAGTGCAGTAGTATAGTCAGAAAGAAGCAAATAACAGTCAAACAACAAAAGCATTAGCTTTTAGTCACACAAGCTAATTTGGCCCTTACTGTTACATACGAGACAAAGACAAAGCAAAACACTAAAACTTTAATGCTCCAGCACAGTTTAAAGATAATTAAAATGCACATCTTACCTGTTTATTAACTTCCGCCTCCAATCTAGCAATCTCCTCTGGAGAAGCAACAGCACCATTTACTTGAGGAGGAGAGACACTGGTAGCTGCCGCAGCTGCTGCCGCAGCTGCTGCCGCCGCTGCTGCTTGTGCTTGCTGTACTCTACTGACTGCAACCGCATGGGCTGCCTCCAATTGTTTCTTAAGGTCTAAAAGAACTGCCACATGTGGCTGCCATTCTTCTTTTGGAGCACCTCTGGCCTTCATTTCTCGTACTACATTACCCTGGCACAGAGAAGTATTGGTCACTTAATAGATAAATGAACATATTTTTCACTATTTGCATTTCTTTTTTTCCAATTATGCAACCATAAACTTTCTTGAGATTGAGAAGCCTATGTCCATGAGTCAGCATGGTTTTAGAAAGCATTGCTCATGCGAAACTCAGCTTGCCCTTTTCTCACATGATATACTATGAACTATGGATTAAGTGCAAGAAGAAGATTCCCTGTTTCTAGATTTCTCGAAAGCATTCGATATGGTGCTCCACTGCAAGCTGTTAATGAAGGTACGAGCATAGGGAATAAGTTCACAGACATGTGAGTGGCTTGGAGACTTCTAAAGCAATGGAAACCAGTATGCTGTCCTCGATGACGAGTGTTCACCAGAGACAAGGTTATCGTCAGGAGTACCCCAGGGAAGTGTGGTAGGACTACTGTTGTTCTTTTCATACATAAATGATTTGGTGGACAGGGTGAGATGCAATCTGCGGTTGTTTGATGAGGATGCCCGGTGTATGGTAAGGTGTCAAAGTTGATTGACTGTAGGAAGATATAAGATGACTTCGACAAAATTTCCAGATGGTGTGATGAATGGCAGCTAGCCCTAAATATGGAAGAATATAAGTTAATGCAGATGAATAGGAAGAACAAACCTGTAATGTTCAGATAAACTACTATTAGTGCCCTACTTGACACAGTCAAATCATTTAAATATCTGGGTGTAACGTTGCAAAGCAGTATGAGATGGAATGAGCATGTGAGAACTGTAGTAGGGAAGATGAATGGTCAACTTCAGTTTCTTGGGAGAAGTTTAGGAAACAGTGGTTCACCTGCAAAGGAGGCTGCATATAGGATGCTGGTGCGACTTACTCTTGAAAACTGCTTAATTGCCTGGGTTCTGCAACAGGTTTGACTGAAGGAAGGCATCAAAGCAATTCAGAGGCAGGCTGCTAGATTTGTTACCAGTAGATTTGAAAAACATGTTAATGTTAGAGAGAGATGCTTTGAGATCTCAAATGAGAATCTCTGGTGGTAAGCTGACATTCTTTTCAAGGGACACTGCTGAGAAAATTTAGAGAATTGGCATTTGAAGCTGACTGCTGAACAGTTCTTCTACCGCCTACAAATATTGCACAAAGGACCATGAAAATAAGATATGAGAAATTAGGGCTCATATGGAGGCATAATGTATGGAAGTGAAACGTGGATGATAAATAGTTTGGACAAAAAGAGAATAGATGCTTTTGAAATGTGGTGCTACAGAAGAATGCTGAAGATTAGATGGGTAGATCACATAACTAATGAGGAGGTATTGAATAGAATTGGGGAGAAGAGGACCTTGCGGCACAACTTGACTAGAGGAAGGGATCGGTTGGTAGGACATGTTCTGAGACATCGAGGGATCACCAATTTAGTATTGGAGGGCAGTGTGTAGGGTAAAAATCGTAGAGGGAGACCAAGAGATGAATACACTAAGCAGATTCAGAAGGATGTAGGCTGAAGTAGGTACTGGGAGATGAAGAAGCTTGTACAGGATAGAGTAGCATGGAGAGCTGCATCAAACCAGTCTCAGGACTGAAGACCACAACAACAACAATGGAGGCATATAGACAGTTATTTTTCCCTCGCTCTATTTGTGAGAGGAACAGGAAAGGAAATGACTAGTAGTGGTACAGGGTACCATCCGCCATGCACCATACGGTGGTTTGCAAATTATCTGTGTAGATCTAGATGTAGAATGCTTTGGTAAAGTGAAATATTGTACAAGCATTTTTTGAACCAACAAATGATGACAGCCACTATAAAAAATTTATTTTTGTGATGAATTAGATAACCTTCTGTTTAAATGTATGTTTTATTTATGGACACGTATCATTAGATGGATGGATGTAGCATACCTGCAAGCCATATAAACATCATATCTGTTCACAGTACCTGCTGGCTGAGAAGTTTAATACATGCTGTCAGTTCCTCCCTCTAAGATATGGTGCATGCCATAAAGGAATAAGAGCTGTGACAATGCCTATGGCATCAAGGAGACAAGAGAAAATTTGTTATATAGATGTACTCAATCTGAATCTGTTAATTAAGATGGATTGTTTTTGGACTTTGTCTTTATCGATGTTCTGTGATATTCCAAATAATGCAACAGCTTTATAACATACAGTTATTATAAACAAGAGTACAATATACAAGACATTGCCAATGAGAAGTCTCACATTCATTTTGAGAGGTGGGCATTGGACTTGTACTCTTACTCCTGACAGTAACAGCTGCACTTCAAGAAAAGAAGTTTGATCAAAAGAGTTTGGCAATTGTACTGAAATAACAAGGTGAGCAAGATTAAATAACAGGAAGTCTTAGCTACCAATCTGGCTTTACTTCACCACCCAACATCAAGGTCAAGAACAAGTGGAACACTGCAACACACAGCCCTCTGACACTCCTCTCCTTAGTATGAACTGACTTTACATGTACATCAGTTCCACAAACCAGTGAACTTCATAAAAGATCTGCCTTCTACCTGTAAGTTTTGTACCAAATTCCAACTAATGTTCTGCTTCCACTACGAACAAATTTTTCACATCTGTTCTTAATCCTTTCGCTGCTACAGATGTGTTCTCTACATTTCGTGCTGAGTGCAGGTTTGTTGTCACTGTACTACTCCCCAAATGCTGCTACACCTGTGCTGAAGATGGCATTCCAGCCACTGTGAAATACTTACCATCCAATAAAAACAAATAAAAAAAAGGAACATCTGGCTCACAGCCTGATGGCTTTGCTCTATAAAGAAGTTAATTTCTTTTTGTTATTCATCATTTCTGTGCTGCACAAAATTATATAAAATGCTGCATGAAATTTTAGAGTTTGCAGAGGTAAAAATGCACTTCTTTAACTTTGTGTATGGTTGATGTTAGCTTGTATATTGCTATGTATGAGATGTAGATAAGATAATGAAATTTTATTTAAAATTGGGAACAGAATGAAATCTCATTTCATACCCAAGTTATTGGCCTTTGTATCTGGTGGAAAGTTGCATGTGACATGCCCGTTTCCGTCGCTGAGCAACAGGAATTATGGGTTCATAAGAATCATCATAATTTATAAAGGGTTCAAGATATCAAAATGAGGATTTTTGCAAATCACTACATGAAAAGAGGCACATAGGTTGTATGATAAATGCTGAAAACTTTTTTATTCACAAAGATATGGAAGTAACTCATCTGCAGCAGAGAGACACTGACAAAACGAGACGCATAAACATGTCAGTAGCACTTAAAGGAAAAGCCAGGCGCCATATTTAAACAAAAGCTCAGTACCTGGAGAGTGGCAAAGCATGATGAGTTAACTCGTCCACAGCAGTCAAAGAGTTAACAGTATGTTTACGCATTTTACAGACTAAATATTGATAAGAAGTCTAAGCATGGCAGAGTTGTGGTTAAAGCACTGGGCTCACTGTAAGAGAAGCAGGACTCAAGTAATCCTTTAGCCATTCAGGTTCAGAGTTTCCATCATTTCCCAGAACCAATTCACGCAAAACGCAAAGGAACTAATGACATTAGCTGCCAGTCAGAATTGATTAAAATCAACCAGAAAGTTAAAAATCTGTGCCACACCAGGATTCGAAAACAAGTCTTCCACTTACTAGGCAGATGCCCTAACCACTGCACAATCCAGACACAGTCATCATCGCAAGTGCATGGACTACCCTAGCGTGCCTTCCACAAACCCAAACTCTCTCTCTCTCTCTCTCTCTCTTGGCTGGTTCAAAAGAATAGACATCATTTTCATCCTGCAGTCACTATGAATTAAGATACAAAGCAATTAATGACACTGGCTGCCAGTAGGCACTGATTTAAATCAAGGGGGGAAAATGAAAATTTTGTATCAAACCAGGAGTTGAACTCAGGTCTCCAGCTTAGCAAGAACAGACACCACATATAAAATTCAAGAAAATAACAAAATGGTTTATCTAAATAGCACAAGGCAAATTTCTTTCCCCATCCCTGTCCAATCGCACTTTGTTCCCAATGTCTTCTAACCTAATGTGATGAGAAACTGTGTGTCCATCTATGTCAGGCACTGAAAATATTGACATTCTCAAGTAATTTCTTCAAATGTTACTAGAAAACCAATGACACCTGTGATGCATCACTGCTTACAAAAAGTAGGTAACAAAATAAAATTAATCAGATTATTACCCAAAACCTAATGTGTCCTGCACCAAGTACTCTATGACTTAAGAAGTTAGTATTCAGTGTGCGCCACCAAAGTAGTTTGAACTGTTTAGTAATATATTCAGATGAATATCCAGTTCACACAGAAAAAAAGTGTTAATTATGTGCATATGTCCTCTGCAACAAATTGCTGCATTTTATGAGCTATGGTGTATTACAAACAAGAAAAATTTGCTGCAACATCCTTCAAACACAAGAAGCAATAAACAGTTTCCGATAAGAACTCTGAGTGCATTATTCAGTACGGGGGAGATTGTTTTCTATAATTTAAGTGTAAAACTTCCATAAGGTGTGAGATAAACATTTTAAACATATATTTAAAAACATATGGCAACTGAATATATAATCTGTGATTCTTTATAAAAGAAAATTATATTTAAATTTAATTCCTCTTTAACTGAAGGACCGTCAGAAAGTTTTTCAAGTATAAAATAAAACTGAAACTTTAAATCATTTCAGATTTTTAAAAAATTAAATTTTCTTATGTGGGAATATTTTTAATATTTTATCTGTTATTAAATTTCTACCTGCTTTGCAATGGCAGCTTCAAGATGGGCTACGATATCTTCTCCAGATAGCACTGGCACTGGTTTCTCCGCTGGGGGAGATCGTTGCCGGCCAGAGAACTGTTTCTTCAGTTTCTCTATCTGTGCTGTTTCTATCTTAGTAAAAAGTGGAGCTGGCTGCAATCAATCAATACAGAACACAAAATAAATACAATCTTACAAATTACTAGAAACAAAATCAGTTGACATATTTTCATATCCTCTAAATGAGGTGAAACAAAAAAAGAACTTTGTAATGATGTTATAATAAAGTGCATATTTAAGCAATTGAGGGGGTCGATGTAAAAGTGATCTAACCCTCTCCAATACGGAAAATGAGAACATTCTCCAGAGTTGATACTCAGAGCAAAAGAACATTCTCAAAGGAAATTCTCAGTTTCGTATGAATAAAAACTAGGAAGCATTATCTCTGACCCTCGAGTACTTTCTCTCTACCTCCCCTCCTTACTGAGTAAGTTCCCGGCAAAGAGATTAAAATCCAACATCTTTGGTTCTCAGTTTGTTTCGTTTGCGTGTGTTTTGTGATACCGAAAGTTTTTCTCAAGTTATTTCTGTGCCGAATTGGAAGACTCAGAATTAGCCTTTGTCAACATTATTAAAGATTACCCCGCAATCATCAGTAAATCGCAAACTCCGGCCGCAAGAAGAGAGAAGGCAGATTGTATTAAAGAAATACAACACCGTTATATGGTTAGTTTTGGGAAAGAAATTACGGACGGGCAGATAATGAAGAAACTGCACAACATGAAATCCCGTACCAAGGCCAAGACGGATGTTAATAAGATGGGAAACATTAAGATTTCCCTGAAAAATTGGGAGCAGCCATTTTTGAAGTTTTTGGACAGAGATGACTGCAACCCAACTATCCACAGAGTTCCTGGTAAGTCCCATACTTTCCGATTTTTTTATTACGTGCTTAATGCTTTGAAATTGTGATTCAGAAAAATACGTATTTTAACATGTGAAAATGAAACAATGTTTGGTAAATTTCGTCTAGTATATCACCACTTTTCAGTAAAAGTATCACAGTGTACTATGCATGAAACTGGACGAACCCCTCCCACATTTCTGCGTAAACCTGTTTGGTATATTTACTAACTAGAAACTGAATACTGACACACTACTATTACTTTTTTTTAAATTTTTATTAGGAGCTTGTGCGGTAGGTGGTGGTTCCACCTCTGTCATCACTTCACCATGGAATTCGGAGGTAGCTGACACAGACTGCACATTGTATGAACAAGAATCAATTTTGCAGCTACCACTAATTGTTGCAGCTGACCATATGGATCTCAGGGGCCCCGAAGTCGTCATATCTTCTCAATCGCCCGCTTCGGGGCATGAGAGAGTGCGTAAATGTTGGAGATTAAGTATGGAAACAGATGAGACACTTAATTTGTCTACTTCAGAGCTGCAAAGGCTGGTGCTATTGTACCAATTGGACATATTGAAACGAAAGCAGCAGAAATTGATGCGTGATGAAGATAAACAATAAAACAAATTGAGTGGTGTCTTATTTACGTACCAAATTTTATTAATAAAAACATCATTTTTAAGTGAATGTTCATTTACATTCCTCATTTACCAAATTCCATATCCTCTTACAAAAATTATTCAGTACAGATTTCTTTTCAATGAAACAATAAGAGTAATATAATCCAATTTGAAATATTAAAAAAGTGTATGCACTTATATTGTTGTGTCTGGCCAGTATCTTCACCACATCATTGAAACAATTTCTGGTAAAGTAAAGCAAAAAGAGTAACTTGTTTTACTGTAGCATCTAGCAAATACCTTCACCACTAATTTTTGGTACAGTAAAGCAAAAAGAGTAAGTTGTTTCTATTTTAAATGCTGCAGGTAAGACAGTTGTGCTCTTATTTACTGTAGCACCTGGCAAATATCTTCACCACATCCTTGAAACAATTTCTGACAAAGTAAAGCAAAAAGAGTAACTTGTTTGTATTTTAAATGCTGCAGGTTAGACAGTTGTGTACTTAATTACTGTAGCATCTGGCAAATACCTACACCACTAATTTTTGATACAGTAAAGCAAAAAAAGTGAGTTGTTTCTATTTTAAATGCTGCAGGTAAGACAGTTGTGCACTTATTTACTATAGCATCTGGCAAATACCTTCACCACTAATTTTTGGTACAGTAAAGCAAAAACAGTAACTTGTTTCTATTTTAAATGCTGCAGGTAAGACAGTTGTGCACTTATTCACTGTAGCATCTGGCAAATACCTTCACCACATCCTTGGAACATTTTTGGTAAAGTAAAATAAAAACTTGTGCCATCAATCTGCTGAAGTTACAGTACAGAAATTACATTAAGGTTCCAGCAGTTCATGTTAACCTGTTGTGTCCAAAGCTATTTACAGTAGTATCTGAAAATTCTGTTCCAGTTTGAATAGTTACATGTTAAACAATTTTTGTTGAGAGTAAAATCGATGATAGAGAATGAAAAAAAAAAAAAAAAAAAACGCTAAACAGCATTTTATTATGTAACATCAGAGCACTGTGCTTTATTTTCATGAGGGAATAATTATTTTAATTACAAAAAATATACAAATTGGGTTTAATTATTCAATGTTTGGACAGACTCCCATACATTACAGTTGTCGTATTACATTTACAATTTCCCGTCTTCTATTTGTTCCACGTACACGTACGTTTGCTGCTTCCTCTTCTCCCAGTACTGGAAGATTGCTGTCGTCATCACTAGGTGCCTCAAAATCCTCACCCCCTACATGTTTTGCTACACTGTGCAAAACAAAACAGGCTATTATCACACTGGGGATTTTTGTTTGGGCAAGCCTTATTTTATTTTGCAGAATTGGGAAACGGCTTTTTACCAGTCCAAAGCACTATTCAATTATCACCATTTCTTTAGAGTGAAGTCTGTTGTATGTCCTCTCATAAGGTGTTTCGGGATTTTGAAATGGTGTCATTAACCACGGTGCAATGCCATGTCCTTCGTCTCCTAAAATTAGGGCGTTGCACTGGTTCTCACGCAATATACGATACACATCGGAGTTTCTCCATATCCTAGCGTCATGTACAGACCCTGGCCATGAAGCATCAACACTCGTAAACATTTCACTGTTGTCACACGTCGCCTGCACGTTTATAGATGGAAAGCCCTTTCGATTAACGTATTCGTCTCCATGTGAAGAAGGTTTCATTATAGGTATGTGAGTGCAGTCTAGGGCCCCTACCGCACATGGACTCTTGTATCTCGATTGCCATTTAACTTTCGCTGTTTCTAGTTTGTTAATATTTCTCGGAAATCTGATCCACAACGGTGCTTTCCTGTTGACCTGTTGCAGAACATACGAAAATGTTAGTGATACTGTAGTCTGGTGTACTCCCAAATCTTCTCCTACACCTATCTGAAAGTCTGGATCCGCTAAATAGCGCAAAAATATTTTCATTTTGCATTCATTGGAAAGGGCGCCTACTCTTCTTTCGTGATTTTCCGGAAGAAAGTGACTGTTAAATCTATACAAACTTCTACAGTTCCTTTCTTCTGTGTTCCTGCGTACTACGTATATCTTTTTTCACCTTTCAAGAAACATAAATTCTGCCATTTTCGCTAAAAACACTCGGTAACGCTTAATCACAACACAATTCACTCAGCTCGAAGTATGCTACGGAGCTCACTCACAAGAACAGAGAATGATTTCCGCTTGTGAGAAACTTCTTTGGCTTTATTCATCCGAAATCGGAGAATATTCTTTGTTTTGAGCAACTTCCCCCACCCTTCAACCCACACCGAGAACATACTCGGGTGAAGTATATTCTCAGACTCGTTTTATTCATGCCAACCAGAGAACTTTCTCCGAACATCTGAGTATAAAGTATATTCTCTGTTTTATTCATATGCCTCATTGGTGCCATCTGTTGACTAGTGAGGTGAACTACTAAGTATACATTTTTTGTAGTATCAGGATTAGTTGTGGAATGTACACGAAGGACTGATGTGTTAGAGAACTA
Organism: Schistocerca nitens; assembly: GCF_023898315.1. Taxonomy (NCBI): domain Eukaryota; kingdom Metazoa; phylum Arthropoda; class Insecta; order Orthoptera; family Acrididae; genus Schistocerca; species Schistocerca nitens. The sequence goes on along the minus strand of NC_064622.1, from coordinate 144,553,620 downwards.
CACAAAGGTTGACTTCTCAATAGATGATTTAGTGGTAGTGGTGGTGGTGGTGGTGGTGGTGGTGGTGGTGGTGGTTGTATGTATAGGACACCAATAGCAAGTTCACCGGCACCCATACTCAACTAACAGAAGACAGGTTGGGTTATGAGCGTTAAAAGCATGCAACAAAATGTAAACTACAGAATGTAATCTGCAGTCATCCTGGGCTTCTCTCATTCACACTGGCACACAAAACAGCAAAAGTCATATGCCTCACGGCAGTGTATGAGTAAAACACATGGACTATAACCAGACACCATCCAAAATCGTCGAGCAAGGAAATAAATGATGAAGCAACCATCCTAGAAACGCATTAAAACCATCTACTTAAGACACTACTGAGAAGACAAGAATCTTAAAACACGAACAACATTTGATTCATCACAGCCTAATTATTAGGATTTTTTAAAACATAGAATTTCATTCTTTGCAAATAGTTTTGGGGAAGCATTCCCATTCTCAAAAGCTCCTGCATAAAAATGATACATAAAGACTGGGTCTTATCATAAATGTACAAATTTTGACAAATTATAATTGGCTATAGTTCACTGTATGAATAGAACAGGTACAATGCAATCAAATGTAATGAAACTAGCAAGAAGGATTAATAATTATACACCTTCCAATCCAAAGAAATAAGCAATCAACATTTGTTGTTCATGGCAAAACTTATCTCAGGGATATCTATTTAATGCAACTGTACAAATTATGATGTTTTTGGAGAACAAAAAACTCCTCTAAAAATCAGTAAGGATTCTGCAAATGGAGATCTTGTGAAACACAGCTCGCTCTGTGCCACCATGAAATCCATAGTGCTGTAGAGAACAGCACTCAGGTTGACGCACTGTTCCTGGACTTCAGAAAGGCATCTGAGACCACCCCACACTGCCACTTAGCGAAAAAATAGGAGCTTACTGATTAGCAGACGAGATTTGTGACTGGATCAGGATTTCATTACAGATAGAACTCAACAACTCACCCTTTACAATAAAAATTCAACAGATGCCAAGGAAGTGTGATAGAACCTTTGCTGTTTACAATGTATGTAAATGGTCTAGTAGAAAATGTCAGAAGCTCCTTAAGACTGTTTGCAAATGATATGGTTGTCCATAAGAAAGTAGCAGACAGTATCGATTTGCAAAATGAGCTACAGAGGATTGATGAATGGTGCAGGCTCTGGCAGTTGACTGTGAACATAAATCCATGTAATGTACTTCACATACGCAGAAAATGAAATCCACTACTGTACAACTGCACTGCTGATAAATTCCCAGAAACCATATCTGCCATAAAATACCTAGGAGTAATTATCCAGAGTGAACTTAAATGGAATTATGACATAAAACAAGTGATAGAAAAATAAGATGTCAGGCTGAGACTCACAGGAAGAATCTTAAGGAAATGTAAATCATCTCCGAAGCGAATGCACTTGTTCGATCAATTTTTACATATTGTTCATCAGTTTAGGATCCTTACCATGTAGAACTGACACAACTGTTTAGTTGGTGCGAGAGCGTTACAGAGATGTCCAACAAACTCCAGTGACAGACACTACAAGAGAGCTGTTGTGCATCATGGAAGACGTTTATTAGTGAAAATTTGTGAGAGCAGTTTTCAGGAAGAGTCAGATCACATGTTACTTCTTAACACAGACTTCTTATGAAATGACCACAACAAGAATACAGAGGCTTACCAAGAGTCGTTCTTCTGATGCCTTATTTGTCAGTGAAACAGGGAAGGGAGATCAGTTAGTGGAACCAGAATTATCCTCTATCACACACCGTTAGGTGGCTTGTGGAGTATGATGTAGACGTAAAAATCATAGAATGTATCTTATGTCTTCGTATTATGTCAGAGGAACAGTGGAGTTATAATGCAATTGCAGCAGTGAATAAAGACTTGAGGTAGAGTGGGATAAATGATAAGGATAAATGATAATGAAATTGTCAAATGAAGCTGTCTTGAAAGAGCACATAAAAGCAATAGCATAATATATGAATTGTGCGGTAACTTCTACACAGGCTATTATGTGGCCAGGAACAATACCCAGATATACACCCACATGAATGGCTGTTGCCACACTGTGGCCAAGAGCATAGTTGACTATCTAGTGTCAGAAAATGCTGCTGAGCTTTTCTTGATCAACCTAGTGACTGCTTCACACACAATATGGCTTCATGGTCCCCATCCCTCACTCCCACACCAGTTTCGGTTGGGAACTGTCCATACAACATATAATTCAATCCTACTTTCCTCCTGGCCTCAATCTCTGCTAACTCCATACCTTGCCTACCTTCACTCCTGGCACCCATTTCACACATTCCACAACACTCAACTTTCCTCCTTCCAGCCCACTCTATGCCACAATGAATCGCACAAAACTCTCCTTGCATGAAAGTTTCATCTTAATGTTTACTGTGAGAAAAATGCAAATATGATGTAAATGTCTTACCTGCCCAATTTTATGTCCTGGGGGAAGCAGAACACAAACCTCCTTTGAAATATATTGTATGTGCTCTGGTGCATTGAGCTGAGTATCCAATGTACGTGATGTCTCAGGCATATATGGTTTCAAAAGAACAGCCAGCAGTGCTGCAATGTTGGCGCAGAGGCCAACTACAGTGCCTGCTCGTACCCTGCAATAACAAATCAATAACAAATGGTAACATGTGCTGCGAGGCTCTAGTCATTAGTCTTCAGTTTGCAAGAAAATATTGCTCTAGACTATCAAATATATGTCCATTAAAGATGAATTGTGTGGCATGAAGAAATTACTTATATTGTCAACGTGCAGTCTCATTCACAAGTGTATAAGCTCAAAGTTGGATAGTGCCTTTGCAATGTAGTAGGCTTGGCCAGCTAGCTGGTCAGTGGTATCTTACTTGACTATTTTGATGTTGATGTATACTGACAAAACAGACCAACAATGAATTTTTTTTAAAATCAAGCTGACTTACTTTTCTGGTGTCTAGTGTACTAAATCCTAATATAATATCAAAACAGTTGTATCTCCATCCTTTTTTACAATTACCAGTTAATATTTTTTAAATACATTTTTAGTTTTTTTGATTATATCAAATATTATTTCAAGTAGCAATAACATGAACAGAAACCTTGGCAAAGTGAAATGTCTTGTGTACCTCAACAATACATATACCCATAGAGTAGATGTAACAATTTCGGAGGGGTATCTATGGCGCCAGCAGTCTTTTCAGTAGTAGCACGCGCAACAGTCAACATTATACAACATGGTCTTGCTGTGATGATACTGTGAAAGGCTGAAGGAAGGGAGAAACTACAGCTGTTATATTTCTGAGGACATGCACCTCCACTGCATGGTGTGGCGAGCTATATTAAATCAGTCTTCGGACTAGAGAACATGACAGGAACACAATAATATGAAGCTAAACTTTCTATGGCAGTGGTGCTAATATTTATCAAATATTGTAACTATTATGATAAAGAACAAACAAAAAATTACCACCTGTGCATAGTAAGTTGGGCCTAATAAAATACTATGTGAAAACCTTACCTGAAAATGGACAATGTTTCCAGTATTTGTCAGAAAGATTCTCATGTACCACAAGCAGTTACAGGTAGGCCTCACGAAAGCTGAATATGTCTTGGAATGGCAGCTCTCTGGAACATAGCTTCACTCCACAGTACCTAGGAATAACACTGGACCACTCCCTCACCTTCATCCAACACTGTTCCAGCATCAAACAGAAAACCACCATTTGGAATAACATCTCGAGAAAGTTAAGAGATAGAAAATGGGGAGGTAATCCACTAGTTCTTAGAACCATTACTTTTGCCCTGTGCTGTTCTGAAATAGAATATGCCTTTTCTGGTTGGTATAAATTATCTCATGCCAAAACTGTGGAACCTGCTCCGAACAAAGCTTGCAGGCTAATTATGGGGTGCTTAAAACCTATCCCTGCTGAGAAGATTTACTGTGTTGCCAGTATTGTAACATCAAATACTCATGAACAATGGAAGGCCGTGAACTACCTCAGCCTGGCAAGAATAACTTTATGTGAACTTTTGATGCCCCCCCACCGACAAGGAAATACATTCTAGATACAAATCCTTACAACATAATTGGATGACACCATGAGAATATCTTCCATCCAGGTACAACAAGGGTTGGAGTATTTGAGGCTCCTTTAACCGATTAAGAACTGGTATCAGTAGGCTGAAGTCCTCCCTTGAACTACAGGGTTTCACATCAGAGGATAGCAAGTGTGAGTGTGGAGAATAACAAACTGTGGAACATCTGTGCTAGCACCCTCTTTGACCATTTACCTGTTCAATGTAGCATCTATGTGTGCAAACAATAGTGCCCTAGGTGTGGCTATATTTTGGACAAATATCATATGACTTGCAAATTTGGTTGAGGATATTTTGATTTTTTTTTTCTTTCTTTTTGAAACTGTAATCTCTGAAATGAACGCAAAGAAGAGTGCAGTAAAGAATCCGTATAAAGTCACTGACATGAAACTAGGGATTTTAAAAGCTTCCAAGATTAATCCAATTACAATGTTAGAAATGTGCCAGCAGATGCCAGAAAATGTCCATTAGGAAGACATCAGAGCTTCAATTTTCCAAATATGAGAGGGCAATTTATGTGAATTAAGGTACAAAAGAAAAATGGAATAAGGTCTTGTGCTGTACGATTCTTATTTCTCTGGTGAAATGCCTCAATTAAAAAAGTAAAACATACTTTAATATGTCTTTGACAAACTGTATACCTCCAATGTATCAGATGTTCTACAGAATGCTCAAAGCAGAAACTGAAGAACCTCTAACACTGAGGATACTTAACGATGGAAAGTCCAGGATGGAATAACAACAATATTGTGAAAAGGATAGATTGCTTCTCACCACACAGATGAGGCAGTGAATCACAGACAGGCAGAATGGAATGACTGCTAAACATTTAAGATTTCAGACAAAAAGCTCTTCTTCAGAACTAGAAAACACCCACATTCATAAAAGCACAACTCTTACCCAATTGGCCACTGTCTTCAGCTGCTGTAGCCAGATGAAGGAGATCTTTTTGTCCAAAAGTTTAAAGGTTCAGCAGTCTTTCTATTGTGCCTATCTGTGACTCACCTATGTGGCGAGTAGCGATCTAGCCTTCACATGATACTTCAGATACTGATTGTGACACGATTCTTGAAGATGTTTAATAGACACACAAGCTTCTGTAATTTCATTATCCCCACTTTAAATCTTGTGTATCCTTTGTGTAACAAAATTAAAGAATTGCAGACTTAAGAAAGAACTTTTGGGTAACCAAAATTTGGAAAAACTTCTTTCTTCTTGAAATTAACATCAACTGACATGGACCCATGTTGCACAGAGCCATTTCAGCAGAGATCATGGATGAAATGTGCCCATACAAAAGAATGCGAAAATAAAGGGGGCAAGTGTACAGACAACTGAAGGGATATGTATATTTAGTAAATATAATCAGAGTGGGCCAACAAAAGGTTGCTGGAAAGAGCATGGGAAAGAGTTTCACATAAGAGAAGAAAGTGGGTGTATCTGCTAGAAGCTGGCATGAAGACAATCACGTTGTGATAACCAGGATAGAACTCCAACAAGTGGTTTGGCACAGTAGGAGCAAGTGGAAGTCAGAAAGCTAGAAGCGATGACAGCCACAAAAAGTTTCGCACTTGTGTGAAACTTTTGTGGCTAAATTGATTTCTAATTTTTTTCTGCGAGAGATGTTACCTGTATAATGTTCTGTTCATAATTTGAAAAATATTTCTCCGAATTAGTAAATTCTGAAAGAGAATCAAAAATTTGTTACATGCAAAAACACTTTCATGGTGTAGAGAATTAGACAAATTGTGCATACAGTGTACTCCCAATTATTCGTGTGTGTGATTATATTCATTCATCTTCTCCCCCACATTACGCCGAATAATTGGGAGTATACTGTATATAACACAGATAATATGTTAATATACCTGTCAGTTTCAGATCCTTTCACCAACACCCAAGGCTGCTGACTCTGCATGAACTGGTTTCCATGTCGACTGATTGCAAGGATGTGACGAATACCATCTCTGAGTCGGGCAGACTCAAGAGAAGCAATGTACCCCTGCAATTCACGAGTGATATGTGCCAGCAATGTCAGCTCAACTTGCGTGATTTCTATACACGGTACTTCACCTCCAAAGAACTTTTCTACAAACGACAGTGCCCTTGAAAGTAAAGAAAAAGTTTCTTTGTGAATGAATATAAATCTAAATCAAATTTGAGTTTTAATGATTGTTAGAATACATTTGAATAGGTTTCAGCAGGCAGTCAGTTGACATAAACATTTTATGGGTACAGCATTGAAGAACCGATTTAAAGGTTTCCTTTTATGCTCCCAAGGGGGCATGTATGTCTATAGAGGCACGGTAATTAATAGAAACAACAAGAAATAACAAGGCATCCTGAAACAGGTAAGCGTGGTGGTTTGAAGACATTATTTCTATAAGTTAACAAATACAATAACAAGATTTTAAACATAGCTGAAACAGCAACTGTTGATATTCTTCACGATAAAGGATGACAGCCGAAGCAGTTGCAGGATAATAATTTATTAAAATTCTTGACCAAGGTTTTGGTATATATAAATATACCTTCATCAGAAGTAAAAAATCCTGAACAGGAAGACACTTTCATTAGAAAAACCTTAGCATCGGAAATAAACACTAAAGCTTAAGTAACAGTGAAATACAGGAACAAAATCTTTTAGTTACTTACTAAAATTACATTATGCAATGGAGATTAATAAGACAAATGTGCCAAAGGCATCGTCAGTAATTAAGACATCTTCTCCATTTGTACAGCATGACTATGGGCACAGGGTCAATGCGAACAGTTTAGCACCAGTACTTCGCCTATGAACTATCGAGACAAGAATGTGAAAGCACTAGGGCAGATGGTTTCGCCGAGAGAGGGCACTTGTGGTATGTGCCAGACACTCGCGCATATTAAAATCCATGGATACCTACATAAGCGCATCAAAATTATTAAAAGTTGTGCTAATTCAAATCTTCTGTCTTAATAAATAAAACATATCAGACCATTTAAAAACATTTATGTAAAATAGAAAATATGGAACCAATTTACCTGTGTTCTAGTGTCAAACAGATGAAGCTTGCACTATGGAACACATCTAACGAGAGAGGGCACTAGTGTAGTGCGCGAGAATCTCGCGTAATGTAGGCGGTGAAATACGTACTAGCGAAAACAACCAAAATGATACAGTAAAACGAAACCATCTGTCGTTGCGTATAAAAACATACTAGTCAATTAACCACACATACACATCGAAAATCACAAACAGCAAACATCAAAAATAGGTAAAACTTTTTCTGATAATATTATCCCAATAGATTCTTGTCATCCTCAAACTCACAAAATCGCCTTCTTTCATTCTGCAGTTCATCGTGCTGTGAGCACACCTTTAGAACAAAATTGTTTAGAAAAAGAAATATCTTTATTAAAATCAATGGCTACTAACAATGGATACGACCCTTTTAGTAAGTAACTAAAAGATTTTGTTCCTGTATTACTCTGGTAATTTCACTGTTACTTAAGCTTTAGTGTTTATTTCCAATGCTAAGGTTTTTCTAATGAAAGTGTCTTCCTGTTCAGGATCTTTTACTTCTGATGAAGGTATATTTATATATACCGAAACCTTGGTCAAGAATTTTAATAAATTATTATCCTGCAACTGCTTTGGCTGTCATCCTTTATCGTGAAAAATACAATAACATTTAATGAGTTAATACCTGTTAATCAAGGGAGGCCCTTGCTCATGGCAGAGTCTTTGAACAGAGTGGACTATGAATAGTTTACAGTACTTTGTTCAGCAGTGTCTGGGGGCACGAGAAGACATGCACCGAGAGGAGGGACGTCAATGCAGGGTATCACTGGAACAATTTCTGTAAGCAAGTCTCATGAATCCACAGGAAAAGAAGAGAGGCAGTTTTAGAATGAGACAGACTCGCCTGGCAGTCAAGGGAACCTGTATGGTCACAGAGAAAATTCGTTGAACTGGGAGAAGAGACTGCTTGAGTGATGGATCGGCATGCATCGCAGTATAAGCTCTGCCTCTGGCGGAGGTGACCAGCAAGGGTACATGGAAGATGTGGTGGTACCAGGGCCAGCAGGCACTTCGCTGATCACTGGTTTTCAGTGACCACAGCTCGTTCTCTGCTACTACAAGTGGAGGCAAACGGAAGGAGTTGCAACAGCACTGTGTCATATTATAAAAAAAACCATTACTGGTGAAATCAACGTCCCAGTCACAGTCACAGTGACAGAAACATTGGTTTCCCCAGTAGTAGTTCTTATATGATGCAATACCCTATCGTCAAAACTTTAACATCTATTGTTAGTAAGATTGTAATTTATGACTATGAAAATTTTAATACACAGTAAAACAGTGCAGGACTGTTTCAAGTTTGAATGACAAATATATATACAGAAAGAGAACTATTTAATAAACACCAGGGAAAGCATGTTACAGTTAACATGCTATAATGAGTGCAAACTGAGAGAGTACATCACTTAATTTTTGAAACAGATATAAATAATAATACAAATACCAGTAAGGAATAAAATGAAATTTTGAAGACGGGAGTCAATAATAGCAGAGTTCACAGGTAGAAGAAAAATAGCTGGAAAGGAACAATATAAAAGAACTGAAAAGCTACAAGCAGGCCATCATATTTGCATTTGAGCTGTCACTAGGACTGAAAAAGCTCTGGGGATCAGTTGATATGTCCAAGATGAGAGTTAGCCACATGGTGAACACTGAAATCCCAAGTCCAACGGCAGGCATAAGGATAGTAAAAGCACCTTGACCTAAATGCTGAACACAGTAAAAAAGTGGTCATGTAGGAATGATTACTACCAGTACCCGCTGAGCTATATTAAAATAAAGTACACCACTGGAAATGAAATTTCAAGGAGGAAGTGATCTGATAAAAAACTGATATCTGCCCAATAAAAACAGACACAGAGTACAATGAAGTGTGTGTCAATAGACCGTATTTCTCAAGTGCTATCATATGGTATATGATGTTGTGATCTTCAGTCCAAATGGTTTTCTCGCTGCTGTCAGTTTGGACGTCATCAGCTACTTTACTGCCCAAATATAAAAACTAATCTACTACTTTTAGTGTCTTATTTTCTTGTCTAATTCCTTCATAATCAGTTGATTTAACTGGGCTACATTCCATTACCCTTGTTTTGGTTTTGTTGATGTCGATCTTATAACTTCCTTTCAAGACACTATCCACTCCTTTCAACTGCTCTTCCAAGTCCTTTCCTGCCTCTGATATTTTACAATGCCATCGGTAAACCTTGAAGTTTTTATTCTTTCTTTCTGAACATTAATTCACTTCGCAAATTTTTCCTTGTCTTCCTTTACTGTGCACTCAATGTACAGATTGAACAACATTGTATTACAGCCTTGTCTAACACTCAACCACTGCTTCCCTTTCATGTCCTTTGACTCTTGTAATTGCCATCTGGTTTTCATACAAGCTGTAAACAAACTTTTCACTCCATGTATTTTATCCCTGAAACCTTCATAATCTCAGAGAATACATTCCGTCAACATTGACAAAAAGTTTTCCCCATATCAACAAATGCTACAAACATACATTTGCCTTTCTTTAAACTATCTTCTAAGGTAAGTTGTACTGTCAGTATAGCCTTTTGAGTTCCTACGTCTCTTCTGAACCAAAACTGAGCTTTCCTGAGGTCAGCATCTACCAGGTTTTACATTCTTTTGTACATAATTTTGTCTCAGTATTTTGCAATCATGACTTATGAGACTGATTGACTGGTAGTTTTCACAGCTGTCAGCACCTGCCTTCTTTGGAATTGGAATTACCACAGTCTTCTTGAAGTCTGAGTCTATTTCGCGTGTCTCATATACCTTACATACCAGGTGGTATCGTTATGTTATGGCTGGTTCTTCCAAAGATCTCAGTAATTCTGAGACAATGTTGTCTACTCCAGGTCCCTTTTTTCAGTGCGCTGTCAAACTCTTCTCCCTATATCATATCTCCCCTCTCATCTTCAGCCACTTTCTCTTCCCTCTATATAATATTGCCTTCAAGTTCATTCCACTTGTATAGGCTTTCTACGTATTCCTTCCAATTTTCAGCTTTCAACTCTTTGCTTAGTATTGGCTTGTCATCCAAGCTCTGGACATTCATGTTGCTACTTCTCTTTCCTCCAAAGGTCTCTCTAATTTTCCTATACGCAAGGCAGCATCTCTCTTTCCCCCTGTTACACATTCTTTTACAGCTTTGCATTTTTTGACTAGCCATTCCTACTTTGACAGCTTGCACTTTCTGTCAATCTCATTTTTAGATATCTCTATACCCTTTTACCTACATCATTTACTGCAAATTGTGTGTGTGTGTGTGTGGGTGTGTGTGTGTGTGGGTGTGGGTGTGTGTACGAACTTTGATTGTGAGGAAGGTATTTGGCAGGATTCAAGATAAGAACACAGTAAAATGGAGAATATTAACAAACAAAGTAGTACATGAACTATATATAAAACCAGACATCATATCCAAAATTAAGACTTTGTTGGAATGTATACACACTTTGAGCCCCAGCAGAAAGGAAAATATATAAATACGTACAAAACTTTCTCAAAGGAGAACACGTGACAGAAGACAAAGTTTATGCTACTTCAACAACACCATAGAAGATATAAATATCTTACCTGTGATGAACTAGAAAATTAACTACCTGGAAAAGCATTATAATGTCAGCTGCGAAGGGCCTTCATAGCTTGTGAAGGCTAATTACAACAACAACAACAACAACAACAATAATAATAATAATTAACTTAATTAACATCAACAGCAGTATGCACACCATTACTAAACATTGGTCTTTAATTCACAAATAATTAACAGCATATGATAGGATTAACACACATAAAGTAATTACAATATAGCTTTGAATTTGGATATTATATGTGTGTGATGTAATTACTGACTCCAACAACTTTATGATGCTCTTTAGCTTAGTTACTGGCAATAGGTGCCACATAAGTAAATTCCGACAACATGAAAAAAATATATTAAAAATGTTTTTCGAGTATTACCTTGCATGCTTGTCAAGTAATGATATCAAACATTCTGATTTTTTCCGATAAAACTGTTATAGGTTGTAAACAAAGTCATGTTGTGCAATGTTTCAGTCACCATTGCAAATGACCTTCACCAGGGTATGCAATACCATTCAGGCAATCCAACTTTTCTCTCTTACATGTCTTCACTATTGTCCTGATAATTACTTCAAAGAAGGAGGCAGGGGCAGGGAGGGGGAGGGATAGCAGGGTTGGGGTGGGTGACAGTAAAGTGCTGCCTGTTGGAGCATACAGGTACGAGGTGGAGAGAGGGTAGGGCAGCTAGGTGTAGTCACCCACCACTTCCCAAAGTCCATCCATCCGGCCACAGAGGAGCATTCCCCTCCTGACTCAGTACCACCCAGGACTGTAGTAGCTGAATCACATTCTTCCCCAGGGTTTCAATTATCTCTCGTCATGCACTGAAATGAGGAATATCCCATCGACTATCCTTCCCACCCCTTCCATAGTGGTATTCCACCACCCACCAAACTTACATAATATCCTCTTCCACCCCTACACAATACCCTTCTCCCAATCCCCTTACCTCATGGCTCAAATCCCTATAATAGACTTAGATGCAAAACCTGTCCTATACATCTTCCCACTACCACCTACTCCAGTCCGGTCACTCCTGTCCCGTCAAAAGCAGGGCTACCTGTGAGACCAGTTGAGACCAGTCACGTGATCTACAAGCTTAGCTGCAACCACGTGTTCCATTCTACATGGGTGTGACAACAAACAAGTTGTCTGTCCACATGAATGGCCACGAACAAACTGTGACCAAGAAACAGCTAGACCACCTCATTGCTGAGCACGTACCCAACACAATGTTCTTCATTTCAATGTCTGCCTCACAGCTTGTGCCATCTGAATCTTTCCCACCAACACCAGCTTTTCTGAACTCTGCATGTGGCCTCAACCTTTATTGGTCATTGTCTTTACCCACTAGCCTCTTTCCTGTTTTCATTCCAGGACTACACGGCCCTCTATGCTAGCTCCACCCCCCACCCCCACCCAGCCGACCCCCGCTCTCTGTCTAACCTCTACATTGCATCTAGTTGCCCTACCCTCTCTCTATCTCGTCCCTGTAATCTCCCATAGGCATAACTTTATTGTCCTCCAGTCCCACCCTGCTATCCCTCCCACTCCCTGCCCCAGCCTCCTCCTTACACACCCACCACCCTGTTGCTTCTTCCATGATGCGCTGCTGCTCAGTCTGGCCTTGGCAGCCAGAAAATGTGGTGTGTGTGAGTTGTGTGTGTGTTTTGTGTGTGTGTGTGTGTGTGTGTGTGTGTGTGTTGCATTTGCATTTGTTGCACGTGTGTGTGAGAGAGAGAGAGAGAGGGGGGGGGGGGGGCATATTTCCGATGAAGGCCTCATTGACTGAAAATTCACTTCTTTTACAGTCTTTTTGTTGTGCTTATCTGTGACTCAGCATCTCTGCTATATGGTGAGTAGCAACTATCTCTTTCATAATATTGTTACATTTCATCCTGGATTTTCCATTGTTTGATTTCACATAACACATTTTTTTTTTCATTCCAGTTATGAAAGCATACAAATTTAGATACTGACTCTTGTTTGTCCCTGCGATGAATGTTGTTATATACTTCTGCCTGCAACCAGTCACATTCAAATGTTTTTCTCTCTCACCTTGGCATAGTGTAATTGACTTCGGTCTTTCATTTACCATCTAGTGGCCTACTTACTTAAGTCTAACACAAAGCACATGTATGTGCTATAAAATAAGACAAAACTTGTAGTAACATAACATACTGTGTTAATGTCTGTTCCTTATTTCCAGCAGCTAGATGATTCAACTGGTGCTGCAAATTCAATACAACACTGAAGTCATAGTTTGCAGCAATTATTGTAAATGTCATCAGAAAAAGTTGAGCAGCAGAGAGACACATTTAAAAGTAGACAAAGTCCTTCTCCAGATTTAAAAGAACACATACATGTTCATAAATTCACTGTTATTGTCTTGTGGCATGATACTGTAGCACTACACACATGCACTTCTTAGAAACACTTCTACTGTTTTCAAATGCTTACTTAGAGGACACAGCTCGCAATTAGTAAACACTTCTTGAGTTTGCACGTCCACATTTTTCAGACCTCATCATTTATGTTTTGGTCCAAGGACATATACTTTGCTAAGCTACGATTATCAAATACGTAATGCCTACCTGTATGAATTCAGTCTTTTTCTTTTGTGTTCTCTCACAAACTAGTATTTGTCAGGAACAGGAAAATGTATATACAGAACTTCCAGTCAAGATTTTGTACAGTGCATTAAAACTGATGTGGATTTATGTTTATATTGTAAGGCACTTAAATTTACAGAAGAAATTACTTCTACTGAGGAACACTATTCCATTAACTACTTGTTCTTTCTGAATATTAATGTGTACACCTATTTCCAGATCCTCTGCCAGATCTAATTTTTTTTCCATTTTTGAATAATGTAGAGTAGCTGTTTTGAGTAAACAAACCAAGTTATTAACAATTAATTAACCATGTGTCACCTCAACTTAGTTTATCTTAAATAAGGCAAAAAGGTAGTTAAGTTTTGGAATAATATCACAACAAAATAAATAAACAATTAAAAATAAAATGCTTACCTATGAATGAAATTTCCCAAGTTGTTAAGAAGCTCTGAATTGTTTTTCATTGCTAAATCAGTCCAGCTAAAGCTAGAATCCTGAGATTCTGGTCTCACATAAAGGAGATAGAAACGCCAAATATCAGACGGAATACCTGTCTCTTGAGCATCATTGCCAAAAACTCCCACTCCTCGGCTCTTCGAGAATTTGCCATCTTCATAATTTAAATATTCTGAAAAAAAAGCACAATTAATGTAATGATAAGTGCCCTGTAACTATGACACTAATTTTATACTGTTCTACAAGTAAGACAGAAAGCTTTATTGGACTGATTTTTTGTAGCAAGTTATTGATAGGGACAGGAAAGATTTGTTTTATGTTAAGGCCAAATTTGGTGTTTTTTTTTATCTAATTCCTGTAATTTTGTACCAGATTCGTTATTTATTTTTACCATATTTGAGACCTATCACACACACACACACACACACACACACACACACACACACACACACACACACACACACATTCAGTGGGTTTTTTTTCCTTTCTTTCTTTATCACCACATTCAGTATTGTTTTTTGCCACAATCAATTTTTTCTTTCTTTTTGCGAGTTTTGATGCTGTTTTCACTGTCACATCAAAGTCCATTACATGGGACTTGAATTGTGATTTATACACAAACCTAGTCCTTGAGAAGATTAGAAGTCAAAATGCAACTTGAACATTCAATAACTATATGTTACAAACATTAGTAAACTATTATCCCCAGATTTCCAATTATTTGTACAGAAAAATTGTAAATTTTACAATACCTCACAAAAATTGCCGATTTCAAGTTGTTTCACTAAAATCAACTTACTTCGAGGTATTTTTGCATTATCATTTTCGTGAAATGAGCTATGATTTTAAATATCATATTGCAGGCTTCATTATGTCTTCTGTGCAAAAGATTTTGTTTGACACAAAAATTACTAACAGTGCACTGCTTCAAACTGACATCCAGTAACAATATTGCCTATCACTTTACCCATCCCATGCAAGCATTCTTCTGCTACATTTTTATCTCTCAAAGTTTCAACTTTACTGTAATTCAAGGCTTAACGTACTTAAACTTAACTACAGAAGACTGTGGAAGAACTTTACAATCTTACATCCAAAGCCAACAACCTAGGGTGAGAAACTACTCTGTTCACAGAAGAATCTTCTTTGACTGCCTATCATAATGAATACTCTTTTCTGCCAAACAGAAAATGATTCATGAAGAATCATTCCTCTGCCAAACTATCACCTAAAATGAGTTACAAACCTGTGGCCATTATGTTAGTAGGGACAGTGTAGCCTTGATTTGCTCCAAGCAAGATAGCTGGGAACAGAACAGCATGAAAAGGAACATTGTCCTTTGCCATAAATTGATAGAGGCTAACAGGCACTTCCCTTTTTGGTTGCCACCACTGTTTCCACTCTGATGTGTAGCAGCTTGTAATGCTAATATAGCCAAGTGGAGCATCAAACCAAACATAAAATACCTATAAACAGAGATTCATGAACATTAGGTTCAATGAAAATAAATTGGATAACATAAAATTTAAAGCATGGAAAACAATGGTAAAAAAAAGTTTCTTTTATCCTGTAGCAGTAAAATGAAAGTACTCTTAATAATCATAACTAAACCTTATGACTTGACCTTACGAGTGATAGCTACCTTATTTCTGTATCCATCTAGAGGCACAGGAATGCCCCATTTGAGATCCCGAGTGATGCAACGTGGCTTTAAGCCTTCCTTTAACCAGCTACGGGTAATAGTGCGTGCATTGTTTGACCATCCACCCCACACTTTCTCTCCCCAGTGCCTAATGAGTGGTTCAGTCTGTGGATACATAAACACTGTTTTTTATAGTGGAAACATAAAGTAACTAAAAAGTGATTACTTTAGCATGAAAAATAATTTATGTTATGAGAAGTTACAAAAAAGTTATAATTTCTGTCAATTTATTACAACTTTAAATATGATTACTTTAAACTACAAAGCATTTATGACAATTATCTTAAGGTTGTCTAAGACTTAGATAAGTGTTGCAGTCAGAAAATTTAAGAAGTAATGTGGAGAAGAGTTCATTCTAATGTTGTAACCAGCACAAATTATTAAATGAGTCAATTAGAAAGATAAACACCATAAACAGCAGGCTTAACATAAACTAAACTTCACAAAAAATTACAAAGTTATAAGATAGTCCCACCCATGAACCCTGGGCCTTGCTCTTGGTGGGAAGGCTTGCGTGCCTCAGTGATATAGATAGCCATACTGTGGATGCAACCACAATGGAGTGGTATCTGTTGAGAGGCCAAACAAACATGTGCTTCCTGAGGAGGGGCAGCAACCTTGTAAGTAGTTGCAGGCGCAACAGTCTGGATGACTGACTTATCATCCAGTAAGTCTCCCCTGATATGAGAGTTTGGGTTATTTTTCCGAAATCTACCCTTTTTCTAGACCTCTCCAGTCCTTTTCCTTCACCCCTCTTTCTTCCCTTTAAGCCTTCTGCCGAAAGAAGGAGCCACTGGCTCTAAAAGTTTGCATAATTATAACATTTTTTTATGTGCATGTTCTGCTTGGTGAGTAGATTTTTTTATCTATCCGATTACACCGCATTGACTACTTACTTGGAAGACACACTAATGAGCCAAAACATTATCACCACTGCCCACTGTGAAGAATTTTAGGATTGCAGACAAACTTCGATATGTGCACTGATCTCATTAACAAAGCATTTTCATTCCTAAAATGTCACTGAAACAATTATATTCAGTTCCTCATTTGGAGTGTACAAGCGCATGTATCATTCACTATAAAAACCTAATGGCAAATTTCCTGATTAACCAATTCTCTCATTTGTAAAAATGGAGTAAAACATTGAGAAATGACCCTTAAGTGCTTCAAATATACAGTCCAATTAGTAAAACTTTCAAGCAATTATGGATTATTTCTGTTGATAGAATGGTTTATTTATACAATTATTACTGAATACAAACAGACAGCACAACAAAAAATCTGCTAAACAAGTGGGTTTAGTGAGTTTACACACACACACACACACACACACAAGCACAACTAACTCACGTACACGACTAGACAGTAGTCGTGTGTGTGTGTGTGTGTGTTTTGCTTGCGTAAATCTCCCCCCCCCCCTCTCTCTCTCTCTCTCTCTCTGTATGTGTGTGTGGGGGGGAAAGGGGGGGGGGGGGGCACGCACGCATGCATGCGTTCGCTGTCTACTTTAGACGAAGGCCTTTTGACCAAAAGATCACTTGTTTAGCAGTCTTTTTGTTGTGCCTGTCCATGATTCAACATCTTCATCACAGTGATTAGCACTCTATCCTTTTCATAATATTGTCATTATTCCATTCTAGATTTTCCATTGTTTTATTTCTTCACATATATCTTCCATTTGTGAGATCAGCGTTTTCTCATTAGAAACTATTATATATCCTGCGACTCGAGCCTGCAAGAGTGAGTGTGTGTGTGTGTGTGTGTGTGTGTGTGTTTGAATCGGAAATCAACTGCAGCCACGAGCCCGACGCTGACGGCTGCCTGTGGAAGGCATGCGAAGTCTGCTGGTGACACACATATATATGCATGGAGCAGTGCTAACTGATGGTCTTGTATGTCCTTCCAGTGAGCTGTTCTCATTGATATACTGAGTCTTGTTATGGGGGGATCCAATGGAGTCTGTTTTCCATTATTGTTGAGTGCTTCATGAATAAAGCCATATTTGAATTACATGGTCTGATCCCCTGTATTGTATGGTTACTACAAGAATGGCAATGAGTTTGGAACAGTTTCTGTGTGCGCAATCTTTATGTGAGGTTTCATAAGGTTTATTCACTATGGACGCCACACTACCGGCCCCGATTAAACAGCTACTTCAGTTGTGCCCACTTTGTAGGCTTCCATTAACAGGTTGGGTACTGTTCCACCGGTCCATCCACCTACCTTCCCTCCATATGATGATTCTGTTGTGGATTGGGACACTTGTGAAAAAAGACTCAGAGACCATTTTTCGGCTTTTGGTGTGACAGACTCAAATCTGTGAAAAGCCTTTTTTCTCTAGTGGATTCCATCTAAAGTGTATCATTTACTCTGTCAGCTTGTCCCTTTAAAAGAATCACCAGCTCTTACTTTTGGTCACATGTGCAGTTTACGGTCCAATTTCTATTGCAAACAAACGCATGTCATAGCACCCCGAACTTAATTCTACAAATGCCATCAGAAACCAAACCAGTCATACAGGGTTTGGGCAGCCAAACTTCGAGGGCTTAGCCATAAGTGCCAATTTGTTACTGATGCCCATAATGATTCTTCTGCAGACTTTATGGTGAGCAATGCAATTATCTGTTTAGCTCCGGATAAGGAAGTGGGCCAGAAGGCTTTTCTATGTGAAAACCCACGTTGACAGAAGTGCTGCAAATAGTACAATCTTTTGAAGTTTCTCGGACAGTGGGTGACCAAACTGAAGCACGGGGTGATGTGGCAATAGTGTCACATGATGTCCCCACTAGGACAACAGATAGCTTGCATGAAGAAGTGGCAACTGCGGCAGCAAACACGTGGGCCCAGCACCCAGCAGACTAAACCAGGCCAAGTAGCTGGAACCACCACAGTGCCGGAGACAGCATGCTTTGTTTCCATCTTGTTCTCTATGTTTTGTACAGCCATGAACATTTGGTGTGCCCCACTGCTGGGCTACTTGTAATGCTTGCTGGAAGAAAAGCCACATCGCCTCTGTGTGTTGTTCATCGAAGGTTGCTCAGGACATGGACATGTACGTAAACTATGTGACGCCAATGCTTGAGACTTCTCCTAAGTTGAGTATGGAGTTAAAAGTTTCTCACCAAGTGCTCCGGCTACAGGTGAACAAAGGTGCTGCAGTGACATTATTGTGAGTTTCGGCTTGCCACCATTGAAACCTGTCATGCAGAAGCTTGTCAATTACAACAAACAGAACACTGCACTGCTGGGACAATTTACGGCATATGCCTCTTACAATTCAGTGGTTCGCTCCATTACATTTTTGGTGGATACTGATGCTGGTGTTGGTTAGCTGATTAGTGGAAGGGGACCAAACAGGGAGGTCATCGGTCCCATCGATTAGGAAAAGATGGGGAAGGAAGTCGGCTGTGCCCTTTCAAAGGAACCATCCTGGCATTTGCCTGAAGTAATTTAGGTAAATCATGGAAAATCTAAATCAGGCTGGCCGGACGCAGGTTTAAACCGCTGTCCTCTCGAATGCAAGTCCTGTGTGCTAACCACTGCACCACCTTGCTCAGTGATGCCGGTGTTGAGAACTTATTCGAGATGGATGTGTTTCTGGCATTTGGATTTTCTACCACCAACACAGTTCACATTGTGTCCAATCAGGTACTGTATACTCAGTTGGAAACACTGTGTGAGCAGTTTTCAGACTTGTTTTCGGAAGGTATAGGGTGTGTTACTGTCGTCATGGGCTCCTCCACAGCCAATCACTTGCAAAATTTGTGCACTTTGTTTTATGTCTTAAAGCCTGCAGGCTTACGGTGTAACCTCGCAAAATCTCAGTTTGCTTAACCATCTACTGTCTATTTGGGGTTCAAGGTCTTGTGGGATCGAGTTCGCCCTCTGTCAGACCACATCTCCACTGTTATGTCTATACCTTGCCCCTTGTCCACGAAGAATCTTCAGGACTTCCTAGGGAAGATATAGCCTACCACCATAAATTCCTCCCGGGGACAGACACTTTGGTTCACTTGTTGCATGCATTGTTACATAAGAATGCACCTTTTTGCTGGAGCTTGGATTTCAAATGTTGAAATGCAAATTACTCTCAGCCCTTTGTTTAGCTACGTTCTTCTGGACCAACACGTAGTTTTGGTGACCGATGCTTCACTGTACAGACTCATTGGGGTCCTAGCGCACCGATATGCCAATGGCACTGAATGGCCTTTTGCTTAGCCTCTAAATCTCTCACACCAGACCAGCAGCATTACTATCAGGTGGAAAAGGAAGTTAATACTACTGTCTATGCTCTCAAGAAATTTCATGTTTTTTTGAATGGCTCCAAGTTTCACCTTATTACTGAGCATAACCCCTTGGTTTCCTTGTTCAACCCTCACACTTCCTTGCCTAGCAAGGCAGCACACAGCCTCCAACATCAGGCACTGTTCTTGTCTCGCTACGTTATGAAATCCATTTTTGACACACTTCTAAACGAGCCCATCTTCCTGTGGGTTCTCATCTCAATTTTGACAGTGAAGAATTGCTGTGCCTTCATCTTGATACTGAAATGTAGCCCACAGTCAACAGTTTCCCAATTATGAGCTCGCACACAGCAGCTGCCATCATTGCCAACCCAGTTCTCCGCCAGGTGATTCAGTTCGTTAAACAGGACTGGCCAGATAAAGTACTGAGTTGGGCTCCGGACCCCCCTGAGCAACTATTTTTACTTACAGTATTGCCTTTCTGTTTTGCACGGTGTGTTGCTGTTGTCCATGGAAGACCTCTCCCCTGGAGTAATCATTCCCGCTGTGTTATGGCGTCAAATTGTACACCTTCTCCACCAGGGCCATTGGAGAGTTTTGCGCACTAAACTGTTAGCTAGGAGACATGTTTTTTGGCTGGAGATTTATGGCAAAATTGTCCGTTTTATTGCAGCTTATGAGCAGTGTGCCTGACAACAGGTCACTTCCAGGGCATCTCTGTCCCACTTGCCCACTCTACACCTACAGTGAGAACACATTCATGTCGACCTTGCAGATCCCTTCTCAAATTCCTATTGGCTCTTGCCTGTGGATGCATTTTTCTGGTTTCCTTACATTCTCTGGTGTGCATCGATGTCGGCTGAGGTCACAATTCATATGCTTTTGAGGATTTTTTTTCTGTTGACAGGTTGCCTTGTACCTTAGTTTCTGATAATGAGCCCCAGTCATTTCTCAGGCCTTCCAGTTGTTTAGTTTCCGTCACGGCATTTCTCATATTACACCTCCGACAATACAACCTCGATCAAATGGTCGAGTGGAATGACTAGTTCGTGCATTCAAGGCCCAAATGAAAAAAATTGCTATGGATTCTTCACTGGACAACACCCTCCTCTGTTTTCCAAGCATCTATTTCTTCATGTCTATGGGCGAGCAGAGCCCAGCTGAGATCCTTCACGGCTGGCGGCTATGCATGCTCCCCCATCTTCTGCAGCAGCCACAAATGCTCCTCCACCTTCTCCGGCCTGTGTCACACCTGCCAAAGTCAAGCAGTCAAGCTTATTCTGCCACTTCACGCTGGGATCACCAGTGTGGGCGCGAGTGTTTCCTCGCAGCCCCAAGTCGATACTGGCCACTGTTGTCCATCGCTGGGGATGCCATCTGTGTGACGTCCATGGTGCTGACAGGGTGGTCACACACCACTTTGGTCAGTTGCGATCCCACTCCCTGCCGGAAGCTACCAGTTCGTGGGTGCAATCCCTCTCATTGCAGCCCATCCCGTCGGCCTCTGTCCTCCACCCTCTGCCTCGAGCCCATTGCTGCCTGCTGTGGAGGCACACCCATCCCACTGGCTGAAACCTGTATGTGCAACACCCTGGGGTTCCAACTTCCTGGTGACTGGGTAACAGTCTGTCTCAAGCCACCGGTTCCTTGCCGCAGCCTGCTGTTCCATTCGGGCCACATCCAACGGCCCCTTCCCCATTGTCGCATCAGCCATCATCGCCAGTGGGCCCAGGGCTGCCACCACCACGTTGGGGCCTGCTTGCTGATGACAACATCTGATATGGCAATGGCACCCTTCCCTCCAGTGCCGTCATCGGGCATCACACGGGCCCAACAGCCCAGGGCATACCCACATCCCTGCTCGTTCCAGGCCTGTGCTCCAGTGCCCGCCCAGCACATCGTCCCGCCCTCTCTATAGGCACTGCCTGCTGCTGCTCCAGTTCTGATGGATGTGTGTCTTGTAGGGTTGCTGGTATCTCCGTCACCTGGAAGCCCACTTTGCACAAGGGAGAGGTGTGTTACACCCTGTGACTAGTGTGAGTCAGTGTGGTTGCGCTGAGTGTAGTGTCACTGTGTGTGTGTGTGTGTGTGTGTGTGTGTGTGTTTGAATGAGCCACCATCCGTAACACCGCGGGCTGGCTGATGGAGACCGCCTGTGGGAGACAGCGTGCAATGAGGTGTGTGTGTGGGGGGGGGGGGGGGGGCACACATGCACCACCACCACCCCTCTTGTATGTCCTTCCAGTATGCCATTCTTGTCAGAGCACTGCGTCTTATTACAAGGGGATACACGGGAGTCTGTTTTCCATTATTGTTGAATGCTTCATGAGTACAGCCACATTTGTGTTACTTGGACCGCTTCAAGTATTGTGTGGTTACTATATGAATCAGGTTTATTAACTTTCAAAGACTGTAGACAAAGATGACAGAAAGAGATGTAATATTACATCACACTCACATCAGGCATTTTGAGGAAGAACTGCTCTGAAGGTTTAATGACTGGCGTATTTTGGCACAATTTGCAGCGTGGTTTAATCAACTCTGTTGCATTTATTAAGTGTCCACAACCATCACATTGATCTCCTCTTGCATCCTCATAAGCACAGCGAGGGCATGTGCCTTCCACAAAGCGGTCAGCAAGAAACCTGAAAGAGAAATACAATCCAGTCTTCCAACCTCACTACATCAAAAACAATTTGGCATAATTAGTAACCTGCAACAGATCATTTTCCTTGTAGATAAATTGTAACCAAAGTACCAGGTAACATGTAAAAGGTGTAGCTGTTATCAACCTGAATGATGGTTTAAACACAATATGGCTTTACTTAGCATGGTCCTATTGGAGATGGTATGCTGTTTGCCTTCCTCTGACCTACGAACTGGCTTACCGTGACAGTTATAGGCAGACCCACCATTTAATGTGGACTCCAAATCATGGTGCAATTTCTCATTTTCACATTAAAAAACACTGACAGAGGTGAAAGAAATTATAAAAGCGACAGACAAACACTACAGAAATAAATTAAAAACATGTCTCTATTAATCTTACACAATTCACATTGTTGTTGTAACACAACCTTTTCGTCTCTCAAGCATTACAATTGTGATAGAATTAAATTGGTTTATTTTTATGATGAAAGTCTTATGTTGAAATTGTGGATTTTTTTAAAAAAATACTGGAAGTGTAGTGTTCAAGAATACTTGAAGAAAAAACATGTTCACTAAAGATGAAGTAAACAACTGTTTAAGTCTCTGTTAAACTGCTTTAAGTATAATAAGTGTGGCTGCTAATCATCCTGAACATAAAGTCAGCGTAGATAAGATAGCATGATGACACGAGTTGAGTTGATAATTAACAGATGAAGACCCAATGTTGAAAGGCAGACTGTTGGATCGATTTAGGAAATGTGACAAACCCCTTGTATCTGCGATTATTCAGTGAAAAATATCAGATTACAAAGACCAGGCCATGGAAAGGGTTACAGTTCCTTTTTCTGTTTTAATTGGAAATCAGGTAATCTACATGTTCCATGTCAGGCTCAGTGTAAGAGGGTTTCTCTTGAGTTAATCTGTGGACTTTCCATCCTTTATAGTATTGAGAGTAAACAGAATAATAACTGCTGACAGTTAAAAAAATATTTCTTTATTGTAAACATACTGAATACCATAAGTGCTGCTGTACTTTATTGTGACAACAGGGTACAATAATGTTCTAAATCTGACATACATATTTCTTCTTCTCAAGTCTTCACTTATTAGATTTAGATTACTACATTAGACAAAGTGAAAGAAAAGTGAATCAGCTTATATTTAAGGAGTAAATCACATACCTGGAAAAAAAAAGAGCATACAGAATCAGAACATGTTATAATCTATTTTATTCAATTAACAAACAGTTTATTGTGTAAATAGCTCTCAGGAGTTGCTGCTTTAGAAAGTGAGAGAGTAATAAGAAAAAGAAAGAAGGAAAGAAAAAGAAAGAGAGAAAGAGAGAGAGAGAGAGCTCAAGCAACCACCAAATTTGAATGTGATTCATAAATATCTGCTGTCCTCACTTGGAAATCTAAAGGCTAATATAATTTGGCATTACCAAACACACTCACCTATCACATTTTTCACAGAGTAATTGCTCCATAACTTCTGTACATATGAAGCCATTCCTGTTTAGCTGGAGAAACATCTCTTGGCAGACCCTGAAAAATAGTGAACAATATTGAAGAGCAATCTAAGTAAGAAAACTGTGTGAAGAGGAATAACTATGGATGGGAAATGACATCAAGAGAAGATTCAGGCAAATTTATCTCTGCACCTTCTCTATAAAAAAAATAATAAAAAACTAGTTTAAGACAGAAGAAAATTGTAACAAAATGTTAAAACATATCTGCACATTTTACTTCCATAGCTCATAAGTCATAAAAGTAGAAATCAACATATCTAGATTAGTTATATTCTGAGAACCAAGGGAGCATGAGCAGATAATAGGGAAATATCAATTATGCAATACCAGAGTCACAGACATAACTTTTAAAATTATGTCACAATGTGATGAGCATTTTGAGTTACCTAAATGATATAAATTTCTAGCAGTTGATAATGTGTTGGCTGCTTCAGAACATGGTCCCATCAGCAGTACAAAAGCTTCATGATAAGGCAGACTGCATGGTCTCTCAAACGCAGTTTTAGGTAAGTATTTAGTTTACCGTTGAGATAATAAATTTTCTGTAACTCTTTATGGTGATGCCCATGTTTCTATTTGACACCTCCTAAAATGTTAATGATGAAAGAGCTGGCTTTTGATCAGGTCATTTAAGGTATAAACAGCTAACAACCTTTGAATAAGATGTTTCTGGAAACTATTTGTAGTGTCACTTGTTGGCTTGTATGCTGGCACTGTAATGTACATGTCTCGATTTTATAACAAATGAGCATGAAACATAAAAACTAAACAAATCCAACAAGTCTTGTTTTAAGTCATGGTAAGTTGCAGAAAATGGCAATCTTTATTTTTAACTGACTGAATGCTTCCTGTGAGATTTGTAATTTTTGGTCAAACACAATAACTTTGCTTTAGAGAATGTTTTTATTTATGTTTTTGAGCATTTAAAAATTTAATTCACACTACACAGTATCAATAAAACATACTTAGAAAAATTTTCTGTTGTAGTTTATACCACAGTGATCATGACAAAAGTTAGAGAACTGTTACAACAACCAACAAAAAACTTTTATTGTTAAATATTATGTTCCATAAATTAATCATATTCCAAAAAGAATCACACAAAAGTAGCTACAGCAGACATGTTATTCTTACTGAAAATCATACAGAGTACAATCCTAATACCTAACAATGTACTTGTCACTAAATGTAATAAAGTGAACCACAAGACACCAGTCAACAGCTACAAAAAAACATCGACTTATGATAAGTAGTAGTGTGGAAGTTGCTAATTCATATGTTTAGTTAATGTTTGTCATTATAATTCTTTCCTGTCATGCAAATGATAATTATATTAATCAATGAAGTAATCAGTTGTAAGAAACCTTCCCCTTATCCTCACAAAACATGAGTCTGTCTCCTCATGAGGTCGGAGTGACCTGGTGCGCCTTTCTTACCTTCTCCAACACATTCCTCTTTCCTCCCTGAGGCGAAAACTAACAGTTCCAAAAGCTACGATAAGTCTTCTCATTTTTAAATATGTCAGTCATCAATACTGATGTTTCACCTCTTGAAGCTAAGTACTGGCCAGTCATTCTGTATCTTTGTAGTTTTATATTTAACGAAAGTAATCAAAAGGTAATTATAGTACTTACTTGGTCTGTTCAGGAGAAGTTGTTCGACCAAAGTAATCAAAATTAATATTAAACCATTTGTAGACGGCATCATGAATCTTAAAATACTTGTCACATATTTCTTTTGGAGTAAGACCTTCTTCAAGTGCTTTGGTTTCAGTTGCTGTACCGTATTCATCAGTTCCACAGATATACAAGACATTATGATTGCACAGACGACTGAACCTGTCAATAACAAGTGAAGAGTTCTAACAAAAAGAATCATATTCAATATCCAGTCACATACACCCGAAATGTACAAATCTTAATGAATATGGAATAGAAACTTATCAGTGATACTGTTATCATAAAATAAAGTCAAAGAAGAAAAAATAAATTCAATGCAAACAACATTCTCATTTCTATCTTTCAGTATAAGGAATCACACATAAAAATTATGTGAATTATAAGAATTCATAACAAAATTAAGTTAAGTTTCCAGTTATCACTGAAATGATGAGGGGACATAAATATTGCAAATTTTGTAGTAAAATAATTTATCAGATTTGTAACAGTTATTCATATTGATCCCATACGAAAATTACTGCTTTTACGGATGCCACACACCCAATGAAAAGCAGGAGATACATAAATATGCTAATGACATTACCCCAGCCATTATATGCAGAAAATATCCTAGCTAGCTTGACCAGAAATATATCCAAATCTTCCAAAGAAATCAACAAAACCCATTGTCACTGTGAACCACTTATTATGCAGTACATCTCTTACGGCCCTATCTCTGCCAGACCTAGAGGAACCACGCCCATCAATAAGCCTTAGAGTACCTTTTGTTGTGTCCTGAGAAGAGAGACATTATACACAAAATACTGCCCTCATAATACAAGTTAGTACTCCACGGTTGTACCAATCAACATTATATCATGCACAATCACTATATCACCACTGTTTCAAATTCTGCATAGCAACAATTACCCCACAGATTATCCAGGTGCAACACCTGTCTTGTACATCCATCCAGAAATACCCATTGCAGTTCATTTACAGAAATTTCCTAACCCTCAAAAATTCATTATTGTCTGAAAGCAGCCATTTCAGATGCCAGCTACGCTATCATTGTTGTGCAGCATTCTACATTAATATGATAATAAATCTACCATTTACCTGGATGAAAGGCTACTACCAACCAATGGCTAACCACAAACTCAAGCATCTGTCTGAACATGTCGCTGCACAACACCAATGACTGCAGTAGCTTATTCAAGACCCATTTGCAACTGGATCATTTGAGCACCAGTTCTGAATTACAGGTGCATAGACGACTATCCCTCAAGTACTTCATTCTCATAATATTTCTGACCTGAAACTTCAACACTCCCCATCTGCTGCTGCCACCTTCCCCCTACCCCTAATCTTTTCCCCTCCTGCCATTTACATTCAACTTTTCCCCTTCCCATTCATATTCCCCCCTCCCTCTCCCCCCCCCTTACAAACTCCACTCCTTCCTCCTTAGCTCTGTACATCATCTTTCACCCCTTAGTAGTCTACCCTCCTCCCATATCACTAGCAATTGACCTACTAAGTACATGCTAACTTGTTTAATGCTCAGGTATTCTCTCTGTAGAGAGCAAGACATTCATAAATTCAATAACTATTGACCTTTCTAATACCAGGAATAGCACAAGTTTACAACTGTTATGCAGGAAAATTATGATCTGTGCTTGGTCTTGGCACTCATTCTGTTGAATGAATTTTGCACAGCAATTTGGAAAATTCTTTCCACTGCTGCTGCCATTGTTAAGCAGACAGTTACTCTTACAATTACTGCTTCTAGACTGAAAATGCAACCAACTTCATCATGGACACATGAGTTTACAAATATACCCCGAGATATGGAGTTTTAAAGCTGTTTCATTCACAAACAAAAGCAAGCCACACACAAGTTTAAAAAGATCCTCAACCAGAGCTATTGAGTTTCACAGCTTTATTTTCCGCACATAAAAACAAGATCAACAGATGTAGGTTACCTTGCAAAGACATCAGCTGATAAGACGCAGCCAATAATATTTCCTAAATGGGGTACATTATTTACATAGGGCAAGGCAGAAGTAACCAATACATTTTTTTCACCCTCAACTGGAAGCCTAAAATAAAAGAAAACAATATTAAGTCATTTCTGTATTGGCCTACTTTTAACAATTTATACAAGAAATTGTGTAACATGAAAGAATACATTACAATGAAACACAATAATCGTAATCACACTTTGAAACCTTACCCTTGCAAAAGGTAAATAGTCCTTTCCAGTAATCATGTTTGCAGTCACACTGACATTACTGCAATAGAATCATTACTTTCATAAGTTTATGCCCTTTCCCATTGGCATGTGATTCCCCCACCCACCCTCCCCCCTACACACACACACACACACACACACACACACACAATTCATTGTAGAAATGTATAAGATTTTACAAAGAATATTGATCAGAAATGTTAATGATGAAGTTTTATGATGCTGATAAAATAATGAAGATGGGAATATACTCAACCAATTGTTCCGAAAACCATAAAATTACAGAGAGACAGAATAATTGCCCAGTACTTACCTTCAAGAGGTGACATTCTGGTAGTCCTGACAACACACATTTAAAAGTGAAAAAAGGAACTCTTTGTTCCTCCTTTGGGGGAAAGGTGGGATGGACTGGGGTAGGCTATAAAGGAGTGGCAGGTTACTCAACCCAACTGTTGCGAAGGAAAGTGAATACCAAGATTCATTCAAGAGTCATTCTCAATGGAGAGAAGTCTTCCGAAGTAAGAGTGATTTCAGGTGTGCTGCAGGGGAGTGTCATAGGACCGTTGCTATTCACGATATACATAAATGACCTTGTGGATGACATCGGAAGTTCACTGAGGCTTTTTGCGGATGATGCTGTGGTATATCGAGAGGTTGTAACAATGGAAAATTGTACTGAAATACAGGAGGATCTGCAGCGAACTGACACATGGTGCAGGGAATGGCAATTGAATCTCAATGTAGACAAGTATAATGTGCTGCGAATACATAGAAAGAAAGATCCCATATCATTTAGCTACAATATAGCAGGTCAGCAACTGGAAGCAGTTAATTCCATAAATTATCTGGGAGTACACACTAGGAGTGATTTAAAATGGAATGATCATATAAAGTTGATCGTCGGTAAAGCAGATGCCAGACTGAGATTCATTGGAAGAATCCAAAGGAAATGCAATCCAAAAACAACAGTACGCTTGTTCGCCCACTGCTTGAATACTGCTCAGCGGTGTGGGATCCGTACCAGATAGGATTGATAGAAGAGATAGAGAAGATCCAACGGAGAGCAGCGTGCTTTGTTACAGGATCATTTAGTAATCACAAAAGCGTTACGGAGATGACAGATAAACTCCAGTGGAAGACTCTGCAGGAGAGATGCTTAGTAGCTTGGTACGGGCTTTTGTTGAAGTTTCGAGAACATACCTTCACCGAGGAGTCAAGCAGTATACTGCTCCCTCCTATGTATATATCGTGAACAGACCATGAGGATAAAATCAGAGAGATTAGAGCCTACACAGAGGCATACCGACAATCCTTCTTTCCACGAACAATACGAGACTGGAATAGAAGGGAGAACCGATAGAAGTACTCAAGGTACCCTCCGCCACACACCGTCAGGTGGCTTGCGGAGTATGGATGTAGATGAAGGGATGTACACCTTGGTAGCTGCACAGTCAGCATGATGGATTGCTAACCGGAGGGGACCAGGTTTGATTCCCAGCCATGTTGAAGATTTTTCTCTGCTCATGGAGTGGGTGTTGTGTATTCTTAATGTTTGAATTGTCATCATTCACATTCCACACTTGAGACAGCTGTGTGGGCATGTCCCAAATGCCAATAAATAAAAAAATACATACAATAAAAAAACTGAAGGGGTGAGTAAAGAGGCAGCAGACTGACATCCTATTCTCTCCTTCCTCTTCATTTTTGTTTCCTCGCATCCTCACATCAGGGTGGTCCCTCTCATCCTTGAGTCTGAGTGACCGGTTCCTCCTTTCTAACACTCCCCAACATATCTCCTTCTCTTTTCCAAGGGAGGAACTAATAGTTTTGATAGCCAGGACAGTTTTGAGTACTTTTATATGGGTTTATTGGTACAACTAAGAAATTTGCTTCCTGGAAATAACTTCAGAGCAGAAATTCTGTCTCATAATTAAATGCCTGTGCCTAAATAGATATTACTACACAAAAAATCTAAAATGCAATTACATGTTGACTGGAGTGATTACTGTGTTCTTTCTACAAGGTACGAAGGATAAAGACACAATTTTTCTCAATCTGCACTATAAACTAACAGAAAATTGCAAAATAATACTGAAAATTTTGTTCAATGAAGTTAACAATCTTCAAACTGAAATTAACTGAAACACTCCAAAATATTGTTTACCTGATACATGAGCTGCAATTTTCCGCATGCATTATTTTATCTTTTAATATCAGTCTGGATGTATTTGAGCTGTTCCACACACAATGGAAATTAGTGGTGGTGTAATATTTGGTTTGTTACTTTGTTACATTCATTGTTACTACGTTCTACAGTGCACAAAATGTAAACTGATATCTGAGAGGAGAATTAGTGTGCCACGCAACATTACAACAACAAAATCACTGGTTATTTCTCTGTACATGATCTGTGAAAGTAAACTGTCCATCCTTTTACTTGATTGGTGTTTTAATTAGTTCAACCAAAGTGAAAAGTTTCTGACTCTGTATTTCAGCCTGATTTGTTGATGTTTCAAGAAGTACTAACTTATGAAGCTAAATATTGGTTTGTAGTAGTTTTGTCTTACACAGCCATTGCTATATGTAAGATAAACTAATCCCTATTTGCAAACAATGGAAAATCCAGGATGGAATATTGACAATATTATGAAAAGGATAGACTGCTACTCACCACATAGCGGAGATCTTGAATTGTAGATAGGCACAACAAAAAATGTGTCAAACAAGTAAGTTTTTGGCAATGAAGACCTTCCAAATTAGACAACATGCATACATGCACACACCCATGAAAACACAACACACCCATGCATGACCTCTGTCTCTGGCTGCCAAGTCTGCCCTCGGCAGCCTACCTGCGACTCAACACCTCTGCTATGAAGTGAGTAGCAATCCATCCTAATCAACATTTTGCTGGTCTGCTACAATTCACTTATTGCCCAATTAGGATGGTAATCATATTATTTATACATTATTTCTTTGACACTTCCTGCTTTGCCTCTTATGTACAATCAGTTTCTAACTGCACTTGCAACTTCAACAAATCACATTCCTCCTCACCCACACTTAACTGGGTTGGAGCTGGGGCAGTTAAGCTGTGTTTTTACATTCAGTGATTCAAGTTGCTGTTTGGGCTATTGTATTGCAAAGGTTTTAATCCACTTTTGGTATCACACGCAATGGAACATTTTTATCAGTTTCAGATACTGATGTAGATGTTTTGAAGATCTTGTCTACACTGCACAAGGAATGAATGGCAGTTTTATAAAACTGATGGAGTAGTTCAGCAGACATAAATACTGTCCACTAACAGGGGTGTAATGTTGTTGAACAGTAATGTGCATATGAATGTTGATGCAGTTTCAGCTGAGCACACAATGTGACAAGGGACAAAGCGACATAGCACCTCTAACATGCCAAGTGGCTCACAATAGTGTGCTCCCCCTTACTCCAAAATCTCAGAAGTAGTGTGGAAACACCCTTTTTTCTTAGAAGCGTTCAACACAGTGAAGTGTGTGGCAGATGGCCATCTGGCAGATCATGCTTCATCGACAGTTCGACAGTTCCCTCTGAGCCCCCCCCCCCCCCCATCCAATTGAGATGACATGGCCTACGAATATACACATGGACGTGGATGATGCAGAACAGAATTACATCAATGTGGATGACCATCCTCCTGCCTCAACATGTAATTGCAAGTTCCCTGAGGAGTCATGGAAGAGGAGAGAGTGGCAGGCAGTGTTATTCTGCCTCAATCAAGAACAGAGAAGCCGCTTCAGGAGAGACAGCCCACGAACAAGACATCAACATATCCCTTGGTCAGGGTACACCAGAATCTGTGCCAATGTGGAAAGACATATACAGAACAAACAGTGCACACTATCGAATATCGATGCTGAGAGCACCGGTGGCACACTCGACTAATGCACCCCAACAAGTCAGTAACTGCAGGGCACTGTTTGTCACAGAACCATGTTATGGAACATGACCGTACCAGGATTTTAGTGCAGACTTCCAAATACTGGGACAGGATCATTAGAGAAGCCATTTAAATATGCGCTGTGGATAATCTTATCAATTGGGACTGCAGTTATAATCCCAGCAAGTCTCAGGAACCAGCACTGGGTCTAATTAAGAAGACAATTAGCAA
Organism: Schistocerca nitens; assembly: GCF_023898315.1. Lineage (NCBI taxonomy): Eukaryota > Metazoa > Arthropoda > Insecta > Orthoptera > Acrididae > Schistocerca > Schistocerca nitens. Next base: position 144,521,560 of record NC_064622.1, on the reverse strand, counting down.
ATACAGCGATCTGCAACCAGGGCAGACAGAGCCACTACATCGACACTACCACAGACATCACCACAAACGTCTATCTGGCTGCCAACGTTCGCCCTCAGGTGTGGACCGTGGAGAGAATGGCTTGTAATGGGAGACAATATACATCGGCCACATGCCTTCAGGAGCTTCGTTCGTTAGTGCCCCTGACGATGTTGACATGTCTGATCCCTGAAATATAGTGCCCTCTGGACGCTATGAACCGACAGTACACCTGTGGACTGTTCAGTTAATAAATATACCAGGAGAAACTGAAAAATCACACCTTTCTCATTTTCACATCCCATCAGCCTCAGCAACTTCTTACAAACAGTCAGTGTCGGTCTGGTGATGTGGGTGCCTCTAGACTTCTGTATGGTGGTGTGCATGGGAATGTGCATAACAATACAGAAACAGTGACGGTTTGAAAGCTAGCAAAACCTCTACGCTGTTATAATTGTGACTCTATGCACTGACAATCCATCAATACAACCGAATGGTAGCCTTCCTTAACATCTATTCAAAGTGTCCATCTTTGAATTTCCATTCTTTTTATATGCATAGTACCTCCCTAGCATTTATCCCCTTGCAAGGGATACAATGATTTCATGATTTGGCAAATTTATTTTAACTTTTGGTTCAGAAGCTTTTCCTATCACTGCAATCACCAAGGTAATCTAAGGGAGATAAGTTCTATACATTATCTGCCTGTATTGTGTACACTTTGTTCTACGTGTTATCGTATTTAGCTGTTCATATATCGTATTTTCTGAGGAAGAGATTGGGGGCAACCTCAATATTCATCTATATAAGCATGGAAAACTGCTTCAAAACCACACTCACAGTGACCAGAGTACTGGACCAACTGTCGTTTATCCAACATGCAGATTAGATCTAGGCTGACTCATTTCCTTGCCTCACGGTGCGATAAACTATACAAGTAGGTATTATATACTAAGAATATCATGAAATAAAATATGAAGATAAAATATAAATTTTATAGTTAAGAAAATGAAGTGCTTCTTCATAGAATCATGTGGAGACAGGAAATGATACCCCACTCACACAGGTACTGTTTTTGGCTTTGGTTTCGGTCTTCTAGCTGCTCCATTCTTCCATGCATCTGCTGCTGCTTCAAGCTCAGCTTCAGAAATGGGAGGTTCCTTAGTTGATGACTGCAGAAAATAAAATTTTTTGTCAAGGAAAGTGTTGTATTTGAATGACCATTGCAAGTGTAGTGAAATATTCACATTACTTACCATTCCAAATCCATGAAATGCATAGGGAAAAAAAGCAGTGGGTGTAAGAATTATTCACGTCAGTTTTCATCCAAAAGCAGCTAATTTAATTATGACATTAGTATAAAGTGATGAAACTACAAATGGAGAAGTGGAAATGGCAAAAGTTAGGCATCTCTTCATGCTATTTGGTACAAGTAGAAATTGAGATGCATGTTGATAATCGAAATTGAGCAATTAGGCAATTAAGGATGAATATAAGTTTAGTTTCAGGAAGGGAGAAAGGTATAAGAGAAATGTTAAGAAGGATGCAAGGCAGAGTTGGAGTTTTCCACCACTGCAATTCAACTAGAAGATCAAAGAACCAAGAAATCCAGGGAAAGAAAATGTTGGAGGTAGAATAAACAAGTTAAAGGGGAACAGGCATAAATGCTATGGTATGGACATGACATAGCAATTCTGGTCAGATGTAAGGAAGACATAAAAAGAACTGTTGAAGGGAATGGACAGGAGAATATGCTTAACATCAAAATCAGGAACAACATGTAAATGGAAGAAGTGAAAGAATATTACTATTTATGAAACAAAATTATACAGAATGATAGCAGCAAAGAAGGTCTTACAGGCAAACAGGCACAGGCAAAGAAAGCTTCTTCAATAAAATATCTTTACCTGTATCAGATATTGAAATGGAATTGAGGAAGAGGTTTCTGAAAATGTAAATCTGAAACACAGCATTATATGGAATTGAAGTGTGGACCACTGAAAATCCAGAGAAAAAAACATTTGAAATGTGGTACTATCAAAGAATGTTAAAAATTAACAGGACAGATAAAGTATGAAACAAAAATTAACTAAAAAACTAGATGGGAAAAGAATTGTATAGAAAATCCTAGAAGAAGGAACAGGTTAATGACACATCTGTTAAGTAAGGCACAGGGGAATAGTTAACCTGGTGCTGAAAAGAACAGTAGAGGGGAAAACTTGTAGGGACATACCAACACTAGAGTACTGAAGGTGTAATAGTTATGTTGAGATGAAATAATGCACATGATAGGAAAAAAGAGGCTAATAGTATCATAGCAGTCAAATGACTGGGAAAAAAATGTAATTCTGGAACAAACACAATTTAAATCTGTTAATATATGAAAGTAACAGCACAGCAGTGAAGATTCGTATTCAAGGTATGGAATATGCAAACATCATCTGGCCATTCTGGTTTAAGTTCTACATTACACTTCCAAGGTAATTCTGGTTAATATCAAGCTAGCTCATACAATGGGGCCACTGTCATTCCAAATGACATCAATGTAAATGGGATGTTTAGTGTCAGTGCTATATTTTTTTCTATATTTTAAATACACAGTATTAAGGACCAGGTACCGATATCAAATGAGTTCATTTAAGAGAAAGACTAGTTTTTAACTGAAGATCACTTGCTCGTATATAGGTTAATTCACTAACTGTAAACTTCATTTACTTTACTGTTCTGACAATAATAGTTAAATATTCAATTTCTTTATTTCTCCTCTCTGCGATGTGAAGCAGCTCACAGAACATAGGGAGGTTCAGTTATGCAAAGCATATGCAGAGCAATAAAAGTAAAGCAGTAAACAGTAACAAAATACCTTCTTGTATATTGGGACAAAACTCAAATAAACAGTTTTCCATTTTGTGGGCAATGCTAAAGCTCATGGTTAGTAGTGTACTGTTGAGTAGAGGTCTAAATCTTCATTATTTCTCTCCCACTTTTCCACATTATGGAAATAAATTACATAATTATTAACTATTAAGTGATCTACTATGAAATTCCATATGTGATACACACAACATACACAGCATTGAAAATATTTCTGGCTGGCATGTTCTTTTCACAACTTATAACAAGGAGAAACTGAGTAATAGTGTACAGTTTCAGCAACTGCTTTACCTTCTTAACATTATTTACTATTATTTGTAAAGTCATACTGCAGTGGGACAATAAGCTACAGGCAGAAAGGAGAGGAAGTGCAAGGGACAGCACATCTCTTACTTCAGACATGCGTTCCCAGTGTAACGAACATTCAAAATAACAAAAGTAAATGATGTAGGTCAATCTTTCACATTAAGACTGATAACACAGAGAGACAAAGTTTGAATCCATATTGTGTTTAAATGACCTGAAACTGAATGAACTAAATATGCAGATACCTCTGTGCTGGAAGTTGAAATAAGTTCTGGTCTTGGTTGAACTTCACATTGAGTAGCTTGCAGTGGAAACCAGGAAGCATCATTTAGACTTTGAATCGCAGGCAAACCTGGTTTCAGCTTGAGCAAACCAACAGCTTCCTGTAATGGAAAAATAAGATACAAAAATTGACAATGATACAAGTACTGTCAAATGGAACTGAATCACATCAAAGAATATGAAGACTTGATCTGTACCTTCTTTCACTCCTTGGAGAAATTTAATTAATTTTTTCTATGATGATTATGAAGTCTTTGATCAAATATAGTCCACGGGCCTTATTAGGCATTGGGACTCTTCACACAAATGAAGTATAGTACATTCATTTGCAAACGGTGGTTCCTACCAAAGTGAAAAATAAAATTTGTTTAAATTCATTAGTTGGTCAGCATCTCACAGTGAACAAGTAAGGCTTACAGAGTTATTAGGTTACTTTCATTTCTTGTACCAAAAGAAAAACTCAATTGAGAAAAGTGTTAAAATAGAAGGAGGCAGAATAGCTGGTCAGTAGTTACTTTCAGGAACACAATTCCATGTTTTGAAGAACCAGGAAATGCTTTCCTAGGTTACACAACTTGCATTTTTCTTTCTAAGAGAGGAAAGATGAATTGCTTGCAGAAGGAGAAACACATCACTCATATCATAGTAAGGTCATCCGAAGACCAGTATCAGTTGTAAAGCGATTTGGAAAAGATTGCTGTATGGTGTGGCAGGTAGAAGTTGGTGCTAAATAACGAAAAGTGTGAGGTGATCCACATGAGTTCCAAAAGACATCCGTTGGAATTCGATTACTTGATAAATAGTACAATTCTCAAGGCTGTCAATTCAACTAAGTATCTGGGTGTTAAAATTACGAACAGCTTCAGTTTTGAAAGACCACATAGATAATATTGTGGGGAAGGCGAGCCAAAGGTTGTGTTTCATTGGCAGGACACTTATAAGATGCAACAAGTCCACTAAAGAGACAGCTTACACTACACTCGTTCGTTCTATGTTAGAATATTGCTGTGCGGTGTGGGATCCTTACCAGGTGGGATTGACGGAAGACATTGAAAGGGTGCAAAAAAGGGCAGCTCGTTTTGTATTATCACATAATAGGGGAGAGAGTGTGGCAGATATGATACGCGAGTTGGGATGGAAGTCATTAAAGTAAAGACGTTTTTCGTCGCAGCGAGATCTATTTACGAAATTTCAGTCACCAACTTTCTCTTCTGAATGCGAAAATATTTTGTTGAGCCCAACCTACATAGGTAGGAATGATCATCAAAATAAAATAAGAGAAATCAGAGCTCGAACAGAAAGGTTTAGGTGTTTGTTTTTCCCACGTGCTGTTCGGGAGTGGAATGGTAGAGAGATAGTATGACTGTGGTTCGATGAACCCTCTGCCAGGCACTTAAATGTGAATTGCAGAGTAATCATGTAGATGTAGATGTAGATGTCATGCACCAAAACATTATGACCACCAGATTAACAGCATGTTGGCCAACCTTTGGAATACAATATAGCAACACTTCTGTGTCACATTTAATTGTGAATGTGCTTGGTTGGTTTCTGGAGATCTGTGGCATCACATGTCTATGCACGTCATGCAGTTCCCACAAATTACAGGCCAAGGGTTGGTGGACGCAGAGCTGCTGTGTGATAATGCCCAGATCGTGTTCCATTGGGTTCAGATTAGATGGATTCTCATGCTTTTCAAATGGCTGTAACACAATTTGGACTTGTGTAATGGGCAATTATCCTGCTGGAAGATCCCATCACTGTTGGGACAGACACCGAGCAGGAAGGGATGTGTAAGTTGCCTGCAGCAGTCTTGGTGCCTTCGATTACTACTACAGGTCCGGCAAAAGCCCACTGTCATTCGTCCACAGTGCTATGCATGTTTCGAGCAGCCATTTGTCTGGATGAAGCATATCAAGACACAAACAGTGACCTGGTGTAACAAGAATCATGATTCATCAAACCAGGTGTTATTTTACCAATGATCCAAGATCCAATCTCAATGATTCTCTACCGAATGCAATCATAATTGACAATGTTGGATCAACATGGAAAATTAAGTGGTCATCTGCTGCAGAGCTCCATGTTCATCACTGAGCTTTGAACGGTGTGCTCCGAAACACCTGTGCCAACACCAGCTTTGTACTCTGTCAGATCACCACCTACACTGCTTTTATACAATGGACAAGCCTCTGACCTCCACGTTCTGTTGTGGGGCATACCTTGCACCTACTCCTCATTTCAACATATTTTAATCCTTTCAAAAAGATGCTCACGAAAGTAGCACGTGAATAGCTGACCAGCTTCACCTTATCCAAGCTGCCTGTTCCCAGTTACCAGCCTATAACAATCTGCCCTTTGTCAAAGTCGCTTATGTCAGTGGATTTTCCTATTTGTGGCTCATATTGTTACTGGAATCCTTCCTCATTCGTCACTGCTCAGCTTACATACTTTTCCTACTGCGTTATGTGCTCAGAATGCCACCAGGCAGCATTCAGTCTCACAGTGGGCAGTGATCATAAGGCTTAGGCTCATCAATGTAGGTAGATAGGTTGAGAGTGGACCCTTAATCTGCCCTCTCACGGGATGTGAAAATGCATGAGGATGTGGTGCTGGTGACGTCAAAATGTGGAATTCTGTGTTCCATTACACTGCAGACCATGAAATGAAGAAATTGGCTTGTCAGATTTTTGTCTCATGAAGAGGAACATAGCCAATGAGATGCAACACTGTTTTCATGCCCAAAGCAAAACTTAAGAGTTACCACATTGTATTGAGTTTAACTACATACCCAGTTGGATTTCTTTTTCATAGAGTATGTGGTATGAATCCAAGCTGTTTTGAAGCATCAAAAATTGAGGATTTCTCAAACATACATTGTTTTTTTTAGCTATGATGACAAAAAGACACGAAACTACAAATTGGTAGATAAAGCTTCCTGTATTTGATGTTTTTAGTGTTATAACTTGTGTGCTATGATGCATACCGTTTCTATGTTACAACAAGATGATGCTCCATCAAAAGTGTATAGTTCTGATGCAATTTGTCATATTAAATGTCAAATAACAAAAGTATATGGTTTCAATTCCATGACACAATGACAATCTATCAGAAGCTAGTAGTTCTGATGCCACTTGTCATAACTTAATATCAAATAATGACATTTGTAGATACGCAGTGAATACCATATACGGGGGCATGGCTGCCACATTGAAGCTGTAGCTTAGTTGATAGCATTGTGGAATGTGAAGACACAGGTAGCAGGTTCACACCCACTTCTTTTCAATTTTTTTTTATTTCTTTTCACTCTCTGTTTTCTAAAAGATTCTAGGTCTTTCTTATTAATTTAATAGAAATATTACATGCAGTAGTCAATGTTATTTATCATTTGGTAAATAGTGTACTTGCAGAAATTGTTACAAAGGTAAATGACTGGAATGTTTCCACAGTGGGCATAAATCTTTACATAACTGCCAGTCTATGCTGGAAAGTAACACACAAGTTACGCAATGGAAGTTTTTGCTATTATGAAACTTTGCATAAAATAATTGGTTTCATGGACTGCCTCATGTCTATGTCGAACTGATAACTATCTTTTTTAATGATGGTGAGCAGCTTTGAAACAAAAATCTCATCTCCCATTCAGATGAAACTACAAAACAAATTTCAATCCTGAAATCTATGTGAAGAAGTACATTACTTCAGAGTGAAGGAAGTCCATGCAACATTGAGAATACAGATATAATTCATGCAGACACTGACATTAGGCACTATACTTCATTCAATTTAAACTGACAACAGGATGAAGATTCAATTGTTAATGAATAACTTTTACTAGTATGTATGTCACAATGCTGTATAGTATTATTCGCTGTTCGAATCAGCTATGTGTCCAGAATCTTCTTTCTCCACTTTTCTTCAACAGTCCGGTAACAGAGTTGAAGCAGCTATTTTAAGTACATCTGCTTTTGCAAAGGAACTCTGTGACCTACAAGCCAGATGCCACAGACTGCCGCTGGAAAGCACTGATGTCACAAATCACAACATGGAGCACATTCCATAAATGTAACAAGTCATTTCGGACCTTGCAGCAACAGCAGCAACAACAACAACAACAACAACAACAACGTACACCACATCTGGCATGCTTTGTGATGAGAAACACGTTATGCATGAGGACAGTTTTACCCCCATGCCCTTTTCCTCCATAAATAAGAAACAAACAATTTCCAAATCTAGAAATAGTTTTTCCCATCTGCTAGTGTTTCTATAAGCAGTACTTTGAATATTACCTGCTAAAGTTAAGTACTGTATACCTGTTCTGGCTCCTTGTAATTTATCACTTACATTTATGTTAGGCATGGTAAACAATTCACTACAGATGAGTTTGGGGTAAATGACTTACAAAACACTAAAACATGAACTCTTACACATGATGTTCACTTCAAGGCAACCTAATATCTTTCTCCCTGTAAAGACGGAATACAACTTCACAGCCACTTTTTCAAGATACTTTATTGTTTCAAAATACTAAGATGTGAATATTTGCTGCAGTTGTGGGGTTGTGTCAATCTGCAATAAAAACAAACCACATAAAGTACTGATATAGAAATGCACAGCATTTAAAGCTATTGTGACGAAGCAAGTTGGGATCTCTTTACTAGCTCTCTCGTTTTGCCATCTGCCTCCTTAAATTCATATTTTCATTTTTGACTAATTACCTTTAACATGCATGAGTATAATCTGCATTTTCATAAAAGAGAAAGCTTGGCCCCCAGTCTTAAGAAATATAGTACAAAATATCATTTTGTGTTTAGTTTTGTGTTTGTACTAAATTTCCTAATTTATTTTGACTATTCCTAGTTAATATCTATTGTTATAGGGTGAAATCAGTAACTGTTTTGTAACTTAAATACTATTGTTGACTTATAAACAAATATAAATTCTGTACTAATTATAAACATTTGGAAGAACCACCACTAACATTCTTTAAGTATTTATTTGGCTCCAATCGAAAACATGTTAGCAAGGCCAGCCCTTATTTAATTCCAAAACAATTACCAGGTTTATCTAAAGCATTGTTTGTGTAACTATATCTGGTAATTTCATTCTTTAAACAAATAATTTGGCCTAACCTTTGTGGTAGAAGAAACTGTTAAAAAGGAGGAATTTTTCGATAGATTCAGTTAATTGAATGACTTATGTTTTAATTGTAATTTCTGTAACTCAAACATCGAACAATATATAGTTTCAGTGCCTATTATTGTGAGGATATATAAAGGTCTGATTTTTGGCCCCTAGACAGTCAGTCCACAGCCGATTTTCAGACAAGAAACCTGTATTGGTTAGATCAACAACAATGCCATGTGTTAAAACAACAACAGTGTCTGTTCAATCTATTTGAGATATAATGAACTGTGTAGTTAGGTATTTACTGCTCATAGATGTTCAGCAGCAAACTATTGTAGCAGTATATTGATGTTTGCCTGCAAACTATTAATGAGGCTTACCACAAGTTAACCAACAGTTGTTACACTGTAATACTGCGGGGTTGTGAACAGTGAAAGTAAAGAACTGTGAAAAGTAACTGTGCAACTGTTGACTACATCATTTACAGTAAAGAGTGTTGAACTTCCACCTTCATTTTTCAGCCAGTATAAAAACACAGTACGTCGACACCGAGGATTATCAACACAGAAATACAGCAGGTGAAGGTCACACTATGTTAAAGCAATAGATCTGCAATGCAGTTATAAAGTTTTCTAGAAGATAGCTTGATTTGAATGCCAATTATTTTTAAAATAATCATTTGAAAATATTGTTTTAATGCTGCAAGCTACCCATAAATCCTACAAACTTACACACACATAAACAGTTACGAAACTCTCATATAATGCTTGATCATCGTTATATGGGAAAGAACCAGTTTTGCATATGAAATTTGAAAAACTGGGCTGTAACTGAGTATCAAAATCATTGTGGGCCCTGTAAATCAAAAGCCTGCAGCTCGTAAAAACACTGTGCTATACTATGTTAGTACTGAGGCCTCAAAAACATCTGCAGTCATTTTTGGTGGTTTGAGTTTGTATGTAGCTACCACACAGTATAAATGAACACTTCAACTGGCATTATTACAAAACAAGTGTCAACTTCTGTTTAAAAAAACAGTAAGTTTGTGATTAAATAATGCATGTTAGGGTCATTAGGTCACATATTTTTGCTTGAAAAATATTAAAGAAACTAGGGAGGCGAACTTATGAGAAATTTATATTTCATTATTTATTGTCAGATTTAAATTAGTGTATATTTCAAATATTAAATCTGAATTCATGAAATGCTGAAAAGCTATAGTCTGTCATAGACATTAAAACAGAGGCGGAACATGTTTAGAACCAGCCACTGATCACTGATATGCACCACACAAATGTATTTTTTTATTTATTTATTTTTTTTAATTTTTTTTGTGCTTATATTTTCTGATTTTTTAAACTTTGATTAACAAATAATCCCTTTCAATAAAATTAAAAAAAAATGTCAACTTGTTAATAAATGTCAATTTGGTTCCTAACACTGAAATGAAAGCAGTTTAGTAGTATAGTAGCTTGTATACATGGTTTGATATTATGAGCTGAATTATACTGACAGCTTTAATGTTCAGTGAAGACCTTCACAAGAAACTGTTGAGTTATCAGATGTCAATGCAATTAGGCATCATTACATTTTCTTTGTATTCAAGCGTATCTGGACTTAATAAAAAAAAATGAATATCATACTAAACAATGATTAAGCAATGATTGAATTTATTACATTTGTCAATGAAATTTTTGTAAGATTCTCAGTGGACACCCAGACAGCGAGTTCTGAAAGTTCTATATTTACACATTTACTGACAAGTAATTTTAGCCAGTATGGTAGTTGGAAGTGACAGAGCATTCAGAATTGAGGCACAATTATTTAGAGTGACATGATAAGAGGATTAAGATTTGTACATGGAAAATCATCTTCAATGATGAAATACATTGCCACAAGTCAAGCGAAGATCTGCAGCAAATGGATCACAATGTTCGAGGAGAGATATACAATTTCTGAATTAATAAATTACTTCCCAGAAATTTGAAGGTCATCTCTCTACAGTATTTTTACAGAGAATCTGAGATACCATACATTTTCTGCACAGTGTATGATCAAAACATTGACTTATAACCACAAAACTTAGTAAGTGATACAAGCTGAACATTTCTCCTACAGTAAAAAAAAGGTGAAAAATTCCTTAAGAAAATTGTGACAGACAATTAAACATTGTTTCCTTTCAACACACGATTCTCTCTCTCTCTCAAAATAATGGGGGAGGGGGTTCCCTCAAACATTCAGCAAAAAAAAAGTTCATGGTTACGGTATTTTGGCACAATAGTGGTGTTTCTCTTGTTCACTTCACTACATTCTGTACATCTCAACTATAAATTTCGGAGTAATTTTATCTCCTAGGTTTTACACAGCAAAAAAGATCATGTTTCAAAACACACATACACACACACACATCATTTCAAATATCAAATGAGTAGAGAAACTACAATATTTAATAATAAGTAGAAAAGGGAAGCAGTCCTTCAATCATTCTAAACTCAATTCGTTCAATTTCCAGTGGCAATTTTAGTTGCTCCTTTCTTATTTCACATCCACCCTTATTTATTTACATCTGAGAATATCTGTCTTTTTTTATTATTATGATCAATTACTCTTTGTCCATCAACAGGGATACCCAGTACTTTATAACTGGTAATAAGCTGACACAAATTCAAAATGCACATGTACAAAAAACTATTAATTCTTAAGATTCTTCCTCCTCCTCCTCCTCCTCTTTCTCCTTCATCCACCTCTTCCTCCTCCTCCTCCTTCCTCCTCCTCCTCCTCCTCATTACCGCCACCGCCACCGCCACCGCCACCACCACCATCACCACCATCCATGCCACCAGACAGTTTTCCATGCGTCATGATACTCAGCTATCTAAGTGCAACAGATAAAATATTAGTCGCCCTTAGGAGACATCATACTAATAATGTGTAAACATGGCCTCTATCCTCAATCATGGCCTTAATTCAGCAAGGAGGAGTGTCCAGAAGTTTCTTCGACTATCCCAAACCCAACTGATGCCACTCAATTATCATTGCTGGTGCTGTTATTGTGGAAGATAGGAAATTTCACAGCAACTCATCATGGAGACATAGAAGGAAGAGCAATTGTTAGTCAGTGACAATGTGGAAATAAACATGCTGGTTCATGTTCATGGTAACCTGAATGAGTAGTGTCAAGTCATGGCAACAAACACACCTTTGGCATAAGTTACACCTTCACGCACTGTGTGTCAAACATCTCACTGGCTGAGGGTGTAATCAGCGCCTTGCAACATTTGGGAATAAGCAAAATCACATCTTCCAGACCACACTACATGCTTCCAGTATGCTACTATCCAGTTTCTGCATTGTTTGGCCCCTTGAAGCTGTGCAGCTCCATGTGCCACTGTGAGAAATGGCCTTTTACAAGGTAGCCCACTCCAAATGTCCACTGCATGCAGTAAGCTTCACAATGTTCACTAGGAACTTGATTGTGATGGACTTGCAATCACTAACAGCAACTACTTTTGTCAGGTTTGAAAGCAACTGTCAGTGACAGTGTGACACACATGCCTATCTCCTGTTGATTAGGATCTTTTTATGACCACTCTCCTCTTGCCTGGACACTAACAAATCTCACAACTTCATTCACAGCATAGTCAGTGGCATGTTCAAACACAATAGCTCCTATCTGTGAGTCTGTCACATCTCCACATAGATTCATCTAACTGTGCTGATTCCATTAACATGTGATACATACACATACACATCACTTCACTGCCATGACTTAGGATAGCGGTCCATGGTCATATGACCACCTGGTACCAGCTCTACACAATCTACATTGCTCCAACACAACCAGGGTGCACTTCTTAGTGGGTGGGTAATATTTTTGTCTGGTGAGCCTTCCTTGTCTCCTATTATGTGCATAAATACAAGTAGTAATAGAATCTCTACTACAATAATAGGTCCCTGGGCTAAAATGAACTGCATATTAAGACAGTTTATGTAAATTATATATTCTGCTGCTCTAGATCAGATCAGAGATCAGAGATTAAGTACATCTCTGTATGACTGCATTGTCAAGTTGTTGAAGTGAAAGACTTCCGCTTCCCTTTCCTATGACTTAAATTTGTATTACCAGGTTCTTCTGTTCTATAAAATAATTACTTTAATGTGATCTTGCTCTTTTAGTTTTGCAAACCATTGTAGCAAGTGCTTCTTTCCATTGAGCCAGTCAGAGGATAACTTTGCATCGGCAGCCAGTGGAAAAATGGTGCTCCAAATACAAATATCTGCAACTGTGATGCTGGACTGAAACAAAAAAAGAGCAGCTTACTGTAATTAAAAAGTACAAAATATCGTAACAGAAATGGAGACAACCAGTTTAAAAATATTTTCAGGCTACATATCCACAACAGTATGTCTACTGATGGCAAAGACAGATTCTACCAGAGAAAATGCGAGGAAAAGATGAAACGGCTACTGGTAATGCGTACATATCAATGTTTAATTTCAAGTATTTTGTCTTGAGTTAAAATGATATCAAAAGTTTCAGAGAAAATAGTATTCCCAGGATTTACATTATTTGCCTCCTCTGCAGCATTCATCACTCTTGACTCAGAATTAATACATCTATACTCTGGGAGATGCCTTGAGGAGAGTGATGGACGGCACTTCCAGTACTACCATATTAACCCCTCCCTTTCCCCTGCTTCAGTTGTGAATGATGTGGGAAGAATAACTGTTGGTAAACATACATATGATCTCTCATTTCTCCCATTTTCTCACTTAAATCATGTCATGAGAGCTGCCTGGATGGCTGTGGGCATTAAAGCACACAGTTATATGACACAGGGAGACATGCAGACCATGGATCAAACCCATCTGACAGATCAATGACAGGGGCCAGTGCGCCGGCAAACCTATACGTGGTTTTCAGGCAGTTTTCCACAACCACTTTTGTAAATACTGGGTTGGTTCTCAGGTTCTGCTTCAATTATACGATGCACAAAAACACTCTGAAATGCAATGTCACATTTTTTCATGTGATATACACTAGAGGCACACAGAACGGGGTACACAGATTCCGCCCCAGGAGGAAGCTGACAGTACGTTTAAACTGCTTTTGAGAGTGGTGAACCCATTACAATAATAGCCTACAAACAGGTATGCTTCTCTGCAAGTACCGTATCAGTTCTGACCTGGTGTGACAAAGCAGACGGATTCTTTCCATCTGATACTTTTTCTACTCCCAAAAATAAGCAAGTTTTTTCACTACTTTTTATGATTTCCAGTACATTTAATTGTTGATATGTGACACTGACTTGAAAATCTCAAGTTGTTGTTTATACCTAATTTCTCTGAAATTTATTATCTATGTGATTATTTCAAGTGTTCCAATTAATTTTCATTAGGGCACTGTTAATTAAAATTTGCCATTAATAGGAGTTAGTACTATTCCGGCACATGTAAAACTTGGTGAGCTAAGCAGTATATTTGAGGAACAAGACCAGCACTATTTGACAGTTAAGCGTTCCCACATTCCTGTAAAGTACTTAAATTTATCCAAGACTAATTACCTTTTGTAATAATTAAACTTGAAGTTATGAACCTATACCATTTTCCATTGCAGATTTCATCATAACTACTGTTAGGTACTGGACTTTGACAACAGGCTTTTCTCGTCATAATTTTTCTGTACAGTTAAGACATATAGCATTGAATGATTAACTTGTTAATTAATAAGTTTACATAATTTTCTTTGATTTGTAATACTGTGTTTATTCCCGTAACTGAGGACAATGACAATGCTGAAGAAAAATAGTGTCCACATACTTTTATAATTTGGTAGCTAGCAACAGTTGCTGTAATCCAAAATTGTTTTGGTTTTTGTACTTATAAAAAACAATAAATTCCAACTGAACCATATTTCAAAGCTTTTTCAAAATAACTGTTTGTTCTTACAGCAATCTACAAGTAGTCGAGCACTACCCAATTGTGCACATGTGCTACTCTGCTCAGTTGCAGAAGTCTCTCCATACCAGCGGGGACATCTGCAACAGTCATATGCCTTTCTGTGGTTGTCTCCATTTGGTGCTTTGCATCTCACTGTTCAAAAAAAATGTTTCCCCCACATTCAAATTTGTTCAAACACATGGAATTTCAACAGTATTATAATGCATTTATTTTTTCTGGTTGGTTAATTCTGTGGATTACAAAGACAATGTGAAAGTAAGTAAATTTGTACAGTTCCTTTAAAGAAAAACAATCCAAAAACAACAACGGCAACTTTAAAAAGCCTTTGTTGTACTTCCAGTCAATGTGTGCTGAAGAAGTGGGGGTGGTTCTAGGACTACTGCTGTGCTGAACCCTTCCTGGTTTCTTTAGGAGCCATTTTGATTCACAAATAGTTTGCTCTGATAACAGCAAATAAAAGAACACTGAAATCCCTACCAGAAATGCTCATCACCAATAAAGTACTTTTTGATTTGCAAATGTAATAGGAAACGAGACATCTAATGCCTGCTATTTCTTTACCAACTGCCTGCCAGTCCCTGAATATTGCAGATCCACATAGTGCAGAAACTGCTCCTATCAATACTTCATATATTTCAACTCCAAACACATCCAGCTTAGACAGCAAATAGAATTCATTAAAGCAACAGCAAAAAGTCCAGACTTTCGAGACACCTTATGATGCCTGAGACTACAAGCTCTCAAAGTGAAGCAAAAATATGTATTTATGGTATAAACTGAAAGACAAGTTTGTTGATTTGGTGATGTTAAATTTTTTTCTTGACATGAAGTTTTCCCATGTTTAAAGTTCTTCATTATGATCATGTTTTGCAAGATAAATAAAATATATGTGCTAATAAAATACACATACTTGCATATTCTTGACTTGCTCATTATAAATGTTAAGAATCTAGCACGTGTTTTGTTCCTCATAGTAATTAATGTTAGGCAGGCCTCAGCCTGCCTCAGAAATGCACGAAGATGGCAGTGTGTGTAGATATCCGTGATTTTACTCCAAAAATAAGTTACAGTGAAGCCTTTAAAAATTCGTGTGTAAAGTGCAAAAGTGAATTCTTAAAGTATACTGAACGTATCACTAGTTTACAATGTGTAATCCGCAGTCGAAGAGTAGAAATCGACAGCCTGAAGTCCGAAAATATGGAGCTGAAGTCGAAGCAAAACATTGATCCATTGCTTCAAGACAGACAGAAGAACAAAAACTTTCGCCAGAACATGGCTACATTGCTGCAAAATTACGCTGATAAATCATCGAAATGGAAGGTAGTACACAACAAGCGTCAAACATTCGGCGCTAAAATGTTGTCTACTGCAAATGTTTCGAGGTTTGAGAATGTAAACAATTTTGATGTACTTTGTTCTAGTAATAGTCTCACAGAAAGTGAAAACAATCGTAAGAAGAGTGTACCGGTAAACTATCAGAAAAAAGTTAGGTTTGATCTTCCAAAGCCACAATGTTCAGTTAATAGCAATTAAAGTGGCAGTGGTGTGATCCAGTTGCTGTGAGTGAAACATCAACAAATCGTCTTCACATTTTTGCTGATAGTCATGGTAGAGGCATGTCTGATATAGTGAAAAGCAGTTTTAATGGTGCCGATGTCTGTGGAATCGTGAAACCAGGTGCTAAACTTCAAGAACTTGTAGCAGGGTGTGATCCTGAAAAAGTAAAAAACGAGTGTGTGACCTTAATAGGTGGCTCAAACAATGTTGCCTGCAACGAAGGGAAACGTCATACAGTCGCTCAGGAAGACAATATCGGTGCTTCAACAGTCTAAGGTATTTTTTGTGAACATTCCAAGGAGACATGACTTAGCCCCACAGTCCTGTGTAAATGAGGCTATCTCACAAACGAACTCTAAGTTAGCAAAGTTGTGTACGCATTTTAACAATAATTGTGTTGTAGATATAAGCAGTTTTAGATGAGAATTATTTACAAGACACGATATGCACCTGAACAGATCAGGGAAAAAAGCATTAAGTACCCTTTTAAAAACAAACATACTGGAAGAAGTCCACAAACGTACCCCAAAGTTGGAACCAATCACACTTAAATGACTCCAGCCATCAAGTCAGACTCAGTTTCAAACTCAAATATTTAAGGAAATTGTTAGTAATGAACGTACTGCTTCTGTAGATTCAGATAATTTTTTAGGCAAAAGTTTACATATGCATCTAATTCCAAAGCAATCACAATTTTTCACCAAAATGAGGGAGGACTTGGTAATAAAGTAAATGACATTACTGTTCTGTTATAGGAACCACAATGAATAAAAGATACTGATGTATTATGTTTTAATGAACATCATGTGAAAGATATTGAAAGGTTGCAGCTAAGTGGTTACTGTCAGGCAGCGCATTACTCTAGAACCATCATGCAAAAAGGTGGAGTGGTAATTTATGTAAAAAACAACATATCTTACAATGCATTAGATTTTAAGAGCCATTGTATAGAGCACCAAACTGAAGTATGTGGCATTGAGATTATTGTAAATGACTTCACGGTTCTAGTGTTAGCACTGTATAGATCTCCCTCACAGAATTCGAATGTATTTCTTAAGCACTTAGATTCTTCATTATCCAAACTGTACTCAAAGTCCAAGAACTTGATAATTACTGGTGACTTTAATGTTGATTTCCTAAATGACAGCAATAGTAATGCTTATTTAGTACACTTAATGGAGTCTTATAATCTGATGGCAATAGTAGATTTCCCAACTAGAGTTACTGTTAACAGTAAAAGTCCAATAGATAATATATTTATAGATAAGTCTAAATGCAATGAGATCACTGTACATCCAATCCTTGGCCTTTCTGATCATGGTGGTCAATTGCTTAGGCTCAATTACATCAGTGTGTGCAACAGTCCTGAGCATTCTTGGAAATGTTTTAGGATAATAAATGAAGAGGGCCTCAAAAAATTCAATGACAGCCTAAAAGAGATAGATTGGAGCCCAGTTTATAGGGAAACAGATGTAAACAAAAAGTACAATTCATTTTTAAATGAATTCATGTCTTTATTTGAGTCCATCCTTCCCAAAAAAAAGTAGTTAGAATTAGTCATATAGGCAATGCCAAGAAGTCTTGGATCACTACAGGGATAATAACATCTTGTAGAACAAAGAGGATGTTATACAGTTCTCTCAGGACTTGTAATGATCCAAAGAAACAACAACACTACAAACTTTACTGTAGCATTCTCAAGAAGGTTATAAATAAATCTAATAAGTACGTGGATAAAATCAGAAATTGAAAGCTCGGAAAATAAAATTAAAACTATATGGAATGTAATAAAGAGGGAAACTGGCAGGAAAACAGGGAACATGTCTCAGGTAGAGATTAAAACAGGGGACAGTATCATAAAGAACCCTGAGTTGGTTGTAGAAATATTTAATAACCACTTTTTGAGAGCAGCAGAGAAGACAGGCTGTAATGGTTTTATGGAAGAATCATTTTCCCTCCTACACAAAGCTATTAGCAACAGAATCCCACAGTTATCTTTACCTCTAGTTACTGTAAGCAAAGTCATAAGAGTAATTAGATCATTAAAAAATAAAAATTCTGCTGGTGTGGACAATATTTCTAGTAAAATACTGAAACACTGTTATAAATTTGTTAGTCCTGTCTTATGCAACATATACAATACATCCCTACAAGCAGGGATTGTCCCTGACAGACTAAAATTGGCTGTAGTGATTCCTCTCTTTAAAAAAGGTGATAAAAACAATGTTACAAACTATCACCCAATATCCCTATTAACTACCTTCTTGAAAAACTCATGCACAGGACGATTGTAGATCATCTCACCTTCCACAGTATCTTAAGCAAAAATCAGTTTGGTTTTCGTGCTGGTCTTTGTACTGAACAGGCAATATTCTCTTTCAGCAACAAAGTTTTGGAAACCATTAACAAAAAAAGGTCTCCAGTGGGTATTTTTTGTGATCTTATGAAAGCCTTTGACTGTGTAAACCACCAAATTCTTTTGAAAAAGGCAGAATACTGTGGTTTAGGTGGTACTGTTGGCTTGTGGCTACAATCATATCTAAAGGATCGGAAGCAGACTGTAATGCTAAATGGCTCTTCTGGAGAACCTGCCTCATCTGAGTGGGCTCCGTTTTGGGCCCACTGCTATTCCTCATCTTCATTAATGATCTTCCTCTTTGTTCTGAGACACAGCAAATTTACCCTGTTCGCTGATGATACCACAATTCTAACTGACGATTTGATAGATCACAATCTTGAACAAACTACAAATACTGTTTTTAATGACATCTTAAATTGGTTCTCCTCAAATGGTCTCTCACTCATTGCAAATAAAACTCATTATATGAGGTTCCATACATCACAAAGTAATCTCGATGAAATTAACATAAAAATGTAGAGATCAACCAATACAGAAAGTTGAAGATAAAAAATTCCTGGGTGCTTATATAGACAGCAAATGTAATTGGTCAGTTCACATTCTTCATCTATGTAAAAAACTTAGCTCGGCAACATTTGCATTATGGGTAATTTCTTCAGTGGCTGAAGTTGACGCCATTAAGGTTGCCTACTTTGGCTACTGCCACTCATTGATGTCATATGCTATCATATTCTGGGGGAACCAACCACTTGCAAAGAAAGTTTTCACCTTCCAAATAAAAGCAATCATAATAATGTGTGGGGTCCATCAAAGACACTCTTGCAGGCACTTGTTTCGAAAGACAGGTATCCTAACAACTGCCGCACAGTATATTTTTTCCTTGCTGACCTTTGTGTGCAAAAATTATTCTATCTACCAAGACAACAGTAAATTCCACGGCTATAACACCAGAAACAAAAACAATCTACATGTCGAAATGAAACGTCTCACTCTGGTACAAAAAGGAGTTTACAACTCCAGCATCAAGCTGTTCAATGCTCTCCCACTACATATCAAATGTGTTAATACAGAATTGCCAAAATTTAAACAAGTTCTCAAAGATTACCTGGCAGAGAAATCTTTTTATACTGTGGATGAATATTTGAAAGAAAATGTATACCATCACTAAATTTATTGTGTCTAGAACTAGTTCAACTGAATTTATTGAGTATTTGAGCATTATCACACTTTTTGTAACAACAGATTGGCTGTACCTGTATTTATTCTTGTAGGCCTAATATCTGATTTAACTTTGTGCTCTTATTTATAACCTTTATTTGAAACTCCTTTTTCTGTTAAATGGTTGTTACGTTATCTAGCTGACATTGTATCTATTACTGTATTTATGGTATGTCTTACTTAAAGTATGTACAATTTGGCCTGAGCAATTTGACATATTCCATATCCTTGTGACTGACTCACTAACTGGATCTACGGAACATGAAATAAATAAATAAATAACTTGTATGCTGCAGCCTTGCTGGTTAGACATTGTCCACTGGCCAGATCATGGGAGCAAAAAACCTGCAACCACAGCTTGATCTCTAGAGTAATGTGCATGGTGCCCTCTAGGTGTTCATACAATCACTCATGTGCACATGCTGAGAAAGATGCATGTGCCTCTACTTGGATGTGATGCAAGCACAGGCATATGGCAACCAGTTGCACACATGTAAATGCACTTTCACAACATGAGCTCTCAATGATCAGAGGGATGTAAAGCCTGTAATTAGGTGAGGTTCATAAATATTCACAGTGTGGATCAGGACTTTGCAATCCAACTAATGGAAGAAAAAATCAGGACCTATACTGTATATTTACCATGTATTTATGTTTATGTCTTTATTGTTTTATTTATGCTGATCAGATTAGTGTCATAACGCCCTCCTACCACTTGACCATGAAATGCTCAATAACATTATTTTAGCACATCAGTTGAATACTGCTACAGATCACAGAATGGAAATTAGCAATGTTCCACACTATGTTGTGCAAACAGATTTGTCTGCTTATCATCAGCAACTGTAACTTCCAATGACCTCTGATTAGTGAAAATTCAAAAATATAAACACATAAAATTATGCATGATGTCATCTCTTCCATTTACAAAATTTTTGTGACTGCTTAACTGATGAAAAAGTCAATGATGATGTTGGTTAGGGTATTATTTGTGATCCTATCTTATATGAATTAACGAATTAACAGCCAGCATTTGGCACGAGATATGCCAAGTTGATAGCTTACGTCTGTTACTCACACTCTCCAGTAAAACCTATACAATTAGCAGATACCATTCCATTGTTACCTCCACCTTCCCTCACCATTACTATAGTAACAGAACAATGTTTACCAAAGTAAACAGGGAAACTAACACAAGCAGAAAGATATATGTGTTCATCAAACTAGATAAAGAAAGCAATAGTGTCACATCTCAATACAGAACTAGAAACTTTTAGCAAAAGACAGGATCATGTAGAGGAACTACAGATCAAATTTAAAAGAATAGTTGACCATGCAGTGGATAGATATGTACCTACTAGAACAATCCACAATGGTATTCAGTCACTGTAAGGAGACTTCTAAAGAAAGAGAGACTACTATATAATAGATGTAAAACAAAGGATAGGGCTATAGGCAGAGAGATACTGAATGATACATGTTTGACTGTCAAGAGAGCAATGCGTGAAGCCTTCAATGATTACCAGGCAGAATATTGCCAAATTATCTTTCACAAAACCCAAAGAAATTATGGATGTATGTAAAGGCCGCAAGCAGCATGAAAGTTAGTGTCCGCTCACTTGTGGATGAGACGGTACCACTGAAAAGATGGGTGAAGTAAGTGTTTGTGTCAGTGGTGTTGAAAAACTGCTGAAATCATTAAAATCGAACAAGTTCCAAGGTCTGGTGGAATCCCTATCAGATTCTATGATGAATTTGTGGCTGACTTAGCCCCCCTTCTGGTTAGCTCTAAACCATTGTAGATTCCTTGAACAAAAAAATGAGCTCAGTAATTTGAAGAAAGCAAGAAAGCACAGGTCACACCAACTTACAAGAAGGGTAGTAGAAGTGATCTAAAAAAATGGCTCTGAGCACTATGGGACTTAACAGCTATGGTCATCAGTCCCCTAGAACTTAGAACTACTTAGAACTACTTAAACCTAACTAACCTAAGGACATCACACAAGACCCAGTCATCACGAGGCAGAGAAAATCCCTGACCCCGCCGGGAATCGAACCCAGGAACCTGGGTGCAGGAAGTGAGAACACTACCACAGAAGTGATCTACAAAACCACCATCCAATATACTTGACACTGATTCATTTATGAATCTTGGGATGTATTCTGAGTGCTAAACATTATCAAACATATCTCAAACAGAATGCCCTCCTCCACACCAACCAGCATAGATTCCGAAAGCATCAATCATGTGAAATCGAACTTGCACTTTTCTCACGTGACATATTGAAAGCTTTGGCTCAAGGCAGACAAGTAGATGCAGTATTTCTTGCTTTCCGAAAAGCATTTGAGTCAGTATCACATCAATGTTTATTATCAAACTACTCATTACCTGTGGCTGTACTTGTGTATCAGTAGTTTTGTTATGGTGAGTGATGGTAACTAAGCTATGGTATGTGCAGTAGCGTCAGTGCCCCCACATGTCTGCCTGTTTGGGTAGGCACAGCTTGTGATGAGTACCCTGTCTTTCCCCTTCCCATGCTGCCCCAACAAATGATGAAGCAGTATGTGCAGCATGGGCTGGAGTGTGCATCTATGCATCCTGGTATTGAAGTAGCTATACATTACACAATGTGTACATCATGCAACTAATTTTGTAATTTTTTAATATGGTTTGCATTCACTGATGTAAAAAAGAATAATCCAATCCCCTACTGCATCCTCTAAGGGGTCAATTTTTATTTTTATTTTTTACTTTCTGAAGTAGCCAATGTTCTTCCACAGGGTTCAAGCTATCTCCATTGCAAATTCCATTGAAATCAGTTGAGCAGTTTGGTCATGAAAACATAACAGGCTGAGTTACTTTGACATTTATAATATTATTATGGATAAAACTTTAAATTATGACATCTTTTTTTCCCATGATCCAATTCCGATGAAATAAAGCTGATATGTTGTCCCAAGTTACCTGTGAAAATCCAACGAAAATTTATCGAGTAATTTTGGAGATGAGCTTGCTGAAACACAGACAGACACGGCAGTTTTGCAGTTTTATGATTAGTATGAAAGTATGGACTGTATGGGGTATCAAGCAAAATGTGTCCCCAGATTGAGGATTTTTTGGTACGAATGACACAGCAAGTTATGGAGAGTCACAACAGATGTAGAAGTAACTCCAAGTGTGCCCCAGAGAACCCCGATGTTCATGTTACGGATTAATGACCTTGCAGGCAATATTAGTGGCATCCTCATACCTTCTGCAGATGAATTACTGCCTGAAAGAAGTTGCATACATATTCAATCAGATCTTGATAAGTTTTCATAGTAGCACAAAGGTTGGCAACTTGCTTTAAATGTTCATAAATGTAAATTTGTACACTTCACAGACTGAAAATAATGAAGTATTCTATGACTATAATAACAACGAGTCACAGTTGGAATCGGTTAACTCATATAATAACTGAGTGTATCACTTTACAGTGATATGCACTGGAATGAGCACATCGGCTCAGTCATGGATAAAACAGAAGATAAATTTTGGTTTATTGGTACAATACTGGGGAAATGCAATCAGTCTAAAAAGGAGATTGCTCAGGTGTGTGGGACCCATATCAAATAGGACTAACAGGGTACAATGAACATATAGAGAGAAGAGCAGCACAGTCACAATTTTATTGGACTCATGGGACAATATCACGAAGATGTTGAGAAAACTGAATTGACAGACTCTTGAAGATTGTTGGAAAGTATCCTGAGTAAGCCCACTTGCAAAGTTTCAAGAACTGGATTTAAATGATGACTCTAGGAGTATTTGACAATCGTCTACGCTTAGTCACTGGTGAGGTACTGTGAAGACGAGATTGGGTTAATCACAGCACGTACGGAGGCAATTAAGTAATCATTCTATCCACATTCTATAAGTGAACAGATCAGGAAAAAGTCCTAATAACTAGTACAATGGGACATACCCTATGCCACGCACTTCACAGTGGTTTGTGCACTACAGATGTAGTATACAGACACCAGACGTGAACCAGCCACCTATCAACACTAAGGTACAACTGGAAAACGGAGAGAGTCTGGCAATCTCCACTAAAAGGCACATACAATACATCGCCATCAAAATTGTGCAGCACAAAACCTCCACTAGTCATGCAGGATGTTTATCCTACTGTTACAAGGAGTGTTCAATTACAGTTACAATAAAATGACTTTACTCAAGATCTAGTTTTCTTCAATGGCTGTACACTTGGCCCAGTGAATCAATATTTTATTACACGGGAAAAGTAGGTTTTGGCAAGACCTGCAAAATACTGAATTAACTAGGCAATCAGTTCTTTGTATGATGAAAATCTCAGTTCTTGGTATGAGAACTTATTGGAAAAATGATACAAAGCAGGCTATTAACCACCTATGGAAGTACTAGAGAATCAGGGAATGCCAAAGAGGTATGGTTTCAATTAAGACATAATCATGATGTTCACTTCCAAGTGTCGGAGTTATATTTTCCAGGCAACCCGTTAACAAACAAAGTGACCAAACATCTCACAGGATACGGAGACGATCTTTAACGAAGTCCTAATGGCATCCTCGGATGGTGGATGAATGGGTTACAGGACAAAGTGGTCTCGCGGTCTTAGAGTGTGAAATGGTTATTAAAAGCTGATAAACCTATTGGTCACTGGTATAGCATTAAGGCAATAATGAGTCACCTGTTAAACATTACAGAACAGTCTCCCATTCGGTTCTCTAAGAAGGGATAACATGGCATTACAAAGGTGAATTTAACTAGATACTGTGATGGAAAGTCCCACGTTGAATATAAATAATGGAAGGAGTGAAGGTAACAATTAACTGTATAGTTGCTGGACTGAGTGTCAAAAGACACATAAACAATATTTAAAAAATTCTAAGCTTTTGGATGACATCCTTCAGAGATAACTAGCTCAGGATACACGCATTGGATCAAAAGGAACATTCACCTGAGAAGACCTCAATATTATGAGACAGAATGGCTGGCCAGTTCTAAACTTTAAAAGGCAAGCGCATGACACTATCCCAGCCTTTGGAACTGTTAGTTCTTTCCCTGGGTGGAGAGAGGGAGAGGCTGGGGAAAGTTAAAAAGGAAGGGCAGGTCTCAGGTCCCAAGATGGGAAGGGGGCAGCTGTTGTGATGTCTAGCAGAGACAGATTCAACTCAAGGCAGGACTTATGACTGGCCATGGGTACTTCAGGAAGCACCTACAAAGTACAGATATACAGAAACAATACCATGCATGTAAACTATATGGCGAGGAGGATGAAACTGCACCACATTTAATCTTCAATGTTAAGTACTGGAGGCCAAAAGACACACAATATTTGGGTCATTCATTCCTCAAGAAATTGTGTGTAATAAAGACATAGTACTGGGTCTCTTATTCTTCTTTAAGGATAGTGGCTGGCTTTACTAAAATGACAGACAGACAAATCGCACAATAAACTCAAAAACTATGCGGACAACAGCAGGCTAAGACCACTGTTATTCTGTCTCCCAGTGTAAATAAAATCTGACAGTACTTTTTGAATAAGACAACGTAAAACAAACTCGTGACTAATTGTTGATGTACACCATCAACAATTTGTATCACTTAACAGTTATGGTCTCCAATCATATCTTTACATAATGAAATCGCAGTATGAAAAGAATCTTAAAAAGCTTTATATTGACAGTATGCTTGTATGGATCAAAAACTTGGAGAGTGAGGTAGGTGGAAAAGAAAGACAGATAGAAGGGAAGCGGTGCTGGAGGAGAATGTTGAAAGTACTGTGAACAGTTGGAATCTAAAATGAAGTACTGAAAAGGCAGGAAAGGCAAAGAGCAAATCAGAACAATGACTGATAAGAGAAACAAAATGGTTAGCTGTCTACTACATAATTCAACTGCTCATTACTCACTACAGAGAATGGCCACAAGTGGAATTCACGAATGAGATTAAAGCTGATAGGAAGTACGAAAACAGACACTAGCAGTCAGAACAGAGTATATAAAAATTAGTCCAACAGGCCTTCATATTGCAAAGGAGGAGGGGAAGGAGGGGGAGGAAAGGGGGGGGGGGGGGGGAGGGCATGTCATTGACAACTCTAGCTGTCCCTGACCAGCACAACCTGACAGAAAATCAGTATCACGGTCTCCACAAATGGTGAGACCCTAGTGAAATCTGCACTACAGAATGACTTTATATAGCTTGATGAATCTGAAGATATTCTTATTATACCTCAATCAGAGTACCAAAGTGATTGACAATTGAGCATGGAAGGGAAGGATGTTGTCGGTTCGCTGCTATACAAAAGTGCAATATGGCTCCGACAGCAGCAACTGTGCAGTTCCAGACTGAGTATGTTCATTCATTCACCACAAACATGCAGTATTGTGTCAGTCTTATCACTTTCCCAAAAAATTTCACAGTTACTTTACCACATTCTGCAAAAGAAACATACCACACCAGAAAACAAATTGTATAAGAATATACCACAACAATTATATTTTACGCCACAATTGTCATCTGCAGCTGCCTGTTAGCTGGCAGCTGATTTAGCAGCGCAGTATGGCAGCATGTGAATGACAGACATTGAAACCAAATTCATGCTCTGATTGGTTGTTGCTATGTAGTCACCTGTGCAGTGCTAGGTCTACAAGCTTTACATTTTCAGTCTTGCTATGGCACAAAACTCAAATACACTGACAGAAAAAAAAATTGCAACACCAAGAAGCAATTATGCAACATAAACGAAATTTGGTAGGTGTGTTTTTACATATGAAAGATGATGCCTATTGAAATTTTGCGCCAGTTGCATAAGCATGGCACTCGTAGCACCACTATGAGGATGCAAATCAGGTTTGCTTTAAAGACATGGAGTAACAGTCGTGAACATCAGCTTATCTTTGAGATTGGACATAGTGAGTTGATGTTAGTCAAGAATGCCTTTAAGGCAACAAAGATACCATTATTAACACCTCACTGGATTTGACAGAGTTGTGTCATAGGGCTATATGAAGCTGCATGTTCCTTCTGTGATACTACAGAAAGACTTGGCAGGAATGTAGCAACTGTACATAATGCTGGCAGCAGTGGTCATGATAATATACGGTGGCAAAAAGCCAAGTGGGATTACCGAGATGGAAGACCACTGTGTTCGGCATATGGCTCTGGTGCATTACACAGCATCTGCAGCAGCAATATGAGCAGCAGTTGCCATCACAGTGACACAATGAACTGTTACAACTTGGTTACTTTACGTACAGCCAGATGCCGTCTAGCGTGCACTCTACCGATCACAAATCGCCGCTGTTTGTGACTTCAATAGTGTCACACGAGAACTCACTGGTGGTAAGATGGAGCTCTTCCATGTTTCCTGATGAAAGCTGGTTCTCCCTTGGTGCCAGGGATGGCCGGGTGTTTGTTAGGAAGAGGCCATTTGAGGGCCTGCAACCAACTTGTCTACGTGCTAGACACAATGGACCTACACCTGGAGTTATGGTCTAGGGTGTGATTTCGTATGAGAGCAGGAGCACTCTCATGATTATACCATACACGCTCAGTGCAAAATCTGTACGTCAAACTGGTGATTTGATCTGTTGTCCTGCCACTCATGAACAGCATCCCACAAGGCGTTTTCCAACAGGATAACATTTGCGCATATACCATTCTATAACCCAACATGCTTAACAGGGTGTCAATATTTTGCCTTGGCCTGCTCAATCACCAGATCTGCCTCGAACTGAGTACATATGGAACATCATTAGACGACAACTCTAGTATAATCCACAAACAGCATTAACTGTGCCTGTACTGACCAACCAAGTGCTACAGCCGTGGAATTTCATCTCATGGACTGACATCTGGCACTGTAAAACACAATGCATGCACATTTGCAAGCTTGTATTCAACATACTGAAGGTTACACCAATTATTGATATACCACCATTTCACGTTTGCAATGGCTTACCTCGTGCTTAAATTAACCCATGATCTCGCAATGTTAATCACTTAAATACAGGGTGTTACAAAAAGGCACGGCCAAACTTTCAGGAAACATTCCGCACACACAAAGAAAGAAAATATGTTATGTGGACATGTGTCCGGAAACGCTTACTTTCCATGTTAGAGCTCATTTTATTACTTCTCTTCAAATCACATTAATCATGGAATGGAAACACACAGCAACAGAACGTACCAGCGTCACTTCAAACACTTTGTTACAGGAAATGTTCAAAATGTCCTCCGTTAGCGAGGATACATGCATCCACCTTCCGTCGCATGGAATCCCTGATGCACTGATGCAGCCCTGGAGAATGGCGTATTGTATCACAGTCGTCCACAATACGAGCACGAAGAGTCTCTACATTTGGTGCCGGGATTGTGCAGACAAGAGCTTTCAAATGCCCCATAAATGAAAGTCAAGAGGGTTGAGATCAGGAGAGCGTGGAGGCCATGGAATTGGTCCGCCTCTACCAATCCATCGGTCACCGAATCTGTTGTTGAGAAGCGTACGAACACTTTGACTGAACTGTGAAGGAGCTCCATCGTGCATGAACCACATGTTGTGTCATACTTGTAAAGGCACATGTTCTAGCAGCACAGGTAGAGTATCCTGTATGAAATCATGATAACGTGCTCCATTGAGCGTAGGTGGAAGAACATGGGGCCCAGTCAAGACATCACCAACAATGCCTGCCCAAATGTTCACAGAAAATCTGTGTTGATGACGTGATTGCACAATTGCGTGCGGATTCTCGTCAGCTCACACATGTTGATTGTGAAAATTTACAATTTGATCACATTGGAATGAAGCCTCATCTGTAAAGAGAATATTTGCACTGAAATGAGGATTGACACATTGCTGGATGAACCATTCGCAGAAGTGTACCCGTGGAGGCCAATCAGCTGCTGATAGTGCCTGCACACGCTATACATGGTACGGAAACAACCGGTTCTCCCGTAGCACTCTCCATACAGTGACGTGGTCAACGTTACCTTGTACAGTAACAACTTCTCTGACGCTGACTGATTGCAGTGTAATTAAAAAGAACTATACCAGTCATGTTTTGTTTTTATTTACAAAGCATCTTCTGTGGTTTCTGTAAATTGGATACACATGTTTGTACATTTATTTTTTTTATTCTCTTAGCTTACAAACAGCATTTTCTTTATGAAGTTGGTCTGTAAGCTACTTACGGTTTTTCTTTACATAGTCTGCACATTCCCTTTTGCTAGCAATGGTTTATGTCGACAGGCTTCATTTCACATCAGCAGTTTTTTGCATTTTGCGTTATTTCCTGCACTGCACTATTTATAATTGACTTTCTTAACTATTTTTCATTCATCACTGCTACAGTGTTTATGCCTACTCATTTGTTTTCATTCATGTTGTGAGTGTTGCCAGCCTATGAAGTGATTGTGTGTGAGAGAGCGAGTGAAATTATCTTGTATGTAGGTAGAGACGTGACAGGAGTTGTTATTTCTCCCCCCCCCCCCCTTCTCCTGGAGGGGGGAGGGATGACAGGGATGGTCTGGACGGTGATTATGGGACAGATCTGGGAGGAAATGGTAGTGGTAAATGAAGCCTGTGGTTATATTTGTACTTTTAATGATATATTAAGTGGCCAATTAGTTTAAAGAGTGGGTGGTTTGCCAAGTTGATCTGATCATTTATGAGTTGTTTCATTTCTGTTGTGGTTGTTTGGATGTGGTACTTTTCTTGTCAGGTGAGGTGTTTTTTGTTGTTGTTTATCCTTATGTTTTCCATGTCTGTGTCTCTGGTTGCAATTTTATGTTGGTGTTGGTGTAAATGTTCTGCAAAAGTTGAATGATTTGTCCTATACTTCCATGCTCTTCTTACATGTTCTTTGTATCTGGTGTCAAATGTCCTCCTGGTTTGACCTAAGTTTTCTCCATCACTTGTATTGCATTTCAGTTGGTATATTCCTGATTTCTGATACAGATCAGCTTTTTCTATTGTTTTTTGGGAAGTATTTCTGAATTGAGTTGTTGTTTTGGTGTGTCATTTTTATGGCTTGTTTTTTGAAAGTACTGGATAGTCTGTGTGTGTATTTGTGGTGTACGATCTTTTACCTTCTGTTTCTTTCACTCTTTGTGTTGTTTCTGTTCTTGTATTTTGTGTATTTATTTGTGTGTGATTTTGTCCTTGCGTTGGTGACAGTTGAGTGTTTGTTTTTTTTTCTTTTCTGTTTCTTGATTTTCTTGTTCAACTTTGTATCCATTGTTTGTGGTTGTTTATATTATAGTATTCATTTCTTTTTTGTAATTGTCTGTATCTAATGGTAGTGTGTTTATTCTGTGGCTGTGGAGCATGTATCTAAATGCTGCCTGCTTTTGAGAATTTGGTGTAGTAATGTCTCATGCATAATTTTGCCTGTTGTTGTCTGTTTTCGGTATATGGAAAATGTGTGTTTGTTGTTTTGAATCTTTAAAGTGATGTCCAAGAAATTTAACTGTCTATTTTGCTCTTTCTCTATTGTAAAATGTATCTTATCATGAACAGAATTTATGTCTGTGTGTAACTGACCCACTTTATTGTTTGGTTCATCTATCAGGCACAAGATATCCATATATCTAACCTAGTATAGGATGTTGTACCTATTTGGCACTATTTTGTTACATATAATAATATAATATAATAATATAACTTCATAAAGAAAACACTGTTTTTCACCTAAAAGAATCAAAAAAATAAATGTACAAACATGGGTATCCAATTTACAGAATACCACAGAAGATGCTTTGTAAATAAAAGCAAAATGTGTCTGGTGTAATTCTTTTTAATTATACAGCAGTCAGCTCAAGACAGATAACCTATAATAACAGACCATTAAATTACCTATAGACACCACATCACAAACAAAAGATGAACAAAAACACAGAACAACAAATGGCAATAGTATATATAGTAAACATACCAAAACAAAAGACAGAACAGTGAAAATGAAGTAGTAACAAGGAACCATGCGAGGTCGCGAAAGCCCAATGATGTTTACAGCATTCAATGCGCCTCCACGCAACCACAATATTGGGTGCTAATCACAACAGGATGCAGGCCTGGAGGTATCCAATGGTGAGCACAGCATGAGGCTATGGAGCATAGTTGAACTGCTTAGTTGACAAATAACTTGCAACAGTGCTAGTGGTGCTGATACAAAGCAG
The DNA here is from genome assembly GCF_023898315.1 of Schistocerca nitens. Lineage (NCBI taxonomy): Eukaryota > Metazoa > Arthropoda > Insecta > Orthoptera > Acrididae > Schistocerca > Schistocerca nitens. The sequence continues at coordinate 144,490,655 of NC_064622.1, read as the reverse complement.
AGCAATGGCAATGATAATCAAAGCAAACGTTGCATTATATCTACATCAACAATTGCCAAAGTTGACATTTCGTCAGAAAGAAACCCACAGAGTTTCGCAGAGTGAGAAAGAGGTGGCAGATGAAATATTAGCATTTGTGTAAGATGAGTCAGTGGAATGTGTGGAGTCACATATGCTCAACTGTGCAGACAATGTACATAAGGAGTACAATGATGGCAATACATGCTTACCAAGTGAAAGTGATACTGAAACACATGTCGACCTATGTAGTCCATCATCCCTGTCTGAGAGGGAGTCACAATTTCCATCTCCAGTGAAATGTAGTAAAGGTCAATCACTCTCCAAGGAGCGGATACTAAATATGATCACGTACATGGAAGATCATACGAAGCAAGTAAAAAAAAACATTTACGAACAGATTTCCACAGCAATACGACCATGTAATGCATAAGAAAAATTATGAACAGGACAAGGCACACTTGTTTCAAAACTGGTGTTTACACGTTTCGAGGATGCTCAATACAATTTACAGGATGTGGATGATAGTGACCTACAACATTATGCACATCAAACTGCACACAACATAGTTTACAGCGATTTCAAGGGAAGCAGTGGATGGTTGTATAACCTCAAACACTCCTACAGAAGTGGAATACATAAAATAAAAAAATAATGAAATTTCAAGCAAAGCATCCACTTGATGATGCACAACAAACTGTGGAATTGGCCCGTAAATTGTAGATGAGATACACAAAATTATTCCATCATTCAGAAAGGAATTCATTTTGAACTCCAACCAAAAGGAATTTGAAAAAGAGATCAACTGATTCATTCATATACAATTATGTTGGTTCTTAATTTGGGTGGTAAATTGGCTGGGAAGTTATTTATTGTGCTGTGAGGAGTTGGAGGTGCTCTGCCCTCTATGATTCTTTCTTGTGTGTGTGATGTTGCTAGGGCAACAGGGAATATTTACGTCACAGCAAGCAAGAGTACGAAAAATGGGCAAAAGAGAAATACAACTATGGTACGAGCACTGCTTATCGCCTATATCTGCTCAAAATAACTTGATTTTGCTTGACTCCTGGTCTGCGTATAAAAATCATACTCCCTTAGAGCAAATTATTCCTCCAGAAATGTGTGTGACTTTGCAGTTCATACCACTTGAAACCACAGGACAAATTCAGCCTTTGTAGGATTTTTTTTTTTTTTTTTTTTTTTACCTGCAAAACTTATTATTGCTCTATCTGCAGCTACACTTTAAATAATAGCCACTTTCAAGACAGGCTCCACAACAGATTGTTTTGCATTTGGTTGAATGCCATCACATACCATAAGTTCTCAACACCTCACACCAATATGACTGTATATGCATTCTTTGAGAGTGAATATCTAGCTGAGTGTCCTGCACAGTTTATAGCACCAAAGGAGTTCGCCTTCGATCTTGATGGTGTAAACCTTTGTGATCACTGTGGCTCATCATTCGGTGTTCAAGGTGCAAGTTAAAGATCCTGTTTTGATCATTTCTGGAATTTCAATTATGTCCATTTTTTGAAGTGTATCGTATTTACCAGATAATAAGATGAGGTGGTTTCTTCCCAAATTCATCATTCGAAAAATACAGGGTCATCTTGTTCTTGTAGATAAAACCACTGCTGCTGAGGTTAACATTTTTACATTGTTTAGTAGGGTATATAGGGGTAGTTTACATTTAAAGGGGTTGTCTTACATTTAGAGGTGAAGCTTTGGGTACTGATGTCACCTGCTGGCGTATTATGAAAAATTTGGAAGGGCAGGGCTTGACAAACGATACAGGGTCGAGATTTCCCGATACACTGAAGCATTTGATACTGTTATCAACATTGCTCAAACAATCTTGTAGCATGGACACTTGCGGAGCTAGTGCAGGCGATATACGAGAAACTATGAGCTAGTCATTACAACAGTCTTATCACTCTGATTAAAATTTACCAATTTTGTGAAACACGGGAGGAAACAGCACTAAATTCTATCATCTTACAAACTGTTGTTATATTTGAACAGGTTTGCAATAAATATTCTTATACATGTGTGGATACAGTATACAAACATTAATGCCACTTTTTAAGTAAATGTGACATTCACAAATGGAAATGTTGTCCTTCAGAAAACCTTAGTCGATTCAGAATTCAGACCAATATTTTAACTGGTCATGAGAGACTGTAATGATTTACTGAGTGGACTGCAAATGATAAACTCAGTCACTGTTCACATATTAGGGTAGTGGGTAAAAACATTAGCAGCCTTTAATCAGCATTGGTGGTGACAATTAGTTGAAGCAAGAAAAAAAATTAATCCAGAATGAAATGCCTAACAAAGGAAATAAATCAGTTAAACAGACAGTATTTGTTATTGCGAATAAATTATAGTGGTAACACCCATATTGGATATAGTACCAGCAGACACAACTAAATCACAGGACGAGCAAAAGTTTGAGAGACTGAATCATACAAGGGTGCTTTGAAAAGTTCTCGGAACAGAATAGAAAAAAAGTACTTGCATCACTGAAACTTTTTTATTTCTCAGTGTAGTCTCATTGTAGATTGATGCAATTAGTCCAACGATGTTCCAGTGCCTTGATCCCATCTCAACAAATAGTTTCCTCCAGGCCTGGAAAATAGTTGTCAACTCCAGCTATCAATTATTCATTTGCAGTGAATCTTCGTCCACCAAGAAAAATTTTCAGTTTTCGGAAGAGATGGAAGTTTGACGGAGCCATATCGGGTGAATAAGGAGAGTGTGGCAACAATTCATACCTTAGTTCATGTAATTTTGCCATGGTGACGGCACATGTGTGCAGGCACAATTTGACTAGACGGAAGAGGACTTTCTTCCTTGCTAACCCTGGTCTTTTTTCTCATATCTTTTGTTGCAATTTGATCCAACATCAAGGGTCGCAGCACCCACATTGCAAGTAATTTTTTCATTTCTAATTCTTCAGTTAAAATGTGATATACCCTTTCAGATGACATCTGGCAAGCATAAGCAATTTCACGCACTTTCAATCGGCAATCCTCCATGGCCATTTTGTGCACTTTTGCAATGATTTCTGGAGTAGTGACACATCTTGGCCGACCACTGCGCGGATCATCATCTAAGCTCTCCCAATCAAATTTAAATTCATTTGTCCACTTGGCAGCAGTTGAATATGAAGGGGCAGAGTCCCCCAGTGTATTATGGAAATTGGCATGAATGTCCTTTGATTTCATACCTTTCTTTACGAAGTACTTAATCACTACTTGAATCTCGATTTTTTCCATCTTCGCAAATCACTGTGCAGGAACAACAACAGAGCTACGTCATTGCCACAGCTCTCTTCCAAGAGCACTGATGTGGCACAGGTTTACAGGCAACCGCCCAATGAATATCACACGAACAACTTATTGCACTAGCACTGAGCTCTTCTCGTGGTGATTCCAAGAACTTTTCAAACCACCATCATAATTGTGATCTTTTATTTATGTATTAGTTGGTATTATTACATATGACCTGCACACTAGAAGATATTGCAATCTGTTTTTCAATTGCTCCAACTCAGCATTACGGAAGAGTTACAGGGAGAACAGTGACACAAGCTTGGCTGAGAGCTAAGATGATGATGGTGAGTGGGAGCAAACAGCAAATTTCATTTTGTTGCCAAGCATAGGAACCTATACTGTGTACTTTAGTTTTTTAGGAACATCTACCATGTTTAAACTGCAGTTTACCTGAGTCCATTTATAGTCGTAACTGAACTGACATTAAAACTGGACAAATACTCAGCAGTTGTGTTCAGTTAAGCAAGAAATTGTAAAATTATAGACAGGAGACAGTGGCACACTTACATGTTCCTTGCTGCAATGTTGTCAGTGTGACATATGACAGGAATGAGTCGGGTTGTGTTATCAGTTGGTTCTACACAGCCAATAAGAGAGCAGCGGGCACGCAACATGTTTGGAAGCAAGAGACATTCTAACATTGTCATGTCAGTATAGAAGCGAAATCTGATATGTATTCAGAGAAAAAACAGCTGTACTCCAAGGTTCTCCATCATAATGACAACCTAAGAAATAGCAATATATTCCAAAGCAACAGCTAAATACTTGTGACAACTGTAATAAAACTGGTTATAGTGAGATAAATGTGGCAACCGATCTTGGATCATATGAAATGACTGATTCGGTATAGAAGAAGAAGAAGAAGAAGAAGAAGAAGAAGAAGAAGGAGGAGGAGGAGGGGAGGAGGAGGAGGAGGAGGAGAAAGTCTACCAATGGTCACATGATTTCATAGGAGCAAGCCAAACATCCTATAGATAATCACAAAACATTGGACCAAAGAAAGAGAATGGATAACAAGCCTTCAACTTACAACAAAGAAGAGAAATAAAAGATGACTATTAATTAATAAAACTGGCTATTCAAATTCTACTGTTCCTGTCTCTCGCTGGAAAGAGTCACTACCTCAGCATGGCAAGTGCTGTGAAAACGTGATAAGCCACCATAATTAGTGAAATTCAAAAATTAGTAAATCAGCCTTGAGCTACAAGAAAGTGGTGACAGCCAGACAACAAAGATATAAATTTCACAGCTGTTCTATTAGAATGTGATGCTGCTGCTGCTGCTGATGACAATGACGACAATGATGCTGATGATTAAAAAAAAGTGATACCATGGACTACAGGGTTCGTAAGCAAAAAATCTAGAAAAGAAAATGTTCCAAAAATTAATGTAAACAATTTCTTTTTGTTTATTTTATTTCTCCTCGTATCATTAAAATGTAGACAATCTATAAATGGCATCATTTAGAATAGGTACAAGGTTAACTTTCTGGCATATATTTTATGTCAGTAAAAAATGTTTGTAATTTTGGACTGTCACAAAATGAGCTTTTGGCCAACAAGGTCTTTGTCAAAAATAGACCTACCCCCTCCCCCCCTCCCCCCACACACACACAGTAACACTCATGCAAACACAACTCGCACACACATGACCACAGTCTCTGGCAGCTAAACCCAGAATAAGAGCAGCATATATCAGATATATATATGTGTGTGTGTGTGTGTGTGTGTGTGTGTGTGTGTGTGTGTCTATATATACCTGTCCTTTTTCCCCCTAAGGTAAGTCTTTCCGCTCCCGGGATTGGAATGACTCCTTACCCTCTCCCTTAAAACCCACATCCTTTCGTCTTTCCCTTTCCTTCCCTCTTTCCTGATGAAGCAACCTTGGGTTGCGAAAGCTTGAAATTTGTGTGTGTGTTTGTGTGTTTTTTATTGTCTCTATCAACATACCAACGCTTTCTCGTTTGATAAATTACAGCATCTTTGTTTTAATATATAACTCTTAAATTCGGTATTTAACTTTTCATACCATTTCTTGTACTAATTTAGAAACTGAATATAATTGCCAAAATTCAGTTGAATTTGAAAGAGATTCAATTTATACTGGAAAGACAAAATACGACCATAAAGTTGAGTAATCAATTGAGTTTTGTCTTAAAATTGCGTATCTAACATCTTTAAGTGAGCAGTAATGTCAGTCACAAATGCTAAGTCACATAACCAGTCTCGATTTTTTAGTTCAGAGATATTTCTGTTCTCTTCATATACTAAAATTTTGATATCAGAAACTGTACCCATTTGACCATAACAATGCCATCTTATTTCTGCGTAAAAAAATCAAATCACCGCATTTTCAACATCAGTCTCTTCAAAAAACATTTTAATTAATTGTCGCTGAGATCATGAGATTTTTATGAAATCAACTGTTGAAATCTCAACTTTCATGGCATTTTCAAAAGCAAGTCTCTTCAGGCATAAAGAATTTTGGTGTGTCATATCATCACCACACATTCCTAAATGCTGTTTCAGTAATCATACCAATTCAGAATTAATTCCTACTAAAGACAGCTCTCTTAGTCATAATATCTGCTGACTTGGTCCAATCTAAATCAATGTCTTTTGATCTTAGAACTCATTTTTACCAACTTCTCAAATAAAACGAACATGTACGCTATCCCATGACAGTCAATGAAAATTAAGCAAATTTCTTTGAGTATGATGGCAACTGGATCTTTGTAGTTGCAACAGTGCAGTAATTCTCCTTTGCTGCATTCATCCAGATTAATAAAATTTTCTCACAATGTTTCAGTCATTCCAGACAAATCTTACAGCAGCTATACTGAAACAATTTTTGATAAAATATCCACCCATAAATAGCCAAAAATGTTTTCTTTAAGGTGAAATATTTAAAAATCTGAATCTCTCAATAGGTGCTTTGAAAAATCACATGCCGACTTGTCATTTCTAGTTTTGAGGACAAAATCTGTGTGTAAGTGCTTATTCTGCTAAGTCTGAAAATGTAGAATGCAGGTTTCTGTGGTGGCTCCTTATGTTGAGTTCCTCTGGGACAGCCACAGCACTTTCCTAAATAAGTTATTGCATTAAAAAATAATTTTTGGAGAAGGTGTACTGAAGCTGCCACTTTCTGTCCTGTACTTGTGACTCATACTTCGCCCTGCTTTATCCATTCTCGGATTAATTTTACGCCTTCTCCAAATTAAAATAATGACTCTCAGCAACTATGTTAATGGAGATAAGAAGAAAAAGGTTTGTATGCACGAACACATTTATAAAAGCTGTTTACATTATTACTGACCAATAATCATGAGGTAAATACTTACAGGCTCACAGAAATACATGAGGAAATTGTTGCTTACTTTTGCCCAAAAAATTTGAGCATGCTAATGAGTATGACAATGGAGTGCTTACTGGTGATTAAATAATGTTGTTGCCACAATCACACTGTTGTACAAGAGAGAAAGTTGAAAAATTATGTCCCATGAGACTACTGTAGCTACAAGAAAGAGCAGTGAGACATGCCACCAACAGGTCAACAGTAGGCTGCAATCTGTGCATACATGCTTCAGGATATCGGCCAATACCATATGACAGTCGTATATTCGATATGATAGGATACAAATATTCCTTGACTATTTTTGTAGATGTAGCTGTTGGAAGGATAGCTGCCATGAAGTTTAATGTAAACATACGGTGGCTCAGGCGAACTGCAGATGTGCATGTCCATTGTACGCATAATACCTGTCTATTACGCAAATATGAATATAAGCTGCTGCACGTGGTGACAAGTGGCTGAAAAGAGAACTGTCAAGGGATATAAACGTAGATAGCTTATGTCTCAAAATTTTACTAATTTTTTTAGGAACCAATCTGTACTTTTATTCTACATCTGCATCTATACTCTGCAAACCACCGTGAAGGGTATGGCAGAATACGTCCCATTGTATCAGTTATTAGGGTTTTTTCCCATTCGATTCACTTATGGAATGTGGGAAGAATGATTGATTGAATGCTTCGGTGCATGCTGTAATTATTGCCATCTTGTCCTCATGATCGCTATGCGAGCAATACATAGGGGGTTGTAGTATGTTCCTAGAGTCATCATTTAAAGCCAGTTCTGAAAACTTTGTTGTAGGCTTTCATGGGACAGTTTATGTCTGCCTTCAAGAGTCAGCCAGTTCAGTTTCTTCAGTATCGCTGTGACACTTTCCCACGGTTCAAACAAACCTGTGACCATTTGTGCTGTCCTTCTCTGTTTATGTTCAATATACCCTGTTATTCGTTGAGATTTTCTGGTTCTTGGGATGCTATGTGTCTGAGGAAGCTCGTTCTTTCAAAATGCATCAGTTTTAATATGACTAGCACCACAAATGTGGTTGAGCTGTAATATTCTGTTAAAGTGTTAAATTACAACAATGAATATACTTCCATCAAGCAATGAATAGAATTAAAGTTCATCAACTTACATGAACAAGATATCCTTTTGTGCTCAGTGCACCATCCAAGGTTGTCAAGAGATCATTCAGCTGTGTCGACAGAGCTGCAGACTTCATTGTTGTCAGGCAGTTCACAATAACTGGCTGAAAAGACAAGCAAATTTGGTGAAATACCCTCTCACTTTGTTATTCAAAGATTATCTTAACTATATGAAATGGAAAATACCATTAAACAATTTGTTAAATTCACAAGGAGACAGATGAGTAGGCTAGTACCATTCTCCACGGAAGAGAACTCTACTACAGCCAATACAAACACACTAAGTAAATATAAGCAACTACTGTGCTTTTGTTGTTTACTGTGGTCTTCGAGCACAAGACTGGTTTTGCACAGCTCTATCCTCTGCAAGTCTCTTCATGTTTGCACAACTACTGAAACCTATATCCATTTGAATCTGCTTACTGTACACATACATCAGTTTCTCTCTACAATTTTTACCTCCTACACTTGCTTCCATTACAAAACTGACGATTCCTTGATGCCTCAGGATTTGTCCTATCATCTGGCTCATTCTTTTCATCAACTTGTGTCACAAATTTCTTGTTCCCCAGTTTGATTCAGTATCTCTTTTTTGTTATTCAGTCCACCCATTCAACTTTCAGCATTCTTCTGTAACATCACACTTTACAACCTTCTATTATTTGCCCATATCTAAGTTGTTTATTGTCCACTTTCACTTCTATAAGAAACAGCACTCCATGTAAATACCATCAGAAAAGACCACGTAACACTTAAATTTATGTACAATGTTAAGAAAGTCTCCTTTTTCAGAAATGCTTTTCTTGCTATTGGTAGTCTGCATTTTGTATCCTCTTTTATTAGTTGTTTTGCTGCACAAATAGCAATATTCACTGACTACTTTTACTGTCTCATTTCCGAATCTTATTCTATCAGTATTGCTTGATTTAATATGAGTTCACTCCAGTACCTTCACTTTACTTTGATGGTGTTCATCTTATAACCTATTTTCAAAACACTAACCATTCCAGTCTACTGATCTTCTGAGTGATTTGCCAACTCTGGCAAAAATAGTCACTGGCAAATCTCAAAATTTTTATTTCTTCCCCATGACTTTGAATTCTTCTTCTTCTTTCTTGGCTCTACAGCTCATGATGAGCCTTGGCCTCTTCAATTTCCTTCCATTTCTCTGTCCTTTGCCAATACTCTCCAGTTTCTATAGCCCATCAGCCTAAGATCTTTATTTACTCCATCTTTCCATCTGGCTCTTAGTTGACCATGTCCTCTCCGCCCTCCTGGCTTTCCTTATAATATTCTTTTTGGTACATTTGTATCATTCATGCAAGCCACATGTCCCACCCACCTCAGTCTGGATGATTTCACTGTCCTTCTGATAGGTTGGTCTTTGTATATGATATACAACTCATGGTTGTATCTCCTTCTCCATCTTCCTCTTTCACAGATTGGGCCGATAATTCGTCTAAGCACGTTTCTTTCAAATGCAGCCAGTGTTTCAATATCTTTAGTTGTTAATGTCCAGGCTTCAGAGGCATATGTAAGCACTGGTTGTATAAATGATTTTTACATAGTTAATTTCGTGATACGAGTCAGGAGCCTTGAGAATAGATGTCTTGTTATGGCAAAATAGGCTATAGTGGTTAGTATTAATCTCTGCTTAATTTCATAGGAGGTATGATTTGGATGCGTAACTGTCGAGCCCAGGTACTTGAAATGTTCAACTCTCTCAAACATATGATTGCCCATTGTTATTGCATTTGGCATATTTTCTCTACGTGCTTTTCCAGCTGCCATATGTTTTGTTTTTTGTTCATCGATAATTAACCCCATGTTGCTACTAGCCTGTTCAAGAGCTGTAAATGTCTCTTTCATTGTTTTTTTGGGTTCTTGCTATTATATCTATGTCATCTGCATAGGTCAGTATCTGCACTGATTTATAGAAGATTGTTCCCCAATTCAGAAGGTTTGCGTTTCTCATCACCTTCTCCAGGATGGCATTAAAAAGAAGACATGTCAATGCATCCCCGTAACACACTCCGTTTTTAATACTCAATGTATTGGACGTCATTCCTCCTATTCTTACACTACCTTATGTTTCGTTCATTGTCATTCTCACCAGCCTTACCAACTTTCTCGAGATTTCCAGTTCATCTAGAGCTTGATATAACTGCCCTCTATTTATGCTATCATCAGCTGCGTTGAAATCTATACAGAGGTGATGCGTGCCAACCCCGTATTCGTCTGTTTTTTCCAGGATTTGTCTTAAGGTCAATATGACTTTGAATTCCATTTCCAAATTTCCCCTTGGTTTCCTTTAATGCTCACCCAATGTGCAGATTATACAACATTAGGGAGATACTATAACCAGTATAAAGCCCTCCACAACCACTGCTTTCCTTTCATTTCCTTCAACTCTTAGACAACTGTATAAGTTGTGGATTACTTCACACTCTGTATTTTATTCCTGCTATCTTCACAATTTCAAACAATCTATTCCAGTCAACATATTCAAAAGCATTCTCTAAAACTACAAACTCTAAAATGTAAGTTTTCCTTCCTCCAGTCTATCTTTTTAAGACAAGCAATGTCCTTTTATTTCTCCAAAACACAAACTAATTTTCCATGAGTTCACCTTCTACAACTTTATCTATTCTTCTGTAAATAATGTGTGTCAGTATTTTGCAACCATTACTTACTAAACTGATGGTCTACTTTGGAATAGCAGTTATTACATTCTTCTTCAAACCTGTAAGTATTTGGTCTATCTCATCTGTTTTACATACCAGGTGGAATTGTTTTGTCATTCTGACTCTCCCAAGCAACTCAATAATTCTGAGAGAATGTCATCTACTGTGGGGGGCTTGTTTTCACTTAGGCTTTTCAGTACTATGTCAAGGTCTTCTCGCAGTGACATATCTATCATCTCATTTGATCTGGCTACTCTTGTCTTTCTATAATACTGTCTTCAAATATGTTTCCCTTGTGTAGAAACTTTACGTATTCCTTCCACCTTTCAGCCTTCCCTTCTTTGCTTAGTATAAGCTTGTAATCTGAGCTTTTAATTTTCATACAAATGCTTCTCTTTCCTAATGGCCTCTTTAATTTTCCTATAAGCTGTGTCAATGAATTTGTCCCCTAGACATTCCTGCTCTGCCATTTTGAACTTTCTGTAAACCTCGTATCTTAGGCATCTGTATTCAGCTTTTACTGCTTGATTTGCTGCTTTTTTTATATATTTTTTCTCCATTAGTCAGTAAATTCAATACAAATCCAGCCAGGGGCTGGAAACTGTAGGTGATGATGATGATGATGATGATGATGATGATCCAGTGTTATCTAAGGATTTCTGGTAGACCTTTTTTTTTATTTTTGCCTATTTGATCCCCTCTGCCTTCACTATTTCCATTATCCATTAGTGTACATTGAAGGGGGATCACTGCTGTCAGTTGCAGCAGGGCATTAAGCATAATCAGCAATGACGAGCGAAAATGTGTACCAGACTGGAATTCGAACCTGGGATCTTCTGCTTCCTAGGCAGCTGCCCAGTAAGCAGGAGACCCCAGGTTTGAATCCCAGTCAGGTACAGATTTTCACTCGTCACTGCCTAGTAAGCAGGAGATCCTGGGTTCGAATCCTGGTCTGGTACTCATTTTCACTCATCGCCGCTGATTCCACTTTATTTCCTGTTGCAGCTGACAGCAGTGATCCCCCTCCAATTTATATATAGTGTTCCACAGTTGCAGGATCTGCTTGGTGCCTGTTCTTTCAAAGGAATGGGCACCATGCATTCAAACTATCCATTAGTCTTTTATTGTTTCCCTTTTCCTTGTTTTAGTCAATCATTTTCTGATGGTACCCTTGAAAATCTCAACAATCACTGATTCTTGTAATTTTATGTAGATTCCATTCTCTTAATTTCCTTTCTTTTTACAAGAAACTTAAACAAGAAACTAGATCGGAGTCCACATCTGACCCTGAAACTGTTTTGCAGTTTAATATATGGTTTTTAAATCTTTGTCTCACCATTATACAAGCATAACATATCTGAAACGTTCCGGAGTCTACAGATCGCTTCTTTCTACACAACCTTCTTTCATGATTTCTAGCTGTCATTATAACAAATCTATACCTCAGGAACGAATACAGAAAGTAGTTGCAGGGGATTGGGAGACAGGGGGTGCTCATACAAGTTGAGTCTGCCTCATCATATTAGCAAAATGAGGATTAATTTGGGTACAATCACTTTTTTGCTAGAAGAAAGTAAAACAGTAAAAGATGAAAACAAGTAAGAGGAAAACACCTGGAATTAAATAAGAGCTCAGGTTGAAAGAGCACGGATTTGCAAAAATGGTAATTGTTTGTTTGACTGGTCGTTACAACAGGCATTAAAACTGCACGACACAGGGCAACCAGTAAATATGTAGGAAGTACACATGATAGAGGGAGAAGAACTGAACTAAGAAAGCCACAAATGAGTTCTTGGCAAGAAAATAAAGGCATCAAAGGGAGCACAAACTGGATGCTGGAATAAAACAGAACCAAATTGGGAAAAATAGGACTAAAAAGTCCACAATAGAAACAACAAACAAAACTGAGGAAAAAATACAAATCACCTGCAGATAGCTGATGGAAGGTATACAGACACAGCTAACACTTAGAAAATCACACTAGCTTTCTAGCCCATCTCTGCCTATTGCAGAATCACATGGCAAATTCCAAGTTCAAACACTATAATGCTGCTGGAGGAGAAGGAGTTTTTCTTGAAGAATCAGTGTGGGAATAAGCACTCAAACAAAAAACAGTTTACTTTGTTGATCACAATATCTTGCAAAAATAAATGCAGATGAACTAGTAGATACTTTCTTTCCAGATTTCAAAAAAGTGCTGTACACTTTGCCATATTGTCGACTAATAATTGTCCATTTTGTTTTACCAAAATATCATCAATCCGATATCTTCTTTGATCTTCTGAAATACTTCATCTGCACTTCTTTTGCAAATGTTCCTCAATACGTGTATTCACAATGACTAACTCACACTCAGCACAAAGTTTTACTTATCTTTGTCTCTTTTCATTTTGCTTTTTCAGGGCGAAATTGCTCATTTTTTCTGATCCCTATCGTCACCAAGATCACATTTCAGTATCAAATTGTGATCAAATTCTTGTCCTCTTTGATATATTCTATGCATTTATTAATACCGTCACATTGTTTTTCAATTTCATTGTCATTCGGATCTGTAGTTGTCATGTATACTCATCTTATTACATCTAACAATGGAAACTCCAAGTAGATATATCGACAATATAGGAGAAGATACCATAAAGATGAGTTAGGTGGCAGAGAAGCAAAATTAAAAGACACTTACACATAAGCTTTCTACGACAACCTTCGTCACTACAGCCCAAGCTGCCAGAGTTGACAGGTGTGTATGTCATGTGCTTGTTCGTGTGAATGAATGGTGTGTGTTTCTCTTTTTCTGACAAAGGCTGTGGCCAAAACCTTGGGTGTAGGTGTCTTTTAATTACGCCTGTCAGCAACTTAATATGTCATCTTTATGGTAAGTGGCAATCTATCTTTTCCTACATTGTTGATTACCATGTCTGACTGATATCCATTCAATTTCATCACAAACATTCTTTCTATTTGGTGAACATAATTGTTTACTTTATTTCCAATGTCCACATTCATTATTATTATTATTATTATTATTATTATTATTATTATCCCTGCTCTCCCACCATAATCGTTTAATACACACAGTGCACAGTGTTTTGTTCACTGTAAGTGGTATTTCATGACCAATATTATAAATTGAGTGAGTGTGTGTGTGTGTGTGTGTGTGTGTGAGAGAGAGAGAGAGAGAGAGAGAGAGAGAGAGAGAGAGAATTAATTATTAAATTTTTGTTTTGCATAAGTGCTCTGCAGAATAAGTGCTACATTTCACAAGAGATCCAGCTTTGGTATCTCACCCCTCTGCTGTAAATGCAGACATGAAATTGAAAGTAGCACCTGGATGACCAGGGTTATCTTACCCAGTTTAAAATATCCTATGGGGGGGGGGGGGGGGAGGTAGAGGAAGGAGGAGAGCAGGAGGGAGAAGGGAACAAACGAAGATGGCAGCTGTACAGAGGAAAATACGAAAGTAAATGATTACATATTAATATCTGCATGCTTTTCATCTCCAATTTTAGATTTATTACACTGCCTTAGTGTTGATGTTGTTATTGATGATGATTATGATTTTGTTGGTGGGACTTGACATCTGGATCATTAGCAACCTTACAAAATTCTTGAAAAGGAGTGTGATTAAAAGAACCCCATAAAAGTGTTAACATGAATTAAACAATGGAAAATCCAGGATGGAATGTAACAATATTCTTAGAAGGAAAGTTGCTACTCACCATATAGCGGAGATGCTGAGTCGCAGATAGGCACAACAAAAACAGATTTTCACACTTGAAGCTTTCAGCCAATGACCTTTGTCAACACACACACACACACACATACACACACAACTCTTACTCATGACAGTCGTGTGTGAGTTGCGTTTGTATGAGTGTATGTACATATGTGTCTATTGTTGACAAAGGACATTGGTCGAAAGTTTTAAGTGTGAAAATCTTTTTGTTGTGCCTGTCTGTGGCTCAGCATCTCCGCTATATGGTGAATAGCAACTTTCCTTCTCATAATATTGTTAACATGAATTAAAACATACCACAGCCCTAAAAAATCAAGATCATTCTCTCCCTCTCACACGCACACACACACACACACACACACACACACACACACACACACACACACACCATAAACTTAATGCCACTGTCATTTCTAAAAGTATTAATCAAGAAAGAAAACTGCAATGAAAATGTAAAATACTAGAGCAGAAATCATGGCCAGCTGATAACACGCACACACACACACACACACACACACACACACCATAAACTTAATGCCACTGTCATTTCTAAAAGTATTAATCAAGAAAGAAAACTGCAATGAAAATGTAAAATACTAGAGCAGAAATCATGGCCAGCTGATAACTAAACTAATAAAGGCTGAGCCAGCCACTCTGCACTAAAGCCTCTATCCTGTGAGTTTAGTGTTGAGTTTGGACAATTTACAAAAATTTTAAATGCAGCCCTGGCTCATCTCAGCATCTGCTAAAATTAAGGGCAAATTGTAACTTAAGTCTATTCCATCCCCTAATCAGAATACAGATGCACCATTAAAATATGGTGCATTGACACACGTAAGCCACAGCCATCACAAATGGATGGGTCCTCCTGCCATATCTAAAAACTGTGTGTAAGGGAGCTATACCAACATCATGTCAAGTGAAAAAGTCCCCCCCCCCCCCCCTGCTCGTGTGACTGGAAGTAAGAGTGCCACAGACATATAGGTGGTTTCACGGCCTACAGCTTGTTGTCCTGCATTAACAGCCATTTTTCCTCCCATTGGTACATGATTTTCTAGCTCAACAGTGAATTCAAAGTCTGTAGGTGAATGGCACACATTATTCAATTCTGTCTTTCGAAGAGGCATCCATGGCTGCATGTCAGCTTGCTCATTTCCCTTTATCCCTAAGTGTCCAGGTACCCAAGAGAATTCCACCACCCTGGCAGGTTAATGCAGCAAGAGAAAAGCTTCTGCAAAGCAGTGTTTGATAATTTCCTGACAAAATTCACTGATTTATGGTACTCTTGCTCACTATTAACCAAAAGTAGGCCTAAGCATTAACAGAAAAGCAAACAGCTAAAATGGTATACAGATGAGATGGCTCACATTAGGGAAGAGATTCTTAGACTGTACAGAATATATAAAAATTCTTGTAAATAAGGGCCTGAGCTGGATTGCACTTCTTACAGAGCCGACTTACAATTTAAAAAGTACTGCAAAGACAAACTGACACTGGCCAAAAGCTTGCAAGCAAACATTACATAGAAGGTGCTCTCAACAAATGCGAAGCAACATGGGACGTCATCAATTACGGGAAGTGCCAACATGCAAGATGTGCTTTCTAACATCAGTGAGAGAGCTGAATGGCAAAATTAATCAAAATGGCACTTGAGCTTTAGATCTTCTTGGTGCTGAGTCACATAACAGGTATACCTGGAATGTTGTCACTCCAAGGATATTATAAAGCTGTGTCAAGGTTCTAAAACTACAGAAGACTGGACTGTTATTGGTTCTCTAAATATGTAATTAAAAAATAATACATCTCATCTGTCAACCTCTTTCTACCATCAGGGTTGCCACAAGTTTCCCCTAGTGAAATTCCCTTATTTCCAGACCACTTTTAGCATTTTTCCCTAATAAATTTTGAGATCTTAGGGGTAAGTTAAGACGTAAGTTGACAATCTGTCTCTGCAGCTATGGTTCAAGAAACATTAGCGCAAACGAGGAAATATCTATTTTAAAACAAAGCAAACTTGCAAGTAGATGGCGTTTTCTGATATGAGCAGAAATCTTAAGTACTAACATCAACATCTTTTGTAATGAACTGTCTTTACATGGAGAATGACCAGTAATGTTATTTTATTTCAATAAAATGAAACACATTTAGTGACAAAAATACGCATTTCCTTGGAGTCGCAAGATGGATTTTAAATACCCGATTTCAGAAATAATGCCAGAAAATAGTAGGCTTCTTGAAAGAAATGCCGAATTACCAGAGTTAATACAAAGGAGGGACATAGTAAAATTTGTGTAACAACAGCAAATACAATGGCTAGGACACTTGCAGAGAATGGCAGAGGATTAATTCCAAAGAAAATGATGAAAGGTGTGCCTATTCAGCTAGGCAAAAAGGGAGACCTAGAAGAAGATGGACTGATGATGTAATAGCAGATCCCTCCTGTATGGGAGTCCGGGGTTGGAAAAGAGCAGCAAAGATTGTTGAAGAAGCCAAGGCTCACCAAGGGCTGTAGCACTACTGAAGAAGAAGAAAAATCACAATAATGAACAAAGTTAAACCTAAGGAACTATGCGTCCTTCTTTTTTAAAGAGACTATACACCCTCATAATACCAGATGCAGACTGAACATTGGTATACTGATACACAGGCTCACAAAGACTCCAAATCTTCATAAAATAACATGATTAAACTTTTTAAAAAGCTTCCAATATCTGCTTGGGCACTGTCTCATAATATTTTCAAAGTTATGATATATTACTGTTTACTCAAACTCCCATTTTACAAGATAGCTGAAGTACTTGAAATAAAATAATTGACATTAATACTTAAGGCTAAAGTCTAGATCAGGACCAGCGACAGTCACAGTGGTGCTCACCTACTGGTCATAGATTGCTAATGCGTTAGTTCATGTAGCCAGTGAGATGATTCTTTGACATAATCAATGAGTGGCGAGATGAGAGGGAATGTACAGGGTGATTATAATTAAAGTTAAACTTTCAAACCCCTGTAGAAATGACACCACTCGTCCGAATGACGTCAAATCGCAACGGAATATTATCAAAGTAAGGGAAAAACGTATGGCAGAAGAAAAATGAATAGCTACAAAATGTAACTATACATAGCGCTGTAAGCATCATAATTTAATAGTGGTCTATGACAAATGAATCATACAACAATACCTAAGGTGTACGTTTGACGTTAAACAAAATGTACTACTCAGTGTGCATGGGAGTATAGGAGTGATACTGTTAATTGCATAAGCCCATCCAGCACGGCAACTTCATATCACATTAGATGGTGGGAAAAATCAGTTTTAATTGTCCTGAGACCAAAAACCACACAAAAAGCATCACTCATATCGGTTTTTAATTGTCCTGAGGCCAAAAACTCTATAAAAAAAACATCAATTACATCAGTTTTTAAATAACCTGAGACCATAAACTGCATAAAAAGCATCAATACCATCAGTTTTTAATTGCCCTGATGCCAAAAACCGCATAAAAAGCATCAATTAAAATCAAATCAGATTATTAATTTCCATGTGACTGGCACAAAACATGTTCAATATGCTCTCCACCATTTTCTGCAACAAGTTGAAATCGAGAAACAGCATGTTTCACAACTGATCGAAGTGTTTCCGGGGTCACGTTCAGAATGTGTTGCCAATGTGTGTCTTCAATACAGCAAAGTTTGCAGTCAGAACACTGAACACGTCATCTTTCAGATAGTCCCACAGCCAGAAGTCACACGGATTAAGATCAGGTGATTGAGACGGACAGCCTGTATGGAAGTGATGGCTGATAATTCTAACATTTTCAAGATGGCGCTTCAGCAGCTGATTAACTGGATTTGCAATGTGCGGAGGTGCGTCATCTTGCATAAAAATGATACCATCCACACATCCCCACTGTTGGAGAGCTGGAATGACGTGGCTGTGCAAAAGACACTCATAGTGCTTACCAGTGATGGTACAGGTAACAGGACCTGAAGCACCTGTCTCTTCGAAAAAATATGGCCCTATGATAAATGATGGTGTAAACCCACACCACACAGTGACCTTTTCAGGATGAAGTGGTACTGGTTAATTCGTGTGTGGATTTTCCATTGCCTACATTCGACAACTCTGTGTATTGACATGTCCTGTAAGATGGAAGTTGGCTTCGTCTGTCCACAATCAATCATTATCCATTTTGATGTGAGCAAGAAATTCTAAAGCAAAGGTCTCCCTTGCTGGCAGATCAACAGGAAGTAACTAGTGCAAATGGGTAACTTTGAGTGATAGCAAAGAAAAATGTAGGATTTTACACACCATGTTCATGGGCATGTCCAATGTTCGGGCAATTCTCCATGCACCACACGTCTGCACGCCACCATTCGTCACCTTCTGCATTGCTGTGGCCACTGCTTCCACTAACGTCAAATCAATTCATTTCTTCCCTCCACCAGGTTACACACCACACCAAAAGAACCTATATTTCTGAATTTCCGAATCATTTTCTCCCGACCCATGGCAGGCATCAGAACAACACCTTTTTTCAAACCCTTCAGTGTCTGGAACCTCTGAAGAGTGATGCGTGCACAGTCACCAATCTTGTAATACAGCTTTACAAGCAGAGCACCATCCCGCATTAAGACAGTCGTAGCGAACGTCACAGATTAGATTAGATTTACTTTCATTCCAATTGATCCGTAGTGAGGAGGTCCTCCAGGATGTGGAACATGTCAGAAAAACAACAATACATGACAAATATTTACAACTAAAACAAATAAGCTAATGTACCATTCCACAGGTCCCAAATGGAATGATCGTCATTTTTTAATGAACACTAAGAGTCATTTTACAAATACTAATGCACAGAATTTAAAATAAAAAGACGCGAAAGAAGGAAAAGCCTTGTACCCGACATATTTATACCAACTTCAATGGGCCGTGTGCATGACAGGTGTTTTCATTTACGTATACTGACACATACGGCACCATCTATTAGTCAATTTTCATACCATCTTTTTTCTTCTGCCATGCGTTTTCCCTATTCTCCGATAATATTCCGTTGCAATTTGACGTCATTCTGACCAGTGGTGTTACTTCTACAGCATTTTGAAAGTTTAACTTTAATTACAATCACCATGTACTTCTAGCACTGAATTTGAAAGCATCATCTTGTTTACTGTTTTTCAGTGTGTTAGTGAGGTTCGAGAGAAATATTTTGTGATCATGGCAGTGATTGCTACGAAGTAGAGTGATTTAGTGCTGCAGGTTGATATAATCCGTTGGTGCATGTCTCATGGATTAATTGCAGAGAGCCAGCTGCTGCAGCCAAGCGGTTCTAGGAGCTTCAGTCTGGAACCGCGCTGCTGCTCCGGTCGCAAGTTTGAATCCTGCCTCATGCATGGATGTGAGTGATGTCCTTCGGTTAGTTAGGTTTAAGTAGTTCTAAGTCTAGGAGACTGATGACAGATGTTAAGTCCCACAGTGCTTAGAGCCATTTGAACCATTTGCATTGCAGAGACATGAAAATGTATCAAATGTGGTGGCGAAATGAATACTGAATCAATCTGCATGAGCACACTGAGTCTGGATCAATGTTTTTTAATTAAATCATGGGAGAAGGTAAGTGGATCAGTGTTTATTAATAATAGAGATACGTGTTAAGTATATTAATTGATCCTCCTACCTTTTCCCATGATGAATTTAAAAAAAAAAAATTATATACTTACTCAGTCTAGAGAAATAATTCACTGCTTTTTTGAATAAACCACAGGTTGTGACACTATCCCTGAGAGTTTGGGCAGAGATGTCAGTCGAGGCAGAAGTGCAGAGGCAAAGATGTTGTTGAATGACAGGTGAGGTATGAGTGGCGGCAACTTGAAATTAGCGGAGATTGAGGCCTGGTGGATAACGGGAAGAGAGGATATGTTGAAGAGCAAGTTCCCATCTCCGGAGTTCGGATAGGTTGGTGTTAGTGGGAAGTATCCAGATAACCCGGACGGTGTAACACTGTGCCAAGATGTGCTGGCCGTGCACCACGGCATGTTTAGCCACAGGGTGATCCTCATTACCAACAAACACTGTCTGCCTGTGTCCATTCATGCGAATGGACAGTTTGTTGCTGGTCATTCCCACATAGAATGCGTCACAGTGTAGGCAGGTCAGTTGGTAGATCACGTGGGTGCTTTCACACGTGGCTCTGCCTTTGATCGTGTACACCTTCCGGGTTACAGGACTGGAGTAGGTGGTGGTGGGAGGGTGCATGGGACAGGTTTTACACCGGGGGCGGTTACAAGGGTAGGAGCCAGAGGGTAGGGAAGGTGGTTTGGGGATTTCATAGGGTTCCACGACCGTGGTACTTGATCGTCGGGAGTATGTGGCTGAGGGACTGCGTCAGCTTTCAGACAATACCACATACAAAGTTTGCCAAGGTAATCCCATTCCTGATGTCCAGGCGGAGCTTCAAGGAATCCTCAGAACCTTAGGCCCCCTACAATACCTTTCACCTGACTCCATCAACATCCTGACCCCATCAACATCCTGACCCCACCGACACCCCGCACCCCTACCTTCTTCCTAAAATTCACAAACCCAATCATCCCGGCCGCCCCATTGTAGATGGTTACCAAGCCCCCACAGAACGTATCTCTGCCTACGCAGATCAACACCTTCAACCCATTACATGCAGTCTCCCATCCTTCATCAAAGACACCAACCACTTTCTCGAACGCCTGGAATCCTTACCCAATCCGTTACCCCCAGAAACCATCCTTGTAACCATTGGTGCCACTTCCTTATACACAAATATCCCGCACGTCCAGGGCCTCGCTGCGATGGAGCACTTCCTTTCACGCCGATCACCTGCCACCCTACCTAAAACCTCTTTCCTCATTACCTTAGCCAGCTTCATCCTGACCCACAACTTCTTCACTTTTGAAGACCAGACATACGAACAATTAAAGGGAACAGCCATGGGTACCAGGATGGCCCCTTCGTACGCCAACCTGTTCATGGGTCGCTTAGAGGAAGCCTTCATGGTTACCCAGGCCTGCCAACCCAAAGTTTGGTACAGATTTATTGATGACATCTTCATGATCTGGACTCACAGTGAAGAAGAACTCCAGAATTTCCTCTCCAACCTCAACTCCTTTGGTTTCATCAGATTCACCTGGTCCTACTCCAAATCCCATGCCACTTTCCTTGATGTTGACCTCCACCCGTCCAATGGCCAGCTTCACACGTCCGTCCACATCAAACCCACCAACAAGCAACAGTATCTCCATTACGACAGCTGCCACCCATTCCACATCAAACGGTACCTTCCCTACAGCCTAGGTCCTCGTGGTAAACGAATCTGCTCCAGTCCGGAATCCCTGAAGCATTACACCAACAACCTGACAACAGCTTTCGCATCCCGCAACTACCCTCCCGACCTGGTACAGAAGCAAATAACCAGAGCCACTTCCTCATCCTCTCAAACCCAGAACCTCCCACAGAAGAACCACAAAAGTGCCCCACTTGTGACAGGATACTTTCCGGGACTGGATCAGATTCTGAATGTGGCTCTCCAGCAGGAATACGACTTCCTCAAATCCTGCCCTGAAATGAGATCCATCCTTCATGAAATCCTCCCCACTCCACCAAGAGTGTCTTTCCGTCGTCCACCTAACCTTCGTAACCTCTTAGTTCATCCCTATGAAATCCCCAAACCACCTTCCCTACACTCTGGCTCCTACCCTTGTAACCGCCCCCGGTGTAAAACCTGTCCCATGCACCCATCCACCACCACCTACTCCAGTCCTGTAACCTGGAAGGTGTACACGATCAAAGGCAGAGCCACGTGTGAAAGCACCCACGTGATCTACCAACTGACCTGCCTACACTGTGACGCATTCTATGTGGGAATGACCAGCAACAAACTGTCCATTTGCATGAATGGACACAGGCAGACAGTGTTTGTTGGTAATGAGGATCACCCTGTGGCTAAACATGCCTTGGTGCACGGCCAGCACATCTTGGCACAGTGTTACACCGTCCGGGTTATCTGGATACTTCCCACTAACACCAACCTATCCGAACTCCGGAGATGGGAACTTGCTCTTCAACATATCCTCTCTTCCCGTTATCCACCAGGCCTCAATCTCCGCTGATTTCAAGTTGCCGCCACTCATACCTCACCTGTCATTCAACAACATCTTTGCCTCTGCACTTCTGCCTCGACTGACATCTCTGCCCAAACTCTTTGTCTTTAAATATGTCTGCTTGTGTCTGTATATGTGTGGATGGATATGTGTGTGTGTGCGAGTGTATACCCGTCCTTTTTTCCCCCTAAGGTAAGTCTTTCCACTCCCGGGATTGGAATGACTCCTTACCCTCTCCCTTAAAACCCACATCCTTTCGTCTTTCCCTCTCCTTTCCTCTTTCCTGATGAGGCAACGGTTTGTTGCGAAAGCTTGAATTTTGTGTGTATATTTGTGGTTGTTTGTGTGTCTATCGACCTGCCAGCGCTTTTGTTTGGTAAGTCTCATCATCTTTCTTTTTATATATATATATATATATATATATATATATATATATATTTTCTCCTTAGTCTCCTCCCCCTGGTTGCATGAAGTGACTGACAGAACATACTTCATAACTGACAGGCGACATAGTAAAGCATTCAGTTTCAGTCAACTACTACTTACGCACACTGATAAACAAAAGAGAGCGCCGAGTGATGCAACATGAGCTATGGAGTCTCCTTTCCAACCAAACGAGCACAATAAATCTCCAAGAAATGGATAATTTTTAGTGGTCAATCAGAAGTATATTTAATACATCTGGTAGAGTATCTCATCCTCAGAAGGGCATGTCATTTGGTAAAGCTACACTGCAAAACTGAGATGTGGTTTAGTCTCAGGCTAATGTTATTTGTTTCCTTATGCTGCGTTTTATAAATGCAACAGTGTGTTTGAAGCTACCAGTACGTGCTATGCTAGTCTGCACAAAGCATGTAATCTTGAACCATCAACTTCACCAACTGTCAACCTTTTGTAATTCTCATTCAGGTATAAAAAACACATGAAGCTATTTTTTACCCAGATATTAGCTGTTGACCCATTTTTTTGTGCCTTAGTTCATAATATTATACCTTAAATAGGGAAGTAAGAAGCACACAACTAGCAGATCAGGTAAATATGTGATTAAAAATTCAATATTGTCTGTTAAATGACAGTAACAGTACAGTTCCAAGTGCGTGAAATGTACATGTTTACTTGCCAGCATCAAATTTGTGGAGTACGTAAAATTATTACTCAGCCTTTTCTCTTACCTTTCCTACCCCTTCTTCCACAGAGTTCTTCATCTCCATGGTATTATGCAACATCTTCACAACTACAAAAATATAGGATTTATCATTTTAAGAGTCTTTCTCACCTGTAGCTTAGTTGCTTCCCACTCCAGCCACTGGTCAACCCACAACCCATCTTCGTTTTTTGGCGGCACCAGTAACCTTGCGGCTGAATTTGCAGAGAAAAGAGTCGTCCCTGATTCCAATTGGAAAGTTGGCAAACGACGTGTAGCTCCAACTTTTCGATCTGTTAACAGTTTTACAATACGGAAAATCTAATACGACAGAGCGATATAAGTTCATGGATTTAGAAAGACAGGTGTAAACTATATACTAAAAACATCTCACATTCCATCCGCCAAACAGTCAGCCGTTAAGATTAACAATGTAGCACGTCAGTTAGTGTACTATATGAACCATTTCAATTTAGTTCAAATTTTAGTTATATCCACAACTATATCTGATGCAATAAGGAAGAACGTGGGCTTTCTGAGAACGAGGATTTCGTAATGTAATGTAATTTCAGTTGGATGATAATAACTATATAAAGTGGTAAGAAGTGTTTTTTAATTAATATATTGATGTAAAAAATATACCTGCAGCAGGAATATTTTCCACGTGTATATTTTCTTTAGCAAAATTCGCGGCAACTGCAACTTTAAGGCAGGAAGGATCGGCGCCACTTGTGAAAATCTTCATCGCTTTTTAATTACAAAGACGTTTATACACTAAAAACTGTTAACACATGGGAAGATTGGAACTTTTACAAAACACAAACATTTGTTCAAACGTCAACACCCGTGCCACATGGCTTACTAGCAATAGTAAATATTCCGATTTCCAAGATTGTGGTGAGCAAGCTATGTCGAATAATCGATATTCTGTCGACGATGAAGAGCAAACATCAATCGATCAAGTAATTCGAGTTAGTGCAATGCATGCCATAGGTCGATCATAAAGAAATGTAAACAAGTTACGGTCGTTCTTGCACGGTATTGCACGTGGATAGGCTTCATTGTCAGTACTTGCTACTTAGGTTACTTGTGTGTGTTATGTTTGTTTCTCGAGTGACAATAATTGAAATTTCGATATGGGTAAGAATAAAAAAGGATTCAACTGGAAAGCACGCGAAGTTGTCAAAACACACATTGACAATACACCAACCTCAAAGGTGAGTTGAAATGGGTAATTAATATTTATTTATACCCATTTCGTTAGGTACAGAATGTATACATGTAAATAGGTCAGGAGAGATTAATCTAACATTTACCTTGGATATTGCAGTCAAATTGACAGTATTGATAGGCATAATGTTGTGTACATGTTTCTCTCGATTTATGTTTATGCCTTAAAGTTATTTACACATCCTTTAACGAAGGTAACACACATACAAAAATTTATGACGCATTCAATGTATTCAAGTGACTTTTTGCATATATGAAGGAAATAATAACATTGCTGATATTTACTCGTATATTCCTCTACTTGATAATAGTCTTTACAAAGTTGCTGGAATGTCTTTCCACCCCTACTGCCCTGTGGGCTCTTAGGAAGATGCCTTATCTCATCTACACCTGAATATTGAGGAACTTTTTTAAATAGAGCTACCAGTGTAACTGGCCTTTATTTCTTGTGCAATTGTATTTGTTCTAGTAATCAGTTGCCTCTGAATTAACATAAATGACATTATTGTTCTGTATACGTACATTGATGAAATGGCAGTATTCTTAGAGTATGGAAGACAGTTTTCCATGAGTCATTTTGAACAATGAAGGAACAACAGAACAGATACTTAATGCACAATCTTTTATTGTGTACACAATTTCAGAACCCTTATAGCTCCATCATCTGGTGTAAATTGTAATAATAAAAATATTCTATTACACGTGAATGGGAGGGATCCTCAAGTCTGAACAATCAGATAAGGAACTATGTGACAATTACTGAATTAAAACAAATTAAAAGAGAGAATGGGATTTTACTCAACAAATAAAATCATCTGGTGTCATCCTCACTCCTATAATGTCATCAAAAGGGTAAAAGGGGCATCAGATTAGCAAATTGATTAAAGTGGGAAGCAACAGCAGAAAGGAGTTGAAACCATCACAACATAGAGGGGGAAGAGAGCCTGCACGTTTGAAAAACAAAGAAAAATAACATGTTATATGGACACTTTAATCTGCCTGGATGATGCCATAATTAGCTAAAATATTGGGATAATAAAAGCATCCGATTCCGCCCATCTGCTTTGACCAATGACGTCACCAATATGGCGGAAACGACCATTCACAAGTACTCCCATACCGCTCCTATGATGTCATCACATAAACATAACAACAAACACGAAAATAGATCGAAAAACCACCAAACAGATATGCCTCCAAAAATATAAGGGTCGACAGAAGCGTCCGATCCCACGCCTCTGCTTTGACCCGTGACGTAAGGGTGTTGTCGTGTGTGACGTCATGATGGCGCGGAGTTAGGTTTGTGAGTGTGGCGTGTTTGTAGATGTCGTCGTGTTGTGGTTTGTTGTACTCTCTGGTGGTATGTTCAGGGTTTTCGTTTGTGTGGTGTAATGGGCTCAGTTTGCCTTTGCTCATTATCCAGAATTGTTCGAGTGTCGGCTGTGTTTGTAGTGTAATTCATTTCAGTGAGTTAACGATTTTGTGTGAAGGTTAATTTAGTGTTGTTCGCTGTACATCGTGTGGTAACTTTAGTAAAATTAATCTGTTGTTGTTTATGTTCACGAATGGATATGACGGATAAAATTAACAATGTGCATGTCAAGGGAAGTGTTCGATCCCAATGTGTGGCTGTGTATGTTGACACTGGTATCGAGAGATGTTTTTGAGCTATATAGGCCAGGGGAAGTGTTTGATCCTAACTTATGGGATCGGGAGCTGCCGTTGAGCTAAATAGGTCAAGGGAAGTGTCCGATTCCAGATGATATTGTGTTTAGTGGTATTTGTGGAGTTTTGTGATGATGGTTTTTTTCGTCGTTTTGTGTGGTTTGAATGGGGGTGGATGTCTAAATTTGTTTATATTTAGTTTGCCCCCACCCAAAAACACCCCATTTCCCGCACTTGTCCCATTAGTGTCATTAGGCTTTTTGTGGAAAGTGTGTGTGTTTGTTTTTCGATGTATTTTCGTTCTCATAATGTGTACGTACCGACTTTATATGCGCCATATTAGAATCATGGTTTATGGTCGTTTCCGCCATATTTGTGAGGTCATGGGTCAAAGCAGACGGGTGTGATCGGACGCTTCCGTATTTGGCTTCCAGGTCAACTGCAGCAACCGATACCACACTATAAATCTCAAAACTTTCACCAAAAAAACACATGGAAAATCAAAATTGGAATCGAACACTTCCTTTGACCTGTTATCCTTAAGATGTCTCGACACATAGCTGTCCCTGGTCCAAGATGCCAGAACTTTAGTAAGCCTCATTTCTTCACGACACACTGAACACTTCACGACTTCAGCCAACAGGCCGAATAACCGAAGAAATTTTATTAGAGACAACGCACTGTCCCCCATCATTGCTGACAACCGAAAACTGTTGACCTTGTCAGTCATATCCATACCTACCAAAGACATAAACAAAGCAATTTACCAAAATTCACACACGACGAACAGAAAAAAAACTGCAATAACATCGACATAACAATATCAAAATCGATAACTCACTGAAAAATATTCTGCTGAAAGCACGGTCACCACCGATACCACACATGTGCAATGCTACCACGTAAATGAACCCCAAATGCCACATAACACGCTATCCATAAACACACCACCAGAAAGAACCACCGACCGCACCAATACGCCACCTATAAATACGCCACACATGCAGACTAAACCGAAAACGGGTCGACAGAAGCGTCCAATCCCACGCGTCGGCTTTGTCCCGTGACGTAAGGGTGTTGTCGTGTGTGACGTCATGATGGCGCGGAGTTTGGTTTGAGTGTGGCTGTCTCCAGTTCTGTTTTATCTTATTTTATTTACTTTCTGATCTGTTCGTTCCATCTCGTGAGGATTTTTTTTTTTTTTAATTTAAAAACACTTATTACTTATTTTAATTATCTGTTTCCTCCAATTTCTGTTTTAGTTTATTATATTTATCTTTCTGATCTGTTCGTTCTATCCCATGAGATTTTTTTTAAAAAAGACAAAAAACACTAATCAGCTACTGAAGCATCTTTATCTTCTATGGGTTGCAGGGGTTACGACCCCTGGGGAGGTGGGTGGGTATTCATGCATGGCTGTCTTCACTTACACGTTGTAGCTACGCAAGGCGTCTAAATTTGTTTATATTTAGTTTGCCCCCCACCCAAAACACCCCATTTCCCGCGCTTGTCCCGTTAGTGTCATTAGGCTTCTTGTGGAAAGTGTGTGTGTGTGTGTGTGTGTTTTTGTTTCCGCCATATTTGTGACGTCATGGGTCAAAGCAGACGGGCGGGATCGGGCGCTTCCGTACACACAACACACAAACACGTGCCACCAGAGAGCACCACCGGCCACATCAAAACGACACTTGCAAACACGCCACTCTCACAAACTAAACTCCGCGCCATCATGACGTCACACAACACAACAGCCTTACATCACGGGTCAAAGCTGACGGGTTGACCCAAAATATTTGTGTGGTACAGGTGTGTCTGTTCATTAATTATGTCTAGAGGATGGGAACAAAGACTTCTTAAGATTTCAATTTCTTCCAGAACATTGAGTATCTGACCTTTCTTTACAATGTGTAAAACAGTTAAGTTATGACTAAGCTACTGCAGCTGGTGCTGGTCATCAGTCAGATGCATTGTCAAAGTTGTCCTGGAATCGACCAGGTCTTTATGTTCTTTAAATCTAGTAAAATTCCTGCCTGTCTGGCAAATGTATCTGCTCTTATACAACTGGCTTTTATTGCGCTCAATATGATACACTGCAGGACAGGAAAAAGGATCCTTTTGGATATCACAGTTCCTTAATCTACTGCCGAATATTTTTTTTTTTTTTTAACATGACAGAGTTATGTTGGCTGACATCAATTATGTTCCAGTCCTCTCTGATCCATATCCATGATATGGAAACTTATAAAATTTGTTCTTTCTCTTTTTATGTACTGCCTTCAGAGTGCTTCCCTTCCATGATTTGCCCTCCCCCCCCCCTTTTGCCAATGTTCTTTTATTTAATTTCTTGATCATAGACCTTGGATATCCATTTCATATGTCTCTGATGTTAGGGGAACATTATATAGTGTGTTTAGGAGAGTCTGAAAGGCAGCAGTTTTATATTTAAATCTGGTGGTTTGATGTTACATTTGGAACAAAATTGGCAGTAGATTCTTTTCTTTACTTGTCAAACTCTACCTTGCTGCCATTTAAGGTCATCTTTAAGTCTGAATATGGCAAGGTTCTGATGGTGAACAGTGAAAGAAAACTTTCCATGGAATGTATTAAGTTTGTTATGTAAATTGTCATACTCTTCCTTGCTACCTCCATAAAGAACAATAATGTCAGCAACATAATGTTACCAATATATAACCTAAGTGGCCTCCTCCAGATACTTCATAAAAAACTCTCACTCAAAATGAGACATAAAAATATTCGCAAAAATGCAAGCTATGGGAGAACCCGTCACCATACCCTGTTGCTGCATATGCACTTAGTCTTTAAAATAATTGAAATGTAGCAGCAAAGTTAAAATGTTAACAACCTCTTTGGTTTTGTTTGATGGCCTAACACTAAATCTGCTGAGGTTTTCAAGAATGAGGCACAGATTCCATCTGTAGGTACATTAGTATACATATTGCTGGCATCAAAGGTAGCCATGTGAGTACTTCCTGGAATGTTGGTATTTTTAAGAACTGTAATTAGATCTTCCCTGTTTTTATCACCCTAGACTTCCTGAAGTAAAAGTGTTCTTTAAGAAAACCCACAACAAATTTCTAAAGTTTGTAACTAGCTTTGTCAACTAACCCTGTGCGTTGACAATCGGTCTCACTGGATGGTGTGGTTTATCTGACTTAATCATCGCCCGGACTCTAGGTGCTTTAGGGTTCATCATTAAAAGTTGTTTCTTCCACTTCTCACCCAGAAAACTCCTAGTTGCTCTTAGGACCTTCCTGATTTCATCTGAATACTTTTTTGTCTGATCTCTGCACTTAACATTGTCATTAGTAGCAATGAATTGCTCAGCTTTTTCCTCATAGGTACTTCTGCTGATAAAAGACAACAGCCATTTTCCCTTTGTCAGCACAGACAACTATGACATTGAGATAAGTTTTTTATTAAGTGACTTCAACATTGGTCATTCTCCTGTGTGATTAGTTCTAAACCCTCAGTTATCTTTTAAAATGCTGTTTGTTTGCAAAGGCACCTCATTTTTAACAGGTACTGGGTCATTATCACTCTCTAAATTGACAGTTATTTGAGCAGTTATCACAGATTCTTGTTCCTCGGAGATATTCTCTTGTAGATTATAAGATAAACCCATATTTAGTAAACTCTCTCATCTTCATTAAAAGCAATAGGTGCCTAGGGTAAAATTCAAAGTCACATTTAGGAGATGACACAGCTCTATTTGGCCTAGACCTATTACATAGTTTGTATAGTTTTGACAGGGATCTAGAATTAATGACCTCTTTATAGTTATTGATGACATTCAGAATGTGACAGTACATTGTATCAAATTAGTTAGCACTTACGGCCTTGACAAAATTTGGATATGACAGGTACAAAGCCCTATTCGAAATTTCCTTCTTCTTATAGAGGGCCCTGATTTCACTGTTAATACACTCAGTGGTTTTCATGAACATCTTTTTCACATAATTAGTGATCACTTCATGTTGAAGACAATTTTTGTTGAATCTTATATGGGCACAAGTGTGAGCTAACTTTACGTTACAATTATATAGTCCGTAAAAGGCCACTGTAGCCTTGCTAATTGTAAATGCACAAAGAGTTCTTCTTATTGGGCAGCTGTGACTGTACAAGTCCATTTTGAAAAATGAAGGAATCACAGAACAGTTGCTTAATCCACAAATACTAGCGAAGAGGGGGAGGGGAAGGAGCATGGAACGGAATCACTCTGAAGGCAGTAGACAAAAAGAGAAAGAACAAGTTTTATGACATTCCATGTCATGTGTTCATATCAGAGAGGGCTGGAAAGAAACTGACGCCAACCAACATAACTCTTGTCATTTTTCATATAAAAAAATTTGGGCAGTAAGTTAAGCAACCGTGAAGTCCAAAAGTATCCTTTCTCCTATCCCGGAGTGTAACATATTGAGTGCAGTTAAAACCAGCTGTGTAAGAGCAGATACATTGGCCAGATAGGCGGGAATTTTTATATGGGGTTTGAAGAACATGAACACCTGGCCAATCCCAGGTCAACTCTGATGATGCATTTGATTGACAGCCAGCATCAACTGCAGTGGGTTAACGATAATTTAACTGTCTTACACACGGCAGAGAAAGGTCAGATACTCAATGTTGTGGAAGAAATTGAAATCTTAAGAAGTCTTCATTCCCATTCTCTTGATACAATTAATCAACAAACAGACCTGTATCCCAAAAATATTTTAGTTAATCATGGCATCATCCATCCAGATTAAGGTGTGAATATAAAATAATATTTTTCCTTGTTTTTTAGATGTGCAGGTCTTCTACCTCTTAATGTTGTGATAGTTCCATCTCCATTCTACTTTTATTTCTCACTTTTCCACTTCAAATAATTCACTAATCTAATGTATGTTTCATACTCTGTCAGCAATTGGGCCATGCGCGGCTTCAGTACCACAGCTAGTATTTACTGTTATACAGTTTTCCTATTTGTTTACCTGGTCACACAGCACAAGGGGCACAGTTGTTATGGAATTTTTGAAGTAATTATACACAATATGTGATCCCCCTCCCCTTATTTATTGCATTTTACATGTATCATTATTTTGGTAACTTTTGGTGTCAGGTCATGATGTCCATTTTTCACATTTCTTAGGTCTCTTTCACCATTTGACATGGAACTTTTGGTTCCATGATAATATTTGGATGAGGACGATGTCACATGATTAGGTGATTTATTTAAGTAATATTCTGTCCTCTCTTTTAATTTGTTCTTACTCAGAAATTTTAGTTGCAAAGTTCCTTATCTGTTGTTTCAGACTTGAGGATCCCCTTCCATTCACTTATAACAGAATATTTTTATTATTACAGTTTACACCAGATAATGAAACTTTAAGACTTCTGAAACTGGTCACGTCCACAATAAAAGATGGTAGCTTAAGCAATTGTTCTGCAGTTTCTTCATTCTCCAAAATGGACTTGTAGATTTGTGGCTGCCCCATGAGAAGAACTCTTTCTGCATGAGTCAGTTTCTTTTCTTCTTCTTCCCTTCTTCTTCCCTTCTTCTTCTTCTTCTTCTTCTTTTTGTTTTTGGGAGGGGGGCTGGTGGTCTTAATTGCCTTTTTTCTCCTTCAATACAGAATTGTATTATCGTTGTTGGAAGTTCCCCAAACAGTAATTCCATACAGTGGTTCAACAAGATCATGCCACACTGTACGTAAAAATAGTTTGTTAATATAATAGAGGGAAACATTCCACGTGGGAAAAATATATCTAAAAACAAAGATGATGTGACTTACCGAACGAAAGCGCTGGCAGGTCGATAGACACACAAACACACACACAAAATTCAAGCTTTCGCAACAAACTGTTGCCTCATCAGGAAAGAGGGAAGGAGAGGGAAAGACGAAAGGATGTGGGTTTTAGGGGAGAGGGTAAGGAGTCATTCCAATCCCAGGAGCGGAAAGACTTACCTTAGGGGGAAAAAAGGACGGGTATACACTCGCACACACACACACACACACACATATCCATCCACACATATACAGATACAAGCAGACATCTCACAAGCAGACATATTTGAAGACAAAGAGTTTGGGCAGAGATGTCAGTCGAGGCAGAAGTGAAGAGGCAAAGATGATGTTGAATGACAGGTGAGGTATGAGTGGCGGCAACTTGAAATTAGCGGAGATTGAGGCCTGGTGGGTAACGGGAAGAGAGGATATATTGAAGAGCAAGTTCCCATCTCCGGAGTTCGGATAGGTTGGTGTTGGTGGGAAGTATCCAGATAACCCGGACAGTGTAACACTGTGCCAAGATGTGCTGGCCGTGCACCAAGGCATGTTTAGCCACAGGGTGATCCTCATTACCAACAAACACTGTCTGCCTGTGTCCATTCATGTGAATGGACAGTTTGTTGCTGGTCATTCCCACATAGAATGCATCACAGTGTAGGCAGGTCAGTTCGTAAATCACGTGGGTGCTTTCACATGTGGCTCTGCCTTTGATCGTGTACACCTTCCGGGTTACAGGACTGGAGTAGGTGGTGGTGGGAGGGTGCATGGGACAGGTTTTACACCGGGGGCGGTTACAAGGATAGGAGCCAGAGGGTAGGGAAGGTGGTTTGGGGATTTCATAGGGATGAACTAACCTTCGTAACCTGTTAGTTCATCCCTATGAAATCCCCAAACCACCTTCCCTACCCTCAGGCTCCTATATTTGTAACCGCCCCCGGTGTAAAACCTGTCCCATGCACCCTCCCACCACCACCTACTCCAGTCCTGTAACCCGGAAGGTGTACACGATCAAAGGCAGAGCCACATGTGAAAGCACCCACGTGATTTACCAACTGACCAGCCTACACTGTGATGCATTCTATTTGGGAATGACCAGCAACAAACTGTCCATTCGCATGAATGGACACAGGCAGACAGTGTTTGTTGGTAATGAGGATCACCCTGTGGCTAAACATGCCTTGGTGCACGGCCAGCACATCTTGGCACAGTGTTACACCGTCCAGGTTATCTGGATACTTCCCACCAACACCAACCTATCCGAACTCTGGAGATGGGAACTTGCTCTTCAATATATCCTCTCTTCCCGTTACCCACCAGGCCTCAATCTCCGCTAATTTCAAGTTGCCGCCACTCATACCTCACCTGTCATTCAACATCATCTTTGCCTCTTCACTTCTGCCTCGACTGACATCTCTGCCCAAACTCTTTGTTTTCAAATATGTCTGCTTGTGAGATGTCTGCTTGTGTCTGTATATGTGTGGATGGATATGTGTGTGTGTGCGCGAGTGTATACCCGTCCTTTTTTCCCTCTAAGGTAAGTCTTTCCGCTCCCGGGATTGGAATGACTCCTTACCCTCTCCCCTAAAACCCACATCCTTTCGTCTTTCCCTCTCCTTCCCTCTTTCCTGATGAGGCAACAGTTTGTTGTGAAAGCTTGAATTTTGTGTGTGTGTTTGTGTTTGTTTGTGTGTCTATCGACCTGCCAGCGCTTTCGTTCAGTAAGTCACATCATCTTTGTTTTTAGATATAAAATAGTTTGTTAGCTTAATGCGCACGCTGTTTGATGATGGAACATTACACCATCATTTATGATAGACATCTGTATGTTTCTAGCATTGGTGCTTATTGTTACATCCGATCTTTTTTCTGTTTGTGATCACTATGAATGATTATTGTCATTTTTAGATTTATAATTAAAGCATTCTGTATTTGCCACGGTATTGTGTCATTTGTTGTAATATCTAAATGCCCTTCTTTCCATTGTTTCCAGAGTTTCTTCTACATTTACTCATGTCATGTCATCCGCATACAGTATTTTTTGACTATTGTGATATGAGCTGTCAGAGATAACACTCGTGTGCTTGCATGCATGTTTGTTTCTCTTTCTCTTTTTTTTCTGACGAAGGTTGTGGCCAAAAGCTAATGTGTAAGTGCCTCTCATCAACTTCGTGTGTCATCTTATGGCAAGTAACAATCTATCTTTTCCTTGCATTTTTGTTTATGAGTAGGTTGAACAAAAGTGTGATCCTTGAGGTACATCATACAGTGTACCCTTATCCAGATTCTGTATTCACATACAGCTTTCTGTTAAATATTATGAAAAGGAAAGTTGCTACTCACCATATAGCAGAGTTGCTGAGTTGCAGATAGGCACAACAAAAAGACTCTCACAATTAAAGCGTTCATTAACAATAGACCACACACACACACACAAAAATTGCATTTGTGTCAGTGTGTGTGTGTGTGTGTGTGTGTGTGTGTGTCTCGTGTATTGTTGATGAAGGCCTTAAGGCCGAAAGCTTTAATTGTGACAGTCTTCTGTTGTGCCTGTGACTCAGTATCTCCACTATATGGTGAGTAGGAACTTTCCTTTTCATAACATTGTCATATTGCATCCTGGATTTTCCATTGTTTGATTTGTGCCGTGCAGCTTCCTGTTACTAACACATAATGTTATCCATTCCACTGCATGGCCATGTATGCCATAGCTTTAAAGTTTTTCAGTTAATGATATAGGGATGGTAGTGTCAAAAACTATAGACAGCTCCAGTAGGTTTTGGATAGCAATTTCTGTAGATTTCCCTGTTTGGAAATCATTTTGTGCTAGAATCAGAATACTCTTTGCACGTGTAGTGTTTTTGGGAAACCAGAGATTTAAGGTAGCCTACTGGCTTTTAATTATTTGAGTCGTCTTTGTTGCATTTCTTTTAAATTGGTATAACTTTGCTTATTTTTAATTTTTCTGGAAATACTAGAAGATATACAACTTTGCTTCTGCCATTTGCCGATAGGTGGCGACACCAGTAAGTAGTGGTCAAAAGAAACAGATCACAGACGTCAGGCAGTTACTTAGCTTGGACATCGGTCAAAAACATAACCTCATTCAAACATTGGTCGATTTTTGTCTGCATCATAAAGCTGTTTTTGATTGAAAATGTCAGTTTATGAGCCTAATTCTCATCATTTGACGGAGGTGTTACTGTTTTGTTCCAATATGAAGAAAACAGCAGCTGAGTCTCATCGAATGGTCTCAAGTGCATATGGTAAGGATGCTATTAGTGAAAGAACGTGTCATGAGTGGTTTCAACGCATCAAGAAAGGTGATTTTAACATTGTAGACCGGCATGGTGGTGAAGAGAGAATGTTTTTGAAGATGCAAAATTGGAGACATTGCTGAGTGAAGACTCGTGTCAAACTCAAGAAGAATTGCCACGATTAGTGGAAGTAACACAGCAAGCCATTTCAAAAGGCTATGGGCATGATTCAGAAAGAAGGAACTCAGGGTCCCGTGTGAGCTGAAACCAAGAGACGTTGAAAAGGGTTTGTGTGTTTGTGAGCAGTTGCTTCAGAGGCAAAAATGGAAAGGATTTATGCATTGCATTGTGACCGGCTCGCATTCGGGAGGACGACAGTTCAATCCCACGTCCGGCCATCCTGATTTAGGTTTTCCGTGATTTCCCTAAATCGCTCCAGGCAAATGCCGGGATGATTCCTTTGAAAGGGCATGGCCGACTTCATTTCCGTCCTTCCCTAATCCAATGAGACCGATGACCTCGCTGTCTGGTCTCCTCCCCAAACAACCCAACCCATTGTGACCGGGGACAAAAAATGGGTTCATTACAATAACCCTAAATGCAAAACATCATGGGGATATCCCTTCCGTGCTTCCATATCAACGGCCAAACCGAATATTCACGGCTCCAAGATCATGCTCTGCATTTGGTGGGACTAGCTTTTCATCGTGTACTATGAGGTGTTAAAACCAAGTGAAACAGTCACAGGTGCTCGTTATCGAACGCAATTAATGCATTTGAGCAGAACACTAAAAGACAAATGGCCGCAATACAGTGAGAGGCACAATAAAATGATTTTGCAGCATGACAATGCTCGACCCCACGTTGCAAAAGAGGTAAAAAATACTTGGAAATG
Source organism: Schistocerca nitens (assembly GCF_023898315.1). Classification (NCBI taxonomy): domain Eukaryota; kingdom Metazoa; phylum Arthropoda; class Insecta; order Orthoptera; family Acrididae; genus Schistocerca; species Schistocerca nitens. Next base: position 144,454,285 of record NC_064622.1, on the reverse strand, counting down.
TTAAAATGGGAAGTCCTACCCCACTCGCCATATTCTCCAGACATTGCTCTCTTTATCACCTGTTTAGATCAATGGCATGTGGCCTGGCTGACCAACACTTATGATCTCATGAAGAAGTCACAAATTGGATTGAAAATGGATCGCTTCAAAAGATGAACAATTTTTTCGACACAGGATTTGTACACTGCCTGAAAGATAGGAAAAAGTAGTTGCCAGCGATGGAAAATACTTTGAGTGATACAAGTGTAACCAATTTGTTTCACTAAAGCCTCAAACGGGGAAAAAACGGCGGAAGCAAAGTTGTACACCTTGTGCTTCTCTGAATGAGCAGCTTGGTATATCCAAGAGATGTTTGGTTATCTCTTCATTCACATGCCTTATTAGATAACTTGATATTTCATCATCTCCTGCAGACTCCTTGGATTATAGTTCCAGTTTTGTCGCTGGTTCCTGGAATGTTGAGAGAGGTAGTCGCCCAAGTGTTCTAGGATACGTATTTCTTTCACAATTCAAATTGTGTACAGGATTTATGAAATTGTTGTTACATATATTAGCAATTTCTGTTCCATGTGTTAACTATTAATCATACACTTTTACTTGGCTGCTGAGACAAGCCCTGTCTTCTCCTTCCAGAGCAATGAGTTTATAGATTATAAAAGAAATGAACATATATTAAATTAATGTGTCACAGATAGGTTGGTTTGGAGAGAAAAGGTCCAAACTACATGGTCATCAGCATAATGTATCACAGAAGTGACGCAAAAGTTGTTGACGTGTCGCTAGAAAGACCGGGTCCTCTTCGCTCATTTCTGTGCATGATATTAACAATCACTATGCACAACACCATACATGGATCAACTCTATATTCACAACAGCTACTTATTGTTATGGCACACAGTACTGTTACATAGCTAAGACTGGCAGTAAGCGTGAACATTCTGGAGTAACATGAAGTCGTCCAACTTCCACCGATCACAGAAGAGCCAAGTAACAGTGTGCTAGCAATATGGTGCCCTCAGGTTTCATTAAGTTGGTAAAATTTCCGTTACTGACACTCTTATAACTCCATCTCTAATTGTTGATACACCCCATGTTGTTTTACTTGTAGGACCTGTAGCTATGTAAGAAATATTATTATATATTCATTTGTTTCATTTATTGTGTGACAGCTATGTCACGTTTCTTGATGACCACTTACATGATGTCGTGTTTTCTATTGTGACACTCACGCAAATTTTTTTCCTTTCTGCTTTTAGATAAATGTCGATATAAAAGGTATCCGAGAAGATAATTATGATCAGTGCAATACTTTGGTTATACCCTCCCAAAAGAGAAAGACGAGAAAAAAAAGAGAACATGTTACAATTACAAGGATACTTTCAAAAAAACAGAGGAAACGACTAGAAAAAATTGTAGAACAGAAGAAAAAGAAAGAAAATGTAAGTTGTGTTGTAGTATTTTATTTAAAACATAAATTTCTTAGTAATCCCAAGCAAAAATATGTAAATGTTCTTCTCATTTAATTTTTATTTCCCACTATTCAGTTTCTAGTGTGGAAAAATTCACAATAAAGCGCTCCATTTAAATTTAAAAACTTTATACAAAAGTTTGCAGCACATTTCTTCAAGTTATTCGACAGATGTTAGCTATTAAAGTACTTTGAGAAAGAATTGTAATTACTGGATGGAAGATTGTTAGAGTCAGTGATCTGAGTATGATAGTGTTCCCTATCAAAATCTTGGTTGTGGTGCCAGACTAATATTTACTGTAGCCTGGGGTGTATAAACTACCTCCAACAATTACTTTGATGCATTTTATACACTTATGTTGTGCATAAACTATGAAAAATGCAATGGGGTGGGCAGGAGAGGAAATCTTTAGGCTTGTGTAACTTTCACTAAGTTGCAGAATTCTTTATGTACCTTGAAGAATCATCTACATTTATACCTGCCAAAAGGGTATTCATGTATCTTAATCATCATCTCCATATCCCCTCCCCTTCGTATCTCTTGCATTACAGTCATGAATTTGGACAAAAAAGGGCAACTGTTGCTAAGCCCACATCACAGAAGTTGCTTGGCACTAGTAACACAATGGGACCAGTGGAATATACAGATGATATACTACCGGTATTTTTATTAAGTAGTGACACAAAAATTAATATCAAAGTCAAGTACAGCATTGTAGTTCTTGAACTTCAAGGCTAATATCAAATTGTCTCCAGAACCTTTAAAAACAGCTTAAGTGTACTTATGGTATCGGCGGCCCATGTATTATGTGCAGATGTGGGAATTCATTGACATTGGTCATAGCCAATTGGATGATAGTATTCAAGAGCCAATGAGAATTACTGTCTCTGGTGTTTTCAGCAGAACGTAAAAACTGATTAAATGGTTTCCGAATGAGCCAGTGATGAAGTGTGCAGCATTTATTTGAACCTCCACCATTAATCCTACACTGTAAACGCCTGAAACTGATGAATAATATTAAAGAAGAGGTGAAATAATTTTGTAAGCTACCTTCTTCATAGATGAATTTAACTTCCTTATAGCAGAAAAGCTGAGTTGCAGACAGGCACAACAGAAAGGCTATTAAACGCATAAGCTTTTGGCCAGAAGGCCTATTTATGAAATAGTCAACATACTCAGATTCACGCAAATGAGGCTCTCGCACACATAACCACTGTCTCTGCCTGCCAGAGCTGGGCTGCTCTGCACCAATCAGGAGATTAGAGGGGCAGGGGAGAAGTAAAGAAGGGGAAAATGACCTTTTTTTTTAGTGGATGTGTTGATGGAATAGAAGGCTATGTAGTGTTGGAGTGGGAACATGGCAGTGGGTAGATAGGTGAAGGACAGGGACTAGCAAAGGTTGAGGCCAGGGGTGAGAGAAACACAGAATATATTGCAGGGAGAGTTCACCCCTGCGTAATTCGGAAGCTGCTGTCGATAAGAAGGATTCAGGTTGTGCAGGCTGTCAAGTAGTAATTGAAGTGAAGCACATTGCATCGGGCAGTATGTTCAGCAGCTGGATGGTCCAGTTATCTCACGGCCACAGTTCGTTGGTGGCCATTCATGTGGAGAAACATCTTGTTAGTTGTCATGCTCGTGTAGAAATCAGCCCATTGATTGCACCTTTTTTTATTGTCACGTGGCTGCTTTCACAGGTAGCCACACCTTTGATGGGATGGGAGAGGCCTGTGATTAGACTGTGGAGTAGGTGACAGTGAGAGGGTGTATGGGACAGGCCTTGCATCTAGGTCTGTTGCAAGGATATGAGCCCTGAGGCAAGGGATTTGGAGCAGGAGTGGGCCAAGGATATTGCACACATTCGGTGGGCAGTGGAATACCACTGTGTGAGGGGTGGGAACAATAGTGGGTAGGATATTCCTCATTTCAGGGCACGACAAAGCCCTCTTGGAGAAAATGATTTGGTTACTCCAGTTTTGATGGTACTGAGTCATGACAGGAGTGCTCCTGCATGGCCAGAAGGTGGTTATGTGGGAGGTGATTGGAGAGAAAATGCACAGGAGACGTATTTCTATACAAGGTTGGGAGGATAATTATGTTCTGTAGTGGCCTCAGTTATACCCTTGGTGTATTTAGAGAGGGCTGCTCGACACTACGGATGCGACGACTGTGGATGACTTGGTTTAAGGGATGGGACTTCTTGGTATGGAATGGGTGGCTGCTGTCAAAGTGGAGGTAATGGGGCAGCTGGTAGGTTGGATATGGACAGAGGTACTGATGTAGCTATCCTGTGGAGGTCAACATTGAGGAAGGGAGCATGCTAGGTTGAGGAGGACCAGGTGAAACAAGTGTGGGAGAAGTTGTTGAGATTCTGTAGGAATGTGTATAGGGTGTCCTCAGCCTCAGTCCAGATCACAAAGATGTCATCATTGAATCTAAATCAGCTGAGGAGTTTGAGCTTGTGAGTGGTTAGGAAGGATTCCCCCAGCTGGCCCATGAATAAGCTGGTGTAGGATGGTGCCATGTGGGTGCCCATTGCTGCATCAAAGGTTTGTTTGTAGGTGATGCCTTCGAAGGAGAATAATTGTGGGTGAGAATATAATTGGTCTTGATGACTAAGGAGAATAATTGTGGGTGAGGATATAGTTGGTCATTATGATTGGAAGGAGCTTGTAGGTTTGGAGTCAGTCATGCATTTGGAAAGGTAATGTTCAATAGCGGCACGACCATGGGTATTAATGATGTTAGTTTAGAGGGAGGTGTTGTCAGTGGTCTGCATCTACATTGGTACTCTGCAAATAACATTTAAGTGCCTGGCAGAGGTTCATTGAAACACCTTCACAATAATTCTCTATTATTCCAATCTTGTACAGCAAGCAGAAAAAACAAGCTCCTATGTCTTTTGGTGCGAGCTCTGATTTCCCTTATTTTATTATGGTGATCATTTCTCCCTATGTAGGTCGGCATCAACAAAATATTTTTGTATTCAGAGGAGAAAGTTGGTGATTGAAATTTTGTGAGAAGATTTCGCTGCAATTAAAAATGCCTTTGTTTTAATGATGTTCTCCCCATATCCTGTATCATTTCAGTGACACTCCCTTCCCTATTTCACGATAATCTAAAATGTGCTGCCCTTCTTTGAACTTTCCTGAAGTACTCTGACAATCTTAGCTGGTAAGGATCCCGCACCGCACAGCAGTATTGTAAAAGAGGACGGACAAGTGTAGTGTAGGCAGTTCTCTATTAGATCTCTTGTACTTTCTAAGTATCCTGCCAATAAAATGTGGTCCTTGGTTAGCCTTCCTCACAACATTTTCTGTGTGTTCCTTCCATTTTAAGTTGTTCATGATTGTAATGCTTAGGTATTTAGTTGAATTTATGGTCCTTAGATTTAAGTGATTTATTGTGCAACTGAAGTTTAACGGATTTCTTTTGGCACTCGTGTGGATGACATCACATTTTTTGTTATTCATGGTCAATTGCCAAGTTTTAACTATAAAGATATCTTCTCTAAATTCATTTTGATCTTCTGATGACTTTACTAGTCGATAAACAACAGCGTCATCGGCAAATAACCTAAGATGTCTGCTCAGATTGTCCCCTAAATCAGTGATATGGATGAGTAACAGCAAAGGGCCCGTAACACTAGCTGGGGGAACGCCAGAAATCACTTCTGTATTACTTGATGACACTCCCTCAATTACTACAAAGGGTGTGACCTCTCTGACAGGAAATCACAAATCCTATCACATAACTGAGACAATGTTCCATAAGCAAGCAATTTCACTACAAGCCACGTGTGTGGTACAGTGTCAGAAGCCTTCTGGAAATTCAGAAATATGGAATCAATCTGAAATCCCTTGTCAATAGCTCTCAGTACTTCATGTGAGTAAAGAGCTAGTTGTGTTTCACAAGAACAATGTTTTCTAAATCCATGGTGACTGTGTGTTAGTAGACCATTTTCTTCAAGGTAATTCATAATGTTTCAACACAATATGTGTTCCAAAATCCTGTTACATATTGACATCAATGATATGGGCCTGAAATTTAGTGGATTACTCCTACTACCTTTCTTGAATATTGGTGTGACTTGTGCAGCTTTCCAGTCCTTGGGTACGGGTCTTTCGTTTAGCAAATGGTTGTATATGATTGTTAAGTATGGAGCCATTGCATCAACATACTCTGAAAGGAACCTAATTGGTATAAAGTCTGGAACAGAAGACTTGCTTTTATTAAGTAATTTAAGGTGCTTCACTACTCTGAGGCTATTTACTTCTACAGTGCTCATGTTGGGAGCTGTTCTTGATTCGAATTCCGGGATATTTACTTTGTCATTTTTTGTGAAGGCATTTCGGAAGTCTTTGTTTAGTAACTTTGCTTTGGCAGAGATTGCTTCCCCCATTAGGCACAGTTGCAGTCCTCAGTCTGCCCACAGCAGACAGAGACAGTGGTCATGTATACTTGTGTGAGTCTGTGTGTGTTTTCTGCTTCAGAAGAAGGCCATCTAACCAAAAGCTTTAATGTGTGGTAGTTTTTTAATTGTGCATCACTGTGATTCAACGCTTCCTCCATACAATGATTAGCAATATATCCTCCTCATAATACAGGGTGTCCCACTCGAACCTCCCTGATTTCACGGACCCATGAGGAAAAAACCAAAGTAGATACAACAATGAAAAGTGCACCACATTGTAGAGAATCTTAAAGAATTTATATTCCTGCATCAGAAGTGCCAAGTATCGTCGCCAGAGTGCAGCATGGTCGCATGAAGTGAAAATGGCACTCCGCAGCAGCGCGTGCAAGCAGTAGTGTGGTTTGCAGAAACAAAATCGCTGATTACTGTCAAAGAAATTATATTCATGTATATGAATGTGATCCACATGATGTGAAAACAATTAAGGAATGGTATAGGAAGTTTCTGGCCATGCACGTTACAGAGTTTCAGAAGAGACAGTGGAGGACATCAGACAAATGTTTCTCAGAAGCCCATGTAAGTCAATTCATCAAGCATCTAGGCAACTTGGTGTACTTCAATCAACATTGGATCATGTAGTTCACCAGCGTCTGCGTATGTGTGCTTACAAAGTGCAAATTCTGCAACATCTGACGCCGAACGCTAAACCGCGCCGACAACAATTTGCTGCAGATATGCTGCAGCGTATTGATATGGATGCCAGCTTCCTGGAAAGATGTTTAGTCTCAGATGAGGCATCCTTTCATATATCAGGAAGGGTTAATAGGCATAATGTTCAGATTTGTGGTTCGCAAAATGCGCACATTGTCATTGAATATGTTCGTGATAGCCCTAAAGTAAATGTCTGGTGCAGGCTAATGCATGACAGGATTGTTGGACCATTCTTTTTTGCTGAACAAACAGTGAATGTGCTGGAGCATTTGTGTACCCTCAGATACGAGACTTGCAACCCAACATAGTTTCTCAACAAGATGGAGTTCCGCTGCATTGTCCAACGGCTGTTCACAAGTTTCTGGATAGGAAATTTCCCAGTCGTTGGATAGGACACAGAGGACCCATCGCCTGGCCACCATGTTCACCCACATTACGCCGCTTGATTTCTTCATGTGAGTATTCGTGAAGGACCACGTGTATGCGACCAAAGTGGATGATATTCCTATGTTGCGACATCGTATCACTAATGCGATTGCAATAATACTAGAGGAAATGTTACAAAGAACTTGGCAAGAAATTGAATAAAGGCTCGATGTTCTTCATGCTACAGATGGTTCACATGTAGAGGTGTATTGATGATAAATAAATAAATTCTTTGAGAAGCTCTACAGTGTGGTGTATTTTTCATTGTCATATCTACTGTTTTTCCCCCTTTTTTTCTTTCTTTTCCCTGGGTCTTGAAATCAGGGAGGTTTGAGTGGAACACCTTGTACTATTGACTCATATCCGTAGTTTGAGAGCACATACACTTGTAGCCATATGATGCTTTTCACTATTCACATGATTATACAGTAGCATAATTTAGCTCCGTCACAAATATTTTTTAAGATCTTTTACATTCTGAAATTCATGTGTAATATTTATTCTTTGCTCAGCAACTTAATTAGTAATGAACAGACTCCAGTGAATTTTTATTGAATCCTGGCAAATATAAGTTTGTTGTCTACAAATAGTGATGACCACTGCACAGTTTAACTCTGGTCAACATATTGTATATATGTACAGAAATTGAATCTTCTCTTTTTTTTTGTATTGCAAAAGTGCATGCTGCGCAAGACACGAGCTGACCAGATTTAATTCTACTGTCATGTAAGCATCATTTATGCAGCTTCTAGTGCCCAGCACCAGGTACAGACTTTCTACCTTCAAGGACAATTTTACCACAGAAAATAAAAAATCCAAGTAAAACTGGACAAAGTCATTTTAATAAGTTTTTATACAGGTACACTTCACAAATTGTATCACAAGTGATATGTAAGGTTCCAAAATGAATCTTCACCCAGCTGTGTGTTTGCACTGATATCAAACTTCCTGGCAGATTAAAACATGTGCCAGACCGGGGCTCAAACCTGGGACCTTTGCCTTTCACAGGCAAGTTCTCTACCAACTGAATTACCTGAGCGTGACTCACGACCTGTCCTCACAGCTTTACTTTCACATGTATATCACCTCCTCAGTCATACTGGTACAACTACCCAGGCTGTGCCTATGCCACGTCTGCACAGTATCCCTTCTGCCAGGAGTGCTAGTCCCACAAGTTCTTCAAGAGAACTTCTGTGAAGTTTGATAGGTAGGGGATGGGGTACTGGTGGAAGTGAAGCAGTGAGGATGGGTTGTGAGTTGTGTTTGGGTAGCTCAGTCAGTACAGCACCTGCCCACACTTGCCCCATGTTCGAATCCCAGACCAGCACACAGTTTTAATCTGCCAGGAAGTTTTGATATATAAGGTTATTATTCCACTAATAAAATTTACCTGTTGCATTTTATCCACACTTTTATAGAATGTATAAAGCTTGTTAACAGTAAGTACCATGTAGACATTTTACCCTAGAATATGTTCATCCTTTATTGCATAAGAGGACTCATGGTAAAAGAACACTTACAGTGTACATGGTTTTCTTGTTGTGTGCTGCTGTTGGTAACTATTCATCCACTGAATGATGGGAAGTGAACAGTACAAATCATGAGTCAGTTGCTGGTAGCCAGTCAGAATGCTCGTTTGTAATTACCTATGATTCATAAATAAAGTAAGCTGTTTTTTTATGTTAAATTGTAACCACATTGGTAGAATTTTCAGCAAAAATGGAAATAAGATCCATAAGTAGGTTGTCGCAGTGATGAACATCTGTCTCATGCTACATTACATATCAGTCTGTGACAGCAGTCGTAGTTTCATGTTGAGATCTGTTGGCTTCCCATAATCAAATTGTCACATTCCAACCTAACCTGGACCTTAGGCTACACTACAGGTCAGTCTTCAGCATGACTAGTTTTTTCCTCACCCTCAGTATCAAAAACAAATGACTTTCCATTTTCCACCCAAAGAAATCATTAGGTTCAGCATTTCTCGTTGGCTACCACATGCTATCTCCCAGTTGGCTACAACAAATGGAAACAGAATAAACCTTCTGTCCATTTACGTGGACAGACAGCTTGTTGATTGTCAGGCCCATCTAGAAAACAGCACAATGTATTTTTTTCATACAGAATGCCAACAGCAGCACGCTGCGGAAGAGCCTGGTTCACCATATGTGCACTTTAGTTGGTTAAAAGGTGACAATTTGGTTGAGAGTTAGTGAAGCCAGTGAATATGATTTCATGAGATCAGCTATAATTCTTCTTATGGTATGCGTTTTACACATATTGTATTTCAATGACTGATTTCTGTTTGCCATTTTGATGTCCTGGGTTAAAGGAGATAGGTGATACCAGTGGGTTCAATATTTTCATCTCATTTAGTAAAAGCACATGTAATGACAGCCATACAAAGAAAATCAGTATCTCGTTAATGGAATACTTTCATTCCATTATGAGAATTATAACAGTACTGCAGTTCATTAGTATTAAATAATGTTAAAATACTTTCTTGATTAAGATGACATGCTATACACTGCTTGTTATGGCTTTTTATGGATTTTGCTGTAGTATATTAATATTTGTTTGTAGCGTGCCAACTTACTGGAAGCCTTATCTAAAGTACAAGCTTCACCTGAAGTTCTTAATCAGCTGACATCCATTACAAAAATACAGACAGAAGGTCTAAAACGTCACTTGTCAGAGTCTGGGAGCAGCACAAAGAAGAATACAGAGCGGCTGAATGTGGAAAATGGTACTGTTTTGAACAGCATTAGTGGCAGTGCAAAGAGGAGGCGACTTTTAGCAAGTGCTGAAGAGGAAAAGAGTAAAACGTGTAGCAACAACCCAAATGTTGTTGGTTTGGAAGTAAGTTTTAACCTTTGCATGTTGCTATAATTAATGAAGACATTAGGAATGTGTACAACAGCCTTACAGTACATTTAAATTTTCATAAAATTTGGTATTAAAGTTGTATCTAGCTTGAGTATGTCAGAAGTTTTTGCTACAACAATCCCAAAAAGCAAAATTGGATCTTTCCACAAGCAAGATCGCATAAATACTTCATTTTCAAGAACCAGTTTCGACACACTTTGCTTTCCTTAACTGCTCTTTAAAAGTTTTTTCTTACAAAAAATGTTCATTGTGAATTGAAATCTCATACCAAGTTGTCATATTAGTTGATAAAATGTAGCACATTATGCAAAGGCTTGTCATAGATACAACATTTATAGTCAAGAAACAACTAATGCACATGGCCATGTCCATATATGTACCATTCACAGATGATTGTTAAGCCTTAAAAATTACAATATACAATTAAATATATAATAACACACCTGTTTATGTTAGCATGACATGTTCCATCCGATGATGATTCACCTTAGTGGGTGTAAATGGTATCATATACGCCATCTAAGGTAAATCATCAAACAATGGAACATGTCAAGCTAATATTTGCGGATATGTGTATATGGCACCATGTACACTGTCTAAGGTGAATCATCAGCAAGTGGAACATGTCAAGCTATCATAAATAGATGCGCTGTGGTACATTTTACTGTATATTGTGACTTTTAAGACTTAACAATCATCTGTGAGCACTGCGTATATGAACATGGCCATGTGCGCAAGGTGCTTTTTGATTGTTTGATTTATTTCTGACAGATCTTGACATAAACTGCTACAACTTATCCGCTAATATGACAGCTTGACATGAGGTTTCAACTCATGATGAACATGTTTTGTAGCAAAAGTTTTTGAAAACCAGAAGATGACAGCCAAGTGTGTCAAAACCGGTTGTCAAACATAAGGGAATATTTATACAATCTTGGCTGTAGAAGGGTTTTTACAAAGTAAAACTAAATTGCTCCTTCTCATTTCTCAACATGAGAAAATTCGATCAAAACTGGGTTGTAACCTTCAAAAATAACTAGCATCGCTCCGAGGATGGTTTCTTTAAGCTTCCTCAAAGAATTATGACTCAGACAGATTGAATCCTTCTGTCTTCTTAGGTTCAAAGTTTGTGCACTACAAGCCACACAGATATGCTTCATGTTGTTCCTGGTGAATAACCAACACAAGCAAGGACACTTCATGTTGCTTATCTTCCTTCTTTGTCAGTTCGGTAGCAGTAAGATGGCCCTGGAAATGCAACAGAGAACTAGTTTCGGAAAGTATTTTCGTGTCACTGTATCAGAAACCAGATCACATGCCATATTTTTTCCCAATAACACTACACATCAGGTATTTTTGCCAAGCCATTTGAAAACACACACCTAAAAGCTGCCCTGGCTCAGTGGTGATAATGTCAATACTTGTGTCCAATTTCTGGGTACTGAATTACTGCAAGTGGGAGAGCACTTCTTGAGGGTTATCTGCCAGAAGTTGCACAAATGGATGAGTTTCTGGACTAAAGTAACCATCAGTGTAATGCAGCTCTGCATCTTCTAGCTAGAACATCATCATGTTTTACTGAATTAAAAACAGCTGACTCTTGCAACACCTCTGCAGTAGAGGAAGTTTCTGTGCTGTTACAAAAATTGTTAACATTATTGTCATCAAGTTCAGAGAAACCAATGCATTGAGATCAATGAGAACATCAAGAATGTCATCAATCATTAACATAAACTAAAAGAAATATCTAAATGTCACAGAGATCTGCATATTACAATTGTGTAATGTAGTTCATTTCTACATTTCACGTATATTTCAATAGACAGAACCAAAAGAAATCAAGTAATTTGCCCTCTGGTTCTTAATTATAGGGATAATATTTAATATGTACTGAATAAAAACACATTATCCACACAAACAAAGGATCTTGCATGCCCTGCACGACATAAGGGCAACCAACTTCTGCACTGGTGTACCTAAGACATTACAAACATAGCCAACGGTGATATTTTTACAGCAGTTCCAATTATTCCTCCTAGAATGTAATACATGGCTTGTACAAGTGCATAGCAATGGGCATTGGTGCACTAGCACAGGTTGAATACCACATAGAAACCTTATGTTACATACATGTAACGACATCTACTGTAGGGCTGAATTAACAAAATATTGCAAGAAATTTGCAGATATTAATGTATGCCATTAACATTGCTTTGTTAGAAAGCATAGTTGCATTGGAAAAAGGAAAATCATCAATTGGAGGAAATAGTGATAAGCAGCAACTTTTATATGAGAATGTAAAAGCGCCAAATGAATTTACAAGAGTAAAGCCTTTAAGTTAAAGAAAATCTAACGTACAAGGGGAGATACGGGGTGCCAGTAAAGTCCCATTACCATTCAAAAAGTGCAGTTTAGAAACTGTTAGAGATAGTCCACCCTAGTTTGTTGTAAAACTTTTAGCAGCTCTCATAGTATTTTTCTGTTATGCCAAAATTTCAAAGTGTGTCTCATTCATCACTTGTATTACATCAAGGGGATATTCAAGTTCCGTCCATGTATGCATCAGCAATGAATCGTCAACAGTGCTGGTTGCTTCATTAGTTCCTGTGTGAAAGGTAGCAGAGACATTGATTAGTGTTGCGCCCATATGATTTTTGGTGCAACGTCACAAAAAGAAGTATAATGGCATGGCATTGGGAGAGCATGGGGACCATGCAATGGGACTACCATGACCGATCCACCTTTTGGGAAATGTGTGTTTCTGTACATCCCAGATTTTCAAAAAATCTGGATGTACACCATTATCCAGGAAGATGATGGATGACTGTAGCTCTTTGATCTGCAGTAGCATGTCCTGGTAAACATATTGTGTTATGGTTTTCTCTGTGAGGCAAGTAGGTCTATCACTTCACTGTGCATTAGGCCATGTCAAACATTAAGCTTTGGAATATTACAGATGTGTTCATGGGCGATGTGTTGGTTTTCAGAGCACCAAATCCTGATGATGTGGTGATTAACATGTCCAGAAATGCATTGCTTCATCTAAGAACAGGATATTTTTCAGGTAATCATTGTTAAGAGTCCATGCTGGTCAGCATGGAACATATGAATGCATTACACTAAAGGTGACTGTTTGGATGAAATGCTTGGACCATTTGCACTTTGTACACTAAAAGGCATAACTTTGATCTTGCTTCGTGCTATTCATGTGAGGACGATGAACTGACTTCTGGGGGCTGCATTGAAATGCACCTTGCAGTCTGTCAACATGTGGATGAGATACAGGGGACATCCATTTCAATGAAGGTCTTTGGCACTGCCTGTCTCTTAAAACATTCTTGAACTGCTTCATTATGCTTTTTTTCGCTGGTCGTGCCTTCCCACACTGGTGTCAATAATTCTGCAACACTGTTGTAACAAATTTGGATTCTGCATACCAGATGACACATTGTGCCTTCTCCTCATCTGCCATTATTTTGATGTACTCAAGGCCAAATCAGCAACAAGCACAAAGCAAAAAATCTTCAAGAGCAATTCACAGGCGGGTGGCTAGATTTGTTGCTGGTAGGTTTTTGAACAACACATCAGTGTTATGGAGATGCCACGGGAACCCAAATGAGAACCTCTGCAGTGGAGGCTATGTTCTTTTCGAGAAACACTATTGAGAAAATTTAGAGAACTGGTATTTGAAGCTGACTGCTGAATGATTTTACTGCCGCCAACATATATTGCGTGTACAGACCATGAATATAAGGTACTGTACTTCCGTACAGACGTGATGACTGGGTGTTGTGTGATGTCCTTAGGTTAGTTAGGTTTAAGTAGTTCTAAGTTCTAGGGGACTGATGACCATAGATGTTAAGTCCCATAGTGCTCAGAGCGATTTGAACCATTTTTTTTTTCCGTACAGAAGTCGTTTTTCCCTCACTCTAGTTGCAAGTGGAACAGGAGGGGAAATAACAAGCAGTGGTACAGGATACCCTCCACCCCACACATGGTGGCCTGCAGAGTATCTGTGTAGATGTAGATGTAAACATTTTACAACCAAGCCAGATTCTCTAATATTTTCGAAGTTGTGATTTTTTAAAATGTACCCTGTACAAGTGTTAAGGAAATTATGTACCTTAAACTGTCTTTTATTACAGTATATGATAAATAATGGTTTTAATATCTTGTACTAAATCATTTATTTACGAATATGGAACATCTTGCAAACAAGCATTTAAAATGTGCCTTGGAGTAAATATAACTAATAATATAAAGTAATCAAAAAGGATGAAGACCACGAATCTGTCATTACTACTGTGTTGCATTCAGCTGATACTAACTGTTCTACAATGCCTAAAATATATTTATATTGTGATAATCCTACTGATTTAATGTGTTTTATTCTTCAAAAATAATGTAATTAGATCTGATGTTAACCTACTACTTAATGAAATGAACTTCAGCATCAAGCTCCTAATATTTGAATAGATAAATTAATGAATCAGAGCTGAAGATGTTTAAAGTTGTGTTTCCAGTTGTTTACTATTTTGAAAGGCATCTTTGACAGATGTGAAACTTTAGAACTATTTTGTTGCTTTGGCAACCCCCAGTTAGGGGCAGTGTATTTGTCCAGTTATGTTTATCAATGTATGTCATGTGAGATCACATGTCAGAATGAAGTGAGTCACAGGTAGCTCAAATGCTAATGAAAGAAAACTCTACCGTGTGTAGGCTACCAGTGTGTCTGTACATGATGCCGAATGTGAGACTGAAAGCTTCCTACCTTTCAGAGAGTTGAACTGAAAATATTCTGCAGCTGGTTTCTTCTAACAAGGCACCTCCATTTCAACTAGAGACTAATGTCTGCAATTTTTTTACAGCAAAAAGTACATACATTTTTATACTTCATGATCTTCAAACTGTCAATGCTAAAGGTTCTATCTACTTTACTTATTATGAATAGTTTTGTTCAATGTTATTACACACATCAAAAGAAGCTTTGCATCACCTTTCTTCCAAGAGTTCTGGAACCTGTACAGAAAATTGGAATAGAGATCAACATAAACATCATTTCCGCCCTTTTTATTGCTCATGAAAACCACACATTGCATGTTGTACCACCATACAGTGAGACCTTCAGAGGGGGTGGACCAGATTGCTGTACACACCGGTACCTCTAATACCCAATAGCACGTCCTCTTGCATTGATGCATGCCTGTATTCGTCGTGGCATACTATTCACAAGTTCATCAACGCAGTGTTGGTCCAGATTGTCCAACTCCTCAATGGCGATTCAGCATAGATCCCTCAGAGTGGTTTGCGGGCCACGTTATCCATAAACAACCCTTTTCAATCTATCCCAGGCATGTGTGATAGGGCTCATGTATGGAGAACATGCTGGCCACTCTAGTCGAGCGATGTCGTTATCCTGAAGAAAGTCATTCATGAGATGTGCACGATGGGTGTGCGAATTGTCGTCCATGAAGATGAATACCTCAACAACATGCTGCTGACATGGTTCCACTATTGGTCGGAGGATGGCATTCACATATTGTACAGCCATTACGGCACCTTCCATGACTACCAGCAGCATACGTCAGCCCTACATAATGCCACCCCAAAACAAAGGGAACCTCCACCTTGCTGCACTTGCTAAACGGTTTGTCTAAGGCATTCAGCCTGACCAGGTTGTCTCCAAACATGTCTCCGATAATTGCCTTGTTGAAGGCATGTGTGACACTTATCAGTGAAGAGGACATGGTGCAAATCCTGTGCAGTCCATTTGGCATGTTGTTGAGCCCTTCTGTACCATGCTGCATGGTGTCGTGGCTGCAAAGCTGGACCTCACCGTGGACGTTGGGAGTGAAGTTGCACATCATGCAGCCTATTGCGCACAGTTTGAGTCGTAACACGACGCCCTGTGGCTGCACAAAAATCATTATTCACCATGGTCACATTGCTGTCAGAGTTCCTCCGATCTGTAATCCATAGGTAGCGGTCATCCACTGCAGTAGTAGCCCTTGGGCGGCCTTAGTGAGGCATGTCATTGACAGTTCCTGTCTGTCTGTATCTCCTCTATGTCCAAACAACATCACTTTGGTTCACTCTGAGACGCCTGGACGATTCCCTTGTTGAGAGCCCTTCCTGGCACAAAATAATAATGCGGACGCCATCGAACTGCGGTATTGACTGTCTAGGCATGGTTGAACTACAGACAACACGAGCCGTGTACCTCCTTCCTGGTTCAATCATTGGAACTGATTAGCTGTCAGACCCCCTCCATCTAATATGTGCTGCTCACACATGATTGTTTACATCTTTTGGCAGGTTTAGTGACATCTCTGAACAGTCAAAGGGACTGTGGCCTGTGATACAATATCCACAGTCAACACCTATCTTCAGGAGTTCTGAGAACCAGGCTGATGCAAAACTTTTTTTGATGTGTGTACATTCCATAGTTAGTACTTGTATTTTTCAAGTTGTACAACATAGAATGTATAATGTTTTCAGTTTCCAGTTTGCACACATGAATGCTACTTACACTGTTAATTTTTCAGGACTCGGATGGCAGTGATGATAGTGATAGTGAGGCTGAAAGTGTTAGCAGTAGTGGAAACGAGACTGAACACGAAGAGGCAGCCAGTAACTCTTCTTCAGGTGTTGCTGTAAAGTCAAAAGTTGATAATGTATCTGTTGAAATGGATAACATGACTAAAACTGAGAATTTAAGGGATTGTGTGTTAAAGTCATCAGAAAATAGCCTCACAAAAAGTGTGACTAACAGAGTGCCGCCTGTTGATGCACCCCATAACTGTGAAAATGTTCCTACAGTTAACAGCCAATCTGATAGTGGTACTGTTGTGAAGAGTGCAGAACCGACCAGAAAGAAACCATGTCAGCCAGCTGTTTTTGTTCCTGTTCACAGAACTGCTGAAATGCAGGAAAGTAGACTTAAGCTTCCAATTCTAGCTGAGGAACAGGCAATAATGGAAGCTATTAATGAAAATCCTGTGGTTGTACTCGCAGGTGAAACTGGTAGTGGAAAAACAACTCAAGTGCCTCAGTTCCTGTATGAGGCAGGATATGCCAAGTAAGCCTTTAAAGTTAATGAACTTCACAAGTTGTACAATAACAGGTACACCAAAATGGAAACAAGATATAAAAATTAATTGAGATAATCATTCATATGCAGAAGAATGATGCGTGGCACATAGAATAACTTAACAGTAGAGAGGTGGCACTGGCTATCAAGCTACTGTTCTTTTTCTAGTGTAAATATAAATAGGTGCACACTCAATTCACAAACACATCCACTCATAGCCACTCGTATATGCATGCTGTAAAGTTACTCCTCTACTTTGCTGTAATGCTGATAAAATGTAAGCTGTGTCCTACCGCAGAAACAGATATGAAATTAATGCCCTTGTCACACCAACAGATGTAAAGCTTTTTGTTTCAGTTATTTTAATTAATTTTGTGGCTATCAGACTTAAGTATTGGAGCTTTACATAGAGAAGATGATTCATTATCAAATAAACCTGACTGTGTTCCTAATATGAACACATCTCTGTTATACTTTTCAGATATTAAAGTTATTCAGTTGCAAAATGGAAAATGTTTCTTTGAAATAACAACAGTGCTAGTCAAATTACTTTGTTTTATTGCCTCTTCAGCATATTGACACAAATCCCTAACAGTGGATGGAGTGTTGCATTAATAGGTAGGTCCATTTTGCGTTCATACTGAGGTAACCATTGGTATCTTGTGATTATTTGTTACTTAAACAGGTAATCACTGATCATAGAATCCTTTTAATTTATGTTCATTCAATATGTTCCTCCATAAGGGTTATTGATTAACAAAGATGGTACTGTTTCAACCACAAATTGCAGAACTAATCCTGCGCACCTTTTTTGCAAAATGACTGAATTACTCATAACGTCAGAGATAGTAGTACTCCTTACATTGGGGTCAGTTTATTAAGTACTTGGCTCTGCAAAAGTGTGTACTTATACTAGTAAAAGAGTGTTAGCTTGAAGATTATTTGTGTCTGTCTGCTGTTTTATGTTTGTGTGTGCTTCGCATCATTCACCTATGTGTGAATGCTTGCCTTTACTCATTTATTATTTCATGATATTGTGTGTGTGTGTGTGTGTGTGTGTGTGTGTGTGTGTGTGTGTGTGTGGCCGGGGGGGGGGGGGGGGGGACCAAAGGAATTTATTAATACAGTGCTCTACTGATGTGTGATGAAATAGATTCACGAATAGAAACACTCTTGTTTTAAATCATTTGTTAAATTATGAACCGGTCTCCAACAATCATGTTACATTGTATAAGTTAATCAGAACATCTCATTGAGTTTTAGTTCATTCAGCTGGCACCCAGCTATGTGATTGGAATGAGTTATGCTAAGAAACACTAAACAAGACTCAAGAAATTACATGTTATCTCTTGTTTATGAATTAATCTTTCTGTATGAAGACATTTTCAATGTGTTTATAAGTATGTTGTAGTTGTGTCTCAATTGGTGCATATCCAAGGCATTAAGATGAAAATCAGTCCACTGTATCAATGTATAAACCTTCAGGCAAGTGTCATTCTCATTAATTCATTTATATCTATTCTCTCCAAACCACTGTAAATTGGATGGTGGGCAATACTCCTGGTTCTACTAGTTATTAGGGCTTTTTCCTGTTCCACTGATGTATGGAGCACAGGAAGAATGATTGCCTTATTACCTCTTTGTGTGCTGTCTTTAATCTAACTTTGTCATTTCAGTACCTATGGGAGAGACATATAGAGAGCAGTTTATTCCTATATTTGGCACTTAATAGTTGGTTCTAGAAACTTTCTAAGAAGGCTTTCATGGAATAGTTTGCATCTGTCTTCAAGCATCTGCCAGTTTAGTTGTTTTAACACTCACCGACAGGTCAGTCACACTTGCGACCATTTGTGCTGTCCTTCTACATCTGCATCTACAACTACATACATACCCTGCAAGCTACTGAATGGTGCACGGCGGAGAGCGCCTTGTACCACTAATAGTCATTTCCTTTCCCGTTCCACTCACAAATGCAGTGTTAGAAAAGCAACTGTGTATATGTCACTTTACGAGCCCTAATTTGTCTTGTCATATCTTTATGGTCCTTGTGTGAAACGTACATTGTCAGCAGTAGAATCATTCCGCACTCAGCGTCAAATGCCATTGTATAAATTTTCTCAGTAGTGCCTTGTGAAAAGAACGTTGTCTTCCCTCCGGAGATTCCCATTTGAGTTCACAAAGCATCTCCGTAATATTTGTTGTTGATTGAACCTAATGGTAAGAAATCAAGCAGCATGCCTGTGAATTACTTCAGTGTCTTCCTTTAATCCAAGCTATTGCAGATCCCACACACTTGAGCAGTACTCGAGAATGGGTCATATTAGTGTTCTATATGCAATCTCCTGTATGGATGATATAAACTTTCCTAAAATTCTCCCAATAAAGTGAAGTCGACCATTCACCTTCCTTACTACCATCTTTAAGTGGTCATTTATTTCATATTGCTTTGCAGTATTACATGTAGATATTCAATTGATGTGACCGTGTCAAGCTGCTTGCTACTAATAATGTATTCAAATGTTACAGAATTGTTATTCCTACTCATCCTTATTATCTTACATTTTTCTATGTTTATAAAATTCTGATGTCCATCACATCAACTAGAAATCCTGTCAAATCATCACGTATCCTTCTACAGTTACTCAGTGATGACATTTTCCTGTACACCACAGTGTCATCAGCAAACAACTGTAAACTGGTAGTCACCCTTACCTATATAGAGAATAACTGTAGTCCTGTAACACTTGATAATGCCCTTGTCTCTGACAGACAGGTGCCATTGAAAACGACATACTGGGTTCTATTACTAAAAAAGTCTTCAAGCCACTTGCTTACCTGGGAACCTACTCCATATACTCATACCTTCATTAATAGTCTGTAGTGGGGTACCATGTCAAATACTTTCCGAAAACCTAGGAATGTAGAATCTGCCTGTTGCTCTCTGTCTGTGGTTTGCAGGATGTCGTGAGAAAAGGGCAAGCTGAGTTTTGCATGAGTGATGCTTTCTAAATGTGTGCTGATTTGTGTACAGAAGCTTTTCCACCTCGAGGAAATTAATTATATTCAAACTCAGAATATGTTAAAGAATTATGCAGCAAACCAATGTTAAAGATATTGGTCTGTAATTATGTGGAGCCATTCTTTTACCCTTCTGATACATGGGAGTAACCTGCACTTTTTTGCAGTCTCTTGGGACTTTGTGCTAGGTAAGAGGTTTGTGATAAACGCAAGCTAAGTAGTGGGCCAATGCTGTGGAGCACTCTGTGTAAAACTGAATTGGGATTCCATCTAGAGTTGGTGACTTGTTTGTTTTCAGTACTCTCAGTTGCTTCTCTACACCAGAGATGCCTGTTACTATGTCTTTCATATGGGAGTCCGTGCAGTGGTCAAACAATGATTTATTTGTAAGATTCTTCTCAGTTAATGACTTCTTAAATGCGAAATTTAAATCATCAGCTTTCCGTTCTCTGTGTTCTATGGTCACACAAGACTGCGTCAACAAGTTACTGTGTAGAATCCTTTCTAGCAATCTTATGTAGGACCAGAATTTTCACAGGTTCTTAGCAAGATCTTTCGTTAAGGTATGATGGTGGAATTTGATGTAAAAATCTCAGATCAAACTTCTTACAGCCCTTATTTGCTCATATTAATGTAGCTTCAATGTTGCCTTGTAGTCTTATTTGGTAAAAGTCCCACAGTTTTGATCGGTATTGTAGGATGAGTTCCACAGCTGTTTTGTATGCAATGTGCATTGTAGACTGATTGCATTTCCATAGTATTCTATGTATGAAGTGCAGTCGCCACCTGCATTACCTACAACAGCCTATGTGATCAATCCATTTTGTGTTCCTGTAGATTTATACACACAGGTATTGGCATTAGTTACCCAATTGCAAATATGACTCACTGGTATTGTAATCATAGGATTCTACTTTTTTTTTCATCTTGGAAGTGCAGAAGTTTACATTTCAGAGCAGTTAAAGCAAGTTGCCAATCTTTTCATCACACTGAAAACTTATCAGTTCATGGTTTCCTGACTGAAAAGTATATCTACTGCAATGATTTTTTTACTTTCCCTGGTCTACAAAAACATTTGTGTTCCTTTGGTTGTTTTTTTTCCCCCAGCTGAGACAACTGGTTGTGAAAGACTTTATGTTTGTGTCATCTTAATGAATGCTATTTTTTTTTTTACAATAAATCATCCCCATCTACTAACTAGGATAGAACAAAAATGACCAATAAACTGGATTACTCCTATGAAAACATGAGAGATTCTCAGACACTCTATGCTTACATGATTAGCATTACTCTGTGCTCATTGATTAGGAAGATTGTTATAATCGTTGCAAACTCACTGCCACCACCTTAATTCTTGAAACATAAACACCCCTTACAGAATCATGCTTGGAATTACACTATGGCATTCTTTATGTAATCACCATCTAGAAATCTGTTGTTTGTTTGATTCTGTTTTCTTTCCTGTAGTACCTAGAACTGACGGTACACACTCACAACAGTTCTACCAATCAGTGGTGACTTGGGAGCCATGTCCATGCACTATATGTTTCCAACACAGCTTTTACATATTTTTAAGAAATACTGCCTTTTCTTAAGTACAATTTATATCAGACAGCATGTGTTCCACCAGAAACATCAATTATGTGAAATTCCACTCACACATTTTCTCACAAGATACCCTAAATATGTGGGCCAAAGCAGTTACATAAGTGCAATATTTATTCTCTTCCAAAAAGCATTTGACTCACTACAAAACACACATTTATTATCAAAAGTATGGTCATAAGTGAGATTTGTGACTGAACTGAGGATTTCTTGGTAGCAAAGACACAGCATGCTATGTTGGATGGAGAGTCATTGACAGATGATGAAGTTGTAGCTTCTGGTGGGCCTTGAGAAAGTGTGTTGGGATCGTTGCTGTCCATGGTGTATATTAATGACCTTGCAGACAATACTAATACTAAGCTCAAACTTAAAAAAGAAGAAGAAGAAACTGCAGCAATATTTAATTAAATCTTGAAAAGATTTCCAAGTGGTGGAAAGATTGGCAACTTGCTTTAAATGCTCATATATGGAAAATGAAAAAAGAAAAAAAACGTGTTCTATGGAGACAATATCGGTGAACTACACTTGGGATCAGTCAACTCTTACAAATACCTGGGCTTACCAGTTTGCAGGAATATGAGAAGGGACAATCGCATATGCAGAGTTACAGGTAAAGTAGATTATTTCATTGGTAGAATACTAGAGAAATGGAATCAGTCTGCATAGCAGATTGCTACAAAACACTCATGGGACTCATGTTGCTCAAGTGTGCGGGACGCATACCAAATAGTACTAACATTTAATACTAAATGTTTACAAAGAAGAGAAGTACGAATGCCCACAAATTTGTTTGACCCACAGGAGAGTGTCACAGACATGCTGAAAAAAGTTAATTGACTAACACTTGAACATAGACTCAAATTATCCTGTGAAAACCTGCTTAGTAACTTGCCAGAATCAACTTTAAGTGACAAAGCTAGGAATATGCAGTACTACAATACATTATCTGCAGATATCATGAAGATAAGGTTAGACTAATGTGAATGGAATAGGAAAATACCATGATAACTGGTACAGTGTGAAGACACTTTGCCATGCACGTCATAGTGGTTTATAGAGTATGGATGTAAATGTGGATATCACTGGCACCAACAAGAAAATGAAACAGATTTTTTTAAGGTTTGGAACCAAAAAATTTATTACTTAATAAATATTATTATACATTAGAAATTATCAATTCTCTTGGACAGCTGTGTTACCAGGGAAAAAAGCCATTGCAATAATGGGAAGTACTATACCAAAAAAATTATGAGGCAGTACTGCTGGCCAGTGCTTACATTAAGGATCTAAAATGTATAGAACTGCTCATAGACACGTATAAAAGAATCCCAGCTTTAGTAACTTGGGAGAAGGTGATAGGGCAGAGAAGGTTAAAAGCAAAGAACAGATCTTTCAGACCACAGGACGAGAGAGGAATCTACTTGTTATGAGAATGAGGGGAGATGAAGGTGGACATGGCTATTGGCTGTACTAAAAATTTCGCCAACAATCCTGTCTCATAATTTTATAGTTTTCTCATGTGAGTTTCCTTTTCGATACAATTAATGTCCTTAAAAATAGTATACCCAATTTTTAACTTCCTCACATGTATTAACAACCAGTGCTTTACATTCTTCATTAATCAAATTGTTTATTCATATCATTCAACTTTTGGGCACATATGGTTAACAAGTTGCACAAAAATGATACCAAGACCTTTCATTTATTGAAACATGCAACGGCTATTCAGAAAGTAGGGAACGTTTCCATCTGATGCCGCTAGACGCCCACTGATCACATATATTTTGGTATGTGCGTGCTTGGCAGCTCAGTCGGCATCCATCCATGACAGCGAGAATGTCTCTGTGCGTCTGGTTTTTTCAGTATTCAAATTTGAAATGTGCGCTGCAGTCAAATATCCTGCCAGTTGTGAGGTGCGGTTTGTGATATGGTTTTTATTGACAAAAAACCTAAAACCTACAGAAATTTATCGTGAACTGTGCAAATTGTATGGAAACAACGTAATGAGTGACTGTTCCATCCGGAAATGGTGCATTTGGTTTAAAAGTGGCTGAACCAACGTTCGTGATGAAGAGAAGAGTGGACGCCCAAGCATTGTGACTGACAATCTTGTCGCTAAAGTTGATGAAACGATTCATGAAAACCGTCGCTTCACAATAATGGAGCTTTTGCTTTCTTTTCCACAAGTTTTGCGGACTTTGTTGTTTGAAATTGTCACTCAAAAGCTAGGCTACCACAAATTTTGTGCACAATGGGTGCCCAAAATGCTTACAGAACACCATAAAGAACAGCGAATGGGGGGCAACGTTGACATTTCTGGAGCCCTACCACAAAAATGGTGATTCATTACTGGATCGAATCGTAACCGATGATGAGACTTGAGTGAAACAGGTGAATTGCGATACAAAATTATAGTCCATGGAGTGGGGGCACACAAGTTCCCTCCCAAAAACCAAGAAAATGTTTGCAAACCTTGTCAGCAAGGAAGTTGATGGCGACAGTGTTTTGGTATAGGCAAGGTATGCTTCTTATTGATGTTCTCGAATGTGGAGCAACCATAAATTCTTCCCGGTACTGTCAAACTTTGCACAGCCGTAGAATAGCAGTTCAAAACAAACGCCGACGAAAGCTGACGTCCGAAGTTTTGTTTTTGCATGACAATGCCTGACCTCGCTGCCGCCATTGGATAAGCAGCTGCTAGCAACAAGTCGTATACTCTTAGCTCACTTATTTGTTACATAGTTTAATTCTTAATTTCTTTGTGTGTTTTCTGGTACTTGCATTGTTTAATTCATAAATTTCGGGCATATTATAGTATTTGAGAGTTACAGCATCGCGTTTTAGTACCTGAATAGTGTAAAATCGCGTAGTCTCCTTCTGCCGCCGAACAGTGTGTTTGCAGTGCGCAAGTAGCAGCATTACTGCATTTACTAGGCAATCTTGTATTTTAATAACCGTTTAAATGTTGTGTCGAATTGTTTGTGTTCTCTGTAGATTAGTTCAGACATTCTTTGCACAACAGTATTTAGCATGGATAGGGACTGCGACTGCTGTGTTTGGATGCAGGCTGAGTTGGCATCCCTTTGCTCCCAGCTTCAGGCAGTGTTGGCTTTGGTCACACAGCTTGAGGCTGTTGCCAATGGGCATCACTGTGAGGGTCCGGATGGAGGTTTGTCGGGGACGGCCAGCTCGTCCCACGCATCCCCCGATCGGACTACGACTGTGGCTGCCCGGGATACTGCCCACATTGAGGCTGACCCCTCACCTGTGGTAGAATGGGAGGTCATCTCGAGGTGTGGCAGTGGGCGAAAGACAGTCCAGAGAGCTGAACAGAAGGCCTCTCCAGTTTGTCTGACGAACCGGTTTCAGGCTCTGTCTCCGGCTGATACTGATCTTCGGCCGGACATGGCTGCTTGTCCTGTTCCAGAGGTTGCCCCTCAGTCTGCAAGATCCGGGCAGTCGCAGAGGGTGGGCTTACTGGTAGTTGGGAGCTCCAACATCAAGTGCGTAATGCGGACCCTTAGGGATATGGCAGCAAGAGAGGGGAAGAAAACCAATGTGCACTCTGTGTGCATACTGGGGGGAATCATTCCAGATGTGGAAAGGGTCCTTCCGGATGCCATGAAGGGTACAGTGTGCACCCATCTGCAGGTGGTCGCTCATGTCTGCACCAATGATGTGTGTCGCTATGGATCAGAGGAAATCCTCTCTGGCTTCCAGCAGCTATCTGATTTGGTGAAGACTGCCAGTCTCGCTAGCGGGATGAAAGCGGAGCTCACCATGTGCAGCAACTTCGACAGGACTGACTGCGGACTTTTGGTACAGAGCCGAGTGGAGGGTCTGAATCAGAGGCTGAGACGGTTCTGCGACTGTGTGGGCTGCAGATTCCTCGACTTGCGCCATAGGGTGGTGGGGTTTCAGGTTCCGCTGGATAGGTCAGGAGTCCACTATACACACCAGGCGGCTACACAGGTAGCAGGGGTTGTGTGGCATGGACTGGGCGGTTTTTTAGGTTAGATGGCCTTGGGCAAGTACAGAAAGGGCAACAGCCTCAAAGGGTGCGGGGCAAAGTTAGGACATGTGGGGACCAAGCAGAAATTGGTATCGTAAACTGTCGAAGCTGCATTGGTAAATTACCGGAACTTCAAGCGTTGATAGAAAGCACCGAAGCTGAAATTGTTATAGGTACGGAAAGCTAGCTGAAGCCAGAGATAAATTGTGCCGAAATTTTTACAAAGGCACAGACGGTGTTTAGAAATGATAGATTGCATGCAACCGGTGATGGCGTGTTTGTCGCTGTTAGTAGTAGTTTATCCTATAGTGAAGTAGAAGTGGATAGTTCCTGTGAATTATTATGGGTGGAGGTTACACTCAACAACCGAGCTAGATTGGCTCCTTTTACTGACCTCCCGACTTAGCAGCATTAGTGGCAGAACAACTGAGAGAAAATCTGGAATACATTTCACATAAATTTTCTCAGCATGTTATAGTCTTAGGTGGAGATTTCAATTTACCAGATATGGACTGGGACACTCAGATGTTTAGGACAGGTGGTAGGAACAGAACATGAAGTGACATTATACTGAGTGCACTACCCGAAAATTACCTCGAGCAATTAAACAGAGAACCTACTTGTGGCGATAACATCTTGCACCTACTGATAACAGACAGGCCTGAAGTTTTCGACTCTGTGAGTGCAGAACAGGGAATCAGTGATCATAATGCTGTTGCAGCATCCCTGAATATGGAAGTAAATAGGAATATAAAAAAAGGGAGGAAGGTTTATCTGTTCAGCAAGAGTAATAGAAGGCAGATTTCAGACTACTTAACAGATCAAAATGAAAATTTCTGTTCCAACACTGACAATGTTGAATGTTTATGGAAAAAGTTCAAGACAATCGTAAAATGCGTTTTGGACAGGTGCGTTCGGAGGGACGGGAAAAACCCACTGTGGTTCAACAACAAAGTTAGGAAACTACTGCGAAAGCAAAGAGAGCTTCACTGCAAGTTTAAACTCAGCCAAAACCTTTCAGACAAACAGAAGCTAAACGATGTCAAAGTTAGCCCAAGGAGGGCTATGTGTGAAGCGTTCAGTGAATTCGAAAGTAAAATTCTATGTACCCACTTCACAGAAAATCCTAGGAAGTTCTGCTCTTATGTTAAATCAGTAAGTGGCTCGAAACAGCATATCCAGACACTCTGGGATGATGATGGAATTGAAACAGAGGATGACACGCGTAAAGCTGAAATACTAAACACCTTTTTCCAAAGCTCTTTCACAGAGGAAGACCGCACTGCAGTTCCTTCTCTAAATCCTCGCACGAACAAAAAAATGGCTGACATCGAAATAAGTGTCCAAGAAATAGAAAAGCAACTGAAATCACTCAACAGAAGAAAGTCCACTGGACCTGACGGGATACCAATTTGATTCTACACAGAGTACGCGAAAGAACTTGCCCCCCCCCCCCCCCCCCCTTCTAACAGCCGTGTACCGCAAGTCTCTAGAGGAACGGAAGGTTCCAAATGATTGGAAAAGAGCACAGGTAATTCCAGTTTTCAAGAAGGGTCGTCGAGCAGATGCGCAAAACTATAGACCTACATCTCTGACATCAATCTGTTGTAGAATTTTAGAACATGTTTTTTGCTCGCATATCATGTCATTTCTGGAAACCCAGGATGAACTCTGTAGGAATCAACATGTATTCCAGAAACAGCGATCTTGTGAGACCCAACTCACTTTATTTGTTCATGAGACCCAGAAAATATTAGATACAGGCTCCCAGGTAGATGCATTTTCCTTGACTTACGGAAGGCATTCGATACAGTTCCGCACTTTCGCCTGATAAACAAAGTGAGAGCCTACGGAATACCAGACCAGCTATGTGGCTGGATTGAAGAGTTTTTAGCAAACAGAGCACAGCATGTTGTTCTCAATGGAGAGACGTCTACAAACGTTAAAGTAACCTCTGGCGTGCCACAGGGGAGTGTTATGGGACCATTGCTTTTCACAGTATATATAAATGACCTAGTAGATAGTGTCGGAAGTTCCATGAAGCTTTTCGCGGATGATGCTGTAGTATACAGAGAAGTTGCAGCATTAGAAAATTGCAGAGAAATGCAGGAAGATCTGCAGCGGATAGGTACTTGGTGCAGGGAGTAGCAACTGACACTTAACATAGGTAAATGTAATGTATTGTGAATGCATAGAAAGAAGGATCCTTTATTGTATGATTATATGATAGCGGAACAAACACTGATAGCAGTTACTTCTGTAAAATATCTGGGAGTATGCGTGCGGAACAATTTGAAGTGGAATGATCATATAAAATTAATTGTTGGTAAGGCGGGTGCCAGGTTGAGATTCATTGGGAGAGTCCTTAGAAAATGTAGTCCATCAACAAAGGAGGTGGCTTACCAAACACTCGTTCGACCTATACTTGAGTATTGCTCATCAGTGTGGGATCCGTACCAGGTCGGGTTGACAGAGGAGATATAGAAGATCCAAAGAAGAGTGGCGCGTTTCATCACAGGGTTATTTGGTAAGCGTGATAGCATTACGGAGATGTTTAGCAAACTCAAGTGACAGACTCTGCAAGAGAGGCACTCTGCATCATGGTGTAGCTTGCTGTCCAGGTTTCGAGAGGGTGCGTTTCTGGATGAGGTATCGAATATATTGCTTTCACCTACTTATACTTCCCGGGGAGATCACGAATGTAAAATTAGAGAGATTCGAGCGCGCACGGTGGCTTTCCGGCAGTCGTTCTTCCCGCGAACTATATGCGAGTGGAACAGGAAAGTGCCCTCCGCCACACACCGTTGGGTGGCTTGCGGAGTGTAGATGTTGATGTAGATGTAGATTAAACCTCACTAAAGAATTCCTTAATTCATTCAAATGGGAAATTTTCCCTCATCCACCCTACAGCCCCGATCTTGACCCAAGTGACTTCCACTTGTTTCCCAAGATGAAGAACTGGCTTGCAACGCAGCACTTTGATGACAACGCGGAACACCAGGCGGCTGAAGTCTCATGCGGCAGAATTTTACTATGAAGGTCTTTCAAAGCTTGTCCACTGCTATGATAAATCCCTCAATGTGTTTGGTGACTATGTGGAAAACTAGTATGTCAGTCGCTCTTTCAGATGTATGTAATAAAATGTATTTCTTGTACTTAGTTTTTTTTAATGCCAAAACATTCCCTGCTTTCTGAATAGTTCTCATATTTCAGTGTATATGTAAGGAAGTTCAGCTCCTTAAACTTGGAAAATGAAGAAGGAATGCATGTTGCACAATCAGTGCTTACGACATTTTATGGTTTCCCCCTGGAGCAAATAACTTCAACGGTGAATGCAGAAATTTAGTGGAGGAAGTCAGCATTGTAGTAAGATTAAATGAGTAGCTAAAGTTGTTGTTGTTGTTGTTGTTGTGGTGGTGGTGGTGGTGGTGGTGGTGGTGGTGGTCTTCTCTCCTGAGACTGGTTTGATGCAGCTCTCCATGCTACTCTATCCTGTGCAAGCTGCTTCATTTCCCAGCACGTACTGCAGCCTACATCCTTCTGAATCTGTTTAGTGTATTCATCTCTTGGTCTCCCTCTACGATTTTACCCTCCATGCTACCCTCCAATACTAAATTGGTGATCCCTTGATGCCTCAGAACATGTCCTACCAACCGATCCCTTCTTCTAGTCAAGTTGTGCCACAAACTCCTCTTCTCCCCAGTTCTATTCAATACCTCCTCATTAGTTATGTGATCTACCTATCTAATCTTCAGCATTCTTCTGTAGCACCACATTTCGAAAGCTTCTGTTCTCTTCTTGTCCAAACTATTTATCGTTCACGTTTCACTTCCATACATGGCTACACTCCATACACATACTTTCAGAAATGACTTCCTGACACTTAAATCTATACTCGATGTTAACAAATTTCTCTTCTTCGGAAATGCTTTCCTCGCCATTGCCAGTCTACATTTTGTATCCTCTCTACTTCGACCATCATCAGTATTTTGCTCCCCAAATAACAAAACTCCTTTACTACTTTAAGTGTCTCATTCCCTAATCTAATTCCCTCAGCATCACCCGAGTTAACTCGACTACATTCCATTATCCTCATTTTGCTTTTGTTGATGTTCATCTTATATCCTCCTTTCAGGACACTGTCCATTCCGTTCAACTACTCTTCCAAGTCCTTTGCTAACTCTGACAGAATTACAATGTCATCGGCAAACCTCAAAGTTTTTGTTTCTTCTCCATGGATTTTAATACCTACTCCGAATTTTTCTTTTGTTTCCTTTATTGCTTGCTCAATATACAGATTGAATAATATTGGGGAGAGGCTACAACCCTGTCTCACTCCCTTCCCGACCACTTCTTCCCTTTCATGCCCCTCGACTCTTGTAACTGCCATCTGGTTTCTGTACAAATTGTAAATAGCCTTTCGCTCCCTGTATTTTACCCCTGCCACCTTCAGAATTTGAAAGAGAGTATTCCAGTCAACATTGTCAAAAGCTTTCTCTAAGTCTACAAATGCTAGAAATGTAGGATTGCCTTTCCTTAATATATCTTCCAAGATAAGTCGTAGGGTCAGTATTGCCTTATGTGTTCCAATATTTTTACGGAATCCAATACCAGTTTTTCCATTCGTCTGTAAAGAATTCGCGTTAGTATTTTGCAGCTGGGGCTTATTAAACTGATTGTTCAGTAATTTTCACATCTGTCAACACCTGCTTTCTTTGGGATTGGAATTATTATATTCTTCTTGAAGTCTGAGGGCATTTTGCCTGTCTCAAACATTTTACTCACCAGATAGTAGAGTTTTGTCAGGACTGGCTCTCCCAAGGCTGTCAGTAGTTCTAATGGAATCTTGTCTACTCCCAGGGCCTTGTTTCGACTTAGGTCTTTCAGTGCTCTGTCAAACTCTTCACGCAGTACCATATCTCCCATTTCATCTACATCCTCTTCCATTTCCATAATATTGCCCTCAAGTACATCGCCCTTGTATAGACCCTCTGTATACTACTTCCACCTTTCTGCTTTCCCTTCATTGCTTAGAACTGGGTTTCCATCTGAGCTCTTGATGATCATATAAGTTTTTCTCTTTTCTCCAAAGGTCTCTCTAATTTTCCTGTAGGCAGTGAGATAAGCCTCTACATCCTTACATTTGTCCTCTAGCCATCCCTGCTTAGCCATTTTGCACTTCCTGTCGATCTCACTTTTGAGATGTTTGTATTCTTTTTTGCCTGCTTCATTTACTGCATTTTTATATTTTCTCCTTTCATCAATTAAATTCAATATTTCTTCTGTTACCCAAGGATTTCTACTAGCCCTTCTCTGTTTACCTGCTCGATCCTCTGCTGCCTTCACTACTTCATCCCTCAAAGCTACCCATTCTTCTTCTACTGTATTTCTTTCCCCCATTCTTGTCAATTGTTCCCTTATGCTCTCCCTGAAACACTGTACAACCTCTGCTTTAGTCAGTTTATACAGGTCCCACTTCCTTAAATTCTCACCTTTCTGCAGTTTCTTCAGTTTTAATCTACAGTTCATAACCAATAGATTGTGGTCAGAGTCCACATCTGCCCCTGGAAATGTCTTACAATTTAAAACCTGGTTCCTAAATCTCTGTCTTACCATTATATAATCTATCTGACACCTTCCAGTATCTCCAGGCTTCTTCCATGTATACAACCTTCTTTTATGATTCTTGAACCAAGTCTTAGCTATGATTAAGCTATGCTCTTTGCAAAATTCTACCAGGCGGCTTCCTCTTTGATTTCTTACCCCCAATCCATATTCACTTACTACGTTTCCTTCTCTTCCTTTTCCTACTATCGAATTCCAGTCACCCATGACTATTAAATTTTCGTCTCCCTTCACTATCTGAATAATTTCTTTATCTCATCATGCATTTCTTCAATTTCTTCATCATCTGCAGAGCTAGTTGGCATATAAACTTGTACTACTGTAGTAAGCATGGGCTTCGTGTCTATCTTGGCCACAATAAGGCATTCGCTATGCTGTTTGTAGTAGCTTACCCACACTCCTTTTTTTTATTCATTATTAAACCTACTCCTGCATTACCCCTATTTGATTTTGTATTTATAACCCTGTATTCACCTGACCAAAAGTCTTGTTCCTCCTGCCACCGAACTTTGCTAATTCCCACTATATCTGACTTAAACCTATCCATTTCCCTTTTTAAATTTTCTAACCTACCTGCCCGATTAAGGGATCTTACATTCCACACTCCAATCCGTAGAATGCCAGTTTTCTTTCTCTTGATAACAACGTCCTCTTGAGCAGTCCCCGCCCGCAGATCCGAATGGGGGACTATTTTACCTCCGGAATATTTTACCCAAGGGGATGCCATCATCGTTTAACCATACAGTAAAGCTGCATGCCCTCGGGAAAAATTACGGCTGTAGTTTCCCTTTGCTTTCAGCTGTTCGCTGTACCTGCACCGCAAGGCGGTTTTGGTTAGCGTAACAAGGCCAGATCAGTCAATCATCCAGACTGTTGCCCCTGCAACTACTGAAAAGGCTGCTGCCCCTCTTCAGGAACCACACGTTTGTCTGGCCTCTCAACAGATACCCCTCTGTTGTGGTTGCACCTACGGTACGGCTATCTGTATCGCTGAGGCACGCAAGCCTCCCCACCAACGCAAGAACTATGGTTCATGGGGAGGGGGGGGGGGTTAGCTAAAGTAATAAGACTATAATAATGGATATGCACATGCCAGAAAGAAAATTTTGCAAATTTATAGTGAAATTGTAGAACCACTTAGAGAGTTGCAAAGTGCTTAAAAAAAGTGTTGCATCACCTACATATCGTGGAGTGAATATTGTTTAGGTTCTACTGAAGCATAGAATAAAGCAATAAGCCTTTAGAAATTAAAACAACTACTTTACTGTAAAATAAAAAAATACTAATAAATAAATATATTCATTCAAAATTACACTTCTTTGATATCAAAATCAGGTACTGGGTAACATTTAAAGTGCGTATTACATGTCGATCCGCCCTCGAACGGTACTGGTCTATCGAGACAGCCATCTAGCAATAGAACGGGTGAACTTATGAATATTAGCAGACACATTATTAGCGTGCCAGAATACAGAGCAGTTCTAAAGTGGCTTCAATCTGCATATGTGCAGTAGATAGCGATGACTTGTGCATGTGTAGAAGGGTGTACCACAGTGCTTTCTGTTTGTTGTTTGGTTATTGCTAGACGGCTAGTGCCTAATTTCAGATTTTCGTGTTGGGGATCTTCCACTTTTTTTCAGTAAGCAGTTTTCGTAAATGCAGAAAACAAACTGTTTTTTTCAGTAGACTCTTTTATACTAGCTGTTTGTGAAAGGATTTTTTCTGTTGATAGCTTCGTATTCTAGAAATGAAGTGTAGCGAAGAGGAGTTAAGTGTCTTAAATCAGGAATTCAGTGAGGAAAGGTGTATGTATGACCTGCTGTATCATAATAAGGTACATCGGAAATCATTTCTTTCTGTGTAGTCTGCATATAACATTATATGGTGATTTTCGATTTTATCGTAGTGCCTTCGTTTACGAAAGTTCGTGTTTGATTTGATTGCATCTCTTTCTTGATTTCAGCATGCCGTAAAAGAGAAACTGGCAGTGAAAGGGAGAAAGTCCTTGCAGTTTAGCCCAGTGCGACAGACAAGGACTGCAAAACTCTGAGTAGCACGTATATACAGTCCAAACTTGGAAAAATAACACAAGTACACTTTTAAGTATTGGTCCTTTAAAGTGTTGCAAATTGCAGTGCATATATCCACAACAACTTTTGAAATGGTGGGCTGTGCTATTCTGTGGCTAAAAGCCAAAGTCTTAAAATATCCCCCAGTCGCCAGAAAACAGAAAACAACGCAGCCTGTGTTGTAATATGGCATTTACCATTATTTTATTCTAGATAGGTATGATCACAAAATGTATAAACATATGATTTAATTCTGTCTTTCAAGAATGAGAGACAGCCTCCTCATGATACTGTCACTCTTGCTAATGCCATCTTCTATCGGAGACAGCAGCTTCTCGAAACAGGCCATGTCCATTCTCATGAAGCTCCGAAATTCATGCGGATCTTCGAGCCTCAGTTCTTTCACAAGCAGTGAATATAATCCCCTGCCTGTCTCCCATTTTTTCAGCCAGGATCAAACTCAACAATGTCTGGCTTTTTGTTTTTGTCGTCGTTCTGCCCTAATCCAAAGATTTATTGTCACTACCAGAGCAGTAGCTCCAAAAACAAGTGGGTCCTCCATGTGCAAAATGCTGTATAAATACTTATCCCTGTGTAACCAAGTGTCATAATATAAAACTAAATGTTGAATTTGTAATTCAGAACAGTAGTAACGTACATGAGAGAATAACAGTTACTTAATAAATAATGATAAACATTTTCTTATGAAATAAGAACCTTGAGTCACATAAATAATTCAAACCGATGATGTTCCAATATGTCACATGGTCCCCCTTGTGTTTCGTGTGTAGAACAAATGACTTTACAAGAGATCAGACAGTTCTGTTTGCGTTTCGCGCGTTATCACTGTCTACTGCGCATGCGTGCCAGGTATATCTCACGTGGATGGTGTAATAGGTCTACGTGAACCGACCTTGTAGTTACAGGTATGCATGCTTGTGGAGTTGTTGCATAGGTCTACGGTTTAAGCGCATCTTGTAATACGGGCTTAATATTGTGTTGCTCCGCTCTGTGCATTGGGATATGCCTGGTTTCTTTTGGGGATGCTGTCCTTAAAGTGGTCAAAATGTTGCTGCTCAAGCCAGACCCATTCTTCACTGTCAGCCATCCAGAGATCACCCAGTGTGTGAGGAATGTTCCTGTGGTGACCAACTGCAAGTTTCAGCTGGTCCAAAACGTGCTCAGTTGGGTTTGTGACAGCAGCTACTACATGCCATTCGTATTCAGTACATATTTACATTGGAGTAATATGCTCAATTTTTTGAAGATTTTAGTGAGGCAATCGATGAGTTGATGATTAGGGCATTGACAAAACTGTCAACAGAAACAAAAGAAGAAGAAAATGAATTACACACTTCTCCCAGTCCCCTTCTTTTATCTCATATCAGCATTTCATTTGCTTTAAGTTTATTTTAATTTTATTTTCATTGGGTTTCCTTCATACTCCTAGACAACACACACATATTACTCAATTCGTACCACCCAATAACAATTGCATGTTGACATTGGTGCTAGGAATTTACTCTCTCACACAAACTTAGCTGCTGGCATCTATATGTTAATAGTGTATATTAGTCAGTTTTTACTCATTTAGTGACTTCTGTTCCATAGTCTTCCTTTGTTTTGCATGTCATGCACTCATCCTAATCTTTGTCCGACAAATATATTTTTTCAGTATAATTTTCATTTGGATTTTTTAGAACACATTATCAGTCAGTCTTAGTCTTCATGTCTGGCGTGCAGGAAACATCATGTTTGATTTCCTCTCCCAGTTTGAGAATTTTCTCTCTCTCTCTGTCTATAATGACCTTAACATAAAAAGGGACATTAAACCATAATCTTCCTTCCTTTCGCCCTCATTTGTAGTTAATCAACAACTTTTTATTAGTATTAATTGTACTAGTACTGATGTAACAACCTTTCCTTCATTTCAGCAACTGAACATGTACCATTTCTTGTTAACCATTGCTCTGTCTTCTCTCTCTCTTTTTTGTCATTTCTGGACCATATAGGGATCAGCTTCTTTTCTTTTGATCTTTTACTTTGTCCAGTATTCATCCATTCTTACACTTACTGACCTTATTTTCTCCTCTTGATTTGATTTTTTTGTTTGAAAGCAGCCATGCTGTCTGTTTCCCGTACTCCCATTTCTTCTTTCAAATGAATTGTACCTCGCAGATACGTTGGTTTCCTTGCTCATATTCATCATTGTTCATTAACACCGTTGGTTTTTATTCCAGATAATTCTCTTAATTGTGCAATTGTAAGCTGTTCCTCTAACATGTGTTATGGCCCCACAGCACTTTGCATTAAAGTTCCATTCATTTGGGGCCCCTTTCCCAGGCCTTCCATTTTCTTCTTTCTTATTGCCTTCCTTATCATTTAGTTTTATTTATTTTATTGTCATTTACTTGCTGCCTCCCATTTCCCCCCTTTTTTTGCATGTTACCTCAATTCATGCTTTTCTTGCTTTCCCCTTTTCTTGCTTTCCCCTTTTCTTGCTTTCCCCTTTTCTTGCTTTCCCCTTTTCTTGCTTTCCCCTTTTCTTGCTTCCCCCTTTTCTTGTGTTCAATAGGGTTCCTACCTTTTGTAGCCCAGACTGTCACTTGTCAGTTTTTCTGTAGCCTCAGTAATAAGCACACTTGTCAGGTGTTTATCATTTACTGTGGGCTGCCTGTGTGTTGACTGGGTCATCTGTCATGTAGCTCCTCATTTAATCATTTTCATTCTACACTTCAGTCTGCATGTTTACTTCATAGACATTTGACATTTGAAAATGTCTCTGGAAGCATATAGTTTCATTTGATTGAAAGATCGATCCCCCGTTTTGTTCAATGCTGAGGTGTTTTTCGAATACAGTTGGAGAGCCTCTACAATACTGTATGAGTTTACAGGGAATACAAAGCGGCCTGAGGTGTGAATGGGAAATTGGGTTGAGGAAAGAGGCATATTAGGGAAGTCTGTGCAGTTGTGTAAAGCCACTGTAACAGGTTGGCATAGTCATTAGCACATCTGCCTAGTTAGCGGGATACCCAGGTTTAAATCCCTGTCTTGATACAAATTTTCATTTGTTGCTTCAGTCTGTGTATATACATTGTAGATACTTCAGACTTGAAAAAGTCTCAGAAACACTATAGTTTCATTTGATTAATAATGTAGCTCTTAAAGGGAAGGGGGGAAGAGCTTGCATTGACATAACTTGTGTCATCACTCGTTTAATGATTTGAGTCTTGCAGAGGAGAGATGAGTAAATAAGACCTGATTTCTCAGAGTGTGAAATACAGTTTTACAGGTCATTCATTCCTTTTGAAGTAATGACTAATTTCTTGTGATCTTTTAAGCCATTTGGTAGAGTTGATGATCAAATTTTGAAGTTTGCAAACAAGCTGATGTTATCTTGCCCCAAGAAGGTGTAGACAGCTTCTATAGACAGCTTCTCTGTCTCTCTTCTTGATGTATGTTGAGTTCAGATCTCAGTTGCTTGCTTTGTGGGCTGAGCCAAACGATGAAGTAGACAGGTCACATGGCGTATTGTTTCCTAGTTCTGACCATGGTGTTCCACTAGGAGCTCTTTCTCAAGGTGTTCCCAGATCTAATGATGTAGTTGAGACTCTGTCTCCATTGATTAAAGTATAGACAGGTGTTTGTAACTCTGGCTTGCAAAGAACTTGTTTGTCTGGACTCAAGAGTTCTGTTATCTCATACTATAATATACTAGTACATTTTATTATTATCTATTTTATTTGTATTATAATAGACATTCAGAGATAAAATAAAATACTAAAGTGAATATTGACAATCTTTCACTTGCAGCTGAATTTATTTCTGCATTCTAAATTAAATATTTTTGTTTACAGCAATGGAAAAATAATAGGTGTCACGGAGCCCAGGCGTGTTGCAGCTATTTCAATGTCAGTTCGTGTTGCTGAGGAAATGAATTTAACATCTAAAGAAGTTTCTTATCTCATAAGGTTTGAGGGGAACACTACCAAAGACACAAAAATAAAGTTCATGACTGACGGAGTTCTCCTGAAAGAAATACAAAGTGTATGTAATTTTTAGTGTGCAAGTCTCAAATATGAAATTATTCCAACAATTGATTGTTCATAATATTCAGTGTCCAGAAGATTTTCAAGCTTTAGCACAGCAACATCTTTTGTACAACATTTGGGACACCTTCTGAATTCCATCCGCATTAAACATTCTCAGCTAAGCAAAGTTCTTCATAATTTGACCTTTAATTGCCAAGCTATTTGTGTTCAATTCTTAAAAGAAAAATGCTCATAACGGGGTGACATAAATTCTGGGAACAATAACATCCACTATCTAAAAAGGGCTTCCGGTGACCCTCCCCCCCCCCCCCCCCCCCCCAAGAGTCTCAGATCAGAATCTGTAAAGCAATCTCTTCTGCTTCCAAGAAAGTCTTCTTCATGGTTACAGTAATGGAAAGGCCATTATAAAAGGTGTTTAGGGTGACATATAAGAAATGTGACGCTGAAACTTCCTGGCAGATTAAAACTGTGTGCCGGACCGAGACTTGAACTCGGGACCTTTGTCTTTTGTGGGCAGGAAGTAAATCTGTGAGGATGGGGCATGAGTTGTGCTTGGGTAGCTCAGATGGTAGAGCACTTGTCCGCGAAAGGCAAAGGTCCTGAGTTCGAGTCTCGGTCCAGCACACAGTTTTAATCTGCCAGGAAGTTTCATATCAGCGCACACTCCTCTGCAGAGTGAAAATCTAATTCTGGAAACATCCCCAAGGCTGTGGCTAAGTCATGTCTCCGCAATATCCTTTCTTACAGGACTGCTAGTTCTGCAAGGTTCGCAGGAGAGCTTCTGTGAAATATGGAAAGTAGGAGACGAGGTACTGGCGGAAGTAAATCTGTGAAGACGGGGCATGAGTCGTGCTTGCATAACTCAGATGGTAGAGCACTTGCCCGCGAAAGACAAAGGTCCCAGGAAGTTTCATATCAGCACACACTCCACTGCAGAGTGAAAATCTCATTCTGGAAATGTGACACTGTTAGTAAAAACACCTACCAACCAACACACTACACAAATTGAAAATGCTAAAGTCTTGTGAGAGTTCCAGTTTCATGAAATGCACAGCCATACCAAGTTTGTTGTATTGTGCACAATCTGTTGTGCATTGATGTCATGGAACTAAGAGATCGATGGAAAGGGAAAGGCATCACTGATGTGAGGAGTATAAGAAAGAAGGTCAATAGCAGTATCAAGAAAATACTGTATTTATATTGATATACAGGGTGTTACAAAAAGGTACGGCCAATCTTTCAGGAAACATTCCTTACACACAAATAAAGAAAAGATGTTATAAGGACATGTTTCCGGAAACGCTTAATTTCCATGTTAGAGCTCATTTTAGTTTCGTCAGTATGTACTGTACTTCCTCGATTCACCGCCATGATTTCATACGGGATACTCTACCTGTGCTGCTAGAACATGTGCCTTTACAAGTACGACACAACATGTGGTTCATGCACGATGGAGCTCCTTCACATTTCAGTCGAAGTGTTCGTACGCTTCTCAACAACAGATTCGGTGACCGATGGATTGGTAGAGGCGGACCAATTCCGTGGCCTCCACGCTCTCCTGACCTCAACTCTCTTGACTTTCATTTATGGGGGCATTTGAAAGCTCTTGTCTACGCAGCCCCGGTACCAAATGTAGAGACTCTTCGTGCTCGTATTGTGGACGACTGTGATACAATACGCCATTCTCCAGGGCTGCATCAGCGCATCAGGGATTCCATGCGACGGAGGGTGGATGCATGTATCCTCGCTAACGGAGGACATTTTGAACGTTTCCTGTAACAAAGTGTTTGAAGTCACGCTGGTACGTTCTGTTGCTGTGTGTTTCCATTTGATGATTAATGTGATTTGAAGAGAAGTAATAAAATGATCTCTAACATGGAAAGTAAGCATTTCCGGACACATGTCGACGTAACATATTTTCTTTCTTTGTGTGTGAGAAATGTTTCCTGAAAGTTTGGCCTTACCTTTTTGTAACACCCTGTATAATTGATAGACTATTTCTGAATATCTTGTTGTACTATCCACCTTAAGCTGTGGCCTTATATCACAAATCAAATGCAGTAATTGTGCAAGGTGATGCAGTGGTAACACAAAAGACTAATATTCGAGAGGATTGTGATTCAGGTTCATATCTGGCCACCCGGATTGAAGTTTACTTTGGTTTCTCTAAACCACTTAAAACAAGTCCTGTGCCAGTTGCTTTGAAAGGACAACACCAATATCATTCCAGAACCTGAGCTTGTACTTTGTCCTTAATGATTTTGTAAGTGATGAAATGTTAAACCCTAATGTTCCTTTAAAGGAATTATGAAACATGGTTTTCGAAAATATCTTCACAAAACAAGATGTAAATATTTCAGAATTTCAGCCAATAACAGCTACCAACATGAATAATTTGTAAGTAGACACACTCATTGTAGTGAAGCAACTGTGGTCACTTAATAAAGGCAATTCTTCTGATCCAGATTGTATACCAAATACATTTCTTTCGAAATACACTGATGAAATATCTCCATATTTAGCATGCATATACAGTCACTTGCCTGACAAAAGATCCGTACCTAAAGACTGGAAAGTTGCAGAGGTCACACCAACAAACAAGAAAGGAAATAGAAGTAATCTGCTGAATTACAGGTCCATATCTTTGACATCTGTTTCTAATAGGTTTTTGAAACGTGTACCATGTTCCAGCATTGTGAAGTACATTGAAGAAAACAATGTATTGACTCATTACCAGAATGGATTTGTAAAATATTGTCCTTGTGTAACACAACTGGCTCTTTATTCACACAAAGTGATATCAGTAGGAGACCTCATGTTGATTCCTATTTTCTAGATTTCTGGAAGGCTTTTGACACAGTTCCTCACAAACAACTTCTAATAAAATTGTGTGTCTATGAAGTATCATCACAGTTGTGCAACATGATTTCCTGTCAGAATGATCATAGTTCATAGCAACTCAGGGGAAATCTTCAAGTGAAACACAAGAGCTGTCTGGTGTTCCTCAATGAAGTACTATAGTCCCTCTACTGTTCATAATCGATATAAACAATTTAGGAGTCAGTTTGGGCAGCCCTTGTAGTTTTCTTTCAGATTATGTCTTCATTTACCATCTAGTAAAGCTGTCAAAAAATCACAACAAATTGCGAATGGTTTAGGCAAGGTATCCATATACTGCAAAAAGTGTGAATTGACCCTAAACAATAAAAGCTGTAAGGTTGTCCATATGCTTACTAAAACCTCCACTCGGTTTCGTTTATGCCTTCAGTCATCCAAATTTAAATGTTATCGATTCAACTAAATACATAGCAATTACACTTACAAAAAAACTTAAATTCATTTCGCAATTGCAAATATGGACAACTGTCAACTGTGTAATGGAACGATGACAATGAAAATTTTTGCTGGACCAGTACTTGGACCCAGATTTCCCACTCATCACCGACAGTTGCCTTACCATTAGGCTACCTGAGCAAGACTCATAGCCGGACCCAAACTTCCATTTGTTGTCTACCACATGTCTAGAACCTGTACTCGTACACCCGTTATGTATATTCCCATACATGCAAGACATTTCACTTGAAAAGTCACCGGCCCAGTATCGGTGGATAAATACGATTTTGCAGTGTCTTTGTTATTCTGAAGTACAGTGCAACATACATTTGGACATCCGCACAGGCGAGACATTTTACGTGAAAATATCTTGCCAGGATAAGTACTATTGTGCAGTGCTTGTCTTATTCCAAATTGTGATGCAAAGTTCCTTTGGACATGTATGTAAGCATCACCCACGATAACTGCTTTATCGTAATTATTTGTTTGCAAAACGGTACAGGCAGTGGTGGGACAAGATAACAAATCATGGTGGCTTTTAAAGGTAAATTGTAGGAGTATAAATTGTTAGAGCAAGTCTATTGAGATTGCCAGGATGTTAGGTGTACTGAGAAAATCAGGGTAGCAGGGAATAACACCATACATGACTTGTACAAAAAAATCATTGTTAACTAAGATGTATTCTGGAATATTGTGTGTCTCCACATTTTTTATAACATGCACAAAAATGTCTGAAAAGTTAAACAGTTTATTGTTAAGGTTTGACACATAGTGAATTTCTTTGTTATGTGTCTTATTATTTTAGGTAAGTCTGATTTTAAATTAAGCCCAAAATTGTAGACCTGCTTGTAAATATCCACTTAAAAGACAAAAGAAAAGAAAAATTTTAATGTGTTATTGTTTCCTTTGTTTTTTCTTGAGTGTCACTATAGATAGTTAATATGGGTATTAAAAACCTATGTATAACCTAACTAATTTTTCCTGTCGGTTTAGGATTTCCTGCTAACAAAATACTCTGTAATCATTCTGGATGAAGCCCATGAACGCAGTGTGTACACTGATATACTGATTGGCCTTTTGTCTCGAATTGTGCCTTTGAGGAACAAAAGAGGCAATTCTCTGAAATTGATAATCATGTCAGCAACATTACGTCTCGAGGACTTCACAGAAAATTCTCG
Organism: Schistocerca nitens; assembly: GCF_023898315.1. NCBI lineage: Eukaryota > Metazoa > Arthropoda > Insecta > Orthoptera > Acrididae > Schistocerca > Schistocerca nitens. The sequence continues at coordinate 144,412,400 of NC_064622.1, read as the reverse complement.
TCTATTTAAAGTTCCTCCTCCAGTTATAAAGGTGAGTTCCTCATTACAACTCTGAAAACCCATGGTACATGTTATAGGCTAGATGGCAGTCTATAGACACACTGACATAACTATGTTAACTTGAACATGTTAGAACTAATGGTAACTAGCCAAATTGTTTGTATTATTTTTCTAATTATTACAAATATGCCTTACTGAGATTAAGCCAGAGTGCTTGATAGCCCATTTCTTAGACTTATTCAGTTTTATAAAAAGAGCAAGAGCTAATTTACATGCTTTTACATTACTTGAATACCAGAGAAATACAGTTTTATTTCTGTGGAAGTTCTGAAATGTGGCTGTTGAGAAGAATGCTTAATGTGAAGCGGACTGGCCGACTTAGTAATGAAGAAAATAGCAGAAGAAAGAAGATTATTGGACATGATCAGAAAGAGGAAAAAGTCTTGGCTGGGAAATATACTGCGTGGGAATTAGTGTTATCACAATTATGATGCTCTGTATAGCTAGAAAGACAAAAGACAGAAAAAGTAAAACCTTTTCTGTATCTGAGAAGTTTAACCAGATGGAAATGGAAGCTGTACAGAACAAAGAGAGCTTTCAAAAAGTTGAAGCAGTTACTAACATCTAGAATAATTTCAGTGGAATGGAGAAAAAATTTTACTAAATGATATGTATGTATTGTGGTGGTATACAGCAGTGAATCACGGACAGTTAAAAAGGAAGAAGAAAGAGATTTAGAAAGTTCTGAAACATGGCCATTGAGAAGAATACTTAAGGTGAAATGGACTGACAGACTTCGTAATGAAGAAAATAGTGGAAGAAATAAAATTATTGGATGTGGTCAGAAAGAGGAAAAAATATTGAGTGGGTCACATACTGCATAGAAATTGTCTGCAACAAAGAATTATAGAGGAAAAGTGGAAGCAGTGGAAGAAATAGGTAGGAAAAGAATTGGAATTATGGATTACATTAGAAGAGGATGAAAATAAAGCGATGAAAGAAGATACCCAGAATTGTACATGATTGAGAGCTCCAGTTGTGAAACCTAAAGAAGAAGAATAAGTGATGTTTGTATTGTCAACAAAGGAAAAGAAACCTATAGATCAGAAGATAAGCAAGAACAAAAATAAGTGCGCTGTTTGTAGGCAAAATCTATAAACTTAATGTGGATTACAAAAGGACCTAATGTAATAGATAGAACCCAACAATCCTTGAAATTATAATAATATGGTGTTTGAAACTTTATGCTCCATTTAGGGTAAAGCATTAAATAAACAAAAAAATCTAAGTAGTAACTGTTAATCAGAAGAAGCAAATAGAAAATTCAGACTGCTACATGTATTGGGCATGAATTTATGCCTGAGAGATGAAAGCCAACTCCATTGCTGTTTTGTGTTTTTTAACAATTTATTATCATTGTTAGACTTTTGTGTGGTGAAGTTTGCTAGTGACAGTCATATTTATAGGAAAACTCTAATTATGACAAGTTGACACTACAGCAATTTTTCAGTGCCCTGCTCAGACCTTCTAGAAAATACAATGAAAATTAGTGGAAGAAAAAGAAAATTTGCTTAGTTCAGAAGGAAACTGCATATAGTAGTGTGTGTGCTCTATTGGTGGTGAAAATATTCCCTCCAATATTATTATCTTTGATATTTTTCCTTCTTTTCTTTACATTTGAATTGTTTGGTAAGTTGAACATTGTATGATATCATTAGATAACATTTCAATTGGAACTAAAACAATAAATTTAAAAAATCTTCCAGAAGCTTCTCATAAAGTAGGAAATAATGGTAGGTTGCAGTGCTTGACATTATTGATGAGTTGTACTCGGGTAACTGACTGATACGGAAGCTGACAAAGATTCAGATTTCATAACAGCCGTGCACATAAGAAATCCTTGATTGTTGAATAGAAGTAAATTATGACCCTTAAGCTTTCTTTTATTTTTTCCTTTTATTAGCAGCATGTTGCAGGTTAATCCATATAAATAACAGAAATGGTAATTTCACACTGTACAACTCAACATACAAGAACTGTAAAACTATATCTTTTAGACTGTTAATTATATTAAAATTCAAGCAATGATGTTCATAAGACAAGACTGTTTAATAATTACATATCAAGCTTTCAATGGGAATAATTACAGCAATTCGTAAATAATGGAAGGAGAAAATGTAACTCATTGTATGGTTGAGATACTGAGTTGACTACAGGCAACAACACAGAACATTGCCAGCTTACAGACACATGCTTCTTCAGAGTTAATATATCAATTAAAGTGGAGCAGTGGTTAGAACATTTGGCTGACATTCAGGACAATTACGGTTCAAAGCTGCTTCTGGCCATCCATATTTAGGTTTTCTGTGAGTTTTCTAAATTGCCTAAGACAAATGCCAGGATGGTTCCTGTGGAAGGACATAGCCAGTTTCCTTCTCCATTCTTCCTTATTTCAATTTTGTGCTCCACCCATAAGGACTAGTTGTCAGAGGTATATTAAACTTCTCAATCTTCCTTCCTTCTATTTGAGCTAATAGAATGCATGTACAAACCTGCATGGCTAAATTGTCCCAGTTGACTACATTTCACTGTCGCTTAGTTCATTTGTGTGACCGAGTGGGGTGGCGCAGTAGTTAGAATACTGGGCTCACATTGGGAAGGATAGTGATGCAAATCACACCTGGCCATCCAGATGCAGGGTTTCCGTGATTTCCACGAATCGCTCCATTCAAATGCCGGGATGGTTCCTTTGAAAGAGCACAGCCAATTCTCTTGCCAGTCTTTGAGAAAATCCAAGCATATGCTCAGTCTCTAATGACCTTGATGTCTAAGGGACATTAAACCCTACTCTTTCTTCGCTTCTTCCTTGTTCAGTTGGAGTAAGGATTGTGTTGTATGGACTGGGCAAGGGGAGAAAGAGGCAGGGATTATTGGTAAAGGGTGGCTGATGGCCAAGAGGGAAAAGCAGCAGACATGCAGGGTAGCAGTGTGACTCTGGTGAGCTCATTCTGGCTGCAGGCAGCTCACGATAACATTCTCTATTGGCTCTGAAGAAGGGGCCAGCAGAAAGCTAACATCATCATTGGTCTTGCTTGTGCACGTACCAATGACTCAGCACCTCAGTTGCGCAGAGAATTGCCACCTTTCCATTATATATATTTCAGCAGGGGCATCTCGCTACCATATTTATGGCTACTTTTAAGCTTTTCATTTATTTTGTGGTAACCAGTTTCAGTCAGTATTTGACCATCTTCAGACCTCGTACCATGATGGTAGGCAGTGACAGTGAACAGAGCAGGTGTTATGACTCTATGAACATCAGACAGTTGACATTTGTGGAGCCATAACATCTGCTCCGTTCACCACCTATCATCGTGGTACGTGATCTGAAGATGGTCAAAAACTCACCAAAACCTGTTGCCATAAAATAAATGTTTTTTTATGGTCAAGACTCTTTGTGTTTATTTTTAAAATACTTTTGCCAGACCTCTGTTTCTACGAGAAATGTTCTCAAAAAGTACAGTTTTAAGCTTGTTCTACTTATTATTTACCTGTCTGGGACATAGTTATCTAGGTCTGCCATGATTTGGAACATGTTGTGGCAGTGGTCAGTTCTAAATTGAGCAATGGGACACTAAAATGTGTCATTCTGTCTCTCATTGCATCCATAATAGATTTTGCCTTCTTCTAGGATATCCCACTTTGTTTTGAAAGGGACAGTCTGCTTTCAATGTTTGTACACTCTGGATATTGACAAATTTACAGTTTCTTACTTCAAATTCTGTTTTCTGAAATGCCAGTGAGATGGTGGAGAATAATAAGACAGCAGGTGGCTATATGAGACTAAAATGTTTATCCTCTTTATATTTACAGCAATCTCACAACTTGATGTCAAATAGGTCTGTGCCTGAAAGGGAATATAATTTAGTTTCATGTATCAGCATTGGTTTCAGGCATCTTATGGTCAGTTTACATGTTTTATTCAGAACAAGACTGATCATCCTGCCATGAACTCATGTGATTTATGTTGTATGAAACAGATGAAATTTTTCAGCTCAATAGAACTGTGCTGTGGCCATTGTCCTTGATGTTTGTGGTTGTACATCCAACCCCAGTTGTATTAATTTTTCAAACTGGTTTTACAAAAGGATAACTTCGCTTTAATGACAAGTAAATGGTTTTGATATGTTGCTGAGTAATCCAAGGTCATTATGAAATAATTTAATAAGTCATTATGCTTTAGATTTTTCCAGTGCATTTAAGTTGCATTTTCTCTAATTCTTTACTGTATTTCAAACAAAAAGCAATTGTGTAAATTTTCAGTGTATTTCATTTTAGGTGGTTATCTTCATAATTGCTTAGATTCGCAGATACTATAACGTCACTATGCACAAATCTTTTAATATTTGGTGCATGGGTGTCTACAGGGTGGAGCAAGAGGGAAGAATGTGTTGTGAAGAAAGCCTTAGTCCAAGTCGCCATGCTCAGGTCTGTGAGTTGCCACTGAACTTCAGACAGCAGCCGCTCAAAATGCATCATGCGCATAAAACAATATCTGCAGCGGGCATCTGTGCACTATAGCATTGCTTGCCTACTTATGTATAACAAGCAAGAATGTCTTTTGCAAATGCACAAAGAACTGTCATCAAAGAAGAATGTAGCTCATTTCGATGTTTTGTGCGAAGATAGGAGCAGCTCTCCAACTAGGCTTCTTCATAAGCCCATAATTATTTTAGATTTGACAAACTTTAAGAAAGAATGCACACAAAATTAAACTCTAATTTAGTACTTCTCCTAAAAAAAATAATTATGTAAGCATTTTGATGTAATATAGTATAAACAACCACTTCAAAGCAAGAATCCCTTGGCTGTTGTTTTCCCCAGCCTTGTCATTACGATTTGCCTTCTCAATAAGTATATTGTATACATTGTAGAGCTGCACACTACCCTTAAGACAACAGAACAGTTGAGGCATAACTGAGCCAACAGCTTCTCATTTGTTTTGATTCCCTTAGTGTTCTGCAAGCATTGCAGCAAATATACCCAGCAAAGAAATGAGTCATGCAACACAGAGCATACATATCCCTCTTCAGACTCAGGGAAAGGATGTATCTTCTCCAGTATACAGCTCCTGGGTCTGCCAACAGATCTTTTTCTGTGTATCCAAGATTTCCTTGAGCCAGCTACTTGACATTGTGAGGTGGTGGCTTTTTGTTACTGTTGGTAAGTAGCAACACCTCATTTGAATGTCACACATGAGTGATCGAATTGCTGCCAGACAAGTGATGTTAGCATCTCCATGTTTCGAGCCCATTACTGGGAACTGAGCTGTGGCCTGATGTCCATGTGCAAGGTAAACTAGTGCTGCCACCAAGTGTTGCTGTGGCTGAGAGCCAAACCAAAATTGATGCTAGTTCAGTTCTCCATTATGTTGCAGTTAACTGTTATCAAAAATTCTTAATTTTTACTATATTGGGGCAAGCGAAGAGTTCAAAGCTATGCTTAATTAGAAACTTGAGTTGGTATTTGATTATCAACCATGCTAATATGTATGACCTCCTTTATCACATAGTCCCAGAAAGACAAAACTGAGAATATCAACTTTGTCTTTCCACACACTTTGTGGTGTCCTGCACTGAGAACATGCTCTGCTATTGCAGTTTTATGTAGATGACCTACGGTTGTATGATGATGGTGTTTATCTCAATGGTCTTGCACAGTATGACAAATTTTGCGAATGTAAGCTACTTGCGTGGTGCCAAAGCACACGGGAATCTGTGGAAGTTAGGAGTCAGACCAATCAGCCAAGGAGGCCTACAGTGAAAACAACTGCCATTCCCTGTGGGCTCCCATATAATTTTTTTTAAATAGCCAGAGAGACATGCAACACGAGAGGTCAGGAGTGCCAGACAGTGGAGGAACAGTAAGCATCAGATGGTGAAACCAACTATCAGGCCATAGTGTACCTCATACCGGTAACTGTGATGAGATGAAGCAACTCTAATCTACCTCAGAGTAGGACACTGTTGAACTTCATACACCAACAGGAGGACCTTCCAGTCTGCAATGCCTGTGGTGTGTGAACCACTATTTGTCACAGTTTAACATTTGGTGAGAGGGTAGAAGGCCATTTAAGTGAGAACCTGCCTTCTATTTTAGCTGATGGTAAGACGAGTGTTATAAAATTTTTGAAATTTTATATAGTGCATCAACTCCAGTCCAAGCTTTTAGCCTTGAGGTTTTAGTGTGTTGCACAATGATAAGCTCATTTATGTGTTGCATTATTTTATATCTTTCCATTAAATTTGTTGGAGGGGGAGGGGAGGGGGCACAGCCATGGGTGAGTGTACGCATTTATCCCTCTTCCCTTCAAAGTTTGTGCACACTATTTTTTCATACAAAGATGTATCCTATGTACACCTATGTGTACCACTGGGCTTTTAAGTCTCAGACACTACATATGTCTCCTTTCCGATCCATGACCTGTTGAGATAATTATTCAGTGTGGGAGAAGATCCTGTCTGTTACTAGGAATAGGAAATTCATAAGCTGAAAATTACCGAGCAAATTCATAAACTGAAAATTACCAAGAATATTCACACATTATAAGCAAATAAAGGATCATAGTAAAATAGTCTCGGAGCTTTGTGGCTTCTTTTGCCACAGCCCTGAGGAAACTGTTAGCTGAAGTTAACCCAGCAATAGACACAAATGAACGAGTCTTGCACAAATACCTTTAACTTCAAATCCATTTACAATGCAATACCTGTTACTGTGTTTGTGTCTACTTTCAAATTAATGGTAAGCGCTGTAGTTTGGCAGTGAGATATAACCTGAATACAGCACTGAAGTACCCTCTTCTACAAGAATGTATGTAAGATGGAATACCCAGGGGAAAAAGGGGGAAAATGCAAAGGCAAACATAATCCAGATGTAAAGAAAAACAAAATATTCTGCCTGTATTGGAAACTCCTGTATCAGATTAACTAGAAACAGAGTAATCACTAGTGACAGTCAAGTTCAACAGTATTGTGAATGTAAAATACACATGTTTCCTTTTACAATTCATTATTTATGGTATTACTTCTAGTAATTAGTCTCTGCAGTGTTGCCACATTATGTACTTCATAAGAGGCTCTTGTGAATTTCTTCATTTCAATGACTGCTTCACAGCCTGTGCCATCTTGATCCTTCCTACCAACACCAGCTTTTCTGAATTGTGCAGCCGAGAACTGTATCAGCAATTAATCCTACTTTCTCCTAACCCCCCTAGCCTCAACTTTTATTAGTCACTTTCCTTCACCCACCTATCCTTTTCCCTGTTCCCAATTCAACACTACAAGCCTTCTATTCCACCAACATACCCACAGCTTTTTACTTCTCTTCTCTTCTTTTCTGCTCCCTTCCCCTCTGTCTAACCTCCAGATTTCACCTAGCTGCCCTACCTTCTCCTCACCTCATCCCTATATGCTCTCACACATTCCTATATGCTCCCACATGCAGCACTTTACTATCCCGCACCCCTACCCTGTTATCCCTCCCTCTTCCTGCCCCAGCCTTCTCCTCACTATCCGCGCCACCCAAATTGCTTCTCCCATGATGCACTGTTGCTCGCAGTCAGCCTCAGCAACCAGAGACAATGGTTTGTGTGTGTGTGTGTGTGTGTGTGTGTGTGTGTGTGTGCGCGCGCATGAGAGAATGAATTTGTGTATATGTTGTTTAATTCAGAAGAAAACCTTTGACTGAAAGCGTACTTGTTTAGCTGTCTTTTAGTTGGTCTGTCTGTGACTCATCATCATCTCCACAGGATGGTGAGTGGCAGTCTATCCGTTTTCATAATATTGTCATTATTCCAAAACTTTTTTAACTGCATAGAATTGTCAGAGCACAGTACATGCCACGCAAACATTATCAGTGCTGTATATTTTATGACTGATGTTTCGGTCTTTCTTTTCTCAGGTAGATTCCCGCCAGTTTCCTGTAACTGTCCATTTTAATAAACGAACATGGCCTGATTATGTGAGAGAAGCTTACAAGAAGGCATGTAAGATCCACACACAACTTCCAGAAGGTGGAATACTTGTTTTTGTGACAGGTTGGTTATTAAGTGTTGTTATTACAGATAAACAAAACTGTCCATCACCTTTCACCCTCATTCCTGACATTTTTTTATAGAATAAATGTGACCAAGTGAGCAAACAAAAATTATATCCATTTGGGGCAACACTATCTACTAAAGTCAGGAATATTTCAAAATACAGTAACTCAGTATTGTACTATAAATACACTGCAATAATTAAAAGGTAATAAAGCAGCAGCATAATGGGAATTGTTATTTAGTATTTCACTTTGACATCATACTATATCAGGTGCTAGAAAAAAAGTGATGGACATTTCATCATATACTCATTTAGTAAGAGCATCTTATTTGCTTCATTACCTATTTCAAATTCTGTAATAAAAAGTTCTTGAGACAGAGAGCAAAAATTTAATAAATGACATTTGCATAATGGGGTAATCTGTAATTTTTATTTGTTACAACCAACATTAAAAGGTGCTGCATATTGAACAATTATTTGATTTCTGTTGTCATTCAGTGAGTACTTCAGAGTTTCAGAAATTGTTTAGGAAATTAGTTGAACAAATATTGATGCGGGTAAGATCCCCGGCTGGTTGCATTAGGTCATCTCATACAAAGTTGGAGAAGAGAACAAGGGACTTGAATAAGTATTTTTAATTAATCACAGTGAATTTTTGAAAATAGTGAAAGATTTGTTTTGGAAAAACACCTAGGTTGTGGCCAACACTTTCTGCATCACCCTTTCTCACGGGAGTGTTGGTTGAATGAGGTATGTAACAGAGCTTCTGTGGAGTTGCAGAGTTGAAGAGATTTACTAACAGACTGCAGTTTTGAGGAAAAAAGAAGAAGAAGAAAGCAGTTGCCATTTGTGGCCCAGCCCATAGCAGTATACACTTGACTGTAAAGTGAAAATTCACTCCAATGTACAAATTTTGTTTTGGAGAATAAACAATTAATGGCTAACTTTTAAGTCAAATTACCTGCGTTGGCAAAGTAGCATTCTAAAAATGCATGGTTTAATTGCGTATACGTTCTAAGTTTTTTTTTTTGCACGTAGTATGACCTTCACAACTAGCCATATGTAGTGTATCTGAGTAGTACAAAGTCATGGCATGCTTCTGGTTACATGTAAATGTAAATCTCTCAATAATTAGCTCAGTAAGCTTCTGACTTGGCTCAGATCATTAAACATCCCATATTTTTATTTATTCCATAAAATAATAATGTATAATTCATATATATAGTTATGTAAAACAATTAGCTGTAATGGTTTTAGATTCTGAAAACTAATTTTTGAGTAACATACATTCCTTTTGTGTAATATTTAATAAAAGCTAGCTGATGATCAAGCACTGTCCAGTAATTTATCCATCTAAGTCTTTTGTTAGACAGTAAAAGTAATTTTATTAACAGGTTTTTTAGCCTTAAGTACAAATTTTAAATAGTGTTTTACACATCCACACTAAAATTAATTTAACACAAATGTCATCAGGAGTCTTGACCATAAGCCTAGCAGCTCTGAAAACAGTGAATTTTCTCCTTCACTTCAGACTTCCAGGTTGACAGGCCTGGTTGTCATGTAAAACTTTCCTCTAATATTCACAACAGTCCATCACATGACAATGGCTACAAGACTCTCTGTTAGTACCAACATTCTTGATTGAAAGTAATCAATTGTCATTCTATCAGTGCAAAGTTGACATCCATATTTTATCTATGTTGACACCTTCCTATTTTCTTTTAAATTTATTGTGGTGTTTATAAATGTCAGCAGTTTCTCAATACATGTGTGCAGGATAGTGCATTATTTTTGATATGACACTCATCTCACTGAATTTTATTTCATGATTACCCTCTTGATACAAATGTTCTGCAATGACTGATTTCTCCGTATGTCCCTGACAGTAATTCCTCTTATGTTCAACTGAACAGGTGTTAACACTTTTTTTTTATGTTACCAGTATGTAGTAGTCCACAAAAACAAGAAATTTTATATACATCTGGTGTATGCAAAGGATGCTGTATACCTTGTGCCAGTCTTAAATATTCTTTTATCTTCCTAGTGAGTCTGAAAATAGTTTCAACTCCACACTTGCCAAACACTTTTCCAATGCAGTCTGTAATCTTAATGGAAGAAAAACATTCCCATTTGGTGGCCATTGTCCCTGATTGATACTGATTCTCTCCATAAGGCAAATAGCATGAGGTATCTCCTCCGAATAATTACTTCCAGTTAAGAATGTTAACACTACCAAAAATAGTCTTGAAGTCAGCTCCATGTGTTGGACTGTGGTACCCTCTTTACTGCCTATACATTCGATATTCCCTCGTGTTGTGATTGTTAAGTCACTGCTTCACCTCTGACAGAAGTTTTAAGTGAAGTTAATACTCACCATGAAACCCTACATTGTATGATCAGTGAACACTTGTTTAAATTATTTTTACTGTTCATCCTCTGCCCAATCCCAATCCCAAAGCATATCACTCAACAATATTTTTGTTTTTTGCATTCAGTAGGGCATAAATGTATCAAGTTTGGTTGGTGGAACATGAACTTATTTTTATACTCATCATTAAATAATTCATTTATGCCTGTATGTAAGTCATCTGCATTTAACAATTAAATATATTGTGCTGCAATTTTTTAATAGAAATGCAATTGTCTTGTGTAATAACTACAAATATTTACTTTACTAGTACAAAATTTGAAAACAACATGATTTTTGATAAAGAATCACATGTTGCAACAGTTGTTAAAAACATGATCTATCTGGTATTTATTTTGCTGCACTGCATATTTCAGAACTTTTTCTTGTTTCTGTCTTTTAGGTCAGAAGGAAGTGAAGACACTGGTGCAAAAACTGAGGAAAACATTTCCCTACCACAAGAACAAGAAGTCTGCACTTGTTAATGGCACCAAGGAAGAAAAGAAAACCAGAATTTCTAAGGCAGATGAGGAAGACGAAGAGTTAGAGTTAGATATGAAGCGTGCAATTTCTAGTGTCCGTAAAAATCGCTCAAGCAAGTCACAAACTGTTCCCTTGCCTGAAATAGATCTTAGCAGCTACTCAGCAGTTCCTGTGGATGATACAGAAGGAGATCTCTTAGCAGAAGATGAAGGTGATATTGAAGATGACGATGACTTGGAAACTGAATGGGAAAAGGAAGGGGAATTCAGGCAGGTGCTGGGCGGCCAGCCATTGTGGGTACTCCCACTATACTCATTACTCTCTACTCGTGAACAGTCTAAGGTTAGTATTATTAATTACGTAACAAAAGCCCAAAGTTTACACTGTAAGGAATTGAACTAAAATGTGTTGAAAAGAGAATCTGGTACCAATTTTTCTCTTCATGATTACAGAGTTTTCACTATACCATGCTTATCACAAACTTTCAAAAGAGTTATTTAATCAAAATATGTGGATTATTTCTTAAACTCTTCTAAATACATAGGGGGAGACATTTTTAATGAAACATTAGTATCAGAATGAATCAAGTTAATCATTCTCCATATAGTGTCTTTTGCTTTGTGTTGAAGGTCATTTGTAAATATGTGGGTTGTTTCAAAAGTCCTGCACACTGGCATTATGGTGGTGTGATCAAGTTGTAATACATGGCAGTTGTGAACAAGACTAAAGGTATGGTAGTCATATGTGTGTTTGCTGATTCCCTTGGCCATGTCATGAATAATTCAGTTTTAAAATGGAAGGTGAATCCAAGTCATGTCAGATTACACATAGTGACTAGTATTCCTACACCAAAATCAAATCCCTATATGGAAGGAATCCAACAGAAATTTACAGCACTTTGAGAGAGATGTGTGGGAAAAGTGTAGTGGAATGTAGCAGAGTATCATGGCGGTATGCTTGTTTCTGTGAATGTTGTATAAGCACTGAGGACAACCCAAGAAGTGGAAGACCATCAACTGCAACTGACTACATCTCTCAGGTTATTGTTAGTGACATTTTGAGAGAGGATTAATAAAAAACGTATGAGGAAATTGTATATGAAGCCAAAATGTCTGTCACATCAGCTTATAGAATCATAACAGATAAGTTAAAGATGAGAAAGGTTGCTGCGGGATGGGTTCTGCACGATCTGAGTGAAGGGCAGAAAACAGGCTGTAAAGGAGTTACAGAAGAATTGCTTCTATGTTACCGAACAGAGAGAGAACAGTTTATGAAAAGGATTGCTATGCATAGTGGAGATGCTCGGTCACAGATAGGCACAACAAAAAGACTTGTCATGGATATAGCTTTCGGCTAATAATGTCTTCTTCAAAATTAGATGACAAACACACACATACACACTCATGCAAACACAACTCTCACATACATGACTGTGTTCTCTGGCACCTGAGGCCGTGCTGCCTTGACAAACACCTTACTGACCAAAAGCTATGTTTTGTTGTACCTATCTGCTACTCAGCATTTCCACTGTATGGTGAGTAACAACTTTCCATTTCACAATATTGTTACATTCCATCCTGAATCATAGCTGCAGATATGCCTCAGGAGATGTCTAACAGGCGCATATTGCAAGCTGTTTCTGCAAAATGCTTTGCGCCCAAAAATGCATCAAAGAAGGCATGACATGCTTGCAGCTAGTGCCCTCACTTTGCGTGATAATACAAGACCACATATTGCCCTACCAGTGAGAGAAATGCCCAACACATATGGGCAGTAAATACTTCCCCGAATAATCTGAGAGCTCAACAATGAAGGTGCCATGTCTGGAATACAGAATTTGTCAAAAGCGGTGGGAAGCTATCATAAGCAAGAATGAAGAATGTATTGAAGGTCTGTAAAGGTATCTTGTAAAATAAATTATTTTCTTCAGTTCTGTTTTACAGTATGCAGAACTTTTGAAGTGACCTGCGTATATACCTGTGATACAGGTAATTTGTTTCTGTTGATTACCTATAAGCAGACACATTCACATTAGATCTTTGACCCTATTGATTATCGAAAAAATACTTTTTGTCACTATCATTTCTGAACTCAATTTACAGTAAGTGAACAGTATTTCTAAACTATTATCTCCCTATTGTATATGATGAAGATAGGAAAATGTTGAATGAAAATAATGTCACCAGTTGACAGACAATTAAAATATAATATAAGTAACTATAAGGGGATAGTTTATGATGCACTGAATACAAAATTTACATTTTGTCTTTTCTGTACGTCCAGTACTGATCAAGACTCATAAAAGTTGAACAGGTACAGTGAAACCCCACTTTTACACTTTTCAAGGGACTTCAAAATCTGGTGTAAAATGTGGGAAAATGTAAAATGTTGGAAATAATGCTTTAAGCTGTCAAAGTTACGTATAGGGTACCCTCCTTGCACTTTATGTATGATATATGCACATAACAGGATTCAAAAGACTTGTCAGGGACTTCTTTATTATCTAATGAAGGTTTATTATCTAATAAAAACTGCTGATGCAAGTGGAAGTGATAACTGTCAGGGGAAGTAGGAACATTTGACTCAGTTTCTTCTGTCATAAGTGATGTTTTTGAAAGCCTGCAACTGTCATTCAATATTTACATAATGAAATACTGCACTAGTTACGTATTTTTTCGTGCTTAGCACGACGTGTTTCAAGAATTTTTTCTCATTGTCAAGCGCAAATACATACATAAGTATTTTGTATGGTGTTTGAATATGTGTTATTCTGCGTATCTTGCGCTGTAGCTGTCTTCTTGAGGTTATCAGGTACTGTGCCACATCAGTTATGCAAAAAACCACTCACACACAAACTAGCACTCACATTGTTTGTTTGTGTAACATCACAAAAAATACATACATAAATACTGCACTTGACAACAAGAATAACTTCTCGAAACACATTTTGCTCAGTGTGAGTAAAATTGGTAACCGGTGCTGTGTTTGAACTAAAAACATTTGAGCAACACAAAGTGAATGACGGTGTCAGCTAGGGCTCCAAGGGACCTTACACTAAAACATGCTAAATATGGTTCAATGGAGGTGTCATGGAGATCACAACACTCTCAAAACTGCATTTGGGCTGTAGAGGTAGTTTGGAAATAGTTGTGATTGGTCATGATATCTTCATTAGAACGAACCTAGTTACTCCCATCAGCCACCACTCCAAGTAGACTTGGCAGTGGTGGGAGATACGGCATGAATTGTTCCAACTTTTACATGTTTGCCAGTTCAGATCTGCTGAGTAGAGTGCCCTGGTGTCAAGAAACTTAACCGTGTAATATTTATAAACACTACTGGACAGCCAACATCATGGCAGCGCCGTTTTTCTCCATAAACATTTTTTCGTACTGTGTAAACTGTGGGAAAATCATAAATATATTCATGCAAAATCGGGTGCAAATTAACATTGTGGGCATAGGAAATTTGACGGGACCAATAAAAATGTCATAAATGGCGGGAAAACGTTAATTCTGGGAACATAAAAGTGAGGTTATACTGTATATTGTTGTACATACATCCACTGTGATCATGACAGTTGTGAATAATAATGTATCATTGGATACAAATGATGTTGAGCAGTTGATTAGCTTGTGGAAAAGGGCGATGACGAGCTGACCTTTCAGTCAAAATTCCTTTTTAGTGACACTCTCTCTCTCTCTCTCTCTCTCTCTCTCTCTCTGTCTGTCTGTCACACACACACACACACACACACACACACAGAGAGAGAGAGAGAGAGAGAGAGAGAGAGAGGGGGGGGGGGGAATTTTCTCTTAAAGCCCAGTTAGTTTTCTTTCTTTTCTACATGTCTTTTATCTAAAGAAATCAACAAACTTTTTGACACTTGTTCATTGATGTGTAGATAAGAAATTCATTTCATTGCATTCAAAACTTAATAAATTCTATTACATCAATAACTGGTCTGAAAAGAAAAAAATATTGTCAATACTGAATATACTAAGTTACCTACAACAGCATTGTTATATGAAAATATGAAATATTTAAAATGAATGGTGAGACATAAAAAGATTTTATTCACAAGAAGGAATGATAGTGTGGCAAGGCAGGAAGAAATATGCAAAAGAAAACTGATTATTCTTTGGGGCTGCTGATCCATCTTTTGCAGAAAGAAAAGAGGATTCATTAATCAGATAAGAGAGGACAGGTTGCTTACATACAATAATCGGATCAAGAGAAACGTATAATAAGAACAGGAGGAAGTGAGTATGTGCAAAGAATATGGTAGAGCTGTTCCTCTATGTGTGTTTTCCTTTTCTCCGGTCTCTGAAAAAGCTTTCTGTTGTGCTATGTTATGATGTACGAGTGATATCTTATTTTCTCTTTCTATAGAAAAATCCAATGTTTTAAGCACTGCTACCTGCAGTCACACATTTAATTATTAATAGTGAGTCACACCTTTCTGTCTACCTTTACATTGTTGTTGTTGTTTTTTTTTTTCAGATTTTATTATTTTTTTATTTTTTCCCTTTTTTTTTTTTTTCTTTCTTTAAACTGTTATATTATTGTTAGGTATTTGAAACTCCTCCAGAGGGATGCCGTCTGTGTGTTGTGGCAACCAATGTGGCAGAAACGTCTTTGACAATACCAAACATCAAGTATGTGGTAGACAGTGGTCGTACCAAAACTCGTCTGTATGATAAAGTGACAGGTGTTTCTGCATTTGCTGTTGTCTGGGCCAGCAAAGCTGCTGCCAATCAGAGGGCTGGTCGTGCAGGTCGTATGGGACCAGGACATTGTTACCGGTACGTTAATTGCAGAATGTACATTATTCTTAAGAATATGAACTAATAAAAAGCTATTGAGTTTCAAACAGTGTCAGATGGTTGAATACCCATGAGGTTTCGGACAAGTGTTTGATGTCCGTTGTCAGTTACTGCTTGATAATGTCAGAGGAGCACCTGTTCAAAAGCTCAAGGATATTTAATATTTAATCAATTGATGTGACTAAAAGCGCAGGAAATTTGATTAATTTAAAAGCTATTATAATTGTTTGCTAAGAATTTTTAAGGGAAAAGAATGGGTAAAATCGTTAAAAATTAATTAACTTTGGACATATGTAGAACATTCAGAGGAGTGATGCAAATTTAGGCCCTGTACTCTTCCTAATTGACTATGTCCCATAACTCGCTGATGCTTTTGCAACTCCTCTGCCCTCTCCAGTTTTTGCAGAACAATACTCTTGGTTCTGAAAGCATTGACTCTTTGTTTTCACCTAGACTGATCCAGAGCACCATTCTTCAGGCTTGTCTATGCAGCTTTTTGCAATATTTCCATCAATCTGATGTTTCCAAGGTCAACTCTCGTCTATAACAGCTTCTACTGCCCAAGAGTGCTGTTAAATAGAACAGTACTTTGGTTGTGACTTAATGCTTTTTTGTTATCCTAAATGCCAGGCAGATAATTTGATCTCAATGTGTTGCAAAAATTTTGTGCTCAGTTCTGTCAGAAACCTCCTAGTTTTATTGCTTGGAAAAAGTGGCATAACATTCAGCTGGTTCTACTATTTCATTGTTACTAAAGCAAATATCTATCCTGCTAAGATTATGTATTTCTTCTGTAACCTGCTTCTTTATTTGATGCCAGATTGCCTTCTTCAGCACAGTGCAAGGCTACCATTAGTTTTATAGAGAATATCTGGTTTAGCTATGTGAACAATAGATAATGACTAAAAAGGAAACTATTGTGTTATCTAGTGGTCATGCACTTTTTTAAATCCAGTCTTGTTTCAATTCTTATACATAATTCTTCCTCTCTAGAAATTTGTAATATCTGCTTTTTTAAATCCCCCCCACATACAGTGTCATGACTTGCTGAGCATTCACAGTGTTTCATTATAAGAACTGATTGTTTGGTATTTTCTCAAATATGCAAATGTCCAAGTGTCCTTTATTTGAGCCACAAACTCGAGTTTATAGTTTTCAGTACCATATTAGAACACTTTACTGTACAACAAGGTCAGAACTCTTGACTGAGCTTTCAAATTACAGTTCATAGCACATGTTAAGACCTACCAGTGCTGTTGTATTTTATGCCAATGTAATTAATATTTCTGAACTCATATTAGGCTTTGGCAGTAATGGTCGTCTTACTCGTCATATTTTAATAAGTGTTTGTTATGTGCACCTTAAGGTTTCACTAACACTGTTGTGTTTCGTTCTTGAAATATTTCAGGCTGTATTCTTCAGCAGTTTTCAATGACCAGTTTGAGAATTTTTCTGTGCCAGAAATTCAACGCAAACCTGTAGACGACCTTGTATTGCAGATGAAAGCTATGGGTATTGACAAGGTAAGAGAGTTATTGAAATATCCAAACAGACCTCTCCTGCATATTGCATATGCTCTGATCCAAGAATTTGGAATGTAGCTACCATCCACTCACAGACAGTAAACATTCCTTATGGTACAGTGGCCTTGTGCAAGTCTTTCAGTTGGCCATCAGTACCCAGCATACCTAGGCGGTCATCCATCCAAGTACTAACAAGGCCCGGCATTGCTTAAAATTGTGTGTGATATTTGTGATATTGCACACTGCAATATCATATTTGTCTGCCGATACTGGGCATGCGACTTTCAAGCACTACATCTGATCTGTACAGGAATGCACATAATGGATGTGCAAGTACAGATCGTAGACGTATGGTTGACGACATATGGAAGTTTGGTTCTGGTCATGAGCCTTGCACAGAAAGCCAAATAGTAAGGCGATCACTCACAATAAGCGGAAAATCCGGGTTCAAGTCCTGGTCCAACACAAATTTTCAATGTTGTCATTCCATTCTACAGCCGATGGTAGTCATTATTCACAATTGTGAATTTACCCTATGTGTTGCTTAAAGTTGGTGGTTTCCAACACAGCAAGGCTGTTGACCACTAAGAAATTATTGATTGATAATTTTGTTTTAGTAATTAACAACAGAAACTATTGTCTGATAGATGCTAGATGGTGATTATGGATGATGACTGAAGTGTTTGTCAAATATTGGTGGTTCTTTGCTCTTTCCAGGACAAACGTCTGCTAGATTTCTTCTGCTAAATTTTTTTGTGTCATTTGTTTTCTGCAAATAAGAACAACAATCTGTTAAACATGTCTGGAGTATGTTACTAGATAATATTCAACCTGTTACTAGATAATATTCAACCTTATTGCTACCTGCCCTCTCAGTAACTGTGTGCTCCACTTGACCAAATCAACATTCATTAAGATCTTTTGAATATAAAAGCAAAGATGATGTGACTCACCAAACAAAAGCGCTGGCCGGTCAATAGACACACAAACATACACACAAAATTCAAGCTTTCGCAACCCAGGGTTGCTTCATCAGGAAAGAGGGAAGGAGAGGGAAAGACAAAAGGATGTGGGTTTTCAGGGAAAGGGTAAGGAGTCATTCCAATCCCGGGAGCAGAAAGACTTACCTTAGGGGGAAAAAGGACAGGTATACACTCGCGCACGCGCACACACACACACACACACACACACACACACACATATATATCCATCCGCACATATACAGACACAAGCAGACATATGTAAAGGCAAAGAGTTTGGCCAGAGATGTCAGTCGAGGCGGAAGTACAGAGGCAAAGATGATGTTGAATGACAGGTGAGGTATGAGCGGCAGCAACTTGAAATTAACAGAGGTTGAGGCCTGGTGGGTAACGGGAAGAGAGGATATATTGAAGAGCAAGTTCCCATCTCCGGAGTTCGGATAGGTTGGTGTTGGTGGGAAGTATCCAGATAACCTGGACGGTGTAACACTGTGCCAAGATGTGCTGGCCGTGCACCAAGGCATGTTTAGCCACAGGGTGATCCTCATTACCAACAAACACTGTCTGCCTGTGTCCATTCATGCGAATGGACAGTTTGTTGCTGGTCATTCCCACATAGAATGCATCACAGTGTAGGCTGGTCAGTTGGTAAATCACGTGGGTGCTTTCACATGTGGCTCTGCCTTTGATCGTGTACACCTTCCGGGTTACAGGACTGGAGTAGGTGGTGGTGGGAGGGTGCATGGGACAGGTTTTACACCGGGGGCGGTTACAAGGGTAGGAGCCAGAGGGTAGGGAAGGTGGCTTGGGAATTTCATAGTGATGAACCAAGAGGTTCAGAGGTTAGGTGGACGGCGGAAAGACACTCTTGGTGGAGTGGGGAGGATTTCATGAAGGATGGATCTCATTTCAGGACAGGATTTGAGGAAGTCGTATCCCTGCTGGAGAGCCACATTCAGAGTCTGATTCAGTCCCGGAAAGTATCCTGTCACAAGTGGGGCACTTTTGTGGTTCTTCTGTGGGAGGTTCTGGGTTTAAGGGGATTAGGAAGTAGCTCTGGTTATTTGCTTCTGTACCAGGTCGGTAGGGTAGCTGCAGGATGCGAAAGCTGTTCTCAGGCTATTGGTGTAATGGTTCAGGGATTCAGGACTGGAGCAGATTCGTTTGCCACAAAGACCTAGGCTGTAGGGAAGGGACCGTTTGATATGGAATGGGTGGCAGCTCTCATGATGGAGGTACTGTTGCTTGTTGGTGGGTTTGATGTGGACGGATGTGTGAAGCTGGCCATTGGACAGATGGAGGTCAACATCGAGGAAAGTGGCATGGGATTTGGAGTAGGACCACGTGAATCTGATGGAACCAAAGGAGTTGAGGTTGGAGAGGAAATTCTGGAGTTCTTCTTCACTGAGTGTCCAGATCATGAAGATGTCATCAATAAATCTGTACCAAACTTTGGGTTGGCAGGCCTGGGTAACCAAGAAGACTTCCTCTAAGCGACCCATAAATAGGTTGGCGCACGAGGTGGCCATCCTGGTACCCATGGCTGTTCTCTTTAACTGTTGGTATGTCTGGCCTTCGAAAGTGAAGAAGTTGTGAGTTAGGATGAAGCTGGCTAAGGTAATGAAGAAAGAGGTTTTAGGTAGGGTGACAGGTGATCGGCATGAAAGGAAGTGCTCCATCACAGCAAGGCCCTGGACGTGCGAGATATTTGTGTATAAGGAAGTGGCATCAATGGTTACAAGGATGGTTTCCGGGGGTAACAGATTGGGTAAGGATTCTAGACGTTCGAGAAAGTGGTTGGTGTCTTATATGTATGTCATATATATGAGGGAAACACGTCTGCCTGTGTCTGTATATGTGCGGATGGATGGATGGATATGTGTGTGTGTGTGTGTGTGTGTGTGCGAGTGTATACCTGTCCTTTTTTCCCCCTAAGGTAAGTCTTTCCGCTCCCAGGATTGAAATGACTCCTTACCCTCTCCCTTAAAACCCACATCCTTTCGTCTTTCCCTCTCCTTCCCTCTTTCCTGATGAAGCAATCTTGGGTTGCGAAAGCTTGAAATTTGTGTGTGTGTTTGTGTGTTTTTTATTGTGTCTATCAACCAGCGCTTTCTTGTTTGGTAAGTTACATCGTCTTTGTTTTTATATATTCCATCTCCATGATTGATATTTGTAACCTTAGTTTTAATTGCTATGAACTGAATGACTGTGGCCAGTGACAAAGGTACCAAACATTTAATACGCCTCCTAACAAGCTCCACCACTATCTATTGACTTTTCTAGTAAGTAAGTAATCCATGTTATCACCACCTTCTCCTATCAATTTCTGACCTTTTTAAATCACTAATGCTCTGCCAATCATTGAGTGATAGAAACAGTCACCTTTTAACATTTTTTAAAATGTTAAGGATAATAAGTTGCCGTCTCTTCATCTAAGAATAGATGATGAATGCAGCTAGCCGCTAACTTTGTGTAATGTCTTCTCTGTATAGACGTGTATCTGTTGCCTTTAAGATCCCTTCACCTTCACACATAAATCTATACAGTAAAGTAAGGGCCTCCCATTTCTTGGCTGATCCGTGATAAGACAGGCGAAAAGTTAGACTAATGGAGGATTATTAGTATTATCTCTATTTTCATTTGCTCTCTCTCTCTTTCTCTCCTTTATCTATGCACAGTTTTTAATATAATATTTCGTTACATGAAATCAGCCAAATGGAATCTTTGGTGGAGTCCTTTGTCTTGGTAATCAGCGGCTGGCTTGCTGTAAGAGATCTTTACATTTATTATTACTGTTAAACACTGCATTCAGTCGGGAGAATCAATCGTGTGGACAATTTGTTCCTTTTACGAAAGATTGCGAATTCCAGATGTTTACGAAGCCTTTTTCGACGATTTAACACAGACTCAGTGATTGCAGGCTCTCTTCGACACAGCTGAAACTTCCCCACTAATTACAGGGCCAACGTGATCATCAAATGATTCAGAAAAAACTCATTCGTTCATTTACTCCAGAACAAAAAAGTCACAAACCTTATTTATGAAGGAAATCGTGTATTACATCCATCTCCAATACATGTCCAGATCTCCGGTGATTCCATGTCTTAATTATTTTCCGTTTACAGTCTCTTTCTCTTCAAACAAACCACTAGCGGCACAAATGTTAATTGGCTTGCTTTAGCGAGAAGAAAAGCAGAATGTGTATCCCTCAGAAACACGTCAATCCCTCAACAGATACTCCAGAAGCTGTCCTAGTTACCACTCTAACAACCATGGAGAATGCGTATATGCATCTCTGTTATTTCAAAGAATGAACGCACTAGAAAATACTTTGGCGTCGTCGAGCTGTCGCCGCATATGTTACGAGAAAATCAGATCAGATACTTTTCCAAAGTGAATGAATGTGGATGGTTTGATTGACAATGATTAATTGGTGTGTGGTAGAGGGTATTTTCTGTGGGGACATTACAACCTTTCCATTCAATCACGTATTATCGGTTACTGGAGAGGTTAAACATATATGTTTACAGAAAGTAGAGCATGAAAGAACATTACAATCCTATCTCCACAGGTTGTGAATTTTCCGTTCCCTTCAGCACCAGATGGATTGCAACTGCGAGCAGCAGAGAGACGCCTGAAGCTGCTGGGGATACTTGAAACAGTGGATGCAAAAACTGACAAAGCAGATAGTGAATGGTCATCAAAAGTAACAGAGCTTGGTCGTGCTGTGGCTGTGCTGCCATTAGCTCCACGTTTTGGCAAGATGTTAGCTCTTGGTCACCAGCATGATCTGTTACCATATGCAGTCTGTATGGTGGCTGCCCTATCTGTTCAGGAGCTTTTATTAACAGATGAACATTCAGCAGGCTCCAAAATTTTACAAACACGTAGAGCGTGGGCTGGCTCTGGGAACTCCCTAATGCTGGGTAAGTGACATCTTGTTTGTAGTACAAATATTGCTTATCTTTCTGCCTGTTTATCAGAGATGACATAAAGAAGAATTGAGGAGTTTTTTGCCGAAGTCAGTTAAATTGCTCAGTTTTTCAAAATTCAGATTCTTGTAGCTGCAAATCAAGTTGTTGCCGTGCACGACCTGTTGAAGCGGTTGGGTCAAAAGCCAATATTTGCTGCTGTTAGAGGAGTTGGAAACACCAGTTTTAGCAAAAATCATTCAGGGTGTTTTCTGAAAAATAAAGAAAAAAGAAAATGTGAACTGAAGACAAGCACTAGCTGCCAAAACCAGCAATAGAACCAAACATACCAGTGAATCCAAAAGCCTAGGAAAAAAAGAACACAGAGCAGCTGATCTCATTTATGATGATCTCACAACTTTTCATCGTCATGTAAATAGTGTAAACAAAGCTGTTCAGGATAAATTATTAATAAAATATGAGGTAATCACATCATGAAGAATGAAACAAAAAGGAAGTATACCGTTTCAATAAAGTACAACATGAGGAAAAAATATGGCCACAGACTGCCTGTACGTGCCACAAAATTTCAAGTACCATCAGGCTTCTTCAAAGACAGATTCTCAAATTTGGCCAATAAATTGAGTGTAGCAGGGTAGTTACTGGCTGAAAACTTATGGGACGACTACAGCACAACTAAAGATAAGGAAGTTACACAAGCTATAGAGAATGATATTAAAACATGTAGGTGTAAGAGTGTGTCACTATTCAAGAAAAAGATGAAACTTAGCATCCAAGTGGAATACAATCAAAATGTGGAAGCCTTTCATTAAAAGAAAAAAGTAATTCTCAGGCCTTTTTACTTGCTCTTAATCGATGTACAAACACATTTTCTATCATTGCTTTAATTTTTCATTTAAAACACCCCATACAGATGCATGCTCAGCATGCAAGAGTGGTCTATTGGATTTAGGGTACAATATCTGGGGAAAAAGAATCAATTAGTAGCAAATCAAATGTTGCACACACCACCTGCAAACAAGTCCTATGCCACGAGGAAGGAGGAAAATCCGAATATGGTTAAGGTTTGATTTGATATATAACAGAAGTTCTGTTTAGGTAAATTATACTATTCAAGACGGGTTTGGCTATACAATTTGTGCATTATGTTTCATTCATGAGCGGAGGCAGAGGAAAGGATTGTTTTTTTTTTTTTTTTTTTTTTACTTGATACAGAAGGATTGAACAGATGCAACCAAGTAGCCTTTGCTGTATTGGCTTTTCTCAGAAACCTTGAGGTGTTCTAGCCAGAAAAAGTTCCAAATGAAATTAATTTGCTTTCTGACTGCAGTCAAAATAAAATTACAGTAATGATGTGCACACTAATGACCTTTATGGAAGAGACCAGGAAATTTAATAAGGGTACATTATTTCCCTCTTAATGGTCGCACACTGTTTGATACGAGTGGGAAAAGACTGCCAAAAAAGGAAGTTTGTGTTAAACCAGCTGGATATACAGTGCTGGAACAACATGGCATTGTCAGAATACTAAATGAAGATTGGGAAGCAAAGGATCTCAAGCCCAGTGCATTAAAAACACTAAATCTAAGGTGTCACTTAAAATAATTGCTCAGTGAATGATGGCTTATGAAAAGTCTAAGAAGAAGGTATGTTGTCAGTGTCGGACACTTACAATGGAAGCTCTGTAGAGGATGAGGTGTGGAAATCCAGAAAATGCAGCCAGAAATTGAGGAAAGCAGCCACCTTGCTAAAGAAAAACATGTCTGCAAGGAAAAGAAAAAGGATGTAGTAAATGAGACATTTTAACATACCAGAAGAGTTTTGTAAGGACATTGTTGAAAGTGATCAATAGATTACCAATGTAGTATTGTTGTAGCCAGTATTTTGTGTTGTTTGTGTATCAGTAGTGTTTGTTACTATTTTGCTCTTTTGCTTATCAAGCATTATGGAAAAATACGACACTAAAGTGTTGTATTGTAGTACATTATATTATTCTATCCCAAATGAGTAGCAAAGTAGCTGTCTTTTTAATTATAACAATGAAAACAATCTGTTTTTGACAAAATAATTTAATTGGCTGGATAAAAACATCTACTCACCAAGCAGCCACAGAACACACACATAAAAGGAGGTTATAATTGTGCAAGCTTTTTGAGCCAGGTAGAAGGGTTGAAGGTGAAGGAAGAATGATGAAGGAAACAGACTGGAGAGGTCTAGGAAAAGTGTAAATTTCAGGAAAGCCTCTCAAAACTGCGGGTCAGGGAAGACTTACCAGACAGGATGTCCGGTATGTCTCCCATGATGCAAGGTTCTGAGTGGCTTTCCTGAAATTCATACCTTTTCCTAGACCTCTTCAGTCCTTCTCCATCACCCCTCTTCAAACTGTCTACCTGAAGGAGGAACCAATGGCTCCGAGAGCTTGCCTATTTACAACCTTCTTTTATGTGTGTGTTCTGCTGTTGCTTGGTGAGTAGATGTTTTATCAATCCAGTTAAATTATTTATTTGTAATTAACATTAAAGATAAAAAAGAAACAGAAAAAATATATGTAATAACAAAACTTGGACTCCCATCTTTTCATTTGTCAACTCCAGAAGAAACTTGGGAACTTTGTCCCTCTACTGTGATATAAACAATGAAAATTTTAGGAAAGTCGAACGCTCACTCAGAATCATGACTACAAAAGCAGAGTAAATGTTAAATTATTTATTTTACTTAATTAGTATTTTGGTATGGTATCTAAAAAATGATTCCCCGAAAATTTATGTTTGAAAAATGCTCTTCAGTTGTTGGTTATTATGTTGCCAGTAGGGAAAAATAACAGTAGAGTGTGTGTGTGTGTGTGTGTGTGTGTGAGAGAGAGAGAGAGAGAGAGAGAGAGAGAGAGAGAACGCGCGAGAGAACGCGTGCACCAAACCAGGTACACCATCACACTAGTTTTCCTCTTGGTTGATCCCAGAGCACGCTTGGGATAGAGTGCATGTCGATTCTGAGGGTCCGATTTTGGGCAGCATATGGTTGTTAGTGTTTGATGCCTTGTCAAATTTCCCGTACATAGCCAAGCTCTCCTCCATGTCACTGACCGCCACGGTATGTGCTTTGTCAGTCATTTTTGCTATTGAGGGATCACTCAGGACTCTTGTGTCCGATAACAGTCAGCAATTAGTGTCACAGAAATTTGAAGACTTTTGCATTTGCAGTGGTATCCAGCATCTGACTAATTCCTCATTTCACCTGGCTTCTGGCTTAGAGGTGGAACCTTTTGTGCATATATTTCAGACCCAGATGAAGAAGTCAGTATCTGCCTCTTTACACGGCAGCACGTTGTCATGTTTACTGGCTATGTACCTGGCAATGCCAGTGAACAGGTGCAGTCCAGCAAATCATTTGCATGGAAACCACCCGTCAGGGTTGCTTGGATTTGTTGCATGTGGCCTGCCGCCTTTTCCTCCCAGGGTCTGCATTTATAGCCTTGTGTTTCAATTGGCAGCAGGGCTGGCGACCAGGTCTCGTGATAAGTTCTGAAGGTCAGCAGTTGTTAGTTGGGGGATGTCAGTTGGGAGCAGTTGACCCATGATGTCAGTTGGGAGCAGTTGACCCATGATACAAATCATTTGCATCTGCATCCTGTTGGGTTTTACACTGCCACAGTCTACCAGTCAGCTGGGAAGCAGAGTTGCTTGGAATGTTGTTCCAGGGGCAGGCTTCCACTTGCAGCGGTGACTTGGCAACCATTAGCCCGTGGCCTTGGGCCTCAGTGAGGCTCCACTCATGATCCTATCATATGGAGCCCATGGATTTTGACCCACCCTCCTCCTCCTCCTCCTCCACCACCACCACCACCACTACCACCTCCTCCTCCTCCTCCTCCTCCTCCTCCTCCTCCTCCTTACCCCCCTGACCAGTGGATGTGGGCTTGCCTCTGATGCTGCCAGTGAACCATCTGTTGTCTTAGCCCCCACCCGCTTCCTCCCCTCTGGTGGTGCCAGAGGTGTTAGAATTGCCTCCTCCAGTAGCCTGGATCTCCAGTTTTCTCTCTGTTTCTGCACAGGATATAGGGCATTTTCGGCACTACATTGCTCCTTTTTTTTTTTTTTTTTTTTTTTTTTTTTTTTTTTTTTTTTTTTGGGGGGGGGGGGGGGGGGAGATTTAGTATTTCCACCTGCAAACAATTTGCAATTTGATGGTGGCAGATGAGGTAGTACAGTGGATTAGTGCAGATGACTGCTGAGGGAGGGACTGTGTGGAGGGGTCATATGACACTTTTTATGGGCAGACCCAGTGCCTGAAGTGTTTAGCTGTTGGTGACAGTAAGCCAGTCAGGACAGCTCTAACACAGAGTTGAACTACCATGGACCTTGCCTTGCATCTCATGCCGTGTGCTTTTCTGTGCAGTTGCCGGCACCTGCCGAGTGTTGTAATCTTTTTCGTGTATGTCTCTACACAGTTTCGGACTGTCTGCTTTCCGATAGATTGACTCAAATGGCAAGTTTTCATTTTCTCCTGCGGGGTTCTGTTCCCTAGCTTGTTGTTGAGTCACTGTTGGCCCATACAGTAGATTGTGCCAACAGTGTTATTTAGCAGCATTGTCATACCTGTGCCAGTTACTGAACGTAATGATATAAGTGTGTGTGTGTGTGTGTGTGTGTGTGTGTGTGAGACAGAGAGAGAGAGAGAGAGAGAGAGAGAGAGAGATTGAACACAGATAAGTATTAAGCAGCATATCTGACACTTAAGGTGGTCATGTAAATGGTCAGCAAGTTTCCAAAATTTTCAGTGATTTGTTTAACACTCGCAAAAGATTGCGATCGTGATCCTTAGGATGAGGAAATAACTAAACTATACTAGACTCCATTGTTTCTAGAATTGTGTTGTAGTCATCAGTCCAAAAACAGGATAATGCACCTATCCTCTCTTGTCTATCTTTTGCATTCCTCTTCATATTTGTTTAACCCTGCCCCTAAATCCATTTGACCCTACTTTCTGTATTCAAACCTTGTTCTTCCTCTACAATTTGTATCTCCCTCATTCCTCTCCATTACCAAAGAGGCTTTTACTCAAAGCCTCAGGATATGTTTTGTCACCATATCCCTTCATTTAGTTAAATTGTGGCATAAAACTATATTTTCCACAATTCATTTATGTGCTATAATGTGACAAGTAACTAATCTACAAAATGTTAAAAAATGAGCTCTTGACATAATATGATTAATTATTATCCATGTTTATTCTCCCATTTTACAAAAGAAGTATTTTGGGCATCTTTGGATCACAGTCTTGCAGTGCATGAGGAAGTTAAGCCAAGCAGTAACATTAACTCAGTCAGTGGTAGACAGTAGGACGTACACTTGCAGTTACATGTTATAGTGTTGGTACCATGGCTGATAGTGAAGAAGAGTCTGTATCTAGTAGTTGTGAGAAATGTAGAAAACATGCTAGAAATGAAGATGACTAGAAGTAAAGAAAGGCAAAAGTATGAAGAAATTTGGGACTACACTACACGAGTGAAAAAACAGACAGAACTGTTCCATCAATGAAGCAGGATTACAGTTGTGATTGTGCTGTGAAAACTGAAAGCTTATCTCAGCTGTTGCAAATGTTACAAATGTAAGTGGTAAAGATAATCTTTTTACGGAGTTTTATAAACTAAGAAACTATGATCTGCAAAATGCTTTTTTATGTGGCCTTGCACATGGTGAAGCAAGCAACAGAGTGAATAGTAACAGAGCATATTTTTACAGTGGAAATGTGGATGGTGTTTCAGTAAGGGTTTATGGCTAAGCATTTTGTGAAACATCTACGATATTCAGGATGTGTTTATTTGCCGTGAGGGCAACCAAAGTACACAAATGTCTACATTCACCATAAAACGCATAAGACATTTAATAAAGTAGTGATAAGTCTCACGATGGAAAAACATTAGAAAATGAAGCCTGTAAGCCTTCTTCTCTTCATCTTGACCAAAGATTAAAACATGACAAAAAAGTGTTTATTGATTTAGAAAACAGAAGAACTGATCATTAAAATGATTTGCTTTGTGCAAGAGTCATTATAGTAGGAAGAGATCAAGAAGGAAATATATACATTCTGTGACATCTGTAGCTGAAGTTCGTTGACTTAAAAAGAAAGAAAGAAAAGAAAGGTTTGCAGAGTGTCTGATATAATACATACAAAATGTTACTCCAGTGCACAATTGGAAGAAAACTACTCTTCATTAATTTTTTGAGAGAGATAAGTTTTCGAACAGAAGGGCAACCTTGGTAACACGGAACACCAGTAGATTTCAGTGTCATCACAGCTGATTTGTTGTTGTTGTGGCCTTCAGTACAAAGACTGATTTGATGATACTCTATCCCTTGCAAGCCTCTTTATCTCTGAGTAACTACCGCAGCTTACACCTTTCTATATCTGCTTACTGTATTCATCTCTTGGTCTCCTATGATTTTTACCTCCTCCCCCCCCCTCCCCCCCCCCCCCACACACACACACACTCACCCTCACGAACACACTCTTCCCTCCAGTACTAAACTGGTGATCCCTTGATGCCTCAGAATATGTCCTGCCAACCAATCCATCACATTTCAAAAGCTTCTATTCTCTTCCTGTCTAAACTGTTTGTCATCCATATTTCACACCTATACATGGCTATGCTCCATACAAATACTTTCAGAAAAGGTTTCCTGACACTTAAATCTATAATCAGTGTTAACAAATCTCTCTTCTTCAGAAACGTGTTTCTTGCCGTTGCCAGTCTACATTTTATATCCTTTCTACTTCGACTATCATTATTTACTTTGCTGCCCAAATAGCAAAACTCATCTACTTCTTTAAGTCACATTTCCTAATGTAATTCCTTCAGTATCACCTGATTAAATTTGACCACATTCCATGATCCTCATTTTGTTTTTATTGATGGAAGTCTACAAATGCTATATACATAGCTTTGCCTTTCCTGAATGTGTCTTATATGAGAAGTCGTAGGGTCAGTATTGCCTTGAGTGTTCCTCAATTTCTCCAGAATTCAAACTGATCTTCCCCGATGTCGTCTTCTACAAGTTCACCCGTTCTGCTGTAAAGAATTTGTGTTAGCATTTTGGAGCTATGACTTATTAAACTGATAGTTCAGTAGTTTTCACACCTGTCAGTACCTGTGATTTTTTTAAAATTGGAATTATTATATTCTTGTTGAAATCTGAGAGTGTTTCAGCTGTCATACATCTCGCTCACCAGAAGGAAAAGTATTGTTATGGCTGGCTCTCCCAAGGCTATCAGTAGTTCTAACACAATTTTGTCTACTCCCAGCGCCTTATTTTGACTTAGGTCTTTCAGTGCTCTATCAAATTCTTTCACAGTATCATATCTCCCACCTCATCTTCATTTGCATCCTCTTCCATTTCCATAATATTGCTCTCAGGTACATCTCACATCTATAGACCCTCTGTATACTCTTCCACCTTTCTGCTTTCCCTTCTTTGTTTAGGGCTGATTTTCAATCTGAGCTCTTGATTTCCATACTGGTGGTTCTCTA
Organism: Schistocerca nitens; assembly: GCF_023898315.1. NCBI lineage: Eukaryota > Metazoa > Arthropoda > Insecta > Orthoptera > Acrididae > Schistocerca > Schistocerca nitens. The sequence goes on along the minus strand of NC_064622.1, from coordinate 144,382,622 downwards.
TTCTCTAAGGGTTTCTTTAATGTTCCTGTAGGCAGCATCTGTTTTTTCCGTAGTGATATATGCCCATTCCCATGAACAATAGACCCTCCCCCCCTCCATGAACCACCATAGACCTTGTTGTTGGTGGGGAGGCTTGCATGCCTCAGTGATACAGATAGCCGTACCATAGGTGCAACCACAACGCAGGGGTATCTGTTGAGAGGCCAGACAAACGTGTGGTTCCTGAAGAGGGGCAGCAGCCTTTTCAGTAGTTGCAGGGGCAACAGTCCGGATGATTGACTGATCTGGCCTTGTAACACTAACCAAAACGGCCTTGCTGTGCTGGTACTGTGAACGGCTGAAAGCAAGAGGAAACTACAGCCGTAATTTTTCCCGAAGGCATGCAGCTTTATTGTATGGTTAAATGATGATGGCGTCCTCTTGGGTAAAATATTCCAGAGGTAAAATAGTCCCTCATTCGGATCTGCGGGCGGGGACTACTCAAGAGGACGCCGTTATCAGGAGAAAGAAAACTGGCATTCTACGGATCGGAACATGGAATGTCAGATCCCTTAATCGGGCAGGTAGGTTAGAAAATTTAAAACGGGAAATGGATAGGTTAAAGTTAGATATAGTGGTAATTAGCGAAGTTCGGTGGCAGGAGGAACAAGACTTTTGGTCAGATGAATACAGGGTTATAAATACAAAATCAAATAGGGGTAATGCAGGAGTAGGTTTAATAATAAATAAAAAAAATAGGAGTGCAGGTAAGCTACTACAAACAGCATAGTGAACGCATTATTGTGGCCAAGATAGACACAAAGCCCACGCCTACTACAGTAGTACAAGTTTATATGCCAACTAGCTCTGCAGATGACGAATAAATTGAAGAAATGTATGATGAGATAAAAGAAATTGTTCAGATAGTGAAGGGAGACGAAAATTTAATGGTCATGGGTGACTGGAATTGAACAGTAGGAAAAGGAAGAGAAGGAAACTTAGTAAGTGAATATGGATTGGGGGGTAAGAAATGAAGGAGGAAGCCACCTGGTAGAATTTTGCACAGAGCATAACTTAATTGTAGCTAACACTTCGTTCAAGAATCATGAAAGAAGGTTGTATACATGGAAGAAGCCTGGAGGTACTGACAGGTTTCAGATAGATTATATAATGGTAAGACAGAGATTTAGGAACCAGGTTTTAAATTGCCAGACATTTCCAGGGGCAGTTGTGGACTCTAACCACAATCTATTGGTTATGAACTGTAGATTAAAACTGAAGAAACTGCAAAAAGGTGGGAATTTAAGGAGATGGGACCTGGATAAACTGACTAAACCAGAGGTTGTACAGAGTTTCAGGGAGAGCATAAGGGAACAATTGACCAGAATGGGGGAAAGAAATACAGTAGAAGAAGAAAGGGTAGCTTTGAGGGATGAAGTAGTGAAGGCAGCAGAGGATAAAGTAGGTAAAAAGACGAGGGCTAGTAGAAATCCTTGGGTGACAGAAGAAATATTGAATGTAATTGATGAAAGAAGAAAATATAAAAATGCTGTAAATGAAGCAGGCAAAAAGGAATACAAACATCTCAAAAATGAGATCGACAGGAAGGACAAAATGGCTAAGCAAGCATTGCTAGAGTACAAATGTAAGAATGTAGAGGCTTATCTCACTGGGGGTAAGATAGATACTGCCTACAGGAAAATTAAAGAGACCTTTGGAGAAAAGAGAACCACTTGTATGAATATCAAGAGCTCAGATGGAAATCCAGTTCTAAGCAAAGAAGGGAAAGCAGAAAGGTGGAAGGAATGTATAGAGGGTCTATACAAGGCCAGTGCACTTAAGAACAATATTATGGAAATGGAAGGGGATGTACATGAAGATGAAATGGGAGATATGAGACTGCGTGAAGAGTTTGACAGAGCACTGAAACACCTGAGTCAAAACAGGCCCCGGAAGTAGACAACATTCCATTAGAACTACTGACAGCCTTGGGAGAGCCAGTCCTGACAAAACTCTACCATCTGGTGAGCAAAATGTATGAGACAGGCGAAATACCCTCAGACTTCAAGAAGAATATAATAATTCCTATCCCAAAGAAAGCAGGTGTTGACAAATGTGAAAATTACCGAACTATCAGTTTAATAAGTCACGGCTGCAAAATACTAACACGAATTCTTTACAGAAAAATGGAAAAACTGGTAGAAGCTGACCTCGGGGAAGATCAGTTTGGATTCTGTAGAAATATTGGAAGACGTGAGGCAATACTGGCCCTACGACTTAGAAGCTAGATTAAGAAAAGGCAAACCTACATTTCTGGCATTTGTAGACTTAGAGAAAGCTTTTGACAATGTTGACTGGAATACTCTCTTTCGAATTCTGAAGGTGGCAGGGGTAAAATACAGGGAGCGAAAGGCTATTTACAATTTGTACAGAAACTAGATGGCAGTTATAAGAGTCGAGGGACATGAAAGGGAAGCAGTGGTTGGGAAGGGAGTGAGACAGGGTTGTAGCCTCTCCCCAATATTATTCAATCTGTATATTGAGCAAGCAATAAAGGAAACAAAAGAAAAATTCGGAGTAGGTATTAAAATCCATGGAGAAGAAATAAAAACTTTGAGGTTCGCCGATGACATTGTAATTCTGTCAGACACAGCAAAGGGCTTGGAAGAGTAGTTGAACGGAATGGACAGTGTCCTGAAAGGAGGATATAAGATGAACATCAACAAAAGCAAAATGAGGATAATGGAATGTAGTCGAGTTAACTCGGGTGATGCTGAGGGAATTAGATTAGGGAATGAGACACTTAAAGTAGTAAAGGAGTTTTGTTATTTGGGGAGCAAAATACTGATGATGGTCGAAGTAGAGAGGATATAAAATGTAGACTGGCAATGGCGAGGAAAGCATTTCCGAAGAAGAGAAATTTGTTAACATCGAGTATAGATTTAAGTGTCAGGAAGTCATTTCTGAAAGTATGTGTATGGAGTGTAGCCATGTATGGAAGTGAAACGTGAACGATAAATAGTTTAGACAAGAAGAGAATAGAAACTTTCGAAATGTGGTGCTACAGAAGAATGCTGAAGATTAGATGGGTAGATCACATAACTAATGAGGAGGTATTGAATAGAATTGGGGAGAAGAGGAGTTTGTGGCACAACTTGACTAGAAGAAGGGATCGGTTGGTAGGAAATGTTCTGAGGCATCAAGGGATCACCAATTTAGTATTGGAGGGTAGCATGGAGAGTAAAAATCGTAGAGGGAGACCAAGAGATGAATACACTAAGCAGATTCAGAAGGATGTAGGTTGCAGTAGGTACTGGGAGAGGAAGAAGCTTTCACAGGATAGAGTAGCATGGAGAGCTGCATCAAACCAGTCTCTGGACTGAAGACCTTAACAACAACAAGAACAACAACAACATATGCTTCTAAATCCTCTAGCCCTTCCTGCTTAGCCATTTTGCACTTCCTGTTGACCTCATTTTATTGATGTTTGTATTCTCTTTTGCCTGTTTCTTTTATTGCAAGACAAAATTACACAAATTAGGGTATGAATTGTTGCCACACACACACCTTATTCACCTGATATGGCTCCATCAGACTTCCATCTCTTCCCAAAACTGAGAATTTTTCTTGGTGGATGAAGATTCACTTCAAACGAAGAATTGATAGCTGGAGCTGACAACTACTGGAGGAAACTCATTTTCGAGATGGGATCAAGCCACTGGAACGTTGTTGGACCAAGTGCATTAATTTACAAGGAGACAACTTTGAAAAATAAAAGGAAGTTTCAGTAATGTAAGTACTTTTTTCCTATTCCATTCTGAGAAGTTTTCAAACTAGCCTTGTAGCAAGAGAAGTCAAAACTTCCACAGGCATATCCAAAAAGAATAGCAAGGAAATTATGAATGTGAAAGTGATCCAGAATGTGGAATTGAATTCAAATCATTATCTCTCTAAGGTTAAACTATAATTTCTTCCATCTAAAACAAAAAAATAAAATCACAGAAAGTAATCAGATACTCCACCAGTAGAGCCAACAATACAGCAGAATTTATAGACAAATTTAGAAAAGAAATAGAAACAAACAAAAAAGGTGATTAGCATGAACTTGAGGTACAAATTACTAAAGTGGCATGAAAACATTAGAATCAGCCAAGAATAAAAGAAGGCACTGTGGCACAAGGACTGAGAAGAAGCACTAGAATAAAGAGCTCAAAGATGGGGAAAATTTGTATGTTTAAAAGAAGAATCCTTAGAACAATTCAGACAACAAACAAGAGAAACACCAAAAATAATCTAGAAAATCAAAAGAACTTTGAAAAATCTCAGCTTATAATTTTTAGCAAACTTTTGAACATGTACTTAAAGGGTATCAGGCAGCAAGTATTTATTTCGAAGTTGAAAATGGTAAAATAGGATTAAATAACAAGGAAGCCTGTGAAGCATCAGCAAAATTTTTCGACAAGCTCTTAAACTGTCTAGTCTCAACTGATAAACTAGTTTTCAGCAATACCAAAAAATACTGAGGAAGATTTACCACCGACATAGCTAGAAATTCATGAAGCCATCAAAACACTCAAAATGAGCAAAGCAACGCTCAGTTACAGAGAATTACTGAAATGGTCAGAAGCAAATATTATAACTGATCTACAGTTGTTTTTTTGAAAACATTTGGGAAACAGAAAAGATTCCAGAAGCATGAAAAATAGCAGTCATCCATCCACTAGATGAAAAAAGGTAACAAACAAAATTACAGCAATTACAGAGGAGTATGGTTTCTGCCAGTTACATTCAAAATATTAAAAATTCTCCTGAACAGAGTTGAAGAATCTTTACACAAACGACTAGGAGAAAATCAGGGCGCTTTTTGAAAGAGAAGCAGCTGCACTGAACAGGTTTTAATATAAAATCAATAATTCAGCGCAGAATCTTAATCAGCAAACCATTAATAATACCATTATTGATTTCAAGAAAGCATTTGATTCACCAGACAGAGCAACAATAGATAAATATCATTAGGGTATTTTGTTTTAAAGCAAAATTAACGAAAACATAATTTGTTAACCTCTAAAAATATGGTACTTAAGAATGGATTGCTACTCACCACACAACGAAGATGCTGAGCTGCGCACAGGCACAACGAAAAGATTGGTAAACAAATAGTAAGCTTTTGGCCAAAAAGGCATTTTTCTGAATTAGGGGCGCGCACACACACACACACACACACACATATTCATACAAGCAACTCATTCACATATTACCACTGTCTCTGGTTGCCAAGGCCAGGCTGTGAGCAACAGAGCATGAAGGGAGAAGCAATTTATGTGGTGAGGATAAGGAGGCTGGGGCAGAGTGTGGCAGAGATAGCAGGGTAGGGTTGGGATACAAAGTGCTGCTTGTGGGAACATGCAGGGATGAGGTGGGGGAGGGTATATTAGCTAGGTGTAGTCAAGAGGTTGAGGAGGGGGTGGGGGTGTGGAAAAGGAGAGAAGTAAAAAGACTGTAGGTGCCCACATCACCCAGACTGCTTCTCTCGTCATGCTGTGCAGTCTGGCCTCAGCAGCCAAGCAGCCAGAGGCAGTGGGCATGTGCATATGAGATATGAGGTGCGTTTGCATAAATGCGCGTGTGTGTGTGTGTTGTCTGCCTGTGGCTCAGCTTCTCCACTGTATGGTGAGAAGCGATCTGTCCTTTCAATCAAACTGTCATTATTCCATCCTGGACTTTTCATTGATTAAGTATAATATATAAAGTAGTTAAGGGAAAAGTATCTCATGCATTTAAAATAAAAACCGGCAAGAGAAGGGGACAGCTTATCAATTGTGTAGTTTAACCGAGTTTTAGAAAACAGTTATAGGACTCTGGAATTTGGAGCTAAAAATTGTGAAATTTTTGGGAAGGATTATTTTCAGGAAATCTGACAGAAGCAGTTACTCAAATAAATCTGCTGGAAAAAAAAAAACAGCAATAGCACTGTACTCAAAATTCGTGATAAATATAAAAAACACACCCACGTAGAAACACCAATACGTAAAATAGAGTGGCTTCAAAATACATTTAAATATCTTGGAGAAAACATAGCAGCAGAAGTGACTAGAAAAATTTGCAATAGATGTAAAACATAATAAAACAGAGAGAGTATTTGGTGTAGCAGAAAAAAATCTACAACAAGAACTGCGGAATTAAAACATTACTGGTATACCACTGTGGTACAACTAAAATGTTTACATGCATTTGACTCCTTGGCAGTGATCTATAAGTTGGATAGACTAGATGGACTTGAAAGACGGATTATCAGAAAAATAATTTGTGCAATAGAAACTACAGATGGTTGGAAAATGAGAAGATCAACAAAAAGTAGAGAAAACGTCAGAAGTAATATTAAAGGAAAGATTAATTTTCTATGGACATGTCTACTAAATGAATAATAGACTAACGAAATGAACATTTGTGTATTTCAGGAAAAAGAAATCTACGATAGCATGGATTACAGAATTAAGAAAAGGACTGAAAAGAAACATCAAAGAATCAAAAATGACAGAAAAATGTCTTTTTAATAATAAAATACTAAATTTTGAAGGCTTTCAAGGTATAAAAAATAAGAAATTGGGAAATGACAACATGGGGAGGGGGGGGGGTGAAGTTGTACTGGAAAGTAGGAAACAACACAGAAAGAGGAACTTTCTGTTATGTGATCCTAGTATGTCACACATAGATTTCTTAAAAAAAAAAAAGGAACAGATACATATAGGCTGAAATTAAATATAAATTGGGAGCAAGAGAAACTTGGAGAAGTGAAATGAGAATATAGAAAGGAAATGTACATAATGGCAGAAAGATAACTAACAAGGAGAGGTCCCTAGTGGTGCATTTGGCTTTTTGAAACTATCAATATGGTGATGTAGATTAAGATTCCATGTATCACCCACTGCAGTCATTCACACTGGTTGGCCCTTGTTTGCGAGTAATTGAAAAAAGAAAAAAAAATCATAATTTTGAGTGTCAAAAGTGTTAAAAAAGTTCTGTTACGTAGTGTGGTTGTGTGGTGTTACGAGTAGGGTAACGGTTTCACGTGCGGGAGGTTATGGGTTTGAATCTCATCAGGTGCACAAGGTTTCTTTTTTATTTTTAAATCATTATCGAAATTACTGTGATAATTATTTTTATTCAGTTAGTTGGCTTACATGTAACTTTTTATTACACATCCTTTGCCACATCATTTTAAACAGCGTATGAACTTCTTCGTTTATTTCACTTTTTCTTTATATCATTCTTTTCCCAATCAGAATTTTTGTGAGTTTGAATTTAATTATATTTATCCGTTATGATATTCAATTATTTGAAAATTCTGATCTATCAGGTGAAAAACGAAAGACAAACTAATCTACTTATATTTGGGCAATGATATGAAAAGTGTATTTTTTTACCAGATGTGCAATTTTTTGCATGTTAATTGCAAGCTTCTTTTGATGCAATTTGTCCAGGAGGTTAGCATAGTATTCTTCAGTAATTGTTTGCCCAGTGGGGAGATAATCCACAAACAGAATCCCCTTCGCATCCCAGAACACTGATGCCATGACCTTTCCCGCTGAAGGAATTTTCTTTGCTTTCTTTGGTGGTGGAGAATCAGATGTTTACACTGCTTTGGCTGTTGTTTTGTCTCTGGTGTATAGTAGTGCATCGAAGTTTCATCTGTGGTCACAAACAGGCACAAAAACTCTTGTTCATTTCTCCTAATTCTTGAGTTAAAATGTGATGTACCCCTTGAGGTGACATCTGGCAAGCGTGAGAAATTTCACGTACTTTCAATTAGCGATCCTCCATTACCATTTCATGCACTTTTGCGATGATTTCTGGAGTAGTGACATGTCTTGGCCGACCACTGTGCGGATCATCATCTAAGCCCTCTCGACCAAATTTAAATTCATTTGTCCACTTGACAACAGTTGAATATGAAGGAGCTGAGTCCCCCAGTGTATTCTGGAAATTGGCATGAATGTTCTTTGCTTTCATACCTTTCTTTACAATGTACTTAATCACTGCTCAAATCTCGATTTCCCCCCCCCCCCCCCACCATCTTTGCAAATCACAACGCGGGAACAACAATAGAACCACATCACTGCCACAGCTCTCATCCAAGAGCACTGATGTGGCATGCATTTACAGGCAACAATCCAATATCCAATGAATATCATGTGAACAACCCATTGCGCTAGCACTGACCTCTCGTGGTGATTCTGAGAACTTTTCAAACCACCCTCCTAGTTTGCAAAAATGTGTGGACATCAGTTTTAACTAGAACATCTTATGCATTTTGACAAGTGTGATGGATATTTGGCTACAATATTCTGAAATTTCGTCTCCTTCTCAAATTGCTCATAAAAGCGGAGACTGTTAAAACATTGTTTTTAGGCATGTTGGAGATATCGGATTCTGCCATATCCCAAAATTGATTTACTTTCTGTGAATTTCTTCTGTTGTTCATAGCAATATATAATGGTATAGTTTTTATTATTTCACTTTATTATCAATTTGAGAATTGTTTCTGATTTTTACTTAAAATCTGTTATACTGCCTACAATTTTCTTGTTTTCATAAAATGCTGTTCCAGATATTGGCGTGTTTTCCATTATTCTTATTATTGATTTACCTTCATAAATTCTGTAATGTTCTGTATCACCTAAATTCTCATTGAAGACTCTTGTTTCCTGCACTGCTAAAATTGGTACGTGATTCTTCTGTAGAAATAATTCCAGTTACTTACGTTTTCCAATTTTCAGCTAAATCAGCTGTTTTTTTACTCTGTAGATCAGATTTTTGAGGTTATTGTTACTTAATGTGGGTTTACATTTTGTTTTAGCCCTTTCCTGAGTAGATGTTGTTCCTTTTCGATGAAGGTGATGTCAGTTTGGTTAATGACTCTTTTATAAAATTGTGTTTTGTTGGATGTTTGGTTATTGTGTTGCTGATGCAGTTTTAGTTGCATGGCTTCTAATTTCTCGCTGCATTTAGGTCCATGCTACACCGAGTACACTCCCTTGATTTAGAAGAAAACACTGTCAAAAATGAGATAGATACAATAAAGAGCATTGCCATAATCAATGGCTACACAGCCAAAACAAACGACAATTTAAGCAGACAAATACACAAAAGCAACACAACGAATGAACACACTGTGAAAGAAGAGGAAATATTTGCCAGTATGCCATACCTGGGCCCCATATCACAAAAAATGCCAACCTTTTTCAGACAAACAAATGTAACAGTTGCATTCTCAACCAATAATAAGTTAGGAAACCTACTCATCCATAACCTAAAATTAAATGCACAAACATACAACAACAGCGGAGTGTACAAAGTATCATGCCCCAGTTGTTCTGCCTACTATGTAGGGTAAACAGACAGAAACTTCAAGACCCATTTTCAAGAACATGTAAATGCTTTCAGGCTCAAGAATTTCGAAAAATCAGTCATTGCACTACATATGTTGGAAACAAAACATGTCAACAACAGTCTAGAAAACAATTTGGTAATACTACATAATGAAGCCAATGGTAAGACCCTAAGTCTGTTAGAACAACTGGAGATATACCTCCACAAAATCAAAAAACCAGAATCTATGTTAAATGAACAAACAGATTTTGCAAGCCTTAGTTATTTCAGTAATTTTAAAGACCTATTCTAAAGTTAATTCTTGCTTATGTCAATTGTTTAATAGTTATATCTTTAGCACTACAAATAAATTCACCTTTGACAACACCATGTACAAAAACATCTGTGAAGTGTTTATAAAGTGTTTGCAAGTGTACATCTTGAATGAAGTGACATGTACTAAAACAATGGAGAAAAGAATGTTTGCCATTGCTAAAATGTTAAAAATGCTTTCTTTGGACTGTTCATTTTCCACTATTTTGCACACATTTTCCACATTTGACTTTTGAAATTCATAACTTAACAGTAAATCTTTTTGTGATGGGAATATGCATTTCACCTCATTCAGGAGAATAAATAAAACATGTATTAAGACAAATTACACCTGACGATGGACCCACAGGGTCCGAAACGCATTGTGTAGTTAATAAAACACGAAAAAGTTGTGACTGAAGGCATTGTTTAATTCATACCTCCAATGCTTCATAATTTATTCTTGTTCATTTTACATTCTTACTGCCAAGTTTCTTGTTGAAGACATTATACTGTATCAGAAGGAATACTTTATCATTGAATTTTTGTACCAGCCCATTTACAAGAAGCTATAACGTTATTGTATGTAATATAATTTAGGTGATCCTATGGTACTCTTGCGTGCTGTTGGTGCTGCCGAGTATGCTGCTTCTCACAGTGGTCGAGATCTAGAGTCATTCTGCTCTGAACATGGACTTCGCCACAAGGCTATGCTAGAGGTACGAAGACTTCGTGTGCAGTTAGCATCACAGTTGCAGCTTGCTGTACCTGAACTCGAGTTAGCTGTTGATCCAAGTATGCCTCCGCCTTCTGATACCCAGGCCCGACATCTTCGACAGCTGCTGCTTTCTGGCCTCGTGGATCAGGTTGCTCACCGTGTGGACCTGGATGAGATCAAGGATGCAGCAGATAGACCACGATGGAAGCATGCTTATAGGTATTATGTTTGAAAGTTCATGGATTTTATTAAGATATTTTATTGTCTGTATTCGCTTTACACACTCTGTAATTATCTCTTCCATGTCTTCCAAAATCTGCACAAGCATACAAAGCAGCAATTTTTGTTACCACCCCCACCCCTACTTCCTCACCGCCCTCCTTGCCCTCTCCTCCCCCTTCTGCATTTTGTATGACTTGGTTTGTGACGCTGGGAACTTTAGGACTTTGATGAGTAATGAAACTGGTAAAGATATGATATTTTCATGTCGTATCACTGTTTAAAGTATCCTGTTAATGATGTTCACTGGTGACGTCATTTGTGTAATGGTTCCATAAATATAGTGGCAGTAAGTGAGGCAAGAAGAACAGCACAGGAAATGAGGTCAATAGAGTGTATATTCGTTTCTGCAAATAAGCAACTTAATGCAGGGGGATCATTAACAGGGAATCATTATTTTCATTTCTGCTCCAGCAAGCCAAATGTGGGTGTATATGAGCTGCCTCGATAATATTTTTCCCTTGCACATTTCTCCTTAATATGTTTTATGCCAGTCAACATCTCCAATTTTGAGCTTCTTGATTTGCTTGCACCAGCCATCACAAAATATCTGATTTGCTCTTCTACCAAGAAAATTTTGGTAAATGTACCCAAAGGATGCTGTGGAGAGCTGTTTTCACCTTATGACTGTACCACTGCAGTCATTTCACTTTGTCAATCTCTTGCATGCTTCTCTCCAGTCTTAAGTGTAGTTTGATACCCCACTAGAGTGGGGGTAATTCGTTTCTGTTGAATGGAGGCAACACTCTACTGTTCCAGTAATTACCACTGCTGCCCATCTGTACATCAATATAGGTAACAAAAAATGTTTTGCGCCAAACGATCTTGATCAAAATTGGAAGCTTATTAAGTTCTGTTGGCAGTCTCTTGGTGTGTAGTGTATGGTGTTATGCGCTGAGACAATGCTATCTCATCATTGTAAGATGCCGACAACCTATTCTCTTCATTTCAAATTCTTAGATAGACTTTGTGAATTTCTATTCGATACAAAACTTATTGTCTTGGTTTTGCTGATTGCAGGCCCATTCATTTAAATTTTTCATACCAGATATAAAATTTGTCGTCCACATCTGTCTCGACCCATACAATTACGTAATTATTAATGAACTATGTATGGATTCCTATTTTCTAACTGCTTTTACAACTTTATTCATTATGATGATGAATAGAAGTAGTGACTGACAACACCCATTTTGTACCCCACTCTTCATTATGACATGATGTAATCTTGTATTCTGCACCTGTACATAGCACTTGGCTTCATCATATAATTGCAGCATGCATGCAGCAATGTTTTCAGCCACTTTCTCACACCTCAAACATTCTATTAGGTTGATGCATAAGTTTGTAGTGCTTTACAATAAATTAAACAAATACAAGAGATACACAGAGACGTTAGTAATCACTAATATATTCTCTTTCACTATTTACAACAGTCAGCCAACACTGGGGTAATTTTTTTATTCTGCTGCTGCTTTGTTTGGGCTCAACCATTCCATTCCTTTCCTTTCCTTTATTTTAGCATAGAGACACCATTTCACATCACCAATAATGATATAGGAAGGAATGGCAGGTGTTATTCACAAGCCAGTTGATGAGAAGCAAGCAGAGATGCATATATGGTCACCCACTGATTTTTATGATTTTGGCGTAGAACATGTGCTACACATACACCTGATATTTGAACCTTCCCCATTGCATGCAAATGTCACACAATAGTGTTGGTATCACAGTTCATCCCATTTGCCATTTCTCGAGCGCACTGATGTGTATCATTATCCATGCAAATGTCACATAATTGTGGAATTATCACAGTTTATCACTTTTGCCAGTTCTCAAGCACACTGATGTGGATCATTGTTGATTAGTATGTTCGAACAATCTTCATCAAACCTCGAAGCTCTTCCTGAAATTGGAGGGTCACTAATGACAAAACGATCCTCCTTAAAACAAGAAAACCGTTTTCTTGCCATGCTCTGTCAAGTGCTATTATCCCCAAACATGGTGATAATGTTTCTGGCTGTCTCTGCTGCTGTTGCCCATCTATTGAACTCAAACAGAAGAATATGTTGGAAATGTTGCAATTTCTCTACTTGGTACTTCATATTCTAGCATTCACAGTTCCACTCAGTATCTCCAAAAGACAATATTTAACTTCAAACAGCGATAGCAAACTACAAATAAAATATTACAATCAGTAAATAAACCCATAGCAACTAAAATACCAACATAAAAAACAAAAATGCTCTGAACTTATGCACCAACCAAATAATATTAGCTGTCATGGGCAGTATTTATATACAGGGTTATTTGTGAGTACCTCTGGGGGTGTCAATAGATGAATGCACAAAAACTACAAAACATACAGAAAAGAAAGACACATATCAGTGACTAGAACATCTCTCCTTGTTACAATTGCTTAATAGTGGCCCTGTTAGTGACATGGAAAATGTCAATGTGGGTGGACAAGTATTTGTATGCAATTCATTGAAGTCACTGCTGCTGCACTGGAAGGTGAAATAAGAGCAGCCCACTTTGGAAGTGTTGCTTGTCTACAGATGTGAACTAGTTTGATGTAACAATACGGAGTGGATGATTTGTGTACATATTCTGACACACCTGACCCCTGGTGGTGTGCTCTACAACAATGCATAGTACAAATTAAAAACTTGGAGAGGTGCTTTATCCACTGTCATGTCAGTTTTCTGTGTTTCTTCTAGTTTTCAAGCAGTCCTCCTCAAAGACCTCAAAGATGCTATAACCAAACACTTTCTCTTTGTGTAGGTAGACATAAGTTTCTATTTTTTCTCAGTACTTCTCATAAAACATCCTTAAGGCAAAGACAAGATCAGTAGTTCACTAATGTGGTTTACTGCTATTTTGTTCCTTTTCTGAGGTTTATGGCCATTTTCTTTTCAAGTCTAGGTTCAGCAGATTTTTGTAGTCTTTAATCCAAAATGGAATACTCGAATTGTTAGATTGTGCAACAGCAAGGTTACAGTTCTGTAATTGATGCATGTTTTACTGTTTCCATTTGTAGATCATAGGGTGACAGCTCCCTGTCCTCCTGCACTACAGTTACATCTTCTTACCACACTCTCTTGGTTACCCTGTACAGCCATTGTTGACTTATCCCTCCTAGAGCTTTGATTGTGTCTGCATTGAATTTGCATGACCCAGTCTTAATACAGATATACGAGGTTGACTTTTTGTTGCATACAGAAATGTCATCTGCAGAGAGTACATATAATTTGCAGACGGTCACCCATCCAACTGCCAGCCAAACCCAACAGCACTTAACTTTGTGGATCTGACAGGAACTGCAGGAAAGCCATTGAAAATTAACATCAAAGTCTTTTATTTATGGGAATGTTGTTCAGAAAAGCCAGTGTCCGCAGTAGGTAAGCATTAACAATATGTGGTGGATATTTAAAAGGGAAAATAGCCAATTTGTGGAATGACACTCACCAAATAGCCAAATCTGGAGAAAGGACAGTGTTTCCTAAGCTTTGAATGCTTTCACTTTGTTCACTGCTGAAACCTTTCTTGCATTTTCTGGCCAATGTGCTTTGTTTAGATGAAGCAGCTCCATTAAATCTTTACAATATTATCAATATTGTGAAAAGGAAAGTTGCTACTCACCATATAGCGGAGATGCTGAGTCACAGATACGAACAACGAAAAGACTGTCACAATATAAGCTTTCGGTCAACAAGGCCTTTGTCGAAAATAGATATGACACAAGACTGCAGCCTCTGACACCTGAGGCCCCACTGCGAGCAACAGCAGCAGTGCATGATGAGAGCGGCAATTGGGTGGGAGTAAGGAGGAGGCTTGGACAGTGAGGAGGAGGGATAGCATGGTAGGGGCGGAGGACAGTGAAGTGCTGCTGGGGAGCACACAAGGATGAGGTGGGGAGAGGGTAGGGCAGCTAAATACAGTTGGGCAGGAGGTTAGATGGAGGGCAGGGGGAGAGATGAGGGGGGTAGTGGAAAAGGAGAGAAGTAAAAGGACTGCGTGAATTGGTGGAATGAGGACTATGTATTGCTGGATTGGAAACATTGAAAGGTTGAAGGGACTGGATGGGTGTCGCGGGGAGGATCAATATGGCACAGGCTGTGAAGCAGTCTTTGAAATAAAGGATGTCGTGTTGGGCAGTGTGCTCAGCAACAGGGTGGTCTACTTGTTTCTTGGCCACAGTTTGTTAGTGGCTATTCATGCAGACAGATAGCTTGTTGTTGTCGTGCCGACATAAAATGCAGCACTGTGGTTACCGCCATTATGTGACTGGTTTCACAGGTAGCCGTGCCTTTGATGGGGTAGGTGATGTTTGTGACCGGACTGAAGTAGGTGGTGGTGGGACGATGTATGGGACAGGTCCTGCATCTAGGTCTGTTACAGGGATATGTGACTTGAGGTAAGGGCTTGGGAGCAGGGGTTGTGTATGGACGGACGAGTATATTGTGGTTCGATGGATGTTGGAATACCACTGTGGGAGGGGTGGGAAGGATAGTGGTTATTGTTACATTCCATCTTGAATTTTCCATTGTGTGATTTTTACAGTATGATTATTTATATATGAATTAGACATGTTGATGTCCTTTCAGCTTATTTGTAAGCTACAGAAAAGCAACAATAGCTCCAAAAATATTGAATATAAAAATCTGTTCTCCTTCCATTCATTTGCTTTTTGGCTGCTGAGCTATCTGCAGGTATTTCTCAGTTTGTGTCCAGTCATTACGATTGCTATTAGTCATGATATAAAGAAATACACTTCTTTTCTTTTGTTAATGACAAATAAAAATGATTCAATAACAGGTATATATTTCGCCCAAATATGTGCTAATTGAATTGCAAAATATGTTAACAAAAAAATAAATAAATGTGCAGCACTACTTTTAGAACCACAAAACTAAATGGATTGCTTTGTCACACTCTGGAGAGGTGTCATGTTACACGGTTTGCATGAAAAATGATACATAACTTCCTGATTGCTTTCAGCATTTTCTGTTCATGATTTGATTCTCTGTACACTTTGAACAGTCACCGTTTAAGCTACTGTCCCATCTGCTAGCCAGGTAAAATTATAGTCAGCAGACTCATGCAATGCATCAAAGAAGTGCACATTACAATAGTGTCCCATAGCATAGACAATAAAAAAAACTAAAAATCTATATACAGTACCCAGTTAATGGAACAATAAAGGTACATTGACAACTTTCCTTTTTCTCATGCATAAGTTCAAATGCAAGGGAATAAAAATCCATCCCACCAAACTGATAGAGCACACACAGTTAACGCATATTGTCTATAACGTTAACATTTTTCCTCTGTTTTCATGCAATCCAAATTAAATGAAGGAACAAGATGATTATATTAAAAAATGAAGATTTTACTGTCATATATTAAAGGGGTAATTAATTAAGAAACCACTTGAGTTGTAGTGCAGGTTCATTGTAACTCTTTGTAAGTATTTGTGTGTTGTTAGTATGCTACCTCCAAAGAAAGACATTATTCAAAGCTTAGTTACATGTTTGGTATCGTTTTTATATCTGTTGACTGGCCAAAACCTCAGTAATACAGTGACTGGTTACCTTTTCTCCAGTTGTTTATAAAGAAAAAAAAACAGACACATATGTTGGACAGACACCACATTTTATTGTTTAGGACAGCAGATGGTAAAGAAACTAACAACAGGCACAATCTGAAACAACACTATCATTGTTCTATTTCAACAAAAATAAATAAATAAATAAATAACTGTAGATCTAGCAGTCTCCTTTCTGTAATGTACTAAATATTAACTAAAATAATCTCCAATCCCATAGAAATAAAACAAGGTGGTTTTTGACGTAGATAAAGAGCAAGAGACCATTTGCAAGTGAAAAGTAAGTGTAAGAATGCCAATACCTTTAACGAGGTTATTGCAAGATGTCCAGTTTTCTACTTCACTCAGAATTCTTGCTGTTGTTTTATGCAGGATAAGTACTTGCTTTAGTTTATCTGCATTCCCCCCAAAAGTAAGTTTGTAAAACAGCATGGTAAAAGTCATGTAAAATAGACCACCAATTTGCACTTCAAATCAATTCAATGAAAAGTACTTCTAAGTGCAAAACAAAGTGAACTGAAATTCTCGACATTCTATATTTTTGTTGTCACGGTTTGTAATTTTTATCCACCTGGATCCCAAGAAAAGTTTTGTTTTTAAATTGCATAATATGAGTCTATGGGAGATTTAGACTTAAACTGATTTTGTGAGCCAGTTGCAAGAGTCTCCAGTCTTCATTTGAACAGTGATAAGTATGTTTTAGTTAGAGTCCTTTATTAGCATGTTTGTGTCATCAGCAAATATCACCAATTTTGAACAATTTTGGAGAGCCATCTAAAAGTTATTTATGAGGGATAGGAACACTAGCAGATCACATTCCAAACCTTATGGAGCCCACATTGTGTCTGTATCATTTTGAGTTTAGTTTTATCCTACAATGAAGGCAGGTCTCAATAAATCCTAAGAGCACTTGATCAAATTTTAGTTGCCCGTGTCAAATTTTGTAGTCCACAGGATCAAATGCCATAGTAAGTTCATTTGTCAGAATTTTATTTGCGAGATCATGATTTTCTATAATGACCTGTTTATGGCATCCAGACTGAAAGTTAGTTGGCATGCTGTGGTAATTGAGTCAGTATTCTACTTAAGACCACTTCCTCCTCCTCCCTCTCTACCAAAAAGTGGGGGGGGGGGGGGGGGGTGACGTAGGCCTGTAGTTAGGGTGATTTTCTTCTCTCTGTTTTTATTAATCCACTGTAGATATAAATAAGCTGTGGAGGAAGGCAGTAAAATGTACCATTTATAATTATATGAAAGCTATGAACTAACAAGCTTCAACCAAGTAATGTAGGTTGATTCTTACAAAGGAGAAGACAGCAACTAGCCACTATTAAAAATGCTATTTATTTAAGTAAATAGCGCCATATCTGGTTTCGAACTGACAAGTTCATCATCAGACGGCTGTTCACAAGATGCACTTTACATAATCTCAGTTTTTTATTTTTATTCTCCCACTGTAGCGAAATATTCTTGGTGTGTTGGTGCCCTAAGGTAGAAAACAATGTCACAGCGCCCTATATGAACATAACTAATCTCCAAACGATATAATACAGAGTAAACAAGTATGTGAGGTTAAGTAGTTATAGTAAGTACTTACATGGAAAATTCCACAAAATTTTCTTGCAAAGTTGCAGGATTGTATTTTTGAAATATTGCAAAGAATATGCAGCACTTATATGATTTGCATATCACCATATTGTGAAAAGCACAAAACACACACACACCAAAAAGTATTTGCCACATGTGAAGTTGACACAAAGATTGCTGTTTCACAAATACAACAGTGCCAGAGATGTTCTCTCTTACAGATATTACGATATATAGATTACTTTGATTTCACAGTATGGATGATTATAAAGAATAAACATAACATCAAGAACAAATAAAACACAAAGATAAACTTTACATTATGAGCATATAAAGTTACAGATGAAGTTGACAGATGTAGTAACCGGTTTGTGTGAATGCTACTTACATGGTATTATCTAAATGCTATGCTATATGCAGGGAACAACATAGAGGTGAGATAATATTACTTAAAATCCATCTTGATTGCAAAAATGTTTATTGACATGACCAGTTTCGGTTCCTCTAGTACCATCTTCAGATCTGCAATTTCAGTTACAGGAGTAACCCGTCCACACTCAGCAACCTTCACATGCAATCAAGACGGATTATAAATAACATTATATAAAAAGTGATTGCGGTATCTCTGCAGACATTATGTCTGTTTTTGCAAAATAGAGGTGAGATAAACTGAATAATGTGACACTAGTAATTATATTAACATAGTATATATCTAAAAACAAAGATGATGTGACTTACCAAATGAAAGTGCTGGCAGGTCGACAGACACACAAACAAACACAAACATACACACAAAATTCAAGCTTTCGCAACAAACTGTTGCCTCATCAGGAAAGAGGGAAGGAGAGGGAAAGACGAAAGGATGTGGGTTTTAAGGGAGAGGGTAAGGAGTCATTCCAATCCCGGGAGCGGAAAGACTTACGGGGAAAAAAGGACGGGTATACACTCGCGCACACACACACATATCCATCCACACATATACAGACACAAGCAGGCATATTTAAAGACAAAGAGTTTCACATCCTTTCGTCTTTCCCTCTCCTTCCCTCTTTCCTGATGAGACAACAGTTTGTTGCGAAAGCTTGAATTTTGTGTGTATGTTTGTGTTTGTTTGTGTGTCTGTCGACCTGCCAGCACTTTCATTTGGTAAGTCACATCATCTTTGTTTTTAGATATATTTATCCTACGTGAAATGTTTCCCTCTATTATAATATTAACATAGTATGGCACACTGAAATTTTGGATCAATTTTACAGTTGCACTAATGCATGACCGAGCAGGCAGCTATATTTAGGTGTAAAGCAGTGCCAAAAAAGTTTGTGTATTACAATGTACACATTGCTTTGATTTGACAGTAGATTTTTTAATTTTTTTTATTTTTTTTACAAAGAATTAGGGTAACATTACAAGCATTTATATTATAAAGAATAAACGTTACATTGTGAGCAAACTGTATTCAGTGAGCATTAATTTCAAATAAATTCAGGGAACATAGTAACCAGTATGTGTGAATGTTACTTATATATATGGTATTGTGTAAACACTGTGCCGTAAACAGGCAACAACATAGAGATGAGTTAAAATGAATAATGTGACAGTAGAAATTATATTAATGTAGTATGGCTCACCAATTTTTTTTTATCAGTTTTACAGTTGCAGTAATCTGTGATTGAGTAGGCAGCCATATTATGATGTAATATTTTGTTTGGATTATTAAGTCCATGTTGTTGTTAAAAGGAGTTGTTTAATTATGTTTTAAACTGGAAAGTAAGTGAGTGAAATTTTGTAGAAAGGTTGCATTGGCTAGCTCTGTCTGTTCATTGAGGATATGGTGTGGTGATTTGCTTTTATGTATATATATTTCTGTCTCTTCAAGCAGATTCTTGAGGCTACCTTTCTCAGCATGGTGCAATATTTGGATGTGGTCTTCGATGTTTTTTACTCCATATTTACTGAGAGTTGTGTGCATTGCAAATGCAGATTTTGAAGGATTGTTCAAACGTGTGGCATCTAAATGTTCTTTGAATCGAGTCTCAAAGTTTCTCCCAGTCTGCCTAATATAGAAGAAGGGGCAATTCTGGCATCTGAGAATTTATGTACCTGATCTTTTGCGTGGGGGGTTGTTATTCTTTATATTATGAATGGTTAGCTGCTGAAGTTTATGGTTTGTGTGGAAGCTTATATTTATGTTTGTGTTTTTGAAAAGATTACTTATTTTATGGGATATGCTCCCTAGAAAAGGAAGTGAGACATATTTTCTGCCACTTTTTACTGTTTTTTTTTTTTTTTTTTTTTACTGCATAGGTGTCTGGTGTGGGGCTTTGTTGTCTGCTGTTTTTTGGATTTTTTGTGATAATTTATCAATCGTGTGAGGATTATATCCATTGTTTAGAGCTATGGCTTTGATGATATTCTTTTCTTTATGTTGTTCAACTGGTTCAAGTGTAATTTTATGCAGGCGATTCAGCATGGGCCTGAAGTATGCCATCTTATGTTTGTTTGGATGACAAGATGAGCTGTTGATGCACACACATATGTGGCTGTTTGCTTTCTATAAATTTCAAAGTGATGTTTCTGGTTTTTGCTGGAAATTTTTAAATCTCAGAAATTGATGCTGTTATTGGATTTTCGTCGACAGTGAATTTGATGTTATTGTGCATGTTGCTCAGCTCGGTTGCTAATGTGTCAATTGCCTGCATAAAAGCAAATCACCACACTATATTTGCAATGAACAGACAGAGCTAGCTAATGCAACCTTTCTACAAAATTTCACTTACTTACTTTCCAGTTTAAAACATAAATAAACACTACTCCTTTTAACAACATGCTATCAATAATCCAAACAAAATATTACGTCATAATATTGCTACCTACTCAGTCACACATTACTGCAACTATAAAACTGATTTTAAAAAAAAAATTGAGCCATATAACATTAATATAAAACTTCCTGGCAGATTAAAACTGTGTGCCCGACCGAGACTCGGAACTCGGGACCTTTGCCTTTCGCGGGCAAGTGCTCTACCAACTGAGCTACCCAAGCACGACTCACGCCCGGTCCTCACAGCTTTACTTCTGCCAGTATCTCGTCTCCTACCTTCCAAACTTTACAGAAGCTCTCCTGCGAACCTTGCAGAACTAGCACGCCTGAAAGAAAGGATATTGCGGAGACATGGCTTAGCCACAGCCTGGGGGATCCTTTCTTTCAGGAGTGCTAGTTCTGCAAGGTTCGCAGGAGAGCTTCTGTAAAGTTTGGAAGGTAGGAGACGAGATACTGGCAGAAGTAAAGCTGTGAGGACCGGGCGTGAGTCGTGCTTGGGTAGCTCAGTTGGTAGAGCACTTGCCCGCGAAAGGCAAAGGTCCCGAGTTCGAGTCTCGGTCGGGCACACAGTTTTAATCTGCCAGGAAGTTTCATATCAGTACACACTCCGCTGCAGAGTGAAAATCTCATTCTAGAAACATTAATATAATTTCTACTGTCACATCATTCATTTTATCTCATCTCTATGTTGTTGCCTGTTTATGTCACAGTATTTACACAATACCACATAAGTAACATTCACACAAACTGGTTACTGCATTCTCCGAATTTATTTGAAATTAATGCTCACTGAATATTGTATGCTCACAATGTAATGTTTGTTCTTTATAATATAAATGCCTATAATGTTACCTTAATTCTTTGTAAAAAAAAATAAAATAAATACACTGTCAAAACAAAGCAATGTATACATTGTAATACATTAACTTCTTTAGTGCTGCTTTACCCCAAAATATAGCTCCCTGCTCAGTCACACTTTATTGCAACTGTAAAATTCATTCAAAATCTCAGTGCGCCATACCATGTTAATATAATTGCTAGTGTCGTTCTATTCATTTTATCTCACTTCCATGTTGTTCCCAGTATATAGCATAGTATTTACCATGTAAGTAGCATTCACACAAACCGGTTACTACATCTGTCAACTTCATCTGTTATATTATATGCTCATAATGTAAGGTTTATCTTTGTGTTTCATTTGTTCTTGATGTTACATTTATTCTTTATAAACTTTCATACTGTGAAACCAAAGTAATCTATATATCGTAATATCTGTAAGAGAGAACATCTCTGGCGGTGTTGTATTTGTGAAACTTCAATCTTTGTGTCAACTTCACATGTGGCAAATACTTTTTGGTGTGTGTGTATGTGTGTGTTTTGTGCTTTGCACAATATGGTGATATGCAAATCATGTAAGTGCTGCACGTACTTTGCAATATTTCAGAAATACAATCCTGTAACTTTGCAAGAAAATTTTGTGGAATTTTCCATGTAAGTACTATAACTACTTAACCTCACATATTTGTTTACTCCGTATTACATCGTTTGGAGATTAGTTATGTTCACATAGGGTGTTTCTAACATTGTTTTCTACCTGAGGGCACCAACACACCAAGAATAGTTCGCTACAGTGGGAGAGTAAAAATCAAAAACTGATGATTATGTAAAGTGAATCTTGTGAACAGCCATCTGATGATGAACTTGTTAGTTCGAAACCATTTACGGTGCTGTTTACTTAAATAAATAGCATTATTAATAGTGTGTGGTTGCTGTCTTCTTCTTTGTAAGAATCAACCTACATTAATTATACACAGCTACAGTCTCACCATGTCAGTTTTAGACAAAATAGCATTAAGCTTCAACCAGTCACACTTCGTTTTTAGCAAAGTAGTTTAGTTAGTCAGTCTTTCTCGTGTGTACTGGTCATCTGTGAAAGGAATCAATAATCATGGATCAGAATTATGGACACATAATGAGAAATGTGATATTAGGGTATAAGAAGACTGTTGGGAAAAAATGAGAAAGTTGGCTATCTAGCTGACACAAATCCATTCAGTAGAGAGAAAATGACAATCACGGTAACACCATATGAAAGGATTACCTTTAAAATGAAGTGTGTTGTAAAGGACTTAGAATTGGATGCACCAAATGAGTTTGAGAGTTATTAAGTTGTGGAAACTCACTAAAATTCAATTTTATCTGATCTAGGATTTCTTTCTTCCTCCCACTCTCACTTTGTCTTCCTTCTCCCCAACTCCCTACCCTCACCACTTTCCCAATAGGCTGCTGCCCATATTCATAGGACATCATTTTTAGTATTGTAAATAATTTTGCTTTGCTATCACTACATTATGAGCAGATTGAAAATGATCACAAATACTACCTACAATTTCTGATGGAAAACTTTTTGTTTCTTTTAACTGCATGATTGCAGGTGCCTAGAGATGGAAGACCCAGTATTCATACATGCACACTCAGTTCTAAAACGACAACACCCAGAGTGGGTAGTCTATCAGGAAGTGTATGAAACAAATGGAAAGTTATACATGCGAGGAATTACAGCAATAGAGCCTGAGTGGTTACCTGTGTATGCTCCAGCCTTGTGCAACTTTTCGGAACCACAGACTGATCCACCTCCTCACTTTTGCCAGGAAACTGGTGTAGTAAAATGTCACATTACAGGAACATTTGGTATGTTAAAGTTAAGTCGTATGCTCTTGCCTGGTAATTATAGTTTCCTATAATTACTGCCAAGTATTGTGTTGCATAATATTGCTAAGTATTGTCTTGTCATTTCATATTTCCGCAGGACGAGCAGGTTGGCAGTTACCGGTGGTGGAATTGGAGTATCCCACTGGAAGACAACGGTATCAGTGGTTTGCAAGATTCTTCCTTGAGGGAGAAGTTTTCCCCAAACTAAAAAGATTTACCAACTCTCTCCTGTCAGCACCAGCAACAATGAATAAGACATGGGCAAAGTGAGTTTATAGTAGCTCATATGTGAAAAAATTTAAATAGAAACAATATATGTAGTAGTGGCATTTCACAATAGTTTAGACAAGATGTGTATTTCAAGATTCTAATCCTAATGAATGCAGCATATGAAATTAAAGGTAATTATATTTGTTTTCCAAATAACAAAATTAATCAGAAGAAAACCATGCACCAAGGCTGGTGTTCCAGTAAAGATGAATACTAAAATTCTTGTAAGGCATGTGACCTGCCCCTCCCCTTTCCCCTCGTGCAAGGAAATAAGTATTTTCCAAAGTTCATGAATCCTATCTGGCAACATTGCCCAAATTGTTGAAAATGCCTGCCAGCGGTCTTTTTTGACATGTGATTCTAGTAATGTCCTCAACAATCTATGCTCTCTAGGCCAATCAGTTTATTGTAAACTCGCTCATGCTGATTTGTATTTGCAAGTGTCAAGTTGTCATTACCCTTTGCAAACTATGAGCATGCTTAAAACACTCGTACACAGAGCTCACGCTGTCTAAGATCTAGGTAGTGTACTGAAAAAGCTCACCCATCTAAAGACAACATTTGGAAAGAATGGATATTCCACTCAGCACATTAACCGGGCACTGTCAGTTAAAATCAAGAATCAGGAAACGGATAAAAAGGAGAATATGTCAGTAAAATCTATAGCTTTTCTTCTTTTTGTAGGAAACATTCCATTTAAAGTAGCAAGAATCCTCTGGAAATTTCAAGTTAGTGATTTTTCATCTGCCATCTAAAATTACAGGGCTCCTGGGATCGGTGAAGAAGGATTTGTTATTGCCGGGCTTGCCACAAGTTCTGGAAATCAGGGAATTTCAAATGTATCAGGGAAATTTGAAAGGAGCACTGGAAAAATCTCTGTTTTGCCTCAGTAGATGAAATGGTTTATTTACTGAGATGTCATGCATCGCCAGTGGCTGGGTGCAGCTGAATACGTACGTTGCTTCCCTACTCCCTCATTTTTACTGCTTCTCCCCTTTCTACCACTCTCCTCAGCTTGCAATCAGTGCTCCCACCACTTCTTGCCACTAGCCTAGCAGCTGCCGATGGCAGGCAGGGAGGTGTGAGGAGTGGTTTGTTTGGATCTGATTCTCAGAGACTCGTGATGCAGTGGTCGGAGACAGCGGTTATGTGTGCATCCGTTGTGTCTGAGTGATCGTGTGAATGTGTGTGTGCTCTCGTTTTCTGACAAAGACTACGGCCAAAAATTTAATTATGAGAGTGTGATTGTCTTTTCTGTGTTTCTGTCTGCAGCTCAGTGATCATCTTTACAGTGAGCTGCTACCTATCCTTATTATTATTGATTCTCAGAGTATTCACACAAGCTATCTGTTGCATTGATTTATCACTGCTATCTCATTTCATCAACATGGTGTCTGTGACATGTGAATAGTTGGCCACATGAGTAGATTTCCATGACAGGCCAAAACTGCAGGTCATTTCTGTGGGTACATCTAAAGGTTCAGGCCTGCCGATCTGAAGCCCATCATTTCCCACTGATGTGCAGGCCCTGCCTCTCAGAACTAGTGTCACTGATCTGCCTGCAGGCCAGGTCTATTTGTGTGTGGCGTAATGCGGCGGATTTTCGTGGTGCTCCTTGGCAGGTCAAAGCCCGTGGGCGATGAATCTCAGGAATTGTGACTGACTCACCACAAGTACGTTGGAAGGTGTGGCATTTTATAGACATTTTATTTTTTTCTGGTACATTTTGGCACTTTGAAAGTAGTTTATATATTAGAAAATATGGGATGATAAGAAGATGAAATTGGAAATTTGTGGTAAGGTCTTGTGGGACCAAACTGCTGGGGTCACCAGACCCTAAGCTTTCGCACTGATTAATCTAACTTAAACTAACTTACACTAAGGACAACACATACATCCATGCCCAAGAGAGGACTTGAACCTCCAACGGAGGCAGCCGCGCGGGCCGTGACAAGGCGCCTCAACCGTGTGGCGATAAGAAGAGGAAAATTGTGGCATTCTCAGGCAGCTTGAGGCTGCGTACTCATGTATTTCTTGAAAGAAAAACTTCTCAATACCTGTAAAATAATAGACGTAACACAGGGGGTAATAACCAACAATAACAAACATAATAGAACCAACATTTTATTGGCAGTCAACTATAGTGTGCTTTACGCTACTATTCCATGCCCTTCTTTCGAGAGACCTACTTTTTTTCTGAGGTTATTTGTGAAATTAGTGAAGGAATTTTAAATCTGTCTTGTGATTCCATCGAAATGCGTATTTTGGTCACCAAGTGTGTTTCATTTTATTGAAGTAAAATAATGTCATTGGTCTTTATAAAACATACAGGGTGTACATAAAGTCCGGGAGCACTCTCAATTATTTATTGCACAAGAACTACCGTATTTACTCGAATCTAAGCCGCACTTTTTTTCCGGTTTTTGTAATCCAAAATACCGCCTGCGGCTTAGAATCGAGTGCAAAGCAAGCGGGAGTTCTGAAAAATGTTGGTGGGTGCCGCCACAACTAACTTCTGCCGTCGAATATATGTAGCGCCACAAAGGCATGATTTGTAGGCACAAAGATAAATACTGGCACCAAAACCTCTGCGTCAGTAAATAAATTAAAAAAAAAAAAAGGTTGAAGACGAGCCTTTTTCCTCCGCCCCGAGTTTCGACCACTGCATTTTGGTACATTATCCAATGAAGTAAATACAAATTCCGTATTGTTCATCTTCGAATGTAGCTGCATTTCAATGTACTACAAAAATGCGACTGGCAAGACTGTTTGGGATGTTTGTCAATATGGCCAACTCTGCGTTCTGAATTTTTTCCTACCTGTGAGAAGAGATGGTTGCTAATAGGAACTTTTATGAATTGTGAATCACATGCAGTATTCTCTTCACTATAAGAATAATACGAATATAAACATTTTGCCATGTATTGTTTAGTGTTTGCTACTATCTCATTTAAATCCTGTCTGCCTAATAAACTACGAAACTAGAGTGAGACAACAGCAAACGCGGAAGAATATACATATCATGTAATGTTTATATTCGTATTATTCTTCTGCCTAATAGTGATACAGTCAGAAATGAAGCACGGCAATTGACTAGATTTTTAAATCTAAGATGACTCTAATTTCTGTGCAGAATGTAATGAACTAAAAAGCCGCCTGCAAAGATTTTCAAACGGAGAAAAATTTTCGTTAAAATTTCGTTCAGAACATCATCTATCATACGCAGTCAATTATTTGGTTCTTGTTGATCATTATCAAAGAAAGCAGTAGTGTAAGTAACAACAAATGTTTCGCTAATGAGACGATTCCTCTCTATTTTCTATTTGTAAGCGGCGGTAGCGCGCACAAAAGCAGGCCATGCCGCGAGCGGCGACAGGCCGTAAACACGCACAATCAGAATGCGACAAACAATGCATGACACAGTACAGTAATGCATTTTCACCTTAGAGTGACGTAAACACCTATAACAAAGAAAACGGCGCTTATCAGATCAAAGAAAAATAAGCAATCAATTCAAACCAGACGAAGCACGTGAAAAGGAAGGGTACCTGTATAAATACGGACGGAGCACCTGACGCATAGCAATGTCTACCTGGTGAAGCTTAACTGCTAAGCTTACAACTCGAACCAAACTACTGCAGCTGTATCGTCATTCATTCGACCTAAATTGTGTCTCATATTACAGTTAGACGAACTTTGTTTCGATTTGGAGGTGGGACCTAAAACTTTTCTCTCCCCTTGAATTTCGAGTCTCAAATTTCAGGTGCGGCTTAGATTCGGGAAAATTTTTTTTCCTTGATTTCGAGTCTCATTTTTCAGGTGCGGCTTAGATTCGAGTGCGGCTTAGATTCGAGTAAATACGGTAAACATTGTACAGATATCATACATATTGCATTTTGAAGACAATATCTGAAAGTTTTTTTTTTTACAAACATTCTATACGCGAATCATGAGTGACCCAGCAGACGTCAATACGGTAATTGAATTCTTGACATACCTGTCCCAGCATGCCATCGTCGACTGTGGCAGTCGCTTCCCGTATTCTCTCCTGGAGCTATGCTACATCACATGATAGAGACAGTACATACACCAGATTGTTAATGTGTCCCCACAGAAAAAAGTCACACGGAGTGAGATCTGGTAATCGAGGAGGCCATTTTGAACTCCACCACACAGTAAGCTCACTCCACATGTGGACTCAGCCTTTTTGTGACTAACGCTGACTATCGGCAAATTTCCAAACTATTCTGTAGCAGTATACATGGAAAAAACTTTTCAGGTTTTCTCTTCAAAATGACATGTGTATGATATCTGTGCAATGTTTGGTTCTTGTGCAATAAACAATTGAAATGTTGCTGGACTTTATGTATATGCTGTATATCCATTTGGCTTGCTGTCTCCATCTAAAAACAGTTCATTGCAAAAGATGTTGATGTTAGTACTAAGATTTTTGCTCACATGGTTAGAAATACCGAAGTCCTTACTTTTTTTTGCCTTTACTTACCCTTGAGCTCTCAAAATTTGTCAGGGAAAAATGCTAAAACTTGTCTGGAAATCAGGGTATTTCACTTGAGGAGACTTGTGGCAACCCTGTATTGCAGAAGGCTGGAATTTACCAAATACGCTTGTCAGTGTGGTGTGGCTAACACAGGACGGACCACACACACCATGAAGAATGTTGCACTGAACGTCAGTGTTGCACATGCCTTTTTGCTACCAAACAAGTCTGCTATTGCCAGTCACTGTATTTCCACTAGACATTCAATTGAGTATTATAAAACTGTGACTCTGACCACAACAACATCTTTTTGGGACTCCAGTGTTAAAAAATCCATGGAAATACACCTGGCAGAAAATCTGATGAACTGTGATGGCAGCTGCAAGTTGGACAGTGCATGGAACCCCATAATCTCCACAATTTGGTCTAATCGAAGACAACAAAGTGTACCAATGGCTGCAGTGAGCTGTTACACAGAGGACACCTGAGTTCCACCAGTGAAGGTGCTGCTGCTTTGAAGTGTGGTCCATCCGTCAACTTGAATTTTGACACGTGCACGGAATACTCACAGCGTGCTTTGTGGGGCAGAATGGAGCAAGTCTTTGTCAGTCTTCAGTGCCTCATCTGAAGATGACAGACAGGTGCCCAGTTGAAAATCGTGCAATGAATTAAATTACGACTGGCTACAAACCCAAAATTTGTTTGAACATATAATTCATCAGGAAAATTTTTTAATTACCATAGGCCTACATGATATCTCAGTTGTTATATCAAATTTGGGTCATGAGATTGAGGAGACTATTTTTGTAAAAGCTAACAAAGCTGCTTTTGTGTGACCAGATGACAAGGATCAATATGTTCTGTTTATGACTTCAACAAAGTGTCTGTTTTACCTGACCTGACACCTTATAGGAGGGATGAACTGATTTTTGCTATTGGGTTTTCTGGGTACTATATGTGTAAAGTAGTTGATTTAAGTGTACTGTTGCCCCATTTGATAATTTATGCCTGTTTATAAATGTAGTCTCATTATGATGTGTTATTTGATATTTAATGTCTTTTTATAAATGTAGCCTCATAGAGTGATTGTAGACCTCATGCTGGCATCCTTTTGTGAGGTGTAGATACCATCATGGGGTTGCCTAATAAATTCATGGAATAAATAAGCTTTTACTGTTGTTTTATAGTGTTCTTCGGGTATATTTCAATCATTTTTTGAGCTCTGTAGCAATTACACTTCTTACAGACGAAGTGCTCAGCACATGTGCCTAACATGCATTAATATTTATAATAGTATGCAGCATAGAATTATAGAAATAATGTCTCATTACCGTACTAGCATAATGAAAGCTACCTTCAAAATATTATACTGGGTGGTTGTAGTTAAAATTTCCATATTTAACACATTATAACATGGTAACTAATTACCATACAAGTACCAAACATGCTAGCATTAATGTACAGAGTATGGGGTGCATGATTTCTGTGTGTCACAGTGCCACCATCCAGTTCCAACTATGGCCACCAGGTGCTGTGATCAGTCATCATGATTCATGGTCTTAAACACCTGACCAGTCACATTGAACTTGTTGACGTGTCAACATGAGCTTGGACAAAACAAACAGGGCATTATTGGTGAAGTTCTGTTATCAAAATAACAGTAACGCTGCAGCTGCATTTTGAGAATATCACCAGCTGAAAAGATTGCAAAAAGGTCCTCTTTCTCCACCTGCTGTACGGAGTATGATGAAGTTCAAATCAGCTGGAGAAGTGAGCATCATTCCAGGAAGAGGTCAACGACCAGTTGCACCACAGTTGGCTGACGAAATCACTGTTGCTGTGGCAGACAACGCTGCATGCAATTCCCGATTGTCAGGCAGTGAGCATACAGTGTCGCGACAGATGAACATCCTGTGGTTCACTGTACAGAAGGTTCTTTTAATCATTCTCAAATGGTATCCATGTCATACAGCAGCTTGCAGCTCAGGACGCACAATGACATGTTGACTTCACTCTCCACTTTCTCGCAAGGATTGAATTGGACGAGGGCTGGCCCTGGACTATCCTATGGACAGACAAAGCTCATTTTTCTTTGACGGGTGGGGTGAACAGATGGAACTGTCGAGTGTGGGGATCTTTCTTTTTTGAAGAGGTTGGCACTCGTGGACCAAAGACGTGCAGTGTGACTGGCAAGCATCACTGCAGTATGCTTCGCCTGCATGTCATACTCGCCCTACAGAAGAGAGACTCAATGAACTCGACAGTTTTGATGCAATATGGGGCCCCACTGCACATCACTCGTGGAGTTTACCTCCTTCTCCGAAATACATTTGGAAATGACCAAATTATCATCTGATCATTTCCAAATACTTGGCCAGCGCAATCACCTGACCTCGCTGCCTGTGATTTTTGGTTGTGGGGCTACCTGAAGGACAGGACATACCAGGGGAACATTCACACATGTACTGATCTGAAGTGCAGCATATCAAGAGAGGTAGCCAGCATACCTATGGACATGCTCCGTTCTGCTGTGCAGAATGCCATCGTGTGCTTTCAGACTCTTCAGGAGACTGATGGGCATCATATTGAGCCCCTTTTGTAGCGGTAATGGTACTAGTAAGTAGTGGTATGATGTACCGTAGCAGCGTATTAAAAGTGTTTCAATTGAATTGATCTTGCATTATATTTCTTCCCCATGTCCTTGACATTAATGCTACCAAGTTTGGTACTCTTACGGTAGTTAGTTTCCATGTTATAATGTGTTAAGTAGGGAACATTTAATTATAACTACCCGGTATATCAAATTGGTAACAAAACTTCAGAAGATTTTCTCAAACTAGCAAAACAGTTTTCTTCCATGTCTTTTCTCTGTCACATGCTGAACAGAGTTAAACTGATTTATTTTGTATGGAAAAATAAAATTTTAGATTTTCATTAGTAGTTATCCTAGCTGTATTAGTTACTTTAATGATTTGTACGTGACAGCTGGTAAATGGCAGAAGCAGTGGTAACTTGAACTTTTAAAAGTCTTCACAGCATAGTAGATAAATGGCAACAGAGTCTCAAAGCAACATTTCAGCAATTTTACTACTCATCAATGCTTGGCTGGTAACTGGAGATGATTTCATCAGTGCAGTTGACTAAGCAAGCTTATGTTCTCAGTTATATTTAGTACATCTCAATTTGGGCTTCAGGAGGGATGCTTCACTGGTAATCCCATTAATAACTTCATTCACCAAATTTAACAAGTCTTAAATAACATAGTGTTGACTGTAAATGCCAATCGGGAACTCCAAACAGAAGAAATATGGGAATTGAGCCAGGTGGCACAGTGGTTAACATACTGGACCGGCATTCAGAAGGATGATAGTACAAAGCTGCATCTAACCATCTTGATTTAGGTTTACCGTGATTTCCCTAAATTGCTTCAGGTGAATGCCGGGATGGTTCATTTGAAACGGGCATGGCCAACTTCCTTTCCCATCCTTCTCTAATCTGATGGAATAAATGACCTCGCTGTTTGGCCCCCTCCCCCAAATTGACCAAGAAATATGGGAAATATATGCACAGTAGTGAGTGTTTATGATTTTTGGAAATTTGAGTTTCTGTTTTTAAACTATATTGCCAGATGAGTTACTGCATATATGAGCTCACTGATTGGGTGTTAAAAGAGCAATAATTATATGTATAATATAGAGCATATAGAAATCATCTGTTTTTCGTAAAGAATAGTTCTGATATCAGTAAAATCAAACAATGGGAACTCCAGGTAGGAATATCAACAACATAGGAAAACAGATTGCTACTTACCACAAAGAAGACACATCAAGTTACATACAGGTGTGATTAAAAGACACTCATATGAAGCTGTGGACCACAGCCTTCACCAGTAAAGAGAGACACACACAACGTTCATGCACACACAAGCAAGCACACCTCATGCACACATGACCACCAACTCCAGCATCTCAGTCCGAGATGCTGGAGTTGGCAGTCCTGTGTGCATGAGGTGTGCTTGTGGCCGAAAGCTACATGTGAGTGTCTTTTAATCGTGCATGTCTGCAACTTGACATGTCTTCCTTACAGTAAGTAGTAATCTATGTTTTCCTATATTGTTGATATCAGTAAAAGGTATTCACACACATTAACCTAATGGTTTTGGCACAACCTATTGTACTGATGTGCATAAAGTGTACATTTGCAATACCTGATTTGACACACAGCTGTTGTGGCTTTGAAGATTGTTCATGTATGAATTATTGTGGTAGTAGATGAAAAAGAAAGATTGGAAATTTTTGGTTCTACAGTGTTTATTTTGTAAATTCTCTGAAACATAGCAAGAGCAGGCATTGCCTGTAGGACAGCGTCTCTTAAAACTAAGTTTTTGAAAACAGCAACAAGTTGCACTTTGTATTTTTTATTTACAGGTTTTGCTCTTCAAATAAACAAGAGACTCATCAGAATATACAGTTTAAAGTTGGCTGACAGCATTCAAGATTGCGTTTAAAGTTGGCTGACTGCTCTACAGACTAAACTGACTATAGTGTAGTACTTAAACTTACATTTAAAGTACAATTGAACTTCAGTAGTAAATAATGATGCAAGATCACCTGCAGGAGCAGAGAGTTAAAAAAAATCATTATAAGCCCTTATGATAGTTAATTAGAGAGATTCAGGAACAATGTTCCAAGGTGTTACATGAAAGCAATATTTACAGTGTCCAGTAAATAAATGCATGATTATAGATGAGAAAGTTGACAGACCAATAGTTAGGGACAGGTAAAAATCATTCTATTTTATGGGTGGTGTTGATGTTTCATTATACCAACTTTGATTTTATTTTTTCCATTTTTGGAAGAAAATGACGACTTGTCTTTTTAGTGCCAGATTTGTCTCATTTTTGTCTTATTTCATTGTATAAAATGACAGTTCAAGAAAACATAACCCTGCAGCCGCACACTGTTGACAGTGTTTCAGAAGAAAACAGTCTCTTCTAAGACATTATCCTGTGGATCAACAACACATCACTGTAATATCAAAACAGCCACTAAGAGTCTAAATTTGAATACGGAAGACAAATTGCCTTCAGCACAACACAGATATTTGACAAGGTCCATATACTCTGCTTTATGAGAAGTTTTTCCATGAAATTATGAAACTACTTGTATCCAAAGGCAAGGAGGGTCGTGAACCCCCTTAGGTCTCAGGGAAAGGAAAATGAATTAAAAGTCAGTATTATGCAGGGTTTTAACAGCGTTGGAACTGGAAATTTGTTGTGACTACTTACAAGTCACCATTCATCTTCCAAAATACACTCTAAGATTGGCGGCAAGGGGGGGGGGGGGGGCATTAAGGAATTGTCCAAATAGGACAGATAGTGGTACATGTGATGCACATGTACACACGAACAGATGATTGCAATTTCAGAACATTTGGATGATTTATTCAAGAAAAAGGGCTTCACAAAGTGAACAAGTCAATAATTTGGTCCACCTCTGGCTCTTATGCAAACAGTTATTCAACTTGGAATTGACTGATAGAGTTGTTGGATGTCCTCCTGAGGGATATCATGCCAAATTCTGTCCATTTGGCACATAATACCATTAAAACCTCAAGCTGGTTGCAGGGACTTGCTCATAATGCTCCAAATGTTCTCAATTGGGTAGAAATCTGGTGACCTTGCTGGCCAAGGTAGGGTTTGGCAGGCAGAAAGATAAACAGTTGAAACTCTCTCCTTGTATCTTGCTGAAATGTAAGCCCACGATTGCTCGCAATGCGGGGCAACAAAATGGGGTGTAGAATGTCATCACGGTACTGACGTATTGTAAGGCTGATGCTGTGAAATGCAATGTCACTCTTTCCCTCCTGGTTGTGGGGCCATATGATGGGCAAAATTGAGTTTGGTATCCCTTCACTGTCTGGGGCATCTGCAGGCATGTCTTCACTTGTCACTGCAACCCACTTTCCAACAGGACTCATAACTGAAACAATTCTGCTCCAGTCAGTGAGATTCCAGGCCAAACTACTTTTTTTTGTCTGTCCCCATTCTAGTGATGTAAAACAAATGCCACATTGCTCCAGTTTTGGAGAATTTCATTACTGTATGTTATTAGTATTGATAAAGTGTGTAGAAATTTAATCAGGTGACATAGTGAATTGAGGCATCTCAGCTGAAAATAATGGTGTTCTTGAAATTATTATATTTAGTCCCTTAATTAAATGACCATTTGTAATATTACAGTCTTCCTAACTGAAATCAGTTTATTGCAGAACTATAGTGAATAGCCAACCATTATTGCTAAGCACAAGTGTATCAGGAGGTACTGACTGATATTTATTGAAGTTCCCTAATATGAAACTGAGAGTATGAAATGCAATGAGAGAGATAAGAAAGAACATGAATTCATAAAATATGTTCCACAACAGACAGTAATCATAAGGAAGCTGAAATGATTGTTTATTCAGAATAATAATATGGATCTGTTGTTTTAAGGAATAAATTGAAAGAAAAAGTACATATGCAACTCAGAAATGTTCTGTAAAAATACACAAAAATTGTATTATTTTGTACTTTGATTTTATAGATTCTCAAGAGAAGTAAATTTTGATTACAACTAACAATTTGATTACAGCTTACAGCCAAGAACAGAAATTTTGCTGAGGGTTCTTGCATCTGAAGGAGCAGACTCGCGCAGAAAACTTCTTGATGTGTGGAAAGACAACCCAAAGTGTAAGTCATAATTATTAGTGCTACCTACAATGAGAAATAAGTATGATGATTTAGTAACTGTATTTACAATGTAAGACACCATGGATGTTTTTAAGTGTATTTTCAAAGAGGAGGCATTGAGTGGCAGACAGATTATGTAGAAATAAGACTTTTGATATTATAAGCTTTCATACACACATGGTCGCTGTTGTCTCCAGGCACTAAGAATATTCTACATCTAAAAGAGGACTCTGTCCAGTAGCTTATAATACCACACATTCTTCTTTCAATGTGCCTGTCTGCCACTCGGTGCCTCTGCTATGTGGTGCGTAGCAATCTATTTCATGTTGTTCTGATTCCAGCACCAATTTTCCATTGTTTGAAAAATTTTCAAAGTTTATTCATGAAATATTTGTTCAAGTATTTAGTATGTTTAATAAAAGGCATTTTATATACACCATCAGCTGCGATATAAACATTATTGTAATGTACTATTAGTTTATGATTATGCGGACCGTGTTTGGCACTGGGCTAAAAGTCGTTTTAACATGTTGCTTTCTCATGTATTAAACACAGTTGCCTTAATATTGACTTAAATGAGAAAACTTTACACAATAATAAGGCAACTATTGTTTAATAAATATGAAAGCAAGGTGCTAAAATGAATTTTTGTTCAGTGCCAGAAGATGGCCCACATGTACCAAAATTAGTATTGCATTTCAATGAAGTTTACACAGCAGCTGATGGTATTATAAACATGTCTTTCATTAAAGTTTATTTAGATGAGACTCTCACAATTATTCTAAATTTCAGTTGGTTAGTTTCCCCATGTGACTGAACTGATAAACCACACAGTACCTACTTGCTCTAAATTTTATTGTAAACAACATTAATATATTTTTGATTTAAATGATCATTTCAGACAAAAACTTTTCACTATTTCCCAAGGAGATCAGTGGTAAATTTCTAAAAGTGATAATCCTCTGGTTAACCATGTATCAAAGACTATCGTAGGGATAATGGAAATAAAAGTGTATGCTGGCGTTTGCTTTTAAAACCGGAGGTTCCTTTATCCTATTTAGGTAAATGCTGACATAAAAGTCATTCCTTGTCAGTTCAACCAGGGGCTCCAGCTCGTAGTCTCAGATTTGGCTGAAGTTGAGCACACGAATGCTACCATGTGTGGAACGCTCCCCTGAAAATTAGTTCTGAATTATCGCTTGTGAAAAAAGGTGGTGTGACCCGGAAAATACAACCTGCACTGGGCAATCTATCTTCAGAGCCAACCTCAGGGCTTAATATCTTAGGAACTATTCCTCACAATCGAATGAAATTTTTATCACCGAGTAACATCCACTGAAGGAACACACACAATCTATCAAAACACCCAACATCTTTCTGGGAAAAAGTAAAAAATGCAATAAAAATGTAACATGTTAAAAAATATACATATATTGTAGGTGCCTGCCATACCAAATGTAATTCACTCAAGAAGGGGATAACATTTTTCTAGTAAGCCTGATGTGGGCTAAACACATCATTACCATACTTTCCACACATACTGAGTTACATGCTCAGGAAAACACAAAAACTGAAAAATCGCCAGAAAAAATGTAGGCTTTCAAAGTGTGGTAGCACAAAAGGGACAAGTTCTATCCAACCCAAATTTTGTACTCTGCGTAGGTAGATCATAATGTAACATGTCTCAAAATTTCACTGTATTATTGCAAGGCATTTGTGGATCCCAGAAGTTGACAGAGATACATTTGGTGATATGACCATTGTTGCAGAACACAATTTGGAAAAAAAAGTCTTAAACTCTTCTTATTTCCCCACCCCCACCCAAATTGTTTAATCACTAAGCAACAACATATAGGTAGAAATCAAGCAATGGAAAATCCAGGATGGAACGTAATCTATATTAGAGAGGAAAGTTCCTACTCACTGCAGAGTGGTTTCATTTTTCTGCGACTGCAGTCATGTGTGCAAGTTGTGTGTGTGTGTGTGTGTGTGTGTGTGTGTGTGTGTGTGTGTGTGCGTGCGCATGCACGCGTGTGTGTATGTAAGTAATTGTGTGAATCTTTTTGTTATGCCTATTGCGACTCAACATCTCTGCTATATGGTGAGTAGCAATTTTCCTCTCTAATATTGTAACATATTCCTGGATGTTGTGTGTCATTCATCATCATTTTCATCACCATTGACCCGCAAGTCACCGAAGTGGTGTCAACTATAAAGGACTTGCAGTACGGCGGCCGAAAGCCCCCGCATGGGGCCTCCCGGCCAACAATGCCATACACTCATTTCCTTTTTTTTTTTTTAGATTGATCAACACAACCTATCATTAAGTGTTTAGTGCGCCTTAACTGCCAAAAACCAGTCGCTTGTGCTTTCAGCAGAAGTTTTCCTATGCTGTAGCTACTGTATTCTGTATATTGAATGTAAAATTTTACTGCCTTCCTAACACACTGGTAGGAACTGTAACTGTCATAAGAATATGTTACAAAGGAATCCAACACATCTGTCAAATGTGTCCATTGAAATGATCTTGCTGGTCCTACTGGTGCCATGAAGTTCACTAGTACATCACCTTCTACTTCACAACCATGTAAAGTACCATTTGTTGTCATAAATAGCAACAACATAGCAACTTGGTTGTATGTTGCTACATTTGCTTCTGAATCCATGATCAGACATGTTGAAGACACATGGTGTGCAAGAACCTATAATTATAACCAGACAGTCTGCTCAACTGCACATTATCAGTGTCTGCTGGAGAAAAGTGATGGTGGCTCCTTGTGCCTGCAATAGCTTCAACATGTTCCATTCTGCTTTTTAGCAACTCTTCGATAGATTTCACCTCAACCTCCAAAACATGAAATGATCGTATGGCGGAGGTATTTTTGTGTACCCAGGTAGATAATTGCAGACGTGATAGAATGTTGTGTTCTGGGCGATGCTACAGACTAGGTCATGGAGCCATATGCTTAATTGCATCACCAATACCATCACAAACATTTTTACCGTGACTTGTGAAAAAATTCCACTCTGCATTAAAATGAAAATCATGATACTGCATGGATAAATTTTTGAAATTTAACACATGGTACGCACATTGAAATTTGAACTTTTATCTATCAGGAACATTGGAATTGTTTCTATCTTTTGTAGTTTGGAAGCAATAAATGTTTGAAATCTGTTGCCTCTTTTTGAATACCCCTGTATTTATCATTTTCTGTTGCAAAAAGCCCTTGACTATTTTTACCAATTTTACAATAGTTTTTCTCCATAGTTTTGTTAATACACTCTGCTGAAAGAAATATGACACCATAGAAGATGCTAAACCCCAGCATTCAAACAAAATCAAAATGTTGTTCATTTTAATTACTACTCTTTGTAATGTTTCCTGGATGGCCACAACATTCAGCTTCCATTTGATTCAGCTTTAATTACTTGTTCAGTTTGGTTACTTTGACTTTCGACACTACAGTCCAGCTAATGAAAGCACTTGGCAATATGTCCCATGAATGACATTACCTGTTAAAATGAAGTTGTTATTCAAAGTTAATTACTGTTCAATAATTTTACTTTAGATGGACATTGCCATTTACACTTTACAATTCTTGACTTTAATGTTAATGAATGAACCTGTAATTAAGATTTCACTTGCCTGCAATTATCTTTGCTCAGTGCCCAGTTGTTGTTGTTGTGGTCTTCAGTCCTGAGACTGGTTTGATGCAGCTCTCCATGCTACTCTATCCTGTGCAAGCTTCTTCATCTCCCAGTACCTACTGCAACCTACATCCTTCTGAATCTGCTTAGTGTATTCATCTCTTGGTCTCCCCCTACGATTTTTACCCTCCACGCTGCCCTCCAATACTAAATTGGTGATCCCTTGATGCCTCAGAACATGTCCTACCAACCGATCCCTTCTTCTGGTCAAGTTGTGCCACAAACTCCTCTTCTCCCCAATCCTATTCAGTACCTCCTTATTAGTTATGTGATCTACCCATCTAATCTTCAGCATTCTTCTGTAGCACCACATTTCGAAAGCTTCTATTCTCTTCTTGTCTAAACTATTTACCGTCCATGTTTCACTTCCATACATGGCTACACTCCATACAAATACTTTCAGAAATGACTTCCTGACACTTAAATCTATACTCGATGTTAACAAATTTCTCTTCTTCAGAAACGCTTTCCTTGCCATTGCCAGTCTACATTTTATATCCTCTCTACTTCGACCATCATCAGTTATTTTGCTCCCCAAATAGCAAAACTCCTTTACTACTTTAAGTGTCTCATTTCCTAATCTAATACCCTCAACATCACCCGACTTAATTCGACTACATTCCATTATCCTCGTTTTGCTTTTGTTGATGTTCATCTTATATCCTCCCTTCAAGACACCATCCATTCCGTTCAACTGCTCTTCCAAGTCCTTTGCTGTCTCTGACAGAATTACAATGTCATCGGTGAACCTCAAAGTTTTTATTTCTTCTCCATGGATTTTAATACCTACTCCGAATTTTTCTTTTGCTTCCTTTACTGCTTGCTCAATATACAGATTGAATAACATCGGGGAGAGGCTACAACCCTGTCTTACTCCCTTCCCAACCACTGCTTCCCTTTCATGTCCCTCGACTCTTATAACTGCCATCTGGTTTCTGTACAAGTTGTAAATAGCCTTTTGCTCCCTGTATTTTACCCCTGCCACCTTTAGAATTTGAAAGAGAGTATTCCAGTCAACATTGTCAAAAGCTTTCTCTAAGTCTACAAATGCTAGAAACGTAGGTTTGCCTTTCCTTAATCTTTCTTCTAAGATAAGTCGTAAGGTCAGTATTGCCTCACGTGTTCCAGTATTTCTACGGAATCCAAACTGATCTTCCCCGAGGTCGGCTTCTACTAGTTTTTCCATTCGTCTGTAAAGAATTCGTGATAGTATTTTGCAGCTGTGGCTCATTAAACTGATTGTTCGGTAATTCTCACATCTGTCAACACCTGCTTTCTTTGGGATTGGAATTATTATATTCTTCTTGAAGTCTGAGGGTATTTCGCCTGTTTCATACGTCTTGCTCACCAGATGGTAGAGTTTTGTCAGGACTGGCTCTCCCAAGGCTGTCAGTAATTCCAATGGAATGTTGTCTACTCCGGGGGCCTTGTTTCGACTCAGGTCTTTCAGTGCTCTGTCAAACTCTTCACGCAGTATCGTATCTCCCATTTCATCTTCATCTACATCCTCTTCCATTTCCATAATATTGTCCTCAAGTACATCGCCCTTGTATAGACCCAGTATGATTCCAAAATATATATTTGGTGGTTGTGTGAATGCTATTTATTTACATTTTAAGGATCCTTTGACATTATTTATAAACTATGACATTTTTCTTTGTCATATATGTGATGCAACTGCGAGGGACGTCGAGCACAGCCCAGTCCCTTCCACACAGCCCCCACTATCCATGTAGCTGCCTCCTGTGTGTAGTGGACTCCTGACCTATTAAGCAGAACCCGTAAACCCACCACCCAATGGCGCCACTGCTGTGACCGCCCTGGGTACTGCCTGCACTGAGGTTGACCCCTCACCCATGGTCGAGTTGGAGATCATTCCAAAGTCTGGCAGGTAGCGAAAAACTTTCCAAGGGGCCTATCGTAAGGCCTCCCCAATTCGTTTGACGAACGGGTTTCGGGCGTTATCTGTGGCTGACGATGTCTCTGAGCCGGATGCAGTTGTCTACCCTGTTCCAGAGGAAGCTTCTTGGCCCTCAAGGTCTGGGCATTCACAGAGCGTGGGTTTGCTGGTAGTTGGGAGCTCCAACGTTAGGCATGTAATGGGGCCACTTAGGAACATGGCTGCCGAGGAGGGGAAGGAAGCCAGTGTGCAATCTGTGCGCATTCCAGTGGGTGGGAGTCATTCCGGATGTGGAAAGGGTGCTTCCGGATGCCATGAAGAGTACAGGGTGCAGCCAACTGCAGATGGTGGCTCATGTTGGTACCAATGACGTGTGTCTGTCTGGTTTCGGGCGGCTAGCAGAAATGGTAAGGACTGCCAGTTTTGCTTCCAAGATTAAGGCAGAGCTCACCATCTGCAGCATCGTCGATAGAACCGACTGTGGTCCTTTGGTGCAGAGCCGAGTGGAGGGTCTGAATCAGAGGTCAGGCGTTTCCGTGATCGTGTAGGCTGCAGATTCCTTGACTTGGGCCATTGGGTGGTGGGTTTACGGCAGAAATAAGTTCATCTGAAATTTTTTCAAACGATATAATAGTGTTCAGAAAGGAAAGATTAAATACAGTTGGTGGTGGAGTATTTATTGCTGTCAGAGGTAGTTTGCCTTGTTGCGAAATTGAAGTAGATAGTTCATGTGAAATAGTATGGGTAGAGGTTATATCTGACAATCGGACTAAACTATTAATTGGCTCGTTTTATTGACCCCCCCAACTCAGAAGATATAGTTGCTGAACAGTTCAAAGAAAACTTGAGTCTCATTTCAAATAAGTACCCCGCTCATACAATTATAGTCAGTGGTGACTTCAATCTACCCTTGATATGTCGGAAAAATTATACATTTAAAGCCGGCGGCAGGCATAAAAGTCATCTAAAATTGTACTGAATGCTATCTCAGAAAATTATTTTGAACAATTAGTTCATGAGCGCACTCGAAGCGTAAATGGTTGCGAAAGCATACTTGACCTTTTAGCAACAAATAATCCTGGACAAATAGTGAGTGCAGTGAGGAATACAGGGATTAGCGACCACAAGCCAGTTGCTGCTAGGCTGAATACTGTAACACCTACAACCATAAAAAAGAAACGCAAAGTATATCTATTTACAAAAGCTGATAAAAATGCTCTAACACCTTTTTAAGAGACAGTCGTCACTCCTTCCGATCTGATCATGTAAGTGTAGAAAAGTTGTGGAATTTTTTCAAAGAGATAGTATCAGCAGCAATTGAGAGATATATACCACATAAATTAATAAGTGATGGTACTGATTCCCCATGGTACACGAAACAGGTCAGATCGTTGTTGCAGAAGCAACGAAAAAAGCATACCAAATTTAAAAGAACGCAAAATCCCCAAGATTGGCAAAGTTTTACAGAAGTTTAAAATATAGCGCGTACTTCAATGCTAGATGTTTTAAATAATTTCCACAACAGAAATTCTGTCTCGAAATCTGGCAGAAAACCCAAAGAGATTCTGGTCGTACATAAAGCACACCAGTGGCAAGAGGCAGTCAGTACCTTCACTGCACGATAACAACGGTGAAGTCACTGATGACAGTGCCACTAAAGCAGAGTTATTAAACATGGTTTTCCAAAACTCCTTCACCAAGGAAGACAAAGTAAATATTCCTGAATTCCAATCAAGAACAACTGTCAAGATGAGAAACATAGAAGTAGATATCCTCGGTGTACCAAAGCAGCTTAAACCACTTAATAAAGGCAAGGCCTCCGGTCCAGATTGTATACCAGTCAGGTTCCTCTCAGAGTATGCTCATAAAATAGCTCCATATTTAGCAATTATATACAACCACTTGCTCACAGGAAGATCTGTACCTAAAGACTGGGAAATTGCTCAAGTCACACCAATACCCAAAAAGGGAAGTAGGAGTAATCCGCTGAATTACTGGCCTATATCACTAATGTCGATTTGCAGTAGGGTTTTAGAACATATACCGTATTTGAACATTATGAAGTACCTCGAAAGTATACTGTATTCGAACATTATGAAGTACCTAAAAAATATACTGTATTCGAACATTATGATGTCCTTCAAAGAAAACGATTTATTGACATATAGTCAGCACGGATTCAGAAAATATCGTTCTTGTGAAACAAAACTAGCTCTTTACACTCCTGAAGTAATAAATGCTATTGATAGGGGATGTCAAATTGATTCCATATTTTTAGGTTTCCAGAAGGCTTTCGACACCTTTCCTCACAAGCGTGTTCTAACCAAATTACGTGCCTACAGAGTATCGCCTCAGTTGTGCGACTGGATTCATGATTTCCTGTCAGAAAGGTCACAGTTCGTAGTAATAGACGGAAAGTCATCAAGTAAAACAGAAGTAATATCTGGCGTTCCCCAAGGAAGTGTTATAGGCTCTCTATTGTTCCTGATCAATATTTTCCAGGCTTAGGTGCTTTTGGCTCACCTCAGATGGTCAGGTTTCTACAATCACAGCACAGCACTTAAGCTCTTATTTATCTTTGGCCAAAATTCATAATGAATGGTGGTGACCACGTGGAATATGAGTAGCCGTGTTAGGTTGTTTGCAGATGATGCTGTCATTTACTGTCGTGTAAAGTCATCAGATGATCAAAAAGACTTGCAAAATGATTTAGATAAGATATCTGTATGGTACGAAAAGTGGCAATTGACCCTGAATAAAGAAAAGTGTGAAGTTGTTCACATGAGTACTAAAAGAAATCAGCTAAATTTAGATTACCTGATAAGTCACATAAATCTGAAGGCTGTAAATTCAGCTAAATACTTAG
The DNA here is from genome assembly GCF_023898315.1 of Schistocerca nitens. Classification (NCBI taxonomy): domain Eukaryota; kingdom Metazoa; phylum Arthropoda; class Insecta; order Orthoptera; family Acrididae; genus Schistocerca; species Schistocerca nitens. The sequence goes on along the minus strand of NC_064622.1, from coordinate 144,339,262 downwards.
TGATTACAATTACAAATAAACTAAATTGGTATGATCACATAGATAATATTGTGGGTAGAGCAAACCAAAGACTGTGATTCATTGGCAGAACACTTAGAAGGTGCAACAGGTCTACTAAATAGACTGCTTACACTACACTTGTCTGCCCTATTCTGGAGTATTGCTGTGCGGTGTGGGATCCGCATCAGGTGGGACTGATGGATGACATCAAAAAAATACAAAAAAGGACACCTCATTTTGTATTATTGTGAAATAGGGGAGATAGTGTCACAGACATGATACGTGAATTGGATTGGCAATGATTAAAACAAAGGTGTTTTTTGTTGCGGCGGGATCTTCTCATGAAATTTCAATCACCAGTTTTCTCCTCCGATTGTGAAAACATTCTGTTGGCACCCACCTACATAGGGAGAAATGATCAGCACGATAAAATAAGGGAAATCAGGGCTCGCACAGAAAAATTTAAGTGCTCGCTTTTCCCGCATGCCATTCGAGAGTGGAACAGTAGAGAGACAGCTGGAAGGTGGTTCATTGAACCCTCTCCCAGGCACTTTGTTGTGAATAGCAGAGTAATCGCGTAGCTGTAGATGCTCAACTGTCAAGTTATCATTCTAATTGTATGTCAGAGATGGTGTTTATGATTAAATTTCTATCATCATCAATAAAAGGAAATTTTATCCAATGTAAAAGTTAGGGCTGTCTTTTGTTCTGGATTATCTATGTGCTGAGAAATAATTTGTCTTACTTTTAAATATAATTTGTTCATTTTTATGATTTTAGAGATTTATGTGTTTCTCCTCCCACCCACACAAACTACATGTATGTGCCTCTCGGCCCAAGAGTCCTTCAAAACAGTGCCACCCATCTTATCTCTGTTTTGACATAACTAAAATACAAAAATTATTTTCTAATTACAAATGTAATATTGTTCTCGGATAAAGCACTGTTCCAAAAAGAATTCATGACTCAATGTAAGCCTTTCAACATATCTGCTTCTCTGTATGATACATAAAGCATATCAGAATATGAAGTGTCGATGTCTGTCTGCTATCTTTAAGCCGAGGGTTATCTACAGCTCCAACTACAAGGAGAAGTCAAATGAAAATCTTATATATATTTAAAAACTTTTTCTTTTTTTTCTGAACAAAACTGGAAACATAGTCTCTCTGGTGTTCAACACGATTCCGTCAGCACATAGGAAATGCACAGATTCCTCTGAAAAAAATCCTTTTGGTCATGTGCACACCACTCGTGCATCTCCTGCTGCACCTCATCATCAGAACAAAATTTCTTTCCTCTGATGTCCTCTCTGAATGGTCGAGATCACTAGGTGCAATTACCTTCTGCTCAAAGTACTGCAGTACTTGTTCACAGATGTCAGTGTGGCCTTCTTTCAATAGCATCCATCTTGCAGATACTTTGTGAAACTTACGCTAATGTGAAGTGCTGAGCCATGACTAATGTTCAGATGTGTCACTGTTTCATCCATCATCACAAGATCATTTCCCATCACAATCACTTCAACAGCTGCAGTAGACTCTGGTGTCACATCATGGTGTGCCTGACCTAGGTGTCTTGTCATGGAATTCAAGCAATTTCTGAACTTAAATATTCCATTCGTACATTTTCCGCAGTGATAGACATGCATCACCATACTAGACCTTCATTTGCTGATGGATTTAAATACATTTTGTACCATCATTGCTATCCCAGAGAGCTCATGATTCTTTCGTGAGTTCATACATGGTGCCTATAGGTCCCCTAGCTACTACTGCCCAGTCTTCATTCCCAAACTGCATTTCCTTCACTGTGCCCCTCCCTCCCCATCCTTGCTCTTTCCCTGCTGCCCCTCATTCCCCACTACCCCCGCTTTTCCCACTCTTTGTTCTCTCTTATGCCGACCTGGCTATCCGCCTGGTTTCCTTTATTCCTTGCATTTTGTTCCCCTTGCCTTTTCTCTTTCATCCTTACTTTTGGTGTTTTTGATCTCCTTTTGGAGTTTGACCTCCACTTTTACATTTTCTGTCTGTAGTGTGAGCCATTTGGGAAAGAACTCCCTCCCTAGTGTCTATAGTGGGGATTCCTCTCCCTCCTTCCTTTCCCACTGTAGCCCCCCTCTGCACCATTAGATCATCAGCATATGTAGCCAGTCTGTCTGGCGGGGCTGTCTTGTACCCATCCATATAAGCACCCTTACAACACAGGGATTACACTTCTGATACCTGAGCTATTGCCTCCCCATTTATGCCTAGGAGTAGTTGCTTGTCATTACGGAGCATTGAAACTCCCAGCAACAGCCACCATGCTGTAAGGCCCATGCTGTGTCTGGGTGGCACCCATGGGGGGAGACCCTGACGAGTGGTGGTATCAGGGCAGATGCTTTGCGTGCAAATCGACCCTTTGGCCAGCCCTTCCCTGGCCACACCCTGGGAGGAGAGCCAAACTTGCCAGCTTGGAGTGAAACAATTTCCACGCTATCTGGTGTGTAGTAGGACGAATGGGGATACATTCACCACCACAAAGCCGTAATTTTTTGCGTAAAATATCAAAGACAAGTTTGGTGAAGCGGAGAGTCTCAGGAAGATGCGGTTGGGTTCCTTTTGATCAAAACCTCTTCTGCTACCCAGTTTGCAGCTCTTCATGCTTGTGATCGTCTTGACGATGTCCCATTGTATATTACACCTCACTATTCATTGAATAGGGTCCAGGGAGTCATTTTTCACAGGGATCTCATCCTTCAAACTGATGAGGAATTCCGGGTCAATCTGGAATGATGGAGCATTCATTTTGTTCGGTGCATGCAGAAAGGTTGTTAAGACAACTGCACCGATATAGGTGCCCTTATTCTGGCTTTTCAGGGAGATACCCTCCCAGAGAAGGTAAAGGCTGTGTGTTATTGGTGTGAGACGAAACAATATGTCCCACCACCCATGAGGTGCTTTCGGTGCTTGTGTTTCGTCCACATCTTCCCGATGTATGACGGACCCTCTATGTGGTGACTATGGACATCCACTCCAGGAGGGGAACCCATGCATTCCCCCACCTGTGTGTGTAAATTGTCACTCTCCACGCTCATCATATTGCCCGGTGTATAAGAAAGAAAAGAAGATATAAGAGTATAAGTCCCTGGATTGTTTATTTTATACTAAGGCTTGTCAGAAATTTAACCGACTTCATCATGTATCAATGACTTCTGCTTTTGCCTCTGTTATGTCCTTTCCCCCTCCTCCCTCTTTCTTGCCACACTCCCATCCCTTTTTCTCTCCCCCTGCCATGCAGTTCCCCCACCCTCCCCTCCATGTGCGGCTCCCCTACCTGGCTGAAGAAGTGTCCTCCTTCTTCAGCACCCACTAGTGCTAGGGCTCCCTCCCAGGACTTCTTCCTCTGGCTGGAGGCTACCACAACTCAGCCACATGATACACAGTCTACGCACTCCAAAGTTGCCCACTCTCATTTGATTTCAGATCTTGCAGAAGCTTACTCACCCTCTGTGCCCTGTCCTCCTCAACCTATGAAAGAGGAGGAGGACAAGCCCCCACCCCCTTTCCCCGGTTGTTCTATCTCCTCCTCTGAGTCTTACATCATATTTATGGATGTCATTCCATCGTCTTTGGTGACATGTGGTGACCCAGCGGCATGTTTGTCTCCAGCCACATCGCCTCTCATGTGGATACCCACTCCGTGATTATTCAGTGGAACTGTAATGGATACTACCGTAACCTCCCAGAGCTGCAATCCCTTATTGTCTTTTACTCAGCAGCTTGTGTCATTCTCCAGGAATCTCATTTTAATGACCCTTCGTGGGTTCTGTGCTTTCTATGTGAAACAGGTCAGCCGCACGACAGCTCCGGTGGCTTCTGCACATTGGTCCATACAGATATTGTTAGTACATGGATCACTCTTCATACTCAGTTTAAAGTGGTTGCCATTCAGGTCTGCTTGGACTCTGCTGTCACAGTTTGCAATCTCTGTATCCCTCCTGACAAGCCACCTACATCTGCTGCCCTAACTGCCCCCCTCCCTTTCTTGGAGATTTTGATGCCTATCACTCTTTGTGGGACAGAACTCCGTCATCTAGCCAGGGGTTCGTCATTGACCAGTTTCTTGTGGACCATCACCTGTGCCTTCTTAATGGTGGGTCTCCTACTCATTTCAGTGCTGCAAATGGCACTTTCTCTGCCATTGATCTTTCACTCTCTTTCCCTTCCCTTCCCTTCCCTTCCCTTCCCTTCCCTTCCCTTCTTCTTCGTTCCTTACACTGGCTGCCACACGATGACCTCTGTGACATGACCACTTCCCGTTGATTCTCTTGTTCCCTTTCCACCCTCTGATGACCAGTTTACCTCACATGGTCTTGCCGTCATGCTGATTGGCCTCTATATATCTCCCAGATCACATTTCCACATTCTTTGTCAGGTTGTATTGATGAAGTCATCCATAATCTGTCAGAAAAAGATAATCCACATTGCTGGCATTGCCATTCCCTGCTTGATGGGCTTCGTTCGTCTACAGCCAGTTCAGTGGTGGAGCATGGTTATTGCCACTGCTATCTGTGATCATCACTTCTACGCAGTGAACCTTTTACTGAATGGGAACTTCCGGCTTTTGCTTCTTCTGGCTCTCCCTTCTTCCCATGATTCAGCTTTTGGTCCTGATTCCACCCATAACCAGTAGGTTCAACACATCAGTCCTCCTCAATGCCAGTATCTCCTCCAGATGTTTAAATGTATTTGGCTCCAAGGCATTTTCCCCTCTCAATTGATAGACAGCATTGTGGTTCATATCCTTAAGCATGGCAAGGATCCATCATCCCTTGATAGTTACTGACCCGTCAGCCTGACTAATGTCTCCTGCAAAGCACAAGAATGGATGGTGGCTCATCAGCTCAATTGGGTCTTTGAATCTCAGGACCTTTTATCTACTTACCAGTGTGGCCTTTGGGAGATATGACCTCCGATAAGTCATCTGCTTCAATTGAAAACTGCAGTTCAGCATGCATTTTCTCAATGCTGCCATCTTATCACAATTTTCTTTGATCTTTGTAAGACTTATGGCACAGCTTAGCACCATCACATCCTACTTATGCTCCATGAATGGGGTCTTCAAGGCCCCCTCCCCATTATTACTCGCCAGTTCCTCTCCTATTGACTGTTCAGAGTCCTGTTTGGTGCAGTTCTCAGCTCTTAGTGGACCCAGGAGAACGGTGTTCCACAGGACTCTAATCACTATTAATGGACTTGTGTCCTCTGCCAGATTGTTGGTCACCTCGTTCTCTACGTGGATTATTTCTGTATTTGGGCTAGCTATGACTCGGTGGCCTCTGCATAATGAGAGCTCCAGGGTGTCATCCAGCATGCTTCCATGTGGACACTTTCACACGGTTTTCAGTTCCCTCCCTTTCAGTTGATGGTGGAGCATTTCTGTTGCTTTACTATGGTCCATCCTAATCCAGAGCTTTAAGTTGATGCCCAACACCCGATCGTGGCCCCCCCAGCTCCCTTTCTTGGGTCTTCTTTATGACAACAAGCTTACTTGATTGCCCCATATCCGTCCGTCATCTGAAGGTTGGCTGTTTGTATAACCTCAATGTTCTATGCTTCCTTGCCCACACCTCTTGGGAGGCGGATATTCCAACCATCTCCGACTTTACCAGGCTGTCTCATCTGGATTATGGTTGTCAAGTTTATGGATCAGCTGCCCCTTCCACACTGCTCCTCTGGGACCCAATTCACCATCCTCATATCCTTTTAGCTGTGGGTACCTTTCACACTAGTCCTGTCAATAGTCTTCTGGTTGATGCTGGGATCCATCCCCTTTAAATTTTCCAGTCCCAACTCCTGGTTTCCTGTCTGCTCTTCCCCTACTCTCCACTCCAATTCTATTATTTTTGCTGCTTCGGGTCATCGCCTGCCTGTTGCCTCCATTGCTCCAATGGTGTTCCGTTGTTTTTTCCATACACTCTTACAGGAGTTTCAGGATATCATTGTTTTTTACATTGATGGTTCTAAATCTGCTGATCATGTGGGATGTGCCGACACATCTTCTGTTGGCACAGAACACCATCTGTTGTCTGCCTTTGGGAGAAGTGTTTACTGTGGAATTGATGGCCATCTATTGGGCCCTGATGTGCTTTATTAAATGGTCCTCCGTCACCTGAGTTTTGTTAAGTACAGACTCAATGAGTGGCTTTCAGTCTATTGCTCAGCGTTTTTCCCACCATCCTCTGGTCTCTGCCAACCATGACCTAGCAGATGCTGCTCGGTTGGTCAACTTCCTTTGGGTCCCTGGCCACATATGTATCTCGGGCAATGAACTTGCTGATCGTCTGGTTGGGGGTTGGCCACCTACCACCGCCCCTCTCCCTACCCCCATTCTCTGTACCCTACATTAAATTCATTTTTCCTCAATTGTGGGCTGACTGTTGGGAGACTATCCCCCGCCCCCATCTAATAAACTTCACACGCCATCAAGGAGACATCCACCAAAGGGTGTTCTTCCCTCTGTCTCTCCCAACGGGAATCTGTCATCCTCTTGTTGACCATACTAGGTTGACCTATGGGCTTTTACTCCACAAAATGACCCCCTCCCCCCTTTCCACCTTTGGAGTTGTGGTGTTGTGCCCATGGCGATCCATATTTTGTTGGACTGCCCATGCCTTTTGGACCTTCACATTAAATATGCCATCCCATCTTCCTTGTCTTGGGTATTAGTGGATGACTCTCACATGGTTACATCTGTCCTCAGTTTTATTCATAAAAGTGGTTTGTACTTTCAGGTATGAGTCCTTGAATTTTCCTCTGGATTTTGAGTCCCTCAATTAGCGTAGTCATTGATTATGGAGTCCTTTACCTTGCCTCCGCACTGGCCAGATACTCCCCACCTTTTCTGTACATTCTGTCTGATCTGTTGTGCTGTTTTTTTTCCCCGTTTCTTGTGTATTGTCCCCATTGTATCATAATAATGGTGTGGTACTGTGCGTGTGTCGGGGGGACAATTGGGTGGTGGTGCTGGTGCCCCACCGTGCATAGCATTTCTAGGGCACCCCTGCTCTCCCTATTTCCGCCCACCCCCCTCCTGTTCTTTCTTCATCCTGCTGCCCTTTTCTGTCTTTGTTTGCACATTATCCCTTCCCCTTCACTGGACTATGCTGTTTGTGTTATTCCTCCCTTGATTTCTGCCATCCTAGTTCATGGTACTGATGGCCTCGCTGTTTGGTTCCCTCCCCCAAAATTAACCGACCAACCCAGCATACCTTCACTTCTTAGAAAACATATGACAGAATGCTGTTCTTCCTTCATGAATGTCGCAAGCAGGGCAGCCATTTTGAGCTGGTATTATGTCCGCGTTTCACAAGTTTGTTGTGTGCTGCTACCTGTAGGGCATTCCGTGCTGTGAACTTGCAGAACTTTGGCATGAAATGTCGATTAACTACACTTTTAAGAGGTTTCCATTTGACTCCTTCTCATAGCTATATTGGTAGTCAAGTCACTGCCCCTTCATTTATTCCAGCCAGCCTCCAATTGCTCATTGGCTTCTGTAGTGGCACGAGAGATAACTAGAGGCAGCGCACAACTCAGATATGTGACATACTAGCCGGTTAACCAGATCAGATGACCAGTTTTATTAGTAATTCATATACTACAGAGCAATTTCACTTTTTAATTCATGTATAATAATGAGTAATGTTTCAATGAAAATAAATTATATCTTTCATTATGTAAATAATTTTAATTTATGTTTCAGATTTATTGGAAGCTTATCAAAAATGGCTGCCAGAATCTGCTTATAGTGAAGCTGCATTGCTGTGGCCACCCATATAGAGATATATTGTGATGAGTGTAAAGATAATTGTATGTATTTTTGTAATATTTGTTAAATAAATATTATTTATATTTGTTAATTAATGTAGTGTGTCAGTAACTTCATTTTTCTTGTACCATATTAAAAATAAATCGCAGATTGCTTACATTGAAATCATCAAGTCTGGCTGTCAAGCTGGAACCTGGATGGTACGTACTCAGAGAGCACAAAGGATAAGGTTACAATTGTGGATGGGGCCATAAACAGTTACTGTGAGTCACACAATCACACACAACTTTATTTTTCCAAGAACCACTAATTTACACATTGCTTTAAAACATCACAACTAGACAATATGGCTGAAGGCCTAGTTAAAGAAAACTTGAGATGCTTTCTGGGCTGAAGGCCCAAAACCACACCAAAAACAAGAACGGCTGAAGGCTTGGCTTAGAAATCAAAAGCAATTAAAAATAGAAGGTAAATTTAAAAAAAAAAAAGAGAGAAAAAACTGAATACAGTTGAAAGAAAAATTTGAGCTGTTCAATGGATCTTGTACCCCCACACAAGGCTGATATATACTGACAGGTTCTAAGAAGAATTAGTAGTGTACTGATCTATATGATAACGTTTTCTGCTAATCATAACCAACTCTCAATTGTCTATTTGTACTGAGACTGATCAGATGCCACGAAAGAGCACAGTTCTTATTTCTTATGGAGTCTTCAGCTACCATCTTTCTCCCTGGGGTTGCTATGACATGACATTGCATCTCTTTCTCACACATTAAATACATCAGTTTCCTCAATATAATAATAATAATAACAATAATAATAATAATAAAAATAACTAACACCATAGAGAAATTACACGAAATTGCACAAAGAACCGGCCTGCAAATCTCATATGAGAAAACCCAGTACATAGAAAGAGTGCCACAAGACAAATTGCCTATTGTGACAACCCATGGGAAAATTGTACAAGTACCACATTTTAAATACCTGGGAGAAATCATCCAGCCATCAGGGATCAACCTAAAGGCCAATGAGGAAAGAATAAAAAAACTACAGAAAGCATATAAACTCACGTGGAACTATTATAACAAAAAGTCCATATCCATTAACGCAAAATTGAGGCACTACAACACCGTCGTACTTCCGGAGGCACTGTATGCATCTGAAACAACACAAATAGGTGGGCAAACTAAAATCAAAGAAATAGAGAAACAAGAAAGGAAAATTCTCAGGAAAATTTTTGGCCCGATACAAGAGCAAGGAATCTGGAAGAAGAGACCAACATCAGAATTATATAAATACACAGACAAGATTACAGATACAATAAGGAAAAGAAGAATGCAGTTCTACGGACATATCCACAGGATGAATGAAAACAGAATTTCAAAGCGAATTCTTAAAGTCATCAACTCAGGCAGGGGAAAAACAAAATGGATAAAAGAAGTTGAAGAGGACCTCAGACAAGCACACATAACAGTAAATTATGCAGAAAATAGAACTGAATTCAGGAACATCATCAAAAAACATAAATTTGACACCACAACACAGAAGAGAACAGGATGCAAATGGACAGCGGAGCGAAAGAAACAACACAGTGAACACATGAAGAAAATTTGGGCTCAGAAAAAACATAAACAATCATCATAAAGGAATTCAAGTTCAAACGCTCTCTTAAATGGGAATAATCGAAAATAATAATAATAATAATAAAAATAAAAAGAAAGACAGTTCATAATATGAAGGGCTCATTTTGATTTAATAAATGTGTGTTTCAAGTAACTACTGTGTTATGTCCTGCTGTTGACTTAACATCTAAATGAACATATTGATTTTTACCATAGAACAACAATCAATATGCTACAAGAATAGAGGGCATATAATCAGAGCCACTTGGTTTCTGGCACCTGTTCCACTCAAATCGAGCAAGAGAAAAACAGCTGTCTATATGCCTCCTACGAGTTCTAATTCCTTTTATTTTGTTTTCATCATTCTTATGCAAAATGTATGTTGGCTTAGTAGAATTGTTCTGCAGTGCTTCAATACCAGTTCTCTAAATTTTCTCAAGTTTTTCAATTTGTGAAGCATCTCCATAATACTTGCATGTTGATTGAAGGTCTGGTGACAAATCTAGCAGGCTGCCTCTGAATTATTTGAATGTTTTCCTTTAATCTGAACTGGTGGGGATCCCAAACACTTCGGCAGTACTCAAGAATGGGCCACTCTAGTGTTCCATATGTGATCTCATTTACAGGTCAACCACATTGCCTAAAATTCTTGCAATAAATCAAAGTCAACCATTCACCTACCCTACTACAATCCTTATATACTCATTCTATTTCACACTGCTTTGCAACATTATGCCACAACACTTAATCAATATGACTGTGTCAAGCAGCACACTACTAATGCTGTATTAGAAAATTACAAGATTGTTTTTCCTACTCACATAAATTAACTTACATTTTTCAACATTTAGAGTTAGTTGCCATTCATTCATCACACCAACTAGGAGTTTTATCTAAGTCACCTTGTATCCTCCTATGGTTACTCAAAAATGACAACATCCCAAACAGCAATGCTGTATTAGAAAATTACAAGATTGTTTTTCCTACTCACATGTTGTTGTTGTGGTCTTCAGTCCTGAGACTGGTTTGATGCAGCTCTCCATGCTACTCTATCCTGTGCAAGCTTCATCATCTCCCAGTACCTACTGCAACCTACATCCTTCTGAATCTGCTTAGTGTATTGATCTCTTGGTCTCCCTCTACGATTTTTACCCTCCACGCTGCCCTCCAATGCTAAATTTGTGATCCCTTGATGCCTCAAAACATGTCCTACCAACCGATCCCTTCTTCTAGTCAAGTTGTGCCACAAACTTCTCTTCTCCCCAATCCTATTCACATTTTTCAACATTTAGAGTTAGTTGCCATTCATCACACCAACTAGGAGTTTTATCTAAGTCACCTTGTATCCTCCTATGGTTACTCAACAATGACAACATCCCAAACATCAAAGCATCATTAGCAAACCGCTGCAGATTGCTGCTCAACCTGTGCATCACATCATTTATGTATACAGAGAATAATTGCACTCTTGTTACATTTCCTGCGCACTCTTAATGATACCACAGTTTCTGGCAAATACTTGCCATCAAGGACGTAGTACTGGGTACGCAAGAAGTCTCTGGGCTACTCATATACCTGGGAACCTATTCCATGTGCTAATAACAGTTGAAAGTCTGCAGTGGGGCACCATGTCAAACAATTTAAGAAATGTAGAAATACAGAATCTGCCTGTTGCTCTTGATCCATGGTTCACAGAATATCACATGAGAAAAGGGTAAGTTGAGTTTCACAACAATGCTTTATAAAACCATGCTGTTTTGTGCGCAGAAGTTTTTCCGCCTCGAGAAAATTAATTATACTCACACTAAGAATACATTCACAAATTCTGCAGCAAATCGGTATTGAGAATATTGGCCTGTAATTATGGGTCCATTGTTTTTACCCTTCTTATATACAGGAATCACCTGCCTTTTTTTTCACTTGCTTGAGACTTTGCACTATAAGCTAAGTAGGGACCAGAGCCGCACAGTACCCTTTGTAAAAACAAATTCAGATTCCACCCAGACCTGACAACATTCACATTCAGTTCTTTCCGTTACATCTTTACCACCAGGGATGCTTGTTACTGTGTCTTCCATACGGGAGTCTGTGTGATGATCAAATGATGCTACATTTTTAGCACCCTCCTGTGTGAATAACTGTTAAACATGAAATTTAAAACTTCAGCTTTCCTTTTATTGCCACATCAGACTGGTCAACTAGTGATTAGGAAGAAGCCTTCAACCTGCTTTGTGATTTTACATAGGACCAGAATTTTTTTGGCAAAATCTTTTCCCAAGTTACAATGGTGGTAGTAGTTGTAGGCATTCGCACAGATCTATGTACAGATGCACATATTGCAACTAACTTTTGCCTGTCATCTTCTGAACATTCTCTTTTGAACCAGGAGTTCTACATAATGCAGTAGCAATTTTGAAATAGTAATCACTTTGTGAAAAATTCATGGCTCACATTATGTGATCACTTCCGAGCCTCCTACAGTCTTTGACAGCACAGATATCATTGAGCAAAAGTTATTGACTGTGTGTTCTGATATATTAGTCACTGACTAATGAGTTGTACTTACATCTCTCAATGATCAATTAATGAAAGTAACAATATGTGGCATAAAGAAAATAAAATTTACAGTTCTTGCCCGGGTACAAATCCAGTTTTTATCATGTGGTAGTTATTAATAAATCTGGGAAATATGTGGAGAACAAGAGAGGTTGCCAGCATTTGCAAAGAACAATCATAATTCCTTTTATGTGCCTGAGGTACAACAATACCTCTGGTACTCATCCACACTGATGTTTGTTGTTTTATCTCACCCGAGCATTGGGAAGAACTGTGACTGTTGTATGGTATATAAAATTTTTACTTGTGCAGTCATACCTAGCAGCTTTGGGAGGGAGAATGAAACTGCTGGCCCACCTATTTGTATCTTGGCTGTTATGGTCATAATGCCGTGCTGTCAGGTATATTACTAGAACTTCCACCAGTCAGCATGCCATTACTTGTTGCCACAAAATCCACAGGCAAGAATTACAAAAGCTAATCCATAAATGTTTTAATTCATTCCAGTGTAGTATTTCATGCATTTGACAGCAATAATGTAAGTTAAATTTTTCAGGTGATACTTTAAACTTTTGACTACCTGGCTCACATATTTCAGATTAAATTGTAACACCTCTGTCTAAGGCCCCATTTTTATATGTTTACGTTGCATGGCACCACAAACTCAAGAGAATGACGCTATTTTGAAGAAACAGTCTTGTGATCTTGAAGATTGCTTCTATAGGTTTGGAAACTGGAAGCATTAAGGGGCAAAGGAAAAGGGCATATAGCAGCTCGAGTCTCTGAGTTAAGAGTCCTATAGGCTGTCTCCTTGTCAACAAACATAAAATCTCCAATAAACAGAACAAAGTCTGCACAGGAAATATGTCTGACAGTCATAATCAGCTGATTTGTTGGTGGAATAATCAATTCTGAAAGAAAAACCAGCAAAAAGATTGAAAATTGTGCTAAGTGAGGGAGAATTTTCTCTCTTCAGATAGACAGCCACAGCAAAATACTAATCTGGTGATTTTCTCGCAATGTCATGTCCTAGCTAACAATGTCTATTGTTATTACATTGCAACAACAACAATTTAAAGCCTCTTCCTGAGAGGATTTTTCATATGCTTGAGGTTACAGCACAGTGATTTGGCATGGCACGGAATGATAATGCACAGCAAAAACAACAGAATTTCTAGGAATAGCAAGAGCTTATAAAAGTGACTGATGTACTGCTCATAAAAACAGTCTGGAGAGACCTTCTGGGAGAACAATTTGCAAACTTCATGTACGTAGTTAAAATAGCAATGTGAATGCAGAGTGAGCTTCTATGTGAACGCATAAGAAGAAGAAAAAAAAAAAAAAAAAAAAAAAAAAAAAGTTGAATCACTCATCACGTGTCAAGTCCCAGTGAGGGATAGATTATGCTGCCCTAATAAAATTTCTTCTATTCAGTGTTAGGCTAGTGCAACGGATACTACTCAAAGTAACAGAGTTGGAGGCAAAATGTATCAAACACCGCCCAAGAGGCAGAAGTAGTCTACGCAAAAATCAAATATGTGAGTCAGCGTATGAAACTGAATAACTAAAAATTCTAACAAGGCATTTTATGATACATTTATTGTTTTCTTTAGAATTTTCAGTCAAAGCTAAGTCACTATCGAAAAAGTTATGCAATGTGGTTTGTGTTTGCTCAGAATTTCGACATTATAGAAATTATTTTTACATTCATTGACCATTGTAAGTATTGTGAGTACCTCAAGGTAGAATCTCATGATTGTATTTACAGAGTCATGCATAAAATGACATTATGCACTTCGTTCTGTATTGTATTAATCTGAACAAGCCTAAATGATAGAATACTGTGGATTCCATATCTAGTATGAGTTTCCTCAACATAAATGAAGTTTATAGTGAAATATTTTAAATTTGTCTGCAGTAATGGTATTGTGTCTGAAGATTACTTCTTGAACAAAAACAGAATCATCATTTTTATATGCATTTCCAATCCTAGGTGAACTTGGAATAATCACTAATAAATAATGTGGCAGCTCAAAGTAATTCATTTTTGAAAACTATAATATTACAATTTTATAAGAAGGAAAATTGCTAGTCACCATATAATGGAGATGCTGAGTCGCAGATAGGCACAACAAAAAGACTCTCACAATTATAGCTTTCGGACATTAAGGCTTCCGTCAACATCAGACACACATACACACATGCACGCAAATGCAACTTACACACACGACTGCAGTTTCAAGCAACAGAAACCACACTGCGAGCAGCAGCACCAGTGCATGATGGGAGTGGCAACTGGGCGGGGGTAAGGAGGAAGCTGGGGCAGGGAGGGGGAAGCATAATATGGTGGGGCTAAAGAGGAGGTTGGGGCAGGGAGGGGGAGGGATAGTATGGTGGGGGTGGACAGTGAAGTGTTGCAGGTTAGATGGAGGGCAGGGGATAAGAGAAATAGAGAGACTGGGTATGGTGGTGGAATGATGGCTGCATAGTACTGGAATGGGAACAAGGAAGGGGCTACTGGATGGGTGGGGACAGTGACTAACTAAGGTTGAGGCCAGGAGGGTTACGGTAATGTAGGATGTTTGGCAGGGAAAGTTCCCACCTGTGCGATTCAGAAAAGCTGGTATTGGTGGGAAGGATCCATATGGCACAGGCTGTGAAACAGTCATTGAAATAAAGGATATTATGTTTGGCAACGTGTTCAGTAACAAGGTGGTCCACTTGTTTCTTGGCCACAGTTTGTTGGTGGCCATTCATGCAGACAGACAGCTTCTTGGTTGTCAGGCACAGGAGATTTGTCTTTTTATAAGGTTGGGAGGATAGTTATAGACAGTGAACGCTTCAGTGAGACTCTCGGTATATTTCGAGGACTTCTCATGACTGCAGATGCAATGACCACTGTTGTTTTGAACCGCAACGATTACCTGGTGGTAGGACTCTGCCAGCTGTCAGATACTTCCACGAACATACCTTGCCAAATCCAGCAGGATCTCCAGTCACTAATCAAATCCCTAGGCCCATCCCAGAACTTCTCCCCGGAGTCCATCTCTCTACTCACCTCTACCACTCCATGCATTCCTACATTCTACATACTTCCTAAAGTCCATAAACCTAACCACCCAGGATGCCCCATTGTGGCCTGTTACTGTGTTTCCACTTAGAGAATCTCTGCTCTCGTAGACCAACACCTTCAACCTATTACCCGGAAACTACCCTTCTATATAAAAGATACCAACCATTTCCTCCACCAACTCTCCACAGTTCCTGTCCCTTTACCACACAGTGCCCTGCTCACCACTATTGATGCCACCTCCCTGTACACTAACATTCCTAATGCAAATGGCCTTACTGCTATTGAACATACCTTTCCCGATGCCCGACAGATTCCAAACCAACAACCTCCTTCCTAGTCACCCTGACCAATTATATCCTCATCCACAATTACTTCTCCTTTGAAGGCATTACCTACAAACAAATCCAGGTTACAGCTATGGGAATCCACACGGCACCATCCTATGCCAACCTATTCATGGGCCATCTAGAAGAATCCTTCCTAAGAACCCAGGATCCTAAACCCCTCACCTGGTTCAGATTCACTGATGGCATCTTTGCTATTTGGATTGAAGGTAAGGACACACTATCCATATTCCTCCAGAACCTCAACAACTCCCCCCCTCCCCCATTTGCTTCACCTCGTCCAACTCAACCCAACAAGCCACCTGCCTACATGTTGACCTCCACCTTAAAGATGGCTACATCAGTACCTCCATCCATATCAAACCTACTAACCACCAGCAATTACCTCCACTTCAACAGCTGCCACCTGTTCCATACCAAGAAGTCCCTTCCATACAGCATCTGCAATGACGAGCAGTCCCTCTTGAAATATACTGAGGATCTCACTGAAGCCTTCACTGATTGTAATTACCAACTGGTAAGAGCGAAAATAAACATTAATATTCAACAAGAACTAAGAAAACTAATGTCACAGAAAAAAGAAATTATAGGTATGGATAAACAAAAGGAGAAAAAGTATTTTCAGTATGCTCAGTCAACAGAAGAAAATCTAGCTTAAACGATAATGGAAACTGCAAAGAAAAAAAAGATGGTAGACTGACAACAATTACTAAACAACCAGGAAAGTTAAGTGTGGAAAGCAAAGCTTTCCTGTAAAAAGATGAGAGATGAAAATTAAAATTTCTTGTGACAAGATAGAATATTCAGAACTGTGTAAGTGTATAAGGAAGAATATGAAAGCTGACACACAAAAATAAAATGAAACACCATAAAATTAGCATTAGAGAATAAAAAGAACTGCAAGAAAGCTAAACAAAAGCTTATGATTGGTAAAAATGAAATCATAGCAATTGACACTGATAATGGGTGCATAACAGAAAAGGAAGAAATTCTAAACCATATAAAGAATTTCTGTAGTAAATTATATGAAAGAACACATGAACCACTAGGAAAACCTTATGCAGATGATGATGAAGTCCCCAAAATCCTCCCAGAATAAATAAGAAAAGCTATAAACGAGATGCAGAATGGCAAAGCAGGGGATCATGATGGTCTGACAATTGACATACTCAAGCTTACAGGGGAGGAAACAGACAAACAGCTGGCTAAAGTCTTTAGTTTGTGTATATAGAATGGCAGCATCCCAACCTGCTGGAACAAAGCAAACATAATCTTACTACATAAGAAGGGAAGTATTCACAATCTGAAGAACTACCGCCAGTTAGCTTACTTTCTGTTATATATAAAGTGTTCACTAAAGTCCTGATAAATCACATTAAAATGGTAGTGGAGACAGCAGAGCCCATAGAACAAGATGGATTCCACAGTGGTTTCAGTACAATTGACCATATAAACACACTGCATGAGGTAATTAGTAGAGAAAAAGCCTTTGATCCTGTCAGCCACACTACAGTCATACAAGCATTGGCTGAGCAAGGAGTGGAAACAAAATATACAAACATATTGTGCAACATTTATGAGACATCTGTAGCACCTATCAACATAGGAAAAAACAAGTGCGAATTTCCCACTGGAAAAGGATCCTATGTCCCCGAAGTTATTTATAACAGTTCTCGAGATGACTATGTTCAAAATTATTTGGAACAACAGAGGAAAAAGTATAAATGGTAAAAGGCTTACCAACCTGAGATTTGCTGATGATATAGTGGTCCTAGCTAACAGTAAGACAGAAACACAGTCCTCTATAAGAGACTTAAAAGATTGTTGTCAGGAAGTTGGACTTAAAATAAATCACTTTAAAACTAAGGTTATGCATAGTAAATGGGTAGCTGCAAGGCAAGTACCGTAATGCTGAACGGCAACATCCTAAACAATGTTGCAGAATACATTTATGTGGGGCAATTAAATGACACAAAAGGGGATTTGAAACCTGAAATTTTTCGTCGAATTAAACTGGGTTGGAGAACTTACGGAAGTTTTCAAATCTAACATGCCAGTCTACTTAAAGAAGACAGTTTTTGGTCACTGTGTCCTACAGGTTTTAACATATGGGTGTGAAACTTGGACTTTAAACGAATTTTTCAAAAGGAAATTTAGAACTGCTCAGAGAGTTATGGGAAGGTCAATGTTGGTCTCACTAAGAAATATTGACAGGAAAGTGAAGACATACAAGCAATAACAGGAGTAAAAGATATTATAGAACAGGTTAACACTCTAAAATGGCAGTGGGCAGGACATGTTGCACGAATGAAGGATGGAAGATGGACAAATCAGTTTTAGAGTGGAGTCCCAGAGAAAAACAAAGACTAGCAGGGAGACCACCTGATCGCTGGGATCAGAAACTCAGGAAAGTTACTGGCTTCAACTGGCAGAAGACAGCAGTGGACAAAGATGCGTGGAAACACCTCTTAAAAATGTATCTAATAACTTAAAGAGGCTACATCTGGTATAGACCGAGTTAGCTGAACAATAAATAAATGAATATTTCTTGGATTTTTTCTTGCCTGTAGGATGGACAGTTGCTATTTCAAATGGGCAGCATTTGGGCAGTTTGTATATATTTCTAGAGAAGAACAAGGAGACCATGCTCCATGGGCACCTTTCCCACAAATTCCACAAGTTTTTTGCATTACACATCATCATTAAGTGACCATGCCTTGGATGTTTACAGCAACAGATTAAGTTTGGTGTTTATGGTCTTCTCTTCTGGTAGATAAATTCAGCCCTTATGGATTCTTGGAGTATCGGTGAACTTAATGTTAAAACATGTTTTCAGAAGTTCATGACTGACTTTCGTCATTATATTGTTCACTTCTGTGACTCCTTCAATTTTCCATTTATTCTGTAATTCAGATGTATCCATTATGCCCCTGCAGCTTATGATACTCATAACTTCAGCAAGGGCATTGTGTTTCATTGCTGATATAGGATATTGACACAGATTCATTGGCCTCTTGGCATGGCATAGCACTTTTGTCCAAGAGGATGCCATTTCACACTGTTTGATGGATTTGAGATTACTCACATTTTTTCTCAAAGACTTATGCACATTGAATGAGGACACTTGTTTCAAATGATTCCTCTTCCCTTTTTTCACATTATTAATACTCTGGAAGTGTTGTGCCCTATCAGTGTCAGTGAAATGTACTCGCATTACATCATTCTCCAAAGCACTGTTCTGTTGAACCCTTTTTTTGATTTTTTGGTGTTAGTGCTCTCAGTCAATACAACAAAGGAGCCACAGACGGTCTCATGAGTTGCTAGACGGATTAAATTAGAAAACATAATAAATTAGCTGAATTTCGGCCCTCACTGGCCAACACCTATAACCAATTGCTCACAATCTAGCCTCCCACATCAAAGATACCAACCATCCCCACCCATTTACCTCCTGGATCCCCACTCGTCACTGTTTATACCAACTCCCTATACACAACCATACCTCATGCCTATGATCTTACAGCTGCTACTGAACACTACCATTTCCAATGTTCCTCATACTCCAGACTCACTACCTCATTCCTCATACACCTTTCTAACTTTATCCTAACCCATGACTACTTCTCCTTTGAAGGGAAGGTATACAAAAACACATCCAACACAGTCATGGGCAACCCCCCCCCCCATGCCAACTTGTTTATTTATGGGTCACCTAGATGAGAACTTCCTAGCCTCCCAAGATAGCAAACCCTTAGTCTGTTTCAGGTTCACTGATGATATTTTCATGATCTGGACCCAGTGCCAGGACACCCTACCTTCATTCCTTCACGACCTCAGTGCCTTCTCTCCAATCAACACCAACTCCTCCTCAACCCAGCACACCACCTTCCTAGATGTTGACCTCCTCCTCACTGACGCCTCAATCTGCACCTCTGTCCACATTAACCTACCAACCACCAACAGTACCTGCATTCTGACAGCTATCATCCCTTTCACACCAAATAATCTCTCTGCATATAGAATGGCCACCTGGGAACAGCATATCTGTAGCGACAAGAACTCTCTTGCTCAGTATGCTGAGGGTCTCACCAAGGCATTCACAAACAGGCACTATCCTCCAGACCTTGTCCGCAAACAGATCTCCCATGAAATTTTCACGCCTCCAATTCTCCCACCACCCCAAGAACTGGCCACAAGGGAGTGCCCCCTTCTTCACCCAGTACCAACCTGAACTGGAAAAACTGAACCACATCCTTTTGCCAGAGCTCTGACTTCCTATCATCATGCCCTGAAATACAGGACATCCTAACCGAGATTTTTCCCAGCCCTTCTAAAGTGGTGTTCTGTTGCCCAGCCAACTTCCACAATATCCTAATTCATCCCTATGCCAATCCCAATCCCTCATCACAAGTATCATATCCCTGAGGAAGACCCACGTGCAAGACCTGCCAAATCCACCCACCCGGCACTTCCTAGTCCTGTCCTGTCACAGGTTTATCCTACCCCTTCAGGGGTTAGGCCACCTGTGAAAGCAGCCATGTGACTTACCAGCTCTGCTGCAACCATTGAATAGCTTTTTATATTGGTATTACTGCCAACCAGCTGTTCAACAGGATGAACACTCACCATGGCCATGAGCAAATTAGACTCCTCTGTGGCACTGCATGCTTGATTTCAATGGCTGGTTCACTATCTGAGCCATCTGGATCCTTCCCTCCACCATCAACTTTTCTGAACTGCACAGATGGGAGTTATTCTCACAACACATTCTCTGCTCCCGTAATTATCCCGGCCTCAACGTATGGTAATATACTGTCCCCACACCCTCCATCCAACAGTTTCCACCCCCTCTGTGCCACAATTTCCTCCCCATCCTTGCCTCCCAGCCTCTTTGTTTGCCACCCCCTGCTAAAGCATTCACCCATCTTTCCCAGCTCCTCTCCTTTTTCGCCCTTTTACCTGACCTTCCTCCTCCACAATCTCTTGACACTACACCTGTTGGCATTCTAGTCCCAGTGCACTCTACTAGAAAGTATTGCTCTGTCCCTCTGAACCCCACCCCACCTGTCCACTACTACCGTATTTACTCGAATCTAAGCCGCACTTTTTTTCCGGTTTTTGTAAACCAAAAATCCGCCTGCGGCTTAGAATCGAGTGCAAAGTTAGCGGAAATTCTGAAAAATGTTGGTAGGTGCCGCCACAACTAAATTCTGCCGTCAAATATATGTAGCGCTACACAGCATGCTTTGCAGGCACAAAGATATATACTGGCGCCAAAACCTCTGCGTCAGTAAATAAATTAAAAAAAAAAAAAAAAAATGTGGAAGACGAGCTTTTTTTTTCTCCGCCCTGAGTTTCGACCACTGCATTTTCATGCATTATCCAACGAAGTAAATACAAATTCTGTATTGTTCATCATCGAATGTAGCAGCATTTCAATGTACTACGAAACTCCGACTGGCGATACTGTTTGGGATGTTTGTCAATACGGCCAACTCAGCGTTCTGAATTTTTTCCTACCTGTGAGAAGACATGGTTGCTAAAAGGAACTTTTATGAATTGTGAATCACATGCAGTATTCTTTTCACCATAAGAATAATACAAATATAAACATTTTGCCATGTATTGTTTCGTGTTTGCTGCTATTTCATTTAAATCCTGTCTGCCTAATAAACTACGAAACTAGAGTGAGACAACAGCAAACGCGGAAGAATATACATATCATGTTGATGTTTGTATTATTCTTATGTTGAATAGTGATACAGTCAGAAATGAAGCATGGCAACTGATTAGATTTTTAAATCTAAGATGACTCTAATTTCTGTGCAGAAAGAGGCGTCTGCAAAGATTTACAAACGGAGAAAAAATTTTGCTAAACTCTCATTCAGAACATCTATCATACGCAGTCCATTATTTGGTTCTTGTTGATCATTATCAAAGTAAGCAGCAGTGTAAGTAACAACAAATAGCAGTCTCTTGCCATTGTTTCGCTAATGAGACGATTCCTCTCTCTCTCTTTTTTTTTTTTTTTTTTTTTTTTTTTAAGTTGTAAGCGGCGGTAACGTGCACAAAGGCAAGCCAAGCCGCGAGCGGCGACAAGCCGTAAACACTCATTATCAGTATGCGACAAACAATGCATGACACAGAACAGTTATGCATTTTCAGCTTAGAGTGACGTAAACATCTATAACAAAGAGAACGGCACTTATCAGATCAAAGAAAAATAAGCAATCAATTCAAACAAGACGAGGCACGTGAGAAAGGAAGGGTACCCTTATAAATACGGACGGAGCGCCTGACGCATAGCAATGGCTACCTGGTAAAGCTTAACTGCTAAACTTACGACTTGAAGCAAACTACTGTAGCTGTATCGTCATTCATTGGACCTAAATTGTGTCTCATATTACAGTGGACCAACTTTGTTTCGATTTGGAGGTGCTGCCTAAAACTTTTCTCTCCCCTTGAATTTCGAGTCTCAAATTTCAGGTGCGGCTTAGATTCGCGAAAACTTTTTTTCCTTGATTTTGAGTCTCATTTTTCAGGTGCGGCTTAGATTCGAGTAAATACGGTATACCCTTCCCCTCTCCAACCCCTCCAGATTGCTGCTGCCATCCCATATGATAGCTGCATTGTGGCCTCAGCTGACAGTTATGAGAGGGTGAGGTGTGCGTGCTTGTGGATAAATGGTGTGCGTTTTTCTTTTGCTGATGGAGGTTTGACTGAAAGCTTTGTGTAAGTATTTTATAATTTTGCCTGTCTGCAATTTAATGTGTCTTCTTTACAGTAAGTGGTAATCTGTTTTTTCCTACATTGTTGATATTCCTATGTGGGGCTTCCATTGTTTGCTTTAGCTAAAATAATTATCTTTTAACACAAAAAAATCATTTATACCACTTCTACATTGCAGAGCAAACATGCTGCCTTCATGTGGATGAACAAAATTGGAAAACAATAAATCATTGGCTAGATTGATTTTGTTTCACAGTTGCCACCGGAAGAATAATACATAGTGGGGGAACATTGGCATAAATGTGGAGTAAACAAAAGTGCAGAAACCAGAACTGGAATGTATCCCTTACTATAATGGCAAGCCAGTATAAGCATATGAGCTGCAAGTGGGAACTGATGACAGAAATCAGGCATGGTTGTTCCTCCCTTGGTCACAACAATAATACTTCAGTAGTATACTAGTCGGAAAGCAAAACTCCTAACCATACAAATGAACAAAAATTTTTGTTTGTTGTGTGCCTATTATTTGGTGCCCAGAAAATTTTAGCACCTAAAGAAGCTGCCTATTTTGCTTACACTATGTTATAGCTAGACCTTGTCTCTTACCTGTTGTCTTCTTTACATTTTGCGAGTTTACTGCAATCAAAAGCTTTGTTGATACTCAGATAGCGGTAATCATGTATGTAAATGGAAAAGTAAAATAATCAACAAAATAGAAGTAACAATTCTCTTCTTATGATACTGCAATGATTCACAATGTACATGTTCAGCAGCATCAGCTTATTATGACATAAAACATTCAGTTTTAATATATTTATGGTACTGAAACTGACAATATTTCAGTCAGTGAAGAGAACTTCCTGGAGACTGAAACAATTAATCTTGAAAAATGCACTGCTCTTTCACATGTATACACTCAGAACTTAATACTCCATCGATATATTGTAAGAATCTTTGGTTTAGAGCTACATTCTATATAATACCTGTGTATAGCAAATTAAGCAAACAGTTTCATTTTTGGCTTAAAAAAAGTCCATGGACCACTGTGTGCGCTTGCTCATAGCATAAACCTTTTACGGTTGTGGCTCTTGTTCTCTTGTATGAATCACTAGTGTGACAATAAAACACTTAAAGCACAGCCAATTGCAAAAAAAAGAGAAAAAATACTAACAGATGCTAGCCTTAATACACATTCAGCACTATTCAGATTTGACATGATTATTCACAGTTTCTGTCATTTCAGTCCTTTCAGTGAGAGGTTTCTTCTTTTTCAAAGGGTTTGATTTACACTCATTATACAAGTTATTCAGATCAAATGATGCTTTAACGTTATCCTGAAAACAAAGAAAAAAGTACAAATGAAACATTAAGGAAAAGAAAGACAGTAAAGTAATCAACTAATGTAATTCTTTAGAAACAACAACATTAAGAGAATAATTTCAAGCACATAATGTCACTCCCATTATTTATTAGAAAGGTAGACTGAGAGTGGCAGATTACACTTCATAATGTAGTTTCTGATCTACTTTTTCTTGCTCATAAACTCATATAGTACACGAAAATTGTTAGAGAAGTAGAGATATGTATTTATAATGGAATTATGATGATTATTTTCATTTAGGGCATTCAGCAAAAGAAATTTTGTAGTCAGTACAGGTGGTTAGCTGCAGGAGCTGGTTTTTGTCAACGGAGAGAGTGAACACAACATAGACTGGTATGCCATTAGTAACAGTGGACATGTTGCATACATTGCCATGTACAGCAGGGTGGATAACAAGAGCATTGACTATGTACTGTCCCAAGAGGCAACAAGTTTTGAAAGAAAAGTGAATGTTAACAACAAGAAATGCTGTTACCCAGGAAAACGAGGAAAACTGGAATTTAACATCCTGTTCATGATGAAGTCATTAGAACAGAGTGCTAGCTTGGATTGGTGACTGACAGTGAAGGAAATTGGCTGTGTCCATTTCAAAGGAAACACCCAGACATTTGCCTGAAGACTTCAGTAAAACAAGGGAAAACTTATATCTGGATTGCCTGATGGGGATATGAACCACTGTCGTCCCATAAACATGTCACAATTCCTATTCTTCAGTTACAATAACTTCGTGATTAATGTGTCAGCAAGTTGAGTAGCAGGGGCCAGCCACCAAATAATCACTGCTCTTTTTCGAGTATAACATGCTCACTTACACAAACATTTAAAGGGTAAAAGGAATTCATTCATTTATCATGTTATGCAAATCCTATCAAGAAAGAGAACCTTCCAGGATGTGGAACTGGTCAAGATTAAGTTAATAAAAGACAAGTAAATCACACAAACAAAATCTGTATACTGTATTAATAGTAATCTATCACTATACTGCTACATGTTAATCATGTTTATGCCAGTTGAAGCATATGCAAGCTCAAAGTAAATTAGAAAGAAAGCTCCTCCTTTGAAAAACACTGCTGCATCCTCAGATATATTAAACAGGTGATGTTTATTTCACATCTGTATCTTTATATTTGCATGATTACACCAGTATTTTTCAAAGAAAACTAGTACCTATACCTGCAAAGTCTAGGTCTCACCTACATTACATTACTAATTGTCATACAGTTTCACAACAAACACTGCCATTTTCCATTTAGGTATTAGAATTTTTCAATCCTTGAGTCCAGATAATTTGTAGAAAGAGTAGCTAATAAATTACATTTCTAATTTTCTTTTACAGTGGTTGAGATTCCCAACTTCTCGGTTCATGTTAGATGGAAGATTATAGAATTTCTTAACAGGGTATACAACTTGTGTCCAAACCCCCACATATGGAGACAAAGTCTACTTGAAAATTATGAATCTACTTTCTGCACTGAGGTGACGAAAGTCGAGGGATACCTCCTAACATCATGTTGGACCTCCTTTTGCCCAGCGTAGTGCAGCAATTCGAAGCAGAAATACTGAGCCACACTGCGGCTATAGCTCGTCCACAATTGTGAAAGTGTTGCTAGTGCAGGATTTTGTGCACGAACTGTCCTCTCAGTTATGTCACACAAATGTTCAATGATATTAGTGTGCAGTACTGTGGGTGGCCAAATCATTCACTCAAATTGTCCAATTGTCATCCATAAAAATTGCATCACTGTTTGGGAATATTAAGTGCATGAATAGCTGCAAATGGTCTCCTCATATCCAAACATAACCACTTCTAGTCAATGATCAGTTCAGTTGGACCAGATGACCCAGTACATTTCATGTAAACACAGCCCACAGCATTATGGAGCCACCACCAGCTTGCTCTGTGTCTTGTTGACACTTGGGTCCGTGAATTCATGTGGTCTGCACCACACTCAAACCCTACCATCAGTTTTTACCAATTGGAATTGGGACTCAACTGATCAGGCCACAGTTTTCCAACTGTCTAGGGTCCAACCAACGTTGTCATGAGCCCAGGAGAGTCATTGCAGGCGATGTCGTGCTATTAGCAAAGGCACTCGTGTCAGTCGCTGCTGCCGCCAAATTTCACCACACTCTCCTAACAGCATATGTCATATATCTGACATTGATACCTGTGGTTATTTCACACAGTGTTGCTCGTCTGTTAGCACTGACAAATCTACGCCAAAACTGCTCTTCTGGGTCGTTAACTTAAGGTTGGTGGCCACTGAGTTGTCCGTAGTGAAAGGTAAAGCCTGAAATTTGATATCCTCAGTACACTCTCGACACAGTGGATCTCGGAATATTGCATTCCGTAATGATTTCCTAAATAGAATGTCTCATGTGTCTTACTTTCAACAACCATTCTGTGTTCAAAGTATGTTAATTCCTATCATGTGGCCATAATCCCACCGGAAACCTTTTCACATGCATCACCTGAGAACAAATGTAGCACTGCCAATGCACTGCCCTTTTGTACCTTGTGTACATTATACTACCACCGTCTGTATATGTGCATATTGCTATCCCATAACTTCTGTCATCTCAGTATATTGTGATTGTGTACATCACAGTTCAGCTGAAACTGATTTTCATTTATGGCAACAGAACAATTGAGGAGTAAATGTAATGAGTTAAAAATTCTGCAATCCTTAAAAAGGGTTCTGCAAGATGTACAATTGCCTAGTTTACACAGCATCCTTATTGCTTGCTTCTGGTAAATAAACAGTTAAAGTGTACTGCCCTGCAAGATAATCTCATAATACTAGGACTGAAAATATCCTAAAAAGGCAACACACTTGTCTTTAGGTAAACACAATTAGAGATTTTCACTACAGCCAGCATATTCTTCATGAGAGAATTCAGCCAACTGTGTTGATACTTAGAAAAGGTATTTCTCCACTTCGGTTACACATTTTTCTATGGTATGACTAGTTTCAATCACACTTGCTCATCTCAGATCTAAAAAGCAACTAAGTATGTATTTTCCATTACTACACAATAAGTAGAGATGTACTGTATACAACTGTTGAATACACAAATAGCTAGGTAAATTCAACAGCTGTCTACAATACTTTTGTAATTACAGTATAATGGAAAGCACATACTTTTTTCCATTGTTTTTTTTTTTTAGATCTGTAGATGATAAAGTGTGAACAGAAACTAGCCATACTATAACAAAATGTGCAGCTAAGAGAGAAAAATAAATTACACAAAAAAATTTTAAACATTGAGGGTTGTAGTAAATAGTCTTCACAGGTTCGAATCCAGATCAGATTGTGCAAATTCCACAATATTTCCTCGGAGCAACTGTCCAACATTTTCAGGAGGTTCAACCTTGCTGGTGGCTAGGTATGACTAATGGTATCCGCATGTTGGCACCTCATTTCTAGAACATGCGCATGAAGAATGTGCAGGTGCAGAAATCGCGCATGAGCAAATGATTTGCAGATATATGGTGCCATATTCAAACGTCCTCTGCTGAAAATCGCAGAGCGGCTCTCTTGCGTGTGCACTGTACGCAACATTTACTAACAGTGTGGCCAGACATTACTCACCAAAGACCATACTAGACCAATGTTATGATGGGTCAGTTATCGAAAAATCCTGAGTTTCACCTCGTGATTAATAGCAAGCAATGCAGAGTTCCAGGCTGTGCTCAGTTGAAATCCCGCATCTGTATTGATGAGATTACCGACTGTATGGATATGTACTGCTTCCTTAATGACACAGCCCCATAAAGATGATGTTGGGGATAAAACTTCCATCTTTTCATAAATCATGCGATATCCTATATTCAGACTGTTCTGCAATTGCTTACTTTTCTGGTTGACGAAGGCGTGTATGACACTGATGTTCATCGCAGTGTTCTTGCACTGTGTGACATGTCTGGTCTATATATGCTGCCTCACATTGAAAAGAAATCTTGTACGTACCACATTTCCTCAGATCAAGATCATCCTTAACCAAACCCAACAGGTTTCTCAGTTTTACAGATGGTTGAAAAACACACTTAATGCCACATTTTCCGAGGACTCTTCCGATTCTTGACAACATAGCACCAAAATATGGCAAAAAGGCCAAAGTGGTGTGTGTCTTCGTACCCTCATTTTTCTCCATAGCTTGAACTCACCTGGGCCTGAATGTATTGCATATCTGTCTCTCAGAATAACCGTTTTGTTGGAACACTGTCTTCGAATGTTGTATTTCACTCGACAGGCTTTCAGGATCAGATACATGTGTTCTATGAACTAGTGTTCGTAATGCACTACCACATTGTGCAGGATGATGGCAGCTTGTGGCCTGCAGATATAGATCTGTATGCGTTGGCTTGCGGTAGTCACTATGTCCTAAGGTTCCATCTGCTTTCCTTCGTACCAAAACATCAACAAAAGCTAAAGTACCATCTTTTTCCACTTCCATTGTGAAGTTTATATTTGGATGGGGTGAATCCAGATGCTGAAGAAACGTAGGTAGAGTATCAAGTCCATGTGGACACACCACAAATGTATCATCCACATACCGCAGAAAACAAGAGGATTTGAGAGCAGCTAACTGTAGTGCTTTTTCTTCAAAGTCCTCCATAAAATTAATGGCCACCACAGGAAACAGAGGGCTTCCCATGGTGACACCGTCCACTTGTTCAAAATATTGGTCATGATATAAGAAGTATGTTGAAGTAATCACATGTTTAAATAATGCTACTATGTCCTCCTCAAACTTGTTGCTAATGAGCTCCAAAGAGTCCCACAAGGGCATCTTTGTAAATGAAGACACAACATCGAAACTTAGTAAGAGATCCAAGGATTGCAATCTAAGAGTTTTGAGGTGACCTATGAAATCTTCAGTGTTTCGGATATAATGGTTGCACTTACCTATAAGAGGTCCCAATAGTGATGTCAGATATTTGGAAACAAAATAAGTAGGTGCCCGTATGTTACTTACAATGGGATGGAGATGCACCCCATTCTTATGGATCTTCGGTAGGCCATAGAGTCTAGGAGGAACTGCAGGCTGTTGATGCAAACCCTTAGCGACTCACGCTAGAATCGAGCTCTTCCTGATGAGTTACAAAGTCTACCCATCAGATCACTTTTTAATTTACTGTATGCAGGATTGTCGAGCAGTTTGCATATCTTGCTGTTATATTCTGTGCATAAGAGAAGCACAGTAGCATTTCTTTTGTCAGCAGGTAGGATGACAATGTCTTGGTCTTCTCTCAATGCTTGTAGCACATTTCTTTCAGCTGAAGTGATGTTAAAGTTGGACCTCTTAGGTGAAGCTTGAGTCAAGATGTGGCATGTGTCACACCTAATCTCTACAGCATCATCCATAGGAAGTTTCCAAACAGCTTGCTCTATTCCACTAATCACATCTGTGATGTGATGCAAAATTCAGACCCTTCTGTAGCACCAAAACTGCAGTGTTGTCCAAAGTCTTCTCTGTGAGATTAAACACGGTACGTCTTCTTGGCATGTGTCCTTGCATTCTGGCTTCGAGTCGATCGTATTTAGTCATTTGAAGAACCTTAGCTTGTCATTCAGTCAGCTAGTGCCCAAGCAGCACTGTCTACCCAGTTCCAGGATACCACTGAAAGGTTCGCTGAAATCTTCAGATGGGGTAATAGTAATTGTCTGGACACTATGCACAATTCCTTATGCATATAGCGCACTTGCTCTTCATGTAATTCTAATGGCAGCCACAGAACTTATACAATGTTTAAATTTAGGGATGGTTTGCTTGTCGCGGTATCTCAGTAAAAAATGCAAGGCTGCTTAACAGTCTATCTCTCTTGCAACATAACTTGTCAAACTCACATATGTTCTTCGCCATCACCTCCCCTTAAAGGTACCACATGTGACTCTTCAAGCTTTCCCAGCGGATATGTTGCAAACGGTCGTCACGGGTTTGACACCGGATCACGTTGTGCAAATCTATGCAGCATCTGTGTGATCCTTATACCACGCACACTCCCAACATTGCTGCATGAGTCGTCTCTATGGAAGATCCAGGTGCAATACCTGTCCAATGCACTCACCCACCACATCATATATTCCTGTCCCAGCACAATATTATTCTATCCCATCAGAGCCAGGGTCTCTTGTGAAAGCAGCCATGTCACACACAAAGTCTGCTGCAATTTCCAAACAGCATTTTTTTTAGCATAACCACCAAAACCACCTGCCCACTTTAATGAATGTCCACCAATGGACTGTGGCCAAGAACCTAGATGACCACGCACTGTCAGAAAGTGTTTCTGAGCTCAACATGCCTGATTTCAACAGCTGCTTCACAATCCATGCCATCTGGCCCCTCCTCTCCAACACCTACTACTCTGAACAATGTAGATGGGAGTTGTCCTCACAACACAACCTTTGTTCTTGTAATACCCCCGGCATCAATCCAATCTCTGCTGGCCTCCTGCCCCATACCCTTACCCTCCTGCACAAAAACCCAAATTTACCATCCTGCATCTGCACCCTCTTCACCGTCTTTCTACATCAACATCTACATCTACATCTACATGATTACTCCGCAATTCACATTTAAGTGCTTGGCAGAGGGTTCATCGAACCACAATCATACTATCTCTCTACCATTCCACTCCCAAACAGCGCGCGGGAAAAACGAACACCTAAACCTTTCTGTTCGAGCTCTGATTTCTCTTAATTTATTTTGATGATCATTCCTACCTACGTAGGTTGGGCTCAACAAAATATTTTCGCATCCGGAAGTGAAAGTTGGTGACTGAAATTTCGTAAATAGATCTCGCCGCAACGAAAAACGTCTTTGCTTTAATGACTTCCATCCCACCTCATGTATCATATCTGCCACACTCTCTCCCCTAGTACGTGATAATACAAAACGAGCTGCCCTTTTTTGCACCCTTTCGATGTCCTCCGTCAATCCTACCTGGTAAGCATCCCACACCGCGCAGCAATATTCTAACAGAGGACGAACGAGTGTAGTGTAAGCTGTCTCTTTAGTGGACTTGTTGCATCTTATAAGTGTCCTGCCAATGAAACGCAACCTTTGGTTCGCCTTCCCCACAATATTATCTATGTGGTCTTTCCAACTGAAGTTGTTTGTAATTTTAACACCCAGGTACTTAGTTGAATTGACAGACTTGAGAATTGTACTATTTATCGAGTAATCGAATTCCAACGGATTTCTTTTGGAACTCATGTGGATCACCTCACACTTTTCATTATTTAGCGTCAACTGCCACCTGCCACACCATACAGCAATCTTTTCTAAATCGCTTTGCAACTGATACTTGTCTTCAGATGACCTTACTAGACGATAAATTACAGCATCATCTGCGAACAACCTAAGAGAACTGCTCAGATTGTGACCCAGGTCATTTATATAGATCAGGAACAGCAGAGGTCCCAGGACACTTCCCTGGGGAACACCTGATATCACTTCAGTTTTACTCGATGATTTGCCGTCTATTACTACGAACTGCGACCTTCCTGACAAGAAATCTCTGTTCTGTACCCTTCCCCTCACCTTCCTATCCATTCCTCTACATTATTATCTCTGTGCGCATCATGAACTCATCACTGCCAGTGCCTGTGTTGCATTGCTACCCTCAGCAGAAGCTGCCTCCCTCCAAGCTATCAGCCACTTTTCCCCAATCTTCCCTCTCATTCATCACCACCTCGCTCAACCCACCCAACACAACCTCTTGCCCCAGTCAAGCTGCCGAACTGCTGCAGTCAAGCATTTTATAGCCATACAAAGTGAGTGAGTGAGTGAGTGAGTGAGTGAGTGAGTGAGTGAGAGAGAGAGAGAGAGAGTACCCTAGTTTGAAAAAGGATTCTTTCGAAAGCTAGCAAAATTTTCAGTCTTATTTATGTGCCTGCTGAGGACTCATTGGCTTTACAATTTGGTGAGTTGTTATCTTTATTCCTACATTATTTCCATTCTACTAGAACTTCCCCATATTAATGCAGAATATCTTCTGTAACACAGGGATGGGTTTAGAATACAATCTCAAAACTACTTATTCAGGCAAAAAAACTGGTTTATGCCCCTTTTAATGCATACTATTGCTACAGTCAATCTGTTCTGAGCTGTACTTAATTAGTGTTTGGCTTCTAAATGAGTTGTTGTTGTTACTCTTATGCTTAAAGTGAGCTGTAGGCATGAGTAAAACTTCCTGAGCTTTTGCTTTGGGGAACTATTTGATATGATATGCTATTTATAAACTGTGTTGTGAATTTGTAACAGTGTATACTATTTTTTCCTTGGTGAACTCTGGTTATATCACTGCTATGGCTTACAACATCTGCTTAATATACACATCAAAAAAAAGTTTTGCATCACCCCAGTTCCCAGAACACCTGCAGATAGACATTGACTGTGGGTATTGTATCACAGAGACAGGCCCTTTGACTGTTCAGAGATGTCACTAAACCCGCCCAAAGATGTAAACAGCCAAGCAGGAGCAGCGCCTACTAGACAGAGGGGGTCCAACAGCCAATCAGTTCCAGTTATTCCACCACGAAGGAGGTACACGGCTCGTCTTGTCTATAGTTAAACAATGCCTAGAGGGTCAATACCGCGGTTCAATCGGGTCCACATTTTTACTTTGTGCCAGGAAGGGATCTCAACAAGTGAAGTGTTCAGGTGTCTCGGAGTGAACCAAAGCGATGTTGTTCGGACATGGAGGAGATACAGAAGGACAGGAATTATTTAATTAATTATTTAATTAAAATTCACTAATCCATCTACCTTCTCCCACGATCTAATTAAAAAAACACTCCATTTACTCAGTATGCTTGCACAGGTTGATAGCCTTTCAGCACAGAGCAGAGAAATATTTCACTGCTTTTCTCAATGTATCATGTGTTGTTACACTGTCCTTGGTGGGCAGATACCAGCACAGCATAAATACCTGTGACTCAAACAAGGAGCAATTAAATTTATAATCCTTGTTTACAGCAATGTTTCACCCTTTCTTACAAATGTATTACTTGGAAATACGTTGCCCGCCTGCTCATTGGCTGCGTAACACAAACAGCTGACACACCTTCTTTTGTTCCCATCATACATCACGGCACGTGCTGACAACATTCCTGCATGAAACACATTAAATATGCCACTGGCCCCACTGTAGGCTTTTACCCCTGTATTATCATATGGCTACAGGTACGCTAATATTTCTACAGCAGTATTATCAAACTTTTGTATTTCTGAAACTGTAAACAGTACTATCCACACTATTAATTCAGCTAATTTGAGTAGCGATTCAATAATGTGTGTTTCTTTACGCTCTGTAGATTAGAGTTTCAAATAAGCATTCTGGCCAGATTGTGCATGTAAGGTGTAGTTGCGTGTGTGTGCGTGTGTGTGTGTGTGTGCTTTTCTGAAGAAGCCTGTCTGCAACTCAATGTGTCATCTTAATGATGAGTAGTAATCTATCCTTTTCATTATATTGTTGATATTCCAACCTACCACCATTGTTTGATTGCAGTAATTCATTTTCAAGTAATGTTTGTACTCTGGCAGCAGTCTCCTTAAGTTCATGTCAATCTTTATGTGTTGCTCAGAATTTATAAGCCTTTTCATTTATTCTAGCTTCTGTGAATCTGTAAAGCCAATATGCATAATAATGGTGCCCATTAAAATAGTCTTAAAATGATGGCTACTTTAATTGTAAATAATTTTATAACAAAAAACTTATCTAAGACGATGACTCCTACCAGAATTTTACCTTTCAGGTTTTGAAGCAAACCTAAAATGACATTGCTCACAAAACTGAACTACTTCAGAGAACATTTAATATACTTAATCTGCAATTAACATATTACTTCCTTGTATTTTGCACTTCTGTGCTTTGATACCATAATGTCTACGGTTTGTTAAATGATGGAGAGGTAAGAAAATGTGGTAACATTACACCCAACTGATACTTAAACATAAAGGCATCATTTCTGAGCAAGGTATCTTCCTCCATGCCAACTGCTGTCTTTCTCAGACTAGTTTCTTCCTGTGAGTTTTAATATTTCATCAACAGTGTTGATTTCATTTACAATTAATGAATTATTTAGGAATAAAGGAGATAACTCAGCTAACAGCAGAAGAGATGTGTAGTCAACATATACACACCAAAAGGGTACAGAGCTTTACTTTGCTACCTTTCGGAGTGGAATTCCTTTCTCAAGCTGTACAAGAAAAACACACACACACACACACACACACACACAAACAATTTGGTGAAGGTGGGGGGACAGCGAGTTAACTTGGGTTTAGGCCAGGGAGTTTAAGGGAGAGAAGGATGTGCAGTAAGGATAGGCTCCATCTGCAAAGCTCGCTCGCATGTTGCGCTCTGCTGCATGTTGTGAGTGGTCCACCTTGTTTTTGGCAACAGTCAACGGTGGCTGTCCATTCTGGCTGACAGTTGGTTGCTTGCCATACCAATGTAAAACACTGCGCAGTCGATCACCTAGCCCTCCTCCATCCATCATGCCACCATCCTAGATGTTGATCTCATCCTCTCAAATGGCTCGATCCACACCTCAGTCCACATCAAACTCAGCAATCACTAAGAGTACCTGCACTTTAACAGCTGCCACCCCTTCCAAACCAAAAACTCCCTCCCATAAAGCCTGGCCAGTCGTGGCAGATGCATCTGCAGTGATGAGAACTCCCTCGCCCAGTATGCTGAAGGCCTCAGAAAGGCCTTCGCAGACGGCCTATACCCTCCCCCCAACTAACAAAAAGCAGATCCCCTGTGCCATATCTTTGCACACAACTGATCCTCACATCCATTCCAAGCACCAGCCACACAGAAGCACCCCTCTTGTCACCCAATACCACCTGTGACTGGAACGACTGAACCATGTCCTTCATCAGGGCTTTGATTATCTATCATCATCCCCTGAAATGAGGGATATTCTACCCACGATACTTCCAACCTCTCCTAAAGTGCTCTGCCACCCATCCCACCACCACAACATCCTAGTCCATCTCTATGCCACTCCCACCCCCAGTCCTCTGCCACAGGGATCATACCCTTGTGGAAGACCCAGATGCAAGACCTGCCCTATCCACCCACTTAGCACTTCCTACTCCAGTCCTGTCACAGGCTTATCCTACCCTGTAAGAGGCTGTGAAAGCAGCCATGTTATACATCAAACTGTTGCAAAAACCAAGGTGGACCAACCACAACATGCAAACTTTCAATGGCCGCTTCACAACCCATGCCATCTGGATCCTCCCCATTACCACCAGCTTTTCTGAACTGCGCAAATGGGAGCTATGCTTACAGCACATCCTTCACTCTCATAACCTCTCTGGCCTAAAACTCAAAGTAACTCGCTGTCTCCCCAGCCAAACCAAATAGTGTGTGTGTGTGTGTGTGTGTGTGTGTGTGTGTGTGTGTGTGTGTGTGTGTGTACACACACCATCCCCTCCCATTACCAACGCCCAATATGTGGCAGCTAGTTGTGTGTTACCATCTCACGCACTAGTCTGTGCTCATCTGTGTGCCACATGCCCCTCTACCTGTACCGTAGCTAGCCCACAGACGACTCCCCAGTCTCCCATGAGCCACTAGATGCCCCCCCCCCCCAATCCGCTCCCTGCCTCCCTCCTCTCTCAATCCCTTACCCCACCCTGCACTTCAACACCACCTCACCCCAGTACACTCACCAGGGGCCAGGAAAGAGCTGCCAGTCGAATGAGCACAACACGGGGTGACAGACAGGTGCATGTGAGTGAGTAAGTGAGTGAGTGAGAGAGAGAGAGAGAGAGATGATGATGATGATGATGATGATGATTGGTTTGTGGGGTGCTCAACTGCGTGGTCATCAGCGCCCCTACAAAGTCCCAATTTTTACACAGTCCAATTTAGCCACTGACACAAATGATGATGATGATGAAATTATAAGGACAACACAAACACCCAGTCCCCGAAAGAGAGAGAGAGAGAGAGAGAGAGAGAGAGAGAGAGAGAGTGCACGCACGTTGCGTCCTAGTGTGTCCTACAGCTTGAGAAAGGAACTGCATTCCGAAAGCTACCGAAGTAAAGCTCTGTGCCTTTTGTGTGTGTTTCTGTCAATGATGCTGCACTTCTGTCTTTAGGTGAGTTGACTC
The DNA here is from genome assembly GCF_023898315.1 of Schistocerca nitens. Lineage (NCBI taxonomy): Eukaryota > Metazoa > Arthropoda > Insecta > Orthoptera > Acrididae > Schistocerca > Schistocerca nitens. The sequence continues at coordinate 144,303,602 of NC_064622.1, read as the reverse complement.
CTTTGTTCCTAAATAATTCATTATTCTCAACCAGAACTTTCTGTTAATTATTAATTACAATTAATACAGATCACATGGTACATTTAGAGCACTTATTAGTGTTGTGCTACTTACACCAGAGAAAAAGAACTTGATAACTTTCCCCTTGTTATCAAATCCAGGGCGTCTTGTAACTTCCTTCCCATCCTTAAAAAGTATCAGTGTAGGCAACTGGCGACTCATAGATGAGTCATTAACATTATACTTTTTGGCTGCATCGGGATAACGGCCAACATCAATCTTTCCAAATTTCAAATTTTCAAGACCATATCTGCAACAGCAAAGTAATGCATATGTTTAAATCATTAACAGAAAATTATTTGATTATTTAACTTACTGTGACACAGGGTATGATATCAATGTAGTCAAGTGATACGAATATTACTAGCACTCTAATACACAAATGAGAAATGTAACTGGCAGAAAAACATGTTCTAAAATGACATCATGTATGTACTGCAGGTGGAAAGAATGAGGTATTTTCCTCTTTAGTTTCTAAGTTGAGTAACTTAATATGAGTATTGTACTCATATAACTAAAGACCGCACTGCGCATAAAAGTCTGGAGGAGCCCTTCCTGCGGCAATGGATGTCAAATGGCTGAAGATTACAACTACACTTTGTTCTTTGTAGTGAACAATAACATGTGTCAATTATGTGGTTGACATTTCAGGTTTTAAATATTCAGTGATAGTTCTCTTGCAGTTCCAGTTGTTGGCAGACCATTAAGTCTCTATCAGCTCCATTTCCTGTGCTGGATTTGCTGAATTTGGGGGGGGGGGGGGGGAAGTTTTCGCAAGTGAATTAACCAAGAAGAGTTTTGAACATTGTGCACATCCGAGAACGTGTGCAGGCTTAGATTCAATGAGGGCAAGAAACAAATGAATAAGCATGATGAAAAAATAACTGCACTGTGAGATAAAAACAAAACACAAGCAAAAATAAAGGCTGCCTGTTAGAAAGTGTGCATCTTTGAATTTCTGTGATATCAAAATCTGTTGCTGGGTAATATTTAATATTGGGTTATTTCACCCTATGCCATACATAAGGTGGCTCAAGCCTGTCCCACTCTTCAACAGCACCCCTTCTGTGATCATCCAGTGTGCGAGGAAGGTTCCTGCAACTACACACTGCAAGTTTTACCTGGTCCCAAGCATGTTAGCAGATACCATAGGACATTTGGCTCTTTTCCCTTCTTGAGGGGGGCTATGTTATCATGTTGGGGCGAAGCATTTTCATGCATTATCGTCTTGAAACACAAATCAATCTTGCTGGCTATTGGGCTGGACAATAGATTTGGTGATCTTGTCCCAATACTGTGCAGACATCCAATTATCATCAATGGTAAAGAGAGATGTCAGATTGTTGCATGTGATAATAGTCCACTTCCCTGATTGACCCTTAACAATGGATGCCCGAGAGGTGCATTGGTAACTGGATGTCTCCACATACTTTTATGATGATCATCAGGCATCACATGAATCCTGCACTTGTCAGTGAAGAAAACCCACACCATTGCACCTGGTACAATTCCAGGTGTTCTCTTGCCCATCATTTTCACTCACCATGGTGTTGGGACAGCTTGTGCTATTGTTTGTAATGTGTGCCAAGAAGACAAACTGATTACATGAAGGCAGGTGCTTACAGCCTAGGTTGACACAATACTCCCAGCTGCCTCCAATAAAGTAGTACATTGTTCTGTTGAATTCTCCTCAGAGTGCCCAGGAGTCAGAACTTGTATGCAGCATATATGCTACATATCAGCTGGTGCAGTGGTGCAGGTGACCACTACAATGCAGATTTTCAATGTTCTATGTTCCACAGTAGGGGTTTATTGTTCAAATGAGATTGTCGAGAGGCATGCACATTTTATATGCAGTTTCTCGTACTAAGAGTCCTATTTATCATAAAATGACTATCTGGGCATGGTTTAATTTTGAAATGACCCTTTGAGATACTGTGACAGATGTGTACACACGCCATACTGTTCGGTTCATAATAGGAGACACAACACACACTACTAAACTGCACTGAGAATTACTTTTATCTTTACACAGGTCGCTGTATGTAGTGAACTCTTCTGGTCAAAAGGAGTCTTCTGAAGGAGGTCTCCAATCAAACAAACACAGAATATGTAACTCAAGAGAGTTGTGGAGAATCTTACACAAGCAGTAAATTTAAGCAAAATGATACTTACTCAGCAGACAATTCGGCAAATGTTGGTGCAAAAGTAACACAGGCAGGATTCCATGCAGCATAGAACACAACCAGCCATGTAACTCTCCTGTCTCTCTCAAGTTGTTCTTCCAAGCCTGCAGCAGTTCTGAAGTAGACAACTTTATCTGGGCCACTGTACGTTGGCTCAGGAAACACCATCGCAAAGACTGTGAAACCAGCAAACATGTATAAAATATGGCTCCATTCATGAATATTAAATCTTGTGTGTCAAATGTGCATAACATTTATACACCTACAATTTCCATTATTAGAGGTAGCGAAAGGTTCTACTTACATATACAAATTACGCTAAATATTATTCCCATTCGTACGTCAGCATAAAACCATAATATCATGTTTGCTACTTTATTGTAAATGAAGCTGGAAGTCAGATAGTTTATCATAGTGACGCTTCCAGATTTCTTGGTTTTCATCATTACTACTATTATGAGAAAGAATAGGATCTCCGATTCCCTCTGAAATATGTAACGCAATATGTGAAAGTGCGACGAATATAAAAGTTGTCAAATTCTGTGACCTACTTGTGTTGAGTACGTACGGTATCTAATTCACATTGTGGATAGCTGCCTGGAAACAAAATCCCACACAAAAAAGGAACTTTCTTGCATAGTATATAAGACAAACTTAACAAAATGTTTATGCTGTAATAAGGTTTTAAAAGTAAAATCAAATCTTTCTTAAACGACATGCTTTTTCCTAAATAAACAACCCAATGTTAATAAACAAAGTATAAGTTATCATCTCTGACACTGTACCACTCTTGACAACTCAACAAACATAACTGCTACTCTTGCGTTGAAATGATTTCTCCACAAATAAAACATTTTGTACAACTCGTTTTATGCAAAAAAATCTGAAGGTTTTTCACATATATCATAGTACTTAAAAAGGCCTTCCTTTAGATAAGGCGGTTTGTCTTTGTTTAGCAAAAGCTTTTTGTTGGTTCTACTGTATTTTTGGCGGTAAACTGGATGTTTGGATCTGGAGCAGAAGTCAGTTGTGTACATTACATATTATATGTATAATATTGATAATTGATGGGTTGAGGGCTGTATACACGAGTTCTTACGACAGTTCTTTATATTGTGAAAACATTAAACCGATTTTGTTAGTTTCCATCGAAACTTAAGTTGAAGTACATACGATGGAGGATTCCGAAACTCTTGAAATGACGCCTCCAATTTCTCCGCCAGTCGGCAGCGAATTCAATGCTTTACGGCCCAAAATCTCTGAAAACGGTAATGTTCACTCATAACATTTGATTTCAAACAGAATTACATTGAGTACAATGTTGAATCTCAACTTTTTGTCATATCCTGTCATAGAAATTTAATTTTCAGGCTGCTCGTTTTGGCGTTTTAAATGCTTTAACTGTTTGGGGGAAGTGAATTTGAAAGACAATGCAGTACATCCGTCTGGATATCTTGCTAATGGAGAAATAGAATTCATCACCTGTCAGCCTAATCCATATGTTGTAGATTCAAACTCTACGGTTCATCTTTTTGGATTTTCCTTCAGTGAAGGAACCGCATTGCTAAATTATGCTGATATGCTGTTCCAACTAGTCAGGTACAGCACAGGCTTTTATAGGCATATATGTTATATATTGGAATAATTTCCAGACATCTAATTCACATTGTTTTCGTACAGAAAAGAAATTATGTTATTAGATTCAGCATCGAAACTACAGTCCAATGTAATGAGTGCCTTCTCTGTAGCACCAGCAACCGACGTAGATTATGACTTGAAAAGGAAAGAAATCTGTACATTTTTTATGTACGTCCGGAAATACATCTCGTGGTAAGTGCCCTCTAGATTGTGATAGTTGTATTTAATGTACAGATAAAGTTTTAATCCTCAAAGTACTGATAAAAATAATACTTTCCATTCAGTATGTTTTCAGATGAAGAATATTCTTGGATTGCGGAAAAGATATTGCGACCTCTTCAGGAACATTTGAAGTCTATGAGATTATTCATGAAGCAAATAACTGATCTTCCCGATTACATTATCCACCATTCTGCATCATCACATGGCAATAAGGTGATCAACTTATTCTGCTGTGAATTAAATATTTCATTTCTTGGATGAAGACATATTGTTTTAGCAGTGTACTTGTTTATTAGAAATTTACTGAGGGTATCATGATTAATCACAGGGATGTGGAACAAGTCAGGTTTAAGCAAATGTGCAGTAATGAAAATTGTAGCAAATTGACGAATAAACATAAAAGCTGAAGAAAAATTAATAGGATACAATTAAAGTAAACATGACGTAAATTACTGAGAATAATTTAAGGTACAGAAATAACAAATGTTTATACACTGACTGTCTTAAATGAGGTAGATGAATTATAGTTAACACACTACAAATAGGAAGTCTCAAAACGTGAATACAAATGTACAGAAACAATCATTGTTTAATCTGCAGGTGCTCATAAAGTGGATAGAATAACTTATCCATAAGGTATTTTCTTAATTTAGATTTAAATATAGGTATGGCATTAATGTGAACTTTCATATCTGGTCACAATGAATTGAAAACTTGTATGGTAGAATAGTGAGCACCTTTTTGGACAAGACTTAATGCTTTAGTTCCCTACGTACATCATTCTTAGCCCTTGTATTGTGATAGTAGTGTGAACTATAAGTTTTATAAGAGAATGGTTATTAGACACAAAAATCATCAAAGAACATAGATATTGAGACATGGTGGTCAATATTTAGCGCTTTGGAATAGGTTTCTGTGAGAATGTCTTGGATAAACATCGCTTACTACTCTTATTTGCTCTCCTACCCCCACCGTCCCCCCCCCCCCCTCACCCCATCCCCTACATTGGACCACTTTAGTCAATATTCTGAAATAGGGGTTTTTTTTTCCCCCCCCAATACTTTTTCATTATTTCAGATTGGGTCTAACTTCTCATCTGAAATCACCCTTCCCATTCACTTTTTGTTAATTTTTATTGGTAGTGTGACGTGTTTGTCCTGAAGTATCTTGAGTGCATCTGTCTTGCCTTTCAAATCCTCTGTCGTAATCTGTAATTTCATCATGTCCTCTCTGCAATCCATCTAATGCTGCTCTGGGTCAATGGAAGCATCCGATTCCACCCATCAACTTTGACCTGTTGACTGACGTAAGGCTGTTGTGGTGTGTGACATCACAATGGCGCGGTGTTTAGTTTTTGAGAGTGGCGTGTTTGTAGGTGTCATCTTTATGTGCTCGGTGGTGCTGTCTGGTGGTGTGTTTATGGGTAGCGTGTTATGTGGCGTATGGGGTTCACTTGCATGGTAGCATTGCACGTGTGTGGTATCGGTGGTGACTTTGCTTTCAGTTGAATATTTTTCAGTGAGTTAACGATTTTGGTTTTGTTATGTTGAGGTTATTGTAGTTTTTTTTTTTCTGTTCGTCGTGTGTGCATTTTGGTAAATTGCTTTGTTTATGTCTTTGGTAGGTATGCATATGACTGACCAGGTCAACAGTTTTCAGTTGTCGGCGATGATGAGGGACAGTGCGTTGTCTCTAATAAAATTTCTTCAGCTATTTGGCCTGTTGGCTGAAGTTGTGAAGTGTTCTTTTTGTGAAGAAATGAGGCTTATTAAAGTTCCGGCATCTCGGACTAGGGACAGCTATTTGTGGAGATGCGCTCCATTACGCGAGCTTCCTGGTTCGAGAAGTCTAGGTGGGGCACGCGAGAAATTGTGTTGATGACGTATCATTTTTGTTATAAATCCTCTTTCAGTTTGTGTGTACATGAGGTGAGTGTGAGAGAGAGAACGGTGCTTGATTGGTATTCTTATTGTTGTGAGGTGTGTTCTGAATATATTAAGTTCAGGGGTAGGTTGGGTGGGCCTGGTGTTGTTGTGGTGATTGATGAGTCACAGTTTGGGAAGAGGAAGTATGGAAGGGATAAGCCTTTGGTTGGTTTATCGGGGTGGGGGGGGGGGGCTGTGGTATCAGGGGGTTGGTTTTCAGAATGTGTATTCAGGGTTTTGTAGGGCCAGACAAAAAGGGAACTAGTGGGATTGATTGTGGATTTTATTGAAGAGGGTACCACTGTTGTTTCAGATGCATTTTCTTCTTATAGGGGTTGGGTCAGCAGGGGTACAATCATTTAGTTGTGAACCACAGTGTTGAGTTTAAGAATTATGAGATGGGGGGCCTGTACGAATACTATAGAGGGGTTTTGGACGGCAGTTAAGTCAGTGATTGGGATGGGGAAGAGGTGCTCTTCTAACCTTTAGTCTCATCTAGATGAGTACTGTTGACGGAAGAGTATTCCTGATGGTTATTGTATTTTTAGGGTTTTTTTTTTTAAGGGCGGTTAGTAGGATATATAGGCCAAAGGTTGTGGGTTAGTTAAGTGTTGGGTGGGAGGTGGTGGCTCCAGCTTGGGTTGTTCTTTGATTCTATTATTTAAAATTTTGTAGGTACAGTCCAAGAGCGAGGTTCCTTTATAGTTGCCTGGATCACTTTTTTTTTCCTTTCTTACGAAGTGCGTTAATTATAGCGGTTGTCCAGTCTTCTGCGAGTTTTTCTGTTGCCCAAATTTTTTGTAAAATAATATGTAATGATGCCCGAGTTGTTTATCCAGCATACTTTCGCATTACCGCAAACAATTGATTTTCACCACTTGCTTTGTAGTTCCTCATTATTTAAGTGCGGTTTATATTCTTGAACTGTAGGTGGGTTTATATTTTCTTGTCTGGTTTTTATAGGGGTGCTTGTGTCTGTTGTTAAAAGCTTTTAAGGTTCATCACAGTTCAAGAGCTTGTTGAATGCTTCTGCCGTGATTTCTGCATTTTCCTTGTTATTATGGGCTATTTTTCATCTTTATTTCTCAGCAATAGTATGTGGATTGTAAGTACATAATTGTTTATCAGAGGCTTTGAGATACTCTCTGGCGATTATGGAAGCTTCTGATTCCACCCGTCTGCATTGACCCATGACGTCATTAATATGGCGGAAATGGCTATTCTAAGTGTCTCCATTATGTGGCGCCTATGATGTCACTACATACACATGGCAACAAACACAAAAATACATATAAATAAGACAATAGCATCCCCCTCCAAAAATACAGTCAAACTAATGGGACAACCATGGGAAATGGGGATTTTAGGGAGGGGTCAAGCTAAATATAATAGTACTCTAATCTCTAATCGGATGCTTCTGTTGACCCACTCTCTGGAATTGGTTTGTAGTAGTTTACTTCAGTGGAACTCAGTAGATCCTTTAGGTGTTGCCTCTTCGTTTTTCTGATAATTTGAGAGGATTTTTTTTCTGATGTTTTGAGGTTAGTTGCATTTTTTTTTGTGTTAGTTTGAGATTTTGTTGCTTGGTTCATTTGGGGAGGAAGGGGGAGAGGGGGCCTTGAGATTTTGTCCAAGCTTAATGTCTTTTGTCATGAATTTCATCACATTCCGTAGTCCACCGTACATGTTTTTTTGAGTTGATTTACTGGAGCCAATTATTCAGCATGTTGTTTTAAAATTGCCGTTTCTTCCTCAATATTATCCATTACTAAGGTATTTTCTGTGTTTTTCTGATATTTGTCATTTTTTTTTTTTTTAATTTATGTGGGTCATAGTCTCTTTTAACTCCAATTGGGCTCTGTTCTTTTTTCCCTTAATGGGGTGATTTTGATTTTGACCAAATAATGCTTTAAACCTGCGTCTGTTCTTCTCAGTACTTTGACATTTCAAGTTTCTTTATGAAAGAATTTGTCCATGCAGACATGGTCCTGCTGCCACTCTCCCCTTGCCCAATAAGGATGTTTCCAAGTCATAATTTTGCTTGGTTTTCTTTTGAAATATTTAGATTTAGAGATGAGCCCATGTGTTCTGCAAATTTCAACGAGTCTTTGTTCGGTTCTGTTTGTTTATGTGTGAGCCCATTTTCCAGTTATACCTCTGTATTGTCTGATCCAAAAGACCCCGTAATTTTCTACTTCTACCGTAGTTCTTGGTAGAAAATTTTCTCATTGGTAGGGGCAAGGGAGTATATGATAGTATAGATCTTTTTTATGGTTTTCAGAGTTTAAGTTGCAATTCGTGGAGAAATAACTTTAAAATCAGTCATTGAATCGTGTCATTTTCAAATTTGCTATAAATCTTGTTCCGAATTGTGGGCACTGTTCCATGACTCATTGTCCTGGTTTTCCATTGTGAATTCTATAACCTTGAGATTCAAGTGGATCTTCTGTTGTATTTCTCATTTCTTGTATTCCTGCTATTATGCTGTTTTGTCTGTTCAATTCATTTGTGAAGTTTTTGAGCTTCCCAGATTTTAGTAAAGAGTTTATATTATGTGTTGCGATTAAGTTAATGTGCTTATGTTTTATTTTACCATTATGTGCTTGATGAGACTTGGGTGGTTTCAAATGCTCCTATTCATTTGTGCCTTCCAGTTGGCTACACCCCAAATATGATGTAGCCTTCTCCTCCCCTACTGGTTCGGGTGTTGGAAATTTTTCTCTAAAACACCTTTTCATGTTTGTCAGAGGCTATCAACCTTGAGTGGAGCAAGCTCCGTATTACAACTATGATTGTTAGCCCCAAAGGATATTAATCACCCACCACTAACATGTGGAACAGACACTGTTGGGGTACCGCCACTGACATGTGGAACTGTCATGCCCTTGGTACTAGTTTGGTACACCGGGAATGTTTTATTTTCCCAGTGCTCACCATGTCTGGTGAGCATTCCCCTATCTGCCACCTGGGGAGGTGCTTGGTTGGTTGGAGACTAGCAAGTCCCCTGAGGTTGCTCTCTTTTATGAAATAGTGTTTTTTTTTTTCTGAAGGTTGGTTCCCCCCTGCCCAAAAAAAAAAAAAAATTACCATAAGAGTAAAAATAGACCAAATAAGCAGGTTTGATAGTATTGGCAGCACCAGTAGGGCGTAAGTTGCCACACAGTTTTTTTGAAGGTCTAAAATATGCCCAGACCAGTTCAAGCCGCTGTCAATTAGAATACCCAGAAACTTTGAAGATTCACAGTTTAATATATGTTGGTTATCACAGTTCAAGTGGATTACATCATTTTCTCAATGAGATGAATGCAGTTGCATGTATTGAGTTTTTTCATTATGTAGTGTTAATGCATGAGACTTAAAGCAGTGTAAGATGTCCAAAATACAGTTCACTGGCTATTCAGCTTACAAGCAGAATAGTAGTGTCATCAGCAAAAAGAGTACATTTGCTCTCAGTGTTTGTAGAAAGTGGGAGATCGCTTATAAAGATAAAACATTGTAAGTCCCGAAAGTGGATCCTTGTGGCGCTCCACACTTTAATGTGTCTCAGTCAGTTGAAACAGAACTGCCATTGGTACCATTTTAAGTATCACCTTCTGCTTTCTATTTTGCAGATATGATTCAATGCACCTACCATTGCTACCATTCAAATCATAAAAATCAGCCTTTCTTAAGAGAAGGTGGTGGCCTACACAGTCAGTGGCCATTGGCAAGTCACAGAAAATTACCATGGGTGACATTGTGTTATTTATTGACTGAAGAATTGTATTTATGAGAGAGAAAATAGCCTGCTCTGTTGGCCTTTTTCTATTTGATTTCTTTTTTTAACCAAATTGGTTTCTGTTGAGGATGTCCTGAATGTTGAGGTAGTCTGCAATTCTTGTATACATCAGTCTCTCTAACATTTTTGAGGAGCAATTTCGCAGAGATATTGGATGATAATTGGATAAATTAGTTTTGTAACCCTTCTTAAAAAGTGGTTTCAGAATAGCAACTTTATCCACTCTGGGACAGCGCCTTGTTGCAATGATTAATTGAAAATGTGACACAAGACTTGACATACACAATTACTACAGTGCCTTATATTGTTGTTGTTGTTGTGGTCTTCGGTCCTGAAACTAGTTTGATGCAGCTCTTCATGCTACTCTATCCTGTGCAAGTTTCTTCATCTCCCAGTACCTATTGCAACCTACATCCTTCTGAATCTGCTTAGTATATTCATCTCTTGTTCTCCCTCTACGATTTTTACCCTCCACACTGCCCTCCAATACTAAATTGGTGATCCCTTGATGCCTCAGAACATGTCCTACCAACCAATCCCTTCTGCTAGTCAAGTTGTAGTGCCTTATAACTTTAGATGAAATGATGTCAATACCTGTGTTAGTTTTTTTTAAGGCCTTGATACATTTTTAACTTCACCAATAGTGACTGGAGCTATACAAATTTACTTGTATATGTTGTGGTCACCTCTGTGTAATAAATTTGTGGCCGTATTTAACGAGCTCCTACAACTTACATGTTCTGCTGCAGTTAAGAAGTGATTGTTAAAGCAACCACTTATCTGTAGTGGACTGACGTTTTATTTATTTTATTTATTCGTATGGCTCACTGGCAGTTTAAAGTACAGGTATATAACCTTGAAATGAAATGAAATAAAATGAAATGAAATGTCGTTTGGCTAGGGCCTCCCGTCGAGTAGACTGGCCGCTTGGTGCAAGTCTTTTGAGTTGACGCCATTTCGGCAACTTGTGCGTCAATGTGGATGAGATGATGATGATGATGATGATGATGATGACGATGACAACACAACACCCAGTTCCTGAGCAGAGAAAGTCTGACCCAGCCGGGAATCGAATCTGGGCCCCATTGCACGGTATTCCGGCACACTGACCACACAGCTATCGTGGCGCACCTATATAACATTAGTAATACTATATCTAACAGGAATATGAAAATGCAAAACTACATATAAAACTAACTAAATGTCAATATCTAAACTCCTAATCCACATAAGAGCTGTATCATCAGCTTTCATGAGGTCTTTTCAACTCGCTTGGCAGGAACGCAAGGGGCATTCATCTCTAACGTTCTTGATTGTCTGGTTTGGAGCCCCACAGTCACAAATCAGAGACTCTGTAGCAAACCATCTGTAAAGAGACTCTGCACATCGTCCACACCCAGTACAAGCTCTGTTAAATTTTACCCATAGTTTCCTGTCAAGTTCTGTGCCAATAGTATCACAATCATACTTTCGGAACCACTTGAGCTATTCAGGATTTTCACTAAGTTGACAGCTCTGGTCCCATAGGTCTCTCAGCCCAGTATTACTGGCATCTAGCTGCTCTGCTTCCTGTAATGGTGGGTTTCTTGAACAGAGTCTATTTACTCGTAGACTTTGTATGTCTTCCTGTGTAGGTAATTCCAGGTTGTCCTGTAGCTCGTGGTATTCCCTAAGCAAGGCCTGGTTTCTGCAGATCGCAGGAGGATAGATGTTGCTCAGCAGAGAAAGCCAATAAATCAGTGTTGGTCGGATCTCCACAGTTATTAATCGCATAGTGTGGCTCAACTGGACATGGATCAGGTTGGTGTGGCAGCTGTTGAGCCACACTAGGGCTCAATACTCAGCTGCCAAGAAGACCTGAGCAATGGATGATGTGCGCAAGGCACAGTCTGCTGAAGCTCCCCATGTCATTCCACACAATTTTTGAGTAATATTGTTAAAAGTTTCTATCTTGGTAGCAGTATTTTCAAGATGTTTTCTATATGGAAGGTTGTGGTCAAGGGTAACACCAAAGTACTTAGGGTACTTCTTGTATCAAAGAATGTTTCATGTAAGTTTCACTCTGAGCTCTGCATTAGCTTGTTTGTTAGTCAGATGGAATGTACGTACTTCAGTTTTACTTGTACTGGATTTAAGTTGCAACCTTCTAAAATAGGCACTCATAATGGCTAGATCTTCTGTAAGAATAGTCTCTGCTCGTTCGAGATTCGTGGTTCTATAAGCAAGAGCAATATCATCTGTGAAGCAGAATTTTGTTGACCTGGTATTGGGGCAGAGATAGAAATATTGAATAATAGGGGGGGGGGCTAAGACAGAGCCCTGTGGTAGACCAATTTCATCTCCTTGTTCAAGTTTTCTCCCAAGTAAACATGGAAATATCTATTGTTTATCATGGTTTTGAGGAAAGTAACAATTTTTCGACATTGGACTGTTTTCAGTATTTTGTATATCATCCCATCTTTCTAAACTGTCGTATGCCACAGGTAGGTCTATGAACGTGACAGATGTCTTAATGTTTTCTTGGAAACCAGCTTGTATGAAAGTTGTCAGGACCAGTACCTAGAAGCAGCAACTTCATTATGACCTGAAACCCGCTTGCTCAGCTGGGATATGTTCCAAAATGAAGCTGCTAATTCTTATATAGATGAGCCTCCCAAAGAGTTTGAGTACAGCTCAAAAGGAAAACTGGTCTGAAACTTTGAGGGTGGTCAGCTTGTTTACCTGGTTTCAAAATTGCATCTTTTTTTGTTCTGTTTAGCTCAGAGGGCAGTGATCCACTATCTAGGATGTTGGAGAAAAAGTGGACCAGCCATTTTTTTCCACCATTACCCATTTTTATCAGAAATTCCGGGTGTATGTTATCCAGACCAGATGCTCTACCATGTTTAGTTTGTTTCAAGGCCTCATTCATTTCAGTCATTGTAAAAGGGGAAGAGAAACTGGATTCATTTGGGCACTGAGCTTTTAGAGAGGTGAGTTCTCATTTTATTTTGGAAGTATTTTGTTTGTCACAGGATGATGTAGATGTTTCAACTATGTTGTTAGCGATTTGATTACCTAAAATACCAGGTTTCTGCCTGGGTTTATTGGAGGCTCCACCAAGCTTACGCAGAAGACTGCATGCCTTTCTACTTGAATGACTGAAGTTTACATTTTCTGCCATCTCACACCATTGTAGTCTTCTAGCAGTGTCAAGACTTTGGAGGAGGTCATGTGCAATATCGCTGTCGCAAGTTTCACTGTACTGTTCATTAAGTTGTTCAAAATGTTCATTCCAGTCTGTTATGTATTCCTTTCTGCACCCATGAGAGATAAACTTCTTAGCAGCAGTAACAACAGCTCCAACGAATCAAGGGCAGTTTTTAGGTTCTGGTAGAATAAAACAGATATAGTTATCTAGATGGTCAACAAAACTCTGCCCATCAGCACTGCAGAAATTCCATCTGGGTTGTGGTACAGATCTCGTTATTGGAACAGAGAGCCCCATATCGAGGATTAATGGCCTGTGCTGGCTGTGTGAGAAATTAGGTATGACTTCTCTGGATATTGGCACTGGGTGCCCCTGCAGTCCCTGGACACAAAGCAGAGATCTGAGTTGTAATCTCTTCGCCAACCAGCTGATCTGAAAGTTCCCAAATCCTTGGTATTGTAAACAAGGTACAGATTTTCATTTCGTTGAGTGCAATACCACACTCATTGTCACGTGCATAGTTCCAGTGACCGTGCTGACTATTAAAATCTCCAGCATAAAGCAATGGGTGAGCAGTAATTGACAGAATATCCAGTGGCACAGCACATTTGGTGGCTTGTAAATATTATTTATAATGGTCTCCTCCATTTGCATAGTGACATATTGGATTTCATTTTCTATACTTGTCAAAATGAGATGAGCATGTTTGATATTGCTCCTTACATAGGTGGCCACACCATACACACTGTGATGTATAGTACCAATAAGATCGTAGCCATGGATCCTACCTCTTTTACGCTGGTCCTCCATAGTTGGACCATGTGTTTCCTGGGTTAGAACTAAATCAGTTTCATTATCTACAAGGAGTTTAGATAGGTAGTTGCTTTTAGCTTGATTGATGCCTTCTATGCTTAAATGGCATACTTGGATTGAAGGGCCAAGTCTTTTAACTAGTTGGTCCTGAAAAGGTCAATTTTTAAAACCTTTTCAATTTTGATTTGTCAGCATGTTTGTAGCCAGGAAATCTAATATCTGGTCTGGCTGCCTATTCGTTTTAGCTCATTTAGCTCTACCTGGGATGCACGTATGGTATTCTACTACGGACGTGAGCTAGTTTACATCCCGGGCTGATGTGTGAAGCACAGTAACACATAACAGAAAACAGCATCCACACTACCACTGACACCAGTTGCTTTTCTAGCACAAGCGCACGCGCGCGCGCGCACACACACACACACACACACACACACACACACATTCTGCCATGGCAATGGAATGATTAATATTGACATTTGGTTCTTGAAAGCTATTGCGTGGTGTGATGGAGGTGGGAACACAAGGAGAGGTAGTGAGAGAGAAGCTGGTCTTTGGGTGGACGACTTGGCAACTGTACACAAGACAAAAAGAGTACAGATGGTATGAAGAGATGTAAGAAGAGGGAGAGGGGGAAAATGTAGGGAAATGAGAGAAGTTTAAAGATGAAGAGGGAGAAAGGGAGGGCAGAAAGATGGGAGAGTGGTTGAAAAGGGAGGTGAGAAGAGGGAGAAGGCAGAGCATGATCTGGATGGAGAGGGAGTGGTGTGGACAGATCAGAGTAGGGAGAAAGTAAGGTGAGGCAGTGGGGACAAGTGAGCAAAGGTTTAGACCAGGGGTATTGCAGGAGTGCAGGATGTGTTGTAGATACAATTTATTTCACTGAACTACCCAAATGGGAATTGTCTATTCAACACTTCCTGCTGGCTTAAACCTACTGTTCCCACTGCCTCAGCTTGCCTTTTTCATACTCTCTTCTGTCCACACCACTCCTCTTCCTCCCAGATCATGCACTGCCTTCCCCCCCCCCCCCCCCCCCCCCTGCCACCCTTTTCCCATGCAGACAGACAGATTTATTTTTATTTTACTCATCCAGTTCCGTAACCAAATTGAGGAGCAAATCTCCAATGTCATGGAACGTGTCAGTACATGAAAATAAAACATAAAAGTAATAACAGATGAAATAAAATGTTTATGAACTCAAAAAAAGTCAAACCATTAAGTTTAAGTAAATGCAATCAACAATGTAACATAGGAATCAGCTTAATTTTTCAAGAAACTCCTCGACAGAATAAAAGGAGTGACCCATGAGGTATCTCTTCAGTTTCGATTTGTCTTCACGTGGATTGCTGCTAAGATTTTTGAATATTTGTGGTAGCTTATTGAAAATAGATGCAGCAGTATACTGCACACCTTTCTGCCAAGAGTTAAGGAAGTGCAATCCAAATGCAGATTGGATTTCTGCCTAGTAGTAACTGGGTGAAAGCTGCTAATTCTTGGAAATAAGCTGATATTGTTAACAAGAAACAACAGTAAAGAGAAGCCAGTGTCAAAATACCCAAACTAGTGAACAGGGACCGACAAGAGGTTTGCGAACTTACACCACTTATTGCCCGAACTGCCTGTTTCTGAGCCAAAAATATCCTTTGAGAATGGGAAGAGTTACCCCAAAATATATCATCATGTGACATAAGCGAATGAAAATGAGCAAAGTAGACTAATTTTTGTGTTGAATGATCACTTACTTCAGATACCATTTGAATAGTTAAAATGGCAGCATAAGTCTTTGAACAAGATCTCGAATGTCGGCTTTCCATGACAGTTTACTATCTATCTGAACACCTAGAATTTTGAACTGTTCAGTTTCACTAATCATATGCCCATTCTGTGAAATTAAAATATCAGGTTTTGTTGAATTGCGTGTTAGAAACTGTAAAAACTGAGTCTTACTGTGATATAGCATTATTTTATTTTCGACAAGCCATGAACTTATGTCGTGGACTGCACTATTTGAAACGGAGCCAAGTAACACTAGAGGGCATATCATTCATATAAACAAGGAAGAGGACTGGCCCCAACATCGACAGTGCCTCACTCAGACCCTACATCACAGCCATCTTCAATACTGTGAGTAATGACATTTTGCTGTCTGTTGTTAAAGTAAGAGGTGAACCAATTGTGAGCTACTTCCCGTATTCCATAATGTTCCACCTTCTGGAGCAATATTTTGTGACGAACACACTCAAACGCCATAGTTAATAAAATAATGTGATTAGCATTTGAAAATCTGTGTAATCCATCCAGTACCTCGCAGAAAAAAGAGAATATGTCATTTTCAGTTGTTAGACCACTTCTAAAGCCGAATTGTACATTTGATAACAAATTATGCGATATAAAATGACCAAATATCCGTACAGATACAGCCTTTTTAATAACTTTAGCAAACATTATGGCACAGAAATAAGTCTGAAATTATGTACTTTATCCCTTTTTATAAAGTGGCTTTAATACTGAGTACTTTAATCATTCTGGAAATTGGCCATTCTTAAAGGAAAAATTACAAATACGGCCAAGTACAGGACTAACATGTGCAGCACAGTACTTTAATATTCTGCTAGGCACTCCATCATATCCCTGAGTCCTTAGTCTTCAATGATTTAATTATTGATTCAATCGCCCCATGCCATTATCACAGAGAAGTATTTCAGGCATCAATCTCGGAAAGGCATTTTCCATGAGAGTAATATGGTTCCCTGTAGAAACTTAAGTTTTTATTTAATTTGCCAGCAATCCTCAGAAAGTGGTTGTTAAATACTGTATGTATATCTGACTTATCAGTAACAGAAATATTTTTACTATGAACGACTTTATATCGTTGACTTTGTGCTGCTACCAGCCACTTCCTTAATGACTGACCATATGGTTTTAATTTTATCCTGTGACTTAGCTATTCTATTTGTGTACCACATACTCTTTGCCTGCCCAATAACATTTTAAGTATCTTTCAAAACTGTTTGTAATGGGCTACTGTAGTTTGATTGTGCCAACTTCTCAGATTTTGATATGATTCCCACTTTGTTCTACATGATATCCTTATCCCACTAGTCAGCCACCCAGGCTGCCCTTTACTGCTAGTGCCCTGTTTAGAACATTCTAATGGAAAGTAACTCTCAAAGAGCATGAGAAATGAGTTAAGAAAGCATTATATTTGTCATCTATGTTATCTGCACTATAAACATCCTGCCACTCTTGTTCCTTAATGAGGTTTAAAAAACACACTTTTGCCATTGGATTAGCTTTCCTACATACCTAGTAATTGTGTGTAACGTTTTTTTTGAGTACAACAGCCTTTTAGTGTTAAAATTTGTGCATCATGGTCTGAAAGGCCATTCAGCCTTTTACTAACAGAATTCCCATCTAGTAATGGAAAAATGAATAAAAATATTGCCTATGGCTATGCTACTGTTCCCCTGCAACCTGGTTGGAAAAAAACACAGTCTGCATCAAATCGTATGAGTTTAGGAGATCTACCAACATCCTTTTTCTTGCACAATCGTATACAAAATTAATGGTGAAGTCACCATATATAACTAATTTTTTTGTACTTCCTATAAAGTGAACCAAAAAACCTCTGTAGCTTGAGCAGAAATGCTCTGAAATCAGAATTAGAGGACCTATAAATGAGTTTCACTAAATCCAACTGGCCTTGCACAACATTCAAATACCTGTTCAGTGCAGTGCCATGATACATCTATGGACTCAAATGGAATATGTTTTTTACATACATGGCTACTCCCTCAAAAAAATTCCTTGAAAAACAGCCACCTAATATGTACCCTGGTAAAGGAAGCCTCTGAATTGTCAAATTATTTAAGTGTTGCTATGATATAAAAATAATGTCAGAGTCGACATCTATAAGCAGTTCACTAACTTTATCTCTAATACCTATTACATTTTGATGAAATATGCTAATTCCTTCTTTACTTGGAAACACGACGTCCTCTGAATGTGAGCCCATAGATAGAGGGACTTCCTTTAAGCAACTATATATATCAGCTGACTTCAATCTAAAAAAGGTGCAGATCTAACTCCAACTACTACAGGAATTTTTCCATGAGTGATCCCACCCCCACCCAGTACACTGTCACCTATAAGCTTTGCCAGTCTCCCCTTCCCATACCTATTGAGGTGCAGGCCATGCCTAGTGAATTCCAATCTACTGATGGACCCAAGTGGCACCACTGCAATGTGAACCATGCCCTGCCATCAGCACCTTCTCGAGTCCCATGTTAACACCCCTAACAGCAGCAGTAAGGTGAGGCCGATAATGGCACTGAAACAGTTGCGTGAAGTGCACATTAGTGCCACCAGTTTGAGTAGCTATCTTTACCAGGTAACCAGCCCGGTCATATTCCCCGTCCCTATCTAGACTATTCCCTGCTCCACCCACAATCACTACCTGATCCTCTTTCGTAAAATTCCTACATAACTCCCCTATGATGTCAGACACCTGAGCCACCCCTGTCCTCCTCTGTCCCCCCACCCCCTCTCATCACCCCTTTTTCAACCCTCTCCTCACCTCTTTTTCAGCCTGCTCCCTTATATATATCTCTCTCTCTCTCTCTCTCTCTCTCTCTCTCTCTCTCTCTCTCTCTCTCTCTGTGTGTGTGTGTGTGTGTGTGTGTGTGTGTGTGTGTGTGTGTGTGTGTGTGTGTGTGTGTGTGTACTATTCTAAGAAAAAGAGCTAGTGGTCGAAAGCTAGTATGAATGCTGTTTTCTGTTAAGTGTTTCTGTGCTCCATGCATCAATCTGCTATAGGTGAGTGGTTGCCTTTCTCTTATTTTGTGTGTTGTTGCACCCAGGAATTTGGTATTAGTGTGATTGTTAAATATGTTAGAAATTGTTACAGCAGTATTTGTCACCTTGTCATAGCTTATCTCTTTGTACTGATCGTGTCACATGCTCTCTTCATGATATTGTCATGTAGAAGAAGGTGTAATTAGATGAATGACAAACACTAATTTCACTTAATGAAGGTTTATTCAGCTCTTACACATACAAGAGTGCGGACTGAATTGCCTCCGGCCAGAACACATACAGTATATATTCAGTTACAGAACATACCAGTAGAATGATTCTTGATATTCGTGGATACTTCTAGAATACATTCGAACTGAATATAGAAATTAAAATTGTACAGTCCAGATGAATTTTGAACTCACGACCCTCCATGCAACAGTTTAGTATCATAACCACTACACCACGGTGCTACTCCGTAAGAGAAGAGCGTAGAGGTGTTACGTCCTCCTAGTCTGGAAATGTGTCATCGGTCCTGCATACTCAGACTCCTGGTGACTGATTCTCGCCCTGGCGGTGATCTTCTTAGAACTTCTTTTGCTGCTACACTCTTAGTCACCTTTCCCCTTGTTGCCTGTTGCTGTAGCTTCGAATTTACCCTGGGTTGCAGGATCCTTATAGGGCTTCATTTGAAGGATGTGGACCGTATACTCTGATCTTTCGTCGTCTTGTGTCGGGGTCGAAATCTTCTACTTCATAAGTAACACCAGACAATTGTCTTAAAATCTTACAAGGTCCAAAGTAGCACCTGAGGAGCTTCTCAGAGAGACCAACCTTCCGAACAGGAGTGAAGATCCAGACGAGGTCACCAGGCTGGTAGACAACAGGGCGCTGACTCGCATCATACCTTGAGCAATCATTTTGTTGAGCCTGTAGCGTGCGGAGTCGAGGTAACAGCCGAGCTTCCTCAGCTCTGGTTAACACCTGGCCAATGTAGTTGTTGTCCACATCATCAGGATGTAACGGGAACACAGTGTCACTCGTCATTGTCACCTAACATCCATGCACCAGGAAAAATGGTGTAAATTATGTCGTGTCTTGCTTGGCAGTGTTCTAGGCAAACTTCACGAAAGGTAGCACCTCATCCCAGTTGCTCTGCTCAACATTGTCAAACAGTGATAGCATGTCGGCCAAGGTCTTATTAAGGCTTTCAGTGAGACCGTTAGTTTGCGGATGGTAGGCAGTCATCATGTGATGAGTAATGTTGCACCGGCGGTTTAACTCTATTGCCACTAGCAGACATTGGAAATCATCCGAACAGGGCAATCCCAACACACTGGAAATGCCTTTCAGCTGGTGGAATTGGTATGAGTCGGCCAGGTGGTTTCTGAGGTACTGCCTTTCTCCTCTGGCATTCTAGACAATGCAACACATAGTGACGGTTACTCCTAAATAAACCTGGCCAGAAAAGTCTCTTGCGGATCCTACTGTATGTCTTAATAAATCCTCAAGTCTGCCCTCAGGTGTGTCATGGAATTTCTGCAGAACATGTAAGCGCATGTGTTTAGGATTCACTGGTAGCCACCTCTTTCCAAACAGATCAAAGTTTTTCTTGCAAAGCAATCCATTAACTACCTTAAACTGTCCTTTCACATCCTCTGACCGATGTAAGGCAAGCATAATTTGAGATGTCTTGGCGTCCTCCTTCTGCTCAACAGAGAGATCCTGGAGTGCAGCGAGACAGTCACCATCTTCATCAAAGTCTTGATGGTCTTGCACAGGGTTTCTTGAGAGACAGTCGGCATCTTGGTGTTTTCTTCCACTTCTGTGCACTATGGTAATGTTATAATCTAGAAGACGTAGTGCCCACCTGGCGAGTTGTCCTGTTGGATCCTTAAGACCTGTCAACCAACAAAGTGAATGATGGTCTGTAACAACTGTGAATGGCCTTCCATAGAGATACTGTTGAAATTTGTGCATGGCCCAAATCACAGCAAGACATTCTCTTTCTGTAGTTGAGTAGTTTTTCTCGGCTTTTGTAAGTGTCCTAGAAGCATAGGCTATAACCTTCTCTTTTCCAGCTGAAATTTGCGCCAGAACAGCACCGATCCCATACCCATTGGCATATGTGTGTAGTTCTGTAGGTGCTCTCTCATCATACAGACCAAGTACAGGGTCAGTCATCAGAGATTTTTGCAGCACATCGAAAGAATC
Source organism: Schistocerca nitens (assembly GCF_023898315.1). Lineage (NCBI taxonomy): Eukaryota > Metazoa > Arthropoda > Insecta > Orthoptera > Acrididae > Schistocerca > Schistocerca nitens. The sequence continues at coordinate 144,282,779 of NC_064622.1, read as the reverse complement.
TTCTTGAGTACAACCCCAGATAAATTTAGCATCAGCTTTTAACAACTCTTGGAGTGGCCTGCCTTTGATACAAAAGTCTTTGATAAAACAACGGCAATAAGAACATAACCAGAGGAATATTCTCACATCTCTAATACTTTTAGGAATCGGAAATTCCGTTATAGATCACACCTTTGCTTGGCCTGGCCGCACACCTTCATTTGACGCTAGGTGTCCAAGTATTTTGATTTATTTTGCTCCAAAGAGACGCATTCTTGGATTAAGTTTCAGTCCGCCTTGTTGTAGACTTTTCAATACGGCCCTCAGTCTTTATATGTTCGTCAAATGTCTCTGAGAACACTATAATGCCATCTAAATAACAAAGACACATCGTCCACTTCAGTTGCCTTAGAAGATTATCCATCATTCATTCAAAAGTTGCTGGTGCATTGCACATATCAAACGGCATTACCCTAAACTCATACAGGCCCTCAGGGGTGATGAATGCAGTTTTCTCATGCATCTACTTCGATTTGCCAGTATCCCGAGTACATGTCCACGGTTGAGAAAAACTTAGCCCCCCTTCAGACAATCTAGTGTATCGTCAATTTGTAGAAGAGGGTAGACTTTTTTTTTAGTTATCTTATTAAGCTTCATGTAATCAACACAAAAGTGCCAACTGCCATCCTTCTTCCTGACGAGGACCACTGGTGACAACCATGGGCTCTGCGAAGGCTGAATTATGTCATTTTTCCTCATTTTCTCTCCCTCGACATGGCCCAATTGAAGGAAGGTAATGTTGACTTCGGTGCTTGTGTTGACATGCGACTCATTGCTCTACAGTACTAGCATCAAGCACATCAGTCCGTAGCATCGACAGGTTAGTGTTCATCACGAACGTGGTTTTGAAGTCAGTGCAATGTTTACAAATGCGGAGTTGGCAGGTACCCATTTGATGTATGGATTAGCATGGGGCAATAGCCGTGGTGCGGTACGTTTGTATCGAGACAGATTTCCAGAACGAAGGTGTCCCAACAGGAAGACGTTCAAAGCAATTCATCGGCGTCTTAGGGAGCACGGAACATTCCAGCCTATGACTAGCGACAGGGGAAGGCCTTGAACGACGAGGACACCTGCAATGGACGAGGCAATTCTTCGTGCAGTTGACGATAACTCTAATGTCAGCGTCAGAGAAGTTGCTGCTGTACAAGGTAACGTTGACCACGTTGTTTCCGTACCATGTACAGCGTGTGCAGGCACTATCAGCAGCTGATTGGCCTCCACAGGTACACTTATGCGAATGGTTCATCCAGCAATGTGTCAATCCTCATTTCAGTGCAAATGTTCTCTTTACAGATGAGGCTTCATTCCAACGTGATCAAATTGTAAATTTTCACAATCAACATGTATGGGCTGACGAGAATCCGCACGCAATTGTGCAATCACGTCATCAACACAGATTTTCTGTGAACGTTTGGGCAGGCATTGTTGGTGATGTCTTGATTGGGCCCCATGTTCTTCCACCTACGCTCAGTGGAGCACGTTATCATGATTTCATACGGGATACTCTACCTGTGCTGCTAGAACATGTGCCTTTACAAGTACGACACATGTGGTTCATGCACGATGGAGCTCCTGCACATTTCAGTCGAAGTGTTCTCAACAACAGATTCGATGACCGATGGATTGGTAGAGGCGGACCAATTCCATGGTCTCCACACTCTCCTGACCTCAACCCTCTTGACTTTCATTTATGGGGACATTTGAAAGCTCTTGTCTACGCAACCCCGGTACCAAATGTAGAGACTCTTCGTGCTCGTATTGTGGATGGCTGTGATACAATACGCCATTCTCCAGGGCTGCATCAGCGCATCAGGGATTCCATGCGACGGAGGGTGGATGCATGTATCATCCCTAACGGAGGACATTTTGAACACTTCCTGTAACAAAGTGTTTGAAGTCACGCTGGTATGTTGTGTTGCTGTGTGTTTCCATTCCATGATTAATGTGATTTGAAGAGAAGTAATAAAATGAGCTCTAACATGGAAAGTAAGCGTTTCCGGACACGTCCACATAACATATTTTCTTTCTTTGTGTGTGAGGAATGTTTCCTGAAAGTTTGGCCATACCTTTTTATAACACCCTGTATATACAGCTACAGAACATTCCAGTAGAATGATTCTTGACATTTCTGGATACTTCTAGAATGTACTCGAACCAGTTATAGAAATTAAAATTGTACAGTCCAGATGAGTTTTGAACTCACGACCCTCCATGCAACAGTTTAGTATCATAACCACTACACCAGGGTGCTACTCAGCTTCTTCTGTGACAATATTCCAAATTGATTTTATTTAGTCTGTAAAGTTATCAATTTCAGATTTAATATATAACTTCTGGATTTATTTATTACCCATTTTAAAACTTTACAGTACAATTGATAACAAGCTCTTTCAAGGGGATCGTTTGATACTGTTAATGAGGAATGTAATTCTCTCTTAGGCCTGCAAGAAATTTTAATAACTAACGTAATCCATGGAAGAACTCTCAGTGCTCTTCCTGACTTTTCTTTTTGGAAAAGCCATTTCAGATAGAGAGATGAATTCATTTAAGAAAAAAAATCAAATTTATCATTACATAGGTTATACTCTGTAATGGATCCCAATCAGCCTGTGACAAATAGTAATTTAAAGCAGAAAGAGTTTGTGTTTTTTCATCTAAAGGACTGATAGGTGTGGGAAACTTTGTTGCACAAATATATGTTGTTGACTGTAAACAGTTGGCCATCATTATCAGAAAGGCCATTTATGACTTGGCTTATAATGCACTGTTGATTCTACTTTTGTTAATGAAAATATTTCCTCCAAGCTTTTCACAGTTTTCTGCAACTGTAGTGGAGAAGATAACAATAGCAGTCAAGTTGTAAGAATTCATTACATGTTCTAAGTCAGTCTTGCAATTGTTATTGGTTAAGAAGTTAACATAGAAGTATCCTGTAACTATTAAATATCTGGTTTTGAGAAAAAAAAGTTCAGCTGAGAGAGAGATTCGAACTTATACAGAAAAATATGAAACTTCTGTGCTGGAGCTTTCTAAATTGTAAGCACTATAACTGTTTTGCCCTTTGCAGTAATTTCAATCCCACAGACATCAAAATTTTGTTGTACAATAGTTATTTAAATTTAAAGGTTTATAAATAAGTGTTTTATCAATATGAATTATAACACCACTTTCTCTCTGTTCTGCAATAATGAGTGGGTATGATGAAAATCAGCATGTGGCACAGGTTCACAGTATTTCTGCAGGCAAGTAATGCAAGAAGGCCAGTTTTACCTCTCCACAAATTATACAGAATTGTGTGCTAGAGATGGCAAGAAGTGGATGTGTATAGTATTGGTTAAACTTTATTTTGTGCTCTTGCTGCATGAGATCATTCTGAGGAGTATACTTTTTAGTTAAAATTGTTGTGCAATCCTAAGTGAAATGAAAATGATTTTTGTTGTAGTTCTATGGTTTGTAAGCAACATCACAATACAATTCTTTATACGTGTATGATTGTGTATTTTGATGCAGGGTATTATTGTTTTTTATGAAAAAATTTAAAGAATGAACAAATAGAGGAGACATATATAATCCAAAGAAGAGGAGCATGTATTATACCTGATTCATTTAGTAAATACCAGACTGTCACACAAATTAAGAACAGATGTTGCAACAGACAAGCTTTGCTTCAAGGAGATATTTACAGGTACCGAAAGATAGTCATATGACATTATTGACGTTGAGACCGAGAGGGGCTGTTCAACTGCACAATTGGAAAGGGATTTCACCCTCCACACATAAGTCCTTCACCTCGAGGACAGCTACGTATGAAGGAGCTGGAGAGATCACCAGTTTGGGAAGATCTGCCACACTCCAGTTGTACAAGGGAAAATTGGAAAGTAACACTCAATAATTTAACTACCCAAAAGGTCAGTAGGTAACAAAACAAAGAAATCACAAATGAACTTACATCTTTTACCTACTTTTCTACATAGTCACCAACACTCTCAACACCTTTTCCAATCATGGTAGCAGTTTGTTTTCCCTGTTCGTAAAAGTTCCATTTTGTTGGAGTAGAGCCACCTGCAGACCATTGATTTAACTTTTGCATCTGTGGAAAAGCATTGGCCAGCCAGAAATTTCCTCATTGGACCAGTCAGATGTAAGTATGATGTTGCAAGGTCTGGACTGTGGATGCTGGAGTACCTCCCACTCAACTCAGGCAATTTTCTCATGAACCGAAGCAGCAACATGAGGGTTAGTATTGTCATAAAGAAGTTTGACACCATCAACATTAATGTTGCAGTGTTTGTGATGAAGGGCAGGACATAACTTATCCAAAGTTTTAATGTAGGCTGCAGCATTCACAGTGGTCCCATGTTCATCAAATTGTACCAGTAACACACCATATATATTGCAGAACACTGTTAGAACACTTTCGTAGATTAAGTCACTTGGAATTTTTTTCATACTGGGGAACCAGCATGTTTCAACTCCATAAAGGCCTGCTCGGTTTTGGGTATGTAGTGATACACCCACGTCTCACCGCCAATGATGATTCCTTTCAGAAAGTCGTGCCCTTTTGCAACGTAACACATTAAGTGATCCAATAATGTCATCATTTGCTGGCACTTGTGATTGTCTGTCAGGTTCTTAGGAACCCACCAAGCACTAAATTCATGAAATTTCAATGTTTCCTGAACAATATCATACACTGCACTGTAGAAAATGTAGAACTGCTGTGATAAGCTTTGCAGTTGCTTATGCCAGTTGTTCAATGGTTCTGACATTCTGTGGGATTGCAGCTGTTACTGGCTGCCTGAAGAGTGGTGTATCACTAAGGTTAACACAGCTCTCTTGCAAGAATGCATGCCATCTGAAGACATTGCTACGGTCCATACAGTAGTCCCCACGTACACCACGCATGTCCCTGTCACGCTTCTCTTGCTAGAGCTGCACTTGAAAACAAAATACCCTCTGTAGTGCAAATTTAAAATTATATCATCATAAAATTTCATTATTCCAGCTGTAATACCAGGGAAGGGAAAAAGTTATTGCCTGTACTAATTTATGAAATTTCAATGTTTCCTGAACAATATCATACACTGCACTGTAGAAAATGTAGAACTGCTGTGATAAGGTTTGCAGTTGAAAGATCTACCAAGCTTCTTGTGAGATCAAAGTGCATTCCACTCATCATTGTAAGGCAGGGCTTCACAACATACGTGCTCGCGGAGCAAGCTGTGAGCAACAAGGCGCGAGCACGGAGCAGCGCGAGCATGCTACCCCCACTACCGAACCAGCGGAGTAGAGCGGAGAGTGGGGAGAGTCACGTGGGGCACACAACAGCTGCCGCCAGTCAATGTAAATCCGCGGCCACCTGCAGGGATATCACTCACGAATTATTACTGCGACAAATGAAACAAATAAAGGAGAATGAACACGTGCCACATAATTTTACTAGCTTAGTGTATGCCTCTACCATCTGTAGACACTGAAACTAAAGAATTCCACGACAATCCTATATTTTCAACACTTTCTTCAACACTACTTAAAATATCACCTCCGGTTGTAGTGTTCTTCATGGCTACTACATCGAGGAGCTCCTCCCTCACCTGAAGATCTCTATTAACACCTCTAATAAATATGGCAAGCTGCGCTCTTCCAGTGATATCAACACTTTCGTCCAGAGCTAGAGAATACGCCATAAAATCTTTACAGATATTAGCAAGCTGGCTCTGGACGTCGTCTGCCATGTCCTGTATGCGACGCATAATGGTCATGTTAGATAATGGCTCAATCTGTAACTGTTCAACTTGAGATGGACACAAATGTTCCGCTGCAACTACCAAACATTCTTTTATTAAAGTTCCTGGCAGATTAAAACTGTGTGCCCGACCGAGACTCGAACTCGGGACCTTTGCCTTTCGCGGGCAAGTGCTCTACCAACTGAGCTACCGAAGTACGACTCACGCCCGGTCCTCACAGCTTTACTGCTGCCAGTATCTCGTCTCCTACATTCCAAACTTTACAGAAGCTCTCCTGCGACCTTGCAGAACTAGCACTCCTGAAAGAAAGGATACTGCGGAGACATGGCTTAGCCACAGCCTGGGGGATGTTTCCAGAATGAGATTTTCCCTCTGCAGCGGAGTGTGCGCTGATATGAAACTTCCTGGCAGATTAAAACTGTGTGCCCAACCGAGACTCGAACTCGGGACCTTTGCCTTTCGCGGGCAAGTGCTCTACCAACTGAGCTACCGAAGCACGACTCACACCCGGTCCTCACAGCTTTACTTCTGCCAGCATCTCGTCTCCTACATTCCAAACTTTATTAAATCGCCACAGTTAAGGGGCGCAGGGATTTTGCTAAAAGCAAAACAATTTTGTAACCCACTCTGAGAGCTGCCTCAGTTGATTTTTCTTAGTCGTCCAGATCTTCTTCGGATAGCTTCCTTTTAAGTTTAATAACTTCCTGTGCACGATCTGGTCAATCACACTTTCCGCGTCCGTAGTCTTTCGCGTGGTACGACATATAATGTCGCTGCAAATTAAATTTCGTAAAAGAATTCAGCGTTTTGTGACATAGTAAACATTTTGCAACACCATCTTTTTCAGTAAACAGATACAATTCCTCCCAGTGGGGGTTGAACTACGAAAGCATGGTTGGGGTTACACAACGGCGACTTCACATGATTCTTAACCAGCGAAGTGACTGTTAAGACCTGATCATAGTACTTTAAACGTTACACAGTCGGCGCGAATTTCATAGGCACGCTGCGGCCCTATTCAAACGTGCGCGCACATTTCCCCTCCCTCCCTACTCCGCGACCTTGCAGCTGCTCGCGAGCACGTGCCTGAGCACACGCGAGTACTCGCGCTCAAAACCGGCCAGTTGTTAAGCCCTGTTGTAAGGTGTTTCACTTATTGGATTCCTGACACAATGCAATCTTCATCAGATCCTGTTCCAGACCAAATGCTCCATAGTGTGGTATCTTCCTCTTGTCCTTTCATCTAGAATTCTTCTTCCTCAGTAGCTTTGATAGCTGTTGTCAAACTACCTTTTCCTCACAATATATGTCCCGTCCTGTCTGCTTTTCTTTTATTTACCTGGTTTGCTCCTTTAACCTTTCCAGCACTTCACACTACTTCAATGTATTCTCTCTATTCAACTCCAAACATACATCTTGAATGGCTTCAATTCTCTCTCTTCTTCAATGTCCAACTTTTACAGCTGTACAGAAAAATTTCACACAAGGCATTTAGCCGACCTCTCTCTTAACACCGACCACAATTTGCCACATAATGAATGTGTGTGTGTGTGTGTGGGGTGCAAAAAAAAAAAAAAAAAAAAAAAAAAAAAAAAAAAAAGAGAGAGAGAGAGAGAGAGAGAGAGAGAAGAAGAAGAAGCAGCTTGCTTTGCCATTGGAATTCTTGATCTCCTTTCTTTCACTCGTCAGGTTATCGATTAGAATGTTCCTCAAATATCTTGACTGTGCAATCTGACCATTTTAACCTTTCATTGTTTTTACTTTCATTTCTTATTTGTGATGAAATCTCATCTCTTTAGTTTTCTTTGTGTTGATTGTCATTCTGTACTCTTGCAGTCCTCTGTCAGGTTTGGATAATCTTCTTGGAAGAGATACTGTTTTTACAATGTTGTTTTGTCTGCAAGCACCATCATGCCATCAGCAGGTCTGAGGTAGTTGAGTTCCTGGCCTCCTATGCTTACTTCTTCATTCTCTACTTCTAGTGTCTTCATTATCAAGTCTTTAATATGAAGAATAAACAGAGCTAGTGAAAGATAACAATCCGATTTCAACCCAGTTTGTCATACCATTTCTTACCTTCATGGTTGCTTTCTGCCTTGTATCCTTAATTAGTCTCCTGTCTTTCTAGTTCACCTCCTTCAATTTTAGAATTACTCTGGCTTTTCTTGTTTCCTAGATCAAAAGCCATTTCTAGGTCTGTGAATCACATACCTATTCTTTTCCGTTTCAACATACCTGTCACATTCCTGATGTTGTGTTCTTCAGAAGTCCAGAAATTGATTTGATGTAGCTCTCCATGCTTGTCTAGCATGTCCCAATTGTTCATGTCTGTATAGCTGTAACAATTTACATCATTTTTAACCTTTTTGCTGTATTAATCTCCAATAGAGCTGTGTAATGGTGCCCTTGTAATCAAGGCTGCTACAGCGCAAGAAGCAGCTAAGTTTCTGTGGCCCCCTTGTCGATTCTGCATTGATGTTAAAACTGAATAATATTCTTTGTTGACTGACTTTGTGTGTGTGCGTGCATCCACTCTCCGTAAATTGCACACTAGAACTGTACTTGAGATTCTACATCTACATCCTTCTAATCTTATCCTCACAATGCCTATTTGAACAATACGTAGGAGATTTTAGTATATTCCTAGAGTCATCATTTAAAGTCGATGCTTGGAACTTTGTTAATAGATTTTCTTGGGATAGTTTACATCTGTCTTCAGTATCTCTGTGACACACTCCCATAGATTGAACAAACCTGTAATCATTCATGCTGCCCTTCTCTGTATACATTCAATATCCTTTGTCAGTCATATTTGGTGTGGATCCCACACATTTGAAGAATACTCTAGGATGGGTTGCATAAATGATTTATAAGTAATCTCCTATATAGACTGATTGCACTTCCCCAGTATTCTACCAATACACAAAAGGCTATCACCTGCTTTACCCATGATTGGGCCTATGTGACCATTCAGTCTCATATTCCTACAAAGTGTTACACCCAGGTATTTGTATGTGTTAACTGATTCCAGCAGTGACTCATTGATATTATAATAGTCATAGGATACTATGTTTTTCTCGTTTTGTGAAGTGCACAATTTTGCATTCTGAACATTGGGAGCAAGTTGCCCATCTTTGCATCACTTTGAAATCTTATCAGAATCTCTCAATATTTATACAGCTTCAGCATCATCTGCAAAAAGCCTGATGTTACTATTAATTTGTGTGCAAAATCATTAATATACAACATTAACAGCAAGGGTCCCAATTCACTTACCTTGGGCTAACCCAAAGTTACTTCAACATCTAGTGATGACTCTCCATCCAAGATAACATGCTGCATCCTCTCTACCAAAAAGTCCTCAATCCAGTCACAAATTTCACTTGATACCTCATATGATTGTACTTTTGACAATAAGCGTGGATGTGGTACTGAATCTAATGCTCTTTGGAAGTCAAGAAATACTGCGTCGACCTGATTTCCTTGATCCAAAGCTTTCAGTATGTCATGCAAGAAAAGTGCAAGTTGTGTTTCACGTGATCAAAGTTTTTGTAATCCATGCTGGTTGCCATGGAGGACGTCGTTCTGTGCAAGATACTTCATTATGTTGGAGTTCAGAATATGGTCGAAGAGTCTACAACAAATTGATGTCAAGTATATTGGATGGTAATTTCGTGGATCACTTCTGCTATCCTTCTTGTCGACGGGTACGACCTGCGCCTTTTTCTAAGAACTAGGCACTGCTTTTTATTCAAGGATCGAGGATAGATTATAGTCAGAAGAGGGGGCAACCCAGCCTCAGATCCAGTGTAGAATCTGGCAGGGATACCTTTGGGCACTAGAGCTTTCTTCAGTTGTAATGATTTCAGCTGTTTCTCAACAGTAATACTTATTTCATCCATCTTTTCGTGGTATGAGCATTAAATTGGGGCAATGCTCGTGGGTTTACCTTTGTAAAGGAACGTTTGAAAATAGACTTAAGCTTTTGCTTTGCTACCCTCAGTTTCAGTTCCTGTGTCATTCGCTAGGGCTGAACACTAACCTGGGTGCCACTAATGGCCTTTACACATGACCAGAATTTATTTGAGTTCCATGAAAAATCATTTGACAGTATTCTGCTACAGTAGTCATTGAATGTATCATAAATTGCTCTCTTGACAGCCAAACACGCTTCACTTAGCATTTCTCTATCTATAACCCTATGTTTTGGTTTACACCTATTATGCAGTAATCTGTTTCCTTAGAAGTTTCTTTACAGTGACTATTCCATGGAGGTGCCCACTACGGGCTGTTCTATCGGATACATATCTATCCAGTATGTGGTTAACTATTCTTTTAAACACTCGAGCCATAGTTTCTCTACATGCTCCTGCCCGGTGATGAAAGTTTCAGGTTCCTCATTGAGATATGACACTACTGACTTTTTATCCTCATTATTGAAGATATATATGTTTCTTATTGTTTAATTGTCCTTTGTACTTTGGTAATCATTGTTACCACAACTGCATCATGGTCACTGATACCATTTTCGATGTGGATATCTTCAAAGAGTTCAGAATACTGTAATTAAAAGTGCAGTTTGATGGAAATTCTTTTCTCCTGTTCATTGGCATTGCTCTTGTCTCTCGAGAACTTTGTAAACAAAGATTTCTTCAAAATTGTCTCTATAGATCAGCCAGAGTCTGCCTAAGTACAATGACAGATTGCTCAACAAAAACTAGTTGCTAGATCCAGAAAAAATATGAGGAAAAACAATAAAATGCAATTCTGTAGAGAGTAATAATTTTCCTTTGATGAAATAGGACCGTGACTCCAGTTCCACGGTATTGAACCAATTTTCGACGATACCAACAGTCTGCAGTGCATCATATTACATAGAAATAGGAAAGCATATATCGTTGAATCAATGTACCTTTCAAACAAAACTTAAGCATGTGTTCTCACAGTAGTTAATTCTCTCAACAAATTCAATTGATTTTGATGATACTTCTACTGTAACAATAAGTTAAACTTTCCATCTAACAGAATTTTCATAATGACTGACTTCAGCAATATGAAAGACATGTGTTGTAGAAACTAGTCTATTCTTCATGAATACTCCAGGGTCATCCAGATTTGACATATTCAGGAATTGAAAGACAATTGTGATATGTCATGAGATATTGCAATGTGAAATAACTGTTAGAAGAGACAGCTAACACCAGCCTTTGTATTGAGGACAGCTTTGTCTTCCCCTTTTAGAGGATATGACCCATGTTAGAGTCAGCATGTTCTACCCAACCTAACTGTGCTAGACACTCAGAATCATATAATGTGGATCTGTGGCTGTATGTCATATGTAGAAGAAAGGAAATTCAGTAAGTTGACCAGAAACATTCCTTACAGTGAAATAAGCACTCAAGTCAATAGCACCACCAAGCGTCACTGCTTTTTTGGCATGACAGTGAAAAAAAATTGACATCTAAATTTAATGTTTTTCTCAAAGGTGTTGAAAGTGGAACAAACTTCCTTGTGTGTAACTCCACTCTCGTCCATGTATTTGCATTTAAATTCTCAACGATCCAGTAAGTTATTCAATATGATACTCTTGTGACAACAAAAGCTTAGTACAGAAAATACTGAACAGAAATTTACTGTGCTGTCAGTTGCAAAACTGCCGGTGACCCACTAAATGAGAATGTTATCCAGAAGCAGAAAGGCACTGATACCCCTGTACTGAAGTGTGTAACCTACACATAAAGACTGACCTCAATAGGGAGATAGTTAAAGATGAGGTGGCCGTATTTATCAACAATGAATACCACTATTCGTTTCGCCTCCTCGCCCTATTGCAAGCAATTGTATATTTACGTGCACATGTCATATGTGGTAATCATATGTCCACTGTACTTGCTTTTGATGGAGATTTAGGTCTTTTTGACTTGTAAAACTACTCTCTCATATGCTCCTTTATGGGATTTTAATGTACATAACATGCTATGGGGTCCTTCCAGTACCATCTTTCCTCGAGATCAAGCTGTTGAGAGCCTCGCATGTACAGCAGTTTTAAATCGTCTTATCAAGTGGCAGAACACAAACTTAAGCACTGCTATGGATTCGTTCTTTCCATCCTGACCTCTGAATAAGTTCTTGTACTCTCAGTGATATTGCTGAATGAAAAGTGGTTAATGATTTGTACTCCAATAGCAACAACTGCATAATCAAATGAATCAACTTATTGAAGGACTTGATTTCATGCACACTTTCGTAATTTGCTTTATTTGTGTCTCTTTATTTCTTGAAGTTCTCTGCTAGATTTTCCGAGTGCTCCCATTTGCCCACAAAAACATAGCAAACACTTCTTTGCTCTTTACAAATGGATGACAGTACCAAGGACCAAGCTGCCCGAGATGGCAGTCATGTGTGACTGTTGTTTGAATGAATGTGTGTGTGTGTTTCCTTTCCTGGAGAAGGCTTTGGCCAAAAGCTAATGTGTAAGTGTCTTTTCGTTGAGCCTGTCTGCAATTCATCGTGTCATCTTTATGGTGAGTAGCAATCTATCTTTCCCTGTGTTGCTGATACTTATGAGTGTTATTAATTTATTTAGTCTCACAATTATTGAACATATAAATCTAGCAACAATCAGACCTGAATCAGTTTTGCTTCTTCTCTACATCTCTGCAGTGTATTTGTGTTCTCCAGAATACCTCCATTCTTAAATGGAGTCTCTACTTACATCTTAAGTACAATAACCTTTTTGCATATAGTCATAATATTTTATATCTGATCAGCTTTTTTATGTGTTATTGCTGATTTTCATTCTTTTTTTAAGTGTCCACAGGCATCTTATCATCTGTTCCACTTGCATCTAGATCTGCGATGGCATCATCTTATTTTAATTGTACAGATAGACAGCTATAAATGTGGAACAGACACGCTGCTTGAGTCTTTGACACCCAGCTTCAGTGAAACAAGATGCAGTAACTTTAGCAGTGAAACAGAGAAGAACATTTTGTTGTTGATAACAGACCTTGTGATGCTTGCAGTTGCCAGATTTGGAAAGGTATGTTGCATTGCCCTCTGTAATCAATATATTGCCTGCAGTTCACATTCAGTAGCAGATTCCAAGTTGTGTAAACCTGGAATGAAATTCTGTCCTGTATTGTATTATCCTTGTTCTCTGCATCCATGTTTTGCCAGAAAATGTGTACAGCAGAGCCATTAAGATACCGTATTTACTCGAATGTAAGCCACACTCGAATCTAATCCGCACCTGAAAAATGAGACTAGAAATCAAGGGAAAAAAATTTTTGCCCGAATCTAAGCCACACCTGAAATTTGAGGCTTGAAATTCCAGGGGAAAGAAAAGTTTTAGACCGCACCTCCAAATCGAAACAAAGTTGGTCCATTGTAACATGAGGCACAATTGAGGTTGAATGGATGAAGATACAGTTACAGTAGTTTGGTTCGAATTGTAAGCTTAGCAGTTAAGCTTTACCAGGTAGCCACTGCTATGTGTCAGGCGCTCCGTCCGTATTTATATGGGTACCCTTCCTTTTTGAGGTGCTTCGCCTGGTTTGAATCAGTTGCTTATTTTGCTTTGATCTGATAAGTGCCGTTCTCTTTGTTATAGGTGTTTACGTCACTCTAAGCTGAAAATGCATTATTGTACTGTGTCATGCGTTGTTTGTCGCATTCTGATAATGAGTGCTTACGACCTGTCGCCGCTCGTGGCATGGCTTGCTTTTGTGCATGCTACCGCTTCTTACAATAAAAACAAAAAAAGAGAGAGAGAGAGAGAGAGAGAGAGAGAGAGAGAGGAATTGTCTCATAAGCGAAACAATGGCAAGAGACTGTTGTTGTTACACTGCTTGATTTCTTTGATAATGATCAACAAGAACCAAATAATAGAGTGCGTCTGATAGATGATGTTCTGAACGAGAGTCTAGCGAAAAAAAATTTGTTTGAAAATCTTTGCAGACACCTCTTTAGTACATTACATTCTGCACAGAAATTAGTCATCTTAGATTTAAAAATCTAGTCACTTGCTGTGCTTCATTTCTGACTGTATCACTATTCAGTAAAAGAATAATACGAATATAAACATGACATGATATGTATAATCTTCCGCGTTTGCTGTTGTCTCGCTCTAGTTTCGTAGTATATTAGGCAGACAGGATTTAAATTAGTAGCAAACACAAAAAAATACATGGCATAATGTTTACATTCTTCTACCTTTTCATTTAATTTATTTTCTGACACAGAGGTTTTGGCGCCAGTATTTATCTTTGTGCCTGCAAAGCATGCCTGTGTAGCGCTACATATATTCGACGGTAGAAGTTAGTTGTGGCGCGACCTAGCAACATTTTTCAGAACTTCTGCTTACTTTGCACTCGATTCTAAGTCACAGGCAGGTTTTTGGATTACAAAAACTGGAAAAAAGTGCGGCTTAGATTCGAGTAAATACGGTAAGCTTCTGTAGGGCACTATGTATGCAATACAAGTTTAACTTTGGTAAACGTATTCAAAAGTGAAAGCTGTGTATTACTTTTTTGTTTTACCATTGTATTTCTTATCCAGCCTCACAAATTTACATGCCAACAATTTGCCTGAGGCACATGTAACTATCCAATGTTGGTCACCTTGACCATCTCAGCAAAGTGTGCAGCTTGTCGTATTAAGTTTGAATAGTGTATTTTCCGACAGCCTCATGAAGAGGAGGTGTCAGCATGTAATTATGTTGGTTCCGTGTTTAAGTATTTGAGGACTGTAAATAATCTGAAAGTTAAGATAAGGGGGACTAGGGTATTATTTTTAATAAATGCATGGATCTGTAATTATGTGTCTTTTCTGCCACATTGGATCTCGTATTAAAACTGTAATTTTACAAAGAGACAAAATGGCTGGCCAATACTTACCTTGAAGAGGTGAAATTCCAACACTGTTGATAGACTTGTTTAAAATTGAACAACTATTATTATCTTTCAGAACTATTAGCTCCTTCGCCAAAAAGGAAGGAAGGATTGGTAGGGGAAGGTTAGAAAGGACAGGCATGTCACTTGGGGTAAGAGTGGCCAAACTGACATATTAAAGTATACAAGGGAGGGAGATGGAGGAGGGCAAATCATACGTTGCTTGTGTGGAAAAATGTGCTCAAACCGGCCCTGGCTGTAGATAATGTTCTTATGGAAATTGCCTAGCATTATATCACGCCACAGAAAAGGCACTGAATTTCTCTCCACACATAAAGTAGAAAACTGCAGAAATTGTGATTATCACAGTTCAACAATAAGCTTAGGCTGCTGTGTCTTGCATTCTGGCATGAGTCATTCTCCAACAACGACTGTGTGTGATTGACTCTGCAGACACCATCCGCATCAGGTGACCTGCATGTCACAATACCTAACTAGGTGACCTATGTGGTGCATATAAAACTGGAGCAAACAGATCGCTGCCAAGCTCGGAACACAGTTGACATCTTACTTTGACATTGCATCACATCCTCAGACTTTGGATACTGGATGTTTGGCCTATTCTCTAGCCATGAATATTTAATACTGGTGACTGTTCAGAACTTTACCTAGATTTTATGGAGCTGTCTTTGGCAGTTTATTAATCTAATTATTTATTACTTGGCTGTAACTAATTTTGTTCAAAGTACTGCATAATGTTTGTGTCTTTGTGTGTTGTCAGTAAGAGCTGTGTGCTGCTGAATATAAGGAATGGATTAGCCCATTCTACAAGGTGAATGAGGATTCAAGTCACAAGTGATTGCATTGGGCTCGAAGTTGGCACGTTAAAGGATGTACATTCAGCAAAATTGGTCTTGAGTTTCTCAAGATGTGACAACAGCAAATGCAGCTTCAAAATCAAATGAGGTGCTGCAGACACAACAACAAGTACTGCAGAAGCAGAGGATGGGTCTGCAAGAAGCACTATTCCAACAGAGGATAGGTTTGCAAGAGTCTATACTTCAACAATTGCTTCACCAGAGCATAAACCACCACTTATGCCAACATTCCCATCAGAAGAAGAAGTGTGGTTTTAATTTTGAGAAGAGTGATTGTTTAAAATTATATGTTGATTCCACAGAAAAAATGATAATCCCTATTGCACAAGACAAAGAAATGTGTTTACATTGAAGACACATACCCACCTGCTCAGGTGTGAGGGTAGTCCAAATTCAGGTTGTATGTTCTCATCAAGTAGCGACAGTAATGTTATGAAAAGCAGTCACTAAATATATGGACACCCGTCTGCATTGTCACAAAGTCCAATACAAAAGACACTTCGCCTCTTTGCATGCCAGTATGCCAGTCAGTCACTGAAAATCCAGTAGTAGACACTAGTCTATGTCATCTTCATCATAACAAAGTTCAATGTAAGAAATAATTCTGTCCCATCCAATGTGAAGACTGTTTTCGCAGACATAATAGTTCCCAGAGCCGATATTGGGAATTCATTCCCCAAATTGTGGAAGACGAGATCACTTGCTGTAGTCTGCTGTAGCTCATCACTTAATGCCGCTGAAAACTACACTATTACTGCTTTTGCACCATTAATCAATGAGAAGACCTATGAAGAAATAAGCTCACTCCCTCTCAAAGGAGTAAATCAATAGCTGTTGTGTTATAGTAAACAACAGACACAATTATGGGGTTATGACAAGTCTCCAAAATCTACAAACAAGTCTGTTGACAACTACAATTTTTCATTGTCACTTTCCATCTAGTGCAAAATATATTTAGTCTGCATGGTTTCCAAACTTTTGCCTTTCACATGCATGGCAACATGAATATCATTTCACATATAGCACCTTTTACAAATCTGTATACCTCATCTCAAACCTTTTGACCTCTCTTTTTAATAAGGATTAGGCTGTGCCAACAACTAAAATAATTAGCCACTCTGAAATTTTGATGTGCATGACTTATTCCAGTCGTTTTGCATTACAACCTGAAGAAAGAATTGTATCATCTCAAAAGGCAGCAGATTTTGTTACTTTTATCATTTATATCTTGCCTTTGGCTGTCATTCATGAACCAAATGGCAAACTAGGTATTTTTTGTAATTTCAAGTCTACTGTAAATGCTTAATGTGTGATTGACACTTATCTTATTCCTTGCACTGAGAAATTGATGCAAAAACTGATGTGTTGCCCATACTTTTCCAAAATTGATCTCGTGGATGGATATATACAACTTCCAGTGGATGTGCAATCACAAGCTACTGTGGTCGTTAACACACCATTTCTCTCTGTCAAAATAATAAACTTACATGATCAGGGCAAACTCAGGATGTTACACCCATCCCCTAACAAACAAATTCAAGGTGCCGCCTTCAACTAAAAGTCAATACTGAGCCATTGAAGTAAGTTTACTTCACCTCTTGGGAAAGTTATTGTGCCCCGTGTCGAAGGGAGATGGACACAAGGGGGTAGGGGTCTATTAATCATTGTCAGTCCAAACGTATGGCGAATAATGGTACTCCTTAGGTAAATTGCAGCAATGAATAGGGAGTAATACCAGGTGCACTCGCAAGGAACCCCTTGAGTGTGAGGTTGCAAAAATCTAATGATGTTTACAGCATATGATGCCCCACATATTGTCTACCAGGCTGTTCCAACCACCATTTAGGGAACAATGCGTTATCAACTGCAGGCTGTGGCACACACTGAGACTAACAATATCTGTCATCTTGACTCTGAGGTCATAATTGGATCATTCCAATGTCTGGCAGAGAAGGTTGAGAATATCAGGCTTGCTCGCCAAGTTTCAACAAAGCTCAAAACCTGCAGCATTTTCTTAAAATAGATTGTGGCCACCTAGTTTTGTGACTAGTGGAAGACTTGAACCAGCAACTGGAAAGGTTTTGTGTCAGGCTAGGCTATGATTTCCTCGAGTTGTACCGTAGGGGTGATAACTATAAGGTCCTGTTAAATGGTTCAGGTATATGCTACACCTGAAGAGGCTTCAGGTAGCTTACTGTGTGTGGAGTCTACACAATGGTTTCTTAGATTAAGCAACTCCTCATCCAGTCCATATAAGATATCTGTAAGAAACCCAGAACTATCAGTGTAAGATCCAAAGAAATGCCCCCCCCCCCCCCCCCCCACAGGTGAGAGCATTAAAACCCTAGTATTTAAATCTTAGTGGTTAGTTGCTGAAGCATTTGCAACAAAGTGGTGCTCTTAAAAAGCAGTGAAGCTCACATAATACTAGATACAGAAAACTTGTTAAAATCTGAAGTTGTCAACAGAGAAATTTTTGGGGGAACATTTAGGCATATATCAAAAGGATACAATAATGGAAAAATGAAGGCAGTTTATTTGTTGCAGGAGACAAGAAACTGAAATTCAGTGTAATAGAAACTGAAGTTATATGCGCGATTGTTTGGCAACACTCAGTATCAGGCATGGAAATAAAATTATTATTGGATCCTTCTATTGACCACCAGACTCACAAAATTGGGGGATGAAGTCAAATTATGTAAAATGCAAATTTGTGTGTAAATATATGCTTAACAGTAAACCAAGTACTGTGACTATTTAAATAACTTAAGAGAACTCCTCAGTTTGCTTGTACGTAAGTTCCCCAATCACTCTGTAATCATTGGAGGAAACTTAAATCATCAATCAGTTGGGATAATTATAGGTTTTTTTAGTGGTGGACCAGATATCATGTGAAATATTACTAAATGTCTTCTCTGAAAACTATCTAGAACAGACAGTTTGGAACACTGTTCACGACAGAAATAGATCTGATGGCAACAAGCAGACCTGACCACTTTGAGGATTTCTACATCAAAACTGGTATCAGTGACCATGAGGCAGTTGTAGCAACATGATTACAGAAGTACAAAGGGCAATTAAAACAAGAAGAAAAATTTATGTGTTCAGTAAACTAGGTGAAGAAGCAGTGGTGTCATTTGTAATGTAGAATGTGAAACTTTCAGGCCAGGACAGGAGCACGTACAGGAACCATGACTCAAGTTTAAAAGAATAGTTGACCATGCGCTGTATATATATAGGTACCCAGTAGAACGGTTTGTGATGGGAGGGGCTCTGCAGAGTATACAGTAACTGGAAAATCTTCCAAAGAAACAGAGACTACTGCACAATAGGTGTAAAATACAGTGTAGCATTGTAGATAGAGAGATGCTGAATGAAATGTACTTGGCTATCATGAAATCAGTGCATGAAATCTTCAGTGACTACCATAGCAGACTATTATTGGAAGATCTGTCACAAAGCCTAAAGAAATCCTGGTCATATATAAAGGCTGTTAGTGACACCAGAGTTAGTGTACAGTAATGCACAGATGAGAAGAACTGAAATCTAAGGTAGCAAAGCAAGAATTTCTCAATTTAATTCCTGTACTCCTGAGAAGATTAAGGACATCGATATTCATGGCATTGGCATTGAGAAACAGCTGAAATTGTTAAAAGGGAACAAAGCTCCATGGCCTAATAGAATCCCTGAATTTGCAGCTGAGTTAACTCCTCTGTTAACTATAATCTATTGGAACATACCTCTGACAAAAAACTGTGCCCAGTAGTTGGAAGTAAGCACAATCACACCCGTCTGCAAGAGGGGTAGCACAAATGATCCATGAAACTACCATCCAGTAACCAAGATATCAATTTGTTGTAGATTTGTAGAACATGATGTGAGCTCAACCTTAATGAGGTATTGTGAACAGAATGACCTCATCCATGCCAACCAGCATGGATTCTGAAAACTCCACTTTTCTCACATGACACACTGAGAGCCATGGTTTCCCAATTTCCAAAAAGCATTTGACCCGATACCACGTTTACACATATTATCACAAGTATGATCATATGGGATATCAAGTGAAATTTGTTAGTGGACTGAAGAATATTTTAGTAGGGAGGACTCTATAACTTATCTTCGATGGAGCGTCATTGACAGATGTATAAGTAACTTCGGCAGTGCACCGGGGAAGTGTTGGGATCGTTGCTATTCATGTTTTATGTTAATGATCTTGCAGACAATACAGATAGTAACCTCACACTTTTTGCAGTTAATGCAACATTAACTATAATGACATACTGTCTGAAAGAAACTTCACAAATATTAAGTCAGATTTTGATAAGCTTTCAAAGTGATGCAGAGATTGGCAACTTGTGTTAAATGATCTGAAATGAAAAGTTGTGCACCTCACAAAATGAAAAAAGCATAGTGCCATATGACTGTAAGATCAGCGAGCAACAGCTGGAATTGGTTAATTCATACAAATACATGGATATAAAATGGATATGAAATGGAATGATCATATAGCTCAGCCATAGGTAAAGTAGGTGGCAGACTTCAGTTTATTGGTAGAATACTGGGGAAATCCAATCAGTCTACAAAGGAGATTGATTACCAGTTACTTACGAGGCTCATTCTAGACTATTTCTTAAGTGTATGGGACACTTACCAGAAGGAATTAACAGTGGATATACAGAGAAGAGCAGCACCAATGGTCACATGTTTGTTTGACCCATAAGAGTGTGTCATGAAGGTGCTGAAAGAACTGAATAGGTCAACTCCCTAAGATAGCTTGCTTACAAATATTCAAGAACTGACTTTGAATTATGACTGTATTGCTACCATAGAGTTTGTGAGGACAAGATTACATTAGTTACGGTGCGTACAGACGCATTGAAACAGTCATTCTTCCCTCACCCCACATGGTAATGAAATGCAAAAGCCCAAATAACTGGTACAATGGGGTGTTCCCTCTGCCATGCACTTAACAGTGGTTTCTAGAGTATAGCTGTAGATATAGATTGCCAGTGCATATGCCCTTTTCCAGGGATATGTGGAACACATCCTGCATGACATTCCTTGCAGTGATAATTGGCTTGACAGCATCATCGTATGAAGTCCCGTCAAGTAAGAACACCTGAAAACCTCTGACTGCTGTTTTCTATGAAATCCAGTCTTGTGGCCTCAAGTGTAACTTGCAGAAATGTGAATTTTTTTCAGCAGTACATTGAGTATTTTGGACATACATTACGCGCTGATGGCTGATATCCCCCTTGACAACAAAGCAAAGCCATCACCCAGCTATCACCACCTACCAATTTGAGGGAAGAAATTAAACTATTATGAGAAATTTATAACTATGGCATCAAATTTGCAAAATCACTAGATCACATATGCAAGAAAAGCTTGCAGTAATTTAAATGGACACATGAATGCCAACTTCATTTGAATAACTTAAGAAATGCCTTTAGCAAGCCTGTTCTTAGCACTTTTTGATCCAAGCAAAAGTCTAATTCCTGCCACTAATGCATCCTAACATGGGACTGCTAGGGTTGTCTCCCACAAAAATGCTAGTGGTGTGGAATAGCTCATCACCTCTGTATTAAACACATTGATGGCACTACAGGACAACTACAGCCAAATTGAGAAAGAAGCAATGACTATATGAGAACTAGCTTTTCTCACTTTCCTTTATCAGGGTGCATACGACCCGGGACAACCGGGAGCTCTGGGAAAACCCCGGGAATCTAGTGTTGCCCCAGTTCAGAAATATCGTAGATCTGGGGCTGATGCGCAGAGCAGTCTGAGTTACGGTGGTGAGGTGGGTAGTCTTCACGTGACCCATGTTTACATTTAGTGATTTTGCTGTTTCCTCTTTGTTTGCTAATCTCATGTCAAATGAAAAAAAGAAAAGAAAAAAAAAACATATTTCTGTGGCCAGGAGCTCTCAAATGAATTAAAATACCTTCACATAATTATGGCGGTCTAAACTATGTTATTAGTTTCAGATTTTATTTTCTTTCCACCTTTCTGACACTCAAGCATTAATCACTTTGCAGAACAATGAAGTTATTTTTGTCAATTTGCTAAAGAAATTTTACTTTTATTTATCTTTTCCGTTGAGGCAGTCAATGTATTTGAAATGAAGTGTTTAATTCCACACAGTTGGCTAGTTTCAACTGTTCGCTGCATTTGAAGTGCACGTTTTCATCTTCTAGCACATATATATATTCCATAATAAAGAACCAAACACAATACAATACTGGTACTCCAAGAAAATTTACATCCCGAAAACCACACTGAAAAGCTTAAAATGAGTTCGAGGCCTACTTCATTGGGAATCTGGACATACGAATGAGCACTTAAAGTATGCGCTTTAAATGTGCACATTTTAGTAGGGTTATGAAATTCCAATGCTCTTTGATTATTCTCTGATGTCTTTTTTCTTTTGACATAACATAAGATCTTATAATGTTTTACATGTATGGACATACAAGCCTCCTCCGTCATTGTAGCTGCACAAGTGTGGTGGCGCCTGTTATCTGGTGCTCTCTGGCAACTGCAGAAACAAACCTATTTCTAACAGGTCGTGGGTAAATATCGCAAATGGTGGTTTGAAAAGTGTTACTTTCAAAGTAAACTTCCTTGTACATAAGTTGTACTGTGTGCAAGAATGTACGATGAATTTCTTAAATCACAGAGCGTTTGACTCTCATTTAAAAATCAACTCTTTGATGATGAGCCATTTAGAAGAATTTTGAGCCCAGAAGATCAGACATTTATGTCGTTATTAAAAATTTTACTGACACATTTGTGTGATATATCTTCAGACGTAATATGCACAAAAAAGATCAACATTATATGTGAAAGCTTAGCTTCTCTTGCAGCGTGTTAACCTTAGAAATCAATATCATATGTGAAAGCTTTGCTTTTCTTGTAGCAACACTACATATATTAATTTAAACCATTAAATTTTCCTGTTTGTGTGTTCGCGCTACTTGACATCAATATTGCTATTGGCTGACCACATCACGTGTCCTATGCTCTGAATAACTGCTGTCGTCGGCTGGCGAGATCACGTGAAATGAGCTATGACTGGCTTACAAAAGCGCATCACAATCGCGATTTCAATGCTTCGGAAAGTAACAAGCGGTTTTTGGTGGAATTTGA
Organism: Schistocerca nitens; assembly: GCF_023898315.1. Lineage (NCBI taxonomy): Eukaryota > Metazoa > Arthropoda > Insecta > Orthoptera > Acrididae > Schistocerca > Schistocerca nitens. Next base: position 144,260,066 of record NC_064622.1, on the reverse strand, counting down.
ATTTATACTTTCGTAATATGAAAATATGCAGTGTACATGTTGCTGCACATCAAAGATCTTTCCAAAATGTGTTTTTTCTCCTTGAGTTTTGTTTTCTAAAGTGCCGGCAAATTCTACGCCCATGTATAAAACCATAACCATTCAAAGGATTGATAAGTTTTACAGTTCCGAGGGAAAATATACCCTCACTTAACACCCAGGAGAAAGTGTATTTTTAACCGAGAAATCTGGGAATGTTTTTTCCTTGTCCGCGTATACAACCTGTTTATGAAACTAAATGCCTTTAATAACCAACCACAAAACTCTCATCATGCTTTTTTGGTCAAAAACTCAGTGCCTAATAAACAGATAACAGCTGCTGTCTCTCAGTAGCTGCCAACATCCGTCATTGCCCCACCACTCGGTAAGCAAATGCTGATGCACTCTCCTGGCTCCCTAAGAGTCCCAGCCCAGCTTTTGATGTCATGAACATTTGTTTATACAAACTGATGATGCCCTCTTGAGGATATTGGAAGGATTCGCAGTTACCTTGGAGGTCATTGCCAAAGCCAAAGGCAACAACCCTCTGACCAAAGTAGTCTCATATTTCATCACTAATGAGTGGCAAGACCGCATTCTTGATCACCCCATTTGGACTCCATATCTACATTTCCATATAAAAAGAGCTCAGCATTATTAACAGAGTTCTGATGAGGAACACTGAGTATGAAGTCATGTCTGAGTGCCCTTTGTCCGTGCATACTTCACATTTGCCATAAGGATTAGTGGTGCATATAAATATTGATTTTGCTGGTCCATTCAGTGGGCAAGTGTGGTTAGTCATAATGTCCAAACACTCCAGATTCCCCTACACCTCTCAGATGATATCCATCACATCACAATCTTCAAATTGATTTTCTCCATTGTGGACTCATGTTTTGTGTTGGTGTCTGACAGCAGACCACAATTTTGTTCCAAGGATTTTCCCAACTTCTGCTCAGCAAACAGGATAGACCATATTTTTCACCCTGCATCCATTGGGAAGGCAGACCTCATTGTGTGACCATTAAAATTAAAATAATTACTAAAACAGGCCATGTTCTCTAACAGGAATGATGCATTCTGTGGGTTTCTGTTTCTCGTCAGATGACAACCCTGTCCCCCAATGGCTATTCCCCAAAAATATCCTCCATGGGTGAATACTATAAACATTGTGGAACCTTCTGTGCCCTGAGCCTGCCACATGGCTGGCTACGATATGTTTTGGGCAGCTACAGAAATGCGGATGAGTAGGCTTCCAGCAGCATTACAGTGACAAGGGCTCGTTAGACCTGCCATGCAAACCACCCACACATCAGATGTTGGACACCAGGTATGAACAAACTACCCACATCACTGCCACAGGTGTGTTGTCACAGTTTTTACCCCTGGCAGGAACACCTTCAGCAACTTCTGGAGCTCCACTATCACCTCATGTGGTCTGTGTCTGTGGAGTAGGAGCCTCTTCCACCACCAATTGAGGTCTCACCCTCCCTTTGTGACAAGGAACCCATGGCCTCAGATGTAAGCCCACCTATTACAAAGAACCAGCTCCAACCATGCACACCAACTACATCACATTCTTTGTCTGGGATGCCAGTCTTCTCACCATTCACTGAGTGTCCACTCCCTCCTCCCCCTACCTTTTCTCGCCCTATGAATTTTCAGAGATGTGGGAGGAATCGTATGGTTTTAGTCAAACACTACATTAATAGTGAGTGATCAACTAAGGAGTAATCCCCGCAACAGGCTGTGCTACTGGCAGTTCCCATGGACTAACTAACTAACTGAGCTGTGTAATCTACATTTAAGGCTGCAACACTGCTGAAATAGACAGATAAGCTGCCATGTTAGGATCACTGCTGATCTCTTGCAGTGACACCACATCACATTCTCAAATCTTGGTCTCTGGATGTCTGAAGTTCTCTCTGTACTGAATATTCAATACTCCTGACAAAACAAAAGTTAACCTGGTTTTTCTGACTCCTTCGTAGGCAGCGTAGCTAGAACTGGTTTAGTTCATAGTGAAGTTTGTCTCTCTATTTGTTTTGTTTTGCTTTAGTGCACAAAAAGCAACTGGGGCATACGTGCCCAAGTCAAAACTATAGAATACGGACACACAGATGAGTTAAACGACTATATGTCGGTACCAATGGACAGAATAGGAGACAGCTAAAAACAGGCACATGGAAAAAGGGCTAAAAAACACCATAGAGAAATCGAGGTCCAAAACTAAAAATTAAATGGCCTTCAACAGCCTGCACGTCATTCACTAAAATGGCTGATAAATCAGACAGCAAACCCAAGCTGGAATGTAAAATGTTAAAAAAGGAGCATTCCAGCAGGAAGTGCCGGACATTAAAATTTGGGCGCAATGTATACAAAGTGGTGGGATAGCACCACTTAGCAAATGATGGTGGCTAAAAAGGCAGTGCCCAATACACAGCCAAGTTAAAATAATCTCCTCCCAGTGGGAGGGCTAAGAGGAGGTCATCCAAGGCCCTGGGAGAGGCTTAATAAGCCGAAGCTCCTTCCTGTGAAGGGAGGACCATTGGCGAAACCAAAGGGACACCATCTCCTGACAGACGGCAACGCAGAGATCATCGGAGGAAATATAGGTACTCGTGGGCTGAGGTAAGAGGACTGCAGCCTTGGCAGCAGCGTCAGCAGCCTCATTTCCTGGCAGACCGACATGACCTAGAACACACAGAAACATGACACTGGCCCCACGAAGAGTGAGCAAATGACAGTTTTCCTGGTCCCGCTGCACTAAGAGATGAGCAGTGTACAGCGCACATAAGACTTTGGAGGGCACGGAGTGAGTCTAAGCAGAGGACACAATGCTGTAAGCTGCTGAGCATAGGGACCAATTTAGCAAATTCTATTGTCTCTACAGGTGACATCTTAACACACTAAGCTGTCTGTTCCCATATATTCTTCAGGGAGTGTTTGTCAATTCAGTTCCAAACTTGGTCGTGTTCTCAATGATTTTTATCTTTATTACATCAGAATGAATTTCTGTCTAGTTAAAATTGTCACAATGATGAGGTGCAGATAGCTGTTACACATTGATTCCAAGTCCAGGAGGCAGATGTCTGCGACACAGAGAACTAGATTTGATCTTATTGTACAACATTTGTCTTAGTATCTTGAGAAATAGCTTGGCAGTGTTACGTTGTTATAACCTTTGATATGCAAAAGGAGCAGAGCGACTCCATGCTGGGTACTAAAACAATGAAAGAATGTAACAATAGCCATGTTTTTTTTAATTACCGTTTGCTACATAAATTACTAATTACTTAGGCTCAATTTGTCTGTGTGTAGACACAGCTCAGTAATTGAACATGTAGGTAGGGAGGAGGGATTAACCATTTTATCTCACAACATGATGGAATCAGCAGTGCATGTAGATGTAGCTGGCTGATGTGGTGTTGACACACCACTTCAATCTCATGGTTGTTGATTGATGGACAGCAGTTTATATCTCTGTGTACCCATGGCTGTACAGATGACAGTCAGATCAGCTTAACCTACATCGTGTCCACTGCTTCTTCCTCAATCATTCTCCAGGCAAAACCACCACCCTGTAGTCAGGACAGTGCTAGTGTCCTGACCACAGTGGCAGCTCTCTGTCTCCTGATGATCAGATGATGTCTTTTGTTTGCAGTAATTAGACTGTGGAGGCGGCATTCCAAGTTATATTTCAATGTGTCAGGCAGCAAGAACACAGTTGAACTTCTATGGATCCTAACACTGGACTGAAAGAAAAGCTACCCTGCACAGAATGGAAATTGAGGATACCACAGAATGACAGTAGACATCAGGATGGATACAAGAATCAGACTCAAAGTGTGAGAACCAAGTAGAAAACAGACTGGCATGCCTCCAGTATGCAAAGTCAGAATGCTCTTATGTGAAACAGAGTCACCTCATGGCTTAGAAAGGCTTCAATTGAAAATCTGCTGAAAGAGTCCCCGAGTGCCTCACTGAATGTGCCAACTGGAGACTTTTGTTCTTCTTCCCCCACTCTTGTCCTGCTGGGCACTGAGATGATTCAGATTGTACTGTCTTGTCATTCGTGGGTTTAATTTGGAGAGTTCCCCAATAATTGTTCGAAGCTGAGTAGCTCGATTCTTTCGATCTTCATTCTAGGGTGCAAATATTTTTGATCTTGTTTTGGAAAATCCCTAGCAGGTGCAAAGCATGTGAATGTAGGTGGCATTCCCATTGCAGCCTTACACAATCTTGAATACTGGTGTGATACAAGACCCACATAAAGTTCGCTAACAGCCTACATGCCTGTGAATGACTGCATCCATGTGTGTGTTCTATGCATTCCTGAGTCAGCAGGAAGGCCCTTAAGCCCTCCAGCTCAAGTGCATCAGGTCCTCAGCCATGACTTTAAATGGGACACCCCTTGTAAAGTGAAGCACAACACTTGTAAACCACTTCTACCCATCTTGTAGAGCTTTGTGGAAAGTCATGTTATGGTAAAATGCAACTTAACAGAAGTGCTTCATATTGTGAGGTATTAAGACTTTCTGGATAATCCAGCCATCACAAATTTACTTGTTAGTTGAATAAGAGCTACATTTCTGTTTTTTCTACAATTTAAATTGCTACATTCTTTCTATTCTAAACTATGTTTCAGATTTCGGTAACTGATCTACAAAAGAAGTCTCCATTTAGTTGTACATGTGTTAGAGAACTGTGGTTACTGCTGCTGTTCTTACTTGATGACCAATATGAGAAAGGCCACGGAAAAGTAAGTGCCTACAAATCTGATACTTATCTGTGTATATGATCTGTTAGTAATTGTAAACAACAAATTTGGTCCTTAAACAGTTGAAACAATTAATATTTTGGTCTGATTCAGTTGTTAAATCTGAACTGTCAACTGTATCATAACAGGCACTTACAGAAGGAAAGCGATGAAAACATTACAAATTTTTCTCTATCCTGGAGCAAGAAACTACTAAGAAAACAGAATCATGCACCCGAGACTGAGGCATTGGTACTAGTTGATAGCGAGCCTTGCAGCTGCCCCTTCTCTCTCTCTCTCTCTCTCTCTCTCTCTCTCTCTCTCTCTCTCTCTCTCTCTCTCCCCCCCCCCCCCCCCCCCACACACACACACACTTCCTTACTGTACCTCCACATATTCCCAACCACCGACTCTTGTATTTCACTTTCCTACCTTCCTTTGCTTCCTTTCCTCCACTTGGTCCCATGTCTTCCTCCCTCCTAACTGCCCAAATTTCCAATAAGTCCTTCTGCCTGGGCAGTCATTGTTTGTTTGTGTGAATGTCAGTAAAAAGTGTGTGATGAGAATGATATAGTGAAGACTAACCTGTAAAATGAGTCCATTGTTCTCAATCCTTGTGAAGTACCAAATGAACCAAAAATTACTTCATTTTGATATACCAGGTGGTATAGATAAAAGTAGTCCATAGAAATATGAAGAAAATGCAGTGCAATTACAGAAACAAAGAGCTGAAATGAAGTTACCATTTGTTTGCAATGAAAAATCATAGAAGATACTTAAATGACCACTTGCAATATCAACACATAGCTGTGCACATATAAGCATATTCACATATATCTGGCATGAAGTTTGGATACTGGTGGCAGCAACTTCATTGTTGGTGTTGTCTTTCATTGCCTGTTGTACTGTATATTATCAGGGAAGGGGGGAGAAGGTTGTTACATATGCCTTGTGACTACAGTTTGCAAGAGGTCAAGGGGTCAGGACTTGAGAGTGGACATCTAGGGCTGCTGTTAAATAACAGAACAGGAAATTAGGAAAAATAAAGAGAATATATTTCAGTGTATGGCATACAAGGGGTGTGCCTAGGGTCGGAAGTTACCAGGTTCAGGCCAGTCCAGGAGGTCAAACAATTAATTGAAATGGGCAGTGGAATGGGAAGCGGTTCATGTTAACTTATGTTGGTGACCGGTTGTGGAAAGCAGAGCCAGAGGCTCTGCCTTCCGAAAAGACGTCTGTTCTGCTTGAGGTCTGGATTACAAGAGAGAGAGGCAACTGTGTTCCGCACTGCAGAACACTCCAGCCTCCACACACGTGACCTGTATCCCACACACGATATTGGCTAATACCAATGGTGTGAATTCACTAGCAGTTTCAGCAGAGAGGTCTCAGGGCATCTCTTGTCGGGAGCTTTAACTGGACAGAACTGCCTCGGTTTTGAAAGACAGGCAAGTTGTGTCACATAGGCACAGCATAAGTTGCTCTAGGAGTAAACTTGTAAAGATCTGATGAGTAAACTTATAAAGATTTTGCTGTCCCTATGAAATAAATTTTTTAAACCAATTCCCTAAAATATTCCTTGACTGGCTGTCACCGTGCGCACTGTATTGTATATGGATTTGTTTCATTGACCTTTCTGTTCACGTGTCCCCACAGGGAAAACTCACATGTTGTTAGATCTGGCAAACTTGGTGGCCATAAATGTTTGGTGACAGTTCGTTTCTCAGTGAAGACATCATGGATTTGTTCCACGGATATAAAGTGTATTATGTTGCTCCATCTTGCTGGCAGAAGCAGTATTGTCTTCCATAATCAGTGAGTTGAGCACAAACTGTATGAGAAATTTCCATACATGCAATTGTGTTGAGGGTAGTGACAAAAAATATTGGTCCAGTGATGCGCATTCCTGCTACAGTACACCAAATACTGATTTTTTTCATCATGGAGTGGTTGCTGACACACAATGTTTGGATTCTCCATTGCCCTGTACCTTGTGTTCTGTGAATTCACATGACTGAAAAGATGAAACCCTGCTTCTGATGTAATGGAAAGAGTGTAGCGAACCATCGATGATGTTATTCAGAAGTCACATGCAGTCATCTAAACATTTCTGACTTTCATTCTCCCATAATTGCTGCAGAACCATTACACAATGTGGCCTCAAGTTAAGACTTATCAACATCCGCTAGTAACTCTTCCTATTTACATGGACCTGTACCATTTGGGCCAATTTAGATGTAGACTTCTTTGGGCTCTGAATAATTCTTCAACAAATGTCTACAATAACTTCGGGTCTGTCAACCGAAGGAACTCTTTGTTGTTTTACATTTCGCACAGATCAGTAGGTGAGCCAGTTTTTATACAGTCTCTATATTGCTCTCTTTGCTGGCAGTCCTGTGTTTGGATACTTGACGCCAAAAATTTAGCGAGGTCCCTTAATCAAATCTATTTTCACATAAGTTTCCACAATTTCAATTCTTTCTTCTATTGAGAAAGTTATTTTGCAGACCGCAAAGTGAAACGTCTAACTTCACTGATGAAATAAACTGAAATGCTGACAACTGTTTGCTGCATAAAAATGTCCATTGTTGTAGCTGTTTACTCTATTTCAGGATTCAAAATATTCCATTTGCATTCAAAGAGTTACTTTTAAACTGTGCCATTCTGTGTTATTGTAAGTAGAAAAGGTTTGTCTTTAATGTTTCTTATTTAGGATTGTACATATATTAAAGTAGATCTTTAAATGCAGTGAGAATGTCTAGTGGAATAAATCCATTCCAAAGCAGACTGGAAAGAATTGATGCTTAATAGATGAACACACATTTATTCAGAACAAGTTTCATATCTTTCTTTTTGCTACCTATAAACTTTGTTGACAGAGCAAAAATGTGTATTGTCGCACAGCTGTAGAGAAGAGGCTGGTGACACCAGCATCTTGTATGCAGTTGTTATTCAGTTCTTTTTCTCTATATTGCCGCTTTTTGTTCTCTTGTATGGGGTATATATGAAGCATATTTAACCTTTTCCTTGTATTTGTTCAACTGAGGGAAAGAAAATACATAACGTTATTACTGAAAAATGTGTTGTAAGGTGTAGAAGCCCTTGGCAACAGGAAACAGTAAGTGTTACGTATCAAACAATAAATAAACTGTTTTACAGTTGCTTGATGTTATTGCAGACAGACACAAAGTGAAGACTTAAGGATGTTAAATGTGTGGAACAAGCATATTAAACATTTGGAATGAGTAATTTTATCTGCAACCTGAAGAGTGAAAGGGACCAGAAAGTGGTCATCGTGACAGTGAGAACTGTTTGTTAGTACTTTCTTTAGTTTTATGTAAAAATACAGATTATTTAATGTAGAACTTCATCCCCCCCCCCCTCTCTCTCTCTCTCTCTCTCTCTCTCTCTCTCTCTCTCTCTCTCGTGTGCGCGCGTTTGTGCGTGCGCACGCACATGCTTGCATGCAGGGGGGGGGGGGGGGAGGTGCATGTTCATTTGTAAATGCATGTGGCATGTGTTTTTTCACTACAGTTAAAGTTTAACGTGATTTGCATTTTTAATACAGAATTTTTGGATGCATTTGGGCCAGATATTAAATAATGTACTGTCAGACAAGACTGCAGAGAGCAAAACCACCACCACCACCACCTGTGCATCTTTAGCTGTTCCAAAGAGTGTCAGTTGTTCGAATCGTGGAATTTTTGTTTTGTGGTTGTTGCTGCATCTGACACAGTTGTATGGATACAAGAGAGATGGTACTTATCAGGAACAAAATCTTCATAAGGTCTGTACTACTACTGCTGCTGCTGCTAATACTTGTTTGACATTAAATTCAGTATTACTTTATCAGAATGTTATAAATTATTGTTTATTTCCTGTTTTGTTTGTACAAAGAAGTATACATACGTAAGAGGTGATAATACTGTAGGTGGGGAGGAATATAATTGCTTCTCACAAAGGATTTTATGGAATTATACAATTACAGTATTGTGTCAGGCAACTTGATATTATATGTATCGGCCAAAAATTGTCACCATCATAATAGCACGCAAAAGCTCCACAAGCCTTGACAACAGCTGTGTCTTGCTGCGTGTGGAATGATGTCACTGACATTTAACAAATTGTTCTAAGTGGCTTCAGAGCTTTTCTGGCCCCTTCAGGCCCTTAATTGCTCCTGAGTGTTCCTGATGCAAATCAGTCACGGGTTTAGTCTAAAGAATGCAAGAATTTTTGTTGTGGAAGACGGGGCTGATGATTCTATGACTTTGAGCATAAGCAAATTGCCATGTCTGGTTCTGTGTCATCTCAGTATATCCATCCTGTTGGATGTCCTATGGACCCATTATCGTATAATTAATACCTTCTCAGAACTTCACAGATCCTCTTGAAGCTTGCACTACCTCTTGCTCATAATAATCCCAGATGAATTTCTGTTGCCAGCAGTGATAATGATACTGCTCATCCTTTACTTACATAAAGATGCATGGTTAGTCTGATCTGGTAACATATTTCCAGTTCTTCACAGTACATTTGTGGAATCACTCTACTGCTGAGACCAGTACATGTTGAGTGCAGTATTGAGCAAGGCATACAAATTTGCTCAGCATATCCCTGTGATGCAATTTCTATTGGATTGCGTATTTGCGTATGAATCATAGAGGACCAACATTTTTTTATGCAGAAATTCCTAACTCAAATGGAGCACTTTGTAGGTGCAAAAAGGGAAACAGATTGACAGCCACAGTACATCATGATCATCTTTGGGCTATATTGATGAAATTGTTCAGCTGTAGAGATGATGATGTTACAATCCCTTATACTCATAGGGCAATATAGGCAGAGGTGTCCAGTAACACTACCTTTAGGAGCTGCAAACTTATGGAAGAGAACTAAATTGTTTGGACTAACAGTTAACACTAATGAAGGAACATATTTATTTCAAAAATAAAGAAACATTGATTTTTTATCTTAAAACTAATGTCACTGAACACTGTTTCATTACAAATCAGGACAAAAAAAGTTACTTTTGTGCTGTGCTGTTTTGAGTGTTATATTTTGCTGTGAGCTGTTTACAGTCCAGCTGACAACTGGCAAGGGCAGATCGCATTAAGTTCATTAAAATGATCAAAATTTAGATTTAATGAACCTTAGTGTTGAGCGCACACACAAGTGGTCCCAAAAATGAGATCTCTTGGCAAAATCTTTCATTAGGTGGTATTTTTCTTCTGGAACCTTCTTCCAGAGTTCAGCATTTGAACAAAAGTTTGTTCCAGATCTTCTTTCACTTGCAGTTCCAGTGGCTCCAAGTCTTCAGCTGCTGAATCCTTTTGATGTAATTTGACAGCCATCTCTTCACAACAACAACAGCTGACTGACTTTCCAGGAATTATTATGAGGGTTTAAGTGTCTTCAGGTCACTAAATCTACCCTTTATTTCTTCAAAATGGAAAAAAGAAAAAAAAGAAAAGAAAAACATTGTTGTCTGTGACTTCAATATCAGTGTGGCAGTTGCAACCAGTCGTCTAATACAGTTTGTAGTGGTATGAAATTGAATGTTCACAAGGCTCTGTCATAGTCAAAGAAGCAAGTAACAGACTTCAGGTCGCTAGTAAGATACTGGAAAAATTTAGTGTACAAAGGAAACTGCTTCAGAACATTCATGAAACCCAACCTAAAATATTGTTCAAGTGTGAAAGACCAATACCCAATAGGACTGGCAGGAGACATTTCACATATACAAAGGAGGACAGCATGTATGTTCACAGGTTCATTTAACTCATGAGAAAGCGTCATGGTGATAATGAAAAACTTGAATAGACAGATACTTGAAGATGACATAACTATCCCACAAAAGCCTACTTATGACGTTTCAAGAACCAGAATTATGTGAAGGATCTAGGAACATACTGCAATGTACAACATAATTAAAGGATCACTTTTTCAAAACCCCATGATAGCCTACCATTGTGATGCAGAAGCTTAAAATGTAGCTCAAAGGTGCCTACAATCTTCCTTTGTAATGGTGCGAAAGCATGGGGCCCTGGAATGTCATCCTTGGGCTCCATAACATTTCAAACAGCAAGATGTTGACACTTGAGGAAAAAAAGTTAATGTGGGCACATTGGCACCAAATTGTACCACAATTCTGCCCAATGCCATAGTGGATGTTTCTCACGATGGGAAGTTCATCACAGCCCCTCTTGCTCACATTTCAGCCCTGCTTTTGATGCCTCTGTGATGGAAATTGAACCGTGAAACCCAGCTTTGAAATTACATGTTTTTCTTATGAGTGGCTGGGGAAAATATGTTAGACATACCGCCACTATCAGTGCTGTACACAAGAGCTCAGATTTGACACAAAAATGTGTTGCATTTTTTTTTTTTTTTTTTTTTTTTTTTTTTTTTTTTTTTTTTGGGGGGGGGGGTTAGTATAAAGGGTGTCAATTAGATCAACCCTTTCCTAGGGGCATTGATGCCCTCACATTTCACAGTCAAAAATGATAGTTCACAGTGCAGTGAGTAACAGGATGGATGATCTTTTCAACCTTTGAAACAGCTGACACCTTGGCGATTCAACCCTTCTCGACAGACTCAAGGGGTTGCAATATCCTCCTGTGGCATGACTGTGGGGGTGAAGAATTGACACTTGCTCGAATAAAATGCCAAAGGGTCCCTCTAAAATGCCCCAGTGTAGCAAAACCTTCAGTGGCACCCACCCAGCTTTCTCAAGAATTTTTAACGTGGCTTCACATAGAGAGCCTGCAAAATAGTTCTAGATGCTTGCAGGCAAGCAACAGAAATTAGAGGGGTGTCAAGAGGTAGCTTGCCTGCAGGTGCCTAAGACTACTTTGCAGGTTGTCTGTGTAAAGCCACATTTTTAAAATTCTCAGTTAAGGTGGGCAGGTGCCACCAGGGGTGTAGCTGAAATGACGGGGGGGGGGGGGGGGGGCAGCTTTGCCATTGAATTCACATTTTTTGTCAATTTCGCACCCCCATGTGATCATGACATGGCACAGGAGAGCACAAAACAGGAGGCTGAAAAAGCGCACACACACCCTTTGCTGCTTTGGATATGTTCAGATTTGGTCGAATGGTTCTGAATGGTGCCCAGTGGTTCCAGCCTGTACATAAGAGCAAAAATTGTGGTCACGCTGCACTCCAAAGGGGCGGGATCATATTCAATAGGGCTGCCGCACTCCAGTGTCCATAGAGAAGGATTGAAACTTCCAGTGTTTTCGGCTGTGTCAAATATTGTCGAGAACATCATCGTGTTGATTATTACTTTGCAATCTGCCATTTTCGACTGATAAATGTGTGGTAATCAGAGACCCAAGAGAGGAAGTGGCTTCATTAATGCCCTACTTGCCAGGCCCGCCTCTCCTCACCTAGGCCTTCTAATGTCAATTCTCAGCAGCAGCCTGTCTGAAATGCTCCCCAAGGCCACTGATAACAAAACAGCATGATTTCAACACTGTGTGTAGCAGCTCTGACCTCCATTGCAGAGGCATCAAAAGAAGGGCTGAAATGGGGGAACGAGGGGCTTTGATGACCTTCCCATCGTGGGATAGTTCCTTGGTGGCATTGAACAGAACTGGTTGTGACATTTAGTGTAAATATAGCATCATTAACCCATCTTACACATCACATCAACTTCTGACATCTGGCTTTTTTTTTTTTTTTTTTTTTTTTTTTTTTTTTTTTTTTTTTTTTTTTTTTTTTTTGCATGTTCCGGCATGTTGCTGTTAGAAGCATCGTCAAGCCCGTGGATGATGCTCAGAACTCCATAGTTTTTCACCATTACTGTGAAAGGTTGTTGGCACTGTTTAGCCAAATTTTAAACCCCTACATCACAATGGGAGATAATTATGGGTTTTCTAAAATGTGATCCTTTAATTCTGTTCCACTGTATATAACCCCCTATGTTCTACTCCCATAGGGGCTGCAAAGATGAGATTAAACTAATCACAGCATGCACAGTGTCATGTAAGAAATCATTCTTCTCACCCCTACATGCAAGTGAAGTGGGAAGAAGCCTCACAGAAATTTTTTGATTCAATCCAGTAATTCAAAAAGTCTGCCCAGAACATTGCCTACTGATAGTTATTTCGACAAACAATGCCAAGGTAGCTCAGGAAGCTTGCATTATTCATGTCTTCTATGAAGGATTTGAATTATCATTGTGTTTTGGGATTTGAACAGATATAGTTGGCAAATTGTAGAACTGTCTCCATAATGTGTTGGTATTAGAAATACAGGGTGATTCAAAAAGAATACCACAACTTTAAAAATGTGTATTTAATGAAAGAAACATAATATAACCTTCTGTTATACATCATTACAAAGAGTATTTAAAAAGGTTTTTTTTTCACTCAAAAACAAGTTCAGAGATGTTCAATATGGCCCCCTCCAGACATACGAGCAATATCAACCCGATACTCCAACTCGTTCCACACTCTCTGTAGCATATCAGGCGTAACAGTTTGGATAGCTGCTGTTATTTCTCGTTTCAAATCATCAATGGTGGCTGGGAGAGGTGGCCGAAACACCATATCCTTAACATACCCCCATAAGAAAAAATCGCAGGGGGTAAGATCAGGGCTTCTTGGAGGCCAGTGATGAAGTGCTCTGTCACGGGCTGCCTGGCGGCCGATCCATCGCCTCGGGTAGTTGACGTTCAGGTAGTTACGGACAGATAAGTGCCAATGTGGTGGCGCTCCATCCTGCTGAAATATGAATTGTTGTGCTTCTTGTTCGAGCTGAGGGAACAGCCAATTCTCTAACATCTCCAGATACTGTAGTCCAGTTACAGTAGCACCTTCGAAGAAAATCTTAGCATCAACTGACGCTGACGCCTAGTCAACAGCGCCTCAAGCGAACAAATGTACAACTAAATGAAACTTTATAGCTCCCTTAATTCGCCGACAGATAGTGCTTAGCTCTGCCTTTTGTCGTTGCAGAGTTTTAAATTCCTAAAGTTGTGGTATTCTTTTTGAATCACCCTGTATATTCCATGTACAGTGTGTAAGACAACAAAAAGGTTGCTCATGCACAGCATTGTTAAGTTGACAAGAGCTGAATTATAGTGATGTGAACATAAGAAGGAAGGTGTTGGGGTGATCCACAGAGGCAAGGAGCAGAATACCCCATGATCCTCCAGCCAGTAGCAGCACTCTGCCTGCAGCTTCCAATTTGAAGTGTGTGTTGAACATTTAGTGTTGATTTTCAGAATATTTCAGTGTTGTGAGATTACTTAGTCATTGTTGTTTTCATTCTGGGTGGCATAAAGCAAACACAACAACTATTACATTAAGAAATCACAGTGATAGTTTTCCAAGCATATAAACTCTACTATTGAGAGTCAATGGCCTGGTGTAATGTGCTCACCCCAGTGTTGCCAGTTGCCAGGGCAGGCAACTGTTAGAACACGAAGCATGGGGCAGAGACGGAGAGCACACTGGTGGCGCCGCAAAGTATTCTCCATTGTTCTGTGCAGGTAGTGTTACGCAGCTACTTTCTTATGTTCCCTCAACTATAGGCTGAGAAAAGAGCTACACGTAGCTTAAAAACCACATATTGTCCATCCCTGATATATGGTGATATGTGTTTCACCCCTTCCATCGCACTATAATCTTTAGTATGTGCAGAGGATGTTACTTTAGAATGAGATTTTCACTCTGCAGCGGGGTGTGCGCTGATATGAAACTTCCTGGCAGATTAAATCTGTGTGCCGGACCAAGACTCGAACTCGGGACCTTTGCCTTTCACGGGCAAGTGCTCTACCAACTGAGCTACCCAAGCACGACTCTCACCCCATCCTCACAGCTTTACTTATGAGACAAGGTACTGGCAGAAGTAAAACTGTGAGGACGGGGCGTGAGTCGTGCTTGGGTAGCTCAGTTGGTATAGCACTTGTCCGCGAAAGGCAAAGGTCCTGAGTTCGAGTCTCGGTCCGGCACACAGTTTTAATCTGCCAGGAAGTTTCAGATGTTACTTTATTTTGCCGGTCTGTCACTCCAGTCAAGTACCCTATTTTACACAGTTCCACATCAGTCAGTACCGTACACAGATATCTGAAAATCGATAATTTGTTTCATTATGCAACGTGGCCAATCCTTTTAAGTGGGAAACTTATTTTGAGCTTTATGAACAAGCAGTAGAACACACTAGGGTGCCTAAAACACTGCCTGTCATTTTTTTTTTTTTTTTGGTGGGGTTTGCACAGAAATTTTTAGCTTTCCTGAAAGACCTTTGTGTTCACATTGTAATTAGGAAACCTAGATGTCACTCCTTCAGTGCATTGAAGTGATTGTTACACAGATTTAACAGGTTCGTCTCCATTATACTTCTGGCAATGGTTGGTACTGTTAGCTTCCACATATCTCTTATATAGTTGGTAGCTTAACAAAATTCCTGGGACAGTTCCTTTGAAAAGAGCGTGGCTGATTTCCTTCTCCAACGCAGTCTTGTGCTCCATCTCTAATGATCAAATTCTCAATGACCCAAACCCTTCTTGCACATGTTTGCAATTATTTTACAAATTTAAACAATACGGGCTACATAATACACCAAATTGACCATGCAAGTTTGTCTAGATGAAAATGGTATCACTAACAAGATTTTTTATCACGTAAGGTATTCTACTAGAAGGTAATTAAATGTTCTTACTTATTGCCATTTTCGCACAAGAAAAGAGATTTATTTATAATTAACAGTAAATATAATTTTATCGATGGATTTTTCACCGACTCTATCAGAGTGCTTAGAGTTTTTCATGTCTCGGATCATTTCACTGTAATTAAGATAAATAGCAAACAAAGTTTTCAGGGTCTGTAAATATATTAAACATATACATCTATGATTGTAAAATTGTGTTGTTGTCATTGTCGCTGTCGTCGTTACTGTGCATTAATCCGACAACCTTTTGTTGTGTGTGTAGTGTTTCTATTTCCAATTATATAAGGATTAATGACAAAATTTGTGTACTGCGTCTGATGGCCAATTATGTTAGCATGTAACATATATATCTACACTCTTCAACAGCACTTTAAAAGCAGTCATCGAGTGACACTTTACATAGCACTATATATTTTTGTGTGGCAGATTTTAAGTCTCTTTTAAAGTACCTAATCAGGCATCCATAAGTTTTCGTCTGATTAAGTAGCACTTTACACCAACAACATTTGCTAGAAATTTCCTTTTTGAGGGCATGATTGATTTTATTCTAGTTCAACTGGTACTGATAGTGATCATTCAAAGAAATTCTGCATATTGTCATTCTCAGCATTTAACAGGGTGTGCCAACCCCAGTAATCAATGAAATGGGTTCTTCCAAATCAGGATTTTAACTCTGAAGTATGTATACATTTGATGAAACTATTGCAACACTTTCCTTATTGGGTGCTTCACTTTTGCTTGTAGAAGAGCTGATATTTGGTGTGGTATGCATCATATTTAATCATATCTTTGCTGTCTCCACCTACTTATCCAATTTCCTTGCCCTGAGAGTTGATATGAATTAATGAGTTTAACCTCAAAATACCATTGTCTGTTGAAGTTAAACTGCTGTGTAATTCTCTCTAATTTTTTTATCAAACTTGCTATTGATCATTCATATGTTCCAAATCAACCCTTTTCCCCTAATTTCTACTCTTCCATACACAGTCATCATGAAGTCATTGAACGTGATACAATAACTCAGTGCTACCAACCTAGAGTGGCCACAGTTGTATTCTGTTGCGGGTTGTCGATGGTCGAACCCAGGACTCCAGATGGCTGAGCTGAAGTCAGGACCCACCACCTGTATTTCGTCAGGAGGCCGAGCAAGTTCAGTAGTGTCAAGCGGCAGTGCAGAGTGATACAGCAGTATTTGGAAGTATTCTTTTATTCACATAATTAACAGTACTACGATGGGTGCAGAATAGTGTTGACGTTCCGCCCGCAGCACTGTTCCGCGAGTCCAGCCGGCTCAGCATCTCCTGGCATGCTGACGCCGCTGCTCCGTCATCAAGGCCACTCAGCTGGGAGTCAGCCCAGGTCACTGCTCGCCGAGGCGACGCGTCTCGCTCAGCGTAGCTGCCCGCGATTCTGGAGACTTTTACAGTCCGTAGTCCCCGCCGCCCTCCACCCCGTTTGGCCTGCTCTGTCCGACCATGGAACGAAGGTGGATGTAATGGTCATCCGTGGCCCTCGGGCCGCCGCTGCTCCCAGGACAGGACCGAACTCGAACCCGCGCCCACCTGGATGCTGTGCCACAACTTGCTGCTAGTAGTGCTTGCTGGATGGCAACACCCGGCACTGCTCCAGTGCTGCTGCACCTCCCGCAGCGTACACCTCGCCCGGACCCCGGTACGCCTGGTGTGAAGCAACCGTGGCCCATCCTGGACATGCTGCAGACCGCTATCACTGCCCTTCTTCAGGCAGACCATGCAATCTCTAAGTTCCCAGCTGCCGTTCCGTCCTGCCCTGGTGTTGTGTCCCCGGAGGCTGAATACAGCCCGAATGAGTACATGGAAACAAAGTACAGGTTACACAGAATATTAACAACATCGCTGCCAGACTGGCCCCTCCAAGCGTAGACCAGCACAGGTCCGACCCCTTTCTCGTCTGACCTGGCACACCCCCTCAAGCTAAAAGTGGCTGACTATTTGTACTGCTTTTCCCCTTGCTTCTGACGTAGTATCAGAGAGAGATAGAAACTATGGCAGGCGTAAATTCCCATACATCAGCCACTTACACATTGCCTCTCCTGGCTCTGGCCTACTGCCTTGCCTCATACATCACAATAACTTAAAGCAACGCTGCAGTTCCCTGCCTCGCTGTTGCTTCATTCCAAACAAATCGTATGTGCAATATGCCGCTGCAGCTCCGTGCCATGTTTACTCTGCCTGGCCTGCTCCCTGCCAATTATTACCACACATTGCCAGCAGCCCCAGACTTCATCACCCAACTGCGCCTTTACTGAATTTTTAACAAAATTCCCCTTTTCTATGACTAAGACTAATACTAGTGCAGCAGTTCTCATAAGGCACCTAAATTCAATTGGCTGGTCAGAAGATTTAAATCCTTTCTGTGTGGGTAACAAGTAAATAGAGTTACTGTTGCATTATGTCATTTGATCTTTTCAGTATTTTATTTCCGTTTTTGTTCCTATCAGGTTCACAGTTGCCATGATCAGCTCAACACTACACTTAAATCCATTCTGTCAATGGATTCTGTGAGTGAGGTGCAGCTTCGAGTTGTCCTTTCATTGCTAAGGAAGCTCTTGTCAATGTGGGAAGCATGCAATGATCCATTACTCCTGCTGTGGGAATACTTCCAACGTAGACTCAATTCAACTTTCTATGTGCCAGGATCTTCTCCAGAGACAATGGCTGTTGTGAGGTCAGTTGAAAGCAACATTTCAAGAAGGTGGAAAGGTATCATTTCTGCTATTGACTATTAAATAACTGAAGGATTTTTCACTTATGTGACATATTTTTTAAGATTTCATCACATCAGTAGAAAGTTTTGTGGCAAAATTGAAGTTTTCCACTGATAATAAAACCGAGCAAGGTGGCGCAGTGATAGCACACTGGACTCGCATTCAGGAGGACGATGGTTCAACCCCGTCTCCAGCCATCCTGATTTAGGTTTTCCGTGATTTCCCTAAGTCGTTTCAGGCAAATGCCGGGATGGTTCCTTTGAAGGGGCACGGCCGTTTTCCTTCCCAATCCTTCCCTAACCCGAGCTTGCGCTCCGTCTCTAATGACCTCGTTGTCGACGGGACGTTAAACACTAACCTAACCTAACCACTGATAATAAAACAGTTAAATTAAAACAAATGACAGTTGAAAAAAAATAGCTATTTCAAAAGCATGTATACTAAAATGTTTGCATTGAATTCCCCACTAGTTTTTTGTCTCTTTTTAATAGCACTTTGAAAAAAATATTTATTGTGTACTTTTTTTCAACCATCATTTTATCATTAGCCATTTCCTTCCCCAATAGATTTACATTTTTATCTTTGCGTTGACAAATGTCAAAATTTGAAGACAGTTGACAGAAAAGAAAGGATTATAAATGATTTACAGATTTGAATTCTGTTTTAAAGTCCATGTGCGTTACGCCCCTTTTCCTAAACAAATTGGTAAAGACATATAGGTAAGTAAAGTAAAAGAGAGTACACTATAACTACAAGTAAGCAATATATATTAAAATTTACTTGATGGAATTTCCCACTAAAACAATCTTAAAACAATCTATAAGTATTTAGAACTCAAAAATTTTCCTTTTAGTGATTTGGTGTACCAGTTAACAGCTATTAATTATGTTGCAAAGGATGTTTTCAATTGTTCCATTTAGTGTGCAATATGCAATTCATAGAGTTATTTCTATATGAAATCTAAAAATGAAAGCTCACAATATGTTACTGAATAAGAAAGCTCAGTGATTATGACACTCAACTCATTTATCCAAATCAAAATTACTCTAACCTTGGGAGCAATGTAAAAAGGCGTACAACTTTGAACATGGCTGGTGTTTGCAGCAACCATATACACAAATTTGAAAAATATGTAAAAATCTGCCAACCGGTTGCATAGATTTTCTATATACCTTGACCCGATTTCGTCACCTCTAAGGGTGACTTCATCAGAAGGTAAGGTGATTACATGAAGAATGTATCGTCAAAGATGTACAGTGATTTAAGAGCTGAGTTGCTCAAGTCATACATTAAAATATAAGACATAATGTTCTTCAAAAAGTCAAACATTAAAACATAAGTAACACCGGCGTGGTGTGAGGAGACTGACTTCTATATATATTTCTATAGAAAATCTATGCAACTGGTTGGCAGATTTTTACATATTTTTCAATGTAAAAAGGAATCAGAATCAAGCTTTTAAGCTCCTACATTTCTCCCATAAATTCAAAGGAAAAAAGAAAAACCAGGTAGTGAAAACAATGGTACAAAGGCTAAATACGTGACCAAAAAACATACACCAATTTTTGACTAAGCAGAGTTACAAAAACATAGACTGTAAGAACATGTTGCAATAAAATGTTGGGTTCGTATTCCATTCACCTTGATGTTGTTCCTTGTCTAACTTCAGGATGTGCTTTCATCATATGTAACTGTCTTTATATCTAAAAACAAAGATGATGTGACTTACCGAACAAAAGCGCTGGCAGGTTGATAGACACACACACAAACACAAACACACACACAAAATTCAAGCTTTCACAACAAACTGTTGCCTCATCAGGAAAGAGGGAAGGAGAGGGAAAGACGAAAGGATGTGGGTTTTAAGGGAGAGGGTAAGGAGTCATTCCAATCCCGGGAGCGGAAAGACTTACCTTAGGGGGAAAAAAGGACGGGTATACACTCGCGTGCACGCACACACATATCCATCCACACATATACAGACACAAGCAGACATCTCACAAGCAGACATATTTAAAGACTTTAAATATGTCTTTAAATATGTCTGCTTGTGAGATGTCTGCTTGTGTCTGTATATGTGTGGATGGATATGTGTGTGTGTGCGCGAGTGTATACCCGTCCTTTTTTCCCCCTAAGGTAAGTCTTTCCGCTCCCGGGATTGGAATGACTCCTTACCCTCTCCCTTAAAACCCACATCCTTTCGTCTTTCCCTCTCCTTCCCTCTTTCCTGATGAGGCAACAGGTTGTTGCGAAAGCTTGAATTTTGTGTGTGTGTTTGTGTTTGTTTGTGTGTCTATCGACCTGCCAGCACTTTCGTTCGGTAGGTCACATCATCTTTGTTTTTAGATATATTTTTCCCACGTGGAATGTTTCCCTCTATTATATTGATATCAGTAACTGTCTTTATTAAATATAACAATATTATGAAAAGGGTAGTTGCTACTCGCCGTATGGTGGAGATGATGAGTTGCAGATGGGCGCAACAAAAAGTGTGTCAGAAAATAAGCTTACGGCCAACAAGCCCTTTGTCAAAAATACACACACACAAACACACACACACACACACCTGCAAATGCAACTTGCACACACATGACTACAGTCTCTGGCAGCTGATGCCTACTATAAGTGGCAGCATCAGTGTTTGATGGGAGAGGCAACTGGGGGTGGGGGTAAGGAGGAGGCTGAGGTGGCGAGGGGAAGGAGTAGCAGGGAAGGGGTAGGGGACAGTGAAGTACTTCTGGAGAGCGTGCAGAGATGAGGTGGAGAGAGGGTAGGGCAGCTAGGTGCAGTTGGGAGGTTAGGTGGAGTTGGGGAGAGGTGAGTGGGGATAGCAAAAAGATAAGGGAAAAGACTGGGTGCATTGGTGGAATAGAGGGCTGTGTAGTGCTGGAATTGGATCACGGAAGGGGCTAGATGACTATCAAAGGTTGAGGCCAGGATGGTTATGAGAACATATGATATATTGCTGGGAGAGTTCCCTCCTGTGCAATTCATAAAAGCTGATGTTTATAAAATATTAAACATATAATTAATCTTTCCTTCTCATGTTGTCTGGTAAGTCACCCTTGACCTAGGGTTCTGGATGACTTCCGAACTATACATCTTTTCCTAAACCTCTCCAGTTCCTTTCCCTTCATCCCTCCTCTCCCTTCAACCCTTCTGCCAGAAGAAGGCGCCACTGGCTCCAAATGCTTGCATAAGTAATACTTTTTTTTAATATTTGTGTTCTCCTGCCGCTGCTTGATGATTGGATTTGTTATCTATCCAGTTAAATTATAAACATATAATTAGGTATGTGTGACCTAAATTTCTGTTGTTTTGACTGCTACATGATAGGGTGACATTTTCTCTATCAATCAGTTTGTGAGCAAGTGGTGTTCTTGTTAATAAAATTGAAAGTATAAATTACAATTAAAATGAACTTCTGTGGGTAACTAGTCATGAAGCAGCAGTACAGTTCGGTAATATTATGTCTGCTGTTAAAAGTGTGAATAGTGAATGTGAAGAACTGAGTCAAAAAGTTCATGTTCCATGTATCAATATATATGGTAAATTGTAATGGTGTGGTTCATTTTACATTCACACCGCAAATTAATTTTTCCTACCCACCAACTTTTACACATTACGATAATAGAAATTCTTTTACAGTTGGTGACTGTCGTAGCACTCAGAACACTGCAAGAATCCAATTTTGCAGTTTTGGACAAAGGCATAGCAGAGGTTCCTTGCCATTTCCTGTTTATTTTCTCTTAGAAAATCAAATACATATGTGTGTCATTTTGTGATGTGTAATATTATGGTGATGTTATTGTGAATGAGTTTCAAATCAAAGGATGGAATAAGGTGCAACTACGACAACAAATTGACGGCCACTTTCAATAGCAATAAATATGTTGATGGCTCTAAGTATTATTAATGTCACTGAATAATATAGCCCAATACCAGACTCAAAGTAAAGTTAGTATATTAAATACATGGGTTAGCTTATCAAGAAGCTGAATACTCGACTTAGCTTACCAAGAAGGGGTTTATCTATAATAAATCCTAGTTTGGAGGGCAACATAGAGATTAATGAAGGTTTTGGATTGTTCTGCATGTAGATAAAAAGTCTAGGAATTAACAACTGGAGCAGTATTAGCTATTTGAATCCATGATAGTGTCATGCAATTAAAGATTATTAAGACTGTTAATAGTTTGGAGAAAATTGATACTTTACGGCCATTACCTGCATTCACTTTCCATAATCCATTGCTATCTTTCCTATTGATGTCTGCGCTTTACTGTCTATTTTGCATATTTGCGTCCACCTTCTATTATCCTTTTCTCAGACTGTATCGGATCCTCCACATGTTTATTCATGTAATATAATTGTGTTTTTTTGTTAATATTGGTCTTGGACACAGAGTTTTGCTGCTTTACCTATCAATCTTCGATTTCTGCTTTTCTTACAAATCAAGAAACCTTGAATTTGGACACAGTGGTTGCTATAACACTGGAATGAATGCATAGTGCACTTTTAGACATTTTGGCTGCATTTATTTTATGATATTGTATATTTTAAACTGAAATATATTAATAGAGTACCAATTGTACTGTGCAACTGAACATTTGTTCCACTTGCAGCAAAACTGGTCAAGGACTATTGGAACAGGTTCGAAAATTATTGGGTAGGGGAGCAACACGTACACTTGCAGCTCCAGTTGTAGAAAATAGCTGGGGTCTGTTTTTGTCTGTATTGGGGAACCACTTGCAACAGTCTCCAGAACTGTGGCCACAGGTGCGTGGCCGTATATACTCAAAGCTGTCACCGGCGAAACTGCAGTCTCTTACAGAGACTGGCCTTTACCATTTTGGGTGTCTGTTTATGACATTAGCCATTGCAACACCTAACCTACAGGAAGTGGTGAGTAATCCTTAGTGCTGTACATTGTTACCACATCATTAGTGTACACAGAATTAATGCACACATTTTGACTATATAAATTACAATGTTTTAGAGCAAGAAGCTTCTAGATCTTCTGAAGTTACTGAACATGGAGAAGCTGGAGGTGCAGAGGCATCTGACTGTGTGGAAGATACAACTGGCTTTGATACAGCTACATGTAGAGCAAGGTAATTATACTGTCATAAACATATAAGCCAGTCAAACTATTTATATTGTGTCATTTGTCTAACTTGATGTAATTTATTTATATAAGACTTTGAATGAATAAGGGGGAAAAGCAGTGAAAATGTTACGCTGGTAACACAAACATACAAAAAACATTTTTTTGGAAGTGAGATGATATAGAAAGGTGCAGACAATCTCTCAGCTTTCTCACTGTATTGGCTGCTTCTTTTTCTTTCTTTCCTAAAAAAAAAAAAAAAAAAAAAAAACCACGGTTGGCACATCGCTTTCAGTTCCTATCTACTTAGGATGGACTCCTCTTTTATATGCGTGTCTTGATTACTTGATTAGCCTAGCTGTTTCCTTGCCATCATTCAGATTTTTTCCCTTAGTATGCCACAGATGTGTAAAGTTTTATCTTTGAAGTGATTTATCATTTATCTCTCATTCCTCTCATAAAAATTAACAAGCATTCTGTGAATATCCGCAGTAGTTGAGAGACAGGAAGTTATTAACATACTACAATACTTGGATTTTTTCCACTTTTGTGGCTTGGTCGATCCAAGTTCTTTTGCTTTAATTTTCGTAGAAACAAAATATAAAGAGCAGCAACAAATTAAAATAAATGCAGAGGAACATGTCACTGCAAATGCTTCATCCTGACTGGATCGCATAAAGAACCTGTGTGCAGCTCCAGGTTAAGAGAAGTGAAGCAGGGACAGTATTAACTTCTGTAATCTGTGTGTCTGAGAATTCAGTTGAAATATTGATGTTTTAATTTGCCTTCATCTCCTTTAATCATTCATCTCTCCTTTGTGGACAATACCAGAGGAAAAAAATCAGACCACATTTTTTTATCAATCTGATATGTTTAATACATCATCATATATTATGTCAACCCTTCATTTATGAGTTTGTCATGGAGAGAATCTGTTTTAAGTCAAAATTCTACTGTACTTGCCATTATTAGGGAAAACAGGAATCAGCTTTTGAGGTAACAAACATTACCATTTGTGGTGTGGTATATAGTAATTTCACTACTGTCTATTACAATTGCAACACCAGAAAGAATGACAATAATGAAATTTTTCTTATTGTGTTGTAAAAGGTGTATTAGAATGAATCTTCTTTCTTCCTTTCCTTGTGCCTTTGTCTAACAGTTTTGCAGGGTCGGCATGGTTATGGTCAGATTCGGCAGGGTTAATTTAAGGGTGGCCAGATGCCCTTCCTGTCACCACCCCATTACACAAATGATGATGAGGATGATGAAATGATGAGGACAACACAAACACCCAGTTCCCGGGCAGAGAAAATCCCCAACCCGGCCGAGAATCGAACCCGGGACCCCGTGATCCAGAGGCAGCAAAGCTAGCCACTAGACCGCAAGCTGCGGACGTGTAGTAGAATGAATTAATGAATACATTACTAAATTCGTAGGTAATTTTGTAGAGGGGACAGGGGAAGGTCGTACAGGGTACAAAATTTAGTGTACAGATCTGCCAGTTGTGGTAGCAACAACCCAACTTGGCATATAGTGAAACTGAGCTTGGATGACAGGTGAAGGTATGTCATTCCATGTTGCTTCAGTTCTGTGTCAGAACCTTTCAATTGTAATGACAGGTGAGTGATGATGAGACAGTCTCTAGGCAATCCATGATCAGATATTTTCAATGGGTTAGAGATCTGTAGAGTGGAATGGTCAGAACAACAGTCACACACAGGGTATCAGGATAATTCAGGACAGAACAGGCATAATGTAGTCTTGCATTATCTTGCTGAGAGATACCATCACAATGACCCCAGAGCTGAGACAGAGCCACCAGCCTTAATACCTCGTAAATATATCAGCTGCTGTCCAGACTAATGGCTATGTGAACTGAAGGTGCATGTAGTGGCATCCGATACCTTCACACCAAGTTTTGGCCCCAGGTGATGATGACAAATGTCACCTGGCATAATTTGTTCTTTTTGCAGCTTCCACATTGGTGAACAGCAAGTTGAAAAGGACTCTTATGAAAAGATGATGTAGTGCCACTCCTAAGCCCAGTGTTGTTGATGGGCACATCACTATCGCCACACCTCTCTTTGCTGCCTCGTCAAGGGAAGCTGCATAAATGGTCATTGCGCTAACAGCCTACAGTGTTCCATATCTCATCACATGGTCTGTGTGCAACATGGCTGTACCTTCCTGTACGGACAAGTGAACAATGATCTAGTCGCCTGATCCATTGAGTTCCCACGTGATGCTGAGTACGGCCCTCCTGAAACCATTGATTCTGTATTCACATGATAGCTGGGGGACCCTGACCAATGTAGAACCATAAACCACAGTGTCAGTACTCCACAATCCTGTCACAGTCAAATTCTGACACTTGCTGGTGGATGTTTCTCCTCATATGAGGTACAACACGATCTTCTCCCAAACAGCAAACAAAATTTCTGAATGATAAACCCTTGGAGTAACCTTTCCATACATACAAAATGTAGAAGGCGTTACTCTTGCCTACTTTTTGTGGTTTGCTGAAATGCTAATCACTTGCGTATCTCAGCCTGTAGTACACTTCATGCCAGTTTGACATTTGTTGCATGCCACCTTCCTACATAGTGTTTGCTACTTTAGTGACCAGCAGTGTATTATGACTTGAACACAATATATTAAAAATTAATAGAAGTACAGAAAATAATTGAGAAACAAGTCATAGTGCAATAATTTTTACAATCCACAGTTAATCCTTAATGTTCGTTTCTCAATGAATCCATATTATTATTGCCATGAGCTATGGTGCACCCAGTGTGCTGTATTGATTACTATCACTGGCTGGCATGGTGCTGGACGCCAGTTCAAACCCGACCATCAGCATTGTCAAATATTCTAAGTTTGTATAAATAGCTGCTCTCTTTGCCCAGGAGGTCATTTCTGTTCTGGCAGTACGTTAGTGTATGTAATAAATGGGCTTTCAGTGATAAGTGTTGTATTTAATTGATGACCCTGCTTTAGGATTTGGACTTAATTCTGATAACAATATGACATTATTAACATTTTAATCTTGAGCAGTACGCATTCCTCCTTGGATGGTTGTTCTTCCATTCAATCCACACTCTTAAACATTCTTCTGTTCCACATCTTTTGTCTCTCATGACATGACTTTCAGCACAAGGTTCTCCATTCAGCTTCTTCACAACAGGGAATTTGACTAGTTTAGTTATCGAAATACAAGATAACAAAATTGAAAAACTGGATAGTAATCCGGAGAGTGGGGGAAAAGAGAACAACAACTTTAGAGACTGATATGTGTAAGAATAAAAAATAATTTCAAAACAGATTTAAATAAAAAAATAATGTAGGATTGGGCTATTAGAGGTAGAAGAAGGATATATTAATTGGGCGGAAAAAGTTTAAATACATGTGAGGGTGATTAGAGTCAAACTCGTCTTTGCTTCACAAGTCAGAAAAACAAATGGCATACAAACTACCCAAAAGTCTTTATAAGAAGAAATCAGTATCCATTAACACCAAGATACAACTTTACTCCACAGGCCTTGTATGCCACAGAATGCCTTGCTATGGACAGAAAAGGTACGATTAAGAAATGATATAAACACATATCTTGAGAAATTCCTTGGTTAAGTTAAAGGAAATTGTGAAATCAGAAGACTCCACACACAATGCACTCCTATACATATATACATTGAAGTGCCAAAGAAACTGGTATAGGCATGCGTATTCAAATACAGATATACAGGGTGTTTCAAAAATGACCGGTATATTTGAAACGGCAATAAAAACTAAACGAGCAGCGATAGAAATACACCGTTTGTTGCAATATGCTTGGGACAACAGTACATTTTCAGGCGGACAAACTTTCGAAATTACAGTAGTTACAATTTTCAACAACAGATGGCGCTGCAAGTGATGTGAAAGATATAGAAGACAACGCAGTCTGTGGGTGCGCCATTCTGTACGTCGTCTTTCTGCTGTAAGCGTGTGCTGTTCACAACGTGTAAGTGTGCTGTAGACAACATGGTTTATTCCTTAGAACAGAGGATTTTTCTGGTGTTGGAATTCCACCACCTAGAACACAGTGTTGTTGCAACAAGACGCAGTTTTCAACGGAGGTTTAATGTAACCAAAGGACCGAAAAGCAATATAATAAAGGATCTGTTTGAAAAATTTCAACGGACTGGGAACGTGACGGATAAACGTGCTGGAAAGGTAGGACGACCGCGTACGGCAACCACAGAGGGCAACGCGCAGCTAGTGCAGCAGGTGATCCAACAGCGGCCTCGGGTTTCCGTTCGCCGTGTTGCAGCTGCGGTCCAAATGACGCCAACGTCCACGTATCGTCTCATGCGCCAGAGTTTACACCTCTATCCATACAAAATTCAAACGCGGCAACCCCTCAGCGCCGCTACCATTGCTGCACGAGAGACGTCGCTAACGATATAGTGCACAGGATTGATGACGGCGATATGCATGTGGGCAGCATTTGGTTTACTGACGAAGCTTATTTTTACCTGGACGGCTTCGTCAATAAACAGAACTGGCGCATATGGGGAACCGAAAAGCCCCATGTTGCAATCCCATCGTCCCTGCATCCTCAAAAAGTACTGGTCTGGGCCGCCATTTCTTCCAAAGGAATCATTGGCCCATTTTTCAGATCCGAAATGATTACTGCATCACGCTATCTGGACATTCTTCGTGAATTTGTGGCGGTACAAACTGCCTTAGACGACACTGCGACCACCTCGTGGTTTATGCAAGATGGTGCCCGGCCACATCGCGCGGCCGACGTCTTTAATTTCCTGAATGAATATTTCGATGATCGTGTGATTGCTTTGGGCTATCCGAAACATACAGGAGGCAGCGTGGATTGGCCTCCCTATTCGCCAGACATGAACCCCTGTGACTTCTTTCTGTGGGGACACTTGAAAGACCAGGTGTACCGCCAGAATCCAGAAACAATTGAACAGCTGAAGCAGTACATCTCATCTGCATGTGAAGCCATTCCGTCAGACACGTTGTCAAAGGTTTCGGGTAATTTCATTCAGAGACTACGCCATATTATTGCTACGCATGGTGGATATGTGGAAAATATCGTACTATAGAGTTTCCCAGACCGCAGAGCCATCTGTTGTTGAAAATTGTAACTACTGTAATTTCGAAAGTTTGTCTGCCTGAAAATGTACTGTTGTCCCAAGCATATTGCAACAAACGGTGTATTTCTATCGCTGCTCGTTTAGTTTTTATTGCCGTTTCAAATATACCGGTCATTTTTGAAACACCCTGTATATAAACAGGCAGAATATGGCACTGTGGTCGGCAATGTCTATATAAGACACCAAGTGTCTGGCACAGTTGTTAAATATGTTATTGCTGCTACAATGGCAGGTTATCAACATTTGAGTGAGTTTGAATGTCATGTTATAGTCGGCATACAAGCAGTGGGACACAGCATCTCCGAGGTAGCGATGAAGTGGGGATTTTCCCGTTCGACCATTTCATAAGTGTGCTGTGGATATCAGGAATTCAGCAAAACATCAAATCTCCAACATCACTACTGCCAGAAAAAGATCCTGCAAGAATGGAGCCAACAACGACTGGAGAGAATCATTCAGTGTGACAGAAGTGCAACCCTTCTGCAAGTTGCTGCAGATTTCAATACTGGGCCATCAACAAGTGTCAGCCGTGTGAACTACACAACGAAACATTATTGATATTGGCTTTCAGAGCCCTTGATGACTGCATGACACAAAGCTTAACACCTCGCCTGGGCCTGTTCAACATCGAGATTGGACTGTTGATGACTGGAAACATGTTGCCTGGTCAGATGAGTCTTATTTCAAATTGTATTGAGTGGATGGCTGTGTACGGGTATGGAGACAACCTGATGAATCCATGGACCCTGCATGTCAGCAGGGGACTGTTCAAGCTGGTGGAGGCTCTGCAGTGTTGTGGGGCGTGTGCAGTTTGAGTGATATGGGATCACTGATATGTCTAGATATAACTGACAGGTGGCACATACATAAGCAACCTGCCTGACTACCTGCATCCATTCATGTCTATTGTGCATTCCGACAGACTTGGGCAATTCTAGCAGGACAATGCGACACCCCACACATTCAGAATTGCTATAGAGTGGCTCCAGGAACATTCTTCTGAGTTTAAACTCTTGTACTGGCCACCAAACTCCCCAGACATGAACACTATTAAGCATAACTGGGATGCCTTGCAACGAGCTGATCTTCACCTCCTCTTACTCTTACGGATTTATGGACAGCTCTGTAGGATTCATGGTGCAAATTCCCTCCAGCACTACTTCAGAAATTAGTCAAGTCTGTGCCTCGTTGTGTTATGGCACTTCTGCTTGCTCGCGGCAGCCCTACACAATATTAGGCATGTGCCAGTTCCTTTGCCTCTTCAGTGTATAAAAGATCATAAATATCATTCGTTAGAGCAGGCTTGTTTTCTACAAACACATTCTCATATAGATTCTATAAGTTTGGCCAACTGAATCATCTGCTAAACACTCAACAAGGAAGCTAAGGCGGAGAGGTTCACCAAGATAGAAAAGACTTGCAAGAAGTGAGGGGAACACAGAAGGATATCCAAAAACACATTCTGCTCCAGAAAAAACTCAAAAAGTACATTGGTTTCCAAGGGAAGCAAAAACTAAAAATTCGAAAAATATGATTGGAAGAGAGGACAGGAAATGAAAGAGGGTTACTAGGCCAAAGTTAAAGCCCACAGGCAAGAAAAAGGTACTGTACAGTTGAAACAGCAAGGTCTGTAGACAGCTGATACAACAAGAAAAAGAAGAATTGAATGGTGCAGTATAATGATTTCATTATTATTCTTGTACATCAGATATTTAATTAATGTAATTTTTTCTATTATGATGGCAGAAATTCCCGGATGGAATCAGCGAAAAAAATTGTCGCTAAATATGTACCTTTGTTCACTACTGGTGGCTTCCTCTCATCCTTAGGTGTGAGTGACCTACACTTTCAACCTCCCCCAACGTATCCCTCCCTCTATTCCATGAGCAAAGAACTATTAGTTTCAAAATCTAGTATGATGACATCACTTCTAATTTTCTATTTTGTAAGCTTAGTTTCAAAAGCTAAGATAACTATGTCATTTTTACGTTTATGAGTGTATATCAGCAGTATTTAGCCTTGTGAAGAATTTTCTCAAATAAAAATTACGAAAGACAGCCATTCACCTTTGAAGTAATGCGCGCATGCTTGAAACCCCCATGCATAGCAGTGTGTTGTCATCCACGAGAGTGCACCACCAAAGAGAGCAATACTGGGAGCTTCCTGTAGAGCCCGCCACAGGTGAGTGCCTGTTTAAACCCTGTCACACTATTCTCACATTCAATTATCCTGTTATTATTACTTGTAAACATTTGCCTTATCTTATTGTGTTCAGTGTATGTTATGGTGACTGGCGTACATGCTATAGTCTAATAAAGTTGTACTGACATTCTTGGTTGTGTTTTATGTCCAAGTTACAACACAAGTGGCGACGAGGATAGGATTGTTGTCTGTGTGGATTTCAGTTTCTGGTTGGTCCTCCGTTGCATCTATAATGTCAGACGGTGCTACAGATGAGTTTTTATGCCGGAAGGTTGATCAACAAAGGGCTCTTTCTGCGGCATTGCATCACCTTAGCCAACAGCAGGAAGTTTTCACCACATTGCAGCACAATCAATCCCAGCTATTGCAAATGCTTGTTTCTGTTGTGGCCAGTTCGGGCCCGTCTCAATCCGCGTCACCTCTTGCACCTCCTGCGTTGCCTGTCCCTACCAATGTTGTTTAGCCCCCACTGTTTCCAGCTTACAATGAGCCTGTCGAAGAATGGGAAGCCTCAAAAACAGTTGCAGCAGCAGTTTCGTGCATTTGGACTGGCTGATGTTACCTTATACTGTGCTTTCTTTTTGTCTTGGTTATTGCCTGGCATGTATCAACTCCTTTGCCAATGCCCCCCCTGCAGGATCCATCTTCACTCTCTTCTGGTAACATGTGCGACCTTCTTTCGAAATACCTTAAAATGGAGTAAAGCGGATCAAAAATTGATTTTTTTTTTTAAAGAAAAGAGGACTTAAATGATTAATGAGAATCTGACAAAAAATTGTCAGGTACTTCACCTACATATTTTCATAGTTAAACCACTTTACCCCATCAATGTGGAAAGTGGACCACTGTATGTCTTTATAGATGAAATAATGGTGTACGGTAGTATATGTTTTTAAAAAAGACATTTAACATCAAAATTACGATTGAAAATACAGTTAAATGAGTACTACTTTTAAGAACTTGAACACAAAACCAACATCATAAAAATGTTATCATGTCACAAATGGCAATTCTATCTATTCCACATTGTTCACATTAATGTCTGAGATTGCATACCGACTCCTCCATAGATCTTTCACCTTTACCTTACAAATAATGTTTGATAAGGAAACTGTTTGAATGTCAGCAACATCAGGATACACTAAATGTGTCTCTTTTTTGCCACCTTTCTTCCTTAAAAAATTGACCATAACAATGTCTCTATCTGCTTCCATAATTTTTCCTACATAACATGTATCTCTTTCTTCAGTATTGAAGGGAATGAGGACATGATCACCTTTGTCATAATGCATTTCAGAAAATCCGCTCCCTTCTGCTTCCATGACATCCCCCGTATCAGCATCATTAACTACTCTCTCTGCCACATCTGTAACAATCAAATCTTTGCATTGGACACTTTTTCCAGGCAAAACGCTGAGTCGTTTCCCAACTTTATGAGAGCTTGCTTGTATTTCACTTTCACGAGTTTTCTTTAAGTGCTCAATAAGTGAGTCTGTCCAAGACTTTTCCACATCTGCAGACAATGTTCTACATGTTTGCTCAGAACTTTCTGTGAATCTAGAGGGACTATGCCACAAGCTTTAAAACCCGATTTCACATTCTCTGCTGAAGTAGAATTTATGGCTTCGAATGGGGATCTCAGCAATCTAGGAAATTCTGTTTTAGGAAGTGGTCCCCTGTTTTTCATCTTCGACACACCAAGAACTTTTCGCCATGCTCTCTTTAAAGGACAAAAAATATGCCACATCCAAAGGCTGGCATATGAGTTGAGTTAGGTGGAAGTAAGACAAAACGAATGTTGTTTGCTTCACAATCTTGAATAACTTGTAATGTTAAATGACTTGAGAGATGGTCACCAATAAGCACTTTAGGACCATCAAGCGTCCTGCAATTTTGCATAATTATTTTGGAAAACCACTCACAGAAAATGTCTGCATCAAACCATCCACTGGAGTTTTGATTGTATGCAGCACCACTAATTCCACCTTTAGTCCATCCTGAGTAAATGTGTTTTGTCTTATATACCACATAAGGGGGAAGAACGTGTACATCTGCTGCTGCAGCAACCATGACACTGGTGTTACTTTTGCTCCATTCTACAATTTTCTCAGGATGTTTTACCACCCCTCTTCCCAACTATTTTGACTGCTCCTGGGTCATCTGTAAAATTTGTCTCATCATAATTTATGCTGTGAAACAATGGAACAGCTCTTAAAGAGTTCTCCAGGTTTCTAAAATAAGATACAATAACTTCCTGTGATATCCCAGATGTTGCTTTCTTTATATTCTCTGAACACTTCACAGTCAGTTCACAGTTCTGTGACATAAATGACTGAAACCAGTCCACACCTGGCATATTGTCTGTAAATTGTGGCTCTGTTACTCTCTCCCTGCTTAGATACTGCTGTACTACAATTCTAATGTCTGTACTTCCAAGTGGAAACCCCCAATGTGCACATAGAAGAAGACCTTCCACAACACATTTCTCCTCATTTTCACTCAACACAGTCGGCCTTCCATATTTCATTAATTTATCACCTCCTTTCACCCATCTTTGAAGTTTAGTTTAAGGCACAGCATAAATTTCAGAAGCTTTTCGCAAAGTAATTTCATTGTTCTTTACTTTTTTCACTGCTTCACTGAAATAAGCTTCATTAAAATTCCTTTTTCCTTTTGCTCCAAGCTGCTTTATGTATTTGTGCGGCATGATCCACTTTACCCCCGGAATCACAAAAAAGGCATGTTTGGCACAACAACTAAAAGATAACCTATGCTAAGAAAGTG
Organism: Schistocerca nitens; assembly: GCF_023898315.1. Classification (NCBI taxonomy): domain Eukaryota; kingdom Metazoa; phylum Arthropoda; class Insecta; order Orthoptera; family Acrididae; genus Schistocerca; species Schistocerca nitens. Next base: position 144,226,613 of record NC_064622.1, on the reverse strand, counting down.
AGTTTCACATACATTGTAGATGTAGATTTGCTCTAATAGAATTCAGCTGAAAAATAGATGTAGTTACTAACCTGTGGTCACTGCAAAAATTTGTTTTCATTGAAATGACAAATCTTTAAATGTACACTAAGATAATAATTGCTGATGGTTGTCACAATCTTCATTTCTCACCTTGCTTATGACACAGGTAACAAACGTACAGGTCACAGCCTTCTATGTGTCTCAAAGTTGGTGTTGCTCTCTCCTGTCACCTAGATGGCAGTGATTTAGTACAGTAATGTGTCTTTGATCAGCTTTACCCCATTTGACCCGCTTTACCCCATTCTACAGTACTACTGTAAATGGATTATTGCCGCTCCAGTTGAGTTCTACCAGTGTCGCAAGAAATCGGAACATTCCTATAAGACTTAGCAGCTGAGCTGCATGGTTTAATCTACCATTGTCACTGATGTACATAAGGAGTATGTCGACCAAATGGTTTGCGAAGCAATCATTCGAATGGCCCCCGATCACGAGGTTTGTGAATGGGCCCTTCAGTGTGAAAACCCCTATCAAGGGCTGCGCATACTCAAATTGAATCAGGGTGTGAGGATCTACATCTACATCTACATTCATACTCCGCAAGCCACCCAACGGTGTGTGGCGGAGGGCACTTTACGTGCCACTGTCATTACCTCCCTTTCCTGTTCCAGTCGCGTATGGTTCGCGGGAAGAACGACTGTCTGAAAGCCTCCGTGCGCGCTCTAATCTCTCTAATTTTACATTCGTGATCTCCTCGGGAGGTATAAGTAGGGGGAAGCAATATACTCGATACCTCATCCAGAAACGCACACTCTCGAAACCTGGCGAGCAAGCTACACCGCGATGCAGAGCGCCTCTCTTGCAGAGTCTGCCACTTGAGTTTATTAAACATCTCCGTAACGCTATCACGGTTACCAAATAACCCTGTGACGAAAGGCGCCGCTCTTCTTTGGATCTTCTCTATCTCCTCCGTCAACCCGATCTGGTACGGATCCCACACTGATGAGCAATACTCAAGTATAGGTCGAACGAGTGTTTTGTAAGCCACCTCCTTTGTTGATGGACTACATTTTCTAAGCACTCTCCCAATGAATCTCAACCTGGTACCCGCCTTACCAACAATTAATTTTATATGATCATTCCACTTCAAATCGTTCCGCACGCATACTCCCAGATATTTTACAGAAGTAACTGCTACCAGTGTTTGTTCCGCTATCATATAATCATACAATAAAGGATCCTTCTTTCTATGTACTCGCAATACATTACATTTGTCTATGTTAAGGGACAGTTGCCACTCCCTGCACCAAGTGCCTATCCGCTGCAGATCTTCCTGCATTTCGCTACAATTTTCTAATGCTGCAACTTCTCTGTATACTACAGCATCATCCGCGAAAAGCCGCATGGAACTTCCGACACTATCTACTAGGTCATTTATATATATTGTGAAAAGCAATGGTCCCATAACACTCCCCTGTGGCACGCCAGAGGTTACTTTAACGTCTGTAGACGTCTCTCCATTGATAACAACATGCTGTGTTCTGTTTGCTAAAAACTCTTCAATCCAGCCACACAGCTGGTCTGATATTCCGTAGGCTCTGAGTTTGTTTATCAGGCGACAGTGCGGAACTGTATCGAACGCCTTCCGGAAGTCAAGAAAAATAGCATCTACCTGGGAGCCTGTATCTAATATTTTCTGGGTCTCATGAACAAATAAAGCGAGTTGGGTCTCACACGATCGCTGTTTCCGGAATCTGTGTTGATTCCTACATAGTAGATTCTGGGTTTCCAAAAACGACATGATACGCGAGCAAAAAACATGTTCTAAAATTCTACAACAGATCGACGTCAGAGATATAGGTCTATAGTTTTGCGCATCTGCTCGACGACCCTTCTTGAAGACTGGGACTACCTGTGCTCTTTTCCAATCATTTGGAACCCTCCGTTCCTCTAGAGACTTGCGGTACACGGCTGTTAGAAGGGGGGCAAGTTCTTTCGCGTACTCTGTGTAGAATCGAATTGGTATCCCGTCAGGTCCAGTGGACTTTCCTCTGTTGAGTGATTCCAGTTGCTTTTCTATTCCTTGGACACTTATTTCGATGTCAGCCATTTTTTTCGTTTGTGCGAGGATTTAGAGAAGGAACTGCAGTGCGGTCTTCCTCTGTGAAACAGCTTTGGAAAAAGGTGTTTAGTATTTCAGCTTTACGCGTGTCATCCTCTGTTTCAATGCCATCATCATCCCGGAGTGTCTGGATATGCTGTTTCGAGCCACTTACTGATTTAACGTAAGACCAGAACTTCCTAGGATTTTCTGTCAAGTCGGTACATAGAATTTTACTTTCGAATTCACTGAACGCTTCTCGCATAGCCCTCCTTACGCTAACTTTGACATCGCTTAGCTTCTGTTTGTCTGAGAGGTTTTGGCTACGTTTAAACTTGGTGTGAAGCTCTCTTTGCTTTCGCAGTAGTTTCCTAACTTTGTTGTTGTACCACGGTGGGTTTTTCCCGTCCCTCACAGTTTTACTCGGCACGTACCTGTCTAAAACGCATTTTACGATTGCCTTGAACTTTTTCCATAAACACTCAACATTGTCAGTGTCGGAACAGAAATTTTCGTTTTGATCTGTTAGGTAGTCTGAAATCTGCCTTCTATTACTCTTGCTAAACAGATAAACCTTCCTCCCTTTTTTTATATTCCTATTAACTTCCATATTCAGGGATGCTGCAACGGCCTTATGATCACTGATTCCCTGTTCTGCACATACAGAGTTGAAAAGTTCGGGTCTGTTTGTTATCAGTAGGTCCAAGATGTTATCTCCACGAGTCGGTTCTCTGTTTAATTGCTCGAGGTAATTTTCGGATAGTGCACTCAGTATAATGTCACTCGATGCTCTGTCCCTACCACCCGTCCTAAACATCTGAGTGTCCCAGTCTATATCTGGTAAATTGAAATCTCCACCTAAGACTATATCATGCTGAGAAAATTTATGTGAAATGTATTCCAAATTTTCTCTCAGTTGTTCTGCCACTAACGCTGCTGAGTCGGGAGGTCGGTAAAAGGAGCCAATTATTAACCCAGCTCGGTTGTTGAGTGTAACCTCCACCCTTGGTCCCCGCATGTCCTGACTTTGCCCCGCACCCGTTGAGGCTGTTGCCCTTTCTGTACTTCCCCAAGGCCATCTAACCTAAAAAACCGTCCAGCCCACGCCACACAACCCCTGCTACCCGTGTAGCCGCTTGTTGGGTGTAGTGGACTCCTGACCTATCCAGCGGAACCCGAAACCCCACCACCCTATGGATGCAGAAGTTCAGCTCGCTTCCCCCTGCCATTTGTCGGATGTATCACAGGGGAGCAGTGGTCTGCACAAGCAAAACATTACAGCGACTGACCCACTTCACTGCATCAGCCATGGCTGTAGCAGCAGACAGCAAGTCCAGTAATGAACAACAGTGCAAACCCTCCACTCTTCCATCTTGTCCATCATGTTTTGTCAGTCGCGATAGGCCAGATTGTCCTAGCAATGGGCCATTTGCTGCCAGTGCAATATAACAGGCCACATTGGTTCTGTTTGTAACGCAAAATTCCAACCGCCTATTGCAGATGCTGACCTGGATGTCTACATCTACACATCTACATATATACTCCGCTAGCCACCAAGTGGTGTGTGGCGGAGGGCACAATTCGTGCCAAAGTCATATTTCCCCCATTCTGTTCCACTTGCGGATCGCACGAGGGAAAAAAAAGACTTTTCTGAACGCCTCAGTACGAGCTCTTATTTCGATTATCTTTGAATGGTGATCATTGCGCGATTTGAAAGTTAGTGGTAATAATATATGCCCTACATCCTCGGTGAAGATCGGATTTCGGAATTTAGTGAGCAGCCCCCTCTGTTTAGCGCGCCATCCATCTGCAAGTGTGTCCCACTTCAAACTTTCTATGAGATTTGTAATGCTCTTGCGTTGGCTAAATGTACCAGTCACGAATCTTGCCGCTCTTTTTTGGACCTTCTCAATCTCTTGAATCAGACTCAGCTGGTAAGGGTCCCATACAGACGAACAATGCTCAAAGACTGGACGAACTAAGGTATTGAAAGCTATTTCCTTTGTTGAAGGACTGCATCGCTTCAGGATTCTACCAATAAGCCACAATCTAAAGTTCACCTTACCCGTTACTTGTGTAATCTGATCATTCCATTTGAGATCATTTCGAATAGTCACACCCAGATACTTGACGGACGTTATTGTTTCCAAAGACTGGGCATTTATTTCGTACTCAAACATTAATGGGGGTTTTCGCCTCGTTATATGCAGTAGTTTACACTTACTAATATTGGTAAATAACTGCCAGTCATTACACCACGCATTTATTTTCTGTAAATCCTCATTGATTTGTTCACAATCAGTTGTGTATCGGTAATTTCCCTTGCACCCAGTAAGTATTTTATTGATGTCAAGGTTTATCTCCTCCCCAGGAACCATGGACCTTGCCGTTGGTGGAGAGGCTTTGGCCATACCGTAGGTGCAACCACAATGGAGGGGTATCTGTTGAGAGGCCAGACAAACGTGTGGTTCCTGAAGAGGGGCAGCAGCCTTTTCAGTAGTTGCAGGGACAACAGTCTGGATGATTGACTGATCTGGCCTTGTGAGAATAACCAAAACGGCCTTGCTGTGCTGGTACTGCGAATGGCCGAAAGCAAGGGGAAACTACAGCCGTAATTTTTCCCGAGGGCATGCAGCTTTACTGTATGGTTAAATGATGATGGTGTCCTCTTGGGTAAAATATTCCGGAGGTAAAATAGTCCCCCATTCGGATCTCCGGGTGGGGACTACTCAAGAGGACGTTGTTATCAGGAGAAAGAAAACTGGCGTTCTACGGATCGGAGCGTGGAATGTCAGATCCCTTAATCGAGCAGGTAGGTTAGAAAATTTAAAAAGGGAAATGGATAGGTGAAAGTTAGATATAGTGGGAATTAGTGAAGTTCGGTGGCAGGAGGAACAAGACTTTTGGTCAGGTGAATACAGGGTTATAAATACAAAATCAAATAGAGGTAATGCAGGAGTAGGTTTAATAATGAATAAAAAAATAGGCATGCGGGTAAGCTACTACAAACAGCATAGTGAACGCATTATTGTGGCCAAGATAGACACGAAGCCTACGCCTACTACAGTAGTACAAGTTTATATGCCAACTACCTCTGCAGATGATGAAGAAATTGATGAAATGTATGATGAGATGAAAGAAATTATTCAGATACTGAAGGGAGACGAAAATTTAATAGTCATGGGTGACTGGAGTTCGAGTGTAGGAAAAGGGAGAGAAGGAAACATTGTAGGTGAATATGGATTGGGGCTAAAAAATGAAAGAGGAAGCTGTCTGGCAGAATTTTGCACAGAGCATAACTTAATCATAGCTAACACTTGGTTCAAGAATCATAAAAGAAAGTTGTATACATGGAAGAATCCCGGAGATACTAAAAGGTATCAGATAGATTATATAATGGTAAGACAGAGATTTAGAAACCAGGTTTTAAATTGTAAGACATTTCCAGGGGCAGATGTGGACTCTGACCACAATCTATTGGTTATGAACTGCAGATTAAAATTGAAGAAACTGCAAAAAGGTGGGAATTTAAGGAGATGGGACCTGGATAAACTGAAAGAACCAGAGGTTGTACAGAGTTTCAGGGAGAGCATAAGGGAACAATTGACAGGAATGGGGGAAAGAAATACAGTAGAAGAAGAATGGGTAGCTTTGAGGAATGAAATAGTGAAGGCAGCAGTGGATCAAGTAGGTAAAACGACGAGGGCTAGTAGAAATCCTTGGGTAACAGAAGAAATATTGAATTTAATTGATGAAAGGAGAAAATATAAAAATGCGGTAAATGAAGCAGGCAAAAAGGAATACAAACGTCTCAAAAATGAGATCGACAGGAAGTGCAAAATGGCTAAGCAGGCACAGCCAGAGGACAAATGTAAGGATGTAGAGGCATATCTCACTAGGGGTCAGATAGATACAGCCTACAGGAAAATTAAAGAGACCTTTGGAGAAAAGAGAACCACTTGTATGAATATCAAGAGCTCAGATGGAAACCCAGTTCTAACCAAAGAAGGGAAAGCAGAAAGATGGAAGGAGTATATAGAGGGTCTATACAAGGGCGATGTACTTGAGGACAATATTATAGAAATGGAAGAGAATGTAGATGCAGATGAAATGGGAGATACGATACTGCGTGAAGAGTTTGACAGAGCACTGGAAGACCTGAGCCGAAACAAGGCCCCGGGAGTAGACAACATTCCATTAGAACTACTGACAGCCTTGGGAGATCCAGGCCTAAAAAAAACTCTACCATCTAGTGAACAAGATGTATGAGACAGGCGAAATACCCTCAGACTTCAAGAAGAATATAATAATTCCAATCCCAAAGAAAGCAGCTGTTGATAGATGTGAAAATTACCGAACTATCAGTTTAATAAGCCACAGCTGCAAAATACTAACGCGAATTCTTTACAGACGAATGGAAAAACTGGTAGAAGCCGACATCGGGGAAGATCAGTTTGGATTCCATAGAAATATTGGAACACGTGAGGCAATACTGACGTTACGACTTATCTTAGAAGAAAGATTAAGGAAAGGCAAACCTAAGTTTCTAGCATTTGTAGACTTAGAGAAAGCTTTTGACACTGTTGACTGGAATACTCTCTTCCAAATTCTAAAGGTGGTAGGGGTAAAATACAGGGACCGAAAGGCTATTTACAATTTGTACAGAAACCAGATGACAGTTATAAGAGTCAAGGGGCATGAAAGGGAAGCAGTGGTTGGAAAGGGAGTGAGACAGGGTTGTAGCCTCTCCCCGATGTTATTCAATCTCTATATTGAGCAAGCAGTAAAGGAAACAAAAGAAAAATTTGGAGTAGGTATTAAAATCCATGGAAAAGAAATAAAAACTTTGAGGTTCGCCAGTGACATTGTAATTCTGTCAGAGACAGCAAAGAACTTGGAAGAGCAGTTGAACGGAATGGACAGTGTCTTGAAAGGAGGATATATGATGAACATCAACAAAAGCAAAACGAGGATAATGGAATGTAGTCGCATTAAGTCGGGTGATGCAGAGGGAATTAGATTAGGAAATGAGACACTTAAAGTAGTAAAGGAGTTTTGCTATTTGGGGAGCAAAATAACTGATGATGGTCGAAGTAGAGAAGATATAAATTGTAGACTGGCAGTGGCAAGGAAAGCGTTTCTGAAGAAGAGAAATTCGTTAACATCGAGTATAGATTTAAGTGTCAGGAAGTCGTTTCTGAAAGTATTTGTATGGAGTGTAGCCATGTATGGAAGTGAAACATGGACGATAAATAGTTCGGACAGGAGGAGAATAGAAGCTTCCGAAATGTGGTGCTACAGAAGAATGCTGAAGATTAGATGGGTAGATCAAATAACTAATGAGGAGGTATTGAATAGAATTGGGGAGAAGAGGAGTTTGTGGCACAACTTGACGAGAAGAAGGGACCGGTTGGTAGGACATGTTCTGAGGCATCAAGGGATCACAAGTTTAGCATTGGAGGGCAGCGTGGATGGTAAAAATTGTAGAGGGAGACCAAGAGATGAATACACTAAGTAGATTCAGAAGGATGTAGGTTGCAGTAGGTACTGGGAGATGAAGAAACTTGCACAGGATAGGGTAGCATGGAGAGCTGCATCAAACCAGTCTCAGGACTGAAGACCACAACAACAACAACAAGGTTTATGTGAAATGTTTATCTGAAGGTTTTGCAAATGCAAGTCAACACTGGTGCTACTGTGACCTTACTCAACTTGCAAACAACGTACATGGACTTGGGTTCTCCCCCTTTAGCACCAGTGTCACGTACATTAGTCACCTACTCTAAACAAAGCATTCTGATATTAGGTAGTTTCTCGGCCTCAGTCACATATAAAGCTGTGGTTCGTCTGCTGAATTTTTTGTAGTGAACAATGCACGCACCGAAAATTTGTATGGTTTTGGACGCCTTTAACCTTTTCGGGTTTACTGTTTCCAATAAAGCTAATCTCATCTCTGGTCAATTGCCTTACACACAACTTGACTCTTTATGATATGAGTATCAGCCTTGTTTTCTGCTGGGTTGAATTGTGCCAATAATTTCAAAGCTTATGTTACAATGAAATCTTTGGCCAGACCCAGTGCCGATGGTGTTCTGTGATCAAGTTAAGGCATAGCTCGACCACCTCACAGCCTCTGGGACCATCCAACCGATCACATCCAGCAAGTGGGTTACACCGTTAGTCATTATCAAGAAGCCGTCGGGACAGTTACGCCTTTACAGCAATTTCAAAGTTTCTGTCCATGCTCAGTCTATCATTGACATATATCCCTTGCCATGCCTTGATGAAATTTTTGCTAAACTCGCTGCTGGTCAGTATTTTCCAAGAGTGACCTCTCCTTTGTACATTGGCAGCTTCCCATTGATTCTAATGATTTCTTGAACAGCACGTAAGGTCCGTGCCTGGCAGTGCAAACTATCTTGATGATATTGTGTTCTCCAGCTCTTCCACCACTGAACATCTCAACAAGTTATGTAGGTTCTTTTCAGTGTTACAGGGCACTGTGTTCAAACGAAATTTGGAAAAGTGCTGCTTCTTTCTGCCTTCTATTGTTTAACTTGCGTTCTATGTCTTGGGTGCAGGTGTCATACCCCTTCATCACAATGTCTGTCGTTCTGGCTCTTTCACATCTTATGTTAGTGAAGGATCTCCTGGTTTTTTTTAGGTAAGATTGCTTATTATCATCAGTTTTTCCTGGGGGTGGTGTTGGTTGTACAACCATTACATACCTTGCTGCGTAAGGGAACGTCTTTTCACTGTTCACTAGTTGCAGGTGTGTGAAACAGTGTTTTCCAAACTGAAGTCTGTTACGATCAGCACATCGCCTCATTACCTACCAACAAGGTCAACATTTAATGTTAGCAACAGATCCATCCCAGCATGGGATGGGGGCAGTGTCAGCTCATAAACATTCTGATGGCTCCTAGTGGCCTATTGTATACACATCAAAGACACTTAATTTGACTCAGAGTAGATATTTACAAATAAAACAATGCCTTCTGCAACACCCTCAGGATTCACCACGTTCCACCTGCAGTCAATGATGAGGCCGAAATGGTAGAACATTCAAAATGAAACGGAAAAAGTATGTGTCTTGGTTCCCGTCTGACGTTGCTTTTGATCAGTTTCTGTTTTCCTATTGGTCATACCATTCGGCAACAACAATCCTTCTGAATTGCTCCATGGGCATCAACCCTGGTCTCTCCTGCATCTCTTGCGGCCCTGCCAGAGGCACCAACCTGTGCAGCCATTGTCACTTTCCAGTCTGGGGTACCTATCTGGGCACAAGGGTTTGGTGGTCACCCAAAATGGATTCCAGCTGTCATCTCCCAATTCCCGTACAGAGGGGCACCTCAGTGCTCGTCATTACAACCAGTTGCACATGCACATGGACAACCAGACAACCTCGGCCAGGACACCGACGATGCCATGCCAATCTTCATTGCTCGATTGATCAGCTGTTGCAGATGAGTCCCTGCCACAACATGCTGGGGATACCCCATCGCTGTTGGACGAAACTTGCGCAGCTTCTCTAATACCGTTACCAGTACCAGTGCGCCTGTATCCATACCAGAGCCATTTCCTCCCCCTCAGCTGCCAACTGCGGGGGCACCACCACCACCACCACCACCACCACCAGGCCACCAGGCATTGACCTGATGTGGATATGGAGCCGATGTCCCCCATCCTACCGTATGGGTTGACAGGAGAAGACAGACTGTGACACTGCCTGTGCCCCAAGTACTTCCAATCATACGCCCCATTATCAGTACATCATCTCAGCCATAGCCTTGCAAAAGGAAGACGCCATGTGCATTTGGCGAATCTGAGCTGTTCCCCAAGGGAAGAGGAATGAAGTAATGTATGCACCCTTGAAATCCGTGTGCATTAGTGATGCATTGTCATCCGCAAGAATGTGATGTGAAAGAGCAATGCTGTGAACATCCAATAGAACCTACCACAGGCGAGTGCCTATTTAAACCACGCTTGCGTTCAGTTATATTATTACTGCTTGCATACATTTGCCTTATCTTATTGTGTTCAGTTTATGTTATGGTGATTGGCGTACATGCCACAGTCTAATAAACTTGTACTAACATTCATGGTTTTGTTGTGTGTCCAAGTTACAACCACCTTGTCTATAGGTTATAGGTAGGTGGCACATAGATAATTATTTCATCCATAAAGGGTGGCATAATGAGGCCAACGATTGATAATTAAATACATATAAAACAATTTTCTTTGTCAGTCACTTGTTTATCATACTTCTGTGTGCTTTTTTCATCTTCACCATCTTGTAGAAATGGTTCTTGGGTGGAACATTGGATATCATCATGAAGTTCCCACAAAGTTCATTGGCACAACTCTGTCCTTTTCATGCACAGATGTGAAGGTGCCAAATTCAGTGACCAATAGCAAAGATTTCCTGATCGGCAGTGGAGAAATATAGCAATGCTACTTGTCGAACAATGAACCAAGAGCTTCAGCGCATGTGCAAGGGCTATTGTTCTTACTGTGCACTGTTGTTGGCCACCCAAGCACCCACTGTTGGGAATCACATGCTGTTATATGCATCCGTGGTCGCATGTGACTATCTTTGCTGTGGTCATCCAAACATCCATATCGCCACCGAAACATCATTCCTTGTTTGACTATCAATTTCCCTTTGTGGTTGCTGTGAAAAGACAATGGCACCTGGGGTCACACTGTGCACCATAGACCTGCACACGCAAACTTACGCTCATGGGCCACCAACTGTCACCATCTTTCACAGTGAACCTGTGTGCCTAGGATGTTGGTACATAAAGAAAGAGTCATATTGTATTCAGACAGCTTATTTGACAAGTTGCACCATACCCATACCATATTCATCCAGAGTGGATATTCTGAAAGGAAGATTCGATGTGCCATACACCCAGCGTGTGTTACACAAAGTGAGGACCTGGAAGAAAGTGAAGAACAAAGAGGAGTGGTTGTCTTGCCACATGTCAGTAGTGTTTCTTCGAAAATAGGAACATAAAGCTAAATCCATCTTCTGCTTACCAACAAACCTCAGAGCTCTTCTAAGTAAAGGGAAAGACAATCTTGTTTTGAGAAGGTCTGGTATGTAAGATTCTTCGTAGCTGCAGGATATCATACATTGAAAAAACTTGTTGCACTGCAGAAGACGCAGAAGACCGATGCATCAAACTTCAATGACACACACATTAGGACAAGCCAGAGAAATCTGCAGTGCTTGTACACTGTCTGTGTATGGGGCATAATACGGACTACAAAATAGCAAAAATCTCTTGTGCATGTTTTTGTACGGAGACAGCTTTATTAAAGAACTGGTGGAAATTCATAGCTCGACAAATCTGCTGATCAGAAGAGAGACAAATACCAACAACTTAGTGATGTGGGATCCAGCAGCATTGGATCTATCCGGATTTATCCGAACAGGGGCAGAAACTTTATAGTGGTTCTCGAGCATTTAAAATATATTATTTAAATAAAAAAAACATTATATACTGGATGGGATTTTATTTGACCAGAAGGATAAAACCCCTTCAGTAAATTTGCATTCTTTATTATCTATTAGCTAATAACTTTCTCTTTTGTCTGACATAAAATTAAATATAGGAAACATATAACCAGTAAAGACAACAGACAAGCTAGTCACTATGAAGCTCTTCAATCTTTAAGACCCAGCAGTTTTCTCTGTATAATCTTGCTACAGCTTTACACGACTTTCTACAAAAGAGTCTATTAGCTCATCAAAGTTCATCTCAAAGGCAGTTTTATTTTCAGTCCTATGATCGCAATGCCGGATAGGCATTCCTGACTCATTGTTGAATGCACATACCTTTTAATTATTTTCAGTTTGCCGATGCTTCACTCACAGCTTGCAGATTTCATAGGCAATGTGTGGTACATCCTTAAAGGTATACTAACACTACGGAATGCTTCTTGCAAGTAATATTTGCACAGATGTTGTAACAGGTGAAGTGCACTTGATTTTTCATTAATTTTAGTTATTAGCTTTTTGAATCCAGTGAGTTCCTGGCAAAAATCAACTGTATTCAAGTCTTTCAAATATTTTTATGCTATGTCTGCTCCATTTTTCTGCAGATTCTCAGTCAACATATTTAAAAACGCGTCGCCACAGAGGAAGGCGAAATCAATGTGGCAAATTGAAATTAGCGGAGATTGAGGCCTGGCGGATAACGAGAAGAGAGGATATACTGAAGGGCAAGTTCCCATCTCCGGAGTTCTGGCAGGTTGGTGTTAGTGGGAAGTATCCAGATAACCCGGACGGTGTAACACTGTGCCAAGATGTGCTGGCCGTGCACCAAGGCATGTTTAGCCACAGGGTGATCCTCATTACCAACAAACAGTGTCTGCCTGTGTCCATTCATGCGAATGGACAGTTTGTTTCAGGTCATTCCCACATAGAAAGCTTCACAGTGTTGACATTGACCTCCACCTGTCCAATGGCCAGCTTCACACGTCCGTCCACATCAAACCCACCAACAAGCAACAGTACCTCCATTATGACAGCTGCCACCCATTCCACATCAAACGGTCCCTTCCCTACAGCCTAGGTTTTCGAGGCAAACGAATCTGCTCCAGTCCGGAATCCCTGAACCATTACACCAACAACCTGAAAACAGCTTTCGCATCCCGCAACTACCCTCCCGACCTGGTACAGAAGCAAATAACCAGAGCCACTTCCTCATCTCCTCAAACACAGAACTTCCCACAGAAGAACCCCAAAAGTGTCCCACTTGTGACAGGATACTTTCCGGGACTGGATCAGACTCTGAATGTGGCTCTCCAGCAGGGATACGACTTCCTCAAATCCTGCCCTGAAATGAGATCCATCCTTCATGAAATCCTCCCCACTCCACCAAGAGTGTCTTTCCGCCGTCCACCTAACCTTCGTAACCTCTTAGTTCATCCCTATGAAATCCCCAAACCACCTTCCCTACCCTCTGGCTCCTACCCTTGTAACCGCCCCCGGTGTAAAACCTGTCCCATGCACCCTCCCACCACCACCTACTCCAGTCCTGTAACCCGGAAGGTGTACATGATCAAAGGCAGAGCCACGTGTGAAAGCACCCACGTGATTTACCAACTGACCTGCCTACACTGTGAAGCTTTCTATGTGGGAATGACCAGCAACAAACTGTCCATTCGCATGAATGGACACAGGCAGGCAGTGTTTGTTGGTAATGAGGATCAACCTGTGGCTAAACATGCCTTGGTGCACGGCCAGCACATCTTGGCACAGTGTTACACCGTCCGGGTTATCTGGATACTTCCCACTAACACCAACCTGTCAGAACTCCGGAGATGGGAACTTGCCCTTCAGTATATCCTCTCTTCTTGTTATCCGCCAGGCCTCAATCTCCGCTAATTTCAATTTGCCGCCGCTCATACCTCACCTGTCTTTCAACAACATCTTTGCCTCTGTACTTCCGCCTCGACTGACATCTCTACCCAAACTCTTTGCCTTTACAAATGTCTGCTTGTGTCTGTGTATGTGCGGATGGATATGTGTGTGTATACCTGTCCTTTTTTCCCCCTAAGGTAAGTCTTTCCGCTCCCAGGATTGGAATGACTCCTTACCCTCCCCCTTAAAACCCACATTCTTTAGTCTTTCCCTCTCCTTCCCTCTTTCCTGATGAAGCAACCGTTTGTTGCGAAAGCTTGAATTTTGTATGTATGTTTGTGTTTGTTTGTGTGTCTGTCGACCTGCCAGCACTTTCGTTTGGTATGTCACGTCATCTTTGTTTATATATGCCAGAATAAGCTAAAAATTTTGTTTATTTTGCAGGAGAAGATGTTGGAAGCATTGCAGTTCCTCTCATGAGTGATGTTTCAACAGTATGCAAATCAAAAAGTACTGATTCTGTACTCCTTATGAGAACATTTGTTGAAGGACTACAAGATATTATTAATGCAAGTGCAAACTTGGAACTATCACAGGAGAAACTATTAGGTAATGTTGCTACATTGTTTTCTAAAGTAGTGGTTGATTAAATATATGTAATATGCAACCTCAAAGAAGTTCAAATTTCAATTAGGAAGTACCAGAACAATTAAAATGCAAATACGTGACAATAAATTAACATTGAGCTTGGTCAGTGGCAGAAATAATTCATATTGATTATTCGATCCCTACTTCCCTTCATTGCTGCTGACAAAGTCATTGCTTCATTTATTGGTGTTTATGTTCCATTTGTTTGTCTAAATTTTGTGTAATGTTATTGATTTTTCCTGAATTCTTTGCATACAGAAATTACACAGGCTGAAAAAATTTTCCTTTTTCTCTGTAATTTGCATGAAAATATGAATTTTTGACTAAATCGATTGTGTTGATCACGAATCTGAAACCTATTTCTCTACAAAATGTCAGATTTTTATGCCACATCATCATCAAACTCTGTACCCTATGAGATCAGAAAACAGTTACAGGAAGGTAGTTGAAGCAGAACAATAAAATGATTAAAAACTAATGTGAGAGACATATAAATTAAAAAAAGCAAATACAGTGATTTGGACACTTACCAGGTGGAGGTATTATTTCCATTTACATTTTCCTGTGACTTAGTGCTTGATGTCCTTCCTTTGGTGTATCACTTCTCCTTCATGTGTGGTAGACCAGAAGTAGTCACACATCATGTTTATTCCCCAAAAACCTGGATAATGATGTTGCAGACATTGAAGTTCCTAATGGAACCATTCAGCATTTTCCTCTGATGCGGTAGCCAGATTGTGCTGAAAATTGTCTTGGTGTGACATTAAAAAATGTAGTTTTGGAGAGACCTTGGATTCTGACTATTTAAATGGCTGCAACATATCTTCCACTATTTTCTTGTAATCAGTTTCTTTAGTCTGGGCAGGGAAACGATACACTGGATTTGTTAAGGATTTTTTTTTAAACTTCTCTGATCTTATTGTTCTGTTTCCATCATTGTGATTTTAAAGTGTTCATCAGACATCAACTTACACATATCTGGTCCAACAAATATCTCTTCTTCCAGCTTTGCAGGTAATAGATTTGGGATCTGACTCAGGTTGTATACGACCCGGTACAACTGGGAGTTCTGTGAATTTTTTCATCCGGGAGAAAACCAGGAAAAACCCGGAAATGTTTTAGAATTCAGGGAATTTTTCATTGCTTTAGTTTTCTGTTAAATTTTTGTAATTTTGACTGATAAGAACCAATACTCTAACAAAGGATATTACTGTATCCAGCTACTGCAGAATAATACTTCAACACTAAAACATAAACGAGAGAAAAAATGAAAATAACTTAAATTGCAAAGGAAATGTGCCATATACAACAATGACACACAGTGCTCATACAAGCATCTGCCAACAGAAAAATGTGTCAAAGGCTTTAGGAAGACTATGCAATGCTTCTTATCAACAAATTGCCTCTGATGAGCGTGAAGTCACAACTGTTTACATTGGATTCGTTTTGGCAGTTATGAGCGGGCTCATGCACATGCGCATTTGAGTTGCATTTGAGTAGTAGATTCTCCCGCTTCTGGCTACAGGAATGTGGCTGTTGGGTGTGCAAGTAGTCGCAGCAAGCAGCTAGATGCTTGTTTCCCAAAGCGCCTAGCATCCAGCGCACGTTGGTCTATCGATTATTCATATTATTTTGAAATGCATCCGTGTTGTTTTTTTGAACATTTTTTAACACATTTTAAGTTGATTTCTGAATGAATCATAAGTTGAGTTTTGAATGCGTGCATTCAGGAGGACGACGGTTCAATCCCGTC
Source organism: Schistocerca nitens (assembly GCF_023898315.1). NCBI lineage: Eukaryota > Metazoa > Arthropoda > Insecta > Orthoptera > Acrididae > Schistocerca > Schistocerca nitens. The sequence goes on along the minus strand of NC_064622.1, from coordinate 144,210,716 downwards.
TCCAGCCATCCTGATTTAGGTTTTCCGTGATTTCCCTAAATCGTTTCAGGCAAATGCCGGGATGGTTCCTTTCAAAGGGCACGGCCGATTTCCTTCCCAATCCTTCCCTAACCCGAGCTTGCGCTCCGTCTCTAATGACCTCGTTGTCGATGGGACGTTAAACACTAACAACCACCACCACCATAGTGTATGTGATGTCTCTGTCAGGAGAATCCTTGTCACATCTAGAGATAAACTTTCTGCAGACAAAAGGGGATGGGGCTATACAAGCTGAGCAGAGTAAACCCGAATGAATGAATGCCAATCGCTGTCTGATTATGTGGTTGATTGGGTTTATGAATGATCAGCATTGTTATAATTACTAGTGAAATTCATAGATTCAGACTACCAGAATTGAAAAGGTGAGAAAGATTACATATTATCTTCTCGGTGTATCCAAGAAAATGAAATTTTGACAGAAAATTTTTGGCCAGATCGCTACACTAGTAAGGACCAGTTGTATAGTCCCCGGCTAGAAGCCTTTTATGTTCTATTCTGGAAGTAATGTGGAGAACATTTTGTACAAACAGGTAACAACGCCTAACTGGAGAATAATTGCAGGATAACTAAACCTGTGATTCTGGCAGGGTTAGTGAAGTTAATCGGCGAACAAATTTTGACAATGGCAGGAATAGCTACAGAATTGGTGATGACAAGATTGTTTGTTAGAACTAGGAAGGAGAAGAAGCGGGGACATCATAAAAATTGTGGAAGAAAAGATGATTCCAAATTTATATAAAAATTTCGTAATACTACTTTTCAATCTCGTGCTTGAGAAACTGATGCGTATGTAAGAATGCAATGTGAAACTATTTCTAAACATAAAGCTTTCTGCTTGTAGTAGGTCTAATAGGCATTTGATATTTGTACTCCATGAATTATCTTCTGTCGTGTTCTAAAAGTGACCATTTGTGACAAAACAGTCTCGTTTATACAAAATCTTTAGCATGATTTCTGCACACTGAATGAGATGTACCATATACAGGTAAATTATTTTCACTGGGCCATGATCTCAGAAATTGTACTGCGTCTTTTGAGGGTCTCAAGTCTTTCACAAAATTGTTAGGTCCTGTTTGAGTAAGAGGTTTTGGGTTACTATCAGTACCATGCTCGGAATAGTCAGAGTCACTGCTTTCGTGAGTCACCTCCAGTTCAGAGAATTCAAATGCATAGACTGATTTTGGTGAAGAGGGGATCAGCAATTCTGGACCAAGGTTAAATCGACGAATTTAAGTTCAGATACAAGATATTCCTTCTTCTTCCTCTCTCTCTCTCTCTCTCTCTCTCTCTCTCTCTCTCTCTCTCTCTCTCCCCCTCCCTCCTATTTTTTTTACTCCATTAATTTTATACAGAAGTAACGATCATTGATGTGATTCTTTTTATATATATATATTTTTTTTTACATCATTCTGTGGGAATTTAAAGTTCATAACTTCATTTTATCTACACATCACTTCCTTAATTGCTCCATGCTTGTATGAAATGATCTCCGATCATCGTACCAAAATAAGCAAAACACGATTTGCACACACTCTCTCTTATTTGTCAATGTCTTCTGCTTATCATATAAGTTCCACATACGCAAAAAAATTTATCTGGGCTATTCACACAATGCCTCTCCAACATTTTGAACATGGCTTCGATGAAATAACACCACTCACAACAATGCTCATAAGTACCTTCTCCTAGCTGTTACCGTCACGCAGCTGTTGATTTCTGCAGCAGTAACAGAAAATTAGCTTAGAAATTTGTTCTTCTACTCGACCATCCTAAAAACAAGAAATGTTGCCACGTTTATGTAAACAACACTACATAACCTGGATTTCACAACCAGTAGTAAATAGCTTTCAGTAGGTTAGGAGAGTCATAGTTGTGCAGTGAAAACTGGGGGTTCAGGTGTGTCAAATTAGTAAAGAACACCATTAGTTTCCAAACCCTAGAACACATGTCCACGTTTTATTGAATGATTTTTTTCTGTCGTTACAGTTTGCTAATTAATAAAAAAATTAATAGTAATTCATCAAGTATTACTTTTAACTGTAATCTTATAGCTTCAACCAAGGTTACATCACCAAAAAACCTGTTTATTGTTTTCTGAAGAACTAAATAATGAAAATTACGCCAGTTTTTGCAGTCTTGCTGAAGCCAGTATGTGTCTGTTACATTCAGATTTTATTTTAAGTAACTTCGGTGAATGGCAGATGGTTTCATTGACAAAACCACAGCAGATTTTCCCCTTCCATCCTATAAAGCTGGTCTCTCTCTCTCTCTCTCTCTCTCTCTCTCTCTCTCTCTCTCTCTCTCTAATAGCCTTAATGTTAATTACCCATAAAAATTCAAGCATTTCTATAATTCTTGCTTTTGTATGAATTTATTATATAGTCTTATTTCAAATGAAGGTAAAAAAGTCAGATTACCATGTAAGAGTGACTGTGTATAGACGAAAGAGGATAAGAACAAACTAGCTTCTGAAATCAAAGGTTTCTTCACATTGTAATTTGATGACTGTTAATTTTTACACATCAAATTCATTTTATCTCCATTGGATTAGGAAGTCGACTTTGTACATATGATCTTACAATAATGCAATTTTGAAATCCTCCCTTCTTATGAGAATCGAGACCAAACTACATTCTCTGGCGGAGTTTCGATTACCTCTCACCAAGCCCTGAAATGAGAAATGCCCTGCTCACTATCCTTCCCACCCCTCCCTCAGTGGATTTCGGCCGTCCACCGAACTCATCCATCCTAACACAATCCCTGCTCCCAATTCCTTACCTCATGGCTCATACCCCTGTATAGACGTATATACAAGACCTGTCCCATACATCTTCCCACCACCAACTATTCGGTCACTAACATCACCTATCTCATCAAAGGCAGGGCTACCTGTGAAACCAGTCATGTGGTCTACAAGCTAAGTTGCAACCACTGTGCTGCATTCTATGTAGGCATAACAACCAACAAAAGCTGTCTTGTCCAATGGCCACCGACAAACTGTGACCAGGAAACAAGTGGACCACCCTGTTGCTGAACACTCTGCCAAACATGATATCCTTCATTTCAATGACTGCTTCACAGCCTGTGCCATATAGTTCCTTCCCACCAACACCAGCTTTTCTGAATTGTGCAGGTGGGAACGTTCCCTGCAATACATCCTGCGTTCCCATAACCCTCCTGGCCTCGACCTTCATTAGTCGCTGTCCTCACCCATCCAGCCCCTTCCCTGCTCCCATTCCAGCACTACACAACCGCCATTCCACCACCAAACACAGTCTTTTTTTATTTATTTTATTTTTTATTTATTTCTCTCCTTTTCCATTACTCCCCCCCCCCCCCCTCCCCTTCTCACCTCTCCCCTGACTGCCACCAAACTTGCAGCACTTCATTGTCTGCCATACCCCCCTTCCCACCTCTCCCCTACCCACCGCCCAACTTGCCGCACTTCGTTGTCCCATCCCCACCATACTATCCCTCCCCCTCCCTGCCCCAGCCTCCTCCTTTCCCCTACCCAATCGCCACTCACATCATGCACTGGTGCTGCTGCTCGCAGTGTGCTTTCAGTTGCCTTAGACTGCAGTCTTGTGTGAGTTGCGTTTGTGTGTGTGTGTGGGGGGGGGGGGGGGTAGATGGGTTGGTATTTGTGTCTGTTGTTGACAATGGCCATTGGCCGAAAGCTTTAAGTGTGAAAATCTTTTTGTTGTGCCTATCTGCGACTCAGCATCTCCGTTATATGGTGATTAGCAACTTACCTTCACATAATATTGTTACACCCAGGTATTTGTATGACTTGGCCGATTCCAACTGTGTTACAGAATTATTTTGCCTGAGTTGTTAAGAGATACTATGTTAATAATGATTACACAAATAGGAAATAATTTTTCTTAGTATTATCGATATTTGGTTCAAAACAACAGTCATAATGAACATCTATTTTATCATTGTCTCCATCCTCATTATCTACTCATACACCATTATCCTCTGCCAGATTTTTGTCGAAAGGTATTTGGTTCAGTTTGTAGCCCACTGCAGAAAATGTGTGTACCATATCATGTTTCTTTGCCTGTTGTGAAGGACTACTATTCTACAAGTCTTTTACTTGAGGCAAAATACAATCATACCTTACCCCACTTCTGATCATTTTGTGTTTGCTCACTGGTATCATTGCATATACACCATGCAGACCAACCAATGCTCATGCATGACATCTAGCTTCACAAATTTTGAAGTTTTTTTCTTCTCTCTCTCTCTCTCTCTCTCTCTCTCTCTCTCTCTCTCTCTCTCTCTCTCTGTGTGTGTGTGTGTGTGTGTGTGTGTGTGTGTGTGTGTGTGTGTCTTTCTTCTTCTTCTTTTTCCTAATATTTGAATGGGTTCTTACCAACTGACCCAGGAAAAATCAAAAATTTAGGTAGTCAAGTATTACTACTGTCTCAAATACACTGTCATACCTCTGGGAGCATTAGAGTTTCAAGTTTTTTGTAGTTTCTTTCCTGTAATGCCAAAAGACCTATCTGCAGACATGTATGAATCACCATGTACAGGGAAAAACCAGTCAACGTGAAATCCGCATTGTCATGCAGTCACACAGACCAGAAATAAAATACGTTAAGTTTTGTTTTGAACTGCACAGTTATCACTAAAGAATTGAATACATTTAATATTATTTGCATCACTGTATGGTTTTAAGACTAACTCAAAAAAATGCCATAGACATGAACTAATTTCCTTTGGATCCCCTGCCATCTTCGCTCTTTAGCCACCTATAAAAATGTGTCATGTTTGGTGAAGTAATTTTCTTTCCTCATGAATGATTATTCCTAACACATGTACCATAATTAATGTGAATAATATGCTCTGTTAATTTGTCTTTGATAAAGGCTGATTCTGCATCAAATCAAAGTTCACTGTTAAACTGCCATCTGGGCGTTTATTAAGGTTCTGGATAAAAAGAATTTGCTTTTAGTTTATACACAAGCCTTTCCACTACAGCTGTTTCTTGATATTCTAATCAGTAGTAGCTTTAAAACAAACTTTGAATGCTAGTGAAACATTGCAAGTGTCCTGTTTTATGTTGCCAAACCCCAGAAATTGGTGACAAAAATCTGAAAGAAAAAAATGTAATTAGAAATTGCCTTTTAGTACGCTGTAATCATAACATATATTTTACACATAATCTGAATCTAAATGTGTACTGTCAATTTATCATACTGTATCTACTAGATAGTTAATTTGGTGCTCACTTTATTGATTTGTTGAAGTTTTATTGCCAGCTGCTGTCTTCTCATAAAATAAATTCCACATATGTATGGTTAATTCTGGAGCAAATATTTTCTTAATGATGTCTTTTTTCTCCCCCAGTACTGTCCTCTGCATTTAAACCTTGTTATGTGAGCTATAATTTCAGCCTTCAGTTTCTATATACCATCACCAAGCCTTGCACTACCTCTTATTTCAGAAACCGCAGCCTCACAATTCATTTTCTTATCAGTTGCATGCTCAACCTTCCTTCTCCCAACATTAAAAATACTTAGGGATATAGCTCTACAAACAGAGGCATTTCCCTGAAGAGAAATTTGTATGCTGTAGCTTATAGTTTTATTTGGTGCTTGAACATTCTTTCTTACCTATATTAGGCCTTCATCTTTTAGGATAGTTCACACCAATATACCCCATTAAAAAGTTTGTCCGATTCACAGCATCTGTATTGTACCAGTATCTGTTATTTTCATGTATCATGACATCTTCTGATATGCATAATGCTCTTGAAAGTTACGATTATGTTTACATGTGATTGGAGGTTTTCCACTTGCAGCAGCATTATGTTTTTCAAGTTTCAAAACATTCTGCTTCCACATATTTACAGATGTTTTACGTTTCCTTGGATTTTCTGTAAATTCTCTCAAATCAGCAAATTCATTTGACATATCAGAATTCATTAATTGTTCACAGTAAACAAACACAACAGAAAACACAAGAACATTTCGTGAAATAACACACTAACAAATTGCAGGCAGCCATTACTTATTTAGACAGTAAATACATGATCACACAAACACTTTATATTGGCTCACAGTGTTTGTGATGTCACAATACTCGGTCAGATCAGTGCAAGAGTATTTGGTGCTTCTTGCTATGAAAGTTCAAAGGGATTTGGCATGTTTTGGAGTAAAATGCTGGATTTGACGACCTGTGTATAAGAGATTTGGTACTTTTTGCAAGAAAATATTTACTCTATGGGATCAAAAGTATCCAGACACCCCCAAAAGGCGACCTCAGTAGTCATTAGACATCGTGAGAGAGCAGAATGGGGTGCTCCACGGAAGTCACGGACTTCTAACGTGGTCAAGTAATTGGGTGTCACTTGTCATACATCTGTACATGAGATTTCCACATTCCTAAACATCCTTAGGTCCAGTGTTACTGTTGTGATAGTGAAGTGGAAACATGAAGGGACACATACAGCACAAAAATGTGCAGGCCAACCTCGTCTGTTGACTGACGGAGACTGCCGACAGGTGAAGAGGGTCGTAATGTGTAATATGCAGACATCTATCCAGAACATCACACAGGAATTCCAAACTGCATCAGAACCCACTGCAAGTACTATGACAGTTGGGTGGAAGGTGAGAAAACTTGGATTTCATGGTTGAATGGCTGCTCATAAGCCACAAATCACACCGGTAAATGCCAAACAATGCCTCGCTTGGTGTAAGGAGCATAAACATTGGACGATTGAACAGTGGAAAAATGTTGTGTGGAGTGACAAATCACAGTACACATTGTGATGATTCGATGGCAGGGTGTGGGTGTGTGGAATGCCCGGTGAACGTCATCTGCCAGTATATGTAGTGCCAACAGTAAAATTCGGGGTGGTCGAATTTTTTCATGGAGGGGGACTCATTTTTTCGATTTAGTACCTCTTGGAATAAAGCAATACATATATGTTGACACATTAAATATTCACTCATGATAATTTTATTTTAAAGAAGTAACTATATTTGTATCATTCTTACACATTGATATGTGACTGATGTAAGTACCATATGTTGATGTTATATAGGTGGCTGGATACAGGTGTACCTTAGCTACTGCCAGTCATCTGACATGTGCCGCCTACTTGATACTCTGTTGTCTATTGCCACAAGAGTGGAGAGCGACAGCCGTGCCCTTGGCAGCCACTGTTGGGATGAAACCGTGCCACAGCTTGCTTATGCATTGTGGGAACATGCTTGGCCATCTGTTAAAACATATTTTCAGCAACAGCCTAAGGCTACTTCATCTGGATCGGTTGCAGAGCCACCCATGCAAGCTGCAGATCTGGCTGCAGCATTAGCCCTTCTCACACTTGGAAAGGTATTCATTGTTATACTGGTAAATGTGATGGCCGTTACTTATTTGTTGCATGAACACAGTACTTTATTGCATGGTTTTGTAGCATAGCAAGATGTCAGAAACATATTGCATATGCAGTGAAACAATTGTTAATAATTGTTAAACACCACAAAAATTTGCAGCACTGGGTAATTATGGACTGTGGGTCACTCAGATAATTTTGAATCATAAGATATAAAAATGTCATTGTGTTCAATATCCTGTGAATTTTAACTGAGAGAGTAGCGATATATTTGAAATCATGTTGAAAGATGGCGTGTGCAGAGACAGAGAGAGGAGTGGGGAGGAGGTGTAGATAGATTCAAAAGTGTGGATGGGATGGAGTTGGCTTACATATAGTGACAGAAAGGGAGCAGACACTTTCCATGTTCAAAAATATTGCAAAATGTTGCTGTGGACAACAACAAAGAAAGTTACGTCACCAAGAAGTGTTATGAAACTGGCCAATCAACTTAAATCACTGCTAGGGAAGGCAAATGAAAGATTTTTAGTCGAAGAGTTCTGGGAAAGGGCGGTATATCTGCAAAGGAAATTGCATACAGTAGTCCAGTGAGATCAATTTTACAATCTCGTTGCGGTGTTTGAAGTCTTTATCACGTAGGCATGACAACAGATGTTGAACAAATTCAGAGGGAAGTACTATGGAACTTAAGTCGAAATCCTTGGAAGAAAGACGATGTACGAGGGTCATTCAATATGTAATGCCCCAGTAAGTGTCAGAATTTGGTGACAATATACATCAACGTGTCTTGTCCATGCCGTATTTTTCTATATAGACTCTATCACATTCTATGGCCGTACACCAGTTTGTGAAAGAGCATGTATTCCCTGCTGGTAAAAGCTCTTGTCCTGTAGGCATAGCCATGTTTTCACTGCATGACTGACACTACCGTCACCTTCAATGCATGTTCCCCGTAGAGATTCTTTAAGCGGCCCAAAAAGATGGAAGTCTGAGGGTGCCAGGTCTGGACTGTAGGGTGGATGAGGCAGGGATGTCCAACCCAATTTGGCGATGTGTTCCGTGCTTTCAGACTTGTGGGTGGACTTGCATTAACGTGTTGGAGCAAGATTTCTCCTGGATTCTTTTGTAATCGAACACATCGGAAACAGTTCTTCAGTTTATTCAAAGTCTTCACGTATGCCTCTGAACTGATGGTTGACGCTCTTGGCATCACATCTACAAGAATGATGTCATCACAATCCCCGAAAACTGTCACCATGACTTTCCTGCCAGAGGAGTTGTCTTGAATTTCTTCTTTAGTGGTGAATGAGGATGATGCCACACCATGGACTGACTTTTTGTTTTTGGCGCAAAGTGGTGCACTCAGCTTTCGTCCTCCATAATGACCGCGACAGAGAGGCCTCTTTGTCAGTCTCAAAAAGCTCCAACAATTCAGATGAAGTGGCCTTTCTTTGAATCTTGTGATCTGCTGTGAGCATTTGTTGAACCCGTCGTGAGTACCTCTTTCAATATCCGAGAGTCTCGATCATTGCAGGCGCACTTCAAATGTTGACTGACAACTGTAGAGCCAATTGTCAAGTTGTGATGTGCCGGTCGGCTCAAATAATGGCATCTGCATGGTTCAGCATGCCTGGAGCAGTGCCTGTGACAGGCTGTCCTAAGCATGGCTGATAATGGAGCTCTGTTTCTGCATTTACTGAGGCTGTAACTTTCTTTACCCTTCGCCCAACTGTACTCCTATCAACTGCAGTATTGCCATATACTGCATACAGATGTTTATGGATGTTCACCACGGTTTCTTTTTCTGCACTCAAGAATTCAATAACAGCACACTGCTTGTAACGTGAGTCGTATGTAGATGCCATTTTGACACTGTACGATGTCTCTGCCATCTGCCAGAACAGTTCGAAACTTCGCCAGCGCATGGTGATAACATCAAATTTGAAGCACTAACAAGAACGTTTGTCTATTTATATTAATGGCTTTTTATAAAAAATGTCGGGCATCGCTTATGGAATGACCCTCGTAGTTCTTGTAAAATGCTGTTGAATAAATTTGGAGAATCTTTATTCAAAGATGACTTTGTGACTATTATGTTGACACTAACGTATCTCTCTCATAGAGGATCACGAGAAGAAGCTAATAGAGGTTAGTGCACATGCAGAGGTACCGAAAGAGCCATTCCCCCTTTGCTCAATACGCAAAAGGAGTAGGAAAGAAAGTTAATAATATTGGTATGATGTTCCCAACACCATGCATTGTAGGGTGGTTTTTAGACTATTTAAATAGGTATAGATGCCCACTTCATATTTTGGAGAACAGTTACCACTGTTCAGCACAACTCGTGGCAAGATGTCATGAGGGAAACTAAATTTCATTGACTGCTGACAGTCAGTGTAGGTGGATGTGCAGAATGCTTCAAAACTGGGCTGTGTTCGGATGTGGCTGCACTACAATTATGACACTTTTAATAAAACAGCTGTGGTGGTGTAACATAGGTAAGCATTATTGCAGATTTTATATGAAGTAAAAGGAAAGTAGCTGCGCCGCACCAGTGATCACTGCTGTTGAAATGGCAGACATGTTAAAGAGAATATCTGTCATAATGAATGATATTCTGTAGCAGTAGTATTGTGAGAAAATATGGAATAAAAAGAAAAAAATCAATAAATAATTCAGAACAGATTTTGAAACATTACTAATCATGCAGTTGCTCATTAAAGGACATATTTTTTCACTGTTTACCAAATGCAATATCATATTGCCATTTGATTTCATAGGAGCCTTTCAGTTTCAAAGCCAGTCAAAAGGTTTATAGTGGACAGCACACATAGTTTGCACTGTGCATTTAAATATGATGCTAAAGTTTTTGTTCGGTATTCTCTTTTAGAAAGAACAGTTAAAAGTATTTCCTCTTCAGCAGCTGCTATACCTTCTTGCCCTGATATCCTTCACCACGTATGCTATGAGTGGTGTAAACCACATATTACACTTTTCTTAGTTAGTTAGTTACATGTTCCATTGGTCAATCCACAGTAACCTTTACAATGTGGAATGTGTGAAGTGCATAAGAAACGCATACATGAATGAATATATTATACCTATACATTTATTTATTCCTATTCAAGAATTCATCTATGGTATAGAAGGAGTTGTCAAGGAGATATGATTTCAGTTTATTTTTAAAACTGTTACTGCTATCTGTCAGACATTTTATTTCATCTGGTAATTTATCAAAAAACAATATCCTGCAGCATATTTTACCCCTTTCTGTGCCAAAGATAGTTTAAGTGGAGGATAGTGCAAGTCTTTCTCTTTCTTCTGACATTATAATCATGACTGTTACTTGTTTTTAAACTGGTCCGTGTTGTTGAGGACAAATTTCATTATCGAGTAAATGTACTGTGAGGCTGTTTCAAGAATTCCTAACCTTTTAAAGTGATGCCTAGAAGATGTGTGACGATGAGCCACACAATTATTTTTACCACTTTCTTTTGAGCAGTGAATAAGTTTTGCCTAAATGTTCAGTTACCCCAAAATATTATTCCATGTGACATCAGAGAGTGAAAGTATGTAAAGTATGTTAGCTTGCTAATTTCTATATTCTCAAAATCAGCAATTATTCTGGTTTGCAAAAGTTGCTGAAACTAGTTGCTTTAGGAGACCCAAAATTTTACAATTAAGATTCTCATCTATATGTACATCCAAAAACTTAGTATGCTCTATCCTGGCTACTGAATTCTTTTGATGTGTTCTATTTATTGAAGGGAGTAGAAAACTGGATGTACTGTGTGTGGTTTCTTTTTCTTTCTTTTCTTTTCTTTTGTTTCTCCAAAGCCCAGAGCAAGCCCATTTGCAAAAAAAGACCAATAACTTTTCCAAAAACATTATTTGTATCAATTTCTATTAGTTTCTTTTACTGGATCAATAATGATGCTTGTATCATCAGCAAACAGTGTCAGTTTACCTTCTTGTTTCAGATTTATAATGGATCTCTTTCACATATATCAAGAACAGAAGGGGACCCATAATCGAACCCTGTGGAACACCTAATGCAATTTCAGCCCAGTTAGATGAAATGGGAAACTTCCTTAAATCACTTAATCCATACAAAGAAACTGTTTGCTTTCTGTTCTGTAGGTATGACCTAAACCACTCATATTCTGTTCCACTTATATCATGCAATTGTAATTTCTGTAACATAATGCCATGGTTTACACAATCAAATACTTTTGTCACAGAAAATTCCTATTGGTGACATTTTATTATTTAAAGACTCTATTGCGTGGGCAGTAAAATTGTATATTGCTGTCTCAGTGGAAAAGCACTTTTGAAATCCAAACTGTCATTTACTAAGTATCTCATTACTGCTAAGTGGCTAGCCACTCTTGAGTACATTACTTTCTCAACAATTTTAAAAAATGCTTTGAGCAAGGATACTGGGCGGTAATTATTGACATCTGTGGTGTCCCCTTTTTTTTTAGAGAGGCTTGACAATGGCATATTTTAACCTGTCTGGTAAAATACCTTGAGTTAGTGATGCATTGGAGATGTGACTCAGAACATCAGATGTAACTGCTCCACATTGTTTTAATATCTCGTTAAAGATGTCATCTGCTCCAACAGAACATTTATTTTTCAAAGATTTAATGATTTTTCGTATTTCACAAGAGGTTGTTACATGAAAATTAATCTGACTAGGACTTCTCAAAACTGACTCTTCCATGTACTGCTTGGCTTTTTCTTTTGAACTGTTGTCTCCAGTTTTTTCACCAACACTTAAAAAATGATTGTTAAATACATTAGCTACTTGTGTACTATTGGTTAAGATGGTCTCATTCTCTTTAATAGTGATACTACCTACCCCAGTGGTTACTTTTCCTATCTCTCTTCTAACAACATTCCATACTGATTTGATTTTATTGTCCGAATTGTTAATTTCATCTCTAGTATACATATTTTTTGATTTTCTGACAACTTTTCTCAGTATGTTACACTAATTTTTATAGTGTAAAATTACTTATGGGTCTTTACTAATTCTTGCTGCCTCGTAAAATTTTCTTTTCCTTTCTGTTTCTTTGAAAACTGTTTGGCATTTGACTCAATATATACATCTCCCCAATTAACATTTTTTAAACTTTCTCTGAAATGCTATACAGATACCGGATTGACCAGCCTTACACTTTTACTTAATGGTTTCGGAACTACACGCTGCTAAGTTTTGTAAGTTAATCATTGTACATCATGGTCTGATAATCCATATATCACAGGGAAAGTAGGTGACAATTTTACATCCTCTTGCTGCAAAAATACATTATCTATTAGAGTGCTACTGTCTTGAGCTGTACGTGTAGGGAAATTGATCACTGTTTCTAAGTTTTATGTCATTAATAACACTTCTAGCTCACTTTTCCTATAAGAATTGCTTAGAAAGTTTACATTGAAATCACCACAAATTAATAACTTCTTCTTTTTGTCTGACAGACAGCTTGATAAGGAGTCAAACTTTAGCTGTAGTTCACATGCACTAACTTCAAAAGTGCTGATCGGCACAAAATTTGCTTACTTCTACAGTTTTGTACTTATACCCTTGTTTTGTGTAAATGGCAACTCCTCCTTAATCCATGCTAGATCTGCAAGTGTAAGATGCTAAATTATACCCATTTATACTGACACTTTCCATCCCCACAGTTACATGGTTTTCATACAGACAAAGTTTGTCAATTTCATTCTTATTTTGGAAATCATCTAAACACACTAACAGCTCATCTGTTTTGTTTTTTATTCCTCTGATATTTTGAAGAAGTAAATTGGTACTACCCTTATCTTTGTCCCTATTTACTGTACAGGAATCTTCTTTTATTCTATTTTTTTTGGTTATTGACTGTCTGGATTTTGGCTTTAACCTAAAACACCTGTCTGCCTGTTCCCATCAACCACAGGGATCCTCCCTTGTGTGACTGTGGACCCCCTTACAGTATCTGCTAATAGAGAAGCTAACTTATCTTTCCGCTTCCTGTTTAGGTGCAGGCCATGTGTAGTGTATCTCCACCTAAAAATAGTGTCAACTGGAACAACACGCATGTGAGATTTTGTTGGTGTCTAGAGCATCCTGTTCAGCTCATTGTTAACATGCCTTACAGCAGTGTTTAACCAGGGTCAATCGTGGCACTGAAAGACCTCCACAAACCCCACATTAGTGTGCTCAGTTTCTGCTCGTATTTTGTCCAGGTCACTCCTAATACTACAGGGTAATTATAATTTAACTTTAAACTTTCAAACACTGTAGAAATAACACCACTGGTCAGAATGACGTCAAATTGCAACAGAATATTATTAGAGAAGAGGGAAAATGTATGACAGAAGAAAAAAAATAGTGTGAAAATTGGTCAGTAGATGGTGCTGTATGTGTCAGAATACGTAAATGAAAACATGTGTTATGCACACGACCCATTGAAGTTGATATAAACAAGTCGGGTACACGACTTTTCCTCCTTTCGCATCTGCAACGTTCACTGTGACTGTCTCAATGCAGGATCATGTTGTGCTTGTAAAACTGTATTACAAGAATGATGACTGTGCACACATAGCTCCGCAGAAGTTTTAGACACTGAAGTGTTTGAAAAAAGGCATTGGTCCAATGACTTTAGTGGATCTGGAGAAAATGATTCGGAAATTCAAAAAGACTGGTTCTTTTGGTGTGAAACCTGGTAGAGGGAGGAAATGAATTGAGTCGACGTCTGTGCAAACAGTAGCCACAGCAATGCAGGAGGAGACAAGTGGTCGTGTGCAAATGTTTAGTGCACGGAGAATTGCCCGAACATCGGACATACCTGTGAGCACATTGCTATCCATTCAAAATTACCCATTTTCACGAGTTGCTTCCTGTTGACCTGGCAGAAAGAGAGACCTTTGCTTTAGAATTTCTTGTATGCATAGAAGTGGACAATGATTGGCAGTGGAAGATTTTGTGGACAGACAAAGCTCATTGAGTGGTCGCTCCACCAGTGAGCAGAAATGTCATGGGCATGCCCGGAGTTCTGAGGAGCGGCGAGTAGAGCGATGGGTGTGGCGAATTGCTGTTCGGCCAAGCCTGCCTGGTCGACGGCCCATCCGGCCCCCCACTTATGACGATTGGAGATGTTGGTGTGGCAGACCGCCGTTCGGAGGAGCTTGCCTCCCCAGTGGCCCTGTCTGACCCGCCGCCTAGAATGACTCGGCCACCATCCATGGTCCTCAACTTAGATGACAATTCTGGTGAAGATGACATCATTGTGCATGACACACTCCTGGCCGACGAGAGGACACAAAGGATGATGGTCAGCGTGTTGCAGCGCCCAGATGGCGAGCGGCACAAATGGCCATTCTCCTTGGCACCAAATGCGCCAAAAAGGCATCCAAGAAGAAGCGGCAGCTTGCTGTCTCAACCAAGGGTGGCAGAAGACGTGCCATACCAGGTGACAGCATGGCAGGCGCAACCTGGACTACTGTCACATGTCTGCGGGTGGCCAGACCCAGGACGACGCCTTCCCCGCTGCCCACATCGACTGCAAACCGCTACGGCGCACTTGTAGACGAGGAGATGACAGAGCAGCCAACAACCAAGCAAACGGTACCCACGACCGCTGCCCAAGCTGGCCACTCGGAAGGAGGAGGAGGAGGAGAAGAAGAAGAAGAAGATCTCGGCGATGGTCGCCACCCATAGTCTTCTAGGTGGCCGAAGACTACAAAGGTTTCCTGCAGCTTGTGAAGCAGTGGACGACTGCAGACTTCACATTGCGAGCTGCGGCAGGGAACCTCATGCAGATGCAAGTCTGTAACACCGACGACTTCATGAAGGTGGCGAACCAGGGCTTCCACTGGTACATGCACGCCACCGTCCTTGAGAGGTTACTGAAGCTCGTCGTCAAGGGCTTTCCCTACTGAGGAAAGAACGGGTGCAGCTTGATTTTAGCGTGCGCAATGTGACGTGAGTCAAGTCCCAAATCACGCACAATGAGTCGCTGGCACTGGAGAACAGGCGGCTCTATCAGCTGAAACGGGTGCCCAGTACCATGGTCACTATCGAAAACCTCAAGCAGAAGAGGGGCTTAGTACAGTACTTTCGCTGCCAGGGAATGGGCCACGCGGCTCGCTACTGCTCTCCCCCCAAGGCATGGGTGAAGTTCGCTGGCACCCGTGCAAGCAGACTTCGTCTGCTACCAAGGATGCACGCACCAAAGTGTGCAAACTGTGGTGGGCAACACGTGGCGAGTTACTGTGACTGTGAAGTCATTAAAGCTGCAGTTGCTCGCCAACACGGGCAGGAGGCGCAGAAGACTGCCAACTGCTCCCTCCCTTGGCCGCACCCAGGCGCGAAGCTGATAAGGTGGCCGGCAACTGTAAGGATGATGCTGGCAGCCGATGCTGCCACCACTGTCCCCACTGAAGAGGCAACAGACGAAGACACACCCGCACTGGAAAATGTGCCCATGAGGGCACTCCTGAAAACTAGCGTGTCGATCCCCTCCGGGGAAAAATGCACAAAGAAGAGGCCACATCACTGGAAGGCGGCAGGAGTGGCAACACATCAGCTGCCACTCGCAAACCAGCTGCACCCAGCCAAGGCAATGCACCCACAGTGCATGAAGGAGAGCGGCGGCAGCTGTCTCCACACTCTTTGCGGTGATTGACAAGGTCGCGCACCTGGCCGACACGCTGTTGAGTTGCTGAGGCAGTGCTGTCCACCACACTGGTGGCCGCCTGTGAGCCATCGCAGTAAGGCACTCCCTACGCCATCCGCACTGGGAGCAGTGAAGTAGGCCTGTCATGGGCCCTCGTAGCTGTCTGAAAAGCAGCAAACATTGAGGAGAAGAATACCTGAGAAGGGCAACGAGCTGACAGGAAGAAAAAAGAAGAATACACCACATGACTTTACAGAAGACGTGGAGGCAAAGTAGGGGTAGCCTACTAGGACTCCACCTACCCAGGGGTCGGGGTGCCCCTGTTGAAGCCCGGACGTCAACGTCAATGTCAAATCCCACTTCCATCTGACAGAATATATCAATACACAGATTGTCGAATATGGGCAACAGAAAATCCACATGCAAGTCAACCAGTAACACTTCATCCTGAAAAGTTCACTGTGTGATGTGGGTTTAGGGCACCATCCATCATTATCATAGGGCCACATTTTTTCAAAGAGACACATACTTCCAGTTCTGTCACCTGTACCATCACTGGTAAGCGGCGCTATGAGTGTCTTTTCTGCAACCACGTCATTCCAGCTCTCCGACAGTGTGGATATGTGGATAGTATCATTTTTATGCAAGGTGGCCCACCTCTCCGCATTGCAAATCCAGTTAAGTAGCTGCTGAAGTGCCATTTCGGAAATGTAAATGTGATCATTTTTGTGCAATAGGGCGCACCTCCAAGTGTTGCAAATCCAATTAAGTAGCTGCTGAAGTGCCATTTCAGAGATGCTAGAACAATCAGCCGGCATTTCCCTACAGCCTGGTCATCCCGATCACCTGATCTTAATTTGTGTGACTTCTGGCTATAGGGCTATCTGAAAGATGTTGTGTTCAATGTTCCGATTGCAAACTTAGCTGCATTGAAGGCACGCATTGCGCAATATATTCCGAATGTAACCATGGAAACACTTCGATCTGTTGTGGAACACACTGTTTCTCGATTTCAACTTGTTGCGGCGCCAGTCGCACAGAAATTAATAATCTGATTTGATTTTGAGTGATGCTCTTTATGCGGTTTTTGGCCTCGGGACAATTAAAAACCAATTTTTCCCATTCGATATAATATGACCTTGCTGTGGTGGATGGGAGTATCGCACCTGAACACCGATGCACACTGAGTAGTACAGTTTGTTTAACGTCAAATGTACACCTTAGGCACTGTTGTATGTTTCATTTGTCATTTGTAGCCGACCACTATTAAATTATGATGCTTACAGTGCCATCTATTGCTATATTTTGTAACTATTTATTATTGTTCTGCCACACGTTTTGCCCCTTCTCCGATAATATTCTGTTGCAATTTGACATCATTCTGACCAGTAGTGTTACTTCTGCAGCGGTTTGAAAGTTTAATTGTAATCACACTGTATATCTTGGATTCGTAGCTGGGCTGTTTCCTCCTCCCCCAACTATAATTACCTGAGCTTCCTTCTCAAAATTCCTGCATAGCTGACCTAAGTTTTCTGTCACCTTGGTAAGGCTAGCACATGGTTTCACAGAACTTGTGACCTGATACCCTTCACCTAATTTTTCCTGAAACTGCTGGCTTACACCACTCCCATGACTACCTAGAAGCAGAATTCTTTTCCTATTTTGATTTGATCCCGACTGGTCTTTTTTCTTTAAGCTAATATTCTGCTTCAACCTACATTCAGCTGCACCTGGATGAGACCCTTCCTCCACAACTTCAGACAGCAAGCCAAACTGATTTACTAACAGAATTTCTAAAGTTTTTTCAACAGTTTCCCTTTCCCACCCTTTGCCTGCTACCTTTTTCCAGCATGCACCATCTATTTTTCCTCCCTTAGCCTACATAATACCAAATTCACATTTTCTAATTCAGCTTTAAGGGCACAAATCTTTGCCTCCTGTTGAGCGATTTTTCTGTCCTATTAATTAAGAGTCAGAAATATTAGTAGAGTGCAGAAAACCACCTTGTGATGTTGCAGTATTTATGTCCGAGCATTTGGACTGAAGTTTATGCTGAACTATGAAAGATTGCAGTAAGTCACAACACTGTAGAGAAAACTGAGACACTGTAGCAAGACATCAACAGTCATTCAAATGTTATTTAAGGAAATCACAAACAGAAGCTGTTCTGAATGAAGGTTATATTAGGTTGTGCACAAGTTCATAATGTTTTTACACGAGTTTAATGAGCACAACAGATATACATAACACAGACTTCAGCCATCAATAGTATATTCTCCATCAATATTTACAACAGCCTGCCAGTGCTGGGGCAATGTTTCGATTCTGGGACTTTAGAAATCACTTGGTTTTGAGGCAAAGAATTTGTCAAGCCATATCTGGAGCGCATTTTCATCCAGAAAGGAAGTTCCTTGAAGAGTGTTCGGCAGAGAGAGGAAAGGTGAAAATCTGAGAGCACAAGATCAGATGAATAAGGTGGATGCAGAATGACAATGCGGGTAGGCATTATCATGGAGTAGCATCACTTGATGCAGTCTTCCTGGTCATTGTTCTTGGATTGTGTCTGCAAGACATCTCAGTTGTTGACAATAAATGTCAGCAGTGATAGTTACAGCTCAAGGAAGCAATTTGTAGTACACCACACTGTCACTGTTCCACCAGATGCATAACATTATCTTTTGTGGTTGCAAGCACATCTTTGTATGGGGAGTTGCTGCTTTGTTTGTGCTCAACCATTCTTTTCTTTTCCTTATGTTAACACAAAGAAACCATTTCTCATCACCAGTAACAATACAGGATAGGAATGATCAGTGTTGTTCATGTGCCAATTGAAGACAAGCAAGCAGAGATGCACATATGGCCACATGCTGAATTTTGTGTTTTTGGCTTGAAGCATGTGGTACCCATACTCCTAATTTTTGAACCTCATGCAAAATTTGCACGATGATGGAATGAACACAGTTCACATTTTCCAGTCCTCAAGTACACTGGCATGGATCATTGTGGTTCAATGCATTTAAATGACGTTCATGAAACCCCAAAAGTCTTCCTAAATGTGGAGAGTCTCTAATATCAGAATGATCCTCCTTAATATGAAAGCTGTGCTCCGTCCAGTGGCATTACCCCCATGCAAGGCGAAAATGTTCCTACCTGCTTCTGGGGCTGCACCACTCTATTGAACTTAAACAGAAGAATATGTCAGAAACGTTCAGATTTCTCCACTTTGCACTCAATTTTCTACTGTCCACAGCTGCACTCGCTATATCTAGATGACAAAATTACAATATGTAAACTCAAATAGCAATGATGAACTACAAACAGAAAAAGACAAGCGATAAATAAACCCATAGCAACTAGAATACTAACATTAAAAAAAGATGCTGCAGACTTATGCACCAACCTAATATAATGGGTCAAAGAAATTGCTTGGAACAAGAGACTACTCATGAAGTGCTAATAAACCATTTATCACCCTTATTATACTCCAATTTGACTTGTAAATGCACAATACAGAATGGAAGATGAGAAAAAAACTTTTATCAGCTAAATGAATGGTAAGACTAGAAAAAGCCTGATTCAGAGCAAAACAGTGAAGGACTTTGCTAAAGTCAACAATCTTCAAGGTGTAATATTTGTACTCGGGCTCTTATTGTGTGAATGTTTTAGGTAAATGAATGCCGATCAACTGGTTGTAAAATTTTATGAGATGCAGCTGGAGAGTCATAAACCCATTGGACAACAATGACATCAATGTAGGTATATCAGTATTATGAAAAGGAAAGTTGCTACTCACCATATAGCGGAGATGCTGAGTTGCAGATGGGCACAACAAAAAGGCTGTCAGAAATAAAGCTTTCGACCATTAAGGCCTTCGTCAACAATAGATGAGAGAGAGAGAGAGAGAGGGAGGCGTGCACACGCCCACACACACACACACACACACACACACACACACACACACACACACTACTGCAGTCTCAGGCAACTGAAACTTCACTGTGAGCAGCAGCACCAGTGCATGATGGGAGTGGCAACTGGGGTGGGGGGGGGAGCAAGGCTGAGGGGGAGGGGTAGCATGGTGAGGGTGGCAGATAGTGAAGTGCTGCAGGTTAGATGGAAGGCGGGGGGGGGGGGGGTGCAGGTAAGTAGCAGAAAAGGACAGAAGTAAACAGACAGATGTGATGGTGGAATGATGGCTCTGTAGTGCTGGAATGGAAACAAGGGTTTGCATGGGTGAGGACAGTGACTAATGAAGGTTGAGACCAGGAGGGTTATGGGAATGTTCTCATAACACTCCTGGTCTCAACCTTCGTTAGTCACTGTCCTCACCTTTCCAGCCTCTTACCTGTTCCCATTCCAGCATTACACAGCAGTCATTCCCCCACCACGTCTGCCTTTTTACTTCTCTCCTTTTGTACTACCTACCTGCTGCCCCCCCCCTCTTGTCCCCACCTGTCACCTGCCCTCCATCTGACCTGCACTTCTTCACTGTCTGCCACCCCCACCATACTATCTCTCCTCTCCCCTTCCCTGCCCCAGTCTCCTCCTTCCCCCCACCGAGTCGCCACTCCCATCGTGCACTGGTGCTGCTGCTCACAGTGTGGTTTCAGTTGCCTGGGACTACAGTTGTGTGTGTGTGTGTGTGTGTGTGTGTGTGTGTGTGTGTGACGTCTATTGTTGACGAAAGCCTTAATGGTTGAAAGCTTTGTTTGTGACAGTCTTCTTGTGGTGCCTATCTGTGACAGCATTTTAGCTATATGGTGAGTAGCAACTCCGCTTTTCATAATACTGTTACATTCCATCCTGGATTTTCCATTGTTTGTTTTAGATGTATGTTGCAGAACGATATCCTGAGTGGAGGGAAGAACTGAGGCAGCATAAAAGTGAAGGGAAAATATAAAGAGTAAAGCTGGACGATACTATCTGCTAAAATAAAAATAAAAGTGTATGATTTGTATGTGGTATGAGTGGGGTGCAACAAAAACATTTGCTTTTTGCCAAGTAGATAACTGTAGTGATGTATATTTCCTATCTTTATAGATAGGTGTTCCATGATGAACCTAAATATGTCCAGATGCTTCCTTTGAGAGGGTACAGCCAGTTTTATTCCCCCTACTCCTCAATCCAAGCTTGTGCTCCAGCTCCAAGCGGCCAGTTGCAGTATTTCTTCAAGTAATTGAGTCCACAGCCACAGATCTCAACCACCATTAATATGGATAAATTAAATTCTGATGGTTCCCTTGTTGACAGGGCATAAAACCATCCTTTGTTTCTTATGTGTGACCTGAAATGTCAGCATTACACTCATTCAGTGAAGAATCGTCATAATAATTGGAAGCATGAAACTAGCTGCCATTATATTTTGCCAAATTAAAGAGCACAGCATGCAATGTGACTTAGAAATGGGCCAAACGGCCAGGTGGGTTCAGTGCATGATGGCTTTTCTGGTTCATACAAGGGAATGCACATACAATAGTGATGAATATATTGGAATCAGTGGATATGAGAAAATCGTACATGTTGACAATCAGGTGCTGGACCATGCAATGTGACAACAGCATGGGATGACCACTATCTTTTCTGCATGACCTATAGGATCTTACTACTTCATCCACAGCATTTGTTCAGTGTGTCAGAATTACAGCTGATGTGGAACTGTTTGTGTTGGTGGTTTGACAGCGAGTACTGTGTGGCATACATACCTTGATATCAGCAAACGTTCAATTAGAACAGCTTCCATTGTCAAGAAACCACAAATGTTTCAGATTGAACTGTGTACATGAATGATGTCACTGGTGTGCTGAATTTCAAATGTGCCCTTATGAGGTTATAGCATGGTGCCTGCCTGTATTGGAGTGGAATGCTGTACTCGTCCAAAGTGTGATGGTTTGTAGTACCCTTGGATACAAAATATTAACTCTGTTTCTATGTATTGAACAGCAAGTGCTACAACAGAGCAGGGTATAAAGTCTTTATCCACCCCCACCCCTCTTTCCTGACAAGTAAATATGCCAGATTTCATCAGGATGATGTCCAGCCACATGTGGCAAGGAACGTGTACACTTTACTCTGAAAAGACCTGATCTGTCACCCATTAAACATGTCTGGATTATAGTTTGTCAGCAACTTGTTATTTGTCGTCACCCAGTAACTACTATTGGTACTCTGTCTCTCACATTTAAACTACATGGAAGGAGATTCCTCAGGAATATATATCTGGCTGGACTGATTGTTTGCCAAAATGTTTAAAGTGGAACACACAGGACTCTACACAGTAGTGAAAATTAAAGTGAGAGATTGTGTGACAGTTGGTTAACCGGGCCATTTGTGTAAAATCATGTACCTAATTTGTGGTAAATGGATCATTTCAGTCAAGTGTATCCTCCTTGATGCTGCAATTTTCACAAACATTAGCTTATTGCAAATTAATATTTTTGTCATTATATTTGATGAGAAACATTTGTAACAAAAATTTGAGAAGTGTTTCACTCTAAAATTTCTGTTGCCACAGCAAAACATCACACTTCCTGGCTCCCAGCCATTACCACAATTGCAGACACTGCTATGTTCTCTCATTGGGTCTGATGCTCATTTGTGGGGCAATGTGTGTCTCATACGGAGATTCCTCTGCCACATACTTCAAGAACAGAGAGTGCTTGATGTGCTTGCTGAACAACTCCCTTCTTACCAAACTGTATTAGTGCAGGCATGGATCAAGTAAGTTGTACCTTGCTTTTTCTTACTTTATTCTGAAATGTAATTACCACCATTCCTCTCTAAATATCAGTGAAGACAGAAGTGAACCATATTACACTTTGCTTGGATATGAATGCATGTTTTCTGTTGACTTGCTCTCAGATACGTGGTAGGTTTGTATGACAGTGAATTTCACCCTTCATAAATACTGATAGCATATACAGAAACCGGTCAGAATAATAAAATCAGCCACCTAACATGTATAGGGCCACCTTCAGCATGTAGAACTACATGAATCATTCTGATAATTAGTGAATATACATCTTGAATGATACTCCATGAGATTTAATACAATTTCTTGCAAGCAGACTGATCCAATACCAAAGAAGAGTAATGGGTATATTGATAACATGTAACTTCTTCTGACAATGTGCTACTCTTGTGCAGTAGTTGCAGCATGTGACAACATATGTAATTTAATTTCTGAAGTCCTGACATAATACACACTTTATTAACTCGGAGCACAAAGCAGTGAGTAAATACAATGATACTGTAAAATAAGCAAATGTAGCAATGTAACAACTGAACACTAAACTGAAAATCATGCGACTTTTGTATATTCATAGAAATTCTTTTAGAATGTAGAACAGTTTCGGTAGCTTTTAAGGTACAACAATTGTGTTTCCAGTGCAAATAGTTGTTTGATAATATTCAAATCTGGAGGCCAGAAAAGATATACTGTTTCATCTTCAGGTTTATCAAATTGATATTAAACATTTGCAGCCATGCGATTTGCAGCATTATCAAATAAGAGGGTCAACACTTACCAGAAAAAATGCTCCATTGAATGAAAATGGTCCCTTATGCCTTAATGGTTAATTTTGATTTTGGTGTAATCTTAAGATTGCACAAACAATTACAGAAGCTTTACCATCCTTCATAGTTCATAAAAGATTGGCTCGATTGTGTGCTTCCCCAATGTTGCCTATATGTAGACAAGTTCTGCAGTTGGAAATAGCAGAAAAGTGCACTCATATAGACATATTATGTATTTCTCTTAGTTGATCATCCATGTTTTACTCTTGAATTACTGAAGTTGATTCTTTGCATTTACCAGGTTTACAAGAGGTGTGGCACTGGAGGTATTTGTAGTTACCATCAACTATTTTGTCGACTCTGTTCTTTTGGCATATATGACATTCAGTAGGCTTGCGTGCCTCACCGATACAGGTGTAACCACAATGGAGGGGTATCAGTTGAGAGGCCAGACAAACGTGTGGTTGCTGAAGAGGGGCAGCAGCCTTTTCAGTAGTTGCAGGGGGCAACAATCTGGATGATTGACTGATCTAGCCTTGTAACACTAACCAAAACGGCCTTGCTGTGCTGGTACTGTGAACGGCCGAAAGCAAGGGGAAACTACAGCCGTAATTTTTCCCGAGGGCAATTCAGCTTTACTGTATGGTTAAATGATGATGGCGTCCTCTTGGGTAAAATATTCCGGAGGTAAAATAGTCCCCCATTCGGATCTTCGGGCGGGGACTACTCAGTAAGACGTTATCAGGAGAAAGAAAACTGGCGTTCTACAGATCGGAGCGTGGAATGTCAGATTCCTTAATTGGGCAGGTAGGTTAGAAAATTTAAAAAGGGAAATGCATAGGTTAAAGTTAGATATAGTGGGAATTAGTGAAGTTCGGTGGCAGGAGAAACGAGACTTCTGGTCAGGTAAATACAGGGTTATAAATACAGGATCAAATAGGGGTAATGCAGGAGTAGGTTTAATAATGAATAGGAAAATAGGAATGCGGGTAAGCTACTACAAACAGCATAGTGAACACATTATTGCGGCCAAGATAGATACGAACCCCATGCCTACCACAGTAGTACAATTTTACGTGTCAACTAGCTCCACAGATGATGAAGAGATTGATGAAATGTATGATGAGATAAAAGAAATTATTCGGACAGTGAAGGTAGATGAAAATTTAATAGTCATGGGTGACTGGAACTTGATTGAAGGAAAAGGAAGAGAAGGAAACGTAGTAGGTGAATATTGGGATAACAATGATTCAGATCCCTGTTTGCCCATTATAGACGTATTAAATCTTAGTCTTTCCTCCTTTTTCAAGTACCTCAGTGATCTGTTCATGTTTTATAAACCTAATAGAGGCTAAAAATTAACCATGATTGAAGCAGACAACAAACCCATTTTGCACTTGGACAATTACTGACTGTAAACTTCTTTAAAAGGACAGGTAAGATCAAAATATATGAAACTGTAATCCAAAAAGTGATTTCTAAATTAAGCCAGGAGTGAACAATCGCCCAAAAAATGGGGAGGAAGCTTATTACCTATGAAAGCCAGTCATCAAAAGCAGAGAACTGCAGAAACTGAGCAGATCACTTCACATAGTATACTAAGTTAAACAAATACTGGTAACTTGATATAGGCATGTAATGTGAAGTGATGGAAAAATTGCATGAGAAATGCTGAAAGGGGATGTGGCTGAGATAAGAACAACACAAAGAGGATTCGATAACATTAGGAAAGGCATTAAAAGGCTGTGATTATATGAGGGAGACTACACTGACAAGAAAAAGTGGTGTACGATTATGAGTGACACAAGGGACAAACTTCAAGTTAGTGCCATAATAATAGTAGTGCTGCATCATTCCATGGTAGTTTAATGAAACAAAATGTTACTCTTCCAGCTCATTAATCTTGAACTTAACATGTTTTTTATGTCCAGTAAAATGTAATGTATTATATGTTCCAGCACTGGCAACCAGCTGCTTGGTGGTATCATACTGATGATATGCCTCTCTGTAGTAATGCAACCTGACATAGATAGTAGCATTACTTCAGTAAAATATGTTACCATGAGTGATTCTGTCATGTGATATACAAAAAAGAATTGGTGCTTTTTGAAAGAACTAGTTGTCATTAAGTTCCACTTACATAGTAATGAAACCAGACTCATAAAAGGGTGAACCTCATGTTTCTACAGAGTCAAGTATCTGATAACATACAATTTCTTCATTGTGTATCTATCAAGCTATTGAAGCACCAGAATCACTTGAGTGAAAGTAAGATATTAATAACTATTCTTATTTAAGATGTTGTAATTCACCTGTTGAAAAAAAAAGAAACTTGGCATTTGAAAATTACCAAAGATCATTTCTTTGGAAATGTTTCCAAGATGTACACAAATACTTTGTTCTTGACTACTTAAATTTCACTTATCAAGATGTACTGCATTTAGCATATAAGAGCACCAACAATAATAACTTTTAATTTCTGTATGTTATAAAAAAAAATAATCATCAAGAAACAGTCGTTTGTGATGATTTAAAGACATCTGTGAGTGGAGTGGGCATTTTTGACAGTTCTTCTTGAATACTTGCGCGCACACACACACACACACACACACACACACACACACACACACTTACCCAGCCATTTGTAGGGGACATAAAGATGAAAATGAACTCTGAACCAAGTTTTGCAAAATTGTTGCCAGAGGTGAAAGAAGTGATAAGTGGCAGAAAACAATCCAAAAATCAGTCACAGATTAAACCGTAATTGTAATGTATAGTTTTCTTAGCCTTTTTTGTACTGGTTTTGTGTATTTTGACAGATGCTCTCTGCTTTCATCAGAAGAACATTCAGAGGAGCTGCACAACCTAACAACAGTAGTCGCCCAGTTACCAGAAGTGTCTACTCTCTGTGCAGCTAGTGGAGGGACATTAGGTTTGCTTGGTGAAGAACCATTATACTCATTTATCATGATACTAGGACGGGCATATGAGCAAACAACCACAGTAGCAGAGAAAAGCAGCATGAGAGAAAGGTAACAGTATCCACTCATTTTCACTTGTTTCCCATACCCAGCTTTATACATGTACAAACACTGTCATTGTGTGAACAGTAAGAATTCAGAGTAATATGCACTATTGTATTTTTGTGTCATTCATGTGTTATTTTTTGTTATAAAAATTGTGTCTATCAGAAACAGAGGTTCTTTAGAGACAGAGCCATTTCTCATCCATGCTTTAATGTGGCTGCTTGTTGTTTGATTCTTTGAATGGTCAGAAGAGTACAGTTCATAAAAAAAATCTGTTTTCTGTTATTGACTTTGTTGCTCTGGAATTATTCACAAGGCATAGAAAGTCTTACCATAGTTCTCCAATGTCATTCATTTGGTGTGTTCCCTTCAGTTTCCAGTTTATTTCATCTGTTACCCAATTTATGAACATGAGTGTGAAGACAATGTTCAAGACTGACAAATACATTTTGTCTCCACCCACTGTTATATAGTATCCAATGAATTTGACAAAAAAATTATACAGTTATAAAGGTAAGTCATGACTAGGGAGCAGTCCTAAGGAATCAGTAAGATAACTTCAAACCCATTGTTATCACTGGAGACAGAGGAAATGAAAAGTTATACAACACTACGTCCAAAATTCATGTATACGTAGACACAATACTATTTTTTCCAAGAAGCATTGTTATGCTGAAAAAGAAAGAACAATTTAAAAAATATAAGTTTTAAAAATCAATGAAAGTAATCAACTTTTGAATGTGTAATGTCTTTTATTCTCATCCCATCCAGTAAGTCTCTCCTGACCCTCTGTTCTGGGCGTGACTTTTCTGATCTCCACCCATTTTCCTAAACCTCATAAGTCCCTTTCTTTCAAGCCTCTTCCTTCACATTCAACGCTTCTGCCAGAAGAAGGAGATACTGGCTCCAAAATCTTGCAAACTTTAATACCTATTATATGTGTGTTCTGCCACCACTTGATGAGTAGACGTATTTTAAAAAGGCAGTTGATGTCTGTATACCAAGAGTAAGCTTTTGAAAGGGTAAAATGTAATAAGATATTGCAATTCCAAAGAGAATGGGGATAAAGTGTGGATACAGACGAGTAAGCTACAATATGTACAGAAAATTAAATGAGAATATTAAAAGTTGAAAATCAAGAAAAACAAACACACGTTTTAAAAAAAGAATACAGCAGTTTGTAATTTGTTACTACTGTCATTTTAACTTGTATGAGTAGTAGTCATACTGTTTTAGTTATTGCCTCAGAAGAGGGAGAAGAAAAGATTACTGGTGCATCCTCAGCTGTTGCCTACGTCACAGCTACCAACTACACAGCGAGATGGCTTCACCATCTCCATAGCAAAGAGGGATGTAGTATCGATGACTGGCACCTTACAATCCATCCACCAGCCATACAGCAAACCACCCTGTAATGTGCCTGCTACTCAACTGCAGCTCATATTGTCTAAAACATCCGCTGCAGTATTTGGGAGTGCAGCAGTGCCACTGTTACCAACACTAGCTCACCTGTCTGGGCCACATGATACAAGCTTGATTTCCCCGTATCCCTCCACTGGCTGACTTTATGAGGTGCTGCCCAGCAGTCCTCCAGTCAGTCCACGATTATGCGAGTTCCAACTCCAGTTCACTGTATCAACATTGACTTTCATCGAGTGTCATTTGTCAAACCACAGTGCATGACAGGTGGAACCAAGATGTTGGTAGTGTAACAGATGCAGACTTTGCCTGCAGAAGTGTTTTCTTACAGTGACAGACTGGGTACTCAAACTTTACATTCAAGAACTGTTGTTGAGCATACATTTCTCGTTAGATCAGGGTGATCTTTCAGTTGCATTCATTCAGAAGTTGTTCTGTTTTGACTGTAACATTAGCATTATTCTTTATGTCAGTGATAAAGTTCTATTGTTCTTGATTGCCTGGGCACATCTCCCTTCTTGCATGCAACGCCCACATGACTGGATACTAAAGTTAGGTAACTAATTTTGTGTTTGTTTGCAGATACATGTCCACAGTCCTGGTACAAACTAAAAATGTTGCAGACAAACAAGCAAAAACTAATTTCATAACTTTTATTCTTTTGACATGACAATTAAAACTTTTATGGCTACCTTTCTTACATCAAACAAATAGTGAAAGAACATGAAACAAATGGGTGGACAAGTAAACAATCTCACACCGCATGCTTACACAGAGTATCTTGAACCTCATTTGGTTGCTTCATTGAAAAATTCTGTGCCTTCTGACAGTCACATTAAAGTATCAGGCATTAAATTGTTCCTGCCAGGATGTATTTAATTTTAAAATTGAATTCCTTTAATGTGGGGGTCCATCTATTCAGCCACTTGCACATTAATTTCTAGTGAGTCAAGAGAGTACAGTGTTGTAGTCTGTCATGGAGATTGTACATTTACCCAGCAAATAATATCTAAATTTCTCTCAGCTGTGGTATATTTCCTTTCCCACACCACTGACAAATGACTTTGAAGGCTATTTTAAGAGGTTTAACAGTTCCATTAACTTTACGTAGCTGATGGAGATCTGCTTCCGTCTCTTATTTGCTGCTACTTTGTTACTATCCAGGTAAAAGTCTGCTGACAAATGCAGATGGTGCATAAATTTGGCCTTATGTAAGCTTGATATTATTTGTTCAAATGCATCATTTTTCTCTGTATTCCATGGCCATGGTGCATCTCAGTGTAATATAATTTAAACTTTTTTATCATTCAGAAATCTTCTGTAAAATACTTGATGCTTTCATGGATTCACACCAGGGGAAGCAGTTGAGATGAAAACATATCAATGCAGAGAATATATATCACAGTTTATCAAGGCGTACAGAGCTGCAATCTTTGTCATTGAATCACGAGACTTGTAGGATAGCATGAAATCAGCTATAAGATTTCTGTTATAACGAAAGTTTTTGTTGTTACCTCACCTGTAACTTTTGCCACTCTTAATTCTTTATGTATCCCCATATTGTTTATCTGTTCAATACTATGATTGTCTCTCCAATTTTTTGATCTAAATACTGCAGAATATTAATTCAGAAATTTTCTGGTTCACAGGTGTAACCGCTACTTGGCACCTATTGAGAAGTGTTCTGCAGCAGTGTTAAAAAACCCAGCTATCATATCTGGTGCAGCTCTTTTAAGGCTCTACAAAGTATCAGCCAGTCTTGTTCTGCACTGTGGGGGTCTCTTGTACCTGAGAGTGAGTACTGTAAATGTACATAATTTGCTATGACATTACACTCAACACAACACAAACATTTCAAATCTTGAAGGGGGGGGGGGGGGAGGAATCAGGCTGTAGATACTTAAATGGTAATTCAGTTGCAAATTCTGTATTCAAATTTAATGAGCTGTTAGAAGCCAGTTGAGAGATCTGAGAAGTTATCACAATTAGTTCGTATTTACACTGAACTTAATGCAAGTAAATTATGGTTAGTGCCCTCATCTTCATAACAGCCAGGTGCCTCTTATCCCGGAGTCTGAGTGATCTGCCCTCCCTTTTACACTTGCCAAACCATTCCTCTCTCCTTTCCAAGGAAGAAACTATACCCGGGCCAGTGAAACATGTCACTTGACAGCTCGCGTGTGGTTGGCTACACTGCGACTGCGAGGTTGCAACAGCTGCCACCACACACGCCCACAGCTCCAAAGTACGTTTTGTAAATGTAAGCTACAATCAACGTTTATACGTAAGTGCAACAAAGTACGTTTTTCTAACAATAGAGAGAACGACGAAGGAGACTAAGCATTCGATAGTATATTAAACCGGGAAATAAAAACACCCGAAGTTAATGACAATATCTACAAAAAGTTGTTCCAAATTGTTACAGTAATAGCTGCATGTAAAACTTCATATAATAATGTAATCTAAGCATACCAAATAACACGCTATCCACACTCATAGAAAGAAATAAAGCAAAACATGCATAGCCTACACGATTGCAGAGAGAAAAAGAATTAATTCTGTATACATTTACATTCACCAATTTACGATGTCAATGGCACAATTCCATCCAGTTCTCCTTCACTGTCATCGGAATCGGCGCCAAAAACGTTGTCTTCATTATCATCATCATCAAGAGAAATCATTAATTGTTCATTTTCATTTATAATGCCATCTATTGCCTGTGCTTCTCTTATTAGTTTAGCAGCATGGTCTACTTTTTTCCTCCATGATGCAGCATCTACAGTAGCAAG
Organism: Schistocerca nitens; assembly: GCF_023898315.1. Classification (NCBI taxonomy): domain Eukaryota; kingdom Metazoa; phylum Arthropoda; class Insecta; order Orthoptera; family Acrididae; genus Schistocerca; species Schistocerca nitens. The sequence goes on along the minus strand of NC_064622.1, from coordinate 144,179,911 downwards.
ACCTTCACGTAGCAGTCTTTCCACTTCTGTTATAGTAAAAGTCTTGTTGTAACTTGCAATGTACACCTTGACTTCACTCCAAACCAATTCAATTGGATTAAAATGACAGTGATAAGGCAGTAGCCTAATTACCAAGTGACCCTGTTCACTTGCAATTTCATCTACAATGTATTTAGGCGTCACAGGCTTATTTTGTTTCATGAGCGAGTATAAGAGCAGCTTTGTCATGCTCATGTCCGCGGTAATGTCTCTCGCCTGCAAACACAGCACCATAGTTTCTTTATGGTCACTAGTGGTGGGAGTTTTATCTAAAATCATGAAATGTTTCGGTGCATTGTCCATCACAAAAACTGTCAGAACACTAAACTGGACCACAAATTTTTAAACCACTGTAGAAACCATAGGTGGTCCATATCCTCATGAAAGTCACTTTTTTTTTTTTTTTTTGAAAAACTAAAAGTCCTTCAGGCACAAAGCCGTTTGAAGATCCAGCATGGGCCACAATTAAAGAGGATCCTTTTCCTGTTGGCTGATGACCACTGCTATTCGGAGTCTCGTCTGTCCAGCATTTCTCAAATGATTCTCCAGCGTTGACCCAGGTTTTGTCTAACCATATGATTGAGTGTATGTCCTTTCCTACAATTTTGTATAAGAAAATGGTACAAGCTGCAACGACATGAGCTTTTTCTAGTAACAGTTTTCGTCCATCTAACTTTTTAAAACGGAAACAGTTTTCGTCCATCTAACTTTTTAAAACGGAAGCATACTTTTTAATATCATATTAAGTGACGTTTACTCCCCTGAGAAAAGTTCACTTTCTTTTAAAGAAATTAGCAACTTCGCTATTGTGGGATATTCTTTCCTTTTATAGTATCCGTATATGTGCCGATGAATTGCATCGGATTGGAAAGAAGCAATATCTGTAACAGGACGAGGCTGCTTTTCTTTCTTGCCCGGAGTACTTAAAAACTCACCGTTTCTTCCACATGGGCTTTCTTCTACACTGTTTACGGCACTGTCTTGTAAGTCTTGAAGTAGCACCCCTTTCCTTATAACTTTCTGTTCACTGAGTCCTAGAGTTTTCAAGGTACGCTCTAAAACTTTATCAGCAGGAATTGACGCTTGTCCATGAACAGAAACAAATTCTTTTTCTTGCTTGTAAAACTCACACGTCCTCCGCAGCAATTCCAAAGCCTGACTATTTAATGGCACTCCACGGTGCAACGGATTGTCGCTTGGTGAACGACATCTTTTCAGTGACATTATTTAACAAACAGAAACTGTAACATACAAAGTTTACATGGAAGCCGGCAATATGGTAGCGTCGACCCCGGAACCGGCTTTTGTTCGGTGCTGTTATTGGTTCAGAAGATGCGGCGCCTCCCATTCCTCACTTGTTTGTTATTTATACTACCAACTCTACGGCGCTTGGGGAGTGACCTTGAAGTGACATGTTTCAGCGACCCGGGTATAATAGTTCTGAAAGCAAGGGTATGTCATCATTTTTACTTTTAATTTTGTCTGTCAGTAGCACTAAACATTTCACCTCCTGCAGGCAAGTAGTGTGTCTCACAAGTATTAGTTTTATCTTTTGAATTTTCCTTTGATACATTACTATCAGCTGTGCTGCTCCAGTTTACTGATGTGTCCCACTCTATGGAATTGGACATTTAACATAACAGCCAATGATGACTGTGCTTTCAGTTCTCTCCATTAACATACAGTTCTATAATTTTGAAAGAAAGCATACCTGAATTTAAATTGCTATGCTGTAGTGCTTTTGCACAATTATTTGAACCGCTTGGCTTCATTGCTGCCACATGGTACCACAGTGGCTAATTCCTTAGAATAAGAGTGATGTTGCATTGCTATTTTGATCTGTGTCAATGATGATGAAGATGTTGAAAGAATGTGGAATGAATTAAAGGAAATTATTCAGATGGTCAAGGGAAACAGAAATGTAATTACGATGAGTAGTGGGAATTTGGGGGTAGGAAGAAGAAGAGAAAGAAATAGTTGGAAAATGTGGACTGGGGGAAGGAATGAAAGAGGAAACCACCTGGTTAAATTTTACACAGGGAGTAATTTAATCATCGCTAATACCAAAATTGTTAAAGAAAGTTGTTTACATGGAAGAGACCTGGAGACACAGGGAGATTTCAAATAGATTAGATAACACTAAGGCAGAGATTTCAAAACCAGATTTTAATCTGCACAACATTTTCAGGGGCAGATATGGATTCACAATTTATTAGTTATCAACTGCACATTACAACTGAAGAATTTGCAAAATGTAGGAAATTAAGAACATGGGACCTAGATAAATTGAAAATACCAGATGATGATGATGATAAGAGATAAGAGGGAACATTAGACAGTGATCGACTGAAACAGGGGTAAGAAACTTAATATAACATGAATGGGTAACCTAGAGAAATGAATAGGAAAGACAGCAGAGAATCAAATATGCAAAATGACAAAGCCCAGTAGAAGTCCTTGTATAACACATAAAAAATTGAATCTAACCAGAGAAAGGAGAATATACAAAAATACAGCAGATAAAGGAGACAAAAAGGAATATAAGCGGATAAAAATGAGGTGAGAGGAAGTGCAAAATGACAATGCAAAAGTGGCTGGAGGAGAAATCTAAGGATATAAAAGCATGCATATCTACAGGAAAGTTAGATGCCAACTATAGGAAGATTAAAGAGACCTTTGGAGAAAAGTGAAGCAGATGTATGAATACCAAGAGCTCAAATCGCAAGCCAGCACTAAGCAAAGAAGAGAAAGCTGGAAGGTGGGAGGAATATGTAAAAGGACTATAGAAGGGAGATGAACGTAAAAATAATGGTAGACAAAGGGAAGAGGAAGTTGGAAGATACAATTCTGTGAGAAGAATTTGACTTAGCACTGAAAGACCTAAGTTGAAACAGTGCTCCTGAAGTAGATCACATCCTGTCAAAATTATTGAGGTCCTTGGGAGAGCCAGCCACAACAAAACTATTCCACACGGTGTGCAAGAAATATGTGATAGCCGAAGTACCCTCACATTTCAAAACGAATCTAATTCCAATTCCAAAGGAGCCAGATGCTAAAAGATATGAATATTACCATATCATAAGTTCAGAGAATGTTGACTGGAATACACTCTATGAAATTCTGAAGGTAGGAGGAATAAAATGCAGGGACTGTTTACAACTTCTACAAAGACCAAACAGCAGGTATAAGGGTTGAAGAGCATGAAAAGGAAGCAGCGGTTGAGAAGGGAGTGAGACAGGGTTGTAGCGTATCACCAATGTTATTCAATCTGTAGGTTGAGTAAGCTGTGAAGAAAATCAAGGAGAAATTTTGAAATGAAACTAAAGTTCAGGAAGTCAAACAATGGAAATTTGAGGTAGGAATATCAACAATGTAGGAAAAGGTAGATTGCTACTTACCGTAAAGAAGACACGTCAAGTTGCAGACAGACATGATTAAAAGACACTCACATGTAGCTTTCGGCCACAGTCTTCGTCAGTGAATACACACACACACACACACACACACACACACACACACACACACACCTCACACCAGCATCTGGGGCCAGAACACTTTTGGAATTCTGGTGCAAGATGCTGGAGTTGGTGGTCGTATGTGTGTGAGGCGTGCGTGCTTTTGTGTGTGTGTGTGTGTGTGTGTGTGTGTGTGTGTGTGTGTGTGTGTGTCTTTACTAATGAAAACTGTGGCCAAAAGCTACATTTAATGTCTTTTAATTGTGCCTGTCTGCAACTTAATGTGCCTCCTTTATGGTAAATACCACTCTATCTTTTCCTACATCGTTAAAGTTGAGGAAGAATAAATAAAAACTTTGTGGTTTTCTGATAATTATAATTCTGTCAGAGACAGGTAAGGAGTTCGAAGAGCAGTTGAATGGAATTGCTAGTGTCTTGAAAAGAGATTATAAGGTGAACATCAACAAAAGTAAAATAAGGGTAATGGAATGTAGTCGAATTAAATCATGGGCTGCAGAAGGAATTAAATTAGGAAATGAGCCACTAAAAGTAGTAAATGGATTTTGCCATTTGGGCAGTACAATAACTGATATATCAAATACAGACTGGCTAGCATAAAAAGTATTTTTGTGAAAGGAGAATTTGTTTACATTTAATGTAAATTTAAGTGTTAGGAAGTCTATTCCAAACGTATTTGTTTGGAGTGTGATCTTCTATGGAAGTGAAACAAGGACTTATTAGCAGTTCAGAAAAGAAGTTTTTGAACTGTGGCACTACAAAAGAGTGCTGAAGATTTGATGAGCAAATAACTAATGAGGAGGTACTGAATTGACTTAGGTAAAAACGAAATTTATGATACAACTTGACTAAAAGAATGGACGTAAGTTTTTGGGATAAAAATTGTAGAGAGGGACCAAAGGATGAATAATGAATACAGTAAGAAGGTTCAAATTGATGTAGTTATTCGAAGAGGCTTGTATCAAACTAGTCTTTGGACTGAAGACCACAACAGCAATTATAGCAACACACAAATGTTTATTTTAGCAAAATCAGTCTTATTTCCATTCAGTAAACACTTTTGTCTACCATCCAATGATATCAAATGTAGATGTGTTTTGTGCTGCAGTTTCTACCATAGTCACAGTAAGTGATGCCTACAATATAACAGTATGCCAAACACATTAAATGAAAAGTACATAATTAATACATTGCTATTCCAGTTATCAAAATCAAAACCTGTCCCATTACATGTTATTCTTGGCATTTGATATGTTTTCTTCAGTTCTGTTCATGTTATGTATTACAACATATTTTTTTTTATTCTTACAATATTTTAACTTCTTTTTTCCTTTTTTCATTTTTTATTTTTTTTATTTTCTCTCCAGTCAACACCCAATTGCCTCCTACCTATGCTAGTCTCCCATCTGCTGCTCCCTCATGCAGTATACAGACCAGAGTCACAGCTGCATCCAAATGTAGCTAATGCTTTGCGGCGTACAATTGCTGCATTTGTAAGAGGCATAGCTCGTTTGTACCAGAATGGTGATCCTTATGTGAACCGCACTCTGAGAGATATAGTGTTACTGTATGTTCCACGACTGGCACCCCCAGTTTCAGCATCTTCTGGAGGTGTTTTTGCCAGAGTAACAAGTGCTACACAGATGCAGCATCCACTATTGGGATGCTTTGTTGAAGACAGCATTATGGGTAAGGAAGCAGAAGTTATTTTGGACCTGGTGGCTGAAGTCCATCTCAAAGTCAGAGGAGCCACTCCCACAAGTCAGCATGCACAAGTGGTATGTATTTTTTTGCCACAATACTGTTAATTACATAAGTAGTTACTCTAATTATTATTTTTACCTCATTAGTATTATTCACAACTCTTTGTTTCAGAAAATGAAATAAATTGCAGCAAGTTTTTCAAATTACCGCACACATTCTGTGTGTTCTGATGATCCCATCAAACAGGAAACCTTCAGAGTTGTGGAATGATTCATGGTGTACATATATAAAAAAAAGGGGTGGGGGGGGGGGGGCGAATCACAGCAATAAAAATTGTATGATGCATTAACCGTAAACTATCATAACTCTGATAAATTTGTTCATACTTATGTCAGCTAAATTTAATAAAGACAATGGAAAAGACAGCTGCTATTATGAAAAAAGCTGCTGCCTCCTAACTTGGCAGTGTGATACTTACTTGATTACAGGAGTATCTTTCAAAGAGAATACTTACCTACATCAGTAAATTTTGAGTCTTATTGTCAGTACATTATTGCTTTCAGTGCAGCTTTACAATAAACACCGTTACTTTCCGTGAAGCCACCAGAATTTTTCAATCCATGATTGTAAATATTCAAATAACTTGTGGGACGAGTGGCAACTTTTTAATTTTCATTTTTCCTGGTTGTGAGCCAAATTTCTTGCTTTACATTAGACAAGAGCATGTTGAATGCTCCTGCACGGGTCTGTCCAGCTCCACTTTCAGCCACAGACAAGAAAGCAAAGTCTCTTTGAAAATGGTGTCTTATACAATGATTACGTAAACTGCATTTAAACTGAAGCTGATTTTTACTGCTGGAAACAAAACCTCTTAAGGACTAAATATATAGGGAACTGACTATAAGGATTCAAAGAGTCTTACAGAGGTTCCTGCAAGCTGTACAGTCATTTTCTTTACATAGTACTTGTACTGCTGGCTTCTGCTCACCTTTGTTCCTGAATCTTACAATACTGTAGTTCTTATTTCAGTACTCTTGTAATGTATTTTAATGTATATTTTTTGTCTGTTAGGCTCTATCTCTTGTCATGGACCTGCTCCAAACAAAGAACTTGAGCGATACAGTCCTTCACCTAGTTATCAGCCGCACCCTTACAAATCTTCTGGAAATTGCAATGTTTGTGGAAGAGAAAAATCCTTGTAAGAAACAAGCTGCAGATATTATACGAGTGATTGTCACATCAGCTGTATTCCAGAATACATCTGAGTTACAGTAAGTGTGAAGAAATAGTCAGAGCCATGTTGCTTGCTGTTTTGTGAAATAATTGTAAATTATGAATTGTGTAGCTGAATGTTCATATTTAACAGAGTGCACTGGTTTTAAAATAAATTTGTATGAAAAATAGTTTGGAAGTAATTCAAAAACATTTTCTTCACATAATGAGACAAATGCCGTGAAGTAAGAAGAGAGTTTAGTAATAACAGCTCTTTGTTTGTCTGTTAAGGTCACACAGAATATGTGCCACACAAAATACATTTTCATGTATGTACTGTATAGGACTTACTCTCTGAACACAATATGTTTCTGATCTCTCTCTCTTTCTCTGTCCAGATTTCTGAAGATCTCTTGAAAAGTTTTCCTCTCCTTGTTTTTATTTCAGTTACTTTAACTGCTCTGGTACAATTATATACTATTAAGAAACAAAAATGTAATTCAGTTTTCCTGACTAAGTGTATGTAATAACACTATTAAAGGCTCATTCAGTTCGTTTTGCTTGATACCACATATTTCAACTTCTCCGTATTCTTATCAGTCACACAGTTTTCTTCCATTGCAGATACCTTGTCGCAAACACTACAATCATTTTAAACTATGACATAAAAAGTTTGTAAAACAGATCATGTTTAGTGAGTTAGCATATTAGCTGCTATGTATAGGATACAGTTTCCTCCCGAACAAGTGATTCATTAGTGTTACATTAAACATTATAGTAATTTCAAAATAATGGAATTTATTAAAGTTTCTGTGCTTTTATCTCTTCCAGATCACAGTTTGTTGCAATTGTGGCACGAATTTGTCAGCACCACTTAGCCTTCAATACCCAGCCTTTCACACGCCTCATGATAACATTGAGCAGTGTGTCACCAGTAATAGTTACCAATTGTCTTCCACATATCAAAGAGGCAGTTACACATGTGGAAAGGCTGCGTGGTGTCGGTTATGATGCTGGTCTCAGGTAAGCCAAACTTTTATGTGCTCTTTTATAAGCTGAGTTTCTGAGTAGGCAATATATCTCTGTGGTAGGGTTACATTTACTAAGTAGAGTAATACAATTAACAATTTCATTATGAAGTGATCAGCACCTAGCCATTTTTCACTGATAAATTGCTTAAGATGTTCGTGATGATCTACTGGTGATTTATTTCCACCGAACCTAAATAACTCAACAATATGGTTTATACTACCAAAAAAAAAAAAAAAAAAAAAAAAAAAAAAAAAAAAAAAAAAAAAAAAAACACCATATCAATATAATTTTGACGTTGCGCCACAGTGGCGTGCACAGCCCACCAGGATAAACAGTGATGTTTTGGTAGGCAAACCCACATGAGAAACAACCAGCCAGGAACATCTGTCTATACTGAAAATCATTGTTTCCCAATTTTCATTCATATTTTGAATGGTATATATCATATTTTGATCTGGTTTATAACTTTATTAATTTTTATTGGCATTTTTAGATATTTTATAAAAATGTCAAAACAAATATATATTTTTTATGGGTTCAGATTGAGATGTAAGAGTTTTAGAAAATTGGAGACAAATAATAATAGATAGAACAAATCTATTTACTATGTTGTTGTTGTTGTTGTTGTTGTTGTGGTCTTCAGTTCAGAGACTGGTTTGTTGCAGCTCTCCATGCTACTCTATTCTGTGCAAGCTGCTTCATCTCAAAGCGCCTACTGCAACCTACATCTTTCTGTATCTGCTCAGTGTATTCATCTCTTGGTCTCTCTCTACAATTTTTACCCTCAGCACTTCCCTCCAATACTAAATTGGTGATTCTTTGATGCCTCAGAATGTGTCCTACCAACCAATTCCTTCTTCTAGTCAAGTTGTGCAACAAAGACCTCTTCTCCCCAATTCTATTCAGTACCTCCTCATTAGTTACATGATCTACCCATCTAATCTTCAACATTCTTCTGTAGCACCACATTTCAAAAGCTTCTATTCTCTTGACTTCCATACATGACTACATTCTATACAAATACTTTCAGAAAAGACTTCCTGACACTTAAATCTATTCTCAATGTCAACAAATTTCTCTTCTTCAGAAACACTTTCCTTGCCATTGCCAGCCAGTCTACATTTTATGTCCTCTCTGCTTCGACTATCATCAGTTATTTTGCTCCCCAAATAGCAAAACTCATTTACTACTTTAAGTGTCTCATTTCCTAATCCAATTCCCTCAGCATCACCTGATTTAGTTTGTCTACATTCCATTATCCTCATTTTCCTTTTGTTGATGTTCATCTTATGTATATATATCTCTCTCAAGACACTGTGCACTCCATTCAGCTGCTCTTCCAGGTCCTTTGCTGTCTCTGACAGAAATACAATGTCATCGGCAAACCTCAAAGTTTTTATTTCTTCTCCATGGCTTTTAATTCCTACTCCGAATTTTTCTTTTGTTTCCTTTACTGATTGCTCAATATACAGATTGAATAACATTGGGGATAGGCTACAACCCTGTCTCACTCCCTTCCCAACCATTGCTTCCCTTTCAAGCCCTTCGACCCTTACAACTGCTATCTGGTTTCAGTACAAATTGTAAATAGCCTTTTGCTCCCTGTATGTTACCTCTGCCACCTTCAGAATTTGGAAGAGAGTATTCCAATCAACATTGTCAAAGCTTTCTCTAAGTCTACAAATGCTAGAAATGCAGGTTTGCCTTTCCTTAATCTATTTTCCAAGGTAAGTCATAGGGTCAGTATTGCCTCACATGTTCCAACATTTCTACGGAATCCAAACTGATCTTCCCCGAGGTCAGCTTCTACCAGTTTTTCCATTCGTCTGTAAAGAATTCATATTAGTATTTTGCAGCCGTGACTTATTAAACTGATAGTTCGGTAATTTTCACACCTGTCAACACCTGCTTTTTTGGGATTGGAATTATTATATTGTTCTTGAAGTCTGAGGTTATTTCGGCTGTCTCATACATATTGCTCACCAGATGGTAGAGTTTTGTCAGGGCTGCTCTCCCAAGGCTATCAGTAGTTCTAATGGAATGTTGTTGGTTTTTGTTATCCTGAAGTTTCAATAATAAAAAATAACACACATCTGATATCCCTAAAATAGGGAGAAAGACAAAACCTTGGTTGTTCTGGACACTGATGGGAAAAATATATTGAGTCCACTCTTTTGTTCTTGCTGTCCATGCAGTTTTTACACCTGCTACGATGCGGTCTTCCACCTTAAGGGTTTTTCATCTGCTCTGGAAGGTGAATCTGCATGGTTGGTCTGTTTGCTGCAGGGTGTTCTTGTTGCTATCTCAGTGTCTTGTAGCAAATGGGTTTATGGGTGAGCAGCATTTGATCACTACTGTCAACACTTTTCATGTATTTATTGTGCTGAGCAATCGTGTTTGGTTTCCCAATGGAGAATCCACGGCAAGTTCTAGTGTCCACCATTGTGCCTCCGAATTCACTGGATGAAATGAGAAACTGGCTCTCATATTTTTTTCCCAATTTTATCACAACAATTTCTTGAGGATTACCCTTCTTATTGGTGAGGCAAACACTATTATAATAGTTGTCCATAAGAAAACTGTTTTAATCTGTGTGATTTTCCATACCTATTTTGAAGCGTGATCCTTCCCTCCTACTATAGGGTCCTCAGCACCACTGCATAAGTGGAGTTTATTTGCAAACCTACTAAGATCAGCTAACACACATACAGTCTCATCCTAAATTTGTGGCACTTCCTCTGTATGTATTAGTGACACTTCAGCCTTCCCCTCCAACTGACCAATTGAAAGGTTTTTATTTCTTTGATAGTGGTTTCTTTCCAAAAAGTTATATCGCCAAGGTCATTTTCACTGTCAAAGAAAACACTTCCAGGGCAAAATCATATGTCTCTTCCACTATTAGTTGCAAGAAGTTTTGAGTAAATAACCAGAAGGAAAATTATATTGGTGTAGTAGGAGAGGGAATTTCCAAAAGTCCTGGAGAACCAGTAAAAGGTATTGTCTCCATATTATCTGATGGTTCCTCACTCCACTTGTCTTCAGAAAGAAAAATGGGAGACATGGGGTGCTGATCGGGTTGAGGAATTGTGTTGGGTTCTGAAGCCGCATTGCTGTGCCCTGCCATAGCTACAACAGATGTAGCATATGGTACTTCTGTAGCACTGGGTGCATTTGTAGCACCGGGTGTTCATCTTGAAAGTTAGCAGACTTCTCTTCATCCTCATCCAAACTCGATTCATCTGACAAAAATTCTAACTCGCTGTCCATCCGTCTTCCACATTCTAAGTGGCTAAGGTATTTGCCCACAGTGTAGGTTTTTCTCTTTCTACTTCCAAATGGCTTGATAAGTGGACTCTTTGGCATCTAAAAACCACAAAAGAAGAAAAACATTAAATTTTGTCCCTGGAAAATATTATTTATAGAATAATTGGTATACAGTTATTATTTAGTTGTAGAGGAAAGAGGAATCGCATTAGTGGACATTTGTCAGCTAATGGGAGAAATAATGGTTTTCTTAATTTTTGACAAATTTTTGTTCAGATGATAGACCATGCCCAAAGAACACGTTTGTTTTGTGTTGGAAAACACCCATAAAAATGAAAAGATGGACACGAAATGACAATAACGTAGCCAGAGACATTTTGACACCCCCTCCCCCCCCCCCCCTTTTCCCCAATTTCATCGAAAGATCCAGGATATCTCTGATAAAAGTCTTGGATATGTCTGAGAAATTGATTTTATGAAATAAATTAAATAGTAACTTCCCTTGGAGAACAAACAGAAAAATATCCAAATGCTGGAGTAATAAAGATGAATATTCGATGAGCTGGATCACTTCACTTGACACTGCAACTCACAGACGAACCAGCCTAAATGACAGCGAAAGGTCTACTGAGGTCCTGGCCAGTATGTCCCTTTTAATGTGCAGGTTGGGCCAAGCGTAGGAACCTTGGCATCATTAGGAGTCTGTGACACCATACAGGCATGCACTGTCCAGTAGGCCAAGAAGGCCTCAAACCTCGGTGGTGTGAGCTGTCTTGAAAATATTAATATTTGAATCCACTGACATTTTCCACACCGAATAACAAGTTGTCTCCAGTATGAGTCATGGAGCACACAAATAACTAAACATGCAGCTGAAAAAGGGAGACATTCCTTAACAAATTTTGACTCATAATTTTCATAGGTACATAAAAAGACCACAATCCTGAAATAATTATGTTTACTAAGTAGACGGTATTGATGAATATTTTAACTGTTTCTTAAACATGTACCACCTGCACTTGGATTCCAGTTTTTCTCTAAAAGAAAATAGGTTGTAATTAAATAATAGTAAGAATTGGATGAATAACACACTGAAGTAAAGTAACTTGTGCCAGGAAGGGAAACCACTACCTATTTCAGAAAGCAAATTGGAAACCCAATTAGTGCAAGTATTGTAAAATCCTATAGTCCCTCATGAAAAAAAAAGCATGTATGGTACTGCACAAAAAATAAACAGTTCATAATAAAAGTGAAAAAAAGTTGGAAGGCGGGCAAATGAAGCACAGAAATTACTAGCCACCAATTTCAATGTTTACTTCCTGACATTGGCAGCCAACATTGAAACCATCAAGAAATATTGAGAAAATAAAGAACTGTCTGTAAGTGAATAAGATTAACACTAGCAGCACTGTTAACACCACTGATAGATATTAATTTTAATAATAGGGTGATATCAAAAATCATTGTCATTAAAAGCCAGTAATTTTTCTGGCTGTAAGACGGTGTTTCTAGCAGAGTATTGCTTTCAGATTGTCAAACTACCTGCAAGCTATCATTGACAGTCAATGATTCAAGATATGTTTTCTAAGTAATTTAAACAATCTGACCTTCTAGAATAGTGGAAATTAGTAGATCACCTCTAATTGCAGACATATTTTGCTTCTCTCAGTTCCTTCACACATTTTTGAGAAAGTTTTCTACCGATTGTTCACAGCATAACTGTTAACTGCCTTTAAGTTCGCCATTAACAAGGAGGGAGGGGGGGGGGCGGGGGGGGGGGGAATAATATGTGACCTCATAAATGATGTCCTGCTAGAGCTAAACAACCAAACTCATTCTGCTTCCATGTTTTGTAGTCTTAAACAAGACCTTTCATTGTTTGAACCAGTATTAAATCTTTTTAAGTTCCCTTTTTGCATGAATAGGCATACATTTATAACAGAAATCAGAGGTTGGCATTGACTACCTGTACCAGAGAAATATTAATCCAAACTCAATATGGGGAACATAAACATGGAGTCCCATATGGTTTAGTGTCCCATGATCTCAAGTTCCTGACCCACATAAAAGACTTTCCAGTGACTTTTAAGTGATACTAGTGTATCGACCAAGGGCCTAATCTCAATCATATTACACTCAGTGCACATGAATGAACAGGCCTGCAAATGGTTCACTTCAAACAGCTTAAGCCTTAATCTCACAAACATAAAAAAAAGTTCACATCATTTATTTCACAAATATAGTTATGACAAAATATTCTCAAAAGAATTTGTTCTGCAAAAGGCTGTCCTCTACTTTTTTTTCTATATTTTGAACTCAATTTCAACTTTTTTTATTTACATGGACCTTGTGAAATTTTACACACAATGTTTTGTTTAATGCAGATATCACAAACCATGGCCCATATGCAGCTTATCATTGACTTGATGGCACCCTGAACACCACCACTTGTTGTTGTAAATATTTTTCATTCTCAGTGAAAAATATTTACAACAACAAGTGGTGGTGTTCAGGGTGCCATCAAGTCAATGATAAGCTGCATATGGGCCATGATTTGTGATATCTGCATTAAACATTGAGAATGAAAAATATTTACAACAACAACAAGTGGTGGTGTTCAGGGTGCCGTCAGGTCAATGATAAGCTGCATATGGGCCACGGTTTGTGATACCTGCATTAAACAAAACATTGTGTGTAAAATTTCACAAGGTCCATGTAAATAAAAAAGTTGAAATTGAGTTCAAAATATAGAAAAAAAACTAATCAAGAAGCTCATTTGATCACATTTGTGGCGAAGAAGTCTCTGTCAGAGTCTACTGGCTTATTTTTCATACTTTTGCTCCATGTTGTCTTGCAGACATATGTTCAGGAGCAATTCAGACAAAGATCTTGGAATTGATCTCAGTAGCATTTGTTTATAATAAAATAAGTCCTATTTTTAATTGTGACTGACACAACAGTGGTTCAGGAGGGGGGAAGGGGGGGGGGGCAATATTATCTGTCGTTTCCTCATATAGGGCTTAGAGTGTGGGGTTCTGTATTGTGGTGAGGTGATCATCAACAGTCTCTACAAGATTAAGAATTAACGATTCCTGTTAGCTGCATCACTAGGATTATGCTAATTGTAAGTGGCCTCTATTCCTACAAGACTGTTTTATTATAAATAACAGTGTGATCTCATTTGGGTATAAATTTAGCAGTAGGATATAAACACCAGCTATTTAATGTAATTGCACACTGTAATCTTACCCTTCCACCATCACTATTAAAATTCTCTGTCTTTGCACAAATTTTGAAAGCTTTGAGAGGCGTAAGATATACAAAGGAAAAAGTTTTTACTTATCTTCATTATCTCATTGTTGTTGTTGGCTCTAATTCGTGTTTTGTCTAGGGCACTTTCTTGAGGCTGTAATTTTATAACGTTCTGGGTTTCTGAAGACGAGATAACCGATGAAGATTTGCCTGTTGCTATGAATATCTTTTTATTGTTTCCCATTCTTCTAAATCACACCAACTTTACAATTTTCACTTTGTTCATGCCAGAAATTACATTATTGAGACAATCAAAAAACACGTCTGATCCCATCAGAGGCATGCCCACTACTACTAACATTCTGATGTACTGACAATATTCCAAAGAGTTTACAAAGCAAAAGAGTTTACATGCTTCCTTTACCAAAGAAGAATCTTCGCTAAAATATATCATTATTTTGTAAATCAGTCCAGAAATAAATTTAATAATTAGCATTAAATTGTGCCATTAGTAATATGAATTTTAAGTATACCAGAAATTTCGTAATTTCAAATATTTTTAAAAGAGGAGTAATTTTAACTGTACATACAGAGTACTAACAAATTAATTTCTTTTTACATATTATAGTCCGAAACATAACATATTGTATACAAAAACATATGAATTCTTGTACTGAAACGGCTGAGATAATTTTAACTTATACAAGAATTGATAATATACATGGTATCGGTTATTTCTATAAAAAAAAAGCGTAATGCTAGAGGAGGGTGACTCAATTTAACACCCCTGAAGTTTCTTCAAAAGCAGCAGCCTATTAAGACACAGAATAAAAGACTGGAAATATTGCTGATCTTATGAACAATTATGTCAAAGGAATTGTCATTACAACATATCCTTCAGTCCTGCAGCCTTCTTGGCCTCAGTCTTCGCTATCCCCTGTCCGTTACCCTCCTTCACCACACACACACACACACACACACACACACACACACACACACACATTTCATTGTGTATCACATCACAACTCCCTAACCTGCAGTGGGGCAACCTCATCGGTGCCACATTCCTGTCCCTTGCTGTCAGCCTCCCTTTCCCCTGCTGCCCAGCTGCTCCTCCCCACTTCTTTTTTTTTTATCTGTGGCATCTATCAGAACCTCCCACCCCACTTGAGCTCCTCGCCAGCAAAATGTAGTTGCTCAGGACGATAAGTGTATGTGATGTGCTCTAGGAAAGGAGTTATCTTAAACCTTAATAATGTTTTCAGTCTTGTTCAAATAGTTGTTGACTGCTAAGTGCCTCAGCTAGAGTGAGTAGTCACCTTTATTCTCTCCACTATTTATAACTAGAGGCACCTGTTATTTGCAAAGTGTGAAATCGTAAAATTTTCATGAAATTTTACACATTTTGCTGAAAACTCGAAACTATTTACTTTTAAGGCAAATCGCGAAATAATTGACTAAACTTTGCAAAATCTCGTCATTTGAACTTAACTGCAGAAATTCGATTGGAGATATGGTAATGCAATCTGGATATCGATTGTACACCATTTCGATATATATACTATATCAAGTATTCCAAAGACATTCTACAATGTTCTGGCGGTGTATTCAGTATTGTGTGTTGGAAATCGTGGATCGCCGGTGCATTGAGTGTGGTACTCTGTGTTTTGTTTTCATGCTACAGATGATTAATATGGTAGTGACAGTTTTCGACCGAGAAAACGAATTTTCGTCAGAAGGATTTTTTGTTTTAGACAAAAGTAGGAAGGTACTTACGTGCAGATACTGTAATGTGCGTACTGAGTGGCAGAGGAAGGACACGTGCTTGAAACACATTAATGACAGTTCTTCCCATAAGAAGAACAAGGAGAAGGTGCTAACAACTACCGGTATAAAAAGACAAGCTACACACACGGAAGTCACTGCAGCAGCAAAACGAGCGAAAAATGATAAAGAAGAATTCATTTTATTGACTACTCGAGCTTCCATTGGGGCTAACATTCTGATGGAAAAAGTTTATCATCCAAAGCTGATAGAATGGATGAACAAATACATACCAGGTTTGTGTAATAATTAATTTACCGTCTGCTAATCGCAGCAAAGATTAGGTTATCTTGATAGCCAATAATTTTTGTTGGTCAGAATGGGCCTATATTAAAAATAATTTTTCCTCGAGCACCCTCTTAAAAAAGTCTTATGATTGGGTAATGTGGTAAATTAATTCGTTACATAGTACTCTAATAGCAGTTCTATTGACATTTTTAAGGTGCTGGAGACTTACCCTCAGCTGGAAGACTACGGGAAGGTTACATACCTCGAATCATCAAAGAAGAAGAGGAAAGATTAAAACGAGCCGTGAAAGACAAAAGAGTTTCAATTCGTTGTGATGAAACGACAGACAGAAAAGGGCAGTGTGTGTTCGTGGTTCTGATAAAAGTACTTAGTTGTGGCGATGGTGCAGTTCAGAAATTATTTGTCGGGAGAGTGAAAGTTATTGCAAATGTAAATGTCACAGAATGTGTGCAAGCAATTATGAGTGTAATACTGAAACTTGAAATTCAGTACAGAAATGTAGTTTCTATAACTTCAGATTCAGCCCGTTATATGGGCAAGTATATAAATGCAGTTAGGGTTTTAGTTTCAGAATGGTTAGTACACACACAATGTTGGGCTCATAAATTAAATTTGGTTGGCAATGTGTGGGCTGTGGAACTTTGTGATTTGAACCATTGTGTTTTGCAGGCAAAACACATCTTCCTTAATACCCGAAAGAGATAGCATGCATACATTAAGTTCTTAGCTCAGAAATATATAGGTGTAGCCACAAAAGCTAAACTTTCCCTATTCCTGTCATCACCAGGTCGAACTTGTGGTTTGAAAGTGTCGAGTACCATGGAGAATATCTCTGTGATATAGTAGAATTTGTTAAAACTGTTGAAGACAAGAGTGTAGCTGTCAATTATTTTAAAGCTTTGACTTCTGCTGAAGCAAAAAAAAATTCAATGCCTAGCTATTTTTCTTGTTGAGCACTGCTCAAAATGTTGCAATTTGCTGCTGACATTAGAGGGCTCCAAGATACCGATAATTCATCTTCTGCAGTCTAAGCTTGGTGACCTTGCAAAGAGCTTTAAGTTACTAGAGGATGCAAATTTATTTATTTATTTATTTATTTTCCGAGACAATCTCAGAAAAACTTCTTAAACTGCCCGAGCATATGCAAGTACAGTTAATGTCACTCTTCCAGTCTGTAGGTAGAGCAAGTCTTACAAAACTGAACCACTTGATGGAGTTTGGTACAGGAAAAATTGTCATTTCTTGTATAGGTAAATTGTTTGATCCGAGAAACATAATAAAAGGCAATTTAGATAGTGCTGAAATCTCTCAGCTGATAAAGAAAATTCCCATTCTACAATAAGTTCCAACGTCAGAATTTCTTGTACCATACATATTGTTCAGGGATTTAGTAGCTAGTTCTTGTAGAGAAGGTAAAGATGTTGATGTGATTGGTATTCTTCTTTCTCTGAAAGCAGAGTATTGACTTTTTGTGGAAGCTGCAGTGAAGGCTTTGTGGATCCCAGTCAGTAATGTTGATGAGTGAGAGATCATTTTCTAGATATTGCAATATAATGTCTGACAGGAAACAGCTCTGACTCCCAGTAATATGGAAGTCATGGTATCCTTGTCTTTCGCAGACTGACTTGTGTATTGTGTACATAGACTGGGAAAGGATAAATGTTTTCCAAACTTTCATGATTTGGTATTTGTGTTTTAATTGTTGTTGTGGTCTTCAGTCCTGAGACTGGTTTGATGCAGCTCTCCATGCTAATCTATCCTGTGCAAGCTTCTTCATCTCCCAGTACCTACTGCAACCTACATCCTTCTGAATCTGCTTAGTGTATTCATCTCTTGGTCTCCCTCTACGATTTTTCCCCTCCACGCTGCCCTCCAATACTAAATTGGTGATCCCTTGATGCCTCAGAACATGTCCTACCAACCGATCCCTTCTTCTAGTCAAGTTGTGCCACAAACTTCTCTTCTCCCCAATCCTATTCAATACCTCATCATTAGTTATGTGATCTACCCATCTAATCTTCAACATTCTTCTGTAGCACCACATTTCGAAAGCTTCTACTCTCTTCTTGTCCAAACTATTTATTGTCCATGTTTCACTTCCATACTTGGCTATACTCCATACAAATACTTTCAGGAACAACTTCCTAACATTTAAATCTATACTCGATGTTAACAAATTTCTCTTCTTCAGAAACGCTTTCCTTGCCATTGTCAGTCTACATTTTATATCCGCTCTACTTCGACCATCATCAGTTATTTTGCTCCCCAAATAGCAAAACTCATTTACTACTTTAAGCGTCTCATTTCCTAATCTAATTCCCATGGCATCACCCGATTTAATTCGACTACATTCCATTATCCTCATTTTGCTTTTGTCGATATTCATCTTATATCCTCCTTTCAGGACACTGTCCATTCCGTTCAACTGCTCTTCCAAGTCCTTTGCTGTCTCTGACAGAATTACAATGTCATCGGCGAACCTCAAAATTTTTATTTCTTCTCCCTGGATTTTAATACCTACTCCAAATTTTTCTTTTGTTTCCTTTACTGCTTGCTCAATATAGAGATTGAATAACATTGGGGAGAGGCTACAACCCTGTCTCACTCCCTTCCCAACCACTGCTTCCCTTTCATGCCCCTCGACTCTTATAACTGCCATCTGGTTTCTGTACAAACTCTAAATATCCTTTCGCTCCCTGTATTTTATCCCCACCACCTTTAGAATTTGAAAGAGAGTATTCCAGTGAAAATTGTCAAAAGCTTTCTCTAAGTCTACAAATGCTAGAAACGTAGGTTTGCCTTTCCTTAATCTGTCTTCTAAGATAAGTCGTAAGGTCAGTATTGCCTCACGTGTTCCAATATTTCTATGGAATCCAAACTGATCTTCCCCGAGGTCGGCTTCTACCAGTTTTTCCATTCGTCTGTAAATAATTCGTGTTAGTATTTTGCAGCTGTGACTTATTAAACTGATAGTTCGGTAATTTTCACACCTGTCAACACCTGCTTTCTTTGGGATTGGAACAATTATATTCTTCTTGAAGTCAGAGGGTATTTCGCCTGTCTCGTACATCTTGCTCACCAGATGGTAGAGTTTTGTCAGGACTGGCTCTCCCAAGGCCATCGGTAGTTCTAATGGAATGTTGTCTACTCCCAGGGCCTTGTTTCGACTCAGGTCTTTCAGTGCTCTATCAAACTCTTCACGCAGTATCGTATCTCCCATTTCATCTTCATCTACATCCTCTTCCATTTCCATAATATTGTCCTCAAGTACATCGCCCTTGTATAGACCCTCTATATACTCCTTCCATCTTTCTGCTTTCCCTTCTTTGGTTAGAACTGGTTTTCCATCTGAGCTGTTGATATTCATACAAGTGGTTCTCTTTTCTCCAAAGGTCTCTTTAATTTTCCTGTAGGCTGTATCTATCTTACCCCTAGTGAGATATGCCTCTACATCCTTACATTTGTCCTCTAGCCATGCCTGCTTAGCCATTTTGCACTTCCTGTCGATCTCATTTTTGAGACGTTTGTATTCCTTTTTGCCTGCTTCATTTACTGCATTTTTATATTTTCTCCTTTCATCAATTTTTAATAATAATGTGTTTTAATAAGATTTATAATTTTTATGCTTTTACAATTCATGTAAAATAAAAGATTTTTCACTCCAAATGTGCCATACATGTATTTCCTTTGCCTTTTACTGCTGTAAAGTGCAAATAAAATTTAGCGAAATTATTGACGAAATGGAAAAAAAAAACTAGTGAAAAATATACCGAAATAAGTTTTTAAAACTGGCGAAATCGGGCAAAAATTTTCACCACAAACAGGTGCCTCTATTTATAGCCCATCCATGGCTTTCTAGTACTGTTAGCTCAAGTAAAAATGGATACCTTGTTTTAGCTGAGCTGTAGTTAATTATAAATATAGTTCCTAACAGCTGCTTCACTTTCTTAATGTGTGCCTTATTTAATCCTATGTCCTTGGAGATTTTCCTCTATTATGGAATTCATGAAACTAAATGAACGAGTAAACAAAAGCTGGCCAAAGCCTGAGTGCCAGTGGCCATACTGATAACCAGACCTGAATTAAACTGTGCTGGCGTACCAATCGTTTTAACTGAACATATTTAAGTTTCATTTTAATAAAAATTTTGTGTTAATTTTTTATTCAGGAGAAGTTTAGAGAAGATAGAAGAAGCTGCAGCTTCCTCAAGTCTTGGGACCATGTAATGGGCCACATTGCTGCATCAGCATTAGTATCTTCACTTGCATCATTCTGCCAATTTACATGATATATAAAACTAAGCTTTTTGTACATGTTTATTTATTTATTGTTGAAAAGCAATATTACAACCATCTTAGCATGGTTTATAGTTTTATATGTGTATATTTGTAAAAAAAAAACCTTTTGTATCTCCTGCTTTGTGAAAAATATATATGAAAAAAATTGTGATGAATTAGAAATGAGCTCTCAGTAAAATATTGAATTGTTCTGAAATGTAATGTTTAGCAAATTGAAAGGAATAGGTAAGTGATCTTCTGGACATCCAACATCCAAAAATAGAGAATAGTTCTACAGCCAAGGCATAATCCAAAACAGTAAAAGCTTTTGTCATGAGTGCATTTGTTTCCCAAAGTCTGTTGCTTCCACATAGCTAAAAATGCCAATATTACATGAAGGACTACACCACTACTAAAACATTCACAAAGAAGTGATCAGTTGGTACCTTTCTCTTAGCTGAGTTGTTATAAGCCTCAGCATACAACAGACATTAAATATAGTGTAAAAAATGATAACTGTTTACAACATACCACAGTGGTGGAGGTGGTCAAGGTGAAGAATTTTATATGGAACACATCTTGCAGCGAGTTACACCAGGAGATAACCTCAAATTGGTCTACAGAAGCCACCTAAGCTAGAGCACATGCACAATCGAGATTTTCAATATCCTCTCGCTCTTTTATGCCACTGGCTAACTCTTCTGTGACAATAATGAAAGAAAAAAAACTTTCTTAAATATTATGCAGAAACTAACTTACAAGCACAGCCATTTCATAGTAAGAAGGCTGGAGAAACAACATTATTTAATTGTTAATTTTATGATGTTAAAATCATAATTTTTGAAGTAAAATTTGCACAGATGTCAATTTTACTCTTTGTAAGTGCAAGAACAAGGGGTTTTTAATATTAAAGGATGATTTTAGACAAAATCTTGTACATTGTGCATGCACTGGTAGCATAGATGGACTCTTGTAGGTCAGTTTGAGGATGTTTCTCGACTTGGTAGACACCAAGTGTCCTGTATCAATTTGATCACCTCAACTTCACCTATGCCTCAGTGGTATGTTGTAAATAGTTATCATTTAGTAAGTTTCATGAGGCTATGAACAGAAAGAAAACACAGTTTAATGGAAAGGTTTATTGCAACAGATACATTAAGTGTTGGGCTATTTTTCAACACATTCACCACCGATATTCAGACATTAATCATACAATCGGACCAACTTTTATATTCATTTGTAACAGAAGTCTGGCACCTAAGCATCCCATGCCATTTTTTTCTGATGAGCCCATTGCAGTTTTCACTTTGTTTCACAATAATGCTCAGCATTCATTTCTCACCTCTGGTTAGGAATTTGATAAGGAGAACTCCCCAGGTGTCCCAGAACTCTGAACACAGTACTCTCTTCACCAGTGTAGTCTGCTTGAATTTTGTCTTATGGGGAGAGCCACAGGGACATCAAAGCAGTGACTGCTGCTTGGTTTCTGGAGCATTGCTTGCAAATCATGTGTGCTGATCCAGTTCAGAAACTCATTGCCGTCATTATGGTACCTCTCCAGGAAAGTTGAAACTACCCCATCCGTTAGGCTTTGTGTTGAGGAGTCAGTCGCTTCGGGGCCTATGTGGTGCACAACCTCCCATACAATATTTGTTCCATAATGGTCCAATGCATTAATGAGCGGCACTTCTGTTGAAACTGACTACTAAGTGTGTGACTGTGAAGTGACTATTCTCCTAATGCATTCTTGCACCAAGTTGCCTGTAATTATGGATGGCCTCCCAATGGGCTCCACATCATGAACATTTTGGGGACATTCTCCCAAGTCTCTGCACCAGTGATGCACAATCTGGGTGCTCATGATGTTAAGCCCATAGACTTGGCACAACTGACAATGAATTTCAATTGGGACTATGTTCTGTGCCCTAAAAAACTTCTGCCACCAACTGC
This sequence comes from Schistocerca nitens, assembly GCF_023898315.1. Taxonomy (NCBI): domain Eukaryota; kingdom Metazoa; phylum Arthropoda; class Insecta; order Orthoptera; family Acrididae; genus Schistocerca; species Schistocerca nitens. The sequence goes on along the minus strand of NC_064622.1, from coordinate 144,157,635 downwards.
ACTTCAAACATAGCAGAAGCTGGAATATAAGCCTCCATATTCACATGCTGCTGGGAAGCTTCTGTGAGACCTTGAGAAGTTCCGTTAGCTTGTGTGCCATGCCATGCCATGCCATGCCATGCCATGCCATGTCATGTAGTTACTTTTATCATATTCATACAGTCACTTTGTGTAACATATGTTTTTTAGCTATGGGATGAGTGGAAAACTTATTTGATGGACCTGTCTCATAGTTAGCTGCCAAGGAATTAGGTTATTAATCACAATTCTGTGCACTTGTAAAATCCTTAACATTTCCTTAGTATATCATAAAGTTAGGTCTCTGAGCCTGTTTTATAACAGCTTCTACATCAACCTAGGGTGTTAGCCTTGGTACTGTTCAACACTTGGCTTTGTGCCAGTACTAAATTTTACTGTTTCCCTTCCTTTCATTCTGTAATCCCTCATAACACAAACACAACATTCCACTGTGCGAGCCTTCATCACAGTCATCAACATGAAACAGGCATTCATTCAACATTGTGCTCCATGAATCCCACATGCAGGGAAGTCTTCATGGATTCAGAGTGAATCAAGTTATGCATTAATAGGCAAAAGCAGCCACAGCAGGCTACCTGTGTACTGTATGAATTATGACTAGTGCTAATGTGTCCGTGCTGATAATTATGGAAATTACTTCATATTTGTTATTGTCAGGCATTTGCAAGTGGCCACTTTATATTTGTTTGGTATATTTGAAGAAAAACAGCTTTTTTGTAGTAGAAAAAAAGGCCCCTGCTTCTCTTCTTACACTGCTAGCTACTGTTTTTATATAGGACCTTTACACAGATTACTATCAGCTGTCCATATATTTGTGAAGTCAAGCTCTGTTTAAATTAAACATTGGGTTGTGAATCTACATATTTGAGTTTAAATATTCTGATAAATTGTAAGAAGTGTGGCTAATGAGGTGTTCTTTTACTTTATTTTTGAATATTGGGTTATTTTCAATTTCCTACTTTGTGTCTGTCGATCATCTGTTATAAAATCTTGCACTAATATGTAAAAACATCTTAAATCATGACCAAAGATGCATAATCTATATGGAAATTACTTTTACTTCTAGTATTGTTGTTATAAATTGTATAGTTCATCTTAAATTTACTCATATTATTAAACACTCATAACATGAGTGAGTGTGTGCATTGGCATGTAAATGTAAGAATCCCTAGGTTCCTGAAAATACTTCTGCAGAATTTTGGCTGTCAACTTACGCAGTATTTTTACTGTATGCTTCTGCAGAGTAAATACTGCATTGACCTTACCTGCATTGCCCCCAGAATATTATTGAGCAAAGGTATTCTTAACGATCCCTTCTGTGGGTCACAGCAATGAAGTGTTTCTAAGTGCAAGCACACAAAATTAATTTTTTTGATTAACCAGTTCATGTGCTGGTGCCACCTCAGTTTATTTTGATTTATTTGGAGTAGGCTGTTTTCCTATGTTAAAAATATGGTTTTCGATAGTTTTTGTTCAGAGTGATTATGACATTCAAATTGCATTTATGGTCAATATTCTTACAAAATATCTCTTATTTTTATGTAATTAAAGCTTAAAAATCATTAAATATCAAGATTTGGCAACATGATTGAAAACACATTGTTCTTGGCTGAAGCTCTGATGACCTCACAGACTGCAAGTAATGTGAAGCTATACGTATGTCACAGGAGTGTTAGCCAAAGTGACTAGGCTTTTACTTACATTTTCTGCAAATAGTTTAGCTATTTACTGATAGAAAATGAATTTACAGCTTAAAAGTAGCAAAAGAAAAGAATTTTGTGAACAATGATAGTGGAAACATTATGAAGATTAATTTGTTTATGCTCCACTTATTTAGAGCAGTGATATGGTCCAAGGATGGACATTCTTTTCCCTGCTCCGTGCAATATAATTAAACCCTTTGAGAGGAATTATGGAACTTTTGCAAATGAGTCCATGTCTTATATCTAGATTATCATCTATTAGTCATGAAATACAATCTAAAACACAATAAAATTATTCTTGGCAAATCTTAGTGCTGGTTAATGCTGTACAGGATACTGAGCAGAGACACTGCTAGAAGTGCAACGGATACCGCTTGTGACTATGGTTATAAAGAACACAGGTTCAAATCCAGGAAGGGTCCTGAATTTTTAAAAGCAAGAACAAATTGTAACAGATATTTTGATGGTGGAATGTATTGTATATAGCTTCATAGCAATCTTAGTTGGAGAAATGGACAAATAAAGAAAAATGCATCTACTTTGCTTACAAACAATTGCCTTTTTTGTTTTAAAGGTTTGCTAGTAGTTAAGATTCACCATTTTCCCACAGTACAATGAGGTATAGGGTGATGAGGTTTTCTATGCAGAGAGATATAAAGCACATGTGACATACAGGTAACACAGGTGTAAGGTCTGTGCTGTTTGTGAGTGTAAACTAACGCCATTGTCTGAAGCAGACTTAACTTCATCTTACACTATGTGATCAAAAGTATCCGGACACCACTCAAAACATTCATTTTTCATATTAGGTGCATTGTGCCACCACCTACAGCCAGGTACTCCATATCAACGATCTCAGTAGTCATTAGACATCATGAGAGAGCAGAATGGAGCACTCCACAGAACTCACGGACTTCGAACGTGGCCAGGTGATTTGGTGTCACTTGTGTCATACATCTGTACGCGAGATTCCCACACTCCTAAACATTCCTGGGTCCACTGTTTCCGATGTGATAGTGAAGTGGAAATGTGAAGGGACACGTACAGCACAAAAGTGTACAGGCCGACCTTGTCTGTTGAGTGACAGAGACCGCCGAAAGTTGAAGAGGGTCGTAATGTGTAATAGGCAGACGTCTATCCAATCCATCACACAGGAATTTCCAAATTGCTTCAGGATCCACTGCAAGTATTGTGACAGTTAGGCAGGAAGTAAGAAAACTTGGATTTCATGGTCGAGCGGCTGCTCATAAGCCACACATCACTCCGGTAAATGCCAAACGACACCTTGCTTGGTGTAAGGAGCGTAAACGTTGGACAATTGAACAGTGGAAAAACATTGTGTGGAATGACGAATGACGGTACACAATGTGGCAGGGTGTGGGTATGGCGAATACACGGTGAACGTCATCTACCAGCGTATGTAGTGCCAACAGTAAAATTCAGAGGCGATGGTGTTATGGTGTGGTCCTTATTTTCATGGAGGGGGCTTGCAGCCCTTGTTGTTTTGCATGGCGCTATCATAGCACAGGCCTACATTGATGTTTTAACCACCTTCTGGTTTCCTCTGTTGAAGAGCAATTAAGGGATGGCGATTGCATCTGTCAACAGGATCGAACACCTGTTCGTAAGGCACGACCTATGGCGGAATGGTTACATGACACAATAACATCCCTGTAATGGACTGGCCTGCACAGGGTCCTGACCTGAATCCTGTAGAACACCTTTGGGATGTTTTGGAACGCCTCATTGACAGACATCGATATCTTTCCTCAGTGCAGCACTCTGTGAAGAATGGGCTGCCATTCCACAAGAAACCTTCCAAAACCTGATTGATCATATGCCTGCAAGAGTGGAAGATATCAACAAGGCTAAGGGCGGACCAACACCATATTGAATTCCAGCATTACCGATGGAGGTCGGCACAAACTTTTAAGTCATTTTCAGCCAGATGTCCGGATACTTTTGATCACATAGTGTATGTAAGATGATGAAACTTCAAAAGCTTAAACAATAAGGGTCCTAGTTTGACAGTATGGAGACTTTTTTTTAAAAAAAATGTTGTTTCTAATAAAGTAAAAGTGTGTGGTCACATTAACTAGATAATATCTTTTCGAACATGACGTGTATGAACAGCTATTGCAAACATAAGTGCATGTAAATGCCAAGTAAAACACAGTCATACCCTGTTTCGAATTGGTGTGGTGAAGTTTTGTAATTGTGATTTGATTTTCATATGACTGGACTGTCAATTTGTTTTATAAATAAGTTAAAATATTGATGCAGCCTTGATTAGAACTAGTGACCTGGCCATACCAATATTTTATAGCCCACTGCCCTACCAACCGAGCTACCAATGATATACGTGGAAGTGGGTATAACAATAATCTCTACTAAGAGTTTAATTTTGTCAGCTGATGGTATAGGTATGTGTAATAGTGGGAAAGATATCTTGGAGATAAATAAATGTTAACTTCGGAGTGCAAGGCATTTTTAATTAAGGGGTACTTGGGCATCAATGTGGTGGCATTTTGCCATTACAGTGAAAAAATATCATCCATGCAATCTTGAAGGTAACAAGGGCAGATAAGTGCGAGAATTATTGCGCAATCAGCTTAATGGCTCATGCATAAAGGTTGCTGGCAAGAATAATACACAAAAAAATGGAAAAGAAAATTGAAGATCTGTTAGATAATGATCGGTTTGGCATTTGGAGAGGTAAGCCATAAAGAAACAGTTCTGTTGTTGCAATTGATAGTGGAAGCAAAACGCAAGAGAAATCAAAACAATTCATCCGATCTGTTGACCAGGGAAAAGTGTTCAGCAGTGTAAAATGATGCAAGACGTTGGAAATCCTGAAAAAATATGATTGTGATATTGGGAAAGACACATAATGTACAATATGCAGAGGAATCAAGAGAGAATAGTTAGAATGGAAGACCAAGAACAAAATGATTGGATTAAAAAGGGTATAAGACAATGATATAGTATTTCATTCCTGCCCTTCCTATACATCAAAGAAGTAATGTCAGAAATGAAAGAGAGGTTAACAATGGTATTAAAATTCAGAGCAAAAGGATATAAATTATAAGATTCACTGATGAGATTGGTTTCCTCAGTGAAAGTTAAGAATTGCAGGATTTGCTGAATAGCATAAACAATCTCATGAGAACACAATGTAGAATTAGAGTAAACACAAGAATGATGGAATTAATGATGAAATGAGATTATTGATAAACTTAACATCAATATGGGGAACCACAAAGTTAAGGAATTCTGCCATCTTGGTGGTCAATAGAAGTCTGCTGGTATCAAAAATTGGTCTTAGTCTGAGGAACAAATTTAGAATCTACATTTGGAACACAGCACTGTATGATAATGAATCATGGACTGTGGGGAAACAGGAAAAGAAGAGAATCGAAGTGTTTGAGATATGGTGCTAAAGGAGGACATGGAAAATTACATGGTCTGATAAGATAAGGAATGAGGTGGTTCCCCGCAGAATTGATGAAGAAAGGAACATGTGGAAACACTGACAAGAAGAAGGAACAGTATGGATATGACATGGAATGACTACCCATGGTATTAGTGGGAGGTGTAGAGGGTAAATACTGTAGTGGAATATCTCCAACAAATAACTGAAGACTTCCGGTGCGAGTGCTGCTCTGAGAAAAGAGTTTGGCACAAGAAAGGGATTCATGGTGAGCCACATCGAACCAGTCGAAAGAGTGATGACCCCCTCCCCCAATTCGTCTCTGCTCTTCTTATATACTTTCCTTACCGTGGCATGTCAAGTGACATCCAGTCGTGCGGTGGGACCTGGCCATTGTATGAGGTTTTGGCTTGTCAGTGTACACAACTTAGTGAATGCACTGTTCAAAAATCACCAGAGGGGAAGGTATATTTGGAAGATTCCAGCTGGATTACTCCAGGCTGAGATTCTGAAATTAGGCATTGGACTACTCAGGAGCAGATATAGACTTGGATCACAGTTAAGTAATGATGAAGAGCAGACTGAAACAGCTTCCATCCGTAACATGTGTCACTTCACCAGCAGATTAGCCAGTAGGATTGCTGAAGTACATGGAATTCTGGCAACTGCATCTGCTGCGACATTAGAACAAAACAGGGGCTGGACAAAAAACATGGAAACATCACACAAGATGTGTGCTTGAACATAAATGCAATGTTAGCTAAGCCTGCAGGTGGCACTGGTGTACTTGTGTATGAACAGCACCTGTCCAATGTCCTTAACATGTTGCAAGTGTCAGTTGTGGTTAGAAGAGTGTTTTGTGTAGTTGCGACTGCATTATGTCGCAGCTAAGTGAATTCAAACTGTTGGTGCTTGTATAGTGGGTGCTTCCATAACTGAAGTAACCGAAGAGCTTGGTATTTCACGAGGCACCGTACTAAAGGAGGGGGAGGAGATTAGTGTTTAATATCCCTTCAATAACAGTATCATTAGATACAGAACACAAGCTCAGATTAGGAAGGATGGAGAAAGGATGCATATCCTGCATGACAACTGCTACTATTCCTATCACCTGCAATCAGTGCAAGAATTATCAGGAGCAGACCTCCCTCTACTGGAAGGATTTTGTCAATGTATTTGTACCAGGCCATCGCAATTATGAGATTTCTGTCATCAGTCATCTTTACATACAAAGAACCCTGATGAATCTGCGTAATCGTCATTTGTGGGCTACAGACAATCCTTGAGGAATGGTTGAGGTGTCTCATCAACATCTGTTCAGCATCAGTGTGTGGGCAAGCACTCTTGGTGACCACATACTTGGACCAGGTATTATTCCACAAAGGCTCGATGGAGGCTTTCTGCAAAGTACTGTGCCTGGGCTGCTTTGAAAATGTGCCTTGACAATATGACAGGTTTTGTGGTTTCTGCATAATGGACAACCACCCCACTTCCGCATTACAATTTTTCGACACCTCAGCAACATCTTCCTCAAATGTTGAATAACACGCAGATGCCCTTAGCATGGCCTGCTAGCTCACCGGACATAAACCATTTGGATTTTTATCTTTGGAAGCCTCTGAAAAGTGTTGTGTATGCTGAACCAGTTCCCAATGTGCAGATCCTTCAACAGCATGTTCACAATACCTGTGATGCTATTTGGAGAGAGGCCATAAGTTGCGAAAGAGTGTGAAAATCTATGATGTGACCTGTGAGTATGTGCAATGCATAACATAGAGACCACTTCGAACATCTGTTGTGACGTGGATGCGATGCAGCTCTGTACTGTGTTCCAGAACAATTTATCATTGCACACAACCGTCCATTTCTGGGCACATGTTCTAAGGACTTTTTCCCTCAATTTCCAGACAGGAATCAGTCCCCAAAAGTGGTCAACTCACAGACAACACAACACCTCTGTTGCTACACAATTAAATGCTTCCAGTTTGCAGCATTCACATGCCATCTGCTGATAAGCCATTGAAAAAATTTCGGACAAGGTGCCGCATGTCTCCCTACAGCTCTGGGAATACTGGCCAATTACTACTGTTCAACACGACTCAGTGTATGTGACTGCTAACCCAGGGGAGTACCACTGTGTCATTGGCTCCAAGTAACCCTAAGAAAGCATCATGCAAAAAATGCTAAATGGGGGGGAGGGGGGAATCACTGACTTGTGTGTCCATCTAGTTAATGGTCCAGAATTCCCTTCAGTGGCTTGAAACATGATTAGCTGCTTTCATTAGATAATTCGCACAGCCTCTTAAGATGGCCTCCAGATAGGGGAGCTCCAGCAGTTAGAGATGGTTGTGGGCTCTCCAAATGCTGTATGAAGATGACCATAAATCATTGTAAAATTATTTTTATTACATATCTCATGTCATTGAACATGTTTGCGAGCGGCTGGACCTACCCATATACTCTCATTAACAAAAATGCATTATTTAGTAACGAAACATCTGTACATGTACTCAACACAGTAATATCATCGATAGTGGACATTAAGATTTTATCATGAATCCATCTCTCTCCTGGTTCTCATATGTTGTTAAAGCTCTGAGCTCTACGACATTGTCATTGATGATGGAGCATTAATCAGCTAATACAAGAGGCAAGTTCAGAGCCTGATGCTTCTGAGAGAAATCTGTAGATAGGCTATTAATGAATCTTTTCTTTCTTCTCCATTCTCTTGGAAGGCTGTAAACACAACAACTCATTTGGAAAATGTCTGTAATCCTTGCATGTGATGTCTTCCTCTTGTGTAATTCTGCTGGGTAATTTGTTTAGTGACCATACAGTTAAGGTAGGATGCACAATAATTATATCTCACATTTATTAATCAAAGCAGGTACGAGTTCTGACTTATGAGCAATTCCCATAAACTGGTTTTGTTGGGTTGATAGCCATACTTCATAGCAGTAATTCTTTTGTTGCTTGCAGAAATATTGTAACACACTCCCTTTACTAAGCAGAAGACTTCTCTCAGTACCAATGATGAATTGCTGGACTTGTTTCTGGTAGGTGTAGTAAACGTGCTATTTTCATGAAAATACTATTGAGGACTGACATTTGTGATGAACAAAAGATAAGAGCAATTTGGACTCTTACTGGTATTTCAATCACAGTTAATAAAAGTTCTGATAATAACTTAGCTGCTCCATATGATGAGATACTCAACTTTGATATCCTTGGGGGTTGTTGTTTCAGAAACTCCCAGTGTTTGATGTTGCTGATGTACTAAATAAATAAAACACACTTTTCTTGTTTTGTATTATGATCGATTTGGATGTATATTGATGATATATACATTTCTTGCCAGACAGCTTCCGAAAGACAATAATGCAGACTAGTCATGTAGGCTTTCACGGCCGGTGTTGTCATCAGTTGGAACTTCTGGGCTGAGAGGCTAAGGTCGATGTATAAAATTTCCACCTAACGTTTCATATCCATATGCGGGAGACATCTTCTGAGGTCATCCAGCTACTGCCACCGAGGCCCAATTTTTTTTTCCTTTTTTTAAGGAGAAGCGCGGGCTGTTCTAGTGTGTGCATTTTGTCCTTTTCAGCCATGAGGTGTACTTTTATACTGTTTCGGCACAATTTATTTTGCTCGCTGGTGGGGGTGCATTGGGGGGGGGGGGGGGGGTGTTATCCCAATTGGGAATTTATTTGCGAGAGTATGTTGGGGACAGTTCCAGTATTCACCTTCGCGGACGAGGAAAACCTGCAAAACCCGGCCAGAACTGCTTGTTTTGTCTTCTCTTATTTTATTTGCCGTCCTGCCAGCGTTGGCGCTGGCGTTCACGGCAGGCAAGAGCGGCTTCGCGCCTTCTGTTGCGGTCCTCCTCTTGCCTTATTTCTCGTTCTCTTCTGAACTGTTCTTCACGGTCTTCCGCCTTCCTTCTTATGAGCTCCCGGCTTTGCAGGAAGTTCATTTGATGCTCATCACGCTCGGCCACGTTCGGGATCGCGTCGTCCAGGATTTCGCTATTGCTGAAGCTCCAGGAACTCTCGCATTTTTAGAGCTCATAGAGGGCACCAGCATTCGTCACGTGTTGCCGACGGTATGCCTATCCTTGGAAGGTATCGTCATCCTCGATTAAGAGTAATCGATTGTCATTCTGCTGGCGCAACGTCGACATCCATGTTTTGTCCAACTTTAAAACTTCCTCTTTTCAATTAAAATTATTATGGTGTTTATGAATCTATAATGCTTCTCTATACATGCGCGCATGATAATGGGATGTTTGTGCTAGAACACTTGTCTCATTAAATTTAATTTCGTGTTTCCCATCTCGAAAAATTTGCTCAGATACGGCCGATTTTTCGATTTGTCCTAAGCGACAGTTTCTTTTATGTTCGGCTAAGTGAGTGTTTACACTTCTTTTCGTTGTTCCAATATATACTTGTCCACAACCGCATGGAATTTTGTATACCCCACGTGTTGCTAGGGGGTGTCAGGCATCTTTCGCAATTCTTAAATAGCCCCTAATCTTCTTGGTGGGTCTTAAGATTGTTTCGATCCCATACTTGGTCAGAACTTTCCCGATACGGTCCGTGACTTTATTAATGAAGGATAGCAAAATAGAGAAAATATCTAAAGTAATGGCCAAACGAAAATTAGCCTTTTTCAGACACCTCTACCGAATGGATGGAAATAGACTAACAAAACCAGTAATCCTATATTTTGGAATAAGAAATCGAAATAGCATGGATTACAGAAGTAAAGAAAGATCTAGAAAGAAACAACATCAAAGAATCGGAAATAGCAGAAAGAAACAGTTTTAAAAATATAATACTAAATTTGGAAGGATTTCAAAGCAGAAGAAATAAAAAATCGGGAATAACATGGACAGAAGAAAGGAAGAGACTTAATGGGGAGAAAATGCGGGAATACCGGAAAAATAGGAAACAACAACGAAGGAAGAAGAGGAACTGAAGTACGGGCATGTGACCTTGACGTTGTGGTGAGCCTTGTGTGCTCTGAGGACACAATAAGCTATACTGAACAGGTTCAGCCACATCAGACAGTTAACCATCGAGGAGCCAGGCTAATGATGCCCAACTCAAGCAGCATGGTTCAAAAAACAATAAAAAATACCTATACCGTATCAATTGTCACCAAGTCCACAAAAATCTGCATTGCTTGCCAGACTATGGCAGTCTAATGTCAAAATTATGGGAGAGTAAATGTTTGGAACCAGAATGAAGCACAAAAGAGGTGAATATGTCTTGGGCAGAGTTAGGGATGTAAAAGGAGGGACTTACATTTTAAACTTATCTGGCAGCTTCAGAGACATGAAAATCAAAACTTCTCGACATATCTGTGCTTCTTTCGTAGTTAAATCTACTTCCCCAGTGCAGCGGGCTCTCTCAGTTGCAAGACATTGGCACGCCTGCATCTTGCATTTAATAGGCTAAAGTCACTGACGTTGTGGCGAAAATCCAGAAGATTTTCTAGCCGTAGTAAACAGTATGAGCATGATTGCTGAAGGACATACGTGTAATAGCAAAAAAAAAAAAAATTTCTGTTGGTGGATTTGTTACTGGGAGGATGCAAAAACAATGTCTATATCTCTGGGTGGGGAGGTTTTATTTTTTCCCCAAGGGGATCATTTCTTCTGGAAACTCACTCTTGGTACATGTATGGTGATGGGTGTAAGAACAAATAGTCACAAATTTATGTGCTTCAAGAGAGTGGGATGCATCTACAACAGGAAGTATCCCAGAGTGGGTGTGCATCTATAATAATCTGCGTTGTATTACCTGAAATGAGGATTGCCATGTTGGATGCAATTGTGGCTTGTGCCATGTTACACAACATAACATAATGTTTCATATTACTTGACATGATCATTATAGTGCATGGCGTGTGTACTAATACTAACCAGTAAAGAATTGTGAATATGTCAAAATGTTTTGATTCAAATATCTTTCAAGCTTCTAGATAAGTCAAAAAGCTAGTTCCCTTCTTTTACATCCTGACTCTGCCCAGGACATATTCGCCTTTTTTATGCTATTATAGGAGCATTTATCATTCTGCTATAACAAGAATATATAAATTCTCCAAATCTAGCTTTGGATATTTTATTGCAAATGCAATCTACCCTCTGAGTCCAAGGTTAGTTCATGTGTATGTTGGATGCTGGATGTGTGTATCAAAAGGTGTTGATTGCTATTAGAAGGCACTAAAAGCTGGTTGGGAGTGTTTAACAGTTGTATGATCATTAGAAAACATTCAAAAACTAATCACTAGGCGTGACTGCAAGAGGATGATAGAAGTTCGAGAAAGTATTTTATCTGCACGAAAAGGGATCTTTTAGTTGAGGTGACAGGCAATGTGAGTGGCTACATCGACCCCAGGCTAGTTTATGGCATACATAAGAATTTTTATCGCATTTATCAATTTTCAGCAGCTTTCAGGCAAATTTTCTAAAATTTAACTATTTGCCAGTAATTTTCTTCACACATTAAATCTCACGCAGTTAACACACTAAGTGTCACACACATAGCGATAGGTGTTTAATTGCCAAGCCAGACGCAAGGTGCTAGGGGTGAGGCCGACACCCCCGGGATAACAAGGCCGTCCAGCAGTGTTAGTGACGTCACACTAAGCGGCCCATAGCCGACGCAGCAGTCCACGGACACCTCCGTACAGACGCGCCTGATGCTAACGATCTTCTGTCCGTCATACAGAAAGGAGCGAACTATAATTCGAACCAAAGACCAAATTATATATATTGTTGTAAACAGCATAAAGGTTCATAACGAAATACCGATTACATATACGGGCAGGAATAAGTTTAATCGATTGAGGAACTTTGCCACTATTTTATAATTGTCAGAACACTATTTAGCTTTAAAACTCGCATACAGGTGGTGACAAATGCCAACTGACAGCAGGACTTAACATTTTCAAGCTATTACACTGAAAGTAAATTATCTTAAACACTGTCATACATAGCGAAACCCTCACAACTTTAGTTTACAATAAGGTAACAAGAGTTCGCTTAGCTCATAAAACACATGACTATTGTGAATTTACTCATATGTTCATGGTGACAGCTCTTTTCAAGAATTTTTACAAGTGTATCCCCAGTAATAAAGAATGGAAACAAAAGATAGATATCAAATATTCTTCTTTTAACGTAGACATCACTGAACACAAGATTCTGTCTTGCACTGTGATACTAAGGGACTGCTCTTTCCTTACGAAAAGCCTGACAATTTGAAGTTCACTCTGCTATTGAAGATACACTTCTTGAAACAATATTAAAAATGTTATGAAAGGTAAGGAAATGAAAAACAACCAAGTGCATTACATGTAAGAATGTGAGCAAAAGGCTGAGGCTCTCTTTACTTACCATTTTCAATCTCTCTACAGCTTTTCCACGTAGAAATCACCAAGTGCAAGTCTCATTATTGCTGTCTGTTACTAACAAAGTGCTTTTCTATTTAGAAAACCTGACAATTTGATGTTCATTCTGGTACTGAAGATAAACACTTTTCAGAGGATTTCTAGAACCTATTCCTGCCTGTATATGTAATCGGTATTTCGTTATGAACCTTTATTCTGTTTACAAGAATATATATAATTTGGTCTTTGGTTCGAATTATAGTTCGCTCCTTTCTGTATGACGGACAGAAGATCGTTAGCATCAGGCGCGTCTGTACGGAGGTGTCCGTGGACTGCTGCGTCGGCTATGGGCCGCTTAGTGTGACGTCACTAACACTGCTGGACGGCCTTGTTATCCCGGGGGTGTCGGTGAGGTCATGCAGCAATCAACATGCTGAACAGTACGTTATGTTTAACATGTCAATATAAAATTAACTTTTTTTTTATTTCTGTCCCACTTTTTCCAATGCAAAGTGATGTAATTTTGTAATTTACAGGTTACAGAACCGAGAAGTTGTATTATTAAACCACACACACACACACACACACACACACACCTTATACCACGCAAACATTTGAGTTTACACTCGTCTGGTGTGAGACGTTTCCGGGAGGGTCCACTGGGGCCCGAACCGCACAATAACTCTGGGTTCGGTGTGGGGTGGCAGTGGGGTGAGTGGATTGCTGTAGCCTGTTGTGGGATTGTGAACCACTGAGGGCTGTGGCGGGGACGAAGCCTTTCCCTCGTTTCTAGGTCCCCAGTTCAATACAATACTATTGGAATTTGCGCAGCTGAATAAGTATTAAAGAGAAAAAAAGGACATTTTACTAATAACTGTATTTGCACATTCAAGAACAAAAAAATTTACAGCGAACACAACAGAATAATTAGCGCACACAAAGAGTGTTAGACAATGCCAAAGAGGTCAATTTTACAATGCCAAAGAGGTCTATTTTACACTGCCAAAGAGGTTCGCCGTCACACACGAAATATATTGTTCACACAATTCCAACACCCCTCCTTGAACTTATATTTTGTGTGTTGCTTCCACAAGATAAACCAAATAGTCCCACAATCTTCTCAAACTTCTCCCTTTCCAAGGGTTTGGTCAGAAGGTCAGCTAACATGTCTTCTGTGCGCAGATAGTCCACGGCAATGTTCTGTCGCTCTATGTGGTCCCGAATGAAATGGTGCCATATATCAATATGCTTTGTCCTAGCACTAGTAACATCATTTTTAGCTAGGTTTATGGCTCCCGTATTGTCACAGAAGATGGTTGTAGGTTCCTCAATTAAATTGGGTTCTATTTCACTTATTAATGTTCGTAGCCATAATGCTTCCTGTGTGGTGTTAGATAGTGCCATATACTCGGCCTCTACGGTGCTCAATGCAACAGTTTTTTGCTTTTGACAGGACCATGATGTGAGGCCCCCCATTAATTTAAAACAGCAGCCAGTGGTGGAGTATCTGTCCCCCAATTCACTCCCCCAGTCCGCATCGCTATATCCCTCTAGTTTTGCGTTACCATCTCTATGGTATTTTAACTCATAGTTTGAGGTTCCTCTTAGGTATCGGAATATCCTCTTTACAGCTTTCCAGTGCTTTTCCTTTGGGTCTCTGCAATATCTGCTCACTGCATTGGTGGCAAAAGCAATGTCGGATTGTGACGTTTGAGACAAATATAACAGACTCCCTACTGCTTCTAAATAAGGAACATTCTTGTCACATTCCACATCAGTCTCATTTACACTTAACTTCACTCCTACTTCCATTGGAGTACTTATGGGTTTGCAATCACTCATGCCAAATTTCTTTAATATTTTTTCCGTGTATGATGATTGACTTATGCTCAATTCTTGTCTTTCTTCATCCTTAGTAATCTGCATACCTAAATAACGTTTGACTTCTCCCAAATAATGCACCTTAAACTTGGTTCGCAGCTGTTTCTTGAAAATTCTCATTTGGCCTTCACTTTCAGTCCGATAAAGAAATCGTCCCCCCATATCACCATTATTATTATTTCTTCTTTTCTCCCCTTATAGTAAATGCAGGGATCTGCCTTGGATTGCTTCATATTCATATTTATTAGAGTTTCATGTAGACATCGATTCCAGCAACGTCCACTTTAAGTCCATAAATACTTTTTCTCAAACGCCAAATCTTTTTACTTTCTGATATGGTTTTTATGGCTTCCCTTGGTGGAATGACATATATCTTCTCCTCCAATTTCCCATTTAAATATGCCGTTTTAACATCCATAGTGGTTAGACACTGGACTCGCATTCGGGAGGACAACGGTTCAATCCCGCGTCCGGCCATCCTGATTTAGGTTTTCCGTGATTTCCCTCAATCACTCCAGGCAAATGCCGGGATGGTTCCTCTGAAAGGGCACAGCCGACTTCCTTCCCCATCCTTCCCTAATCCGATGAGACCGATGACCACGCTGTCTGGTCTCCTTCCCCAAACCAACCAACCAACCATCCATATGATGAATTATTAAATTTCGTTTTACTGCCAAGGCTAAAAGATATCTCAATGATGCATACTTGACTACAGGTGAAAAAGTTTCTTCGTAATCTACCCCTTGTTTTTGTGAATATCCTTTTACCACAAGTCTTGCTTTGTATTTTGGTGATGAGCTTTCAGGGTTCTTCAAACTGAATACCCATCTTGCTTGCAGTGGTTTCTTATCTCCTGGCATATCTACCCATTTAAAGGTTTCGTTCTGATGTAAAGATTCTAATTCTCTCTTCATCGCTTCTTTCCATTCTTGAGAGTTTGGGCCACTCATTGCTTCTTCTGCTGTTCTTGGCTCATCATTAAAAGACTATACATCTCAAAATCCGGATATTCCTTCGGTTTTGGGACACGAGAAGAATGCCTTACATTGTTTTCTTCATTTTTTTTTCATCCTCTAACTCATTGTCAACATAAATTGTATCCATTTGTCCTTGGCTGTCGTCTTCCTCTTCTTCACTTTCTATTTCCTCACACAAGGTTTCACCTTCTGAACTAGGTGCCGGTGACTTAGTGGTTTTGCTCTCTTTTGAGTCCTTTCTATTTTCAAAGAATATTACATCTCTACTCGTGACAATCTTTTTAGTCAATGGATCCATTAATCGGTAGCCCTTTGAATTTTCACAATAGCCTACAAAAATATACTTTTTAGCTGTCGGATCCCATTTTCCTCTTAGCTGTTTTGGAATATGTGCCACTGCATCACACCCAAAAACCCTTATATTGCTTAGATCAGGTTTCTTTCCTATCCATATCTCATAAGGGGTTCTATTCTTTAATGCTTTTGTAGGTGATCTATTGTTCAAATATACAGCTGTTGACACTGCCTCTGCCCAAAAATCTTTGGATAATTCAGCGTCAGTCATCATGCTCCTTGCTTTCTCAACAATGGTCCTATTAGCCCTCTCAGCAACCCCATTTTGAGATGGGCTGTACCTTATGGTAGTTTGATGCCTGATTCCCTTTTCTGCCAGAAGTTTCTTCAATTTCTGGTTAATATATTCTCTCCCATTATCAGACCTGATGATCTTGATCTTCTTTCCCATCCACCTTTCAACCATATTGCAATATTCCTCAAAAATATTTCTCACTTGGTCTTTAGAACTAATAAAATAAACATGAGTATACCGTGAGTAATCATCAATAAACGTAAGAAAATAATTACTCCCACCTACGGATTCACACTCCATCGGTCCACATACATCTGTGTGGATTAACTGTAAGACTTCTGTGGATTTACTCTTACTAGTCTTGAAGGGTAACCTTGCTTGTTTTCCCTTTATACATGTCTCACAAGGATCCTTGGACACACTAAAATTCTGTATTCCCTTTACCATATCCTTTATTATAGGCATACTCTTTCTATTTAGATGTCCAAGCCTCCGGTGCCATAAAAAAACCTTCTGCTGAATATACTGAATCACTAACATTTTTATGTTTACCATCGATGGTATCCAACTTAAAAATACCCCTTTCGTTACTTGCTGTAGCTATAACTTCACCACTTTCACTGATTACTCTTGCACCCTGCATGTCAAAAGTGACTGTATTTCCTTTCTTGACAATTTCCCCTACAGACAGCAGGTTAGTTGCCACATTTTTCACCTAATGAACATTGTGTGCTGTAACCATATCTGATTCACCATTTACACTTACATGTAGATCTAGTTATTTTTAACAATATGCACAGATGCACCTGAGTCTAAAATCCATTCCATATCACGATTACTCATCCCACCAAAAGAATAAAAACATGAGAGTGCCTTACCTTTGTTATTGGTCCTTCTCTCTGGGCTATCAGTAACATACCTCTTTTGCTGAGTGTCTGATCTTGGGCTTACATTTTCTTTGCACTGAGACGCAATATGTCCCATCTTCTGACATTTATAGCACCTCACCGATTTCTCTTTTTGTTTTTTGAGTAGATAACAGACGCACCTTCCTTCTCCAATGTACAACAGCTTGGAGCACTCTTTACGTCCTACAGGATTTTCACCTTAACACTGTCGCCTGTGATTGGTATACCTGAGCTTTCAAGTCCCATAATCATATGTGCATACCTTTCGGGCAGTCCTGCCAACAGCAATGTTCCTATTCATTCGTCAGCGATCTCGAATCTGATGTTTCTCAGTCGGTTCGACGTGGTTATTATTTTGTTAACGTATTCGTCTACACTCTTCCATTTGCCCAGACGAGTGGTAATTAACTCGCGTAATAACCCTACTTTTCTCGTAAGACCACCATCCTCGAATGCACTTCGTAAATTGTCCCAGACTTCTTCGCTGTAGCAGCTTTTTCAACGTGAACATAATTCACCGAATCAATCAGTAATATCAATTTTGATTTTGCTTTCCTATCTTTATTTGAATAATTCTGATCTGTGGATTTCATTGTCCCATCTACCACGTCCCATAGGTCGTCTAAACGTAAATACGCTTCTACTGCGAACTTCCAGGTTGCATAGTTTTCGCGACCTATAAGTCTTCCAATCTGTGGAATTTGTGCCGCACTCATTCTTAACGGTAACTTGCTTTTTATTGCCGTAACGAACACCGAAAAATAATGCGGAAAAAAATTGCGATCGTCTTGTAAGGATAACTCGCACTTCACGTAAATTGGAACTTTTCCAATACTTTCTCCCTACTATTTTATTGATATACTTATTCCAAATGCAGCCTGGGCCCATAACCTATTGGAATTTGCGCAGCTGAATAAGTATTAAGGAGAAAAAAAGGACATTTTACTAATAACTATATTTGCACATTCAAGAACAAAAAAATTTACAGCAAACACAACAGAATAATTAGCGCACACAAAGAGTGTTAGACAATGCCAAAGAGGTCTATTTTACACAGTGCACTTTGCGCCGTCACACACGAAATATATTGTTCACACAATTCCAACAAATACAATACAATTACTAACCAAAAAATGTAACATATTTTATATTTTCATTGTTTGTAGGCAGTTTGATAGCACAACTGTGTTGAACATTACAGCAAGTCTAGTTCTTTCTGTTGTCACTAAAATATGTTAAAGATCTCATGAATTACCTAAAATGGAAGCGAATTGCTTCTCCTTCTGGTACTTAGCATTGGACTCAGACTCTGAATTTTATTTCTATTTCAGGGGAATCTCTGTGTACTCGTTATTTTATAGGAGGAAACAACCGATTTACATGATTACTAGATTGAGATTCACTCCGAGGGACCAAGAAAAGACAATTAAAGTCTGAGGATATTGGGAGGGATGAGGAGGAGAGGGAGGGGGCAATTGATATGTGACTTGTGTGGAAAAATATTATCCAACCGGCCATCCATCGACCCCATAGACGAATTGGCTATTTAGTTTGCCCTCCATCTTAATGAAGACCCAGAGCGATAAGTTTCACATTCATTGGACTTAAACTGTAAATAACTAACAAGATAAATCTTTAGAAGCTAACTCGCATCTGATCCCTGTACAGGCCCAGGCCCCATATTGGGACATGACTGAAACTCCCTGTGGTTGCCTGCAGGAAAAACAAGAAACACCTACGTGATTTGGTCAACCTGGGGGACTTGTGAAGGCAGGAGCGACTGGACATTGGAATCTTTGATATTTAAATCCTTTTTATGTACATTTCACAGTGAAACGCAATTGTTTAATTGTTTCTTTTATGTTTTGAAAGGCCATTTACCAGAGGTAACCATAATACTTTAATTATTATGTCGAATAACATTATGTAATTAAGTATTTGTTTGTGTGCAAAAAATGGTTCAAATGGCTCTGAGCACTATAGGACTTAACATCTGTGGTCATCAGTCCCCTAGAACTTAGAACTACTTAAACCTAACTAACCTAAGGACATCACACACATCCATGCCCGAGGCAGGATTCGAACCTGCGACCGTAGCAGTCGCGCGGTTCCGGACTGAGCGCCTAGAACCGCTAGACCACCGCGACCGTCGTTTGTGTGCAGGTACATGTCAACAGTCCTTGTAAACATTGAAATTCCAGTGCCAGAGTACCATAGCACGCAGCTTGCACCTGTATCAAGTCAATCCAGACTGCTAAAGAAGTCAGAATCTTTAAGAAGCAGCTGAAATCACTAAAATTCAACAAAGCTTCAGTGCTGGGAGGAATCCCTGAACACATTCACACCGGTGTGTCAGACCCACCATACTTGCTCCGGACACTGCGAGAGGGCTGTACAAGCAATGATCACACGCACGGCACAGTGGACACACCAGGAACCGCGGTGTTGGCCGTCGAATGGCGCTAGCTGCGCAGCATTTGTGCACCGCCGCCGTCAGTGTCAGCCAGTTTGCCGTGGCATACGGAGCTCCATCGCAGTCTTTAACACTGGTAGCATGCCGCGACAGCGTGGACGTGAACCGTATGTGCAGTTGACGGACTTTGAGCGAGGGCGTATAGTGGGCATGCGGGAGGCCGGGTGGACGTACCGTCGAATTGCTCAACACGTGGGGCGTGAGGTCTCCACAGTACATCGATGTTGTCGCCAGTGGTCGGCGGAAGGTGCACGTGCCCGTCGACCTGGGACCGGACCGCAGCGACGCACGGATGCACGCCAAGACCGTAGGATCCTACGCAGTGCCGTAGGGGACCGCACCGCCACTTCCCAGCAAATTAGGGACACTGTTGCTCCTGGGGCATCGGCGAGGACCATTCGCAACCGTCTCCATGAAGCTGGGCTACGGTCCCGCACACCGTTAGGCCGTCTTCCGCTCACGCCCCAACATCGTGCAGCCCGCCTCCAGTGGTGTCGCGACAGGCGTGAATGGAGGGACGAATGGAGACGTGTCGTCTTCAGCGATGAGAGTCGCTTCTGCCTTGGTGCCAATGATGGTCGTATGCGTGTTTGGCGCCGTGCAGGTGAGCGCCACAATCAGGACTGCATACGACCGAGGCACACAGGGCCAACACCCGGCATCATGGTGTGGGGAGCGATCTCCTACACTGGCCGTACACCACTGGTGATCGTCGAGGGGACACTGAATAGTGCACGGTACATCCAAACCGTCATCGAACCCATCGTTCTACCATTCCTAGACCGGCAAGGGAACTTGCTGTTCCAACAGGACAATGCACGTCCGCATGTATCCCGTGCCACCCAACGTGCTCTAGAAGGTGTAAGTCAACTACCCTGGCCAGCAAGATCTCCGGATCTGTCCCCCATTGAGCATGTTTGGGACTGGATGAAGCGTCGTCTCACGCGGTCTGCACGTCCAGCACGAACGCTGGTCCAACTGAGGCGCCAGGTGGAAATGGCATGGCAAGCCGTTCCACAGGACTACATCCAGCATCTCTACGATCGTCTCCATGGGAGAATAGCAGCTTGCATTGCTGCGAAAGGTGGATATACACTGTACTAGTGCCGACATTGTGCATGCTCTGTTGCCTGTGTCTATGTGCCTGTGGTTCTGTCAGTGTGATCATGTGATGTATGTGACCCCAGGAATGTGTCAATAAAGTTTCCCCTTCCTGGGACAATGAATTCACGGTGTTCTTATTTCAATTTCCAGGAGTGTATAAAAAATTGCGATTCCTTTTTAACTACATTATGCCCAGATACGTCGAATAAAAAACTGGGACCACAAATTGGAAGAAAGCGCAGGCCACACCAGTCTATAAGAATGTCAGCAAAACTGATCCACAAAACTACCATGCAATACACTTGACATTCACTTCTTGTAGAATCTTATAACATACCCTGAGCTCAAATGTAATAAGGTATCTGTAACTAAATGACCTCCTCTGGACCAGCCAGTAATGATTCCAAAAATATCAGTCGTGGGGCGTCCATCTCGTGCTTTTACCACATGGCATTCTGAAAAACCAAAATGAAGGCAGCCGGGCAGAGGCATTATTTCTTCATTTCCGAAAAACCTTCGTCTCAGTCTTACACCAACACTTGTTATTGAATCTCTGATCATGTAAAGTATCATGCAAAATTTGTGACTTGGTTGGCAATTTCTTGGAATGGAGAGTCATTAACAGGTGTATTACTAATTTCAGGTGGGCTTGAGAGAAGTGTATTTGGTTCCTTTCTGCTCATATTAAATATTAACAACTTTGCAGACAATATTAATAGCGACCTGAGACCTTTTGCAGATGATGCATTCATAGAATTGAGTAATGTCTCTTAGAACAGTAAAAAAATTCAAGTAGATCTCGGCATAGTGACTCGCTATGATCTCAGTAACATTTCAAAGTGGTCCAAAGATTGGCAACTTGTTTTAAATGTTCAGAAATGTAAAGTTGTGAACTTCACAAAACAAATAAAATTAGTGTCCCATGACTACAATATCAGTGAGTCATAACTGGAATTGAGCAATTCGTATAAATTATCTAGGTGTAGTAATTTGTAGGTTATGAAAGGGAACGATTGAATAAGCTCAGCCACACGTGAAGCAGGTTGCAGACTTTGGTTCATAGGTTAGGATACTAGGAAAATTCAATCCATTCACAAAGGAGACTGCTTGTATAACACTTGTGTGACCCATCCTAGAATATTGTTCAAGTATGAAGGTCTCATGCCAAACAGAACTACACAGGTTACCACACGGGATGCAAAACGAGCAGCACGAATAGTCACAGGTTTGTGTGGCCCAAGGAAGAATGTCATAGGAAAGCTGGAAAAAAAACGTAACTAACAGACTCATTTGAAGGTAGAAGCAACTGATTTATCATGTTCCAAATTGTGATGGAGGCATGATGAATGCCTCCCACTCTTTTAGTTTAAAATGAAATTTAGGAAGTTTTCGCTTTCCTTAACGGTCCTGCATATTATTCAGCTTCGCTTAATGTAGGCAGATAATTTTATGAGTTTATGAAAATTCTGATTTCTCCCCTTAAACAAGTAGAATATATCTGGAGCAAAAACTAGTGGCTGAAGATTAAATGTAAAATTTTGGGGTCAATTTCCACTTGGAAATGTTAGAATACTAAGCAGCTGCCCAGGCACCGCTTATTCAGGAATGGCGAAGATAATTTTAATTAAATATAGGCCAAACAGAGGTGAATAACCAACAGTTTTCCTCTGTAGTTCTTCCATGAATAGAATATTGAACGAGAGAATTTGACAGTAGGTACAATGTACAATGCCGCGCGGGATTAGCCGCGCGCTCTGAGGTGCTGCAGTCATGGACTGTGCGGCTGGTCCCGGCGGAGGTTCGAGTCCTCCTTCGGGCATGGGTGTGTGTGTTTGTCCTTAGGATAATTTAGGTTAAGTAGCGTGTAAGCTTAGGGACTGATGACCTTAGCAGTTAAGTCCCATAAGATTTCACACACATTTGAACAATGTACAATGGGGTGCATTTCGCACTGGCAAGTAATTTATACTTGTAGATTTGTAACTTGTAAGCGGGCCGGGTTGGCCGAGAGGTTCTAGGCGCTACAGTCTGGAACCACGCGACCACTACGGTCGCAGGTTCGAATCCTGCCTCGGGCATGGATGTGTGTGATGTCCTTAGGTTAGTTAGGTTTAAGTAGTTCTAAGTTCTAGGGCACTGATGACCTCAGAAGTTAAGTCCCATAGTGCTCAGAGCCATTTTTTGTAACTTGTAACGAAACTTAGCATCAATAGGGCAAACTGCTGCGACGTACCAGATGAGCTAGTGTGGAACATCTTCTGTAAACTGAAACCTGCAGGAGTTGGAATGATCTGACAAAGGGTTCATGTACAGGTCACCCCAAGTGATGTCATTTCTTGCTGGTTTATTTGTGCTTTCGTTCCATTCAACATAAACATTCAGATTACATTGTAACTGGTAAAACGCCACTTTCAATTATTTGACTAAATTAAGTTTATTCTAAACGCGCACTGGCATACAGTTTTCCACGTCTCAAAAAAAATAAGAATTTTTCCGAATTTTCCAAACGCTAACCTTGCGTTTGGAGGGAAAAATGCAGTTCTTTTTCGTAAGTGTTCGAGAAATGTCTAAATTTGGTAACGTACGAGTCATGTCTCGAGTCTTCCGTATTATTCAGGACAAGCTGACGTGAAATCCTGCTTGCACAGTTTCAAGAACCAACTTTAAGCGAGGAAGCTAGGAATACAACACATCCTACGTATCGCTCCCGCAGCGAATGCGAAGACAAGATTAATGGCAGCTAGCGCAGAGGTGTACAAGCAGTCATTCTTACCATGAATGGAACGAGAGACGCAGTGGCTGCTCGTAGGTATACGTTCTGGATGTTCACAATTTTTTAAATACAGATAAATATCAGAGTGTAACAATAATGCTCATCAGCTTGAAGTGCCGTCAATAATAATAATAAGAAGAAGAAGCATAACTTGTCTGAAAAGGGTAAGGATTGTTTTTGTGGAATTTTGTTGTTTCGTGGATAATAAAGTACAGTTTATGACAAAAGCAAAATGATGTTCAAGCTTTTGCTACTGCTCGTTTCGCATTTTTGTGTAAGTGGGAGTTTTCACGCGTTTTTTTTTTTTTTTTTTTTTTTTATCGGACAAATGAACAAGGTTCGTAAAACCTTTATTACGTAACGAATTAACTTCCTGGCTGAAAATTAGACATTCATGAGTTGCACCCCCACAAAAAGTTACGCTTGATATACCCTTCTTTGATAATGTTCACTTGTAGTCACGTTGATTTGATATCGTCACTTTCTCAGACAGCGGATCTGGTCTTGGAGGCCCTACTTTCTTTGCGGCTAATTTTTCTTGTCAATTTTCTTTTTTGTTAGCCCTTAATACGGGTTCAACACAATTCATGGTGACACTGCACAGGAAAGCCAATTCCTGCACAGTAAACAACCGACTCCAAACACAAACTGCCGTTTGTGGAAATTATTAAATTCAAGTAGTACTATCTACTAACAATGTCACTTGACTGGAATACAAATGTGGCGCAGAGAGCCATAAGGATCAAAAGCTCGCCATCTTCGACCCCCTGTATTTAAATGAATATCAGACAAACCAGTGAGACAGTCTTTTCTTAAATGTTCAGATACACGTACAACGTGGGCCTACAGTACGGATAAACCTGACCCACCATAAGAACAACAGCTGTCAGAAGCATGAATAAATGCTACAGTCTCACAATCGACGATGTGCTTTATGTTTCTCAGTGTGTCAAATAGCTTACTGAATGATGTTGTTGTTGTTGTGGTCTTCAGTCCTGAGACTGGTTTGATGCAGCCTTCCATGCTACTCTATCCTGTGCAAGCTTCTTCATCTCCCAGTACCTACTGCAACTTACATCCTTCTGAATCTGCTTAGTGTATTCATCTCTTGGTCTCCCTCTACGATTTTTACCCTCCACGCTGCCCTCCAATACTCTATATATCATTCAGAATCCAACAAAATAGGTTTTTCTGCCCGTACAACAGATACTAGTGACCGATCTAATTTTACTACACTACTGGCCATCAAAATTGCTACACCACGAAGATGTCGTGCTACAGACGCGAAATTTAACCGCCAGGAAGAAGATGCTGTGATATGCAAATGATTAGCTTCTCAGAGCATTCACACAAGGTTGGCGACACCTACAACGTGCTGACATAAGGACAGTATCCAAACGATTTCTCATACACAAACAGCAGATGACCGGCGTTGCCGGGTGAAACGTTGTTGTGATGCCTCGTGTAAGGAAGAGAAATGCGTACAATCACGTATCCGACTTTGATAAAGGTCGGAATGTAGCCTATCGCGATTGCGCTTTATCGTAACATTGCTGCTCGCGTTGGTCGAGATCCAATGACTGTTAGCAGAATATGGAATCGGTGGTTTCAGGAGGGTAATACGGACCGTCGTGCTGGAACCCAACGGCCTCGTATCACTAGCAGTCGAGATGACAGGCATCTTATCCACATGGCTGTAATGGATCGTGCAGCCACGTCTCGATCCCTGAGTAAACAGATGGGGACTTTTGCAAGGCGACAACCATCTGCACGAACAGTTCGACGACGTTTGCAGCAGCAGGGACTATCAGCTCATCTAACCAAATTGACATAATCTGCCTCTCTGAACATCAAGTGATCACTGATGTAGATATGTTAGACATATCAGGATTTAAGCTAGCTTCCTACTTCTGCAGAGTGGATATGGATGGAGGAGGAGTTGCCACATTTATCAAAAACTGCCATAAATTCAAGAACAATGACATTAATAAATTCTGTTTAGAGCAGCATCTAGAAGCATGTGCAACAGAAGTAGAGTTCCATAACAGATCCTATATAATAATAACTATTTACCGAGCACCTGCAGGAAATTATAATCTATTCTTAGATGATCTAGAAGCTCTTTTGGGTTATTTAACAGGAAGAAACAAAGAAATTTTGATTGCTGGTGACTTTAATACAGATTTTCTAATGCAATCTTCCAGTAAACATTCACTGCAGTTAGTAATGTTGTCCTACAATCTGACTCACACTGTAAACTTTCCAACTAGGATCACTAAGTCCTCAAGGACAGCCATTGATAACATTTTTATAGACAAATCAAAGGAACAAAATCATATCATAAAACCTGTTATAAATGGACTATCAGATCATGGTAAATTAGAATTCTATGGTGTCACAGGCAGTGCGGCAAAATGGTTCAAGTCATACCTCACTGACAGGAAACAAAGGGTGTCAGTGCAAGGGACTAGTGAATTAAGTCATCAGTCATCATCAGAATGGGAAGAAATTACATGTGGTGTCCCACAGGGATCCATCTTAGGGCCATTGCTTTTTCTTGTGTACATTAATGATCTCTTATCAGTTACACTGCCAGAAGCAGAGTCCGTTTTGTTTCCAGATGACACAAGTATTGCAATAAATAGTATGTCAAGTGTAGTTCTAGAAAGATCTGCTAATGATATTTTCATGGATATTAATAAATGGTTTAAAGCCAACTCACTGACATTAAACTTCGAAAAGACTCACTATATGCAATTCAGAACCTGTAAGAGGTTTCCACCCAGCATATGCATAAAATACAAAGAAGAGCAGATAGAAGAGGTTGACAGTCTTAAATTCCTGGGATTACAACTTGATAATAAATTCAGTTGGGAAGAGCACACCACAGAACTGCAGAAACGCCTTAACAAATCTGTATTTGCAATTCGAGTGTTAGCAGACGTAGGCGACATAAAAATGAAAAAGCTTGCATACTTTGCCTACTTTCATTCCATAATGTTATATGGTATAATATTTTGGGGTAACTCTTCAAGTCAAACAAAAGTTTTCAGAGTCCAAAAGCGTGTAATACGTATTATTTGTGGGGTAAATTCACGGACGTCCTGTAGAAACCTCTTCAAAGAACTGGGTATACTAACTACTGCCTCTCAGTATATTTACTCATTAATGACATTTGTTCTAAATAATATATCTCTTTTTTCCAACAAACAGCTCAGTTCATACATACAGTACCAGGAACAAAAATGATCTGCACAAGGACTTAAAAGCACTTACTTTAGTTCAAAAAGGGGTCCACTACTCAGGAACACTCATCTTCAATAATTTGCCAGTAAACATAAAAAATTTAGTTACAAATAAAGATCAGTTTAAAAGGAGCCTGAAAGACTTACTAGTGGCCAACTCCTTCTACTCCATTGACGAATTTTTTAACAGAAACAAATGATGTAATGTATATATTCATACTATTAGTATTGTTATTTCAGCTTTAAAATAAAATAAAAAAATTGACATGTTCCACATCCACGAGGATCTCCTCAGCACGGATCTATGGAACGAAAACTAATCTAATCTAAGCCATGGCTGCGGTTACCCTTGACGCTGCATCACAGACAGGAGCGCCTGCGATGGTCTACTCAACGACGAACCTGGGGCCACGAATGGCAAAACGTCATTTTTTCGGATGAATCCAGGTTCTGTTTACAGCATCATGATGGTCGCATCCGTGTCTGGCGACATCGCAGTGAACGCACATTGGAAGCGTGTATTCGTCATCGCCATACTGGCGTATCACCCGGCGTGATGGTATGGGGTGCCATTGGTTACACGTCTCGGTCACCTCTTGTTCGCACTGACGGCACTTTGAACAGTTGGCGTTACATTTCAGATGTGTTACGACCCGTGGGTCTACCCTTCATTCGATCCCTGTGAAACCCTACATTTCAGCAGGATAATTCACGACCGCATGTTGCAGGTCCTGTACGGGCCTTTCTGGATACAGAAAATGTTCGACTGCTGCCCTGGGCAGCACTTCTCCAGATCTCTCACCAATTGAAAACGTCTGGTCAATAGTGACCCAGCAACTGGCTCGTCACTATACGCCAGTCTCTACTCTTGATGAACTGTGGTATCGTGTTGAAGCTGCATGGGCAGCTGTGCCTGTACACACCATCCAAGCTCTGTTTGACTCAATGCCCAGGCGTATTAAGGCCGTTATTATGGCCAGAGATGGTTGTTATGGGTACTGATTTCTTAGGATCTGTGCACCCAAATTGCGTGAAAATGTAATCACATGTCAGTTCTAGTATAATATATTTGTCCAATGAATACCCGTTTATCATCTGCCTTTCTACTTGGTGCAGCAATTTTAATGGCCAGTAGTGTATATAGCGAATGAATTGTCATATCTGTGGAGTGTGCCACCACCTGGTTGCATTGACATAAACTAGTAGTTTAGTGGTAAGGGCTAGCAGTGCATGCCACGAAACGTGCACATTGTTTATCAAATCTCTATGTCGCTGTACAGCGAATTTTTCGTGGAGCCCGCGGTGCTACTCTGTCCTGCTTTCACACTCGTAGTGTTATCTCAATTATTGGACTTTATACTGTACATTTCTTCAGGAAAATATTTATACAAATTACACATGTTTTTAATAGCTTGTACAAATAGGCATTGTCGTAAGGCTGTTCGTTATTGGCGAAACGTAAAAACCGCAAGATATGTTGAAATCGGTGACTAGGTAGCAGTTTTGAAAATGTTGGTGTACGAATAATGGTGCATAGGTCAAACTTCCACACAAGTCGAACGTAGTGTAGCGGAAAAATATGACGCGAGGCGTAACCGCTACAGCGGTCCCCCAGGTGGGCGGCACACGCCGCACTCGACTGCTGGAGCAGTTCACCGGCTGAGCGGCACATTCGCTCCCGGCTTCCACAGAAGTTGACCGTAGCGAAAGGGTTAAACAGTGCGCAAGTGAAGGTGTGCTGACGACCCTGAAGCCAAATTTCACCAGCTCTAGAGGAACAACGTTGCACAGCGCGGCAGATTTAGTGCAGTGTGTTTCAGATTACTACATATACATTACGTTTAACTGTGTTAAAAGAAAAATCACCACCACTGCACTAGTGTGTCCCTGGTTCATTATCTTTTCACTGATGCCATTACAGCCGGATTGAGTTGTGTTTACATATTTTATTTTTTAGTGATCGTTCAAAATGTCTAAGATAATCTGTGAGCCCGCCAACTGTGTATGGTTTTTGAATGCAAAGAATGTTAAGCCAGCTGAAATTTATCGTCATCTTGTACACATTTATGGTGAAAATGTAATGCCTGATGGAAGGACGAGAAAGTGGGTGACACAAACCAAGTGGGTTTCTATTGTTAATGAAGGTTTGGTTGAGAAGATTCATGAAAACAGACGGTTCATAATCAGAATGCTTTGCGATGAGTTTCCACACATTTCAAAAACTATTTTACGTGAGGTTATCAAAATGGTTCAAATGGCTCTGAGCACTATGCGACTTAACTTCTGAGGTCATCAGTCCCCTAGAACTTAGAACTATTTAAACCTAACTAACCTAAGGACATCATACACATCCATGCCCGAGGCAGGATTCGAACCTGCGACCGTAGCGGTCGCGCGGTTCCAGACTGTAGCGCCTAGAACCGCTCGGCCACCCCGGCCGGCACCAAACAACATCCTCTCCCTGGATTCCTATGGAACAAGACTCTACAGTGTCGACGATGATACATCAATGGGGACACTTAATTTTGCTTCCTTGGGAGCTTTGGTAGAATCGAAATCTCTGTCACAACTGTGGGCGACATGAACGTTATTGTGTCCCTTCATGCTGGATGCCTTCCTCAATAGTGAAGACACCTTTCGGCAGGATAACAATCCACGTACTGTAGTGGTCTGGGGAGCATGACAGTAAACTTGTGTTGATATCTTGGCCACTAAATTTGTCCTGATCTGAAATTGATGAATCATACCTCCGAAGCTACCGGTGGCCAGATCTATGCTGACAGAGCCCACTGGCCTGTAAATTTCAGAAACTGCATGAGCTGTGTGTAGAAATATGGTGCCACATACCTCTGGAGACCTACCAAGGACCGTCAAATCAATGCCATGTAGAATCGCTGCTGTATTGTGTTCCAGAGGTGAACAAAACGCCAGTAAGTAAATGATCATAATGATTTATCTCACCATTGTATAAGATTTTAAGGTTAGCCAAGCTTTAACTGTGCAGCTGAAAACATTATCTTACAAGGGGAGGCCGCCAATTGTGAAATTCAGATTGGATTCATACTGCGCATAATAAAAGCTCATGGCCAGAGGTGTAACGTGGCAAAGCACCAAGATGCACTACTTCTCAGCCGTTGTCGAGAAAATCGACAGTTAAAAGAAACCGTTGCGGTGAAATACTCTCTACGATTAATAATTTTCTACAACGTCGTGGCGCAGCGGTAAGCGCTCGGGTTCGTAATCCGAAGGTCGCTGGATCTAATCTCGCGCCATGCAACCTTTTTTTTTTTTTTTAGTATTTGTTTTTTGTAATTCAAATGTGTGTACACACACACACACACACACACACACACACACACATATATATATATATATATATATATATATATATATATATATATATATATATATATATATATATATATATATAAAATTCCCGGCAATCAGTTGCAACAATTACGCATATAATAAGTTGTTGAAAGTCGTTTGTCGTGGAAAAACTGGCGACTTCGAACATCATTATGTTTTCCGCAAACAAAGTTGTATTTCACAAATGTTATTAATTGTCTTCATAATGTTAACCATGTATAGTAAACGGAAGACGTAGAAACGATATTCCGAAACGAATAAGTATAGCGTAAGTCAAACGTTCCAATTAGAATAGAGACCCCACGAACACAAATTTGCTGTGGCAAGTATGAAATATAAACTCCGTTACTCGCTCGTTACACTTGAAGGACAGATGTTGAATGGGCCGAAACGAGCCGCCGTATAACAGCGTAGTCGCCTGCTAAACTTCGAAAGAAGGTAGATGCGGCCCCCAGCGCAACTTCTTATAACATCGTCGAAAATCAGTGCGGACGTGAGAGCTTTGGTACACCCTGTTAAACAAACTGAAAAATGGAGGCGGTACAATTGGAGAGCGACCCGCCTTCACCAACATGCATAAGCAATTCATTAATAGTTTATATATATATATATATATATATATATATATATATATATATATATATATATATTTGAATTACAAAAAACTAATAATAAAAAAAATTGCATGGCGCGAGATTCGATCCGGCGACCTTCGGATTACGAACCCGAGCGCTTACCGCTGCGACACGACGCTGTAGAAAATTATTAATCGTAGAGAGTATTTCACCGCAACGGTTTCTTTTAACTGTCGATTTTATCGACAGCGGCTGAGAAGTGCATCTTGGTGCTTTGCCATGAGTTTTTATTATGCGCAGTATGAATCGAATCTGAATTTCGCAATTGGCGGTCTCCCCTTGTTAGTGTAACGTAACTTGTAACTGCGCTCTTTGGCAAAACAGATATTAGCTGGAATAAATTACTCTTACATGCACAGGCTTCTGTGCACCCATCACTGATAGGCTGTCTTTCTGATAGCCGTAGCACCACAACGGTGCCTTTCCGACCTACGGTTATCTGATACCTGTAAAATTTTGCTCCAGTCAACACCCTCTTATCTGCTCCGACCTCTTTATCAGATTGTTTATCTCCACCTGTATGCAGATTTATCTTTATACTTTTGTTAGGAAAAGGAAACTAATATACAGGGTGGTCAGAAACAGTCCGAAAATCTTGTAAGAGTGTTGCAGGGTAGGTTGTGATGAGAAATAATTGTTAACAAATGAATTTGATACGCTGCGCCGTTTCCAAGTTTATTAGCATCGAAGTTAGCCAATCAGGCCGTTGTGCGTAAATTCAAGAAGCTCACCACAGACAGTGTAACTCAACATGTTTTTCATTTGATTTCCTAAAAGGATTGAACCTGAGAACAAATGATACTAATTGTATATGGCGGATCTCTCGAATTTGCGCACACAAGGACGTGATTGGCTAATTTCAGTGCTAATTAAGAGAAAGGGCATAACGATTCGAATTTTTTTCTTAACAGTTATTTCTCAGCACAATCTACCCTACAACACTTTAAAAGATTTTCAGACAGTTCCTGACCACCCTACAGACACCGTCCGCCCAAAAAGTTCCAATGCTGACTTTATTACTAGTATATCAAGATCTATATAAGGCTTATTGACCTTGTGGCATACTAGTGACATCAACTATGGTGCCAGTTTGAGCTGCCAACTGTAAACAACAGTTGTGAATTTGACAGCTACTTGTGAGCAGGCAGTAAAAGTAGTGGATGTGTGGCCAGCATGTCAATGTTGTGTCATAAATCGCAATGGAGCAATATCTCTAAACCAAGTGTTCAAGACATTGTCCAAAATGTTTTCAAGAAGAGAGAAGTTTGTGCAACGTTTGTACCATACATCTTGACTCCTCAACAAAAATAACAATGCATGGACGCTTACCATGACTTTATTGAAATGCAAAAGCAGGCGATTCTTTTGCAGAAAAGAGACAAAGTGCAGAAATTCACATAAGGGTCAACGCTTTGACATTCGAGCCAAACCGATACTTTTTGACCTGATGAGGTACATCGTTTCCTTCCTTGCATTGCTCTGCTTTCATCACCGTGTCCACATCTGACGAGCTGTCGTTCATCGAGGATGCCATTTGACGTAAACGTGTACTACACTAAGATTTGCCAAAGATAGTGAGTTCTCGCTGATTATTGGTGGAGTCAGTCATACACAAGAACTCACACAAACTGACATTATGTAATTGGTATTCTTCATCTGCCACGATTTTATCTACTTATTTATTCTCTGCCCGTGGGGTTTAGCTGACAATGTCCAACTGAAAAAAATTCATGCACTTTTCATCTAATATACAAAGACAGATGCAACATGTGTATTGTGACTGCAGTTACCATGTTACATTACGCGGTGCTACCCAAAGTTTCCGACAACATCCCTGTCAAAATCAGAAAACTTTATTTCCACCGTCACCTTCAAAGTAATCACCTCGTGCTTGCATGCAACACATCCAGCAATTGTCGTCGCATTGTTAGAAGCAGTGCTCGAAGTCTGCCGGCTGAATAGTGTTCAAAATTAGTTGTAATTCCGCTTGAATCACATCTACAAAGTCAAAATGCCACCCTTTCAACTTCAGTTTCATTTTACGGAAGAGAAAGAAATTGCAAGGGCGAAGAGGGTGGGTGCAAAACAGTTGTCAATCACCCCATTTACATGGGGCTCCGAAAACCGGATTTTGTAAACCGATTTCCCAATATCGCTTCTGGGTGGTCATGCAAACACTCCAAAACCGTTTCTGAAAATCCACTTCTGGTTGCCGGTTTTCCAATTCTGCTATCGATTTTCGCCCCCATGTAAACCCAATCGGTTTTGAAACGTGCTTGGGCTGTCAGGTTTCGTCTTGTTTTTACAAATTTTCGGTTAACTGGAATACAATCGGCTCTTTTGGCTGTAGCTTTACGTATAGGTTGAATTATTCATTTATTATTTTAAGTGAAATCAGTCTATGGGAGCAACGAAATGAACAGAATGAACTCAGTCAGTTGCAGTTAACTTTATGTCTCGGGTGGATTACTCATCCATTTTTTGAGTGATCCAAGTCATTGAACGCAACCGAATGAAAACAGTCGATTCAATCAGTTGTCGTTTCAAGTGCCTGTGGGATTATTATCCATCCGTTCCTTTTGAGTTAAAGCAGTCCGTGGAAATACTCTACTGGCCATTAAAATTGCTACACCTCGAGGATGACGTGCTACAGACGCGAAATTTAACCAACAGGAAGAAGATGCTGTGATATGCAAATGATTAGCTTTTCAGAGCATTCACACAAGGTTGGCGCCGGTGGCGACACCTACAGCGTGCTGACATGAAGAAAGTTTCCAACCGATTTATCATACACAAACAGCAGTTGACCGGCGTTGCCTGGTGAAACGTTGTTGTGATGCCTCGTGTAAGGAGGAGAAGTGAGTATCATCACGTTTCCGACTTTGATAAAGATCGGATTTAGCGATTGCGGTTTATCGTATCGCGAAATTACTGCTTGCGTTGGTCAAGATCCAATGACTGTTATCAGAATATGGAATTGGTGGGTTCAAGAGGGTAATACGGAACGCCGTGCTAGATCCCAACGGCCTCGTATCACTAGCAGTTGAAATGACAGGTATGGCTGTAACGGATCGTGCAGCCACGTCTCGATCCCTGAGTCAACAGATGGGGACGTTTGCAAGACAACAACCATCTACACGAACAGTTTGACGACGTTTGCAGCAGCATGGACTATCAGCTCGGAGACCATGGCTGCGGTTACCCTTAACGTTGCATCACAGACAGGAGCGCCTGCGATGGTCTACTCAACGACGAACCTGGGTACACGAATGGCAAAACGTCATTTTTTTGGATGAATCCAGGTTCTGTTTACATCATCATGATGGTCGCATCCGTGGTTGGCGCCATAGCGGTGAACGTACATTGGAAGCGCGTATTCGCCATCGCCATACTGGCGTATCACCTGGCGTGATGGTATGGGGTGCCATTGGTTACACGTCTCGGTCACCTCTTGTTCGCATTGACGGCACTTTGAACAGTGGACGCTACATTTCAGATGTACGACCCGTGGGTCTACCCTTCATTCGATCCCTGCGAAACCCTACATTTCAGCAGGATAATGCATGATGGCATGTTGAAGGTCCTGTACGGGCCTTTCTGGATACAGAAAATGTTCGACTGCTGCCCTGGCCAGCACATTCTCCAGATCTCTCACCAATTGAAAACGTCTGGTCAATGATGGCCGAGCAACTGGCTCGTCACAATACGCCAGTCACTACTCTTGATGAACTGTGGTATCGGGTTGAAGCTGCATGGGCAGCTGTACCTGTACACGCCATCCAAGCTGTTTGACTCAATGCCCAGGCGTATTAAGGCCGTTATTACGGCCAGAGGTGGTTGTTCTGGGTACTGATTTCTCAGGATCTATGCACCCAAATTGCGTGAAAATGTAATCACATCTCAGTTCTAGTATTTGTCCAATGAATACCCGTTTATCGTCTGCATTTCTTCCTGGTGTAGCAAATTTTAATGGCCAGTAGTGTAAGTGAATGAAGCAGTGGACGCTGTATGGTGTGTCGCCTCTGTTGCCTTTCCGATTTGTGCTTTTTATTGAGTGTCAACAAGCAGTGTCGGCCGGTTATCATCTGCTAACGTGCTGCAGCACACTGTAAGAATCGCAATAAAACTATGCCATTTCTCTTTGAATGTGAGCCGAAAATCACACCAAAATTACGCCATTACTCTTCGAATGCAAACCAGAAATGGCACTAAAATTACTCCATTTCTTTTCGAATGCGTGTTGGTATAGTGAATGCAAAACAATGTGGCCGGTAAATGCGCAGTCAGCGGGGAACGCGTGAGGAGACCGGTAGTTCTACGTACGGCAGGCGCTGTAGGGGAAGCACCGTTCTAAACTGAAGCCTACACTCACATTTTTTGGAAATATTAAGTGTAGCCCCTCCGTGGCCACACTTGCGGGTCTGCTTTAACTAGTATCTAAAAAAATCCGCTGAAAATCCAATGAAAACAGTAATTTATTTTCGCCCGACTTGTTAAACCATTTGTAACTTTCAAGGAAACGTCACGAGTGGCGAATTTTGAGTAAAAACTACATATTTCTCTTGTTGTCATGTTAAAATTTACTTGTTTTGCCAAAACACAGCGGAGTTTACATAGTGTCACCTCACTAATATGTTGTGCAGATGCAATTGCGTTAGGTTTACTAAGTGAAGGTCTGAGGAAGCGCAACGTCAATAACTTATGAAAAAGCACGTCCTCGGCACAAAAATAATCGTGTAATGTCTTCACTTATGCTGTTCCAAAACCCGTGGCATTTCTCGTTTCACCAGCTATCGATTACCCTTAAAAATTACATTCTTTCATCAAAAAAGTCTGTAGTTTGTGAAATAATATGGTAGATAGTGAAATTTTGCATAATACCCACATGGAAAAATACTCTCCTCTTTGCTTGCTACGAGGGCGAGTCAAATGAAAACATTAACTTGTAATAACAAATCTAAATTTCGCGCCGTTATCCTGTAAGTTGGTAAGCATGCTACAAACAGCGTGCAGAATGGCCTGTAGGTAGCAGCATAGTGAAGATGCACACATACCGTTGCAGTATCAGTTAAAGATGGCCGCCCCATTTGCGACTTGCACCAGGGAAGAACTGCGTTCTGTTATTCGGTTTTTGCGTAGTGAAGGTGTGAAACCTATTGAAATTCATCGACGAATGAAGGTTCAGAACGGTGATGATGCATGTTTGTCACAGCAGCAAGTCTATGAATTGAGTGGGAAGTTAGCAAATGGTGTTACTTCGGTGGAAGATGCTCCTCGTCCAGGTCAGGCACAACGAGTTGTGACTGCACATAACATATGAGCAGTTGAAGCCATAGTGAAGGAAAACCGCCGAGTGATACTGAATGACATTGTAGCATGTTTGCAGATTAGTCATGGGTCCGTTCTGATGAAAAGGTACGCCACGTGGTGCATGAGTGGTTGTGCGGACTAGCAAAAGAATTCTTTTCTCAAGTAATTTATGCACTTTGTAAGTGCTGGAGGACTTGCATTGAGTGTGGGGGAGATTATGTTGAAAAGTGATACAGCTTTGTACCATTTCAGCACAATAAATAATATTTTAAAAAATATTTAAGGTTTTCGTTTGACTCACCCTCGTACATGGTGTGTAGATACATGTATATTTTTACAGGCTGCACATATGTGGCACATGAATAAATAAATATATTTTTTTTCTATTTATGCTTTTTTAACTTTTCTACCCACACATGGTGTGCATATATACATTTCTTTTTTTCATCCTTTTCACACGTGTTGTATGTTTGTATATAAATGTGTTTAGAGTACACATAAATAAACAAATAAATATTTACAACACACACACACACACACACACACACACAAATTACTTACACTATGATAGAAGGGTCATACAACTACTCTGCAGACACTTTCTCATCCTCTGCCCGTTCCCACCCCTCTCTCTCTCTCTCTCTCTCTCTCTCTCTCTCTCTCACTCACTCACTCTCAAACATCGTCCCCCACCCCTTCTCTCGCTACAAGTGAGTAGTGTGAGCCATCACAAATGACCCTTTTATTGTCATGAGGCGACAGGCCAATTTTAGTCTGCAGCACAGTGTACCCCTTGTGTCTTCCCAAACGAATAGTAATTTGCTGTACCATATGCGGCAGCTGTGGTGCAGCACCATGAACACTACTGTACAGGCACCGCAAATAGTCTTCAATAGAGAAGACTCTTGATGCCATATGACGCACACCCTTAGCCCACCTCCGGATGGCACCTTCCAATGTGCAATATGCATACATTTTTGATCACAGACCTACAAATTCCACAATCACAGTTCTTCAGCCAATAGATGAAGCTATCTGTATCCGTATAAAGTAATTTAGTATCTGCAAAATGAGTTTTTGTAAACTCGTACTGAAAATGGTACATGTGGAGTTTGGATAGTTCTAGTTTGTACATCACCACATAAATAGGTTTTGTAAACTCTACTGCAGTCTTCATCATCCCCACAGCAACAAAGTTCTTATTAAATATGGTAACCCACCCAAAATTAGGTCTGGCAATGCATTTTCTTATACCATAACACCCATGCCATTTGGTTGTAATCAAAATTTCAAGTCGTTGCCTCGAACTCTCCATTGTTTTGCTGAAAACTGAAATTTTTATTAATTTATAAAAATTTTCCTCAAAGTCACACGTCACCAGAGCTCTTTGTCTCTTATTCAAATCAATACACTCCATCGACCAGGGGCACTGCTTGAAGAAGACAGTGCGGGTGATTCTAACTAGCTCCACCCCCAAAATGAGACACCGCTGGAGTTTAAGATAATGAGCAATGGATCTCCACTTATTTCCCACTGTTGTCACCAGTTCTGGGCTGGAGCCTCCTCTCAGAACTAGCAACTTGGTGTGCGCATCATGCAAACTAATAGGGTATACTACATACCCTACATCAGAATCAGGCACCATACTCCCCACGACATTTTCCACCAAATGCCTTACAATCTTCTTCAGGCACACATCAAAACTCACCAATCGGTAGTGATTGTTGCATGGCATGCCTGTATAAGTTATTTACATTCAGTTACAATATATGACTCAAATGAAGAGATACATTGAACCTGTCACCCATCCATGGGTTATTTACGTTCACGTGCCTATAGACACATTGGCAAAGTCCCCCACAGATCCCTTGCTCAAAGAAAAGAAGTAATTTGATGCTGCAGTTCGTTTTCTTGAGCATTACGTCCTAAAACAACCCATGTGCCATGTAATAGAATGTGGGATACAGAGAATATTTGGTCATGCATAGTCTCTGAAATTTTTCGACAATGTCCATAAGCAAGTGCATGTAAAGCCACGCATACTCCCCTAAATGGAGATGTTGAATTCCCGCCAAACATTCACGGCATGCTCATACTCTGCATCCGTTTGGCATCGCCTCTAAGGTTACTGCAGAACGTAGTTATGTCGGGTAGCCTGGTTCTGTTGAGTTTTTGCCATACTGTCCACATACATGTATGGGGAAACCCTCTTCCTAGTCACAAACTGAAACTTTTCCTCATCAGGAAGTGCAGCTCGAGTGATATGCATATCCGCCGGAGGCAAAGTTTCAACGAGTTTCTGGAGTGGCATCTACATAAAATGTTGCATGTCAAGAAAGCAGAGCATAATTCTTGGCGTCATTCATTTAGACAATGAAATGTATTTCTCAATGACAGAATGAGGGCGACTAGGGGTGGAGCGGCCTTTACATACCTTATGGCCCCTCCACCCACACTTCCCCCAGGGAGCCAACAGGAATGCAGCATTCTACCCCATCTGCAGATGAATGCTGGTCTGAGCGTGCTGGACAGGTCGATGTCAGTCTGAGCACAATGAACAGGTCTGTGCTGGTGTGCGAGCATTGCCTGTGTCCTGCCAGTTGTGGCAACAAAACTGAACATAAGATTAAATGTAGGTAATACTGCCCCCCATTTTACAATAACTCTATGTTCAGCTTTCTATGTATCTAGGGTGCCATAATTTCTATCTGACAAACCGGAACTTTTCTCTCAAATTGACTAAAAATGGACGTAATTTGCGAACGAGAAATCGGGGCAAAGCGCGCTACATCTCTTAAGTTTCAAGAAGTGAATGATTGGAGCAAATGCCGCTTTTGGGTGCAAACAGCTACAGCTGTACCAAAAATAACGAAAATTTAAAAGATCACTGTGTATTTGTTTGTATCTGGCACTAACAATTATTTCACAATTGCTGTAAGTATTGTTATGCCAAACATACATTTTTTGTGGCTTCGGAAACATTATGAAGGTTGGAGCTTAGCGTGAAAGTATAGTTCACTGATTTTAAAGACATGATGATGTTTAATGGTATGACAGCATACTGCTAATTTCGCTGCTGATACTTACAGACCCTCTTTGAATGAATTTGAAACGAAGTAACTGTCCATTTCTTTAAGTGATTCCAGAGAGCATGTTTGATTTGTATTTTATGGTAGCTAAATTATACTTAATATCTGCTCTTCCTTACTGCAATAATATCATAACACAAAATACACACTCTGCTTCATAGGAGCCATTCATCTGAATGTTTTTCTTGGAATGAACACTTCCTCCTCATAAAAACTGTGCGATATATATCACATAGTAAAGGTACAACTGGTGTAGGGAACATGTAGTTATCAAAAGCGTTCACATGGCGATGAATCAGTTTCATATAAATATCCGAGAGGACATTACACACATTTCTTAATTTAACCAATCGAATACGTTGTAAGCAGTCACATTCTCTTTTCCCAGCGAATCCATAGTCCTCAAGGTGAACTGTCATAGCATGTTGAGTAAGTAAGAGCTGTAAAACATTTTTTTCTAATGTGTGGCTACAGCTCTGTTCTTGAATAATCATAGTTGTGCAGTTACTATCCACCTTTAATAGCGTTAACTAAAGCCTGACCATACTTTGCACAATACACTCTCTACCACTCCTCAAATTCACTATTAAATTACAGCATTACCTTATTCGCAGATATCCTGCACACTTCTTGAATAACTGAGTGACGACGGATTCATACTGATTATTCAGTTATATACAGCTGGTGCGCTGAAATGGATAACAGAAGTCTGTTGTATGCTTGGAATAAAGTTTTCTTTGCGCTCAAGCCTATAGGAGGTTTTTACATAACATGGTATTCCTTCCTGAAAATTCAGCTACTGCACCCAAATTATAGGATCTAATCATGTCTGTATAATTAAGTCGCCGTTTCTCGCACATGTAACAAACAAAATGTTTGAAGTTCTAACAGGCTCTTTTGTTCTTTCGTAACGAACTCAATTTTTCTAGCTGTAGCAGATCCATCTCGCGTTGATGCTCCTCCTGCTCAAAAGTGTTAAACAGGTGCGGTTCTTAGCAATAGAAACTTCAAAAAGTGCTTAGACTAGAACAGTTCTGCGGTTTCTCCACCCACCTACTTGGCCTCTGAAAATTAAACTTTGAATGGACATACTCTATATTGCACTCACAATGATTTCCTAGTCAGGGGAAATTTGTATGATCTTGGTGATGGTAGGTAAGTCTACGGTAGCTATGCATGGAATGCACTGACACAAACCCCAACTTGACCGAGCGAGGTGGCGCAGTGGTTAGCACACTGGACTCGAATTCGGGAGGACGATGGTTCAATCCTGCGTCCGGCCATCCTGATTTAGGTTTTCCTTGATTTCCCTAAATCGCTTGAGGCAAATGTCAGGATAGTTCCTTTGAAAGCGCACGGCCGACTTCCTGCCCCATTTGGTCACTTCCCCAAAATCAACCCAACCATAAACCCCAACTTGGTGGTCTGAATATATACAAGGGTTGGAACTTAAATAGTGGCAAGTATTTATTCACATCTGATACTAAAGAGTTCCATGATTGCGCCTGTTACTGTCCTTCAGAGTAATCACCAACGTTGTGTAAAACCCGTAGCCAACGACGTGGAAGGCGTAGTATACCGTTAACAGAGCCTGTTCTGTTGATGGTGCGAATAGAGTTGTCTACTGCCTGTCGAATCTCTGGAATAGTTCTGAAGCGAATCAGATCAAAGTCACAAGGATTTAAGTCTGGGGAGTATGGTAGATGGAACAGTACTTCCCAGTCACATCGACCGAACAGAGCAGCCACAGCTTGCGCTGTATGAGCCTGCGCATTGTCATGCAAGATGATGGGTGGGTTGCGCAGAAAGTGTCGCCGCTTCTTTCGCAAAGCTGGTCGCAGATGATTCTCCAAAAACGAACAGTAATACTGTGCATTGACGGTTTGCCGTGGAGGAATGTAATGCGTGAAGATAAAACCATCACAGTCGTACACGAGAATCACCATAACTTTAGACCGCTCCATTCGCACCATCGACAGAACAGGCTCTGCTAGCGGTATACTACACCTTCCACATAGCTGGCAACGGTTTCTACATAACACTGGTTTCTACTTTGAAAGACAGTAACAGGTGCAAACATGTAACTCTTTTGTAAAGGTTGTGTGCCGGCCGCCGTGGCCGAGCGGTTCTAGGCGCCACAGTCTGGAACTGCGCGACCACTACGGGCGTGGATGTGTGTGCTGAGCTAAGGTTCGTTAGGTTTAAGTAGTTCTAAGTTCTAGGGGACTGATGACCTTAGAAGTTAAGTCCCACAGTGCTCAGAGCCATTTGAACAATTTTTGGATAGGTTGTCTATAAATAGGTACCACTATTTAAGTTCCAACCTACGTATATATATAAATGCCACTGTGTGTTGGCTGGATTTACAAGTGTCATAAATACGAAAAGGTTTAGTGGAAGTGGTGAAATCGATAAAATAAAAAAAGACGCTAGGGCCTTTTTAAATTGTAATTACATCCTTTATTCAACAACAAATATGCGATGGCGGGAGGCTTTTTTGCTATTGGGCAGTGTGAAAACGACACCAGGCTGGTGCGAGTGTGAATGTATCATACGATTTTATACAGCTATAAGTGATAGTCAGAAATGTTATGCTGCTGCTTAAACATAAAGTTACTGTGGCTTATGTTCTGACATATCACCAGACGTTTGTCGGAAGTTATTAAACTACTGTTCATGTAAAAAAAATAAGTAAATAAAAGTATGTCTACTCGTAAGGGGAGGATAGATTTGACGAGCTGAATTGTGATTTGAACGCATTCAGGAGTATCCCCAAACGTATGGTGTGATAGATTCATTTCGTAAACAGCTGTACAATGTAGAAATGTGAGGGCTCAACAGAATCTGCTATAGTGTACAAACAGGACAGCTGTACCAAAATGGATACACAGAACGTACCATCGTCGGCTTTGCTAAGCATATCCTCGCGTTTTCCTTGTTGCACTATCGACTGCAGCGTTGATTATAATACATTAACTAGTATCGGTGGGAGCACTGTTGATTATCACACAGTGCTGGACGTCTGTGCTTTTATAACACTTGCTTAAGTCTTGGCAGGATACAGCACCTTCCAGAAGCGCTGGCTGGAAGACTTAAACGTCAAATAATTTTAGAACTGAGGAGAATCGACACACGTAGCTGGTGTGAGTATGAGGAACCGTAAGTTTTTCGAGTGCTGCACACATACAAACAGTAACTGCACTGCTTGTCTGGAATGTGTGTATGTTGCAGTGTAAAGTTACTGTGGCTTATGTTCTGGCATGTGCACAGAAAATGACTGTGCCATCATGAGGGAGGTATAGATTCAATACATCGATAGCCATAAGTGTGTGAGACAGATTTTACCTGAAAATTATGTGCGCTACAGACACTGAAATTTCAGCGTGAGATTCATTCCAGAACCACAGCTATCAAGACGAGACATTTCCAGTACACCGTTCGGTGTCAGACTGCAGCAGCAATCGTAATATTTGATTGTAGTTACACTGATAAGTATGTGTCTGGTACACAACATTATTGTGAGTCTGGAGATGGGCGTAGAAAGCACAGCAGTAAGCAAGCAGGCCGGGGCCGGAAACGGTATCTCAGCGGACGCCTTTGTTCTGGCCTGACGCTTGCCCATCCTTTGTACACCAGTTCGGAGAGTCCAAGAAAGCTTCTGGTCTGCCACGACTTGTGACGATTTGGCTCACAGGTCCCACTGGACGGGTGAATAGTGAACTAATACCCAGTTTGCGTTGAATCGCCTTCGAGACCGCATGTGCCGTTTGTATACACCGTGGGAATTTGAGAAAATTCGATATAATGAGTGCTTGCACTGATAGTAGTGATAGCTTTTGATCTCCTACCAATTAGTCCTCCTGGAGTATGGACACTTCACGGCTGGCGGGCCTCTTTCTGGCTGACACGCGCTTCAGCAGCTGTGGTCATGGGCCGCGTTTTCAAATGGCTCTGAGCACTATGGGACTCAACTGCTGTGGTCATTAGTCCCCTAGAACTTAGAACTACTTAAACCTAACTAACCTAAGGACATCACACACATCCATGCCCGAGGCAGGATTCGAACCTGCGACCGTAGCAGTCGCACGGTTCCGGACTGCGCGCCTAGAACCGCGAGACCACCGCGGCCGGCCTGGCCGCGTTTTCGGTGGTAGATTTCTGCAGTCTCTGAGCATTGGTGCTATACTGGGGCACTTCTGCGCTGCATGTGGAAGTACAGAAGGTGAGTTCATGTGACGTAAGAGTGTTTTCAGCGATCTCAGACATCTAGCTGTGTATGGATCGTGTTCCTCAATACATCACAGTGGTATTTGTTGTCACCATTCTATCACGCGGTAGACCCTTTCTTCCCTCCATCTTCGTCCTGGTGTAGCTGAGAGAACCAGTCAACTTAGGAATTGTGTAGGACTTTTAAAAAAGAAAATACACTTAGCAGATCTATAGTGGTCAGGAACTCTACAACCGTGATGGTATAAATTCATGTTGAAATTCCAACTATCATTTCATACATCATCTCTCATCGTGACGTCAAATAATAATAAGTTTGGATTATTTAATGTAATTTCTCATTAAAAACATATCACCGTTATTTATGCATGCAAACTACTGTGCAGTGTCGATCTTTTTTATATCGAGTAGTTTTAAACTGTGTGAAGCAAATTGTTTATTGGTATATTATCGACTCAATATTTTCCATGGGACATCTTCTGAAGCAGCATTAGTGACATTTTCAAGATGATATTCCGCGCCAGATTTATTAGCTCCTGAAGCAGTTCGTGAAACGCACCAAAAGAAAGTGCGGCAGGAAGTCCGGGCAGCTTAGAGCCCATGGTGGAATGAAATATCCAATGCTAGCTCATCTGCAAAGGAAACTACAGCAGTCTCTCTCTTTGTAAGTAACAATCCCTTTTCTAAAGTGTAATATGAGTCAGTTTGTTACTGGCTTTGTGACTTCGTCAATTTGTGTGTGTGAAATGGCTACCACATCTGCCTTATATCCCCTACATGACGATCATGTGACCACAAATGTATCTTAATTAACTTGCGCAGTATTTCTGGGTCGATTCCCTCTCAGGTACTTACTGTGGATAGAAGGCATCTCTCGCTTGCACTGGTATCCAACAGGTTGGTTCATGCATTCAGACCATTTGAGATGGCGGGGGATTGCGATAGCAATTTTCCAGGTATCAATTTCAAATGGGTGCCGTCACCTGTCGCTTTTGTTCAGGTATTAGCGCTCTAGTTCACTTGGCTGTGGAGCTGCCACCAGCTGTCGCGGGCCCTGGGATGTGCAGCTGAAGCAGCCTGCGCGGGTGGCGAGATACAAGGAAACTTTTCAGATTCGATTAAGCAATCTGTGATGGTGTAATTGTGTGTTTCCTTACGCGATCTGAATGAGAAAAGCGCCGCAATTGTTTAACCATTCCACAAACAGCGGTCGATTTCCTGAGAAATTCTTTAAATAAACTATATTCCATACACCACCTTTTATCCTGTAAATTATTTAGACAAACAATATTCCACATATTGTCTAAATTTCAGTCGATTAATCAGTATTTTCAGAAGGGGAGGGGGCAAGGAGAGCTGAGGGATATCGATATAATTAATTAATTAATTAGTCAAGGAAGTTGATAGAGTGGTAGGGGGCGGTGGGCTATTTGAATAATCTGAAACAGCTCGTGAATACCGAAAGAGGCACAATTGAGCTATTTCCTGTCAATTTTTTCAATCAATTTAATTAATTAGACAGTTAATTTGAAATCAGAAGTGGTGGCATAACAATACTTACAGCAATTGTGAAGTAATTGTTAGTGCCCGACACAGTCAAACAAATACACAGTGATCTTTCAAAGTTTCGTTATTTTTGGTACAGCTGTAGCTGTTTGCACCCAAAAGCGACATTTGCTCCAATATTTCACTTCTTGAAGCTTAAGAGATGTAGCGCGCTTTGCCCGATTTCTCGTTCGCAAATTACGTCCATTTTTAGTCAATTTGAGAGAAAATTCCCGGTTCGTCAGACAG
The DNA here is from genome assembly GCF_023898315.1 of Schistocerca nitens. Taxonomy (NCBI): domain Eukaryota; kingdom Metazoa; phylum Arthropoda; class Insecta; order Orthoptera; family Acrididae; genus Schistocerca; species Schistocerca nitens. Next base: position 144,112,694 of record NC_064622.1, on the reverse strand, counting down.
AAATTATGGCACCGTAGATACATAGAAAGCTGAACATAGAGTTATTGTAAAATGGGGGGCAGTATTACCTACATTTAATCTTATGTTCAGTTTTGTTGCCACAACTGGCAGGACACAGGCAATGCTCGCACACCAGCACAGACCTGTTCATTGTGCTCAGACTGACATCGACCTGTCCAGCACGCTCAGACCAGCATTCATCTGCAGATGGGGTAGAATGCTGCATTCCTGTTGGCTCCCTGGGGGAAGTGTGGGTGGAGGGGGCATAAGGTATGTAAAGGCCGCTCCACCCCTAGTCGCCCTCATTGTGTCGTAGAGAAACACATTTCATTCTCTAAATGAATGACGCCAAGAATTATGCTCTGCTTTCTTGACATGCAACATTTTATGTAGATGCCACTCCAGAAACTCGTTGAAACTTTGCCTCCGGCGGATATGCATATCACTCGAGCTGCACTTCCTGATGAGGAAAAGTTTCAGTTTGTGACTAGGAAGGGGGTTTCCCCATACATGTATGTGGACATTATGGCAAAAACTCAACAGAACCAGGCTACCCGACATAACTACGTTCTGCAATAACCTTAGAGGCGATGCCAAACGGATGCAGAGTATGAGCATGCCGTGAATGTTTGGCGGGAATTCAACATCTCCATTTAGGGGAGTATGCGTGGCTTTACATGCACTTGCTTATGGACATTGTCGAAAAATTTCAGAGACTATGCATGACCAAATATTCTCTGTATCCCACATTCTATTACATGGCACATGGGTTGTTGTAGGACGTAATGCTCAAGAAAACGAACTGCAGCATCAAATTACTTCTTTTCTTTGAGCAAGGGATCTGTGGGGGACTTTGCCAATGTGTCTATAGGCACGTGAAGACAAATAACCCATGGATGGGTGACAGGTTCCATGTATCTCTTGATTCGAGTTATATATTCCAACTGAATGTAAATAACTTACACAGGCATGGTGGGAGGGGTAGGTGTGACATGGAAAACCCCTTAGCCGTACAATAAGTTAAGAACCACGTCAATCAAAAGATAACATTAGTTTTACCCCTGAACGGGTACTTGTCCTTGATGTAGGCAACCTGCAATGTGTGCTGACGTTGTCTTTGTTCCCCTACTGCCCGCATCTAAGTAGAATACCACAGAAGAAAGAAATACGCTCTGTTCCTTAAGAGGAGACACAAATAGTAATTTTACCCGCTGACAGTGGAAACGCAACTGTTCTTCTGCCTGCAACATCTTAGCTTGGTAAGGTGATAGATTTAATGGAGGTCTCATCATATTGTAGTCTCCAGAAGGATCCAGCAGCTGCAGTAGAACAAAATACATCTGCCTTCCTCAAATCCAGCCAGTTTCCTGATCATCTGAAAAAGAACTTAAGAGTGCAAGTGCCATTTCCACCACTATTTTATGGGATGCCAAATGAGGCATGGGATGTGAGGAAGGTTTGTCCCATTGAGAGCAACATAGGAGCCCCAACATATTACCTAGCAAAACATTTGTTTCTAAAAAAGTTAGCAACATTTTTTTTAATTCCACAAAAACAGTAACAAAAATGGCTTCAATGAAATGACATAAATAAGGTGACAGATAATTGCAGTCATAAATTACAGCATTCAAAGAATGAGTCTTTAGCAGTAGCACAATTTATCACCTTCACTGTCACCTTCAACTGGTGGCTTTGCACATTTTCTTCTTCTGCAGCCGGTTCCTAATCATCATTTCCCAGACCCAAATTAATCATTCAGTAAATCCTTGATGTGTGTTCCTTCCAGGGTAAATTACGTGGACAGAAGAGCTGTCCCGAACAGCGACATCACAAAATACTTCACTGCCTTGTTATTTTTGTCAGTTCCAGCCTTCTAAACGCATCCATAGGGAGTTCAAGATCTTGCTTTATATCACACACCAGATGTTTGTCGCCATATTCTTGTATCTGCTGTACTACTGATTTATTTTTCATGTGTGACTTGCAGGTGAGGTTAGGGTCGGGAACGTGACCCAACCCATTCCCTCTCTACTAGGAATCCAGTTCCTAACCTATACGTATTCTGTTGAAGACAATTCGGAGCATGTTACCATATTTCTTATTGTGATTCTGATATTTAAGTATTTTCTCGAATTCATTTTCCATATACATCTTGTATTCAATATGTTGCCGTCCGAAGTGGCCGTGCGGTTAAAGGCGCTGCAGTCTGGAACCGCAAGACCGCTACGGTCGCAGGTTCGAATCCTGCCTCGGGCATGGATGTTTGTGATGTCCTTAGGTTAGTTAGGTTTAACTAGTTCTAAGTTCTAGGGGACTAATGACCTCAGCAGTTGAGTCCCATAGTGCTCAGAGCCATTTGAACCATTTCAATATGTTCATCGCTCCCGATATTGTTAAAAACATAACTTGTATATTTGCCCATTAACCAAATCACTGCGTTATTTTTTGACTGAGGGTAGTAACTTTCCTCTGGTCTGAAGAAAATGTTAATCGGTACATTGTTTGCTGAAGTTCTTGTTATTTGAGCAATTTTCTCCCTGGTCCACCTCCAGTTTATAATCCGACCTCCACATGTGTGACGATGAGGCACACTATCAACGAGGTTGCATTTGCTGCAGAGGTTAGTGTCACTGAAACCGATGGCAAAGACACGCTCATTAGTGCTGACGATGTTATTAACTACCTTGTACCATGCTGTTCTCACGTCAGACGAAAGAACATCACTACTGATTTTTTCCAAACCACGTTCCACGCTATTCCAGCATATTTAGTTTCTATGTTATTTTTCCTTTCATGTTTCCGTCTTTCAGCCAAAATCGCCTTTGCTGTAACGTTTTTGGAGTTTAAAAGCTTTTTGCTGAGATAACTTAGTTCAAGATAATACTCCCTAATGTGTTTTAGCTTAAAACTTATTTTTTGTATATTTATCGGCGGCTCTACATTCTGGCCTGACAATATCGTATAGTTTTGCTGTAATACAACCTGGATCATTACACGTTATGCTCCATGTTCGTTTGACATACAATGCCATCGCTTTAGACTTTATGTCGGTTAGATCCATTCCTCCATTGCTTGGATCCAAAACTGCTGCCTTCACCAGCACTCGAAACAATTCCCCTTTCCACAAGAACTTTGCTAAGGTGGACATGATCGTCTTCGCCACCATTGATGGAATGGGGAGAACTTGTGCTATGTAGTAGGCCTTGGATAAAATATACATGTTGATAAACAGTATTCTCTGGAACTGGTCTATGCTACGTTGATAGTTAGTCATGGTTGAAGTATACTGCAAAAGCTAAAAAAAACGTACACTAAACGAAAACCCTCGAACTGGAGGCTGAATGAAAACGTTCATATAACTGCTGTAACTGTCAGGGGCTTGTGTCAGTCGACGGTCCCACATTAAATTGAACCACTCACACTCATAGAGAGAGAAAAAAACACTCATATAGCTGATATGATCTCAGAGATAAGTTTTATTAGGTTACTTCATTCGACTGAAACAATCAACAATGTAAAAAATGGTTGAGTGGCCAATCGGTTGTTAAAACCAGTCGGTTTTTCCATCACTACGTTCGCTTCTAGCATCTTCCCTCAGTCTCTTCACAACATTGCACACAACTTCGGTGATGGCAGAATTTCGTTGTGGACAATTCGATGAATGTAAAAGGGTCATTGACTTGATGTTCCTGTGAACGTATGCGTGTTTTTTTTGTTTTTTTTTTTTTTTTTTTTTTTTTTTTTTTTTTTTTTTTTTTTTTTTTTTTTCCATCAGCGAGGATGATGTGTTCCACTGTGAAGTTCCACTGTTTGTTTCAGAGTCGTAACCTAACACCCATCACTTATCAGCAGTTATGTAACTAGACAGGAAATATGGATCATCTCGAACAGTCGTTTGCTGTTCAGTACGCACTTAAGCCCAATGGTCTCATTGGCCAGCGTTCAAAGGATGATGTACGAACTTCGATGCAATGCGCCTCATGTTCAGTTCTTTAGGTAGAATGCGTTGACATGCCAGTAGGAAATTCCCAACAATTTCACACACATCATGGATTATCTGCCTTCTGTCCTTGTGGATCGCTTCATGCCCTGTCATGATGGTTTTCAGAGTTGTGCGTGATGACTGTGGCCCTAGGTTTATAATCCCTGCAGACTCCCGGCCACCTCTAAATAACTTCAACGGCTCAGATGTTGTTGCTTGGCTCAAGGACTGCTCGCCAAAAGCCTCCCTCAGCGTGCTAAATGTTTGAGATGTAGTTTTACGGAATTTAAAACAAAACTTAATACAGATCCTTGTTCATTTAAACCAGCCATTTCAAAAGTCTCAGACACAGTAGAAGATGTTGTGAAGAAATCATCAACAACGTTCACACCAGAGCACTCACAACAACACCACGTGACTGTCAGTAGTTGAAACCAAGCTTGTTAGAATAAAGGGAAATGGCGTTGCCTATATTAAGGTGTTGGCTGAAGCCAAGGGATGCGGCAGTCCGCCATCTTATGGAGACCAAGACGAGGACTTCTCCATTAAAAACCTGTGTGAAAATTGCCCTGTCTACTTAGAGCACCTGAACTGACAGTCACATCTGAGTATGTACTTATATATGACCTACTTTCGTAGAAGAATACTCATAATCAGTTGCTGCAAAATTTGATTTGTTAAGCATATACTAGCTCACAGCAAATCAGCCAATCGCTTAGAGTTAAGTCGAACTGCTATCAGTTCACTGTACAAAAGACCCATAGTCTTCATGTTTATTTCACTAGCAAAATGTATGCTATTAGGAATGTAAGACTGAAATAACGCTTTTTAGTCAGAGGAACAGGACAACATTGTATGAAAATTATTGGTCGAATTTAGATGCAGTTAAATATTACCACTAAAAAAGCGTACACTTAATGTCATGCACAGCTCTCTCACACATTTTTCCGATGCTAAGAATGTTTAGATCAATCTACACACTATCAGTTTCGTTTGACAATATTGCACAACCAAAAACATATATTTCAGTCACGATTTTCACCTATAGTTGCAATCAGTAGTACAAGTAATATTCAGTTATTACGTCTGTCTGGTGGTCTGGCTTTTGTCTGGGTTGGTGTCTGACTCAGTCAAGTGAAAAATGGTCAGTGCCCTGGTCGGGGTCCAAGGGTGCACTGGATCGATGTCCAGTCACTGAACTAGGCGGCGCTGAAGACTGCTGCTGAAAACGCTACCAAAAGATGAGCTGCAGGGCACTCAAAATTGAGCCCAGAGTGTGAGTGCTGTCTATTGATGGTCATGCAGCATCTTAATCCAGCAGAAGGACTCCCGTGAGGTGTCACATAACATGTGAATGTGTGTTATATAGTATGCAGACGAAATGTAGTGCTGTGTTCGCGATGCCCCCAGTTGAAGTCTGGTGTGTACACAGAATAATGTGCAGCTGTGTATACACAGAGTGGCGTGTGGCGTGTTGCTATTGTCATCTGCCACTATCTGGAAGCATGCAGTTTGTATGCCCAGAATTGGGATTGCCACGTGTATCTGGGTTCATTGGAGGACGGCTACAGGTCTGGCAGCCCACTGGCCATAGATGTGTTCCATTGTGGTATTGGCAAGGTGAGTGCCCAGACACTACATGCACAATTGAACATCTCTAACAGTGAGAGAGCCGCCATATGGGAACTAAGAGAAGACACAAATATCATGGTTTTACCAGCTGACAAAGGCAACACAACTGTGGTACTGTGTCACCAGGATTACAATGACTAAATGCAGGGCTTGCTACAAGACACTGCATACCAGAACATAGAAGTTGATCCCACCAAGAGGGTGAAGATAATCCAGCCTGCCAGACGATACTGTTAATAAGTTATAACAGAGCACCAGCTTCACTGAGATTTTACGGACTGCCAAAAGTTCACAAAGACTGGGTGTCTTTATGGCCTATTGTGAGCAACACTGGTGATCCAACATACTCACCCACACCCACTAAATACCTGAAGGATTTGCTTAGCCCTTACATTGGAAAGCGTTCATATCACACAAACAACTCTGTGAATTTTGTTGGATGCTTTAACAATGCTAACATTAAGGGTATTGACATCCTTTTGAGCTTTGACGTTATCTCCCTTTTTACTAGAGAGCCTTTACAAGAATTCTTAGAAGTGTTAGGGCAGGAATTTGACACAGAGACGACCAACCTACTTAGGCATGTCTTGACGTCGACATACTTTCTTTTGCATGGTGGCTACTATGAGTAGATGAAAGGAGTAACCACTTGGAGCCCACTTTCATCAGTTGTTGCCAACATGTATATGGAAAATTTCGAGGAGGAAGCCCTGGTACATAGTCTTCCCCTTAATCATATTCTCACACAGGTGAGACAAGCTGACTGACTTCCTTATATATTGAATTCTACACACCAGAACGTCAAGTTTACGATGAGGCTCAAAGTGGATGGAGTGCTCCCCTTTCTGGACGTCCTGGTGCAAAGATGAATGGTCAGCATGTTGGAGACAGAGGAATGGGTGCTCAAAGCATTGGCACATAGGGCTCGTGCCCTCTCTGACAATGAACGTCTGAATCAAAAACTCGAAAATCTGAGGATGGTGTTCCGAAGCCATGGCTACAAGAAATGGCAAATTCAGAGCTGTACATCCTACACCCACTGTATATCCAGCGGAAACAGAAGAGGGACCTCAGAAGAATGCAGCCTTTGAAGTTATACCTTTTTGTGACACATTATCTGGAAAGACAGAACCAATTCTCCGGAAACCCCATATGAAGAGCGTCTTTCATCCACCAGATAGAACAGGAGTACTATTTGGTAGTGTCAAAAACGACCTTAGACTACAGAAATCCGGGATCTATCAGATATTTTACCAATGTGACAAGAGATATACACATTAAAAAACTTTTGCATCACCTCGATTCCGCGAGTTCCGGAAGCTGTACAGAAAATTCGAATAGAAATCAACATAAACATCATTTCCGCCCTTTTTATTGCTCATGGAAACCACACTTTGATGTTGTACCACCATACAGCCAGACCTTAAGAGGTGGTGGTCCACATGGCTGTACACACCGGTACTTCTAATATCCAGTAGCACGTCCTCCTGCATTGATGCATGCCTGTATTCGTCGTGGCATACTATCCACAAGTTCATCAAGCACTGTTGGTCCAGACTGTCCCACTCCTCAACGACGATTCAGCGTCCATCGTCCATAAACAGCCCTTTTCAATCTGTCCCAGGCATGTTCGATAGGGTTCATTTCTGAAGAGCATGCTGACCACTCTAGTCGAGAGATGTCGTTATCCTGAAGGAAGTCATTCACAAGATGTGAACGATGGGGGCGCGAATTGTCGTCCATGAAGATAAATGCCTCGCCAATATGCTGCCGATATGGTTGCAATATCAGTCAGAGGATGGCATTCACGTATCGTACAGCCGTTACGGCGCCTTCCATGACCACCAGCGGCGTACACTGGCCCCACACAACGCCACCCCAAAACAGCAGGGAACATCCACCTTGCTGCACTCGCTGGACAGTGTGTCTAAGGCGTTCAGCATGACCGGAATGCCTCCAAACACGTTTCCGACGATTGTCTGGTTGAAGGCATATGCGACACTCATTGGTTAAGAGCACGTGATGCCAATCCTGAGCGGTCTATTCGGCATGTTGTTGGGCCCATATGTACCGCGCTGCATGGTGTCGTGGTTGCAAAGATGGACCCCGTCATGGACGTCGGGAGTGAAGTTGCGCATCATGCAGTCTACTGCGCACAGTTTGAGTCGTAACATGACGTTCTATGGCTGCACCAAAAGCATTATTCGACATGGTGTGTTGCTGTCAGGGTTCCTCCAAGCCATAATCCATAGACAGCGGTCATCCACTGCAGCATTAGCCCTTGGGCGGACTGAGTGAGGCATGTCATCGACATTCCCGTCTCTCTGTATCTCCTCCATGTCTGAACAACATCCCTTTGGTTCACTCCGAGACGCCTGGACACTTGCCTTGTTGAGAGCCCTTCCTGGAACAAAGTAACAATACGGACGCCATCGAACCGCGGTATTGACGGTCTAGGCATGGTTGAACTACAGACAACATGAGCCGTGTACCTTCTTCCTTGTGGAATGACTGGAACCGATTGGCTGATGGATCCCCTCCGTGTAATAGGCGCTGCTCATGCATGGTTGTTTACAGCTTTGGCCGTGTTTAGTGACATGTCTGTGATACAACATCCACAGTCAATGTCTATCTTCAGGAGTTCTGGAAACTGGGGTGATGCAAAACTTTATTTAATGTGTGTATGTAAGTCAAAGAGTGTGTACTGTCAACGATCGTTACCGAGATCACCAGCGGCACACCAGACTGCAGTAGCCTAACAAGTCGGCAAACATGGAACATTGCCTGTCGGAATTAGCCGAGATGAATTAAGACCATACTAAAGTTCTGACATGGACATCTAAGTTCTGGGACTGCGTCATTAAAGAATCTACTAAGATTCGAGCAAGGTAACCCCTGATCAATTGTGGTAGTGGCTACATCCTTAGTAAGACATGGGATACCGACAAATAGTCTGATTAAGAAGAAGAAGCAGACATTCCACAATGAACTGACTTTGGGGACAAGCAGAGGAATAGCAGAGGTGCCACCAACATGGGTGCGAACCTAGGACAGAGCAACGTGTCGGCTGGAGGAGTAGGGAAAGTGAGGCTGGACGAAAACGTCATTTAGAGCTACAGATCGATGGGAGCAGGAAGGGGGGGGGGGGAGAAATAAAACCGTTGCATCGACCACTAAGCGCCACGGTTGACGCCACCTAGACAACACTCCATGCCGAGATGGAGACTGCCTGCCTCCTGTTCCGGGAAACCTCCCATCGGCAGCAGCAGATGGATCATGAGCAGTACAGACCAATAAACATGAATATAACGATGCCCTCACGAACTGAGGACCGCCCAGCACGACAACAGGGAATGAAAATGACCCTGACATATGAGCCCAAGTGACATCAGTAGATAGTGGTCAGCCGAGCAGTACAGACGTCAAGCAGCTTGCCATTACTCCCAGAGGAGAGTCTAGAGAGGCATGGATGGACACACCCAAGCTCTGTTGGCCAATAAGAGCTTACAAACGCACGGAATAGTCACACCAGGCAACTATTTGTTGATACCCAGAAAACTGACTGATACAGATGGAAGAAACTGAGTGTGAAAAGCATGGAAACTCTAGGTGTTCATGAAACGACAGCAGCTGCAAACCAGCTGTACAGCAAGGTAGTAACACTAGCTGTTCCGGCCAGTGTTTTGGATGTTTCCCTGGCAGTAAGTCAAACGCCGGAACTGTTCCCAAAAACCGTCCACTGCAAAACCATACCCTAATTCAGGAAATGGAAACCAAATACACTCCTGGAAATGGAAAAAAGAACACATTGACACCGGTGTGTCAGACCCACCATACTTGCTCCGGACACTGCGAGAGGGCTGTACAAGCAATGATCACACGCACGGCACAGCGGACACACCAGGAACCGCGGTGTTGGCCGTCGAATGGCGCTAGCTGCGCAGCATTTGTGCACCGCCGCCGTCAGTGTCAGCCAGTTTGCCGTGGCATACGGAGCTCCATCGCAGCCTTTAACACTGGTAGCATGCCGCAACAGCGTGGACGTGAACCGTATGTGCAGTTGACGGACTTTGAGCGAGGGCGTATAGTGGGCATGCGGGAGGCCGGGTGGACGTACCGCCGAATTACTCAACACGTGGGGCGTGAGGTCTCCACAGTACATCGATGTTGTCGCCAGTGGTCGGCGGAAGGTGCACGTGCCCGTCGACCTGGGACCGGACCGCAGCGACGCACGGATGCACGCCAAGACCGTAGGATCCTACGCAGTGCCGTAGGGGACCGCACCGCCACTTCCCAGCAAATTAGGGACACTGTTGCTCCTGGGGTATCGGCGAGGACCATTCGCAACCGTCTCCATAAAGCTGGGCTACGGTCCCGCACACCGTTAGGCCGTCTTCCGCTCACGCCCCAACATCGTGCAGCCCGCCTCCAGTGGTGTCGCGACAGGCGTGAATGGAGGGACGAATGGAGACGTGTCGTCTTCAGCGATGAGAGTCGCTTCTGCCTTGGTGCCAATGATGGTCGTATGCGTGTTTGGCGCCGTGCAGGTGAGCGCCACAATCAGGACTGCATACGACCGAGGCACACAGGGTCAACACCCGGCATCATGGTGTGGGGAGCGATCTCCTACACTGGCCGTAGACCACTGGTGATCGTCGAGGGGACACTGAATAGTGCACGGTACATCCAAACCGTCATCGAACCCATCGTTCTACCATTCCTAGACCGGCAAGGGAACTTGCTGTTCCAACAGGACAATGCACGTCCGCATGTATCCCGTGCCACCCAACGTGCTCTAGAAGGTGTAAGTCAACTACCCTGGCCAGCAAGATCTCCGGATCTGTCCCCCATTGAGCATGTTTGGGACTGGATGAAGCGTCGTCTCACGCGGTCTGCACGTCCAGCACGAACGCTGGTCCAACTGAGGCGCCAGGTGGAAATGGCATGGCAAGCCGTTCCACAGGACTACATCCAGCATCTCTACGATCGTCTCCATGGGAGAATAGCAGCCTGCATTGCTGCGAAAGGTGGATATACACTGTACTAGTGCCGACATTGTGCATGCTCTGTTGCCTGTGTCTATGTGCCTGTGGTTCTGTATGTGTGATCATGTGATGTATCTGACCCCAGGAATGTGTCAATAAAGTTTCCCCTTCCTGGGACAATGAATTCACGGTGTTCTTATTTCAATTTCCAGGAGTGTATAAAGGTCCCTGCACTATTGTGCTAAAAACGAATAAAGATTAATAAATGTAACTTACCTTCGTGTACGTCATGGCTGAAAAGGACAATGTATGTCTTCAAGTAGCCCACTCCACCCCACAAGAACAGAAAAAAAAAAAAAAAACAAAGAGATCAGTTCGTCGGCGTACCTGATAATTCCGATGTTGCCGCTTGCCGAAATATTGTGCCCATTGGACATTGACACCCAGCCATTCATCCATGAACTGTTTCGTCATTACGTAACCCTGGAGAAGCTGAAGAATGACAAAGCATTTCTTACAGTGGTTTTAGTACTGTGTTCAAAGAAAAAGAAAACAAGGCGTTGGTCCCAAGTAAGGTTGATATATTCACCCCCATGAAAATCTGATAAAGGAAACTGTACCCTCAAGACCTAGTAATTATTTCAACTTTCTCAGAATGGCAGTCAAACTTTTAATAACTTGTTAGAATTACTCCGCTCTCGTATTCCAGTTTCTCGACAATTGCTATGACTGAGATACTTCACAAATGTTGCAGATTCTGAAGATTTAAAATCTCTATACTGCATTGCACCTCGTATACTGACATTAGTATGGAAACAAAGAAAACTATAAATTTAGTATTAAGACTCCTGGTTATACGTCAGTAATAAAATGTTAATTTTTTCTGTCTTCCTCCGTTATACTGAGACAGGAAAGTCGTATCACCTCCACTATTTTCGTAATCTCCAACTTTTTTTTGTCCAATTATTCCTTTGCTGTTAGTTTCCACAACAGTGAGAACGCACTATACAACGAGGTGAGCTGCTATACTAATTCTTGTTCGCTCAAAATGCGCGAATAAACATTGACATGCATGCGGTCCGTCATTTCGGAAGACTGGCAACGAGCTGGCTTCTGTTTGAAAAATGCAAGCGCAAAAGCTCAAATTTGTTGCCAAATCGACCGTCAATCTTAATTTCTGTCAGAAACGTCTAAGGCAGTTCTTGTTTTACAGTCACACCAAACAAATCAGCACTCTGGCAAATAATTTGACAAACTTGTGAAATTTGACGAGCTGTTCCATTGTCTGAGGGGGTCTTTACTCAGACTTTTCTGGCCATCCAGAGTTTGGTTTCTTCTAGTTGCACTAAGCATTCTATACGCGAATGGCGAGCTGGATCTTTTGAAAAGGACAGGATTGTTTGCTTCTGCATTTACATACATACTCCGCAAACCACCGTACGGTGCACATCGGAGAGTATCTTGTACCATTACTATTCAATTCCTATCCTATTCCACTCGCAAATAGAACGAGGAAAAACCACTGCGTAAAACTCTCCGTACGAGTCCTAATTTCCCGTATCTTATCTTCACGGTCCTTATGGGAAATGTACACTAGTGGCAAAACAATCGTTCTGCAGCTGGCCTCAAATGATTCTTCTCTAAATTTGCTAAATTTGCAGTATGCCTTGCAGAAAGGGCATCGTCTTTTCTCCTTCATACTTGCATGTTGATCGAATCTACTGGTAACAAATCTAGCGGCTCACCTCTGAATTGCTTCGATGCCTTCCTTTAATCCGGCCTAATGGGGATCTTGGACACTTGAACACTATTCAAGTATGGGTCACAAAGTGTTCTACAAACCATCTCCTTTATGGATGAGCTACATTTTCCTTAAATTCTCCCAATAAAACTAAGTCGAGCATTCTTCTTTCCTATTACCAACCCGACGTGCTCATTCCATTTCATATCACATCGCAACATTACGCCTAGATGTTTAATCGAAGTAATTGTGTTAAACTGCACCCAACTAATTCTGTATTCGAACGTTAGAGGACTGTTTTTCCTACTCACCCGAATTAACTTATATTTTTCTACATTTAGAGCAAGCTGCTATTAATTGCACCAACTAGAAATTTGTGCGGGCGCAGTGGTGTCGGAGATTTGATGTTTTGCTTGATTCCTGATATCCACAGTGAACTCGTGAAATGGTCGTGTGGGAAAATCCCCACTTCATCGCTACCTCGGAGATGCCGACTATAACACAACGTTACCAGTTTCTTTGGCGCTACAGTGAATGTACTCCATATGGAAGTCTGTGCGATAGTCAAACGGCAGTCTCTTTGTACGATCCTTTTGTGTGAAGAATTTCTTAAGCGAGAAATTTAAAACTTCAGTTTTCCTTTTGCTGTCTTCTATTGCCGTCACAGACTGGCCGACGAGTGCTTCCTGACCTTGCTCTACTTCAGGCTAATGATCTTACTAGTACCGCGATATTAAACCTTGAGAATTATTACTTTTTCACTGACTCCCTTATATGCAGTACGTGAGATATTGTCTTCATTATGGCGAATTGCCTGAGAAGGTGCTTCTACCTGAGAAAGTGCTTGAACTGAGGAAAGCCTACGACACTAAACTATCGACCAGAGAGTTCTGGTGATATCATCGACGCAAGCGAATAGAAAATATTTAAAAAAAAAAGTCGATTATGAGACTGATCAGGGAAGGAATGTTCTGATTAAAAAGTTTCGCAACCATTTTTATAACCGTTTCTACACTTTAATTTTTGTATTCTCGTTCTGGTGCATTTATTAGAATCTGAAAACGTCGCGTAGATGCTTAACATGGTTTACAGTCATAGCCAATGAAGGCGAAGTAAAATTAAAAAGTTTCAGTTTCGGGACAAGTTTTGACTGTGATGCAATAATGTCTGTAGAGTGCTTATAAACCGCATACTTTATACAGTCAGTACATTCGTGCCGTACTCAGTTCAACTACGAAAAGTGTGCTTCACATATTCGCTGTTTCAGACAGTAAGGGGGAAATGAGGAAACCGAAGTGGACCGTAAGGACATCATTCGGAATTCATCTGAAAACCACACATAGGAAAAGGAATGAATGTACCCACGTAATATTAGGCCAACAGCTTTTGAAGAAAAATAGTAGCCTTGAGTGAACTGAAGCACTCATCTTCTGTGAACTCTTTCTTCTTTTAACATTGACTTAAACAAAACAAAAGAATGGGCGACAGCGTACGTGTGATTCTTTTTATACACACGTCAGCGTACCTATAAGCGAAGGTTTTCCGAGAAGCCATTAACTGCTCTCTTGAGCGCTTTGCCTTCAGAAGCAAATCATGCTACCGTCTACCGTTTACCGCCTGAGTAGAAATCAACATATGAAAGGAGGAGGCTACAGCGGAATGCTAACGAGACAGTTGTTAAGATTATTCTCCTACAGGAACGAACGGCGGTCGCCAACCTTCGCCGCGGCACCTGAAGACGTTTAGCACCACGCTGCAAGACTTCTAAACGAAAGCGCTTCCTAGAATTGTATTGCTGGCAGCTGTGACGCAAGTGCAGCAATTAAGCCGTTCGGCATGAGAACTGGCCCCTGTGGGATTTCCAGCGTCTTTCCCTGTCACCGCATTCGGTCGTGATCCAAGAACTGCAAACAGAGCCCACAGAACGCTTCTTTAACTGTGCATTTTTAATCCTGTGTTAGACTGGAAAAGGAAAATGACGCCATTAGTGCGATGGGCTTTCTGACACCCCAGATCTTTTTACTGATAAAAAAACAACTAATGAGTAATCGCCAAATCTTAATCTGTACATATTTCCCCTAAAATTTAATTCAGCTACGCTGAGACTACTAACTTTTGAGCCATGACTGAAAAAAAATCACCCCTTTAGTTTGAAATCAACATTTATGTCTTTTGTGCTATAATCAACATTTACCTTAAAGTCAACGTTACTGTTATTTTTGTGCTTGAATAATGCAAAATAAAATTAAAAAGTAAAGAAAAAAACATAAAGTTGGAGGTATCGTTATTATGACGGGAAACTAAAAACATCCATAAAATTGAAACTGCATGAAAGAATTTGGTTGTCACAGATTTATGTTTCAGAAATACGTGCTTCACAATAATGTTTTGCCTTTTTTCACTCCAAACTTGTTTTCTGTTTCTTGAACGAGGGTAAATGGGGCATCAACCTTGATGTTTTGGATGAACCAGAGGCTTCGGAATCACCCACGATGTTGACTTTGAACAATTACGTCATCACAAGCCCCGAAATGCAACACAAACATGACGTCACAATCATCCGTTTCCATGGCACCATTGACCTAAGAAGGCACAAGCGAAGAAAACGAGGGTTTTGGGCGGGGTCAAACTAAAAATCGAAAATAACAACCACAAAATCACGAAAATGCTGAAATGTAAAATCTAAGATATCCAGAAGAATACCAAAAAATGGCTGGCATCAAAGACGCAAAAAAGACCACTAAGATAGAACGAGCCAGCTATCACTGATGTCGAGAACATCAGATGACAAGTATACCTCAACTGAAAATCACGATAGCAATAAAAAAAATCGTGTAAACTAATTATAATCAATATCTGTTAGGTTAAGGGGGATCTGGTGATGCTGATTTATTTTATTGTATCACTCTTGAGACTGTTGCCCGCCCCCACCAAACTAATTCTGGTACACCTCGATTTATTACTTCCAGTTGTTAATATTGACTTCCTTACGCTGTCCTTTAAAGGATTAAGTCTTCATTTACAATGAAAAGATGTATGCCATTGCTACCCATGGGACAGTCGTCTGCTGGAAAGGGTGTTCCTCATCTGCGCTCGCTATGGTGGGTGATGCAGCATTTCCTAGCCCCATTGATCTAACAATTCAGTCACAACCAGCGCCATATGCGCCAGAGCACAGTCATGCAAAATGGCGGCTTTTGCAGAAAGCGTAGCCACTTCTTACTCTCAGCTGATCGCGAGTTGTGTTCCAAAAATGAATAGCTTAGAGAAAGGGGCAGCGACGACTTTTTGCAGGAGCGCGTATGGTACACGTTGTGACGGATTTGTTCAATCGATGGGGTTGGGAAATGCTGTACCACTTGTCACGGTCTGCGCACTTAAACCCATGTGGCTTCAACTTTATTTCTAAATTGTAGGAAGCACTTCATGGCATAAGCTATAAAACGCACTGCATTGGAGGAGATGTCATTTGTACTCAGGTTTCCGACGTGATTATGGCCGCACGATGGGAACTGGCAGATATTGAACGCGAATGGTAGTTAGAGTTAGACACGTGGACAATTCCATTTCGGCAGTCGTTACGGGATTCAATATTCCGAGATCCACAGTGTCAAGAGCTTACGGAAAATACCAAATTTCAGGCATTACCTCTCACCACGGACAACTCAGTGGCCGACGGCCTTCAATTAACGACCAAGAGCAGGAAAGTTTGCGTAGAGTTGTCATCACTTAGGCCGGTATCACACTATCAAATTTCTTTGTCAAATATCTTTGTCCAATATCTTTGTCAAAGATATTTGATGGTGTAATAGGGAACTTTGTCAAATGTCGTCCAATATTTGATTAAATCTAGGGCCTTGCTGTAGATCTGATAAAGAAGTCGCTTGTCTTCTGTTCACTGCAATGTGACATGTTACCACATAGAGCGCTAGCATTGCTGCTTTCTGTCGTCTGTAGTGTTTTTATAAACATTGCGGGTAAATACAATTGGTGTGGACCGACAACTACAAAATTAATAGAGTGTATGAAGCTGATGAGGCGCTATACAACGTGAGGCACGCTGAATACAAAAATAGATTACGAAGGTTGGAGACCTGACCTAACCTAACCTAACCTAACCTCTCCTGTAGAAATAAATCGGAGTGTTACTGTGAGCCTGTCTTCTGCAGATGTAGCAGTTCTTAAGTGAATATTGTGCTTTGTGATATGAGGATACACTTCATTGAGCACGTATAGAAACGTATGCTCATCCATTCTTAAGTAATTGATGTACGACTTGACGTCCTCCACTATAAGCTCACGTAACAAGTTTTGTTGAATGCTTTTATCGTGTCGTCGTAAAACCCAAGGCTTCACCCAGGTTTGTTTCCTTTTTTTCCCCCGCTTGTCTTCTGCATATGCACACAGTGCAATTTTGGTACATGCAACAGCTGCGGTTAATAACAAGTTGTTGTTGTCAGCCATCTTGAACTTTGACGAAAAATATGACAGTGTAATACCCCTTCTAGTGCTACGTCAAAGATCTTTGTCAAATATATGTGACGGAATATTTGATCACATCTTTGATCAAATCTTTGACAAAGAAATTTGATAGTGTAATACCGGCCTTACAAACAAGCAGCACTGCGTGAAATAACTGCAAGAAGCAATGTGGAGTGAACAGCGAATGCATCAGTTAGGACAGTGTAATGGGCTATGGGCAGCAGACGACCGACGCGACTGCCTTTGCTAAATGCACGACATCGCCTTCAGCGCATCTACTGGGCTCGTGACCATGTCTATTCGATCCTAGACGACTGGAACACTGTGGCCAGGTCGGCTGGGTCCTGATTTGAATTGGAAACAGTTGAAGATTGGGTTAAAAAATGGTTCAAATGGCTCTGAGCACTATGGGACTTAACATCTCCAAGTCACCGGGTCACAACAGTCACGATTGGTTTAACGAACATTCTGGACAGTTCGGGTGAGTGAATGCGTCACCCAGATCGCCCGACATGAATCCCATCGAAAATTGACAGGACATAATTGGAGAGGTCTCTTTGTGCACAAAATCCTGCACCAGAAACAATTTGGCAATTGTGAACGGCTCTAGAGGCAGTATGGCTCAATATTTCTGCAGGGGACGTCCGACAACTTGAGTCCATGCCGCGTCGAGCTGCTCGCTACGCCGGTCAAAAGGAGATCCAACACGGTAATAGGAGATACCCATGGCTTTTGTCACAGTATACACAATGCTTGTGACTAGTTTGAACGACACTGAAACTTTGAAACACATATCTATTTTGCATAAGTTGTAAATAAACAGTTGCCACTATTAAACTCCCAACCTAAATAGAACGTAAAACAAATTTAAAAATAAAGCAAAAACTTAGCTCAAGTGAAGAGTTTATCACAGTTACACGACTAGCTGGTGAGTGAATGACACACATAACTTAAGGAATAACAAACATTCCATTGACCCCCTGTTAGATTACAAAACCACAAGATAGATAATAGGAAAAAATTAAATGTGGCCAAATACCAATCCCGTTTGTACGGCACCACACCAGACTAACTCAGGGTTAGTTTAGGAAATATCAGTTTAACAAATTTCAAACAAACTTTTGTTCCCTACATGGGCTCCTTATTGTATGTGTCTGGTACTTCTCTCTAATTTTTCCGATAGGTGGCACATATCTTTCCCATAGTGATGTACACTTCCGCAGAGCATAACATATTGCCGTTAACCATTGCTACTTATCCATTTTGCACTTTCTGTCATGCTCATTTTTAGGTTTGCCCTTTTGCTTGCTTCATTTGTTATGGTTTTATAATTTCTCCTTGTATCAACTAAATCCCATCGCACGAATATTTCAGTAAAAAATATAATGTAAATGGACAGAAAAAATGCGAGACATTACTTACATTTGCTCATACTCACAAAATCTGAATATGAAATTTCCACAGGTAACATACCTGCGATTATTAAGTATTTTGACAAAATCTGAAAAAAAACATGTAAAAAAACCTGGTTTTTAAAATGGTTCAGTAAATTTTGTTTGCATGGACTGTAGTTACAACTAAAGAAGAGCTTGCAAACGGTTACGATATGCGATGTAGCAACAATATGTGATATCTTTCGAGATTTTTTTAAATATATGTGTTCCTGACTTCGAATATCTTTAAATCAAGCAGATAAAATAATTTGGAGGAGCTGGGATTTGAACCCATGAAGCAGACACTCTATCTCTGAGTTACAACCCTCACGCCACCCGGTCGTCTAATTGTTGATATTTACCGACACAAAATGATTATTTCTGTTTGAAATGATTATTTTTCAGTGGTGCCTATTAATATGATGTTTATAAGTTACGTTTCCTACATTAAAATAGGGCGCAATATGTTCCACATTGATGAACTGAAGCCCTATGCTTTAAGGGTCATATTCGCTTAGCAGCTATTTGTTGATGTTGCTAATGGTCTTCACAATCTAAAAACATAAATACGATCTTCATCGCCAAAGTTATGGCAGAAAGGAGCTGCAACTACAGATTTCTTGGACAATATTTATAGCAATATAAGTCAATCAGTTTTCCACGGTGTAATGAAGTAGACATAGTATTTGTGACGACAAGTTGCTGTATACCTGCGGATCTATTTATAATAGATCAATATTTCAGTAAAAATTATGACTTTTGCTCAGCTTTAATTGGACAGTAACTTATGATGGGAATCCCAATTTAGTGGACGCAGAAAATTAATACAACGGTTACGCTTCCTGCGTTCACAGCGCTCTCGATGGATTCGCAGCAGACTAATTCTCCTTGCAAGAGTTATGGGTTTTATAGACATCATAGCACAACAGTTCCGTTGCTCCACAAGGAAATCGGATATAGAGACAACTGACAGCTGTCATCTCAATTGTATATCTCTAAATGAACACCTTGTCGGCTTGTGAGTTACATTTTCCTTATTAACTGAACCTTCTTTATTAAAATTTTACCTCCAAAAAATACAACAACCAGCCACCTTTTATACAACTTTTATTGTACCAATATGCATTTCGAATTTTCAACGAACATCAGTTGCCGTATTATAAATACTACGTTTTTCACCTGTGTTTTTAAACGCTGCAGCTGCGCTGTACAAAGTAAGAATTCCTTTGACATCACGTTTCTCGCACAAGTTATTTAATCCACAGCCACTAAGGTCAACCATCGTTATCATGGATAAATTAATATTAAAATATCTGATTTTAAGTACTTAACGTACGTGTAGGCTGAATGTACGACTGCTATGGAAGAACAAAGCACCGGTATTCAATATTTTCCTAACATTTGTTTTTGGCATTGAATAACGTATTACCTTTATAGTCGATAGAACACAATTACACACAATTTCCATTAAACTATGGTCAAAGTGATGTAGTGCAACGGAAACGCATTGCAATATCACTGCATTCGTATTCAAGTGAAGCAGAGTGCAAATCTCCACGAAGTTGCCCTGTTTTAAATTTTCTGCACTTTCTGTAAGTCACCTCTGGTGCACCCTGGAAACTGATTCTTCAGGAAAGGCCACAATCGATATCCTTTACCCATTCTGCCCAGTGTATATGCGAAATGCTTACACCAACCAGATAATTTAGAGAGAGATCATATTTCTTGAATATCAGTGTAGCAATTTATTGTGGAAAATGACCTCCTTCCATATGTTTCTTAATAGGCTTCTATGCGTATCTTAGATAAAGACGTGGATTCTCTGCAACATCTCCAATGAACCATTATATACAATATTATTTGTATGACTCGTTCCTGTTGGTTAACAAGGTTTACGCAGACCATTTATCTGACTGATCGCAGTACATTATGATTTCGAATTTTAATTTTCCACGATTTTTCTACAACTACAACAAGAAATTTCAAATTAGCAGGCTTCGTGCTTCTCCAGGACCAATCCAACTGCTGTGAAGCATATGTAACACAAGTTCTATGCAATAGGATACTGTTGCACCAAATTCTGTCACGCTTGATATTTTTCTGTTTGTCATTTTATGCTTAGTGTAATACAGGATTTCTTCGGTGATGCCGCATGACTAAATAAATAAATACAAGTTGCATCGAAGTTACTTCTCAGTTTTTTAATTAGTTATGTGTGATCTGCTATTACTTATGTTATTACACAGTATGAAACGTGATCTCTATGTACATAGCATTCATTCCTCGCCAGGTGACGCTGTTATCGCATGGACGGATTTATATCGATCGTAGTTAGTCGGTCGGTAGTCACAATGTTCTGGCTGATCGGTGTAACTGTAAGGCGACAGAATGCGGTGTTTTAGTACGTACTGGTAAGAGCGAAAAGTAATCGGAGATTTACTATGCTCCGTTCTCTGTTCCCCAAAGAAGCATTAGGCGTGTTGACTCGGCCACTCACATGAAATGTGGGTTCGTCCGTGAACATTTAACGATTTAATCAGTGACTATCCTTCAAATGGTTTAAATGGCTCTAAACACTATGGGATTTAACATCTGAGGTCATCAGTCCCCTAGACTTAGAACTACTTAAACCTAACTAACCTAAGGGCATCACACACATCCATGCCCGAGGCTGGATTCGAACCTGCGACCGTAGCAGCAGCGCGGTTCCGGACTAATGCGCCTAGAACCGCTCGGCCACAGCGGCCGGCGTGACTGTCCTTCCTAACGCCCACAAATCATTATAAGAAATTGGAGTCGAGCTCCGTAATTCAGCTATAAATACAGTATGGATACATATTGAGGTATCATCGAACAAGTTCTGTTGATAAGCGGCGGAGTGGATTTCTTGTCCTGTCCTGGCTTGTCGAATATCTTCCGCCTGTGTGAGACATCTGCAATGCATTCCCAAGAGCATACTGCACCATTTAACGATGTCTCGATATGATGGGACATACCTAACGTTGTACCGACGTTTCAAAGTTCGCTGGGTCTCCACGACACTTGAAAAATTTCGCATACCATGCGACACATTGAGCACGTTGTTGTGAAGTAACAATCATTTTCATTTAACAATCGAGCCCCACTGAGCGCGCTAACTTGTGCCACCTCTGTGCAATGCGTTTCTGACTTCTTGTGTTTGCGCTGCGAACTACAAGCTATTGGCTTGGTCACTCATTGTTAACTCGTATTATATTCACGTACAGTACGGAAAACTGCTCAGAGGTATACACATTAAGTTAATAAATGTAACGTTATACTTTTCTGACATCTCAAACGGATCGTTCTGTGTATTTCGTGTTGATGACTGTCAATGTCGAAAATTCTACCTCACGTAAGTAGTATATTTCAAACGTATCAAAGCTCATTGTGCCGCGTTACCTAACTGCAGATACTCCTGCTTCACCAGGCTTCAAAACTTAAGTAGTGATAGCCGGCCGAAGTGGCCGAGCGGTTCTAGGCGCTACAGTCTGGAGCCGCGCCACCGCTACGGTCGCATGTTCGAATCCTGCCTCGGGCATGGATGTGTGTGATGTCCTTCGGTTAGTTATGTTTAAGTAGTTCTAAGTTCTAGGGGACTGAGGACCTCAGAAGTCAAGTCCTATAGTGCTCAGAGCCATTTGAACAATCAAGTAGTGATAAGGAAACGAACTACGATTTCAATGTGGAGTTTGAAGAAATATCAATAAATTGCTCTTGTTCTTCAGTGATAACTCTTGATGGAAGTTGTGCACTGAAAGGATGTTAGATCCAGTTGTGTGGATCATCTTCTTCTGGAAAGTACTTCAGAAAGTAATCACTAATTTCAGTTAAATTATCCATAAAGGCAGTTTCAATTCTTCACTCATCAATTTCTTCTAAAAAGTGTGAAGAACAGGGAAAACATAAAGTATAACAATATTTTGAGCATACTGACGTGTTGCTATCGGTAGCCCTTGCCTACCATAGTTGCTAATATTTTTACGGAAGACTTCGACAGCGAAGAACTTTAGTTGGCGGTTTTGAAACCTATGCTTTTATGGAAACATGTGTACGACACCTTTGTGTTATAGTCACGTGGGACAGCAACGCTTCCATCATTTCTGGGACATCTTAATTCCCTCCGTCCGATCATTTACTTCACCATGGAAGTGAAGAAAAATGATCCACAGAAAAGGTGGCAATCACTAAGGTGAGAGTGTGTTCCGTAAACCAACACACTGACCCATATTGTTGATTTGCAGCAGGATTTTGTAACATATACTTTGTTCGAACTTTATGAATTATCTCGAAGAAAACGGTTTATTGATAAACTGCCAACACGGATTCAAAAAATATTCTTGTGAAACACAACTAGCTCTTTATTCTTAGGAAGTCATGAGCGCTAGATTTCCGAGGGCTTTTGACACCGTACCTCACAAGCGATTTCTTGGAAAGTCATCGAGTAAAACAGAAGTAAGTAATATCTGGTGTTCCCCAATGAAGTATTATAAGCCCTCTGTTGTTTCTGATCTACATAAACGACATAGGAGACAATCTAAGCAGCCAACCTAGATTGTTCGCAGATGATGCTGTCATTTACCGTCTTTTAAAGTCATCAGATGATCAAAACAAATTGCAAAACGATTTAGACAAGATATCTGTATGCTGCAAAAAGTGGCAATTGTCTCTAAATAATGAAAAGCCTGAAGTCATCCACATGAGCACCAGAAAGAATCAGCTTAATTTCGATTACACGATAATTCACACAAATCTTTACTTTAAACTCAACTAAATACTTAGGGATTATAATTACGAGTAACTTAAACAAGTAAAAAGACAATGTTGACAGGAAAGCGAATCAAATACCGCGATTTACTGGCAGAACGCTTAGAAAATGCAACAGATCTAGTAAAGAGACTGCCTAAACTTGTCCATCCCCTTCTGGACCGTTGCTGCGCAGTTTGGAGTCAGCAACAGCTAGGACTAACGGAGGACATCGAAGAAATTCAAAAGGGCAGCTCGTTCTGTATTATCACGAGATTGGAGAGAGTGTACCATGGATATGGTATGCTAATTATGGCGGAAATCATTCAAACAAGGGCCTCGTTATCCTCGCCATGAAATTTCAATCACCTACTTTCTCCTTCAAATACGAAAGTTTTATGTTGGCGTCCACGACATACGGAGAAATGATCATCATAATGAAATAAAAAACAGATTGCACGAAAAGATTTAAGTGCCCATTTTCACATGCGCTGTTCAAGAGTGGGACGCTTTAAGGTGGTTCGATGAACCCTACGCCAGCCACTAAATGAGTAATCGTGTAGAAGTAGATGCAGTTATCTATGAGCTATGAGCTACCATCACCCATGCAGTGGTGTATTACGGACTGTCGCTCATAGAGCTAGAGTTATCTCAGATCCAGAGAGCTTATCAGCAGACTTTGGCCGCCTTCGCTCTGAGTTTCTACAGAACGGGTATTCTGAGAAGCAGATTCGAAATGCATTTCAACCAGCACGCTCTAAACGTCAAGAACAGTCGGCACAAACGGAGAACTCCTTGAGGATGGTTTTTCTACTATATTTTGGTGGTATGCCCTTCGAGATCGGCAAGCTATTCAAGAAACATAAAATAAAGTGTATCTCCCGCCCTCCAGCACGAGTGCAAACGATGCTGAATCCTGTTAAAGACGACCTACGTCTAAGGACCAAGTAATATATAAAATTCCGTGTCAGTGTGGGAAATCATACATTGGCCAGACGTTGTTGTTGTTGTTGTGGTCTTCAGTCCTGAGACTGGTTTGATGCAGCTCTCCATGCTACTCTATACTGCGCAAGCTTCTTCATCTCCCAGTACCTACTGCAACCTACATCCTTCTGAATCTGCTTAGTGTATTCATTTCTTGGTCTCCCCCTACGATTTTTACCCTCCACGCTGCCCTCCAATACTAAATTGGTGATCCCTTGATGCGTCAGAACATGTCCTACCAACTGATCCCTTCTTCTGGTCAAGTTGTGCCACAAACTCCTCTTCTCCCCAATCCTACTCAGTACCTCCTCATTAGTTATGTGATCTATCCATCTAATCTTCAGCATTCTTCTGTAGCACCACATTTCGAAAGCTTCTATTCTCTTCCTGTCCAAACTATTTACCGTCCATGTTTCACTTCCATACATGGCTACACTCCATACAAATACTTTCAGAAATGACTTCCTGACACTTAAATCTATACTCGATGTTAACAAATTTCTCTTCTTCAGAAGATGGTCGGCCGGAGTGGCCGTGCGGTTCTAGGCGCTACAGTCTGGAACCGAGCGACCGCTACGGTCGCAGGTTCGAATCCTGCCTCGGGCATGGATGAGTGTGATGTCCTTAGGTTAGTTAGGTTTAATTAGTTCTAAGTTCCAGGCGATTGATGACCTCAGAAGTTAAGTCGCATAGTGCTCAGAGCCATGGTTCAAATGGCTCTCTGCCCGGATCTCGTGGTCGTGCGGTAGCGTTCTCGCTTCCCACGCCCGGGTACCCGGGTTCGATTCCCGGCGGGGTCAGGGATTTTCTCTGCCTCGTGATGGCTGGGTGTTGTGTGCTGTCCTTAGGTTAGTTAGGTTTAAGTAGTTCTAAGTTCTAGGGGACTTATGACCACAGCAGTTGAGTCCCATAGTGCCCAGAGCCATTTGAACCATTCAAATGGCTCTGAGCACTATGCGACTTAACGTCTGAGGTCATCAGTCGCCTAGAACTTAGGACTAATTAAACCTAACGTTCCAGTAAAGTCTGGCTGACCTAACGTAGTGTGACGTCCGTGTTCATCGCATCATCTTTAATAGTGCGATACGTCTGGCCAATGTATGATTTCCCACACTGACACGGAATTTTATATATTCCTTGGTCCTTCGACGTAGGTCGCCTTTAACAGAATTCAGCATCGTTTGCACTCGTGCTGGAGGGCGGAAGATACACTTTATTTTATGTTTCTTGAATAGCTCCACATACTGGGAGTCCATCGCTAAAGAAGTATTTGAAATACATGTAACTAACAATCTGATTAACAGACAAGGGATTTCAAGTTAGCAAGGCACAGGAGCCTTGGCCGTACTAAGGCATCATCGGCCGTAGACGAACGAATATAGAGTCAAACAGGCGGGGCATCGAAGCCCGGTTCTTCAACTGCGCGCCAACACGCCGTCCGCGCTCACGAGCTGGGCAGCGATGTGCGGACGCGTGCTAAGACCGTGGCCCGTTTCTCCGGCAGGGGACACTGGATGTCGCCGTGCTCTATGATTCGTCTACTTACATTATAGCCCCACCCACTGGCACTTGCACTTTTCAAGCGAGCCAGCGCATTTATTGACGAGACCCTGCAGCAACAAGTCAGTAAACACCTGACGATGAAATGATCGTATGGCATTATTGGCCGGGAGGCCCCATGCGGGGCAGTTCGGCCGCCGTATTACAAGTCTTCGGCGACTTGCTTCGTCAATGATGATGAAATGATGATGAATGATACACAACACCCGGTCATTTCGAAGCAGAAAAAATCCCTGACCACGCTTGGAATCGAACCCCGTGCGCGGGAAGCGAGATCGTTACCCCAAGACCACGAGCGGCGGACGATTACGAGCAGCTTTCTTACTGAAATACTGTGCAGCTTTCACAACATTACCAGACGCGACGCCCGTTCATTGACGAGCCACTGAAGCAACACATCAGTAAGCATCTGAAGATATCGAGAAGCTGTCTTAATTGACATATTGTGCAGTTTTCACAACGTAATTCGACGTGACGCCCGTGAACCACTGAAGCTCTATCATTCACGTTGTCCTCAGTTTTATTCTTAAGGCTGAAATTTTGACTGACAGTTGCAAAATGTTGGTCTCATTATCTTGAAGGGATGGATTCAATGCATATAGACATGCCAAATTCAGACAAATTCTCATTCCTGAGTTTATACACCGTTTTCGAGGCATTCCCATGTGTAAGCAAGCGCAAGTTATTGTAATAAATTCGGAAATGCGCTCACTCTACATATCAACGCACGTTTGTTGAAAATATCACGACCTCTTGGTTGACTTTTAATGAAGTTTACCAATTCGATCATTTATTGCAGGACCTCGCGAAAGACAGGGCTCATGCCTTTTGAGTGCTTCTCGGTGAATAAAATAATATGAAACTTCTTGGTAGACGTGCTCTGGCATGGGGAGCCTCTTTACGTATCAGAGCTGGCAATTCGAAGTAACAACCAGCCACTCCACGGCTTCCATCTGTACACACGTCTGCACAATTTTCCCTATTAATGTTGTTTTCTTTCAAAAATGAGTGTAGTATTTCAAAGAGGTCAGTTGCTTTTTATCCAAGATTTAATCTTGCAAAACAGAAGGTCTTCCTGTAGTTTGACGTTGTGCATAAGCCGCACGTCATAAATTAGTTTCGCATCATTGTGGCTGTTTGTAGCTTAATCCAATCGAATCGAGAAATCATCTTTACCTTCGAGTGTTTCAACCAAATGATCACCAATGTATTCAGCCACATCAAGTCAGTGTCTTGAGCCGTATCAAGTATTCGAGGACTAATAGTGTTGTCTGACAAAGGCACACTTGTCAGTTTATTTTGCAGTTGACTCTCCTATCATAACAGATACCATGTCCAGAGCAGCTGATAAAATAAGGTTTTTCCGCTAAGGATGTTCGTTGCTCGTGTGTAACTTTTAAAAAATAGCCTTTGTAGGAATCGTAGCTTCTGTAGTGCAACTTTTTTCTGTCATTTTTTACTTGTGGGTAAACTATTCTCGTGGTTTGTTTACCAAATCAGAGCCGTGCCCCTGGCAGAAATGCGAAACATCCGCCCCGTCTTAACACCCCTCCCCAGAAAACTAATTTTCTATAATTTTTTCGACACAAATAAGGAAATTTTGTAACTTCATGGTAAGTTTAATAAAAATGTAGCGTCATTGAAAAATATTACTTAAATGAGCTATATACACGAAAAATATTGCGACAACAAATTAAATGTATCACTATAGGAAAAAATTACCAAATTTACAAACTTTCTAAAAGGATTTAAAGAAAACGAAATCCGTATGTCATTGTTTGTGGCAGGTACCGCAAATTGATTATTTTATCATGATGAATAATAAATAGCAGATATTATTTGCTCCTAATAAATTATTAACATTTTTTGCATGATTTATAGGAAATAAAAGAGAAAGGGCTAAAATTAAGTGAACAGATTACATTCCTTTCAAAGAATTATCTTCTTATTATGATTTTACTTTCCATTTCATTGCTTTGAGCACAGCAAACTGGTTGATAATGTCATTGAAGTCAAATTTAGCAGCTGTGCCATATTCTGTCGACAACATAAGTGAATCTCAGTCTGTATTATATCTCTTAAAAAAATAATGTAGCTATTTATTTAGAGGAAACACTCTCCCAGTAAATTTGTTTGTCCTTTGATTTATCGTGATCTGTTACTGATTTTTAGTGAAGTTAGTTTTACGTTTAGCTTTCAAAAAACATTCAAAAGAGATATAATAAACAAAATAATGAATTTCGTAGGTTGCCAATTACGTATTATATCTGGTTTTATCGAGCGCCAGGCTCCCTACAAATTACTGTAAATGCAATAGCTCTTTATTCCAGCTAATACCAGAACGAAAAGAACAAAACAGACTAGACAGAAGAATGAGCATTGTATTGTGTTTTACTCAGCTCCAGTTCACTGATCTGAAATTATTACTATCACAGAAAATACACAAGTTTTAGTAAAATTATTTCACTGGATTCCTTCAATTAATCTCACTGAATATTTTTACATAATTTCTTCCTCTCCGGCTATCAGAAAGTGTGCTGTGAAAAAATATTTTTAAATGTACCACGTAATGGCGGCTAATTGTTAACAGTCAGAGATCACTGTTACTCGCTCCGCAGCAGCTGGAAACATGCTAAATAATTTTCATTAAATATTCTTTTCATAAGATAAATGTAGCGTAGGTTCTAGAAATAACACTCGGAGATCACTTTATAGTAATATATTCTTACTCGGACACAGTTTACACCATTAAATATTTGCAATTACGTTACGACAGAAACAAATGCTAGCGCAGCACAATAGCTTGCGTACCTTATTCCAGCTAATACCAGAAGAACAGAACAAAACAGACTAGACAGAAGAATGAGCATTGTATTGTGTTTTATACTCTTACAAAGATAATAATACTTCTTTTAATTACTTACACATTATAATCTCATATAATAAAAATAATGTCTTTTCTGCATCTATCGATCTATATCGTATATTTTTTATAGTTAGTGTTATTACCTTTCACAGATAAATCGATGTTTGCAGTTCATTTTGAGTCACAGTCATTTTTATTTATGTTTCACCTCGATAATGGTGAATATTGCAAAAGGGACACTACATCTGCTTCGTCTATACTCGGTTTTAAGTAGTTTTTTAACATCTTTAATTTGCTAAACTGCTTTGAAATTGTCATAAATATCTTCAAAGCTATTTCGATGTTTGGATAAATATTTCTTAAGTCAATAGGCCTACTGCGAGAAAAATATTCGAAGTTTCAAAACTGGCTCTGAGCACTATGGGACTTAACATTTGAGGTCATCAGTCCCCTAGAACTTAGAACTACTTAAACCTAAGGACACCATACACATCAATGCCCGAGGCAGGATTCGAACCTGCGACCGGAGCGCCTACAACCGCTCGGTCACACCGGCCGGCTTCGAAGTGTCCAAACGGGATTCTGTGTTGGTGCCCTTCATTAGGTCTCAGTACTGTAATTTGAAAGCAACTATTGCGTTAACTAGCTCTGCTGTATCGATATTTCTGTTAATATCTGGCACCAAAATCTGCTGCCTGTTTTTTAAAATAAGCTACAGAGCTCTCATTTAACGCTTCCCTGGAGGTAAATTAAAGTGTGATGAAATGTTGTTTTGTATGTGAGATCCATTTCTCATTTCGCTTATTATTCTATCAAATATTTTGAAACACTCTAGCTTAAAAGGTTTTTCTCCAATTCTCAACTGGCAGAAATCGGGAAATGTAGGAAGCCTTCGGTTAAACACAGCATATTACTTGCTTGAATACCCGTAGCGAAGTAGAAGCAAAAATTCCATTGTTGAACATGAGCTAGCTGTGTAGGCAAGAGCTGTATGTACACTCTTTGACATAAAACTTGACCGGCGGCCGGCCGCTTCAGAGGCTAAGTCCGCGCCGATCGCGACATGGGACAAAAAAACTGGCCAACTCGCTAATTCTCTAAGTCCGGTTATCTGCACAATCTGGCAACACTGTAGACTGCGGCACTTCCTGGAGGAAAACTTGTCCCATGATAGAGAAACTCTAGGCTGATTACGCCTGTGGTCTAGCGGTAGCGTGCGCCGTTTCTGTTCATAATGTCTGTGGATCGAGAGCAGCTGGCATAAAATATTTTTTATAGCCTCTTCTGTCTGAATGCTGAAGACGTGAATGTAATGGTAGCGCAGATTCAATCTATTTCGCTTTGTGACACACCGATATCAAAATTTTATCCAGTAACGATTTTGCGGCAGATTTCCTGCAGACTGTCCTCCTCTGGACGCCGTATGCGGCAAAGCTCCGGGATCCATTTGTTGGCTACTAGCAGCGGCCGTGGCGACAGCAGCGGCGCTGCACTCCCCCGTTCTTTATCGAAAGCGCCTGCTACCGCTCATCGCTTTTGATGATTTAAAACGCTTTATTATTAAATGTTGCTCCACAGAAAATTTCTACAATTCCCATTCACGCTCAAAAGCAACGGAGACAGACGCCCTGATTAGTAGGCGGGTATTATATTACATTAATCGGCAAGAGCTGAGTATGGCCCGAAATTAATTTTATAGACTGGGACGAAATTAAACCACCTCACTACATTCGATGAATTTATAAATGCTTCATACCTCGTTTCTTTTCCTTTCAAACTCAATTATTTGTGCAACTTTTGGTCAATGTTTGGATGTTTTCGTCAAGCCAGAGTGAGCGTCTGTGGTGTAAAGTGTATTACAGTTCTTGTTTCATTCCTTATGGTAAGTCTATGCGATAAACTGTGTGAATACCTTGCAATGCATGCTCTGTAGCAGTGCAGGAACACTGCACATTTGGAGTTCCATGTATGGGTTCATGAAGTATTTATTGTTGATCGGAAGTGATAGTTAAGGTCATCAGATTTAAACCAGAAAAATTTGTCGTTTTGAAGGTTTCAGAGAACGGAAAGGAATTGCTAAACGTCTACAGTTAAATGCTATTGCAAAAATTTAGAAGAAGGGAACTATATTAATGAACATGTGCACTTCATAAACAACCTTCTGACATGTTAGACCTATATGACGAACAAAGCTCAAATTTATATCGTTGACAGTCGGTTTGAATCTTTTCAGGGTCTATTTTACAGTGAAGCACCTTGGAATTTGCAAAGCAGAAATCCATGATATTAACTTAATTTACTAAGTCGAAATCGGACGAAGATTGATGTTTAAAGACATTCTTCAGATTTCGCATAAGAAATTTTTACTAGCAGTTTGCAACTCCATTAATTAAAATGGAAAATAAAAGGTTGTACTCAGCGGCTTCTACCGTGATTCGAACTGCTATGTTTTATAGTACAAGCACTGCAACGCACAAAGGAACCTCTGAGCTAACGACACACTGGCTGCCAGAGGCGGAATATAGTCACTGCGATGTTGCCTGAGCCTCAAAACGCAACCTTAAACACACGAACAGAGGAGGTGGAGATTACTGTTTTAGCGTCCCGTCGACAACGATGTCATTAGAGACGGAGCACAAGCTCGGATTAGGGAAGGATGGGGAAGGAAATCGGCCGTGCCCCTCCTAAGGAAGCATCCCGGCATTTGCCTGAAGCGATTTAGGGAAATCATTGAAAACCTAAATCAGGATGGCCGGGCGCGGGATTGCACCGTCGTCCTCCCGAATGCACACACAAACAGGTGTTACTTATGTGAAGAACGCCGTTCTTGGAGTCCAGAAATTAAATATACTTTCTAATTGTGTCATCTTGCAGTGGATTATATCGTACGAGTCTTCGATGTGGAAAACGAATGTCAAGTGAATTTAGCGAGGTAACGCCGACCTACACCCGGAAGTAAATGCACTATCAGAGTGTTGACAAATACTTGCTACGACGCTGCCATTTCTAGGCTCTCTGACGAGGCAGCTCTTCAGCGAAATGCTTGCCGTGATTCTCCGATACGGTTCTTCAGAGTGGAGACGCGCGCGCACGTTTGGTTTTTATGCGGCGTTCTCCCCTGATGGTTTCTGACGTCGCCTTGTGGGCTATGTATACATATGAGACATTCAATTATCATTAATCCAGAATCATACAAGTTTCAGCTTCCAGCGTGGAAGAAGGCCGTTGACGCCGACATTATATCATTTCAACGTAGGGAAAGCAAAACGGATCATTCAATGTTTCTCATTCAACATAAAGCATGTGAGATAATTTTCCGTAACGTTCATAATCATCTAAAAATACAAACGAAGTAAAAATACACCGGAAGCTTATTCGAATTGAATATAACGCTTTGCACCTCGATGTCGAATTTGTCCACTTGCAATCTTTTGCAGCATACACATAGAATGTCATGATTACCACGAGAATGAAGAAATATGTTGGTAAGGATGGAAGCAAGAAGAGACGCAGTCAACAAATATTCTATTCCTCATGGCATTCATTTCATTTGACACGTAAGAAGAGGTAAAGCGGGAATTTACTTTCGTTAACACGAAAGATATGCCGCACATATTGATAACGAGGAAGTCTGCGTCTTCATACGTTTCCTCCTTGAAATCTGTATGCTCTATTATATACTAAGTAGCCCGATCATTGTTTCAGTAATGTTACCCTCTTGTTTGACCCCGTAACGATGAACAGATTCCAAATGCATGTCTCCCTTCCTGGGTTGTTTTTTGTGTTTTATTGCTTGGAATTCCTGAAGCAGACCACTGTGCCTTCCCCCCTCGTGGGTTAGGTCGCAAAACTAAACCGCTTTGTATCCAATGGCATAATTTATTCAGACAGCATCAGCATAAGACTATCAAACAAAGCCTTCCATTTACAGTTGCAGCACTCTAACCAGCACTGACCAAAGTGTAATCCACGGTCATGGTCCTAAATTACCAGCTGTCTGCTACTGTGGCAAAGTCCGTACTACACTTTCGATTCCGCAGCACCATTTTATCTGGTAACACTGTGTAGTTGCACAGTTGAGCTACCAGGTCTGTCCTCACACTGTCACCTTTATGTATCTCACTTCTCCTGTAGCGTAGATCACGAGGAGCCGAAGTAAATGAGTGTATTCTGCATGACGTAACATTCAGTATTCCCTTCTTTCCTAGCCACTCTTCATGTGCATCGATACCAAATAGGAATGCGAAAACTCTTGCGAGTGAGAGAATGACAATAACAATCGTAACAAGAACAAGCAAATAATGAATGATGTTTATTCCAACGCAGAACGAGAATGGCTTTAAATATAAAAATCTGTATCTATATCTATATCCATATCTATTTATCTTTGAGTTGGCATAATGCAAATATATTCTTAGCATTTAGTTACTGAATTTAGTTCTGGATGTTTGCAGAGGAAAGGAAAAGTCGGTACTTCTCGCTAGTGTAATATAATGTGAACCAGCAACTACCCTTTCCTTAGAACACGACTCAAGCAGGTCTTCAAGTAGGTAGCAAGGCACTGCTGCATTCTGTTCCCTGACATTGCTCTGATGACGGTTAATGCAGATAGTTCCGATTATGAAATACAAAACGTATTGCAGGCTAGTTCCTAGGATAGTAACATTAAATTTACGTTGTAGACGGCACATGAACATGACGACTATCCATATTACTCATCAATATAAAAAGACAATATTTTGGGAATTTAGCAGGATTACTCAAAATGAATTCTGAAATTGGGTGACTGACTGCACAGGTGCTAAACGTCGTCAAGAGTATACGATGTCCTAATCGCATTAGGAATATGAAGATCGTCTTCGACAGCTCGCAACTTTCACATTGCTATCTCCACCCTACTCCAGACAGCCCTCGGTGGAGTTGCACTACGTTGCCGATGTTATGGAAGGCCTTCAAACCGACAATAGACCACATATTGAAAAATACAAGCGAATTCTCTTGCAGCGTAAGCTTATTGTAACTAATCTAAAAATTATTGGAGAGGAACATTGTCCTATTCCAAAAAAGTAAAATGTTACACACTGTTGACGTCAAACGGATATTATCTATGTCCTGTCTTGTGTCCTACTCATCTATAATATCAAGTGTACTATGAAAATGATTATATATAATGGATGATAGGGTAATGCATTGATACCAGATGGTGGGGGCCGGCCGGTGTGGCCGTGCGGTTCTAGGCGCTTCAGTCTGGAACCGCGTGACCACTACGGTCGCAGGTTCGAATCCTGCCTCGGGCATGGATGTGAGTGATGTCCTTAGGTTAGTTAGGTTTAAGTAGTTCTAAGTTCTAGGGGACTGATGACCTTAGAAGTTAAGTCCCATAGTGCTCAGAGCCATTTGAACCATTTGAACTATTTAACACAAAATGACATTAAAAATTAAAGTTATTCACGAGCAGCTAGTTGAGAATATGTATGAACATTAAATGACACGACGAACTGAAATAATATGACGAAGAGTTCAGCGCTCACTGGGAATAGAGCCCCACACATATCGTTGTTGACTACACACAAAGAGACGTCAGCTACCGAATTTTTATCCACCAGCTGCTCAGAATAGCATCTTGAACTTACAGTCATCTCGCAAATAGTTCTGTGTCTCACTGGGAGTTAAAAACGTCAGATATCGTTAGTGTTGACAACGAATGAAAATACATTAAAAATCAAAATTATTATCCACCAGCAGATAGGTGTTCTCATGATAGAGCTTGATAATACATAATTAAATCTTTAGTGCCGGGCCAGGATTCGATCTCATTCACGCGTAATATGTGAAGGTGTTGAGGAATCTGCAGTTTTGAACAAACAACAAATTGTAGCCGAGCTGTATTGCCACGAAGGGATCAAATTCCGCGTTAAGGGCGGTTTGAGTTGCATTCCCAGTTTAGAACCAATTTTATCGACATACAGAAGCTCAAATAAAAGATGGAATAAGTGTCCTGTGACCATACATAGCGTTTGGGTCGTCACTTGAAATAAATAACTAGTATAAGAAAGGTTACTGGTGATAGAGTTTCTACATGTCGCCACTCCAGACTTTATTGTGGTTCAACCTACCGTCTACTTGGTAAAGAAGGAATATCATCTTTAATGTGAAATTTCAGACCACGCAGCCATTATATCTCCTTCACTTGGTGTAGCCAGGAGAGAATGGAATCTGTCTCTCCCTATCTAAAATCATTGACGAAAGTGGGAATCGAACCCAGACCATAGGTATAACAACCTACCATCCGTCCAACAGACCACGAAATCCTCTTCTCTGCGAGTCATTTTTCTATCGTAACGCAGTTGCGCCACACTGGATGAGAATTCTGACACACAGGCTCCCTGTAGTAATTTGCAGCATGTTCAGTAAATTCATTTACTTGGTTGACCGAATCACCATGAACTAGCTGCCTCGGCTACCCAGTGCATACATTCGACTATTTTGTAATCACAGAAATAAAATCACGTAACTGCCACCTACACACAACTGCCAACAGTGTAGGATGCAGAAGTTTAAATAGGAAGTGTTCCTTTCCACTTGACCTATTCTATTGCGCTATCTGTTACTAGAAAACGTCGTTCAGTCCAAAAGAAAAGCTGTAACTGTTTGTCTCTCAGAAGTCAAGACCTGGCCGTATGCATAATCTCACAGTGCTGTGGAATCCAAAAGTTCTGGAGGAATAGTTGCCGAGCTCTGGAGCTGCTGTAGCTACGTGTCAGCTTGTAGCATAGATAAGATGTCGCGAGTTCGAATACATTCAGTGCTACATTTTTTAAAACGCAATTCTGCTCTCTGCTGAAGGTATCAATCTAATGGAACTTTGAACATAATTCCCTTCACTTCTCAACCCAAAGTAGTCGCATGTGGAAAAAGGGCTAACTACTGTGACATTTTGTTCTATTCAGGTTTAATAGACAGCAGGCAGCAGATGCATCTCGAAGATGTGCAGGGAGAGCGCATCGTGCCATAATATGTCAGAAAAGTATTTTCTACATTAGCCGTCGTGTGGTAGTGATATTTTATTCTTCTTCAAACTTTGTTTGACAGCTGTAACTCAGAACAAGTTTTCTACATGCATGTAATCAATAAACTACATGTGCATTGTCAGACTGTCATAGGTAACATCAGAGAATTCGCATATATCGTTGATGTTTAATTTCTCTCTCATGTTTACTATTGTTTTAACAACACTAAAGGAAACCTTACGAATATTGTGCACTGTATTATAAGAAATGAAATAAAACTAACCATGATAACCTTACGACGAAAGTATCTGTACACAAGCATGCCTCTATCGACACGAATTAGTAAAATACTACTCACTTAGATTTTGATTGGGTCTGTGTTTAGTTGGTATGCTGTGTCATACTCAAGAGGTATGCAAATGTGGCATTTCATAAATATAGTTACGTATTCCTAGAAACCCAAAATTCGCTTGGCAGCAGCGGAAGGAGGCCTTACCTGTTGTGCAGCATTGTAAGTTTTTCAACATTGCACTATGAGCTGAAAGCATTTTCTTGCGATTTCCTTATTGATGTTTGATCTGACTGCTTGTAGCTCTTTCACAGAAGGGATAAAAACGTTACAGTCAGTGAGACTGGAACTGCGAACCGTAACAGACGCTTTTTCACAGGTCAGCACGTTACCACAGAGCTGGCGAGGAAGTATGGGTCTTAGCTTCCTATTACGAGGGCAATAGTAACTAGAACTCGTAAACCGCTATTTGAAGGTCGAGATTAGTTGCGGTTTCCACCTGCAACGACTTTCCTGGGCTGAAAACCGTAAATTTTCAATCTTTTGTTACCCTTCAAGCGATAATAACTCAGATTATTCAATGGAAATGACAGGTAAAATCAAGTGAACTTTGAGGCTTAATTCCGTGCACACCAGGAAGTAACTCGTCGATCACAGAGTTGCCAAACATACGTTGCCTTGTTGCCAAATCTCAGTTACAGTACCAGCAGGAAGAAGACGAACCGATGTGATCCTACAGCGGTCTGGGAAGTGACCATAGCTGGTGTCACCAAGTCGCGGCTGCTACGGCCTGGAATACGTAATGCGTCTGATTCGCTTTCTGTAACTAGGTTTAGGGACTGGAGCGTAGTTACTAATAATACTCAGAACTGACTGCAAACTGAGCATCATAAATCAGTAACTCTCATTGTTGTTTTTATATTTCTTTCGTAAGTGTACTCAAAACTAAGAAAGTCATTCACAGGCGTTTTCGTGCCTCGCCGATAGTCGAGCACAACATACAAATAAAAATAAAAAAGAATGTGTGTGTGTGTGTGTTTGTGAGAGAGAGGGAGAGAGAGAGAGATAAATAAAAAGCAATGAGAGAG
The DNA here is from genome assembly GCF_023898315.1 of Schistocerca nitens. Lineage (NCBI taxonomy): Eukaryota > Metazoa > Arthropoda > Insecta > Orthoptera > Acrididae > Schistocerca > Schistocerca nitens. The sequence goes on along the minus strand of NC_064622.1, from coordinate 144,075,878 downwards.
TGTAAAAAATTGTTGTAAAGAAATTGAATCATGGTATTTAAAGAAATCTTTCATTAAAATGACACGTTCCACATCATTACGAAATGTCGTATTCATGATCTATGGAACAAGAGTTAAGCCGGCCGGAATGGCCGTGCGGTTCTAGGCGCTTCAGTCTGGAACCGAGAGACCGCTACGGTCGCAGGTTCGAATCCTGCCTCGGGCATGGATGTGTGTGATGTCCTTAGGTTAGTTAGGTTTAATTAGTTCTAAGTTCTGGGCGACTCATGACCTCAGAAGTTAAGTCGCATAGTGCTCAGAGCCATTTGAACCATTTGAACAAGAGTTAATCTAATGTAAGCTAATCTAATCTCATCACATCATATTGATGATTAGCCATGAAGAGTCATGAATTACCGAAATTTTGGCCAATACCAGTAACCGAATCTAAACTTGAAAATAAAAGACGACAATTTTTGTAATAAACCGTGACTCCTATCAAGACCCTTTCGTCCCTGTTATCTAACCTCGAAAGATGTCTGATATACCTCCATTCTGAAGTAACAAAGTGTGCATGCATTTAAAGATGAAGTGCATGATGTGAAGTTCTGTGACGGAGATACGAACCCAACACGTAATCCGATTGTTAACTAAGAAAAATCAAATGTTACGTATCGGTTTTTCTTACGAGTCGCTAGGTGTCTGAATCTAAAATAAGGATACAAACTTTTGTGCCTAAGCGACAATCGAACTGCACACCTACCGTGCATCCACGAATACAGCTTAAGTATCAGTTGCTTACTCATGAACAGTAAGATGTGTGCGTGTTTGACCAGAAATAACGACACCTGTTGCGATTGTTGGAAACACATGAACAGACATTGAAATTGCGCGTTAATTTTCACTAGCAGGTGGGTGTGCACTTGATAAAGCTAGAAATGAAATTATGAATATTTTTGTACTGGATCAGGTTTCAGACCCACATACTTACCTTTGGAGGAGACCTAGAGAAGATTGCAGTCTTGGGAAAAGGAACGAAATGACTGAACTATACTGTTCCGAGAGATTCAGATCCTCGAAAGAGGAGATACGAATTCGAATCACAGTCCAGCACCAAATTTTTAAACGTCTCTAGTTCAATCAAGTACAAGTAAAATAAGAGCCCTGTCCCTTTAAATGGCTATCGGTTCATCAAATAAAATAAAATTTCCTAATGTAAGTAAGCTTACTGGCGACTGTATTTCTGTTTACCATGACTTCCGCTGTGTCATTTCCCAACGTAAACCGGCTCTGCCCAGTTGGTAATGAAGGAACGTGATGTTTAATGCGGATTCTGGATTATAACGTCTTTCTCTTGAGGTTACCAGAGGTAAAATAAATCTGTTTGTGCCTCTTAAAAGTAAATGCCTGAACCCACGCATTGCACCTGTGATAGCCACATTACCCAGCCCCAAGAGTGTGCTGTAACGGATGATTTGCTTAGCTTACAAAATTAGTCACGGTGGAAAAAATGCGAGTCTATTAAATGGTCAAGTAGAAGCAAGCTTCTGACGCAGAGATTATGCTATTCTCATGTCAGCAGGATGTAAAGACTCTTCTAGGCATCATAGGCTGGATGTGAAGCCATTTTGATTTTTCACAAATTCAGCAAATTTCTTAGTTCGAGAAAATCCACTGTGAAGTGTGAAGTTGCCGGATAATTCGATTATTACTGTTATTATTAATATCATTCTATTCATACCGCTGCTGTAACACAAGTACTTGAACATCATTTAATGCCTTTTGGTCACTATAGATGTAGTTTCCCAAGAACAGGTTCTTTCCCTGTCTACGGAATCCTTTTCATGTTAATATCAAACACCAGCAATTAGTCGTAGATTACTTTAAAACTAACGTAATTGACGAAGACGTTATTTGGTAACAAAAACGCACGTCCTTTCTTCATTTACTTTCGCCTGGAAATGGCTATCGAGTACTGACAAACCAAAAGGCAAGAGATCTTACTGCCTTCCGATATACGTTGCTGTTAGTTCTTCCACAGGATTTGGTCGACATGACCTGTTTCAAGTTGTGTATGACAGACAGTGTTTTAGAAAATGTATTGTTTCCCTTTGAAATAAAGAGAAGTATTTTCATTGTAAGCTGTCCAAGTACAAAATTTTCGCAATATTAGTTCAAATTTAATATTCGCTTCTATAATGTAGGAAAGTATTTCACAGTCGCAAAACTCGCATCCGAAACGTTGACCTTACACTTAGTCGCTGACCATACATTCTAGCTCAGAGTGACACCAGTTTAAATAACCTAATGTAGCGAAGACTGTTTGCCAGTGCTCTTTCTCACCGGAAAATACGCAATTCACTCATTTGGCTCCATAAGTACACTGTAACAGTAATTTCTGTGTGAAATTTGTCAGTAAGCTTTTGCCTTCCAACCGGCAAAATACGGCAGAGTACGGCCGGTAAACAATTCACAAACCACGATTTAGTGCCAATAAGACGATTTCTTTAAACATTGTCGAAGCTGAGGGAATTTAGTTTCTGCTTAAATCGTCTTAAGCAGCAACGTTCACAGATATCTCAAATAGGAAAAAGCTGAATATCCAGGAACGAAGGTTGTAAAACAAACTTCCCACAGTTTGTGTCAGGTTGATCTTTTCGTCTGATAACACTGCTTAAGTATTTTGTCTAAGAGGTATCACAAGTAGTATCCCTGTAGCTGTGGGAATCATTGGTTGAAAACGAGTTTAACACCAATGGGTACAGTGCTGCTAAATTTTCACAATTATTATCAACCTAAGTCTGAGTTCATCCACAAACTGAGGCGTATTTATAATATTGGAGCTAGACTGTGTATCCTTGTCTTTCTTGAGTGGTCATTGGAAGGCGTTTACACACACGTATACAATACTATGAATACTTCGAACGCTATGGTTAACGTTGCTCTCATAAACTACTTTTTTTTTAAATTCTTCTGGGCCTTCAGCGTGCAATATGTGTTGTAGATACAGTCTCAGACCAAAAATTGACCGCCGAGTCGTTCACGTAAGGTGGACAATACAGTCGTGCTCCTCTCAGAATTCTATGTCTGGCAATATGCTCGATCTAGCAACATGTAGACTGCGGCACTTCCCAGAGGAAGTCTTGACTCCAGTCTTAGTACATTACTCTTGACTACGACCGTAGTCTTGAGGTAAAACGCGAGACCAGCTAATATGATATTGTAGATTCGCTTGAATTACACTCATAGCTTCAGCGCCGAGAGGAAAGGGGCGATAAAAATTTTGTCGATATGTGCTTTCGGTTGCCAGACGTCATATTAGCTGGTCTCGCGTTTTACCTGAAGACTACGGTCGTGTTCCAGCAGCGGTATGAATAAAATGATAGTAATAATAACAGTAATAATCGAATTATCCGGCAACTTCACACTTCACAGTGGATTTTCTCGAACTAAGAAATTTGCTGAATTTGTGAAAAATCAAAATGGCTTCACATCCAGCCTATGATGCCTAGAAGAGTCTTTACATCCTGCTGACATGAGAATAGCATAATCTCTGCGTCAGAAGCTTGCTTCTACTTGACCATTTAATAGACTCGCATTTTTTCCACCGTGACTAATTTTGTAAGCTAAGCACATCATCCGTTACAGCACACTCTTGGGGCTGGGTAATGTGGCCACAATGGTATGGTGGAACGAGCTATCACAGGTGCAATGCGTGGGTTCAGGCATTTACTTTTAAGAGGCACAAACAGATTTATTTTACCTCTGGTAACCTCAAGAGAAAGACGTTATAATCCAGAATCCGCATTAAACATCACGTTCCTTCATTACCAACTGGGCAGAGCCGGTTTACGTTGGGAAATGACACAGCGGAAGTCATGGTAAACAGAAATACAGTCGCCAGTAAGCTTACTTACATTAGGAAATTTTATTTTATTTGATGAACCGATAGCCATTTAAAGGGACAGGGCTCTTATTTTACTTGTACTTGATTGAACTAGAGACGTTTAAAAATTTGGTGCTGGACTGTGATTCGAATTCGTATCTCCTCTTTCGAGGATCTGAATCTCTCGGAACAGTATAGTTCAGTCATTTCGTTCCTTTTCCCAAGACTGCAATCTTCTCTAGGTCTCCTCCAAAGGTAAGTATGTGGGTCTGAAACCTGATCCAGTACAAAAATATTCATAATTTCATTTCTAGCTTTATCAAGTGCACACCCACCTGCTAGTGAAAATTAACGCGCAATTTCAATGTCTGTTCATGTGTTTCCAACAATCGCAACAGGTGTCGTTATTTCTGGTCAAACACGCACACATCTTACTGTTCATGAGTAAGCAACTGATACTTAAGCTGTATTCGTGGATGCACGGTAGGTGTGCAGTTCGATTGTCGCTTAGGCACAAAAGTTTGTATCCTTATTTTAGATTCAGACACCTAGCGACTCGTAAGAAAAACCGATACGTAACATTTGATTTTTCTTAGTTAACAATCGGATTACGTGTTGGGTTCGTATCTCCGTCACAGAACTTCACATCATGCACTTCATCTTTAAATGCATGCACACTTTGTTACTTCAGAATGGAGGTATATCAGACATCTTTCGAGGTTAGATAACAGGGACGAAAGGGTCTTGATAGGAGTCACGGTTTATTACAAAAATTGTCGTCTTTTATTTTCAAGTTTAGATTCGGTTACTGGTATTGGCCAAAATTTCGGTAATTCATGACTCTTCATGGCTAATCATCAATATGATGTGATGAGATTAGATTAGCTTACATTAGATTAACTCTTGTTCAAATGGTTCAAATGGCTCTGAGCACTATGCGACTTAACTTCTGAGGTCATGAGTCGCCCAGAACTTAGAACTAATTAAACCTAACTAACCTAAGGACATCACACACATCCATGCCCGAGGCAGGATTCGAACCTGCGACCGTAGCGGTCTCTCGGTTCCAGACTGAAGCGCCTAGAACCGCACGGCCATTCCGGCCGGCTTAACTCTTGTTCCATAGATCATGAATACGACATTTCGTAATGATGTGGAACGTGTCATTTTAATGAAAGATTTCTTTAAATACCATGATTCAATTTCTTTACAACAATTTTTTACACTCTCTCATTGCTTTTTATTTATCTCTCTCTCTCTCCCTCTCTCTCACAAACACACACACACACACATTCTTTTTTATTTTTATTTGTATGTTGTGCTCGACTATCGGCGAGGCACGAAAACGCCTGTGAATGACTTTCTTAGTTTTGAGTACACTTACGAAAGAAATATAAAAACAACAATGAGAGTTACTGATTTATGATGCTCAGTTTGCAGTCAGTTCTGAGTATTATTAGTAACTACGCTCCAGTCCCTAAACCTAGTTACAGAAAGCGAATCAGACGCATTACGTATTCCAGGCCGTAGCAGCCGCGACTTGGTGACACCAGCTATGGTCACTTCCCAGACCGCTGTAGGATCACATCGGTTCGTCTTCTTCCTGCTGGTACTGTAACTGAGATTTGGCAACAAGGCAACGTATGTTTGGCAACTCTGTGATCGACGAGTTACTTCCTGGTGTGCACGGAATTAAGCCTCAAAGTTCACTTGATTTTACCTGTCATTTCCATTGAATAATCTGAGTTATTATCGCTTGAAGGGTAACAAAAGATTGAAAATTTACGGTTTTCAGCCCAGGAAAGTCGTTGCAGGTGGAAACCGCAACTAATCTCGACCTTCAAATAGCGGTTTACGAGTTCTAGTTACTATTGCCCTCGTAATAGGAAGCTAAGACCCATACTTCCTCGCCAGCTCTGTGGTAACGTGCTGACCTGTGAAAAAGCGTCTGTTACGGTTCGCAGTTCCAGTCTCACTGACTGTAACGTTTTTATCCCTTCTGTGAAAGAGCTACAAGCAGTCAGATCAAACATCAATAAGGAAATCGCAAGAAAATGCTTTCAGCTCATAGTGCAATGTTGAAAAACTTACAATGCTGCACAACAGGTAAGGCCTCCTTCCGCTGCTGCCAAGCGAATTTTGGGTTTCTAGGAATACGTAACTATATTTATGAAATGCCACATTTGCATACCTCTTGAGTATGACACAGCATACCAACTAAACACAGACCCAATCAAAATCTAAGTGAGTAGTATTTTACTAATTCGTGTCGATAGAGGCATGCTTGTGTACAGATACTTTCGTCGTAAGGTTATCATGGTTAGTTTTATTTCATTTCTTATAATACAGTGCACAATATTCGTAAGGTTTCCTTTAGTGTTGTTAAAACAATAGTAAACATGAGAGAGAAATTAAACATCAACGATATATGCGAATTCTCTGATGTTACCTATGACAGTCTGACAATGCACATGTAGTTTATTGATTACATGCATGTAGAAAACTTGTTCTGAGTTACAGCTGTCAAACAAAGTTTGAAGAAGAATAAAATATCACTACCACACGACGGCTAATGTAGAAAATACTTTTCTGACATATTATGGCACGATGCGCTCTCCCTGCACATCTTCGAGATGCATCTGCTGCCTGCTGTCTATTAAACCTGAATAGAACAAAATGTCACAGTAGTTAGCCCTTTTTCCACATGCGACTACTTTGGGTTGAGAAGTGAAGGGAATTATGTTCAAAGTTCCATTAGATTGATACCTTCAGCAGAGAGCAGAATTGCGTTTTAAAAAATGTAGCACTGAATGTATTCGAACTCGCGACATCTTATCTATGCTACAAGCTGACACGTAGCTACAGCAGCTCCAGAGCTCGGCAACTATTCCTCCAGAACTTTTGGATTCCACAGCACTGTGAGATTATGCATACGGCCAGGTCTTGACTTCTGAGAGACAAACAGTTACAGCTTTTCTTTTGGACTGAACGACGTTTTCTAGTAACAGATAGCGCAATAGAATAGGTCAAGTGGAAAGGAACACTTCCTATTTAAACTTCTGCATCCTACACTGTTGGCAGTTGTGTGTAGGTGGCAGTTACGTGATTTTATTTCTGTGATTACAAAATAGTCGAATGTATGCACTGGGTAGCCGAGGCAGCTAGTTCATGGTGATTCGGTCAACCAAGTAAATGAATTTACTGAACATGCTGCAAATTACTACAGGGAGCCTGTGTGTCAGAATTCTCATCCAGTGTGGCGCAACTGCGTTACGATAGAAAAATGACTCGCAGAGAAGAGGATTTCGTGGTCTGTTGGACGGATGGTAGGTTGTTATACCTATGGTCTGGGTTCGATTCCCACTTTCGTCAATGATTTTAGATAGGGAGAGACAGATTCCATTCTCTCCTGGCTACACCAAGTGAAGGAGATATAATGGCTGCGTGGTCTGAAATTTCACATTAAAGATGATATTCCTTCTTTACCAAGTAGACGGTAGGTTGAACCACAATAAAGTCTGGAGTGGCGACATGTAGAAACTCTATCACCAGTAACCTTTCTTATACTAGTTATTTATTTCAAGTGACGACCCAAACGCTATGTATGGTCACAGGACACTTATTCCATCTTTTATTTGAGCTTCTGTATGTCGATAAAATTGGTTCTAAACTGGGAATGCAACTCAAACCGCCCTTAACGCGGAATTTGATCCCTTCGTGGCAATACAGCTCGGCTACAATTTGTTGTTTGTTCAAAACTGCAGATTCCTCAACACCTTCACATATTACGCGTGAATGAGATCGAATCCTGGCCCGGCACTAAAGATTTAATTATGTATTATCAAGCTCTATCATGAGAACACCTATCTGCTGGTGGATAATAATTTTGATTTTTAATGTATTTTCATTCGTTGTCAACACTAACGATATCTGACGTTTTTAACTCCCAGTGAGACACAGAACTATTTGCGAGATGACTGTAAGTTCAAGATGCTATTCTGAGCAGCTGGTGGATAAAAATTCGGTAGCTGACGTCTCTTTGTGTGTAGTCAACAACGATATGTGTGGGGCTCTATTCCCAGTGAGCGCTGAACTCTTCGTCATATTATTTCAGTTCGTCGTGTCATTTAATGTTCATACATATTCTCAACTAGCTGCTCGTGAATAACTTTAATTTTTAATGTCATTTTGTGTTAAATAGTTCAAATGGTTCAAATGGCTCTGAGCACTATGGGACTTAACTTCTAAGGTCATCAGTCCCCTAGAACTTAGAACTACTTAAACCTAACTAACCTAAGGACATCACTCACATCCATGCCCGAGGCAGGATTCGAACCTGCGACCGTAGTGGTCACGCGGTTCCAGACTGAAGCGCCTAGAACCGCACGGCCACACCGGCCGGCCCCCACCATCTGGTATCAATGCATTACCCTATCATCCATTATATATAATCATTTTCATAGTACACTTGATATTATAGATGAGTAGGACACAAGACAGGACATAGATAATATCCGTTTGACGTCAACAGTGTGTAACATTTTACTTTTTTGGAATAGGACAATGTTCCTCTCCAATAATTTTTAGATTAGTTACAATAAGCTTACGCTGCAAGAGAATTCGCTTGTATTTTTCAATATGTGGTCTATTGTCGGTTTGAAGGCCTTCCATAACATCGGCAACGTAGTGCAACTCCACCGAGGGCTGTCTGGAGTAGGGTGGAGATAGCAATGTGAAAGTTGCGAGCTGTCGAAGACGATCTTCATATTCCTAATGCGATTAGGACATCGTATACTCTTGACGACGTTTAGCACCTGTGCAGTCAGTCACCCAATTTCAGAATTCATTTTGAGTAATCCTGCTAAATTCCCAAAATATTGTCTTTTTATATTGATGAGTAATATGGATAGTCGTCATGTTCATGTGCCGTCTACAACGTAAATTTAATGTTACTATCCTAGGAACTAGCCTGCAATACGTTTTGTATTTCATAATCGGAACTATCTGCATTAACCGTCATCAGAGCAATGTCAGGGAACAGAATGCAGCAGTGCCTTGCTACCTACTTGAAGACCTGCTTGAGTCGTGTTCTAAGGAAAGGGTAGTTGCTGGTTCACATTATATTACACTAGCGAGAAGTACCGACTTTTCCTTTCCTCTGCAAACATCCAGAACTAAATTCAGTAACTAAATGCTAAGAATATATTTGCATTATGCCAACTCAAAGATAAATAGATATGGATATAGATATAGATACAGATTTTTATATTTAAAGCCATTCTCGTTCTGCGTTGGAATAAACATCATTCATTATTTGCTTGTTCTTGTTACGATTGTTATTGTCATTCTCTCACTCGCAAGAGTTTTCGCATTCCTATTTGGTATCGATGCACATGAAGAGTGGCTAGGAAAGAAGGGAATACTGAATGTTACGTCATGCAGAATACACTCATTTACTTCGGCTTCTCGTGATCTACGCTACAGGAGAAGTGAGATACATAAAGGTGACAGTGTGAGGACAGACCTGGTAGCTCAACTGTGCAACTACACAGTGTTACCAGATAAAATGGTGCTGCGGAATCGAAAGTGTAGTACGGACTTTGCCACAGTAGCAGACAGCTGGTAATTTAGGACCATGACCGTGGATTACACTTTGGTCAGTGCTGGTTAGAGTGCTGCAACTGTAAATGGAAGGCTTTGTTTGATAGTCTTATGCTGATGCTGTCTGAATAAATTATGCCATTGGATACAAAGCGGTTTAGTTTTGCGACCTAACCCACGAGGGGGGAAGGCACAGTGGTCTGCTTCAGGAATTCCAAGCAATAAAACACAAAAAACAACCCAGGAAGGGAGACATGCATTTGGAATCTGTTCATCGTTACGGGGTCAAACAAGAGGGTAACATTACTGAAACAATGATCGGGCTACTTAGTATATAATAGAGCATACAGATTTCAAGGAGGAAACGTATGAAGACGCAGACTTCCTCGTTATCAATATGTGCGGCATATCTTTCGTGTTAACGAAAGTAAATTCCCGCTTTACCTCTTCTTACGTGTCAAATGAAATGAATGCCATGAGGAATAGAATATTTGTTGACTGCGTCTCTTCTTGCTTCCATCCTTACCAACATATTTCTTCATTCTCGTGGTAATCATGACATTCTATGTGTATGCTGCAAAAGATTGCAAGTGGACAAATTCGACATCGAGGTGCAAAGCGTTATATTCAATTCGAATAAGCTTCCGGTGTATTTTTACTTCGTTTGTATTTTTAGATGATTATGAACGTTACGGAAAATTATCTCACATGCTTTATGTTGAATGAGAAACATTGAATGATCCGTTTTGCTTTCCCTACGTTGAAATGATATAATGTCGGCGTCAACGGCCTTCTTCCACGCTGGAAGCTGAAACTTGTATGATTCTGGATTAATGATAATTGAATGTCTCATATGTATACATAGCCCACAAGGCGACGTCAGAAACCATCAGGGGAGAACGCCGCATAAAAACCAAACGTGCGCGCGCGTCTCCACTCTGAAGAACCGTATCGGAGAATCACGGCAAGCATTTCGCTGAAGAGCTGCCTCGTCAGAGAGCCTAGAAATGGCAGCGTCGTAGCAAGTATTTGTCAACACTCTGATAGTGCATTTACTTCCGGGTGTAGGTCGGCGTTACCTCGCTAAATTCACTTGACATTCGTTTTCCACATCGAAGACTCGTACGATATAATCCACTGCAAGATGACACAATTAGAAAGTATATTTAATTTCTGGACTCCAAGAACGGCGTTCTTCACATAAGTAACACCTGTTTGTGTGTGCATTCGGGAGGACGACGGTGCAATCCCGCGCCCGGCCATCCTGATTTAGGTTTTCAATGATTTCCCTAAATCGCTTCAGGCAAATGCCGGGATGCTTCCTTAGGAGGGGCACGGCCGATTTCCTTCCCCATCCTTCCCTAATCCGAGCTTGTGCTCCGTCTCTAATGACATCGTTGTCGACGGGACGCTAAAACAGTAATCTCCACCTCCTCTGTTCGTGTGTTTAAGGTTGCGTTTTGAGGCTCAGGCAACATCGCAGTGACTATATTCCGCCTCTGGCAGCCAGTGTGTCGTTAGCTCAGAGGTTCCTTTGTGCGTTGCAGTGCTTGTACTATAAAACATAGCAGTTCGAATCACGGTAGAAGCCGCTGAGTACAACCTTTTATTTTCCATTTTAATTAATGGAGTTGCAAACTGCTAGTAAAAATTTCTTATGCGAAATCTGAAGAATGTCTTTAAACATCAATCTTCGTCCGATTTCGACTTAGTAAATTAAGTTAATATCATGGATTTCTGCTTTGCAAATTCCAAGGTGCTTCACTGTAAAATAGACCCTGAAAAGATTCAAACCGACTGTCAACGATATAAATTTGAGCTTTGTTCGTCATATAGGTCTAACATGTCAGAAGGTTGTTTATGAAGTGCACATGTTCATTAATATAGTTCCCTTCTTCTAAATTTTTGCAATAGCATTTAACTGTAGACGTTTAGCAATTCCTTTCCGTTCTCTGAAACCTTCAAAACGACAAATTTTTCTGGTTTAAATCTGATGACCTTAACTATCACTTCCGATCAACAATAAATACTTCATGAACCCATACATGGAACTCCAAATGTGCAGTGTTCCTGCACTGCTACAGAGCATGCATTGCAAGGTATTCACACAGTTTATCGCATAGACTTACCATAAGGAATGAAACAAGAACTGTAATACACTTTACACCACAGACGCTCACTCTGGCTTGACGAAAACATCCAAACATTGACCAAAAGTTGCACAAATAATTGAGTTTGAAAGGAAAAGAAACGAGGTATGAAGCATTTATAAATTCATCGAATGTAGTGAGGTGGTTTAATTTCGTCCCAGTCTATAAAATTAATTTCGGGCCATACTCAGCTCTTGCCGATTAATGTAATATAATACCCGCCTACTAATCAGGGCGTCTGTCTCCGTTGCTTTTGAGCGTGAATGGGAATTGTAGAAATTTTCTGTGGAGCAACATTTAATAATAAAGCGTTTTAAATCATCAAAAGCGATGAGCGGTAGCAGGCGCTTTCGATAAAGAACGGGGGAGTGCAGCGCCGCTGCTGTCGCCACGGCCGCTGCTAGTAGCCAACAAATGGATCCCGGAGCTTTGCCGCATACGGCGTCCAGAGGAGGACAGTCTGCAGGAAATCTGCCGCAAAATCGTTACTGGATAAAATTTTGATATCGGTGTGTCACAAAGCGAAATAGATTGAATCTGCGCTACCATTACATTCACGTCTTCAGCATTCAGACAGAAGAGGCTATAAAAAATATTTTATGCCAGCTGCTCTCGATCCACAGACATTATGAACAGAAACGGCGCACGCTACCGCTAGACCACAGGCGTAATCAGCCTAGAGTTTCTCTATCATGGGACAAGTTTTCCTCCAGGAAGTGCCGCAGTCTACAGTGTTGCCAGATTGTGCAGATAACCGGACTTAGAGAATTAGCGAGTTGGCCAGTTTTTTTGTCCCATGTCGCGATCGGCGCGGACTTAGCCTCTGAAGCGGCCGGCCGCCGGTCAAGTTTTATGTCAAAGAGTGTACCTCCACTACAGCACAAGTTGCTGTTTTAAGCAGAAAGCAAATAAATATTATTGTTTTTATGAAATCAGCCAACGATCTGTCACGAACACTGACAGCGGTCGGGAGAGCGGTGTGGTGACCACATGCTCCTCCATATCTGCATCCAGTGACACCTCTAGGCTGAGGATGACACGGCAGTCGGTCAGTACCGTTGGGCCTTTCGAGGCCTGTTCGGACAGAGTTTGGTTTGCTTTTATGAAACCACCGAGATACCCATGGGAGCCGCGATGCACAGTTTCAGAACGTCTGATATAAGTATAAAGAAAATTATTTACAACAAGAACATATAAGACAGATGATAAACGATACTGTTTTGTCCAGTCACTTGAATCACTATTACAAAGATCTCCAACAGAATAGGTCTTTAATGGGTGCTGTTTCAAGCTACTGGCGTCAGACGTTGCAATTCTCGAGGTAATGTGTTCAACGGTTTTAGAGCAACAAATGGAAAACTGCATTCTGTTCCTTGTGCATCCCCCAGTTTTAGGAACAGGGACAGTCAGTACAGAAGCTACAACAAATTACAGACCAGCAAACATAAAGAGACAAGCACATTTGTGGGGCAGACCTCCTGGTGTGCTGCAGAATAATAGAGGATAAACGTACAACATGGATCCAGTAAGCCGGTTTAAGAAAGAAAACAGTATATGGATAGCTTATCTTGGCATTTAATTAAAAATTTTGATGTCCGCGTATATTGGGCATTACTAAGACTTTTAAAATATGACCGAGTAACGTATCACACCGAATCTTTCACATTTCCGACGGTCCCGAGTTCACCTTAATTCCTGTAATGCGAAACAACATGAAGCAAGGCAAACAGAACTCCCAGTCAAAACATTCTACTGATATTAATTACGCAGATGGTTTCATTCTGGGACGCAATACTTTTCAGTACATTCTAGGCAGCCAAGTTTTGCTGTTTTTTTCTATGTAACAATACGAAATATAATTCACCAACAACGCATCTCAACAATGCTAACTTCGCGACTGGAATAATTATGAAATGCTAAACCGTAACATAAAATTAAAGATAGGGGCGGAATGAAGCAAAAAGAAATATTCGAAAAATGCAGAGCGTGCAGAGTTTATACTTCACATTACTGTTCGTTTTTATTGATGATTTTTGCGTCATTATAAAAAAGTAGTTACTGTAAAAGTTCAAACATTCGCGCTTTTATCCTCTGTGTAACGAAACAATAAAGTGATACAATTTTTAAAGATTATAGACATACATTGCCTATGCTGTGTTAATGTTTTAAGACGCTAAAATAATATCTTCTACGTGTCGTCGCTTGAAACAGACGTTTGAAGTATTTCTGATATGCAACTCGCAGCCCTTCTTTGTCATTTAGTAGCCGCATGACATTTTTTTTTATTTCTGTGACTGAGGACGTGGTGCGAAAACATTCACGTTGACGTCTTTTGGGCGGCTCGTATGCCAGGCGTTTTAAATGACACTGACTTTAAATGCGAACACTTTTCAAAAAGTGAGGTTTGCACAGCGAGTACTGGGCAGATGCGTGTTGGGAATTGTGAAAAGAGGATGTGTGTTGGGAATTGATAAGAGAGGCAGGAAACAAACAAATGGACTGGGGAACAACATGGCCACAATGGCAATGAGATGAATGTGGGAGAGACATGTAGCTGGGTGAATTGATGGTAGATTGGTTAGGGCGCAGGAGGTGCTTCGATTTCAAGAGACGAAAAAACTCTGAGATGATAATTTTATTTAAGAAATATGCAGGAACAACGTGCGTACAGATGAAGACATCTACATCTACATGACTACTCTGCAATTCACATTTAAGTGTTTGGCAGAGGGTTCATCGAACCACAATCATACTATCTCTCTACCATTCCACTCCCGAACAGCGCACGGGAAAAACGAACACCTAAACCTTTCTGTTAGAGCTCTGATTTCTCTTATTTTATTTTGATGATCATTCCTATCTATGTAGGTTGGGCTCAACAAAATATTTTCGCATTCGGAAGATAAAGTTGGTGACTGAAATTTCGTAAATAGATCTCGCCGCGACGAAAAACGTCTTTGCTTTAATGACTTCCATCCCAACTCGCGTATCATATCTGCCACACTCTCTTCCCTATTACGTGATAATACAAAACGAGCTGCCCTTTTTTGCACCCTTTCGATGTCCTCCGTCAATCCCACCTGGTAAGGATCCCGCACCGCGCAACAATATTCTAACAGAGGACTAACGAGTGTAGTGTAAGCTGTCTCTTTAGTGGACTTGTTGCATCTTCTAAGTGTCCTGCCAATGAAACGCAACCTTTGGCTCGCCTTCCCCACAATATTATCTATGTGGTCTTTCCAACTGAAGTTGTTCGTAATTTTTACACCCAGGTACTTAGTTGAATTGACAGCCTTGAGAATTGTACTATTTATCGAGTAATCGAATTCCAACGGATTTCTTTTGGAACTCATGCGGATCACCTTACACTTTTCGTTATTTAGCGTCAATTGCCACCTGCCACACCATACAGCAATCGTTTCTAAATCGCTTTGCAACTGATACTGGTCTTCGGATGACCTTACTAGAGGGTAAATTACAGCATCATCTGCGAACAACCTAAGAGAACTGCGCAGATTGTCACCCAGGTCATTTATATAGATCAGGAACAGCAGAGATCCCAGGACGCTTCCCTGGGGAACACCTGATATCACTTCAGTTTTACTCGGCGATTGCCGTCTATTACTACCAACTGCGACCTTCCTAACAGGAAATCACGAATCCAGTCGCACAACTGAGACGATACCCCATAGGCCCGCAGCTTGATTAGAAGTCGCTTGTGAGGAACGGTGTCAAAAGCTTTCCGGAAATCTAGAACTACGGAATCAACTTGAGATCCCCTGTCGATAGCGGCCATTACTTCGTGCGAATAAAAGAGCTAGCTGCGTTGCACAAGAACGATGTTTTCTGAAACCATGCTGATTACGTATCAATAGATCGTTCCCTTCGAGGTGATTCATAATGTTTGAATACAGTATATGCTCCAAAACCCTACTGCAAACCGACGTCAATGACATAGGTCTGTAGTTCGATGGATTACTCCTACTACCCTTCTTAAACACTGGTGCGACCTGCGCAATTTTCCAATCTGTAGCTACAGATCTATCGGTGAGGGAGCTATTGTATCAGCGTAATCTGAAAGGAACCTAATCGGTATACAATCTGGACCAGAAGACTTGCCCGTATCAAGCGACTTGAGTTGCTTCGCAATCCCTAAGATATCTACTTCTAAGAAACTCATGCTAGCAGCTGTTCGTGTTTCAAATTCTGGAATATTCCGTTAGTCTTCCCTGGTGAAGGAATTTCGGAAAACTGCGTTCAATAACTCCGCTTTAGCGGCACAGTCGTCGGTAACAGCACCATCGGCACTGCGCAGCGAAGGTATTGACTGCGTCTTGCCGCTTGTGTACTTTACATACGACCAGAATTTCTTCGGATTTTCTACCAAATTTCGAGACAATGTTTCGTTGTGGAACCTATTAAAGGCACTCGCATTGCAGTCCATGCCAAATTTCGCGCCTGTAAATTTTAGCCAATCTTTGAGATTTCGCGTTCTTCTGAACTTCGCATGCTCTTTCCGTTGCCTCTGCAACAGCGTTCGGACCTGTTTTGTGTACCATGGGGGATCAGTTCCATCTCTTACCAATTTATGAGGTATGAATCTCTCAATTGCTGTTGCTACTATAACTTTGAATTTGAGCCACATCTCGTCTATATTTGCATAGTCAGTTCGGAAGGAATGTAGATTGTCTCTTAGGAAGGCTTCTAGTGATACTTTATCCGCTTTTTTAAATAAAATTATTTTGCGTTTGTTTCTGATGGATTTGGAAGAAACGGTATTGAGCCTAGGTGCAACGACCTTGTGATCACTAATCCCTGTATCAGTCATGATGCTCTCTATTAGCTCTGGATTGTTTGTGGCTAAGAGGTCAAGTGTGTTTTCGCAACCATTTACAATTCGCGTGGGTTCGTGGACTAACTGCTCGAAATAATTTTCGGAGAAAGCATTTAGGACAATCTCGGAAGATGTTTTCTGCCTACCACTGGTTTTGAACAAGTATTTTTGCCAACATATCGAGGGAAGGTTGAAGTCCCCACCAACTATAACCGTATGAGTGGGGTATTTATTTGTTACGAGACTCAAATTTTCTCTGAAGACTGTAATGAATGGAAGGTCCAGACGAAGCCTTTATCAAACAATGAGTATTAAATGGCAGATGATGTTAATGATACCCTATGTCTGATTGTTGTATAATGAGGGGAACTTGAACCACTGCCGAATGTCTCAAAAAATATATAAAATGTACGTACCATAATGATGAAACATAGATAGTTGCCAAGTTTTATAACATGGTATAAGGAACACGTAAACGAAAATATCCTTTCTGCTTTCGACAGGCACCTCACAGAAAATAAGCACTCCACTGAAAATATCGGAAGAAATTTTACGTAATGCCGCCGAAGGCCAATTAATGGACACTTTAGTAAAACTAGAAATCTACTTTCACACGACTAAGCGCTACTTTCATACGACTAAGCGCTCAGAACAAATGTGAAACGAACAAACAGGACTGCACAGCAAAATAAATTCGTAGAAAATTTTAATAGCACCTTAATCAGCATCTAAAACACATCCATCCTACACTAAATTAGCAAATGTGCAAGTACAAACGATTGACAGGAAGCTTTTATAGCTTAATCACTGTAGGTATCACATTCCATCCTACATTACTCACTCACTAAATATGCAACTACAAAGTCTTCACTGAAAATCCAGTTGTACCAGCAGGACAATATTGTCGTACGTGGATTCCGTTGATATACAAATTAAATAATATTTCTCGTCTTAAATAATGTTAGAAATAAAATAAAAATCCATTCCACAACTGTATTATGGTGGAACACTGTCTCAAACAGGACAAAGTCAGTGGTATTAATAGAATTACCGAGTACTTCGAATATTTCAAAGATTATAGAAGACCATGGATGTACAAAAAGAATTGAGATGGTGCTATAGACTGTACCACAGACTGTGGACTGTACGCTATGCGTTGTTTTCAACCCAGAGTGGGCGGGGCCTGCCGCATCTTAAATAACCTTAACATTAGCAGACTACTGTTTACGAGTGCTTCTTGTTCATTACCTCTGTCGTGTGCACGCAACTATTGTTTTAAATACTACAAATTACAGTACTTGCATGAATAACATAGTGTCAGGAAGACAATTTCGAAGTTTTTCTGTTCTTGAATGCGTATTTGTCTAGTAATACGACACGTGGCCTCATTAATGTAACTTTGTTTTTATTCATATGTTGCAAATAACAAAGAAGAAACGGAAATGATATGAAAAGGATGCTTTCGTAATCCATTTAATTACACTTTCGTTGTATTTATGTTGTTAGCAAATGAAGCTGGAACTAAGAAACCAATGCTTGTTTGCTTATTCGTACTGCTTCTTGTTCGTTACATTTTGAGATTTCAGCACGTATGCACTACATTTTTAACGTTCACGTTTGCAAAAAACTTACATACGTGTTTTTCTCTCTAGCCCATAAATCTGTGAAATGAGGAAAGAAGCGAGGCACGCTATCATATCTTGAACATATCAACAAAGTGAACGAAATGTCAAAGAAACACAACTGCATAGAGGTTTACCTCCACACAGAACAGAGTTCTTATTTTATTAAATTGTGAGTGCATTAGTTTCACTGTCGTTTACACGTCTTCTCACTTTGAATTCTTACCTGTGATGCCTCATTCAGTGTGTGACCAATTTTAGCAGTGTACTGGGTAAAAAAAAAACGATATAATTTTTTAAACGGGTTCCGGCACTGAGCAATACTTATAAAGTTATTAAGGGAACAGTCTTAAACGGTTAAACTCCGTAAAATGCCTATTTTGTTTTAACATGTATGTAAGTCATTTATAGTAATGATAACCTAACCACTGTAACATATAGGCCTACCTTTCGAACAATAGCCCGTTTTCCTCTTTTCCTGTAATATTTTTCGCCAGTAACTATCAATTTTTCGGCAATAACCAAGCATCACAATTGAAATGTACGTCTACTTTGATCGTGTGCGTCATCTTACATTTGATGTACAGTCGTGGACAAAACGAGCGAGACCCCTCGCCTTTTCGTTATGCTGATCCGCACGGCTTTAAAGTCTGCTTCACAGCATTACAGGCAGGGTGACGAAGTGCTACCAACATACTATGCACAGGCGTGAAATTGACAAACTATCTGAACTTTTTTAGGCTGTTTTCAATAATTTGTAAGACTATATTAATGCTGATTAGTGTGTTAAATACAACACGTAAATATAAGACAGAACTGAAAGAAGAAACGCTAATTGGTATGAACTGTACCAATAAAAATGAATTTCAACTTATCGAGATAACATAACTGTTTTAGTAAGACAAAGAACCCCGGATCGTTACGAATCAGCAAAATATTATCCGCTTTCGGCCGCGAAACGGTCTGTGTCAACGTTCAGACCAGTCATACTGGATTACCGTTGCTGACCTACCATGAAAGTGTGCAAATTTAACAATGCATGAAGATTCATAACGAAATTCAGTTAAAAATCATTCAGTGCCACACTTAAGTCAGTTCCATTATTGACAGAAGCGGAAAAAGTAGGCAGTAACATGTATGAAATTCTACAAGAGTGTCATATTGACATGCACAGGGCGACAGTACAGAATAAAGGTAGCGATAAAACGTATTGGGGGCGCGAGAATTTCTTAAAATTGCTTTACTGATATTCTACCTGCCTCCATCGAGATTAGAACCGAAAACAAACCAGACCTTCCTTTCACTACGCTAGCAGACAACCCAGGCAGCCCTCTATTATTACCCCAGACATGAATAAACCGGCAATTTTGCAATGAAAATGGCAAAATGATCTGCAGTTTCTGTTGCATAGAGCTTTCTGGACTCAAAAACATGAATTTTCTTCCTTTATGTAACCGCTTATGTGCAACCATTCGGGATGTTTATCGAAATAGCAAAATACTGTTATTAGAGAGTAAATTTAGTAGGATATTTCTGCACCACCCCAGAAAATAAACGGCTACACAGCTGCCAAACGTATTCTACACTGTTTCGAATTCTCCACTAGACTCGCCACAGCCGGAACACGTTCATTAGCCTAAGTGTTTCTTAAGCTAGCTAGCAATGGGAATGTTCGCACTTCTAAAACGCGGTAGCGTTAATACTGGGATGTGAATTACCACGTGTATAGGCAAATGGATTCTATTTGCATTCCTGTAAACATGATTTGGATCGAAAGCGTAGCTACGATTAATATGCTGATGTATCGACTACAACTAGCACATTTCGAATAAAGAGTAGGGAGTGTTATTTATGCGGCCCTCATCTTCAGTAGCTGTCGTAGCTGTTTTCGTTGTTAGGATTTCGTCACCTAAATCGGTAAAAACGGAACCCTACAAGTCTCACTTTCTTGACCGTCTATCGGTCTACCCAACCTTTAAAACCCGTTTACCTCCAAAACGGGTAGACATAATAAGCGGAAATGTATCGCACTTCTTGCGGTAACCGGTCCCTTGGTGGTGTAAAAAAGTGAGCTTCTATATCAACGCAATCTAAAGATACGGCCGTTTATGAAAAGAAAATTTACGTGAAAGGTCAAAAAATGGCTCCAAGAACTATGCGACCAAACTACTTACGTCATCAGCCCCTAGACCTAGAACTACTTAAACCAACCTAACTTAACACACATCCATGCCCGGGGAAGGATTCGAACTGACGGCGCAAGCAGCCGTGCGATCCGCGATATGACGCCGTTGAAAGCACGGCTAACCCGCGCCGGAAAGCTGTTAATATCATCTGATGTTGCTAACAAGTTATTTACTTCTGGTGAATCATTTTCTGCGCAGTTCATTTAAGATAGAATAACTAAAATATATTTGATGTTACGGAAGACGAAGGACGCCTAATTCATTTCCCTCTCTTTACTTATGATGTTACATTCGCAATCTGAGCATACGTATTATCCATAACCGCACTTTAGCGCCACACAGATACGTGAATGAAACACATTGGCGTGCAGTTTTAGACATAAAAACTGACCGCCGGCCACCTGCCACAGAGACTAAGTCCGAGTCTATTCACTTAACGTAGCCAATAAAACTGACGGGCCATCTGCACAATCTGGCAACACTGTAAGATGCGGAAGCGTTAGGAGGAAGTGTTGTCTACTTCCGAGATGTTCTCGGATTGTGTGAGCCCGTGGTCTAGTGCTAGCCGGCACAGTAGCTCAGCGTGTTCGGTCAGAGAGCCGGTTGGCCTCTGTAATAAAAAAACTGAGTAGAAGGATCAACCACCGAACTTGAACAGGATGTCCTGCGACGTCCGCAACGACCAAACACAACGATCAATAATGAACAATAAGAAAAAAAAGAAAAGAAAAAATGGTAATCGTCATGCATTCTAAGCTTATGGTCGCCTGTTCGTGTCCAACTATTTTTTTTTTTTACCACATTTCGGTCTAAAGTTGTGATTCTGATCGAAGATAATTCGCTTAACATTCTACCCACCAGCAATGACAAGTGTTCCAGAAACAACTCCGCAGGACAGCTCGTGGCTGCGCCGCGATCATAACAGCTTACGCTCGAGCGTTTCCTTGCGCTGCAGCGGCTACCGGCCACCGGCCAGACGCCACCCGCCGCCTGAAATCCGGCGCCGCACATGTGAACGCGGCGCCACGCTGTTAGTGTACGTATCAACTGTCATTTTCGAATTTGAAGTTCTAGTTGTCATCTTGCAGTTAAACATTCGATTTTGCATACTTGAAAATCATGAACTACAGTTAAGCATTGTAAAATTGAGTCGCTAGTGGAAAAAGGTGTAACACTTGAAACACAACGTTTACTTTTGGTATAACAGAGGGGTGTATGCGGAGGAGGCAGCTAGAAAGATTTGAACTGTGTTTGGAGCGAGTGCTTTTGGTAAGAATACGCAAGAAAAAGATATTCGTGTTTCAACAAAGATCGTTCTGGCATGAATGATTTTCCACATTAAGGAAGTCTCGACTACTGATATATGTGATAGATTACCATTTAACCATCATGCGACATTTGCATTCAACAGGCAAAGTTCAGAAGTCTAGTGTAGGAGTACTGCATGCTCTAATTCGAAACAACAAAAATCAATGGAGTGACTATTATTGACCGTCATCAGGTCACTCATCGAGCATTCCTATGCAGTACTGTTACTGGTGACGTATTTTGTTGCCTTTATTGTTAACTTCCTAAGAAGAAATAAAGGCTGAGCCCCACCAAAAGACGTAAACTCGAGGAAAGAGTAACGTGAACATGATATTTTACATCTGATAATTCCAAAAGTGTGTTTTGGGCTACGAATTCTGCCCCCAGGTTGTGTGCAACACAGCTGGAATTTGTTGCCAACAACTGAGACACCTTTCTTTCGCAGTGTAAGAAAATCGAGCAACAAAACTACATCACCTGTGCTACTGCACGATAACGCACTATGTTGATTTGAGAAACAAAACTATCAAGGAGATTGATAGGAAAGTCGTCTCTCAGGCACTTGTATTGATAGGGAAGTCCTCTCTCAAGCACTTGTCCCTCTCGTCATATATTTGTAAAATTTTACCTTTCCCGCTCTTGATCGATCAACCGTCAAGGCAATTCATTTCTAGACGAAAATACTCTTAAAACTACTCTGGTTTAATAACATCGTTAGAGCCAGTAGGTTTCTACAGGCGTAGAATTTGTAAACAACTTTAGCATTGACAGATCGTTTTAGATATCGTGAAAGAAAATTCTGCTGCTGATTAATTTCTCTTTGATAATTACTGTTGCGTTTAGTAAACTAATGGAAAATGCAATTAAAATATTCACTGTACTAATACAAATTAAATTCAGCTTACTACAGAAACATCACGACGGCAGTCTATCTTAATAAGGCATTAAGTGTCTGTGAGACGATTGAGCCTATTTTAACACGAATTAGTAGGATATTACCGACTTTTGACTTCGAAAAGATCTGTATTTATTTCATTTCCTGTACCATTCGTAAGTATTATGAAAATGTGACATTTCATAGATAAAATTATGTATTCACAACAACAAAAAATATGTCGGCAGAAAACAAAAGTGGCATTATGAATTTGGCAGTACCGTAAGGTTTTCGCTCTAAGAGTTACTGAAAGTAGCAAGACGAATTTTGCTCGAGTGTTGTCTTACGATTCCCTTATTGAGTTTTTATCAGCCTGCTTGTAGCTGTGCTACAAAAGAATTAAAAATCTGGCTTTCTGCGAGTCTGTAAAGGCGAACGAAAGCAGCTTGCACCTGTTAGCTAAGCATGAACTGGTTTTTTCCTACAGTGGGAAGACATCCTTTTGTGGTTGAATTGTTGGCAAATGTCAGTCAGACGTGTGCCATTGGTCTAAGCGTTTCGGTGTGTTGAATTTGTACCAAAGATTTTTCTACAGGTTTTTTCTGCCCAAATAGAGAGTTGAAGTTTCCCATTAGTATTTTCACGTCATCCTGGTGAATTTTGCTCATAGTATTTTCGAGTGTGTTCCAGAATTTTTCCCATGCGGTTCTAAGCGCTACAGTCTGGTTCCGAGCGACCGCTACGGTCGCAGGTTCGAATCCTGCCTCGGGCATGGATGTGTGTGATGTCCTTAGGTTAGTTAGTTGTAATTAGTTCTAAGTTCTAGGCGACTGATGACCTCAGAAGTTAAGTCGCATAGTGCTCAGAGACATTTGAACCATTTTGAACCAGAATTTTTCGACATTTTCCGTGTTTTTCTTATTTTCGATGTTGGTGGGGACACGTGCATTGATGAGTGTATATTTTTTACTGGGGCTCTGAATGAGCATAGTACCTAAGCTTACACACTACTTAACCTAAATTATCCTAAGGACAAACACACAAACTCATGCCCGAGGGAGGACTCTAACCTCCGCCGGGATCAGCCACACAGCCCATGACTGCAGCGCCCTAGACCGCTCGGCTAATCCCGCGCGGCTACTTAAAGTATACTCGTCCACAAAACCCATGTGGACAATTATCTGATAATCGGTCAAGCTTTGCTTTGTCGCAGCTCTTTAGCATACAAGTCCATTTACTTTCAGGCTCCTCCTTACAATTCTTGCAATGCAAGGTAATTGAAAAATCCCATCCACTCGACGCCAACTGAGGAACTGACTGGTGCATGTGTTGTTCATCACACAGTAGTTGTCAGCCTCACTAGGATCAATGACTGTGTGTCTCTCTCTCTCTCTCTCTCTCTCTCTCTCTCTCTGTGTGTGTGTGTGTGTGTGTGTGTGTGTGTTTTCGTGTTCATGCACAATCTGAAATAATACTATTAACATTAGAGAGACCACCAACAATAAATAATTCATCAAATATGACTGTAAAGTATTTTAATGCGATGGGAAGTTACTAACTGAATTTTCACCCAACCCACGTCCTGCATATTACGTTAAGTAAGATGTATTAACTCCATGGTATCGTTAGCAGAGACAGTGCGCTCTTGTTGTCGAGGCTCGCGACAAGCGCAGCGATCAGCAGTGCCCAATGCCGCCACGATTTGTTTATGTTGGCTGAGCGTGGACACTGCAGCAGACGCTTCGCCATAAACAGAAAGAAATCACCTTGGCTCTGACCGCAGTGAGCGGATATCACTGCCTGCGTGTTCTTATAGTAACCAACGTGAGACTCCACTCACAGGTGCCATGGAGCAATTGCAACGGGTATCATGTCATTAGTCATCAGAATATTAACCAGTGATGAAATGTCCACTCTATTTGAATCCCAAGAAAATAGGAACCTTCTCACAAAGGAATGTGAGGTGATATCAAAATTTATCCAACATACAAAAATTAACTGCAGGGCTTTCATGTATGCAGTAGTAGCACACAAGGAAATATTATGTCTTGGAAGCGTATATTTCATTTCCTCTTCTCATATTAACGCCCTTGTTTTAGTATGAAGTGGGAAAATAAACACGAAAAACTTAAGTTCCTGAGAAGCATATAAGTCATTTCCTCTTCTCATATCATAACTTTTGTTTTAGTATGAGGTAAAAAAATAAACAGTTTAGGGTTCTGAAACATAATATGACACCAGATTCTTATCGTAGGCGATGTCGGAAACGCAAAAAGCAGGGAGCTGTCCATTGTTTTGTCCAAAAGTCTGTTTCCTTTCATGCATTACTCACGTTAGGAGATTCTTATTTAAGGACTTGTGGGCATCAAGTTCTTCAGCAGAACAAGCCTTATGTTATTGTGCTAATTACGGTATGGAAAAAATGCAACAAAGACGAGTTCCCCTGGAGCAGTGAGGATATTTGCACATGTCTGTATTCAGCAATGACCGCCAGCTGCCACAACACTTCACAGAATCCTTGCAGCAGGCAACACAACTGTGCGTGCACTTCAGATTTCATTCAGTAAGACGTCAGGAGTTGGATGGAAACGTCAAAGTCGTATTCAGTCCAGAATGAGGTGTTATTAAGGTAGTTGAACGTTCTAGCAATTACACTTCTATAATTCCCATATGCGTATTCCGATAGCCAAAAGAACCCGTTAGTGCGAAACCATCTGGAACTGCATTAACATCAAACTGCAAGAACTTGAGACAATACGTGGACTCTTCTCTTCGCTAAGTGACCTGTTACTGATATTTAGGATTCTCTCCGTCCTAGGCGTAGTGGAAATGGAACTTCAGAGGCGCCGGCCCTCGTGGCCGAGCGGTTCTAGGCGCTACAGTCTGGAACAGCGCGACCGCTACGGTCGCAGGTTCGAATCCTGCCTTGGGCATGGATGTGTGTGATGTCCTTAGGTTAGTTAGGTTTAAGTAGTTCTAAGTTATAGGGGACTGATGACCTCAGCAGTTAAGTCCCATAGTGCTCAGAGCCATTTGAACCATTTTTTTTTTTTTTAAACTTCAGAGGAGCTTTCGCTATTCTTGACAAACATGAGAAACTTGTAATTACTGCGAGTTACAACTGCGTGATGATAATGGTTTAGGTTGTCAGTAGTTTTGGTGGTGTTATGCTGTCAAACTGCTTACAGCAACGTTAATGGTGGCGCACATAATTTAGCGCTGACTACCTACTTAAGTAAAGATAGTGTTGTGGCGTCGTCGCTTGTCTTTATTTGGCCTCAGCTTGAGTAATCCGATTTAACGAACATAGTACTACATTCGCGGGCTGCTAATGATACAGTATGACTACAGAGATCATCGTGCGGGTATTACTTTAATTCTGCAATGAATTGCTTAAAAAATATTACCCTCAGCTATGCAGCTGGAATGACTCATTACACAGGTACTCTATGTTGCCCTTGGTAAAGTGATCAGTTCGCTGCAATCCTGCTTCTTCTGTTTGTAAATACTTGAATACTTCAAAAATGGTTCAAATGGTTCTGAGCGCTATGGGACTTAACGTCTGAGGTGGTCAGTCCGCTAGAACTTAGAACTACTTAAACCTAACTAACCTAAGGACATCAGACACATCCATGTCGGAGACTGGAGTCGAACCTGAGACCGTAGCTCTCGCGCGGTTCCAGACTGTAGCGCCTACAACCGCTCGGCCACCCTGGCCGACATACTTGTATACTGACCATTCGTTATTTGACTAAATATGAACTACAATCTAATTCGCATATATGGCATGGGTTAGCTCCGGCACGAAGGTATGACTAACGATTGGATTCCGTTGGAGTCCCGTTATTTTGATGGCAAGACAAATGTTCGTAAATCACTTCTATTGCCTCAAAAAACAATTGCATCTTAAATATCGAAGGACCGACGTCCACACTGTCACAACTTTCTGCAGTCAGTCTAACGATCGCATGTCATGGTCCTTCAACACGGTTCCGATGACATTAAGTTTCCGCTCCCAGTTGTTCGTGGCCATGCGCTTGGGGGTCGCCCTTAACCACAATCCGAGATGGAGACTCACTTCAGTTACATCTAACCAGTGCGCACTTATTGCACTATTGTAGGAACCGAGATGCAGTATTTTGGATTTAAAATTTTGTAAATTTGTGGTGAGAACGTATGGGACCAAGTAAGCTTACACACTACTTAATCTAACTTATGAGACCAAGCCCCCCGACCATTATTTCACTCGCTCGCGGCCACACTGTATTCCCGCGTGGGTTTGGACGATGTCGTGCGCCTAGCACTGAAAACTTTAGATGAGCCGCCGAGACCCAAATAATTATACAGGATGTTTCAGGAGGAATAGTAAATATTGTAGGAGGTGGTAGTATAGACAAGTTGCAGAAGAAATGCCATATAACATGTGTCCAATTTTTATTTCGTACATACAGCTGGGTTCAATGCATTTCCGTTTCGTATGTTGGTCCTTACAGGACCCAGTTGTCGACATTTCCTTGAAAATGACTTCCAGCGTTATTGGAAGAGGTTTATTTGGCTACAGGAATGCCTATGTTCCTCCAGCATGACGGGGCTCCTGCAAATTCTAGTCGTCAGGTGACACATTATCGAAACCTAACATTTTCTGGAAGATCGATCATTAGATATGGGCACTTTTCTTGGCCTTCAAGGTCCCTGGACGTTCACTCTTTGGATTTTTGCCTGTGGGGATGGTTAAAGGCGAAGTATACAAAGAAAAAGTAAACCCAAGAGCCGATTTGACCGTTCGGATTATGAATAGTGCAGCCCTCATAAAAGAACGCAAAGACGACCTCAGAAGAGCTACACGTGGTGTTATCAAGAGAAGTCAAATGTGCATTGAAGTTGGTGGGGAAATTTTTGAAAATCAACTTTGAACGTCCTCATTTGCCTTTGATTTGAGTTTGTTAGGGTTACGTACTAACAGCTGTATCTCTGTCCTCAATAAAAAGTGGACGCATTTATATGGAATTTTTTTATGCATTTCGTCTGTACTACCACTTGCTAAAATATCCACTATTCCTCCTGAAACACCCTGTATATGGATATATGTGTGGTGTCTGTTCTTTCGGACATGTCCGAAAGAAAATGTTTCATGGCATTCTGCAACGACCTTCGATCTAGTTGTACGGGCTGATAGAGATTTCAGAGCTGCTTGGCTGTCTGAATAAAAGTAGATGCTACGATTTTTGTAGGGTCTACTCTAATTCTCCTCCGTGCACTTGCTGATAGAAGATGTCATGTAATACTGTGGCCATCTTCCCTAAAGAGATTCTAGGCAGTACACCAGACCCGGTACATTCATCTGTTTTCGACCTGTCAGCAAACCACTATATTATGTCTCCTGCACGGTGTTGTGGTTCGTTCTTCCACTGCTCCCTGCCTCCAACTGTTACATGGCAAGGTTTATTGAAACAGCTACAAGTTATTGTATAGTTAGTCGGCATTTCCCGAGCCAGCGCCATACTGATTTGGGATTCCGTATATTCTAACTATATCCAGCTATTTCCAATTTTTAGCCTTTATGTCCCTGCCGCTGTCTCCATTTTAAGCCACAGGTGTAAGGCTGGCATGTCTAGCGTAATATCAATCCCAAGAGTGGATGTCCTGCTAATTCCATCTGTTTGTGAAAGCAGATCAGTCTCTGCACTTTGCCAGACTCCCTAGCAGCCACCTTATGTTCGACTTTGTTCATATTATAGGTCTATAAATTACCAATGGTCTTTTTACAGAGGTGTATATCCAGTAAGTACTGGGTTTAGACCCCATTTTACCCTACAGCAGCTTCTAGTGCTAATAAGATTGTCTTTCGCAATGGAACACATTATTTATGTGAGGTGTTCATAATATTTTTCCATCCAGGGCTACCTCTAGATTCATTACAACCCAGCTATATGTATGTTCAATAAAAATTGGACACATGTTATATGTCATTGTTTCTGCAATTTGTCTATACTACCATCTCCTACAATAATTACTATTTCTCCTGAAACATCCTGTATAATTATTTGGCTTTCGACGGGTCATCTAAAGTTTTCAGTGCTAGACGCACGACATCGTCCGAACCCTGACGTACGACATCGTCCGAACCCTCGCGGGAATACAGTGTGGCCGCGAGCGAGTGGAATAATGGCCAGGGAGGAGAGGGGGGGGGGGAGGGGGGTACCGCGCATGTGGTATACGGCAAAGATGGGAATTCGCGTCTGATGAGGAGCGTGTGTAGATATGTGCTGCAGAGAGGTTGGTTGCTGTGTCCCGACAGTGCCCACCGTCGGAGCTTCGAGTCCTCCCTCCGGCATTGTCCATATTTTAAGTTAGATTAAGTAGTGTGTAAGCTTACTTCGTCCCATACGTTCTCACCACAAATTTACAAAATTTTAAATCCAAAATACTGCTTCTCGGTTCCTACAATAGTGCAATAAGTGCGCACTGGTTAGATGTAACTGAAGTGAGTCACCATCTCGGATTGTGGTTAAGGGCGAACCCCAAGCGCATGGCCACGAACAACTGGGAGCGGAAACTTAATGTCATCGGAACCGTGTTGAAGGACCATGACATGCGATCGTTAGACTGACTGCAGAAAGTTCAGTTTATAAATACATACATACTTAGCAAAATTTATCATGTCAAGCAGTCTTACCGATACTGCAGGTCACCGCACATAAAATATTAGCTGTAGCCTCTTGGTATGTGTGGAAACAAAATATCTTCAAAGTACCCTTCCACACGGCGACTTTGAAGAGGCAAAACAGAGGACTTGGAATTAAAGACGTGCCTTTAAACTAATACATGCCACTAAGATAAGCATCACGAAACTTCTGTTCCTCTCGTTAGATCCTGGAGATAGGAACGCTCCTGTTAATGTAGCACGCCAGCCTAGATTACGTCCGAAAGTACTATGGCGATTGGAGCTGTATAAGACTTCCACCAGCACAAACCAACACTAGAACCGTCTATGATTATATTACCAGACATCGTCTACACAAACCAATTCCGGTGAATTAACCTACAAAAAACTGGAGGAACGTCTGGAAAAATATCAACAATAAAATTATACCAACTAGAGTCAGTGCCGTATGGTGCGACGTTGTAAACGAAACCATACCCACAGCGGAACGATTATGAAAAATCAAATTGAGACCATCTTCATACTGCGTCAAATGTGGGCTTGTAGAAACTGTAGCGCACACCATCTTATGTGAAAATAGAATCAGAATTTGGAACTGGACTAGGAAGAAATTAGCACTATCCGCAGAACCGCAGAAAGTCATATACCGATAATTGAAGCTTTAAACCTGACTGGAAATGTTACCCATCCGCAAAGAATAACAGTTATTCGTGGCTTCCGGGACAGTTTTTGTTTTAGGTCGTAATAAACAAAACTTAGAACTTAGAAGAGTGCATGTTTTACATTGCAGAAGAACATTTTAAGCTGAAGAAGAATAACAAATATAAGGAATGGTTTAAAATTTTTTTTTATCTATTGCTTTATGTGGGCTACAAAGAGGTGGACAGTTTTATTGATTAGAAGCAGAATACTATTCTTTCACTTTTTTTTATTCCTGGAATATTCTTTTACGTCGGTTCTTAAATCAGAACTGTTCTAATTTGGCAAACCCCCTCCGGCTCCGAAACTTCTTCCATTTGTTGAAAAATATATGGCTTCCTTACAGACTTCATATGCATCCAGTGCATAATAACTTAAATTATGAATATATTTCTGAATGAATGTTTGTTATTTATTTTTCCGTCACCCTGTTCACTGTTATAAGTTATGTTCCATAACGAACGCACGCCATTGGAGGCGACAATCTGTAATTTATTTTACCTTAATTACTACTTCAATTTTGTTCAACAATTTAAAGGAATATATGGGTGCAAACATGGAATACATGTGAATAATGCAGCTGCTCAGTGACAGGTATGGGGGAGGCATTGTAGCCAGGCCTCGGATTTTCGACCCCTGCCCTCTTTGCCTCCGCCTACCTGGTGCTGAAAGACTTCTCAAACTTAAAAAAAAAATAATAGTGCAGTGGTCAGCACGTCTGTCTAGTAAGCAGCAGGTCTAGGTTCGAAGCTCAGTCGGTCACAAATTTTCATCTGCTGTCGTTGCTGTATTTCAACGCGCTATGACAGTGTGGATGTCGGTCCTTCGATATTTAAGATGCAATTGTTTTTTGAGGCAATAGAGGTGATTTGCGAACATTTGTCTTGCCATCAAAATAACGGGACTCCAACGGAATCCAATCCTTAGTCATACCTTCGTGCCGGAGCTAACCCATGCCATATACATGCGAATTAGATTGTAGTTCATATTTAGTCAAATAACGAATGGTCAGTATACAAGTATGCCGGCTAGTGTGGCCGAGCGGTTCTAGGCGCTACAGTCTGGAACCGCGCGAGAACTACGGTCTCAGGTTCGACTCCAGTCTCGGACATGGATGTGTCTGATGCCCTTAGGTTAGTTAGGTTTAAGTAGTTCTAAGTTCTAGCGGACTGACCACCTCAGACGTTAAGTCCCATAGCGCTCAGAACCATTTGAACCATTTTTGAAGTATTCAAGTATTTACAAACAGAAGAAGCAGGATTGCAGCGAACTGATCACTTAACCAAGTGCAACATAAAGTACCTGTGTAATGAGTCATTCCAGCTGCATAGCTGAGGGTAATATTTTTTAAGCAATTCATTGCAGAATTAAAGTAATACCCGGACGATGATCTCTGTAGTCATACTGTATCATTAGCAGCCCGCGAATGTAGTACTATGTTCGTTAAATCGGATTACTCAAGCTGAGGCCAAATAAAGACAAGCGACGACGCCACAACACTATCTTTACTTAAGTAGGTAGTCAGCGCTAAATTATGTGCGCCACCATTAACGTTGCTGTAAGCAGTTTGACAGCATAACACCACCAAAACTACTGACAACCTAAACCATTATCATCACGCAGTTGTAACTCGCAGTGATTACAAGTTTCTCATGTTTGTCAAGAATAGCGAAAGCTCCTCTGAAGTTCAAAAAAAAAAAAAAATGGTTCAAATGGCTCTGAGCACTATGGGACTTAACTGCTGAGGTCATCAGTCCCCTATAACTTAGAACTACTTAAACCTAACTAACCTACGGACATTAAAAAATGGTTCAAATGGCTCTGAGCGCTATGGGACTTAACATCTCAGGTCATCAGTCCCCTATAACTTAGAACTACTTAAACCTAACTAACCTAAGGACATCACATACATCCATGCCCGAGGCAGGATTCGAACCTGCGACCATAGCAGTCCCGCGGTTCCGGACTGAATCGCCTAGAACCGCACGGCCACCGCGGCCGGCCCTACGGACATCACACACATCCATGCCCAAGGCAGGATTCGAACCTGCGACCGTAGCGGTCGCGCTGTTTCAGACTGTAGCGCCTAGAACCGCTCGGCTACCCGGGCCGGCGCCTCTGAAGTTCCATTTCCACTACGCCTAGGACGGAGAGAATCCTAAATATCAGTAACAGGTCACTTAGCGAAGAGAAGAGTCCACGTATTGTCTCAAGTTCTTGCAGTTTGATGTTAATGCAGTTCCAGATGGTTTCGCACTAACGGGTTCTTTTGGCTATCGGAATACGCATGTGGGAATTATAGAAGTGTAATTGCTAGAACGTTCAACTACCTTAATAACACCTCATTCTGGATTGAATACGACTTTGACGTTTCCATCCAACTCCTGACGTCTTACTGAATGAAGTCTGAAGTGCACGCACAGTTGTGTTGCCTGCCGCAAGGATTCTGTGAAGTGTTGTGGCAGCTGGCGGTCATTGCTGAATACAGACATGTGCAAATATCCTCACTGCTCCAGGGGAACTCGTCTTTGTTGCATTTTTTCTATACCGTAATTAGCACAATAACATAAGGCTTGTTCTGCTGAAGAACTTGATGCCCACAAGTCCTTAAATAAGAATCTCCTAACGTGGTTCAAATGGTTCAAATGGCTCTGAGCACTATGCGACTTAACTTCTAAGGTCATCAGTCGCCTAGAACTTAGAACTAATTAAACCTAACCAACCTAAGGACATCACACACATCCATGCCCGAGGCAGGATTCGAACCTGCGACCGCAGCGGTCGCGCGGTTCCAGACTGTAGCGCCTTTAACCTCTTGGCCACCACGGCCGGTTCTCCTAACGTGAGTAATGCATGAAAGGAAACAGACTTTTGGACAAAACAATGGACAGCTCCCTGCTTTTTGCGTTTCCGATAGCGCCTACGATAAGAATCTGGTGTCATGTTATGTTTCAGAACCCTAAACTGTTTATTTTTTTTACCTCATACTAAAACAAAAGTTATGATATGAGAAGAGGAAATGACTTATATGCTTCTCAGGAACTTAAGTTTTTCGTGTTTATTTTCCCACTTCATACTAAAACAAGGGCGTTAATATGAGAAGAGGAAATGAAATATACGCTTCCAAGACATAATATTTCCTTCTGTGCTACGAGGTGCATTCAAGTTCTAAGGCCTCCGATTTTTTTTCTCCGGACTGGAAAGAGATAGGAACATGTGCACTGTTTTAAAATGAGGCCGTGTTCATTGTCAATACGTCCCAGAGATGGCAGCACCGTACGGCAGATGGAATTTTACCGCCAGCGGCGAGAATGAGAACTGTTTTAAATACTTAAAATGGCGGCGTTTTCCTTACTTGAACAGCGTGCAATCATTCGTTTTCTGAATTTGCGTGATGTGAAACCAATTGAAATTCATCGACAGTTGAAGGAGACATGTGGTGATGGAGTTATGGATGTGTCGAAAGTGCGTTCGTGGGTGCGACAGTTTAATGAAGGCAGAACATCGTGTGACAACAAACCGAAACAACCTCGGGCTCACACAAGCCGGTCTGACGACATGATCGAGAAAGTGGAGAGAATTGTTTTGGGGGATCGCCGAATGACTATGAACAGATCGCCTCCAGAGTTGGCATTTCTGTGGGTTCTGTGCACACAATCCTGCATGACGACCTGAAAATGCGAAAAGTGTCATCCAGGTGGGTGCCACGAATGCTGACGGACGACCACATGGCTGCCCGTGTGGCATGTTGCCAAGCAATGTTGATGCGCAACGACAGCATGAATGGGACTTTCTTTTCGTCGGTTGTGACAATGGATGAGACGTGGATGCCATTTTTCAAACCAGAAACAAAGCGCCAGTCAGCTCAATGGAAGCACACAGATTCACCGCCACCAAAAAAATTTCGGGTAACGGCCAGTGCTGAAAAAATGATGGTGTCCATGTTCTGGGACAGCGAGCGCGTAATCCTTACCCATTGCGTTCCAAAGGGCACTACGGTAACAGGTGCATCCTACGAAAATGTTTTGAAGAACAAATTCCTTCCTGCACGGCAACGAAAACGTCCGGGAAGGGCTGTGCGTGAGCTGTTTCACCAAGACAACGCACCCGCACATCGAGCTAACGTTACGCAACAGTTTCTTCTTGATAACAACTTTGAAGTGATTCCTCATGCTCTCTACTCACCTGACCTGGCTCCTAGTGACTTTTGGCTTTTTCCAACAATGAAAGACACTCTCCGTGGCCGCACATTCACCAGCCGTGCTGCTATTGCCTCAGCGATTTTCCAGTGGTCAAAACAGACTCCTAAAGAAGCCTTCGCCGCTGCCATGGAATCATGGCGTCAGCGTTGTGAAAAATGTGTACGTCTGCATAGCGATTACGTCGAGAAGTAACGCCAGTTTCATCGATTTCGGGTGAGTAGTTAATTAGAAAAAAAATCGGAGGCCTTAGAACTTGAATGCACCTCGTACTACTGCATACATGAAAGCCCTGCAGTTAATTTTTGTATGTTGGATAAATTTTGATATCACCTCACATTCCTTTGTGAGAAGGTTCCTATTTTCTTGGGATTCAAATAGAGTGGACATTTCATCACTGGTTAATATTCTGATGACTAATGACATGATACCTGTTGCAATTGCTCCATGGCACCTGTGAGTAGAGTCTCACGTTGGTTACTATAAGAACACGCAGGCAGTGATATCCGCTCACTGCGGTCAGAACCAAGGTGATTTCTTTCTGACTGACATTTGCCAACAATTCAACCACAAAAGGACGTCTTCCCACTTTAGGAAAAAACCAGTTCCCAAGTAACATGCTTAGCTAACAGCTGCAAGCTGCTTTCGTTCGCCTTTCGCGACTCGCTGAAAGCCAGATTTTTAATTCTTTTGTAGCACAGCTACAAGCAGGCTGATAAAAACTCAATAAGGGAATCGTAAGACAACGCTCGAGCAAAATTCGCCTTGCTACTTTCAGTAACTATTAGTGTCAGAGCGAAAACCTTACGGTACTGCCAAATTCATAATGCCACTTTTGTTTTCTGCCGACATATTTTTTGTTGTTGTGAATACATAATTTTATCTATGAAATGTCACATTTTCATAATACTTACGAATGGTACAGGAAATGAAATAAATACAGATCTTTTCGAAGTCAAAAGTTGGTAATATCCTACTAATTAGTGTTAAAATAGGTTCAATCGTCTCACAGACACTTAATGCTTTACTACGATAGACTGACGTCGTGATGTTTCTGTAGTAAGCTGAGTTTAATTTGTATTAGTGCAGTGAATATTTTAATTGCATTTTCCATTAGTTTACTAAACGCAACAGTAATTATCAAAGAGAAATTAATCAGTAGCAGAATTTTCTTTCACGATATCTAAAACGATCTGACAATGCTAAAGTTGTTTACAAATTCTACGCCTGTAGAAACCTACTGGTTCTAACGATGTCATTAAACCAGAGTAGTTTTAAGAGTATTTCCGTCTAGAAATGAATAGCCTTGACGGTTGATCGATCAAGAGCGGGAAAGGTAAAATTTTACAAATATATGACGAGAGGGACAAGTGCTTGAGAGAGGACTTCCCTATCAATACAAGTGCCTGAGAGACGACTTTCCTATCAATCTCCTGGATAGTTTTGTTTCTCAAATCAACAGAGTGAGTTATCAAGCAGTAGCACAGGTGATGTAGTTTTGTTGCTCGATTTTCTTACACTGCGAAAGAAAGGTGTCTCAGTTGTTGGCAACAAATTCCAGCTGTGTTGCACACACCCTGGGGGCAGAATTCGTAGCCCAAAACACACTTTTGGAATTATCAGATGTAAAATATCATGTTCACGTTACTCTTTCCTCGAGTTTACGTCTTTTGGTGGGGCTCAGCCTTTATTTCTTCTTAGGAAGTTAACAATAAAGGCAACAAAATACGTCACCAGTAACAGTACTGCATAGGAATGCTCGATGAGTGACCTGATGACGTTCAATAATAGTCACTCCATTGATTTTTGTTGTTTCGAATTAGAGCATGCAGTACTCCTACACTAGACTTCTGAACTTTGCCTGTTGAATGCAAATGTCGCATGATGGTTAAATGGTAATCTATCACATATATCAGTAGTCGAGACTTCCTTAATGTGGAAAATCATTCATGCCAGAACGATCTTTGTTGAAACACAAATATCTTTTTCTGGCGTATTTTTACCAAAAGCACTCGCTGCAAACACAGTTCAAATCTTTCTAGCTGCCTCCTCTGCATTCACCCCTCTGTTATACCAAAAGTAAACGTTGTGTTGCAGATGTTACACCTTTTTCCACTTGCGACTCAATTTTACAGTGCTTAACTGTAGTTCATGATTTTCAAGTATGCAAAATCCAGTGCTTAACTGCTAGATGATAACTAGAACTTCAAATTCGAAAATGACAGTTGATACATACACTGACAACGCCGCGCGCGTTCACATGGGCGGTGCCGGATTTCAGGCGGCGGGTGGCGTCTGGCCGGTGGCCGGTAGCCGCTGCAGCGCGAGGAAACGCTCGAGCGTAAGCTGTTATGATCGCGGCGCAGCCACGAGCTGTCCTGCGGAGTTGTTTCTGGAATACTTGTCATTGCTGGTGGGTAGAATGTTTAGCGAATTATCTTCGATCAGAATCACAACTTTAGACCGAAATGTGGCAAAAAAAAAAAAAAAAAATAGTTGGGCACGAACAGGCGACCATAAGCTTAGAATGCATGACGATTACCATTTTTTCTTTTCTTTTTTTTCTTATTGTTCATTATTGATCGTTGTGTTTGGTCGTTGCGGACGTCGCAGGACATCCTGTTCAAGTTCGGTGGTTGATCCTTCTACTCAGTTTTTTTATTACAGAGGCCAACCGGCTCTCTGACCGAACACGCTGAGCTACCGTGCCGGCTAGCACTAGACCACGGGCTCACACAATCCGAGAACATCTCGGAAGTAGACAACACTTCCTCCTAACGCTTCCGCATCTTACAGTGTTGCCAGATTGTGCAGATGGCCGGTCAGTTTTATTGGCTACGTTAAGTGAATAGACTCGGACTTAAGTCTCTGTGGCAGGCGGCCGGCGGTCAGTTTTTATGTCTAAAACTGCACGCCAATGTGTTTCATTCACGTATCTGTGTGGCGCTAAAGTGCGGTTATGGATAATACGTATGCTCAGATTGCGAATGTAACATCATAAGTAAAGAGAGGGAAATGAATTAGGCGTCCTTCGTCTTCCGTAACATCAAATATATTTTAGTTATTCTATCTTAAATGAACTGCGCAGAAAATCATTCACCAGAAGTAAATAACTTGTTAGCAACATCAGATGATATTAACAGCTTGCCGGCGCGGGTTAGCCGTGCTTTCAACGGCCTCATATCGCGGATCGCACGGTGCTTGCGCCGGCGGTGTTTTTATGTCTAAGGCTGTACACTTGAGATATTTCGTTTCCCATGAAATGGTGGCAGACGATGCTGTGGCGTCTTCGAAGCGCGAGCTTCGTCAGTGCAAGATATCTCAGCACAGCTGAGCGAACGTTTTCTTCCTGCTGCTAGTCTAATGGACAATGGCAATACTGTAGAATACTTTTTGACAACTATGTGATCATCGATTTATGTTCGTGGGTGGTTCATAGTTATGTTAGTAAAATCACTCGATATTTTTATGTCCTTTAAATTACATTTGCTTCATGATTCGTATTGAAGACGTAGGAAACTTATGTTATTTGGTCCAGGAAGCACGTTCCAACATAAATTGATGCTTACATTGACATTTATGTTGCGAATTAGTCGTCTTATTCATCACCTGGATAACGAGGATGCTCCGTTTTGCTACAGTTGTTTCATAGCTAACAAGGGAACCTCCCCATCGCACCCACCTCAGATTTAGTTATAAGTTGGCGCAGTGGATAGGCCTTGAAAAACTGAACACAGATCAATCGAGAAAACAGGAAGACGTTTTGTGGAACTATGAAAAAAATAAGCAAAATATACAAACTGAGTAGTCCATGCGCAGGGATAGTGTAAGTTCGGGAGCGCCGTGGTCGCGTGGTTAGCGTGAGCAGCTACGGAGTGAAAGGTCCTTGGTTCAAGTCTTCCCTCGAGTGAGTCGTTTCATTTTTAATTTTCAGACAATCATCACCACACGTACTGTTTATCAACAAATGTAGGAAATAATCATACAAATGTTCGACAATCGTTCGATCCCTTAAGGAACTTTCCGATGCCTTACAGTTCGGAAAATATTCATTGACATTGAAGTCGCGAGCTGTATTTGCTGGATTCATATTGCCCACGGAATGCATCTCACGTATTTAATGCACTCTCTTCCAAAGTAGCGAACAGTCAACTGCCAGCCAGGGAGCCTCGTTAGCAAGAATAATCTCTCTTCCGTGCGCTGTAGTCGACTGACGTCATGTGTTTCGATGTTTGTTTCGGTGTAACGTCATCATACTATGGCGCAGTTACCTCGCATCGGACGGACAGATAATAATTGTCTGAAAAGAAAAAATTCAAATTTTCACTCGAGGGAAGACTTGAACGAAGGACCTCTCGTTGCGCAGCTGCTCACGCTAACCACGGGATCACGGCGCTCCTGAGCTTCCTCTGTCCTTGTTGTTGCGTATCTTGCGCATGGACTACTCAGTTTGTATATTTTGCTTATTTTTTTTCATACAACTTCTTCCAGTTTTCTCGACTGATCTGTGTTCAGTTTTTCAAGGCCTATCCACTGTGCCAACTTATAACTAAATCTGAGGGGGGTGCGATGGGGATGTTCCCTTGTTAGTGGTATTGTGTGTTGGTGGCGTTGCCAGTTTACATACTGTGCATGTAACACACAATAAATGTGTTGGATGCCTCCTGTGATCAGTTTATTTGAAAAACGTTTGTTGTCATCGTAATTTATGTAACTGGCTCTCCGACTTCCAATTTGACAATTTGTGGAAAAATTGTTTACCTTGCTTGTCCTAGTTTCAAATATTGTCTGACAGAAGACGTAGGCATGAAGGAGTCAGTA
The DNA here is from genome assembly GCF_023898315.1 of Schistocerca nitens. Lineage (NCBI taxonomy): Eukaryota > Metazoa > Arthropoda > Insecta > Orthoptera > Acrididae > Schistocerca > Schistocerca nitens. Next base: position 144,037,055 of record NC_064622.1, on the reverse strand, counting down.
AAAGCAATTATTCGCTATTATAGCAAACTTTTGAATCCACTGGACACTTGAATTCTCTATATTGATTCTGAGAGTTTTGTTATTTCTCTTGTTATTTACTGTCTCAATGTCATCCGTGAGAATAAAATTAAAGGTAGTTGGATACGGTTCCTGATCTATAAACTATGATTTAATATTCTGCGCTGCTAAATAAATTTTGAAGGTTATATTCTTTACGTAAAACAGAGTATCGGTTTCAGTCCTAGGATTGACGATAAACTTCAGAAAAACAATTACAGAATAGTGGCATATCGATTATGGCTCCTCACCATCAACAATAGTTGTTACCCATAGTTTCGTATTTGCTATTTTACCGTCGTTACCCTTTAGAAACCAACCTGATCTTTCCGCAATGCCATTTTTGACTTTCTTCTTAATATGTCCTATAACTACAGATTTGTTGAAAATATTAACTGTTAAATACGCTATTCCACAAATTAAAAACTTTCAGTTATTCTTCATATCTTGAAACTTACTACCGTTGACTTTCACTGAAGAAAAGATACATGATAATAAAATGAAATCAAAGATTAGAATGTCAAAGCATAGTGTGAATGGTTAAAATGAAATGAACTAAAAATCATCTTCTTGTCTAAAACACGTTACTCTTACAGAGAACTTCGGCATCTCTCAAAATTTTTTAGACCTCTGATGTTTAGCCACATGTGGACAAATAGTGGGTCTCATGATGCAGCACTGTTTAACCGTCACAAAATAAAGCCTCAAAAATCAGTAAATAAAACTATTCTTCTACTGTTGCTCCGAATCGCATATACCAACCGCCCTCTGCTCCGACAACGACTCAAAGTCTACTGGGTATTTGATTTTTCTCTGCTTTCTCGGGCCTCCTTACCTCTCCTTCTAGCCCAACCTTTGTTCTCCAATTACGCCTTCATCGGCGAGCTTCTCCTCAATATTTTTCATTTGTGCTGAATTGTTTTGTACCCTTCTTGCATATACACGTGTGTCATGTATTTTTTACAGACTGCATGAATATATAAGGTGTGTATTTCTTCTCTTGTCAAATTAAATATTACATATCTTGCTGTGAATTAATTTGTTTGTCCACATTCCACTTACTGCGTTTCCTAGAAATTACATAAAATATACGTCTGTAAATAAAGAAAAAACTTGAAACAGCTGTTGCAGCTGATTGGTGAAGGGCTGAAAAAAAAAAAAACACCTCCGCTGATGCTGCTTAGTATCGCGTATAGCCTCCTTCGGCTTCCACAACAGCTCGAAGTCTGTTGGGCATTGAGCCCACAACTCGAGCCACATAACTATGAGATTCAAGTAACTCATTCCAAGCGTCATGAATCACATCAGAAAGCTGTAGGTGAGTCGACGGTGACTGCCCCTTTTCTCGTATTACTCTGACCATTTCTGCCCAAATATTCCCAATGGGATTCATGTCAGCTCCTTTACGTGGCCATTCCATTACAGTAATATTACTATGGTCGTCGAACCACCTCTTAACCACACGTGCCATATGAATAGGCGAGCGATCTTGTTGGAACATGATCTGATCATCGCCAAATATTGCTGTCACAGAAGGCTACATCACGTTCTCCAGAATTGATATGTAATTGCGCGCATCGAATCTTCCTTCCACTTCCCACAGGAGCCCACACCCTTCGGCCGATATCCATGCCCATGCCGTTACCGACTCCCTGCCATTCCTTCGGCAACTGTAATATATTTTCGATTATACCTAGCACCTTCAGGCCGGTAAACAAGTACTTTTCCGGTTGATGCCGTAGAGAAAACTTTTTCGTCCGTGAAAATCGCTCGCCTCCAAAACTGGAGAAGTTTGTCGACATTTTCAGCAGCAAAAGCAAGGCGAGCTTCTCTGTGGGAAACAGTCAATGTCACTTTCACAGCAGCGCTTCTTGCTCTCAGTCCACCTTCCCTTAGACGACGAGTGACGGTCTTACTACTAACATTGAGACCCAAAGTCTGCTGAATTTGTCGTGCGTTGACAAATGGGTGGTTATCACTGAAACGGCGTACCTGCTGATCCTGAGCTGCTGTTGTTTTGCGGCGACGGCCATGAGGCCTCCCATTCAGGTTACCACTCTCTTCCTTTCTTCTGATCCACCTGGCTACCGTCGACTTGGGAAGACCCATAGTTCTTGCTATATAGCCATTTGAAGATCCCTCTGCATGGAGTGCTATTATAGCGCCCTTGTCTTCCTCAGCCAGATGGGCCATTTAGCGTTGACTGAATGATTCGTCGCGGTTAATATCTGCTGCGGAAACAGCGCTTGTAGGAAACAGACTGCCTCCTCCACGACGGCAGCCACAACGCAGTGGCCAAGTATGTGTAACACGGAAATCGATGGCATAAACGAGAGGTCGCAAGCCCGTACCCGTGTCATTACATAGTGGAGCAACTTAGAATCTGTAATTTTTCTCAGAAGGGACTGGTCCACTCTTGTCATGTCTTATCCTGATAAATATTACATGAAATGAAATGTTTACGTTTTGCATATGCGGCAGGCCTAAAGCAAGAAACATTTCTGAAATATATGAGGCAACCTGAAGAACACTTCGTGAATTTTAGCTGTAGAAGGTTGCCTTATAAGAAGGAAAACGTGTTTATCCTCGCTCGCCGTGTTTCCAAGTGGCGCAGTTTACTCAGAGGCATACATAATTCTCGCCGGGCGTAAGAAGCGACTCGACTAACGAGGAGAACTCGCCAGGTGTCATAGGCTGATTGTCCGGAAACTTTGCTCAGTGAAGGAGAGGACAAAATAAGCGAACATGTGTTTCGACTTATCTGCAGACACTCGACCGTTTCCGAGAAAACGACAGTCAAAGTAATCAACGCGCTAATGCTATAGTGTAGATACCTTCTGCAGCCGAGAACGCAAATGAAGCGGTGGCTCAGTGGCTACCGTCGTTCCTTCTTAACTTTGATTCCCGTGTTCGAGACCATATTGGGTTTTTTATTACTATTTTTTCCTGCCTCTCTATCAGAATTATCTACGAATGTTTTTTTCTAATTTATGTTGAAATAATGTTGTCATTATTGGCCAATTAACTTTATGCGTAATAAATTAATTAAAAAATAATAAACGAATGAGACAAGCTGATCTAAAATCATCTGGTCTGCCTCATGTGTCGTTATATCCAAATGGTTTATAAATGTTAATCTACATTCAGATCCGATTATGGCACCTTCAGTGTGTTGAAACCGGTTATCCAGCAAACAGTATTTAAGCGATCTTGGCTTCAGAATTATTTCTACAACAGAGTGATCGCCCCACTACGCACTATGTGTTCCCTTTTTAACTTATTTCTTTACACAGTAAATTAACTGACGAATAACGACAACAGTGTTTCAACATAAATTGGAATAAACATTCGTAGATAATTCAGAGAGTGAGGGGGGGGGGGGGGAGGGAAGGAAAAACCGGGTTTCGAACTCGCAGCGCAAAGTTCCGAAGTCGCTATGGTAGCCGCAGAGCCACCGCTTCAGTTGAATCCTTACCCGCTAAGAGGTATCTACACTATAGCAACAGCGCATTGAAAACTTTGACCGTCGTTTTCTCAGAAGCGGTAGAGTGTAAGCAGATAGGCCAAGACACGTGTTCGCTTATTTTGTCCCCTCTTTCACTGAGCGAAGTTTCAGCAAGATCGGGGTATGACGCTGGGCGTGTCCCCTCGTAAGTGGCGTGCGTTGGGATTCAGTGGACAGAATGCGTCCACTTTCCTCGACTACTCATTGACATGTTTGGAAACTTTATTTCTTGTAGTGACACTTTGCATTATGAGGGCTGATTTTCCTGATAACGATCTACTAATGGACTTTGCTCCTAATTTACGTTACTGTATAGTAGACCTACTGCAACTTCTTAAACCGGAAATGTTTATTTATTTGGATACTCAGCTTCTTAGTTGCTACATTTCGCTATAATATTTTCCTTTGTTTCAAAACGGCAAGTTAAGATGACCACTGCAACTTGGTAACATCAGTAACAATTTAATACTTTGAAACAGTTATAAGTGGTGTAGGAGGAGTGTACTCTGTTGAATGAGGAATACATTAAACACGAAAACTGCATCCAATAACAATAATTAACTTTCGGTTATATGACAAAACACAACTCGAAGCACTGTCAGTTCATCTCAGTACCCAGTAAAACTCAAACTGGAACGATCGAAAACATACTTTTGTGGGGAAGGCAAACAAATGACTGCGTTTTATTGGCCGCACACTAAGAATACGCAACAGGCCAACTGAAAACACTGCCTACACTACGTTTGTCCGTCCACTGCTATAATATCCTTGACAGACGTGATTGACTGCGCACGCAAAAAACATCCAAGGAACGGTAGCACGATTTGTAATGTCACGAAATAGGGGAGAGAGGGTCCCAGATTTGATAATCGATTTGGGGTAACATTCATGAAAACAAAAGCGTTTTTCGTTGCTGCGAGATCTTTTCACGAAATTTCAATCACCAACATCTGTTCTGAATGCCAATCCTCGAGAACTTACACAGGAAGAAACCATAGTAGTAATGTAATTCAAGGCTCGCAAGAAAAGATTTAAGTGGTCCTTTTTCCCGCACACTGTTAATGACTGGGACGGTAGAGAAATAGTCCGAACCTTCTGCCAGGCACGTAAGTCTGGATTGCAAAGAAATCTTGTTGATGTAGTTGTGGTGTCACCGCCAGACACCACACTTGCTAGATGGTAGCTTAAATCGGGCGCGGTCCATTAGTACATGTCGGACCCGCGTGTCGCCACTGTCAGGATCGCAGACCGAGCGCCACCACAAGGCAGGTCTCGAGAGACTGACTAGCACTCGCCCCAGTTGTACGACGACGTTGCTAGCGACTACACTGACGAAGCCTTTCTCTCATTTGCCGAGAGACAGTTAGAATAGCCTTCAGCTAAGTCCATGGCTACGACCTAGCAAGGCGCCATTAACCATATCTGGAGAGAGTCTCACTTGTATTATCAAGAGAAATGTACCACAATGAATTAAAGTTAAGTATACGAGAAGCTCCGTTCTTTTCTTTATAGCTTTCACCACTTATCCTGTTTCAGACTTAACGCCAGTCGGCGTGTGTGTACGCGTGCCTTTCGGTTACCCGTCACTGTGGACTGGCTGCCTTGTCAGTCCACTACAGTAGTCATGTAGATGTAACAACGAAATTATGTTGAAATTGCGACATGTGACTTTCATTTGATTTGAATATCGAAGTTGTTTGCTATTTATTTACTTTTTGTTCATTAGTTTCAGCCATATACGAACACCTAGGCGCGTTAAATTGATATTGAAATAAAGTGTGATGCATGGACCAATAACAATAAATTCTTACCTACTTGTTATGGTACTGCAGTATCTGCCAGCGTCTTCAGAAGTGGATATCGCATACGACGTTCCTAGGGTGTTTATAAATGGATATTGCAGACGACTTCGAACAAAGTTTGAATGTAGCTTCGTAAAAGTTCCGTGATCAAACGATCTGAGTTGCTGGCGAATACAGTTTATCATTATACATGAGGTGAATAGGGTTCCGCCGGGTGCTGTGGTCGAGCGGTTCCAGGTGCTTCAGTCACGAACCGCACGGCTACTTCAGTCGCAGGTTGGAATCCTACCTCGGGCATAGATGTCTGTGATGTCCTTAGGCTAGCTAGGTTTAAGTAATTCTAGGTCTAGAGGCTGATGACATAAGCAGTTTGGTCGCATAGTTCTTGAAGCCATTTTTTGACCTTTCGCGTAAATTTTCTTTTCATAAACGGCCGTATCTTTAGATTGCATTGACATAGAAGCTCACTTTTTTACACCACCGAGGGACCGGTTACCGCAAGAAGTGCGATACATTTCCGCTTATTATGTGTACCCGTTCTGGCGGTAAACGGGTTTTAAAGGTTGGGTAGACCGATACACGGTCAAGATAGTGAGACTAGTAGGGTTCCGTTTTTACCGGTTTAGGTGACGAAATCCTAACAACGAAAACAGCTACGACAGCTACTGAAGATGAGGGCCGCATAAATAACACCCCCTACTCTTTATTCGAAATGTGCTAGTTGTAGTCGATACATCAGCATATTAATCGTAGCTACGCTTTCGATCCAAATAACGTTTACAGGAATGCAAATAGAATCCACTTGCCTATACACGTGGTAATTCACATCCCAGTATTAATGCTACCGCGTTTTAGAAGTGCGAACATTCCCATTGCTAGCTAGCTTAAGAAACACTTAGGCTAATGAACGTTTTCCGGCTGTGGCGAGTCTAGTGGAGAATTCGAAACAGTGTAGAATACGTTTGGCAGCTGTGTAGCCGTTTGTTTCGTGGGGTGGTGCAGAAATATCCTACTAAATTTACTCTCTAATAAGAGTATTTTGCTATTTCGATAAACATCTCGAATGGTTGCACATAAGCGGTGACATAAAGGAAGAAAATTCATGTTTTTGAGTCCAGAAAGCTCTATGCAAGAGAAACTGCAGATCATTTTGCCATTTTCATTGCGAAATTGCCGGCTTATTCATGTCTGGGGTAATAATAGAGGGCTGCCTGGGTTGTCTGCTAGCGTAGTGAAAGGAAGGTCTGGTTTGTTTTCGGTTCTAATCTCGATGGAGGCAGGTAGAATATCAGTAAAGCAATTTTAAGAAATTCTCGCGCCCCCAATACGTTTTATCGCTACCTTTATTCTGTACTGTCGCTCTGTGCATGTCAATATGACACTCTTGTAGAATTTCATACATGTTACTGCCTACTTTTTCCGCTTCTGTCAATAATGGAACTGACTTACGTGTGGCACTGAATGATTTTTAACTGAATTTCGTTATGAATCTTCACGCATTGTTAAATTTGCACACTTTCATGGTAGGTCAGCAACGGTAATCCAGTATGACTGGTCTGAACGTTGACACAGACCGTTTCGCGGCCGAAAGCGGATAATATTTTGCTAATTCGTAACGATCCGGGGTCCTTTGTCTTACTAAAACAGTTATGTTATCTCGATAAGTTGAAATTCATTTTTATTGGTACAGTTCATACCAATTAGCGTTTCTTCTTTCATTCTGTCTTATATTTACGTGTTGTATTTAACACACTAATCAGCATTAATATAGTCTTACAAATTATTGAAAACAGCCTAAAAACGTTCAGATAGTTTGTCAATTTCACGCCTGTGCATAGTATGTTGGTAGCACTTCGTCGCCTTGCCGGTTATGCTGTGTAGCAGACATTAAATCCGTGCAGATCAACATAACGAAAAGGCGAGGGGTCTCGCTCGTTTTGTCCACGACTGTACATAGTAACGGGTTGTTGTTGTAGTCTTCAGTCCTGAGACTGGTTTGATGCAGCTCTCCTTGCTACTCTATCCTCTGCAAGCTTCTTCATCTCCCAGTACCTCCTCTGCAAGCTTCTTCATCTCCCAGTACCTACCACAACCTACATCCTTCTGAATATGCTTAGTGTATTCATCTCTTGGTCTCCCTCTACGATTTTTACCCTCTACGCTGCCCCCCAATACTAAATTGGTGATCCCTTGATGCCTTCAGAACATGTCCAACCAACCGATCCCTTCTTCTAGTCAAGTTGTGCCACAAACTTCTCTTCTCCCCAATCCTATTCAGTGCCTCCTCATTAGTTATGTCATCTACTCACCTAATCTTCAGCATTGTTCTGAATCACCACATTTCGAAAGCTTCTATTCTCTTCTTGTCCAAACTATTTATAGTCCACGTTTCACTTCCATACATGGCTGCACTTCATACCAATACTTTCAGAAACGACTTCCTGACACTTAAATCTATACTCAATGTTAACAAATTTCTCTTCTTCAGAAACGCTTTCCTTGCCATTGCCAATCTACATTTTATATCCTCTCTACTTCGACCGTCATCAGTTATTTTGCTCCCCAAATGGCAAAACTCCTTTACTACTTTAAGTGTCTCATTTCCTAATTTAATTCCCTCAGCATCACCGGACTTAATTCGACTACATTCTATTATTCTCGTTTTGCTGTTGTTGATGTTCATCTTATATCCTCTTTTCAAGACACTATCCATTCCGTTCAACTGCTCTTCCAAGTCCTTTGCTGTCTCTGACAGAATTACAATGTTATCGGCGAACCTCAAAGTTTTTATTTCTTCTCCATACATTTTAATACCTACTCCGAATTTTTCTTTTGTTTCCTTCACTGCTTGCTCAATATACAGATTGAATAACATCGGGGAGAGGCTACCACCCTGTCTCACTCCCTTCCCAACCACTGCGTCCCTTTCATGTCCCTCGACTCTTATAACTGCTATCTGGTTTCTGTACAAATTGTGAATAGCCTTTCGCTGCCTGTATTTTACCCCTGCCACCTTCAGAATTTGAAAGAGAGTATTCTAGTCAACATTGTCAAAAGCTTTCTCTAAGTCTACAAATGCTAGAAACGTAGGTTTGCCTTTCCTTAATCTTCCTTCTAAGATAAGTCGTAACGTCAGTATTGCCTCACGTGTTCCGATATTTCTACGGAATCCAAACTGATCTTCCCCGAGGTCGGCTTCTACTAGTTTTTCCATTCGTCTGTAAAGAATTCGCGTCAGTAATTTGCAGCCGTGACTTATTAAACGGATAGTTCGGTAATTTTCACATCTGTCAACACCTGCTTTCTTTGGGATTGGAATTATTATATTCTTCTTGAAGTCTGAGGGTAATAATGGTAAATTTTTTTATTGTATGGTACTTCCGTCATTTTAACTTAGCCTCAGGCAGTGACGTGAGCAGCTGTGTAAACTACTCCGCAGTGCTTGTGGTTGGCTTCCACGCTATTAAGCTGAACTAGAGACATCACCACGATATTGCTGAGACGCCATCTTCCTGCCACAAACCCGCCAGAGGCAGGACCGAGTGCCGTCACGTTAGCTACGCAGGAGGGTCGGTGAGGTTGCGGCCGCAACAGTAGGTCGCTCATTTGCCTGCAGCGTTGCCAACTTGAAGGACTTCCCGTCAAATTTGATGGAATTTCATGTTGTGTGATGAGTAAAATTTAATTTTGATGGTTGACAGATTTTTTGACAGATGTTATTAAAACTGAGCCTTTTTTGATGGATTTTTCTGGTTTCATTTAATTTTCAAAGAAATTTTTTTCTTTAATAAAACTCTTACGAGTGCACATGGATGTATTGCACTCAGTATGTTGCAAAAACGGGCTGAATTTCTGATTTGTTTATTCAGATTAAATACATGCAGAATATAACTGAAAACAACTGAAATTAACTCCTCAGCTTTCCTTCCTATGACTATTTTTAGGTAGCAATATCAAACATATCTGATGACTGGCAAACTTAGCAAAGCAAACATAATGTGGTGGCAAATGACCCTAATTTTTGTTGTAAGTAAAGATCCAATAGTAAGTAAGAGTTCCATACTGACGAACTGAGCGTAGGGAGCAGAATCAGGCATCCTGAAACGCCATTCTGGGAAGGGTCCAAGTGGAGGTGGTTTGCCATTGCCCTCCTCCGACCTGTTACGAAGTGTCGAGCGTGTTTTTGTACGTAGGGGATGACTGAGACTTGTGCTGGTACTATGTGGTGTCGTGTTTGTGTTTTATGGATGAGGAGGGAGAGGTTGAAACTCGGTGCTGGAACATTGTGTAATTCTCTCGAAAAGCATCAAGGGGGCCACCGTGCTTAACATCCTCATCCGACGCACGAATCACCAACTATGTCACATGTCTTCTCTTCATGACCCCTGACCAGCCAAATACTGGCAGCGAAAGTATCATCCACCACCAGGATTCGAACTGGCTTCAAATATACACCACTGGCCATTAAAATGGGCTATAACAAGAAGAAATGCAGATGATAAATGGGTATTCAATGGACAAATACAGGGTGTTACAAAACGGTACGGCCAAACTTTCAGGAAACATTCCTCACACACAAAGAAAGAAAATATGTTATGTGGACATGTGTCCGGAAACGCTTACTTTCCATGTTAGAGCTCATTTTATTACTTCTCTTCAAATCACATTAATCATGGAATGGAAACACACAGCAACAGAACGTACCTTCGTGACTTCAAACACTTTGTTACAGGAAATGTTCAAAATGTCCTCCGTTAGCGAGGATACATGCATCCACCCTCCGTCGCATGGAATCCCTGATGCGCTGATGCAGCCCTGGAGAATGGCGTATTGTATCACAGACGTCCACAATACGAGCACGAAGAGTCTCTACATTTGGTACCGGGGTTGCGTAGACAAGAGCTTTCAATAGCCCCCATAAATGAAAGTCAAGAGGGTTGAGGTCAGGAGAGCGTGGAGGCCATGGAATTGGTCCGCCTCTACCAATCCATCGGTCATCGAATCTGTTGTTGAGAAGCGTACGAACACTTGGACTGAAATGTGCAGGAGCTCCATCGTGCATGAACCACATGTTGTGTCGTACTTGTAAAGGCACATGTTCTAGCAGCACAGGTAGAGTATCCCGTATGAAATCATGATAACGTGCTCCATTGACCCTAGGTGGAAGAGCATGGGGCCCAATCAAGACATCACCAACAATGCCTGCCCAAACGTTCACAGAAAATCTGTGTTGATAACGTGATTGCACATTTGCGTGCGGATTCTCGTTAGCCCACACATGTTGATTGTGAAAATTTACAATTTGATCACGTTGGAATGAAGCCTCATCCGTAAAGAGAACATTTGCACTGAAATGAGGATTAACACATTGTTGGATGAACCATTCGCAGAAGTGTACCCGTGGAGGCCAATCAGCTGCTGATAGTGCCTGTACACGCTGTACATGGTACGGAAACAACTGGTTCTCCCGTAGCACTCTCCATACAATGACGTGGTCAACGGTACCTTGTACAGCAGCAACATCTCGGACGCTGACATCAGGGTTATCGTCAACTGCACGAAGAATTGCCTCGTCCATTGCAGGTGTCCTCGTCGTTCTAGGTCTTCCCCAGTCGCGAGTCATAGACTGGAATGTTCCGTGCTCCCTAAGACGCCGATCAATTGCTTCGAACGTCTTCCGGTCGGGACACCTTCGTTCTGGAAATCTGTCTCGATACAAACGTACTGCGCCACGGCTATGGCCCCGTGCTAATCCATACATCAAATGGGCATCTGCCAACTCCGCATTTGTAAACATTGCACTGACTGCAAAACCACGTTCGTGATGAACACTAACCTGTCGATGCTACGTACTGATGTGCTTGATGCTAGTACTGTAGAGCAATGAGTCGCATGTCAACACAAACACCGAAGTCAACATTACCTTCCTTCAATTGGGCCAACTGTCGGTGAATCGAGGAAGTACAGTACATACTGACGAAACTAAAATCAGCCCTAACATGAAAATTTAGCGTTTCCGGACACATGTCCACATAACATCTTTGCTTTATTTGTGTGTGAGGAATGTTTCCTGAAAGTTTGGCCGTACCTTTTTGTAACACCCTGTATATTATACTAGAACTGACATGTGATTACATTTTCACCCAATTTGGGTGCATAGATCCTGAGAAATGAGTACCCAGAACAACCACCTCTCGCCGTAATAACGGCCTTGATACGCCTGGGAATTGAGTCAAACAGAGCTTGGATGGCCTGTACAGGTACAGCTGCCCATCTAGCATCAACACGAAACCACAGTTCATCAAGAGTAGTGACTGGCGTATTGCGACGAGCCAGTTGCTCGGCCACCATTCACCAGCCGTTTTCAATTGTTGAGAGATCTGGAAAATATGCTGGCCAGGGCAGCAGTCGAACATTTTCTGTGTCCAGAAAGGCCCGTAAGGGACCTGCAACATGCGATCGTGCATTATCCTGCTGAAATGTAGGGTTTCACAGGGATCGAATGGAGGGTAGAGCCACGGGTCGTAACACATCTGAAATGTAACGTCCAGTGTTCAAAGTGCCGTCAATGCGAACAAGAGGTGACCGAGAAGTGTAACCACTAGCACCCCATACCATCACGCCGGGGGATACGCCAGTATGGCGATGACGAATACACGCTTCCAATGTGCGTACACCACGATGTCGCCAAACACGGATGCGACCATCATGATGCTGTAAACAGAACCTGGATTCATTCGAAAAAATGACGTTTTGCCATTCGTGCACCCACGTTCGTCGTTGAGTACACCATCACAGGCGCTCCTGTCTGTGATGCAGCGTCAAGGGTAACCGCAACCGAGGTCTCCGAGCTGATAGTCCATGCTGCTGCAAACGTCGTCGAACTGTTAGTGCAGATGGTTGTTGTCTTGCAAACGTCCCCATCTGTTGACTCAGGGATCGAGACGTGGCTGCACAAACTGTTACAGCCATGCGGATAAGATGCTTGTCATCTCGACTGCTAGTGATACGAGGCCGTTGGATCTAGTACGGCGTTCCGTATTACCCTCCTGAACCCACCGATTCCATATTCTGCTAACAGTCATTGGATCTCGACCAACGCGAGCAGCAATGTAAAGATAAACCGCAATCGCGATAGGCTACAATCCGACCTTTATCAAAGTGGGAACCGTGATGGTATGCATTTCTCCTCCTTACAGGAGGCATCACAACAACGTTTCACCAGGCAACGCCGGTTAACTGCTGTTTGTGGCCGGCCGGTGTGGCCGAGCGGTTAAAGGCGCTACAGTCTGGAACCGCACGACCACTACGGTCGCAGGTTCGAATCCTGCCTCGGGCATGGATGTGTGTGATGTCCTTAGGTTAGTTAGGTTTAAGTAGTTCTAAGTTCTAGGGACTTATGACCACAGCAGTTGAGTCCCATAGTGGTCAGAGCCATTTGAACCATTTTTTTTTTTATTCTGTTTGTGTATGAGAAATCGGTTGGAAACTTTCCTCATGTCAGCACGTTGTAGGTGTCGCCGCCGGCGCCAACCTTGTGTGAATGCTCTGAAAAGCTGATCATTTGCATATCACAGCATCTTCTTCCTGTCGGTTAAATTTCGCGTCTGTAGCACGTCACCTTCGTGGTGTAGCAATTTTAATGGCCAGTAGTGCACGATACGTGCCTCTAGCACCAGCAGCACACTAACGAAAATATATTTGTGTGTACGTAGTTATTGAACTACGGATCTACAAACGACGGAGAGGCTTCGCTCCGCCGTAGCCCTCAGTGATATACAACCATACAACAGGCTACAGCAGTCCACTCACACCACCGCCGCCACACACCGAACTCAGGGTTATTGTGCGGTTCGGCCCCGAGTGGACTCTCCCGGGAACATCTCATTCCAGACGGGTGTAGCCCCAATGTTTGCGTGGTGGAGTAATTACGGTGTACGCGTACGTGGAAACAGTGTTTGCGTAGCAATTGCCGACATAGTGTAACTGAGGCAGAATAAGGGGAACCATCCCGCATTCACCGCGGCAGAAGAAACGAAAATATACTTTGCTTTGTGAGAGAAAGCCGCGAATACTGGATAGTGAGCGCAATACATTAGTGTACTGTACTTCTCGCGAATTGGAATCTGTCGAGCTGGATTTGCAGGCAGAGGAGAGAGCGGACAAGCTATGCTGCATGGAATGATGTGTGGCATAGTGAGAAGGGGGGGGGGGGGGGGCTAGAACAAACTCCACCTCCATGTATTGTAAGAACCCAGTGCAAGCAACAGAAACCTGTGTTTTGAGTTTCTGTGAGCTCCTGATAGCCAGCTGGAGTAGAAGATAGCCCCCATGATGAACCAGCAAGCGCATCATCACTCATTTTTTGTAAAAATCACAATGAATATGGCGCAACAAAAGACAGACTGCTCATGCAGTCAGCACCTGCTAATGGTACGTTGCGCTGTTGGCAACGAACGTCTGCAAATCACTAGGGCACGAATTCTCCCGGCTGCTGCCGATCATAACATGGGGAGCAGCATACCAGGCTAAAGACTACAGGATTGCAGTGAGTTATTGTGTGTTTAACAACTAGTGTCTAGCGCTCTTTTTGTTTGTTTTTACGACTGACTGAACATGCCTGAAAAGAATGTCAAGCGTTGTGTACGACAGTTTAGAAAAGAGTGGTTAAGTGATAAACAAAAAGGATTGATTGTCAGCGGTGCCCAGGGAACCAAGTAGTGCGTGGTGTAAAAACTGCCATTGCAACCTGAATGTGAGTTTGTCATATTTACTTCTGCTGGGAAAACCAATAAACATTTAAAAGAAGTCGAACCTTTTTCATCTTCACAACAGTCATCATTGCCATTTCAGTCTATCAAATATATGTACGAACGTGCAGTTGCTGATGCTGCTCTTACGTTGTTTGTACATAATCAGCGTGCAGTTAGATCCTTTGATCATCTTTCAGATCTAACCAAGAAATTTTTCGAAGTGCTGACCATACAGCTCTTTTATGGCTACACTGTACGAAGAGCAGTGTTTTGATCAGGAACATTCTCTTCCAGCACTTTAAATCAGAACTACAGAACGATGTTGGTAATGGACATTTCAGTCTTCTTATAGATGTCAGCACATTATTGGCTGTGTGTATCGTATATTTTTCAAAACAACAAAGCAGAGACGTTTCCACCTTTTTATCCCTTAACTCACGAGGTGACTTTTCTGTAACATATAGTACGAGGTGGGGTCTTTGGCATCCTTGTGTTTAACCCGAGAATTACGGCACAAATCATTTGAAATATTTAATTTAAGTTGTATAACCATTAGTTTTATAATTATTTAAGTTTTTTAAATACTCCTTATTGATTTTTTTGCACTGGATAATGCCAGCAATATTTTACTTTTTAATACATAATATCACATACTTCCGTGCGTTTTTTTCGAATAGTACACGTAAACTAACTGTTACAGAACTGAATTTCACATTTTAAAACATTTTAGTATCACCGTAGCAAGTAAATGTTCACACAAAACTAAATTCCAGGATTTAAACATACACCCAAAAATTGTACTCGATAGATACAAAAAGAAAGTCTACAAAACTGACATTTAATGCTGGTATCTAGATTTTTCTTTGTCACCACTCAGAATACATTTGATTTTAAGTAACATTTTAAGTGTTTTTATCGGAGAAACAGAGTTGTCCTCATAACGACTGTCCTGAAATTCTTCCTCTGAATCGCTGTTCTATTTGCTAGCAGTACAATGACCACAGGCTATTGTAAAATCGTTTTTTTCTTGATGCGTATCATGACATCTTTATCCATTCACCGATTAACAATTTCGTCAAGCTTGTTGTTGTTGTTGTGGTCTTCAGTCCTGAGACTGGTTTGATGCAGCTCTCCACGCTACTCTATCCTGTGCAAGCTGCTTCATCTCCCAGTACCTACTGCAACGTACATCCTTCTGAAGCTGCTTAGTGTATTCATCTCTTGGTCTCCCTCTACGATTTTTGCCGTCCACGCTGCCCTCCAATACTAAATTGGTGATCCCTTGATGCCTCAGAACATGTCCTACCAACCGATCCCTTCTTCTAGTCAAGTTGTGCCACAAACTTCTCTTCTCCCCAACCCTATTCAATACTTCCTCATTAGTTGTGTGATAAGTCTTGTTCCTCCTGCCACCGAACTTCACTGCGAAACCCTACATTTCAGCAGGATAATGCACGACCACATGTTGCAGGTCGTGTACGGGCCTTTCTGGATACAGAAAATGTTCAACTGCTGCCCTGGCCAGCACATTCTCCAGATCTCTCACCAATTGAAAACGTCTGGTCAATGGTGGCCGAGCAACTGGCTCGTTACAATACGCCAGTCACTACTCTTGATGAACTGTGGTATCGTGTTGAAGCTGTACACGCCATCCAAGCTCTGTTTGACTCAATTCCCAGGCGTATCAAGGCCGTTATTACGGCCAGAGGTGGTTGTTCTGGGTATTGATTTCTCAGGATCTATGCACCCATATTGCGTGAAAATGTAATCACATGTCAGTTCTAGTATAATATATTTGTCCAATGAATACCCGTTTATCATCTGCATTTATTCTTGGTGTAGCAATTTTAATGGCCAGTAGTGTAGTAGTGAGCCCAAAATGCCTCATGATAAGAGAACAACCTAATGTACTCAAACTAAATCTCTCAAGTGCTGATTTTGGAAACAGTTCTGTACACTTAACTGATAAATTACTGAACAAATTATTGGCAACAATTACATTTACAGTGGACAATATACTGCCAATAACTCAGCAGATTTAACTGAAAAAAGGAAACACACCAAATCATAGACAACCGTACATGCTTTTCTTTGGATGTAATATTGTATACACCAATGTGCCCATTAATGAGACTATCAAGACATAAAACCTCTTGAAATACAGGGTAATGTTGCAGGCAAAAGTTTATGAATTAGTGGCACTATTAACCACAATATTATCCCACATTTTAGCTTCAGTGACCACATATTCTCAGAGAAAGACCGTCTCGTAATGGTTAGTTGCCTGTCTGGTGCACTAGTAAATATAATTCTAGAGCACCTACAAAATAAATTCTTTGAAGAACAGGGCCACTGAAAAGAAAAAGTGATAAACTAAGATACATAGATGACAGCATCATTTAATTTAACAGGTCAGTAGAAGAAATTAGTGATTTCCACCATCAATTTAACAATAAGCACAAAAATATCGTCTTCACCACGAACACAACCTTAATAACAACATTAACTTCCTCTATGTTACTGTTTTGGACATTGATTCAGTACATACATGGGGCGTTCAGTAAGTAATGCAATTTTTTTTTCTCGGCCAATGTCGGTTGAAAAAATTGCAAATTTGCTGTGTGACATCGTGGAATTTCCCACTTCAGCCCCTACAGCTTCGTGGCAGTGCTATATGCAGCTATGAAAATGGTGTCTGTAATGTAGTTATATATAAAACAGAGTACTGCCAATTAGTTTCTTTTGGCAGAAAACCAGAGCACTGAAGATACCCATAGGCGCTTGGAGACTGTCTACCAACTCCTGGCAGCGAACAAAAGCAATGTGAGCCGTTGGGCGTGTCGTCTGTCATCAATGCAGGCTAGGTCACGCAAACCTGTCCAAACTCCCGCCTGCTGGCCGGCCGCACACAGCTGTGACTCCTGCAATGTTGCAACGTGTGAAAACTTTCATTCGAGGTGATAGACGGATCACAAACAAATACCCAACTGCTCAACTGGATGTTTCTGTTGGTAGTGCTGACACACTCCTCCACCAGTGGTACTCAGAGGTGTGTTCCACTGCATTCCCTGCTGCCTAACAGAAGTAACGAAGGACCATCTATGCAGAATTGCTTGCAGGTTATGAGTCTGATCGTGGCAATATTCTGTCGAACATCGTCACAGACGATGAAACCTAGGTTCATCACTTTGAGCCAGAAACAAAACGGCAACATATGAAGTGGCGCCACACCACCTCTCCTCCAAAGAAAAAGTTAAAAGCCACACCTTCAGCTGATAAAGTCAAGGCGACAGTCTTCCAAGACTCTGAACGGTTTATTCTGTTTAAAGACATCCATGATTGTGCAACGATCAACTTTGACGTGTACTGTGCTATCGTTAGGAAACTGAAAAAACGACCTCAGCGAGTTCATTGCCACAAAAATACAAACGAACTTCTCCTTCTACATGACAATGCAAAGCCTCACACAAGAAGTCTGTGCACCTGAGAGGAGCTCATGAACCTTCATTGGACTGTTTGTCCTTGTGCACCCTACAGCTCGTATCTCAAACCTTTTGACTTCCATGTATTTGGCTCAATGAACGATATATTCCACAGGAAGCAGTTCATGGATGATGTGGAGGTTATTGATGCAGCAAGATGTTGCCTCTGAAGTCCACCAGTAGAGTGGTACCATACGGACATACAGACCCTCCCAGTAAGGAGCCGTAAGGCTGTCGCACTGAATGGAGATTATGCTGAAAAACAGGGTTTTGTAGCCAAAAGAGTGGAGAATAATATGGTATAATGGAATCCTAAATAAAGCCAAACTGATCTGAAAAAAAAATGTTTTGCATTACTTATTGAATGCCCCTCGCACTTCCATTATCTTCCTCAGACCCACTCCTACAGACATCGTCATTCATAGTAACTCTTGTCACCCATGGAGCTAAATAGAGGCACACTTGAGATCGGCAGTAGTTCAAATCACCAGTTACTCTCTCAGTATGGCAGACATTAAATCGGAGCCAAACAATCACGCAATTGGCTATAACCCACAGTTAGTCGACACATCATTTAAAAAGACATTAAGTGCAAAACGAATAGTCATTGAAGAAGAAATCACGCTGACATCGACCGAAACAAAAAACAAAGATAAATTTGCAGTACTTCCACACTGTGGACATGTATCAGACACAATAAATAACATGATAAACAAAGCAAATATCAACATAGGGTTCTATGCCAACAACAAATTAGGAGCAAACATCATCCACAAAATAAACAAATCAGAACAATATAATCATCCTGATATTTCCAAAATCGAATGCAGCTAACGTAATAAAGCCTACACTGAACAGACATGAGAACTGAAAAAGCAAGATACAGAGGACAAGTAAATGAAGCGAATCTGTTTTTCTGCTTTTGGTGTGCACTTCAGAGACAATAAGCACTGCACTGAAAACATCGAGAGAAATCTCACTGTTTTACATAACGCTGCCAAAGGCCAATTAATGGACGTGTCAGAGGAAAACAGAAAAAAATGTTAAATGAACAAACATAATTGCACACAGCTGAGCTGCCAGAAAAATGTTAAATCAACGAACATAATAGCACGGCGAAAAAAAATTAATAGTAGATTAATCATAATATAAAACGCACCTCATCCAAAAGTAAAACCTTCTACAGCACCTTAATCAGTATATGAATTGCACTGCATCCTCATCCAAAAGTAAAACCTTCTACAGCACCTTAATCAGTATATGAATTGCACTGCATCCTACATTAATCACTCATCAAATACAGGACCACAGGCTATTCACTGAAAATCCAATAATAACAGCAGGACAATACTGTTGTATGTAGATTTTATTGAAATACAAATGAAATCTGTCTCCTCTTAAATAATGCTAGAAATAAAATGAAAATTTATAGTACAATTGTACATACCATCCGATCAGGGCTTGAAGGCCGAATGGCACTGCCGGCCGCCGGATGATCCTCAGCCGCTAGGTGTCAGCAGATGCGGGTATGGAGGGGTTTGTGATCGGCACACCGCTCACCTGGCCGTTAGCGGTTTTCGTGACCTGTGTAGCTATTTCTGAATCAAGTAGCTCCTCAATTGGCCTCACAAGGACTGAGTGCACCCCACTTGCCAACAGCACCCGGCATACCCGGACAGTGACGCATCCAAGTGTCAGCCAAGCCTGGCAGCGTTTAACTTTGACGATCTGATGGCAACCAGTGTACCCACTGTGGCAAGGCCATTGGCTTTACAGCTGTAACATGGTTGAACATTGCGTCTCACACTGACCAAAGTATGTGATATTAATACAACTGAAGAATAATGTGAATATCTTAATATCACACAACAAGGTTCTTTGCACCAATATCTGTGAAATTTACGATAACACCTACCGAAATTGAACCAGTGTATCACTCGGTGTTCTACAGCAAGGACAAGTTCTCCATTAGATATGATCTACAGTTGTCACATTGATCGTATCATGCTGAATAATGAATGTACCACAATTAAGATATCGAGCAGCAAGCTGGCTGTGAAACGTTAAAACTGTTAAGATGGCTCCTGTAGAGAGTGGACTCATTTCGTGTTCATACCGCATCGAACTTAGCAATGCTGGCCCACGGTGTATTGTGTATTGAACCGCGGATCTAGAAACGACAGAGGTTTCGTCCCCGCCGTAGCCATCAGTGGTTCACAACCCCACAACAGGCGACAGCAGTCCATTCACCCACCGCCGCCCCACACCGAACCCAGGGTTATTGTGCGGTTCGGCCCCCAGTGGACCCCCCCGGGAACATCTCATACCAGACGAGTGCAAACCCAAATGTTTGCATAATAGAGTAATTATGGCGTATGTGTACGGGGAGACCGTGTTTGCACAGCAATCGCCGACACAGTATATCTGAGGCGGAATAAGGGGAACCAGCCCGCATTCGCCGAGGCAGATGGAAAATCGCCTTACAAACCATCGACAGGCTGGTCGGCACAGTAAAAAGAAGGCAATAAACAGAACAGCCACTGGTAGTACTGAATATGGTTTGCCATTATGGAGCAGCAAAAGAGGATCGCTACATTGATCAAGGGGATGAGCAAATAATAATCTGAATATGCTGTACGGCAGTTTAAGAGAAAACCTGCGACATAACAGTATAAATTGTGATGACATAAATAGACCTGTCCACTCCAAGTACAGGGTGTTTACAAATGAATAACGGGGTTTTAACGCTGAAGTGGAAACGTGGAGAAACAACGACAGCTGAACCAACAACAGGCACACCTCACATAGCCACAGACAGGAACCGTCGAGCACTGAGCGGGATGGTTGGAATAAATTGCTTGAAAGCAGCGGAAGGAATCACTCGTGACTTCCAACTGCTGCCAGCTATCCAGCTATCAACAATGGTCGAGCATCTCTTAAGCCACTCATTTCTGTGCTCAGTGCTAACGACGCTTGAGGTAGTGCAAAGAGCGACTCCTCTGGACGATAGATGTCTGGAAACCATTGACTTGGAGTGATGATTCACGCTGTATCCTGTGTGCAATCCGACGGAAGGGTTTGGGTCTGGCGAATGCTTGGAAAACGTTACCGACCACCATGTGCCACGCCAGTAGTCGTGTGACTAGGGCCCTCCGTCGGGTAGACCGTTCGCCGGGTGCAAGTCTTTCGATCTGACGCCACTTCGGCGACTCGCGCGTCGATGGGGATGAAATCATGATGATTCCTGAGCGGATAAAATCTCCGACCCGGCCGGGAGTGGAACCCAGGCCCTTAGGCTTGACAGTCTGTCGCGCTGACCACTCAGCTACCGGAGGCGGACGCGCCAGTAGTGAAGTACGGTGTTACGGCAGGAGGACGTTTTCCGTGATTAGAGTGTGGCACCGGCATGTGTGTCTTGTTATTAGCATAGGTTAGTTTAAGTAGTGTGTAAGCCTAGAGACCGAAGACCTATACAGTTTGGGCCCTTACGAACTCAGACACACACAGGAGAGCAGAAGTTAAGAGAAGATGACACTTTGTGTCAGGATAACATCCCACCCTGTCTTAAAGCAGCGCCGGCCGCATTGGCCGAGCGGTTCTAGGCGCTTCAGTCCCGAACCGCGCTGCTATTACGGTCGCAGGGTCGAATCCTGCCTCGGCCATGGATGCGTGTGATGTCCTTAGGTTAGTTAGGTTTAAGTAATTCTAAGTGTAGACGACTGATGACCTCAGATGTCCCACAGTGATTAGAGCCATTTGAACAATTTGTCACAAAGCAGAATCGGCGAGGCAACGACTTATGAACAAAAACATTCCTTAAATGGAATGGCCTGCCCAGCGTCCCAATCTGAACCCAATGGAACACATTTGGGATGAATTAGAATGTCGACCTCGCTTCAGACATCACCTTCTCTAATTTCGGCTCTTGAGAAACAATGAGCTGCCATACACCTCATTCAAAGCGTCCGCAGCAGACCTCAGGTTGTCATAAAGGCGAAGGGTCGACGCACCTCATATTACACTACTGGCTATTAAAATTGCTACACCACGAAGATGACGTGCTACAGACGCGAAATTTAGCCGACAGGAAGGAGATGCTGTGATATCCAAATGATTAGCTTCTCAGAGCATTCACACGAGGTTGGCACCGGCGGCGACACCTACAACGAGCTGAGACGAGGAAAGTTTCCAACCCATTTCTCATACACAAACAGTAGTTGATCGGCGTTGCCTGTTGAAACGTTGTTGTGATGCCTCGTGTAAGGTGGAGAAAAGTGTACCATCACGTTTCCGACTTTGATAAAGGTCGGATTGTAGCCTATGACGATATCGGTTTATCGTATAGCGACATTGCTGCTCGCGTGGGTCGAGATCCAATGACTGTTAGCAGAATAGGAATCAATGGGTTCAGGAGGGTAATACGGAACGCCGTGCTGGATTCCAACGGCCTCGTATCACTAGCAGTCGACATGACAGGCATCTTATCCGTATGGCTGTAACGGATCGTGCAGCCACGTCTCGATCCCTGAGTAAACAGATGGGGGCGTTTGCAAGACAACAACCGTCTGCACGAACAGTATGGCGACGTTTGCAGCTCGGTTATCCTTGACGCTGCATCACAGACAGGAGCGCCTGCGATGATGTACTCAACGACGAACCTGGGTGCATGAATGACAAAACGTCATTTTTTCGGATGAATCCAGGTTCTGTTTACAGCATCATGATGGTCGCATCCGTGTTTGGCGACATCGCGGTGAACGCACATTGGAAGCATGAATTTGTCATCGCCATACTGGCGTACCACCCCGCGTGATGGTATGGGGTGCCATTGGTTACACGTCTCGGTCACCTCTTGTTCGCATTGACGGCACGTTGAACAGTGGACGTTACATTTCAGATGTGTTACGACCCGTGGCTCTACCCTTCATTCGATCCCTGCGAAACCCTACATTTCAGCAGGATAATGCACGACCGCAATTTGCAGTTTCTGTATGTGTCTTTCTGTATACAGAAAAGTCCGGGTGCTGCCCTAGCCGGTACATTCTCCAGATCTCTCACGAACTGAAAACGTCTGATCGATGGTGGCCGAGCAACTGGCTCGTCACAATATGGCAGTCACTACTCTTGATGAACTGTGGTATCGTGTTTGAAGCTGGATGGGCAGCTGTACCTGTACACGCCATCCAAGCTCTGTTTGACTCAATGCCCAGGAGTTTCAAGGCCGTTATTACGGCCAGAGGTGGTTGTTCTGGATATTGATTTCTCAGTATCTATGCACCCAAATTGTGTGAAAATGTAATCATATATCAGTTCTAGTATAATATATTTGTCCAATGAATACCCATTTATCATCTGCATTTCATCTTGGTGTAGCAATTTTAACGGCCAGTAGTGTAATATTCACTAATAGTGTCCGCATACTTTTCATCAGATAGTATATTCCTATCCTTTACGAAACATTAACTACTTTTAAACAAAACATGCTGTTTTCTAAGTACATTCTCTGAAAGTATACAGCTAAGAGCCAGACCGCTTCAGTTTCTGCGATACACAATACTACAGGTGTAAAGAGACATCGATGCTATGCCTTCGTGCTAGCAGTCTGCAGGACCGCTCTGTGAGGCCTTGAACCTCCGCAAAGTGCAGCGCCTTCGCTGGCGCTGCAGAAATCGTGACTGTCTCGAGCTGATACTCCGTTAACGTTCAGGCAGTTAACTCGGCCTCCTCATGATGCGATAAGTAGATTGTATGAAATCCTTTCTCTGCTTATACGACGGTGAAATTTTTCCGTGGTATTTATACAGTGAAGGCGTAAGACTACAATTGTACAGTCCTTACAAACAGAATTTTTTTTCTCTATATTGAGGTGCCTTAGGCAACAGTAAAACGAAAGAGGGTAAATGAACAGAACAGAAGACGAATTGGTAGCTTCGAAAGATGAGACAGTGAAGGCAGAAGAGGATCAAAAAAGCAGTGGCAGGGTACAAATCCTTAGGAAACACCTGTGATACTAAATTTAACTGACGAAAGGAGAAAAAATAACAATGCAGTAAATGTAATAGACAAAGGGGAATACAGCCGTCTAAAAAATGTAATTGTCCAGATGTGCACAATTGCAAAAGCGTAAATGACTATGGGAAAGATAGATACCGCCCTGCCTGCAGAAAAATTATGGAGATCTTTGGAGAAAAGAGACTCACCTGTTTGAATATTAACAGGTCAGACAAAAAGCCCGTAATAAACAAAGTAGGGATGTCTGAAACGTGCAAGGAATGCGTAGAGGCTCTATATAAGGGGCATAAACTTGAAGACAATACTATAGAAAGAGAAGTGAAAGTACCGGCAAATGATGATAAGATGGGAGATACTGCTTAAAAAATCTGTCAGAGCTCTGAAGGATTTCAGTCAAAACAAGTCTTCTAGAGTAGACAACCATCATAATTATTGAGAACCTTGGGAGAAGCAGCCGTGACAAAGCTTTTCCATCCTGTGTGCAAGATATATGGGACAGGTGAAATACTCTGAGACTTCAGGAAGAACGTAAAATTTGGAAGGTAGAGAATGAGGTACAAGCGGAAGTTGAATTGGGGCGTAGGATCCTGAGTCGAACTTTGATAGCTCAGTGAGTAAAGGATTTGCCCGCGAAAGGCAAAGTCCCAGGTTCGACTCCCGGTCCGACACATTGTTTCAGTCCACCAGGAAGTTTCAAGAATCTAATGATTACAATTCTGAAGAACCCAGATGCTGACAGGTGTGGATATACCGAACCATCAGCTTAATGAGTGACAGTTGTAAACTAATTACTCTTGAAAGGGTACAGTACCGCCCGACATTGAAAATAGGTACAACATACTTCATTATTTTTGTCAGAACAACACATTTTTTTTGTAAAATAACTCAATTTCAATTAATACAGCGAAGCCGGATACCAGTGTGGGAAAGAATGACAATTTATTTATTTAATTGATCACATGTGCACTCCCACAAAGTAAATCCCTACATCCAGTTTGGTGAGATCTGTGAAATGAATGAATGTATGGTCGTCTGCTAACCGCAGATAGTGAATGTGAATATATGATCATCTTTGAGTCGATCCTTTGGCCACCTTTGGTGGGACCAAAGAGATGAAATTTACCAGAGCTTTGAGCGCCTGAAATGTGGCTGACCAATAAGGTAGCAAGGTGCTTCTCCCACTTCGACAGAGGTGCGAGAGAACCTGAATACGGCCATGTTTCAGCACTCTGCCGCTGGATCTTGTGCTGTTAAGACCTGTTTTAGTTGTGCTCCGTAATGACGAAAGAGTGGAAACATGGTATGCATGTGGAATATTTAAGAGTAGTTTGAAATAATAATTTCTCTATCTCAGGAACTTTTGTGGGGAGAATTAAATGTCAGGCAGGTAATATTAATGGGATTCTAGTAATCTTCGGAAGTGACCAACGGTCACAATGAAACCACGTGTAGCTATAAGTTGAAATACTTCCGTGTGCTTAAGTTAAGCTGAATTACTAGCGTGTGTACAATAAGTTGAAATATTTAAGAAATAGCGTGTGTACCATAAGCTGAAATATTTAAGAAATGGCGTGTGCAGGACTTGAAATTAGAGACGAGTACTTCCACCTGGTGAGTACTGTGTGAGTCTCAATCTGTGTATGAGACAAAGGATAAAGAGAAGTACTCGTCCATGGTATCAGTTGAGGACCCGCGTTTGTGATGATTATGTTCTTAATGTTAAATTGCGTGATACGATTCCGTGTGACGCTAGATTTAAACTCTGAGAGAGAATCAAGGTGAGTCGGCCGTCTATCCAGCAACGCCACTTGGCTTGCATTGCACAGGAAGACGTGCATATATCTCCAGAGTTCACAGTAGGAAAGTAGAATTACAAAGTGGGGCAGTGTCGTGTGAAACTGGGATAAATATTAATTGAAGTGGGAAAGCTGAAAGTGATAGTGTTGTGACTATTTAGTGTTTTATATTTCTTATTGCAGTGTGATGTGTGTCATGTAATTTGGGTATGTGTGGTTTGCATGGGAGAGTAGCAAGGTAGTTTCAAAAGATTTGTGGGTTATGCATGTTCCTTCTGTATCGCTCGATCTGGAGGAAAGTTTCGTGACGATGATTGTGAGAGTCGAAGCGTGAGATATAATAAAAGATCCACCATCCTATCCAGAAAGTGCACGGTAGAGTTAAATAATTACGAGACCATAATATAGAGATTCACTAATGTAAAACCATGCCCACTGGGCGGAATTTCTCATGTGATATTGTTGTAGGTTATAGAATTTGTGTGTTTAAGTTAGAGAATTTATCGGAATAAATAAGATAGTGAAAAGGAAAAGATTGGTGGACTTTTCCTTCGAATTGTATGTTGTCATAATGTCCCGAATTTATAATGTGTGCGCCATTCATATTCAGTGCGGTGGCCACGTGTTGACAAAAGCCGTTAAATAAAAGACAAAAAGTAAATGTGGTATTGCCAGTGCGTAGTGTACAGCCAGAGTTCTGTAAATTACTGATAGTCAGATGCGTGTTTCCGTTGCGTATTATTCATACAGGAGGATAATTTGTAACTAAATAGTAAGATACGAGAGTTCATGTTACTCGATAAATTAAGAATGAATCCACTCGCTTGGCAGACCACTCATCTTGCAGGCCTGACTGCTTGATGCCACAGTATGAGCAAGGCATGTGGGTGCCTCTCACTCTAATTATTTACAGAAAAGATTAGTTTGGTTTGTAGAGGAATGTAGGAATCCGTGATTTAATACTGACTCCAGCATTACATCAGAAAACAGGTTTATAGCATTTATAGAGTTAGAGGCGGTTTACGACAGTGTAGAGTGGACTACATTCGTTTCATTTTTTAACGTAGCTGGGATAAAATACATGGAGCGAAAGGGTAGGTTATCTACGAATTGTACAAAAACCAGATTACAGTTGCAAGATCGAAGCTGATGAAAGGGAAGCACTGTTGAGTAGAAAATGAGACAGGCTTGTAGTTCATATCCTACTGTTATTCAGTCTATTTACTGAGCTAGTAGTAAAGGAAACAAAGGGTAAATTTCGAAAGGGAATTTTGTGATCTTTTAAGGCTTGCCGATGACTTTGTGAACTGAGAGATTCGAAGTACGAGTTGTTGGTCCGTTCGTTCTAGTTATCAAATTTGTCGTCCTTTCACTTCCACCCATTACTACTTCTAAATAAATTTGTCGCTGGCAAGCGTTTGGAGTTCAGTAGAGAGATTACAGCAGCCGTAGATAATTAATTTGGAGACATTTGACAATCGGATTTCAGTGATCGAAATAACTCATTGTAAAAACTTTGAACAAAATGTGTAATGCTTTTTAGCTTAGAACGTTCTCTTGTAGTTGGCATTTTTAGGTTATAGCTTTCCTGGAAACCAGAAGCGGTTTTTCCATTCAGCACGTGTGCCACATGATAAAGACCGCTTGCTGTAAGGAGCCCCGCAGCCACACTACAAGTTTTTTTCGAATGTTTGAAGAATACATTGGTCGTAACTGTACTTTATTTAACCCGCCAGGATAGCCGCATACTTTAGGACGCCTCTTCCCGGATTCAGGGAGGCGCGCTTGGCCCGGATCGAATCCACATGTTAGATTAACAACGAGAGCCGGTGTGCCAACCGGCCTTGATGTGGTTTTTAGGCGCTTTCGCGCATCTGACTAGGCGAATACTGGGCTGGTACCCACGTTTCACCTCATTTATTACGAGTCGCTAACATTTGGAAGACGTTCGCACCTTTGACACGAGACAACACTAGACGCAGACAGCTGAGGTGCACAAACCCCTTTCCGGGGGAGAAAGGTATGGCCTTAGGAGGGACATCCGCCCACCTACTACTACCAACGTTAAAAACTTGAATCATTAACATGCCGACCCTGTGATGATATGAGATAAAGGCCAGGAAAAATAAGTAATTGTACTTTATTTAACTCTATTCTACATATTACAAATTGACACAATATTTTTTTACTTATTTATTATGAACTTTCACCACCATGTTATCGACAGAGATTGTTTGGATAATAAAGTTAACAGATCTCGCCTTAAAATCATCTGTTGATATAGTCTTTACGCCGAACGATGTAGGTAGCTAAATGAAGCAGTCAGATAACCAGAGTTCTTCTGAAATAAACAAAGCCGCGAACCTGATAGTCCAGTCCATTGAATTTTATTTTTGCTATCTCACTAATTTTACACTCAGCCAGTGAGCTTTGCAGCAGCATTTCTGTAATGTTCGCAGACGTACTTTAATGTCCAGTCCCTTCAGATACGCTAGTGTGTTCATTCTCTCTCGCTGAGTGCAGCAGCAGTTTCCACCGCTAAGCACAACTTATTAACGCTCTCATAACAGGTGGTTCGCGACGTTTCACTGTGTAGCACAGTGCTATGGAGTGTGTTGCAAAATTTTGTTCTGTCCAGAAGACCGAAACTTATAAAATGACGCATTTTACATTTTAACGTGAGATGCAATTAATTTTGAGACTGTATGTACAAGTATGCGCCTGAAATGGCAACGATCAGTACATCTTGCGGATAATTCGAGAGGCGGTAAAAACCTGGAATAATGATACCTTATTCTTCCCACTCAGTTGGTCAGTTTTGATCAGTTTGCAAACCTAAGGAGATACTGGTCCTACAGTTTTATTTCAGTTTTGTGATGTTTGTTCTTTAGTTAGAAAACCTTTGTACTCTCATGTTGTGGTTTAAGTACCTAACCTCTTAAACATTTGCGTACAGGATGATCGACGGTAAGAAACACAAATTGTACATACGGCACCCTTTTGTGCAGTTAAAACATTCTGTCTTAAAAGATGAGTTACCCCAAAATATAGTATTATAAGACATTCAAGTGTCTGAAAATTCCATCAAAGATGCCTAAACTTGTACGCAAAAACATCGTCGTTCTGGACAGGATCAGTTTAAGGTCGCTCAGGGACCTTTATTAACCACCTGTGGGGCTCCTATTCACCAACACATATTCCTTTATAAGTATTACCTTACTTCCGAATAATATAGAAGGTAACGACTAATAAAATTTTTATTTCGCTAGGTCAAGCTCTAACAGATGCTATGCATTATGATTTTCGAAGCATTATATGAACAGTGCAAGCAAGATGCTAAAACAATACACCACAGTTGACTTTTATTCGCTGCAGTCACGTAGCAAGGATAAGACCGCCATTCAGAAGAGGATAGGGATTAGTCAAATGAGAACGAGGCAGATGGAAAAGAAACAGGTAAACTATTTATTATTTCAAAAGTAATCGCTATAACTGTTAATACACTTATCCCACTGCGAGACTAGACGGTCACTGTCTCCATGGAAAAATATTTGCGATTCCGTACAAAACCATTATTGTACCCTGGCATGCACATCTTCGTCTGAAGCAAACCGACGGCTACGAACGTCTTTCATCAGGGTTCCAAAAATACGGAAATCGCTTGATCTTAATGCATAAACTGATCGAATAATTTCATCAACTTTTTAATTAACTGATTCATATACTAGTGATTAAAATCATTGAACTTGTTAACTGAGCAATATGAATCTGCGACTGGAAGTATGATTTTAAATTAATTCAGCTTTCTTTCTCTGTAATGGAGACTGGGCTATTGATACCTCGCCACATGCTTTATTCATTCCTGAAAAGTCTCTGGATTATAAGCACCCTAACCAAAGGTTCCAATTGGATAGACAGCAGCTGTCCTTGCAGGAAACAGGATTCCCTCATACTCATCAGGCACAAATCAAAATCAAATAATGATGAGACATATAACCGCTGAATACAAACATGAAAAAGGGCATACCAAAATTGACCAAGCTCAGTATTATTGTTCCCTCCAAGGCTGCCTTACTATTTATTCTTTTACAACACTAGCATACGTACAAGGTTATTGTAAATAACTGAAGCGATTTCATAAATTCACTAGAATACGTTGACTGGTATATTGTCATAAAATTCAACACTCACATGGAAAAACTCAAAAAGTTTTGTTCTGTTGTAGCCGCATTTCAGATTACTGCCACGAGAGTGTAGCACTGACCAGTTTAGGCAAGATGGCGACAAGGCTTCAATAAAATGTATCTTGAAATGCATCGTCCGTAACAGTGCAACGACACTTCAGAACGAAGTTCAACAAAGATCCGCCAACTGATAACTCAATTTGGCAATGGTATGCGCAGTTTAAAGCTCCAGAATGCCTTTAAAAGGGGAAATCAATGTGTTGACCTGCAGCGAATGAATAAATGTTTGAGCGCGACCAGGCGAGTTTCGCACGCAGCCCACCGAAGTCGAAGATCAGAGCCGACAGTTGTACATACGACAAACGATTGTTTGGAAGATAAGGAAACGACTAAGCTAAAGCCTTACCGCTTGCAATTGCTACAAGCCTTGAATCCCGATGACACAGTCAGATGCTTTGAATTTTTGGCACAGCTTATGGTACAGGATGGGTTTTGCAAAAAACTCATCTTCATTAATGAAGCAACATTTTTTATGTGAATGGCACAGTGAAAACGCACCACGTGCGAACTGCGGGACAGAGAAGCTCCACACAATCGTGAAGTACATTCGAGATTCACCACAAATTAATGTATTCTGTGCAGTCTCACAGTTTTAAAGTATGTGGTCCCTCTTTCTTCTGCAAAAAGATCGTTAGAGGACACGTATATCTGTATATGCTGGAAAACTGCCTCATGCCACAAATGGATACCGACAGTATGGACTTCATCTACCAACAGAACGGTTCTCTATCCTAATGTCATCATCATGTTCATGAATCCTCTAACAAGAAATGGAGAAACGTAGGGATCGGTCGTGGTGGGATTGATGATCGTCGATTCATGTCATAGCTTCCACACGCTCCCGACCTAACCCCTTGCGATTTTTTTACCTGGGGTTATGTGAAAGATTCGGTGTTTATGCCACCTCTACAAACAAACCTACCAGAGCTGCGAGCTCGCTTTTGAACAGGTTGATAGGGACGTGCTGCGCCAAACGCGGTAAGAACTTGACTATCGACTTTATATCTGAGGAATCGGTAGGGGGGCGCATAAGGATCCCTTGTAATATTCTGAAAAGACTTTTTGAGTTTTTCTTTATGTGTACAAATCCCTGTGAAATTAAGTAAAATAATATAGCTACAGTAAATCTGTAAATCGCTTCAGTAATTTATAATGGCCGTGTACTGGTCTGGAACGGTGTTCCATTTGGTTGACACAATCAAGTCACAATCAAGGAATTGATTTTCATCGTAGTATTTCCAAAACACTTTTTTTTTCTTTAAACACTTGAATGAAAATGAAATATTATTGTTGGTGCTTCTGTTCATGAGCAACCCTTCAAATTAACAACAAATACATACAGTGTTATATATACACCGAACGCACAAAATTTCCTGCAGCTCCTAGGTTCGTACACCAGGAAGTGAAAACTCGAATTGCCATAGCGAAGGAGGCATTCAACAGAAAGAGGAGACTCTTATGTCAACTAGTAGCGTAACGGTGTCATGCACCGTAGATAAGACCTCGCGAGTTCGAGTACATTTACTGCTACATTAAGACCTAGTAGGTAGTGTCGGAAGTTCCATGCGACTTTTCGCGGATGATGCTGTAGTACACAGAGAAGTTGCAGCATTAGAAAATTGCAGCGAAATGCAGGAAGATCTGCAGTGGATAGGCTGTTGGTGCAGGGAGTGGCAACTGACCCTTAGCATAGACAAATGTAATGTATTGCGAATACATAGAAAGAAGGATCTTTTATTGTATGATTATATGAAAGCGGAACAAACACTGGTAGCAGTTACTTCTGTAAAATGTCTGGGAGTATGCGTACGGAACGATTTGAAGTGGAATGATCATATAAAATTAATTGTTGGTAAGGCGGGTGCCAGGTTGAGATTCATTGGGAGAGTCCTTAGAAAATGTAGTCCATCGACAAAGGAGGTGGCTTACAAAACGCTCGTTCGACCTATATTTGAGTATTGCTCATCAGTGTGAAATCCGTACCAGGTCGGGTTGACAGAGGAGATAGAGAAGATCCAAAGAAGAGCGGTGCATTTCGTCACAGGGTTATTTGGTGAGCGTGATAGCGTTACGGAGATGTTTAGAAACTCAGGTGGCAGACTCTGCAAGAGAGGCGCTCTGCATCGCGGTGTAGCTTGCTGTCCAGGTTTCGAGAGGGTGCGTTTCCGGATGAGGTATCGACTATATTGCTTCCCCCTACTTATACCACCCGAGGAGATCACGAATGTAAAATTAGAGAGATTCGAGCGCGCACAGAGGCTTTCCGGCAGTCGTTCTTCCCGCGAACCATACGCGACTGGAACAGGAAAGGGAAGTAATGACAGTGGCACGTAAAGTGCCCTCCGCCACACACCGTTGGGTGGCTTGCGGAGTATAAATGTAGATGTAGATGTGGCAAATTAGATGTAGGTCTAAGGAAAAGGCTTGGCAAATGTTTTGTCTGGAGTGTGGCACTATATGAGGCAGAAACATGGATGCTGAGACGAGAGGATGAAAAAAAGGTTAGAAGCATTTGAGATGTGGATGTGGAGGAGAATGGAGAGAATAAGCTAAATGGAAAGAGTGAGTAATGAAAGAGTACTGAAAAGGGTTGGTGAGAGAAGATGTCTGCTGAAGGTTACAAGAGAAAAGAAAAAGAACTGGTTGGGACATTCATTGAGAAAGGAGTGCTTGCTAGCAGATGCTTTGGAAGGACTGGTTTGTGGGAGAAGACTGAGAGGAAGAAGGAGATACAAGATGATAGACGACATAAAGGGAAGAGGAAATTATGCAGACCTGAAGAGGATGGCAGAAGACTGGACAGCCTGGAGAACTACCATGTGAAAACCTGCCTTTTGTCAGAACACTGATGATGATGATGATGATGACTAGGTTCGTTCTAGTGAGATGTCCTTTACTCACTACAGACATAATCACTTAATCACACAGGTAAAGAGGGAAGAATTTTACTGTCAACTTCCCTGATCCCGCAAACACTCTTACTTATCAGTACGATTTCAAATGATGAAAAGGGGTGCTGCAGTGGGCAGCTTGTTGTGTTGTCCAAACGGAGAAGGGATGGGTACAGTCAGTTGGGTGCAGTGGCCTGTTTCTTGGACGACCAGGGTCGACAACCTCGCTTAGCACACTCGCCCATGCCTTTAAGGTTTGGTGGCGACCGATTGGACAGTCAGCTGTTCGCAGTCGACTTCCCCTGCGTCGCAACCACAGCCGTAATACACTGCAGCACAACCCCTGTGCCTCCGTTGCCAGTTTGTACACACCCTGGGTCCTTAGAGACGTAAGTGCTATACAGCTGCTACCACTCTGAACAATTTGTAGCGGTCAACTGGTCCTGTCAGTCTATTCTGACTTTACCACCTGAGCACTCTTTACGCGAGATGTTGGTGACATATGGGTTACGGAGGCTCAGCTGCGAACAGACATTCCGCAACCTCCATGTTTTTTACAGAGTTCATAAATTATACACAACAGTAAATAAGAAAAGCCGCCCGGGGCAGACGCGCGGTCAAAGGCGCCTTGCCACGATTCGTGCGGCTCCCCCAGTCGGAGGTTCGAGTCCTCCGTCGGGCATGGGTGTGTGTGTCGTCCTTAGCGTAAGTTAGTTTGAGTTAGATTAAGTAGTGTGTAAGCCTAGGGACCGATGACCTCAGCAGTTTGGTCCCATAGGAACTTACCACAAATTTCCAAATTTAAACAAGAAAAAATTTATTACCTCTACTTAGAACTATGTTTCTCGTGGCGCAAGGCTGCTTCTTTACCTTATACAACAATACCCATCCTGCAAAGTCCTGACCAGAGTCCCGAGCAGAGCACACAGCCGACACGCGCCGACTCCCGCCGACTCACGCAGACTACTCAAGACTACTGTCGACTCGCTACTAAAGCCGACTGTCGACTCGCGCAAACAAGCGCAGACTAGCGACAAGCAACAACTAACGACATACTACCCTCTGGTCAGAGACTCTGTCATGCCTCGCCCATCGCCGGCAAAGCATACGTCTTACAGCATGAGAGTGTCTTCAGTCATGCATTGACTAATTTTATCCTTATTAAGTTGTTGGCCTCAGTGAGTGCCAGAGTGGTGTGCGAGGGTCTGTATTCACTGTCTGCTGGTTAAAACGAGTCAAATTAAGCAATTTTACTCGTTGAGGGAAGTTCAGCCGTCACAGATCGGTTCCCTGATCTGATCTGTCTTTGGGAAATATTTGTGTGTGTAAGGTGCCTCCTGTCACAAGAGGAACAGACCTCATACTGTTTCCACTCTTGACACGTGAGAACACATACCCATACTTCTAGATGTCTCTCTTTCTCGCTCTCTCTGCCGAACTGTGTCACCCCTAGCTCTTCCAGCAGCTCATCATCGACTGAGATTGTCTTCCCTCTTGTTTCAAGTAGTAGAACCACCAGTATTTGGACAGTTTTATACTAATTCAAATCGTACCCAACATACAAAAATAGATCAATCACTCATATTTACAAATATATCAAAACGCAAAGTCAGCTAGCCTTAGAATTTACTTCGCAAGATCTCGTAACCATAGACATACCAAAAATGAATGTAAAGAGTTAAATGTTCCCAGCTTTCTGTATCTCCTTATCGACATCATTGCTATGGTCTACAACCATGCAGGAATGGTTGCCTAGGACATTTTCCAAACTGTAGGGGCCATCGTACTAAAAGTAGGATTTGGATATCTTCTTTTAGACAAGGTCTGTCTGAATGTGGTTCTGAGCCAGGACCAGGTCTCCTTCTTTGACTGCTAGTTTCTTCGAGGTACGATTGTGCTGCTCTATGCTCAAAGCTTCCATCCTACAGTTTCTACGTAACGCAAATGCTAAAATGGTTTCTAGATCAACTGCAGGTGAAGGGGGTAATCTCGCCGCTTCTCGGACTAGCATGATTACGGGATTGTCTAACATTGGCTTGGGCAGGGAATAACCGATTGTGTCGTTTACCAGACTGTTGATGATATCTTCGAATTGAGGAATATGCTCAACTCATTTACGGTGTTTCGCGGAACAGTTCAAATGGTTCAAATGGCTCTGAGCACTATGGGACTTAACTTCTGAGGTCATCAGTCCCCTAGAACTTAGAACTACTTAAACCTAACTAACCTAAGGACATCACACACATCCATGCCTGAGGCAGGATTCGAACCTGCGACCGTAGCGGCCGCGCGGTTCCAGACTGTAGCGACTAGAACCGCTCGGCCACTCCGACCGGCACGCGGAACGGTATATTGGCTCTGAGCACTATGGGACTTAACTTCTGAGGCCATCAGTCCCCTAGAACTTAGAACTACTTAAACCTAACTAACCTAAGAACATCACACACATCCATGCCCGAGGCAGGATTCGAACCTGCGACCATAGCGGTCGCGCGGTTCCTGACTGTAGTGCCTAGAACCGCTCGGCCACCCCGGCCGGCGAACAGTATATTCTCGCCAGCTCTCCTACTGCTTGGAGGCATCTCCTGACTGGTTTTTGCTTAGTTTTCCAAAGTATCTTCAGTCAAGGAGACCGCTGCCACTGTTAACACAATTTCCACTGTGCGATACGGCGATGTGCGTGGTCAAGAGTACAACTTTCGTTTCCTTTCCCGAGTGTTTTCGACTTGCACCTACATCACATTCCTCTCATTATGGTCAGGTGGTGGATAATCATTACCGAATCTTTCCCAGTTTGGGGAAGGAAGTGGTACAGGCAGGTGCTGAGGTGGACAGTCTGATACTACATGGAAACGGGGCAATTCCTCCTCGGCTGAATGTTGCATATTTGAGCCAACAAGAACAGTTGTTGCTTTCTGTGTAAAGGCAAATTATCATATCTGGTTTGCTCTCTCTGCCTCTATGGCCATAACGTGAAGGGAGACTGTGTTCAGAGGCACCAGTAGTGGTGCAGCAGGCCCCACCAGCTCTGCGTGTGAGATAGAGTCCAGCAAAGGACTGAGTGTCGTGCCGTGTCTTCAAATGTGCCACCGTGTCTGTGGTTGTTGCAACTTGACATGGCCTCCTACACAAGGGACCTGCCTGGGGCTCTAACGACAGCGACCTGACCACAACGAGTTTATTCACTCGTTGGTCAGCCAAGACACTTTAATTTTCATTCCTTAACTTACTAGATAATTTTTGTTCTAATTATCGTACTGTGCAGTGATCTTATAAGCTACAACAGTTTTGAACTCTTCGAACTACCCCTTCGTTGAGACAACCTTTTTTATAGTACACCTCAACTCCGTGCGGCCAGAAGTTGCAGTGCTTCTTTCTCCCACCTGTTTGCTCAGCAATTCTTGTGTGGCCTTCTACCCATCAATCTGAATTCCAATCGTTACCATTTGCCCGTCTACAGTGCCGAATTTAGTACAAATTTTAATCAAGACCTCCTTGTTTTCTGAATGTGCCTTGTTAAATGCCTCACCTTGCTTCTTAAATTCTAGAGCCTTAGCTTCAAACCAGCTGGAGACTCCGTTACGGAGGACCTGAAGGGTTGCAGGGAATGAACTTCTGCCTGCCTCCGTCTATCGCCCAATCTTTACTGAATTCAGAACTTAATTTAGCATTCTGTGCTTCTCTTTTTTCTTTTAATTTGACATTTTTCGTTTCTAACTTCTCTGGTACTGCTTATGTTGAACTAGCAGTCTGAGTTTCTAATTCCGACTTGTAGTCCTGCGTCTCTGATAACACAAACGATGCCAACTAAGCAAACATAGCCCGAACTTCTACTTATTTTTGCCGTCCTGTGTAGCCGAGCGGTTCTACGCGCTATAGTCTGGAACCGCGCGACCGCTACGGTCGCAGGTTCGAATCCAGCCTCGGGCATGGATATGTGTAATGTCCTTAGGTTAGTTAGGTTTAAGTAGTTCTAAGTTCTAGGGGACTGATGACCTCAGATGTTAAGTCCCGTAGTGCTCAGAGCCACTTGAACCATTTTTTTTACTTATTTTCTCGTCTGCAAGATACGTTTGTGGAAGAAAGAACGGTCCAGAATGCTCACAAGAACCATTCCGGAAAACTACGATCATCCAGTGGCTCCACAAGAGAAAGAGAAGTCATAGAAAGGTTTCAGCAATCTCCTAGAGAGTCTTTGCGGCAAGTGGCTCGTGAGATTCCTAGATTACTCCGCGCTCTGAATGAGAATAATCATGGCCGAATAATTGAATTTTGAGAGTAGTATCAAGCAAGATGCGCACAGAACAAACAATGGATCACTTAATCGTATTAACTGTACCCACTGGACAGCTGAGAATCCTAATGTGACAATGGAACACCATGTAAACTTTCTTGGAGTTCCAGGGTTTATCAGCATTTGGTTTGACTGGACTTTTCTTGTTTGAACATGCAGTGAGTGCTGAAAAGTATCTGAAGTTTCTACAGGAAAAGGCCATGCCACGCATCAAAGAGATGTTTCGGGATGGGGAATGGCATTTCAAGCAGGATGCAGCACCTCTCCACTATCATCGCGACGTAAGTGCCTACCTTGACGAACACCTACCAGATGGATAGCTAGAAGAGCCACAAAAAATGGTTCAAATGGCTCTGAGCACTATGGGACTTAACATCTATGGTCATCAGTCCCCTAGAACTTAGAACTACTTAAACCTAACTAACCTAAGGACATCACACAACACCCAGTCATCACGAGACAGAGAAAATCCATGACCCGCCGGGAATCGAACCCGGGAACCCGGCCGTGGGAAGCGAGAACGCTACCGCACGACCACGAGCTGCGGACGTACCCTCCACGCTCTCCAGATTTGACCTCTTTGGTTTTTTACAGCACAAGACCAGCTACAACCAATGAGTTGAAAGCATCCGTTCTACATCTACATCTACATACATACTCCGTAATTCACCATACGGAGCGTGGCGGAGGGTACCTCGTACCGCAACTAGCATCTTCTCTCCCTGTTCCACTCCCAAACAGAAAGAGGGAAAAATGACTGCCTATGTGCCTCTGTACGAGCCCTAATCTCTCTTATCTTATCTTTGTGGTCTTTCCGTGAAGTGTAAGTTGGCGGCAGTAAAATTGTACTGCAGTCAGCCTCAAATGCTGGTTCTCTAAATTTCCTCAGTAGCGATTCACGAAAAGAACGCCTCCTTTCCTCTAGAGACTCCCACCCGAGTTCCTGAAGCATTTCCGTAGCACTCACGTGATGATCAAACCTACCAGTAACAACTCTAGCAGCCCGCCTCCGAATTGCTTCTATGTCCTCCCTCAATCCGACCTGATAGGGATCCCAAAGGCTCGAGCAGTACTCAAGAATGGGTCGTTTTAGTGTTTTATAATGTTGAAAATGAATGTGCCAACATACCAATTGCAACGATTAGGAATGTGTTGGATTCCTACGGTCTGCATTATCAGCTGTGTCTAAACAATAGTAACCAACAATCTGAACACTTTCGATAAATGGATGGTTTCTACATTTGTTCACACTATTTTGAATTTCGATTTTTTCCAGATCTTAATAAATATTAGTGTTACAATCATAAAACCCTGTTTTTCAAGGGACCTTTGTTCACATAGTGCGAGGCAACCATGCCGACAATATTGTGGCGAAAGTTCGTAACAATCCACTGCAGATCAGAGTGGAACAGGGCATGTAAGCAATACTCTTGCACCAAATTGTATACGTAAAATATGGTCCAGAAGTATGGAATTACGACGAAG
The DNA here is from genome assembly GCF_023898315.1 of Schistocerca nitens. Taxonomy (NCBI): domain Eukaryota; kingdom Metazoa; phylum Arthropoda; class Insecta; order Orthoptera; family Acrididae; genus Schistocerca; species Schistocerca nitens. The sequence goes on along the minus strand of NC_064622.1, from coordinate 143,998,734 downwards.
TCGTAGTTCAGACGTTCGCAAATAAACACAATTTTATGTCAGTTATCTAATACTTCCAATGCTTTAAAGATACTGCCCCGTCATGCGCACGTAATCCTAAACAATATCATTATTTTAAACTCTTCAGATAATCTGGTCAGCGCCGATGAATGGTCCCTGACAGTGTTGGGTCGCTACATGTGCTATAATTTATTTGGATAAACCTCCTCTGGTTCCGGAGATGACCAGTATCACACGTAGAGGTGTTTTATAGGGTGGGGCAATGAAAGTGATGTAGAGAACAGATTTCCAGGGTACACAGAAACACAGCAGAGGAAAGGAAATACGGTATAGCCCGACTATAGCAAATGTTGAAAATGACCACCATTCATCTCTTGGCACTTTTGGGCCCTGCTGAGCAAGTCGCTGAAGACGGATCGTAGCTGAGCTACTCGAATTGATAAAATCTCATCCGAAATGTTCTGCTGCAGTTCTTAAAGACTATGAGGTTTGTTGCGATACACCTTATACTTGAGGGCTACCCACACAAAGTAATATCACGCTAACAGATCAGTGACTTGGATTGCTAGGAAGGGCTGCCACCAGACTGAACTCTGCTAACAACTCTGTCAGACGTGAATATTGTGTAAATGTGCTCCAAAATTCGGCCAGCTGTATGGGCAGTTTGTTCCATTCTGTTGGAAGTAGCTGTAGGTCTTTTCCTGCTCTGTTAGTGCTGGTACAAATGGTTTCAAAATGTTGGCAATGAAACGCGCCGAGGTCGACGTTTCATGAAAGAAGATGGGACCAATAATGTGGCGTGCATACTCCAACCTTCTGATCATGCAATTGTGTTTTGTGGAAGTTATGCAGATTCTCTGCTGCTCAGAATCTGTGTCTCCGTTTTTAAGTTGACACAACCACTCAGGTGAAACCAGGCTTCACCAGACATAAAGAACAGACCCATGTCCAAGCCATTCATTGTTATATCAGTGAATAGCCATTCACAAAACTGAAGGAAGATTTACTGGTTTCAATGCATGAATGCCAATACTCGGTAGGCATGCAAGTGCAGGTGAAGAATTCGCCCGCATGATCGACATGATATGCCGGACTTTGCGACAGGTATGGTTTTGATTTGGTAGGACTCTGAAGCATTTTCTGGTGAACCGCAGCCACATTTTCTGCTGTGCGGGCACGTTTCTGAATGTTTCTTGACTTACTCAAAACGGATCCTGTCTGACGTCATTTTCAGACAAAGGGTCGCATGACACTCTTTGCTGGCACTTTTAAAACCATTAAACTTCTCAGCGAACAGCTGACCATAGCGTTTCCACGGCTTTGTTATCACGTAACTTTCCACAACGAACACATTCTGCTCCACTGTGAGTACCTTCGTCCCCATTGCATTGCTCCACTTACACTGACATAGCCGGCACTATGCTCTGAACCGGTGTGCATCACGCGGCGGGTATGCACGTGGTGTGCGCGACACAGGGTGTGGTTGTATGCATACATTCACGTCCAATCGTATACACTCGTCCCGGACATTTTTATTTGGCCTACACTGTACTTGCTGAACGTCAGCTCTGGTGGGCTACTAGATAATTTTAATGTAGCACGATTTTCTATATACCACACTGGCGAATTGTAAGAAGCTGTTTATCGATACCCCTGCCTGGAGTTGAATGTTGGGCTACCAAAAGTTCATCCATCCTAGACTAACTGAAGGCGTTTGAAATACGAACTTACCAAAGTCTGTTCAATCTTCTGTGGATACTGGACTCATAAAATACTGCGCTGACAAAAGTCCTGGAGTCATAACCGCCAGCAAATGCATTGAAGCAGCATATTTCGCACGCATCTTTCGAAATGGATACAGCTACATGCAAATTATCGTTGAAGGAAAGATAAAAGGAAAATGTGTTCTTGGTCAGAGAAGAGTTTCATGGTCGCAGAATCTTCGAGAATGTCTCGACATCCCACAATCTGTCACACTGATTAGAAAAGCTCAGAAAAGAGGACAGCACTTCAAGAAGAAAACGGACATGATATGCAAACTGTAGGGTACTACAGGGAAGTGCAGGACATTGTGTGTCAAAGATAGGACAACAGACAAGTGTATGACATGAAGGTTTAAAACATTGGGTGTCACGGGGAGATGCAGCACATGAAGGCCAAAATGCTGGGCATTACAGGAATATGTAGATCATGAAAGGCCATGTAGGACACTTCAGCGAAATGTAGAACATGAAGAGCCAAAATGTAGGGCATTACAGGGAAATGTTGGGCATGAAGAGTGAAATTCTAGGCTATAGTATGGAATTGTAGGACATCACGTGGAAATGTATGATATAAAGGCCAAAGTGTTGCTTGGCACAGGGGAGTGGAGAGCATGAAGGCCAAAACGTTGGGAATTACAGGAAAATGTTGGTTATGAAGGGCCATAGAGGTCACTTCAGTGAAATATAGGACATGATGGGTCAAAATGTAGGGCATTACAGTGAAATGTAGATCATGAGAGGTCAGAATTAAGGGCATTATAGTGAAATGTAAGACATGAAGGGCACAATTTTGGCCGTTACAGAGAAATGTAGAGCATGAAAGGTCACAGTGTTGAGCATTACAGGGAAATGAAGGACATGGAGAATCAAAATGTAGGTCATCACAGAGAAATGTAGGACATAAAGGCCAGAATGCTGGGCATTACAAGGGAATTTAAGCTATGAAGACTCAAATTGTAGGGCATTAGAGGGTAATCTAGGACAAGAAGCACAAGAACTTTGGGTATTAGAGGAAAATGTACAACTTGAAAGGCATTGTAGGGCAACACAGAGCAATGTAGGACACTGGCACAGAATAGTAGTGTGAGACGGTCTTTCATTGATTTGTGACCGGGAAATGCATTCTCCTCTGCTGTTATAAAGGTAGCTTCGGGCACATTTTGCAGAATAGACCCGTCTTGTCACAATTAAAAACCTTTTGCGGCAGATAACCCTCAGAAGCTACGAGCACCTCCAAGTTGCTCATGAAGTTCTCTGCTGCTTTCGTGTCGGAACTAGTTGCTTCGCTGTGCCTCACAACGCTGTGGACTTCTCGAACCACCCACGGCTTCCCATAAACACTTCCTCGGCCGCTGATGATCCTGGCGTCTTCTTGACGAGGTCGGCGAAAATCATTCTCGTCTTCTCACAAATGATGTTCTCGTTAATAGTGTCACCTTGGAATTGCTTTTCATTTATCCATATAAGAAACAAACTTTCGACTTCCAGAATACGAAACCGTTGTTTAGACGCTGTTGTCACTCCCTTTGAAGCATATGTCTCCTTAAACTTGTCCTTGTTCTTGACGATAGTGCAAATAGTTGATGTAGACCGATTGTATGTGCGTGCTAAATCAGCGACGCTCACACAATGTTCGCGTTTTAATGATTTTACGTTTCATTTCGAAGGTCATTTTCAGTCTCTCACGGTCGTCTTCTTGCGGCTTTTATTTTCGGGGAAGGTTATCAAAATTTGCACACAAAATAAAATTGTGCGAACACAAGTTTACAAAAATGTGTGATCACAAGCTGCAAGCGATAGCAGAAAGAGCTCCAAACCCAGACTGCAGTACGTACTAAAGACATTGTTCATATGCCGCTGCCGACTATGAAAGGTGTTCAAATTGTTGAACGTTTCCCACGTCGCACGCAAACGGCTGGTGACGTCACACTAAATCGTCGTCATTCATTATGCGTAACATCGTTCGTTAAGCGAGTCATTTTTTTTACTTTTTTTTTTCTTTTTTTTTTTTTGCTCGTTATGCGAATTGCGGGTTAAGGGAGGTGCTCGTTAAGCGAGGTTCCACTGAATATACAAAATCTTGACCTGTGAAGTGGTGGGCGTACACGTGATGGGCATTGAAAGTAAACTTTTTCAGGTTTTCCGGAAATAGCTCAAAAACAGCGGCCGCGCTAGCGAAAACGTGTCCCAGTACAAAATTGAATTACATTAAACATCCTACAACAAAGGTCCTATTCATTTTTTTCTAGGACTAATAGCATGTGAGATCTGGGGTACAAAAAGCAGTTTTAACGGTATAAAATCTATGTTTAAGTTAACTGAACTTAGAATTAAGAGAAAATGTGCATTGTTTATTATAAACAAACATACTAAATGTGTACGTTTCAAAAACCAAATATTGAACCATTATCACCATCTTCCAGATCAAGTAACGGTGCACTATTTGTACATGTGACACGGCACGGACTGCACACCATGGCGCGTGGACCTCCTGTCACTTGTAGAGAGGGCTACACTGCGTGATGCCACCTACCATACATCCACGGAATATCTTGCAAGGCGGGTGTCAGTTGTTGTTGTTGTTGTGGTCTTCAGTCCTGAGACTGGTTTGATGCAGCTCTCCATGCTACTCTATCCTGTGCAAGCTTCTTCATCTCCCAGTACCTACTACAACCTACATCCTTCTGAATCTGCTTAGTGTATTAATCTCTTGGTCGCCCTCTACGATTTTTACCCTCCACGCTGCCCTCCAATACTAAACTGGTGATCCCTTGATGCCTCAGAACATGTCCTACCAAACGATCCCTTCTTCTGGTCAAGTTGTGCCACAAACTTCTCTTCTCCCCAATCCTATTCAATACTTCCTCATTAGTTATGTGATCTACCCATCTAATCTTCAGAATTATTCTGTAGCACCACATTTCGAAAGCTTCTATTCTCTTCTTGTCCAAACTATTTATCGTCCATGTTTCACTTCCATACATGGCTACACTCCATACAAATACTTTCAGAAATGAGTTCCTGACACTTAAATCTATACTCGATATTAACAAATTTCTCTTCTTCAGAAACGCTTTCCTTGCCATTGCCAGTCTACATTTTATATCCTCTCTACTTCGACCATCATCAGTTACTTTGCTCCCCAAATAGCAAAACTCCTTTACTACTTTAAGTGTCTCATTTCCTAATCTAATTCCCTCAGCATCACCCGACTTAATTCGACTACATTCCATTATCCTCGTTTTGCTTTTGTTGATGTTCATCTTATATCCTCCTTTGAAGACGCTATCCATTCCATTGAACTGCTCTTCCAAGTCCTTTGCTGTCTCTGACAGAATTACAATGTCCTCAGCGAACCTCAAAGTTTTTATTTCTTCTCCATGGATTTTAATACCTACTCCGAATTTTTCTTTTGTTTCCTTTACTGCTTGCTCAATATACAGATTGAATAACATCGGGGAGAGGCTACAACCCTGTCTTACTCCCTTCCCAACAACTGCTTCCCTTTCGTGTCCCTCGACTCTTATAACTGCCATCTGGTTTCTGTACAAATTGTAAATAGCCTTTCGCTCCCTGTATTTTACCCATGCCACCTTTAGCATTTGAAAGAGAGTATTCCAGTCAACACTGTCAAAATCTTTCTCTAAGTCTACAAATGCTAGAAACGTAGGTTTGCCTTTCCTTAATCTTTCTTCTAAGATAAGTCGTAACGTCAGTATTGCCTCACGTGTTTCAGTATTTCTACGGAATCCAAACTGATCTTCCCCGAGGTCGGCTTCTACTAGTTTTTCCATTCGTCTGTAAAGAATTCGTGTGAGTATTTTGCAGCTGTGGCTTATTAAACTGATAGTTCGGTAATTTTCACATCTGTCAACACCTGCTTTCTTTGGGATTGGAGTTATTATAATCTTCTTGAAGTCTGAGGGTATTTCGCCTGTTTCATACATCTTGCTCACCAGATGGTAGAGTTTTGTCAGGACTGGCTCTCCCAAGGCTGTCATTAGTTCTAATGGGATGTTGTTTACTCGCAGGGCCTTGTTTCGCCTTAGATCTTCCAGTGCTCTGTCAAACTCTTCACGCAGTATCATATTTCCCATTTCATCTTCATCTACATTCTCTTCCATTTCTATAATATTGTCCTCAAGAACATCGCCCTTGTATATTCCCTCTATGTACTCCTCCCACCTTTCTGATTTCCCTTCTTTGCTTAGTACCGGGTTTCCATCTGTGCTCTTGATATTCGTGAAAGTCGTCCTCTTTTCTCCAAAGGTCTCTTTAATTTTCCTGTAGGCAGTATCTATCTTACCCTTAGTGATATGTGCCTCTACATCCTTACATTTGTCCTCTAGCCATCCCTGCTTAGCCATTTTGCACTTCCTGTCGATCTCATTTTTGAGACGTTTGTATTGCTTTTTGCCTGCTTCATTTACTGAATTTTTATATTTTATCCTTTCATCAATTAAATTCAATATTTCTTCTGTTACCCAAGGACTTCTACTAGCCCTCGTCTTTTTACCTACTTGATCCTCTGCTGCCTTCACTACTTCATCCCTCAAAGCTACCCATTCTTCTTCTACTGTATTTCTTTCCCTCATTCCTGTCAATTGTTTCCTTATGCTCTCCCTGAAACTCTGTACAACCTCTGGTTTATTCAGTTTATCCAGGTCCCATCTCCTTAAATTCCCACCTTTTTGTAGTTTCTGCAGTTTTAATCTACAGGTCATAACCAATAGATTGTGGTCAGAGTCCACATCTGCCCCTGGAAATGTCTTACAATTTAAAACCTGGTTCCTAAATCTCTGTCTTACCATTATATAATCTATCTGATACCTTTTAGTATCTCCAGGATTCTTCCATGTATACAACCTTCTTCCATGATTCTTAAACCAAGTGTTAGCTATGATTAAGTTGTGCTCTGTGCAAAATTCTACCAGGCAGCTTCCTCTTTCATTTCTTACCCCCAATCCATATTCACCTACTACGTTTCCTTCTCTCCCTTTTCCTACTACCGGATTCCAGTCACCCATGACTTATATTTTCGTCACCCTTCACTATCTGAATAATGTGTGTATGACAGTATGTGGGATGGAATAGGACTGATCACGATCCAGCCAAGAACGGTAATTTTCTGCAGTGCATTGCTTCTTCAGTGTTCTAGTATCTGAAGTCCCATAACGCCCAAGCGAGCTACTTCTGCGACGTAGGGAGCCGACTTAAGCCTTTGGACGTCTTCATATTGTGGGAAAGCTGAGGCTGTGATGATGCATTTGATGTCCCCTAAGCGGTGAAAACTATTTCAGCTGTCGACAATGGAGACTTTGAAATCATATTGTCGTATACACATTGATAGAATATTACACTTGCTGCAGGCTTTCTGGTGCAAACTGTGCTGACAAAAGAGCGGTCCTCATATTTTTCTCATTCTGTTCTTGATTGTCTTTATATGGGGTATTGTTCCCGAAACTTGCTCCAACAATTCGCCTAAGGTAAAATTGTAGCCATCATTTCCCTCCATGTAACTGAATATCTCCCTCACAGACACCGAAATTTCTTCGTCCTCATAGTGTCTTCTTCCGATGTAGGTGCTGAGCCTATACATAAACAATCCTTGTGATACATCTGGAGCGTGTACATGCCCGACAGAGCAGACACGCCTTCGGGGCTGCCTCTATATTCGTCCTTCCTCTCCTGTGTGTGGCGAACTAATCATATTGTTGAAACTGAATGATCGAACATTCTAAACCTTTCACCGCAGTTTTTGCTTCTGCACAAAGCAGTTTTAAAATCAAATTTCTCTTTAGCTGAACGCAAACGTAGGACTCCACGCGACGTTGAATGTTTCATCACAGATCTCATTTTTTCTCAAATAATTTGCATTTACTAATTCACGTACGTCTCTCCCATCAGCGTTATATAACTATCTGACAACATCACACTCACAAATTAAATCTCTTACATCAATACCCATTTAATAACTGCAAATAAGACCCACTTCATCAACGGAAAATAGCTCCACTAAATAGCACGAGCATAGTGTTATCGTTTATATTCACTTAAGAGAAGAATTGGATGGGAAACGCTGATGAGGTACACTCTGTTATTTGGGAAGGTTGAAATTTTCTGCAAAATATTTACCAAATGTACGTCAATCACCAAAATATTAAATCATGTTAATTTCCTACAGTTCTTTATGTAATAAGCAATGCATTGTGTACTTGTAAATGCATTTAAGAGAAATGTCGATAGAGTCAATAATTTAATACCGAGAATTAAGGTTGAAGCATGTGATTCATAAACAGAAGTCAGACTAGGGAAACGAAATATTCCGGTGGAAAATGTAGGCCTATGCTAGAAGAGTCTTTACGGTAACTTGTGGTAGTTGTGTGGTTTCTGTTGTTGTAAACGAAATAGCAATTTTGACGCATCTGATTCAGAAACAGGATTCAGATAATGAAGAGCAGATTCTAGTGGAAAAAAATTTGTGGTATCTTGCGGTAACTGCATAAGTGACTTCTGCAAACGAAACAGGGATTTTGACGTATGTAGTTCATAAGCAGGAGTCAGACCACGAAGCGAAGATTGCAGTAGGAAAAGTATGCTAGAAGAATCTTTGTGGTAACTTGCGGTAATTGCGTTAGTGATTTATGTTGTTCCAAACGAAACAGGAATGACTGAGACGTAAGGCAGATGATAGTATGACGTGAACAGGCGGTATATGTAACTGTTCGGAGATCCAGGAAGAGGGTTATTGATAGTACACATCCGGGGGCAACAAGGAATATTTATCTAAAAGGAATAGTTAATTAGGTAACGTGTGTGTGTGTGTGGTGGAGGGAGGGGGAGGGCGACTGTTGATCGAAAGCAAGGCTTAAGTGCAGTAATAAGCAGCTTCAAATGCGTATCGATTTCAGGTGTTATACAGAGATTAACGGCTTCTACTGAGAACAGGAGAAACTAGTGTGGACAACTGCGTCAGACCAGTCTTAGAACTTAAAAGCACAACAACAACAAAAGAACAAACAAATCCGTTGCATGGGGGCTTAATTAAAATATAATGCAATTAATTTTTATTTTTTGTAGCTGTCTGTCCGATTACGAAGTCTCGTAACGGTTGGCCCTGAGTAGTATTATTACGCTATCTGACTGCATAGAACAATAACAAAGAATGAAATGGAAATTTTCATTAACACAATTAATTAATTAAGTCCCCAGCAACTATAAAACCTACGAAACCAAAGCACAAGTATAACTGTTCTGTGTGTGGAAGTATGACTCAACGTACGCATCTGGCCTGGTTCTTCTTCAACAACACAAGAAATTTTAAATATCATTTATACTGAATTAATTAAAGAAAATAGAAATACTACAATTGCGCAAGATAACCAGGATTACACTCTAATCCCAGAACACAAGCCAGATGCTTTGTTGACTGAACCTGTAATGAAGCATTATTTACGACATTAAATAATGAAAAATAAATCAAGTTTCGTTACCTTCATATATTGACCAAAATCACTCTAATCATTACAATATATCTCCACACCGACTCGCTATTACCACATCTCAACAAGAACTTTTCAGTATCACATCTCAGCAAGCACTCTCTACTAGCACATCTCAACAAACACTCTCTGCTACGAGTTCTTAACAAGCACTGACTACCACGAGCTCTCCCCAAGCTGCCCACTACGACATCTCAATAATCACTGCCAGTGGAGGCGGCGGAACAATGCTCTCTAGCGCGATCTCTGGCGCTGTGGCTCAGTGTAGCCACCTTTCATATGCCCTTCCTCCACGGGCTAGAATTTGATGGTATTTTTGCCAGCATTGGTGGTGAAAATACCACCAAATTCGTCAAAAAAATACAGACAAAAATAAAAGATAATATTCATGCGTAAATATCATATAACTAGATAAAATTTTGGCTTTGCACTGACCTTTCAATAACCTAATATATAAAATACAGTAAGCAATACAAATTCTTTCATACATGTGACTTTACATAACAGTTTACACAAGTATTATGTGGTTAAACAGTTCAATCAATAGCGTTAGCAATGACGAATATGTGCAGGTAAGAGTCTCATAACTTTTCACAAACAGTAATACACAAAAAATCAGTTTATACAAATATTCACATAAACGCTTTCCATAGCCCAAGAAACAAGTAGTTGACAGTTCCAGCAGTAGCACCCAGCTATGGTCAACAGGTGCAAATACCAACAAGTGACATTTTTTCAGTAGAAACAGTCCATCAGTGGCACCCAGTAATGTTGAATAGGTGCAGACACCAACAAGTAACACCATTTCAGTATAAGCAGTTCCATTAGTGGCACCAGCAATGTTGAGCAGGTGCACACAGCAACAGGTGACATCTTTTCAGTAGAAGCAGTCCATCAGTGGCACCCAGCAATGTTGAGCAGGTGCCGACACCAACAAGTGACATCATTTCGGTAGAAGCAGTCCATCAGTGGCACCCAGCAATGTTGAGCAGGTGCAGACACCAACAGGTGACATCTTTTCAGTAGAAGCAGTCCATCAGTGGCACCCAGCAATGTTGAGCAGGTGCAGACATCAACAAGTAACACCATTTCAGTATAAGCAGTTCCATTAGTGGCACCAGCAATGTTGAGCAGGTGCCGACACCAACAAGTGACATCATTTCGGTAGAAGCAGTCCATCAGTGGCACCCAGCAATGTTGAGCAGGTGCAGACATCAACAAGTAACACCATTTCAGTATAAGCAGTTCCATTAGTGGCACCAGCAATGTTGAACAGGTGCTGACCGCAGTCCATAATATTCACTTTCACTAATCACACTGTTCATCAGCAGAAATTAAACATGACTAAATGTCACACATCATGTTGAAAAGTGCAGCACCATCACTAATCAGACAGTTCAGGCATGAACAATAGTCTGAATACACATACAATGCTTTTACACTAAACATACAAATCATAATAAACACACAAATGATATCAGATAATTGTCATATTAAATATTACAAATACACAAATATCAGTAAACCTATAATTTTTATGGGTGTCAGTGCAAGCCACAACAACAAGTAAAATAATATTTAGGAGATAGGTTGGTACCAATTTGGGATAGGGAAAGGAAAACACACAAAAAACACTCACTCATCTTTCATCCACATTAGTGCTACTGTGTAATTGAATAGTGTTAACTGTGTAAATGCAATTCTGTCAAAATTTTATGTTCATCATGTGTATCAAGTAGTAGTGGCAGCAATGTATAACAGTCAATAATAGTTAGTCAACGTCATAGTCATCATGTCAAGACCAATGTTTGCCAAGCCAGATCAAAATGTACGGTTGCTGAACAACTGTCAGTGACCCAAGATATGCAATTGCTTCCTCTCTCCAAAAAAAAAGTATATACTGCTTAGTGATTTAACAAAGTGTGTGTGTAGACAATCTTCCTGCTACTTTAGTGTTCTAGTCTGCCATCTTTATCCTCCTTGTTCCATATAGACCAACGAAAAAAAAAATATGCTCCTCACTTACTTCACCTCTTATCCACCAAAACTCCAATAATCATCAGCATCACATAATCTCAATACTTCAATAATACCTCTTCAATACGTCGATCATCAATATCATTTACCTTACCTCTTGTCCACGAAAACTCCAATAATCATCAACTTCACGTAATCTCAATACCTCAATCATACCTCTTCAATACGTCGATATATATAAACCTCAGCACCAATATCATTTCACTTCCATAACAACTCTTTCCTCTAGTCAGTCTCCTCGAAAAAGTACAGACAAAATCCTAGTGCAAACTTCAATTCAGCATCCCATACAATCCGAAGACACAATGTCAACACACAACCTCTCGTGTAATCCATCTGATCCAAATCTGCTACTCATTATAAATTATAAGATACATTTTGGTTCCTTGTCCATCATTAAATAAAAGAAAGGCATACATGACCTCTAACAGCCTTTAGTTTGAATAATCTTCAGTAAGTAAGTACGAGTACGTAGTGTTAATGATCGTGATATTTCAGTGTGTACACCACTTCAAAAATTATGGCAAACCTAAGCAAACATGTGGAGTATTTTTTGTGTCGAGTGTCACTTCCTATTTCAATTGCTCACGAAGAATGCAGTGTAATAACTGTCAATGGTCTAACCTAGTGTTGGTATGTCATGTCATTAGCTTCCTTCCTATTAGCATAAATGTATACAGCTTCCATAAAACCTCCATCTCATGTGACTTCTATGCAGTTTCTTGTACCAATGTCGTTCGTAGAATTATAGCAGTTCATTTTCTTATCTTAAAGATATAAGGCACTGAGCGTAAGCAAAACATGCAATAGCGAGTAAATATACCAGTAGAGAACAGAATGTCAACAAGTGGATGCAGCACAATCCCTACAACGAGGCTCTGCCAAGCGAACAATCTATAATTAATACCATAGTGTGACCTAAACTCCATGTTCGAACACAGTATATCAGCATTTCTATACACCAAATTAAAGAGTAGTTATGACAACAAAACAGAAATGTGTAAATATGCAAACCATACGCAAAGCAGCAAATATATATCTCACACAATAAACAGGTCATTAGCATCATATCAGCATAAGCAAATAAATGTTCATACGTAACCTTAATAAGTAAATATGAAGGCGCAAGCAGATAAATCACAAAGTATATCTTACATACATAACCACAGTCAGCACAATTAATCACTTGTCAATTACAATTTAAATAAATAAGCACAGCAGGCACATAATAAAAAAAATATGACATCAGTGAAAGAGCAGTGCAGCCAAGCGATGCATAATATATACAAATAACAAGCCTGTTCATTAATCAATAATTGTCAAAATCAGTAAATGTACACAAGCACGTCGCTTCACAAGTAAATTCATAGAACATGAAATTTAGCACAAAGTATGAGTTACGTAATCGCAAGCAGCAAATTACGTCTAAAGTACGTACCTAAGTGGAAATATGTTACCTGAAAAATAAATTCAATTAATAGTTACCCTTTCTTAGTTTATTACTTTTTTTTTTTTTTGAAATTACATTCTTCCTGAAATTTTCTCCATAGCAAGTCGTCTTCACGTCGGACACGCACAGAATTTACCTGAAGGTCTTAAATATTTTACACATCCGTATCCTGAAAAATACTGAACGTTAATAACATAATTTATAAAGTCACCATAGCTTTATACAGAATTTATTCGGAGAATTTAGACTGTGTATTTGATTACGGCTGTCAGTGCATTCGCACTGAGCGCTCGATCAGCTGTAGACGCGTGACGTAGGAAGTAATTGTTTGCGGTCAACGACTGCCTTGTGCGGCGCGCAGACTGACTGTTGCTTTGAGTATGTGCCGCCGCCAAAACACAGCGCGGTATCCTTGTATTCTTTGCATGTTTACATGTAGCTGTTGGTTTCTTAAAAGTATGTCATTCCACAAAAATTTTAACGTTAGATATATGATGTATTCCCTTAGAGCGTCGTGATTTAAGAGTTTCTACTTCAACAGTGTTATTATGAATGATTTTGCGAACTCTATACGGACCGTTATAAAGCAGAAAAAATTTGCGACACAAGCCTTTTCCTTTGTGAGATAAACGATGGGACTTAATTAACACCTTCTGACCAACTGACAAAATTTTTAAACGACCAGGACGTTTAGCTGATTTCTCTCTTCTAGCGGCCGCAGATGCAATATTTCGTAGAGCCAGGTTGACAACTTCAGAATGCCGCAGTTTCCGTGAAGGCGGAAAAGGAACGATTTCAGAAATGTGATTTGTTGGTACTTTATTTTTTAATATCAATAGAGGCGGTAAAGAAGTTGAATCATTAGGAAGTTCATTCAGAATGTTTTGAAAAATATGATGATACTGATCCCACGTTCTGTGATTCTGATGACAATAAAGACGGCACAATTTATTGATTTCCTTCATCCATCTCTCTGAAGCGTTAGATTGAGGGTGAAAAAGTGAAATGAAAATTGGTTTAATCTTACGACGCCGTAGAGTACGAAGCCAAATTTTAGAGCGAAACTGTGATCCATTATCTGATATAACCTTATCAACATGACCAACTTCTTTAAGAAAATGTTTGATGAAAGCATTAGATACTGAACGAGCTGTTGCTTTGCGTAAAGGTGTAAAACACACATATTTTGATGTCAATTCCACTGCTACGAAAATGTACGCAAAACCATTAGTAGAACGAACCACTGGACCGAACAAATCGACTGCAGCCATGTCCTTTAATTTCGCTGGAATGATAGGAAACAACGGTGCTCTGTGGGAAACAGTTGGCGGCTTAGCCTTTTGACATAATTTGCATTTGGCAAGAACAGATCGAATACGATTTTCCATATTACTGAAGCAGCAATTTTCTCGTAATTTATGAAAGCATTTTCTGGGACCAAAGTGCGCATAACTAAAATGTGTCTACCAAATCAATTTATTGACCCACTCATCAGGAATACAAACTAACCAAACAGAGTTGTCGACCGATTTTCGTTTGAAAAGAATGTCATTGCGAACTAAATAATGCTGTCTAATCGCTACGCTTTCCTTTCTCCCCCACTTCTCTTTAATGTCCTTCCAGATTGGATCCTTGTTTTGCTCCTTAGCGATGTCCTGGAGCGAAGACGAAATAAAATTCTCAAACGCAACACCTTGAATGTACATCAAACAATAATGGTTTTCTTTGCAGTCCTCTCCAGCACTTTGTTTCAAACCAATAGGTGCACGTGATAAAGCATCAGCAACAATATATGAAGATCCCTGTATGTAAACAATACTAAAATCAAATTCCTGTAGGTACAACGCCCATCGTGACAATCTGCCGTGAGTTAATTTTGTCGACATAAGAAATTCCAAAGCTCGATGATCGGTGTAAACCTTAGTATGTCTGCCATACAAAAATGTGCGAAATTTTGTGAAAGCCCAAACAACAGCCAAAGCTTCAAGTTCCGTAATCGAATAATTCTTTTCTGATTTAGAGAGAACACGACTTCCAAAGGCAATAGTTTTCTGTACTACAACGCCGTCTTCTTCTATCTCTTGAAATAAGTGTGCACCTAGGCCTTTGTATGATGAGTCCGTCGCCAAACAAAAATCTTTAGATAGATCCGGATGTGAAAGAAGTGGAGCAGCAACTAAAGCATCACGAAGTTGTTCAAATTCTGACTGAGCTTCCTCATCCCAACACCAATTAGATTTCTTTCCAGATAGTTCACATAAACGAGGTGTGGCCAAATTGTCCAATCTAACAAAGCGTCTAAGAAAATTACAGACACCAAGGAAACTACGAACATCACGTTTTGTAGTAGGAACAGCATAATTACGAATTGCGTCTAGCTTTTCTGGATCAGGAAGAATACCTTCTGTAGAAATAATGTGACCGAGAAATTTCACCTGAGAACGACCAAATTCAGATTTTTCCAAGTTCACTGTCATGCCAACTCGTGCAAAAATACGTAATAATGAATCCAAAATTTTGTTATGCTCACTCCAAGAACGTTTAGCAATAAGAATATCGTCAACATATGAAGTAATATTGTCACGGAGATAAACAGGTAAAATTTCATTTAAACTACGAATGAATGCTGCAGAAGATACAGTAAGTCCAAACGGTAATTTCCGAAACTGGTAACAGTTACCAAAGGCTAAAAAGGCAGTATATTTTCTACAATCAGGGTGGAGTTCTATTTGCCAAAAACTTGCGCGCATATCAATCGTGGATAAAACTTTAATTCCATGGAAATGTTGAAGAAGTTCATCTAAATTTTGTGGACGGTCAGTTTCAGGAATAATAATATTATTTATCTGTCTGGAGTCCAGAACCAAACGAACTGACCCATCCTTTTTAAGAACGACATGTAACGGGCTGGTATAAGGACTGACTGCTGGCTCAATAATGCCCCGATCTAACATCTATTGAAGTTCATTCTTAACCTTGTCTCTGTAAGCCAAAGGAATAGCGTACGTTTTCCCGCGAAATGGTGTGTGTTCTTTTACTTTAAATAAATATTGTAAGCCTTGTATAGTTCCTGTGTGATGACTAAACACTGTAGCATGTGAAGTCAAAATATGATGCAGCTCTTCTCTTGCAACGTCATCTGGCTCTTCAGCTTTCTTAACCTTTTCATTAATTAATTCTTCGCTACTAATTACATCCTCCATCGCGTCTCTGTATCTATTGTCATTGTCATGAATAAACACACTGTCGTCATAATGCTCAACGAAAACATCAGAAGTAAGAAACCTTAAACATTTTGTATCTGATTCAGATCTTGCTAAACACTCGAAAAATTTCAAACATTTCGGCATTCCGGCAACAGTCAAATTCACACTTCCTTCTTTAAAGTTCAAAATTGCCTTATGTGTGTTAAGAAACTCCATACCTAATATAATCTGTGTACTGAGTAATGGAACAATAATAAAATTAGCAGACAATTCGTATCCTTGACAAATGAAATTTAGGTTGGTCTGTTGTTTAACTTCCACGCTTTTTCCAGAAATCGCTCCTCGAATTGTAGTTTTAGAAATAGGTAACACATGACAGGCAATAGTTCTTTCACATATACGAAAAACTGATTCACTAATGACGTTCAATGGGCTCCCAGAATCTAAAACTGCAGTGAACTTATTCTTACCCACACATACTTCAATTACAGGATGTAAAAATGCGTCTACATTATTTTCCTTTTCGCCTAGCAAAATGTCTCTCATATCTTCCAGGCGTACGTAGTGTAAAGTTGTAGTGTCATTACTTTCTGAACCGTCTACATTGCTGCCAGAAGCCGAAGCTGCAAGTCATGGTCGATTGTTTGCGTCACGTCTTTGATTATTCCCGTCATTTCGCGGATCAATTTCTACTATTTCCACTTGTCTCTCTGAATTTCTGTCACGCATAGGATGCCAATTAGGTCCTTCCTGTCTGTTAGATGCAAATTCTTGGTTGTGTCTGTTATTAAAATTTCTGTTTTCCTGTCTGTCTGCATAACTACTTCTTGTATAATTTCGACTGTCACTTCTGAAATTACTGTTAGACCTACTACCCTGGTTATTTCTGTAGTAAGAATTTCTATTGCTGTATGGATAATTTCTGTCTTGATGATACCGATTACTGTTTCCGTATGATTGATCATTCCGGTACGAATTACCGTTATTATAATTGTCTGTGTAATTTCTGTTAGAACGTCTGTTATTGTCATAAGGCTGGTATCTATTGTCCTGTCTGTTACGTCTGTCATTCTCAAAATTACCCATATAACGCCCGTTCCGATCACTATCCCTTTTCTCTGAAAATCTATTGTAATTACTGTTACTGAAAAAGTTACAAGAAGTCCCGTCGTCGTTGTCATACTCAAGTTCTTGTAACAAAGTCTTAAAAGTCTCAATGTCGTCTTTACATCTTCCGGCTAAAGCAATTTGTCGTATGGATTGTGGCAGCTTAGTTAAACAAATGCGAATTAATTCAGTCGGGCTATAAGGGTTGGACAGGAACTGATTCTTTCGAATCATGTCTTCAAAGTATTCTGCCGGCGTGCGGAACTCAGACTGTTTAAAATTACGCTGCATAATCAGACTATGTTTGACTCTGTCTTGTGTGTTTTCGGACCAATATGCCGATAGAAATGCATGATAAAAATCATTCAGATTATTACAATCTCTAATGAGTGCACGCATCCGCGTCGCCGGTTCGTTTTCTAAATATCAACACATAAATTCCAGTTTGTGACTTAGTGGCCAATTTGGTGGGAGTGCATACATAAATTGATCTAACCATGCACATGGATGTATGTCATTCTTAGAATTGCGGAAGATCTTAAATTTCCGAACAGTCAAAAAGTGTTTATAGTCAAAGTTTTCGCCTCGTGGCGACAAAGACCTACCGCGTCTGTCCCATTCCCAATGTTGATTATTGTCAAGTTCGCGCGCCTGGCGCTCTCTTGTTGCTTCCCGTAAATGAAACAAATTATTTTCTTCAAACCCCTCTGGTATCTGTGATTCTAAATTTCTTTTGCTGTCTTTTCCTACGATTTTGCCTTCAATTTGTTTGACTTGCTTTTGTAATGCCTCAAATTCCCTTTTCACGCGTTCATTAAATTTTCCCTGATTTTCAACATGCTTATTTATGTTCTGGTACTCTTCGGTTTCTGCAAATGGTAATGGAGCTGTATCATCCGAATCTCTGTCCCCATGTAAACTAAGATTTGTCAATTTATCTGAAATCTCCTCAACTCTTTCCGATAAGTCACCTATTTTTTCTTTCTGTTTATTTACGTCTTCCGTAAGTGTCGCGACTCGGGTTTCAGTATTGACACATTTGGTAGTTAACTGTTCATATTGTTGTGTTAGATTATTTATTCTGTCATTAGGTACGGATTCCTCGATTCTCTCAAATATTTCTTCCTCATCGTGTGCACGTTGTAAATTTAACTATGAAAATTTTTGTACTATCACACGATCTCTTTCTTCCTGTTCTCTATCCTGTTCCCTTTGTCTAATCTCTACTGCAATTAATCTATTATTGTGAGAATTCAAAATCGGTTGTACTTCTTCTCTAATTTCTTTCTTTAATTCATCTTTCATATTTTTGAAACATGTCCCTATTCGTGAGTCTAACCGTGTTTCCATTGTTCCCATCTCAGTTCTAATTGTTTCTATTTGTGATCCCACTGAGTCTAACCGTGTTTCCATTGTTCCCATACCAGTTGTAATTGTTTCTATTTGTGTTTTAATTGTTCCTATTTGTGAGTCTAACCGAGATCCCAAATTTAATATTGCACCCATCAACTGCTCCATATGATCTGGTTCGAAATTCCTTTCGCCCCTAACATTTCCCACAAAACCAGCTTCCTTCGTCATAGCTGTAAAGCTATCTGTGTTCGATACTATTTCAGAACCTTCTATCGTTAATCTCGTATTCTGTGAATTTTCTGATTGAGAAAAATTTTGAAATGGTTCCGGACTATTTTCCCGACTTATTAAATTGTTTTCAACTTCATTATCCATCACACTGTTCTGTGTTGGCGAGTTCGCCATGTTAACAATTTCGTCATTCTCACTATCCATCATTTTTGCCTTCTTCATCGATCGCGTAATCATTTACAAAATATACAAAACTCGTCACTATATGAAAATTACACACAATGACACTTTATCTCCAACAATACCATTCACACGAAATGTTTCCCTCAAACACGATTAATCGAACAATTGAAATAATTGCACTAATTGTCAAACCCGTAGACAAGACAACAGAAATGAAATTTTGCAAAAAAAAAAAAAAAAAAAAAAAAAATACCATTAGAAGAATGACAATTACCAAATCTACACATGCAATATAGACTACAATTACTAAACTACAAATTACTACAACAATCCTACTGTCTACTATTTCTACAATCAGAAGAATTCCAAGGGACGATCCGAAGCAGCGGTCGCCACGTGCATGGGGGCTTATTTAATATATAATGCAAATACTTTTAATTTTTGATTTAGTAGCTGTCTGTCCGATTACGAAGTCTCGTAACGGTTGGCCCTGAGTAGTATTATTACGCTATCTGACTGCATAGAACAATAACAAAGAATGAAATGGAAATTTTCATTAACACAATTAATTAATTAAGTCCCCAGCAACTATAAAACCTACGAAACCAAAGCACAAGTATAACTGTTCTGTGTGTGAAAGTATGACTCAACGTACGCATCTGGCATGGTTCTTCTTCAACAACACAAGAAATTTTAAATATCATTTATACTGAATTAATTAAAGAAAATAGAAATACTACAATTGCGCAAGAAAACCAGGATTACACTCTAATCCCAGAACACAAGCCAGATGCTTTGTTGATTGAACCTGTAATGAAGCATTATTTACGACATTAAATAATGAAAAATAAATCAAGTTTCGTTACCTTCATATATTGACCAAAATCACTCTAATCATTACAATATATCTCCACACCGACTCGTTATTACCACATCTCAACAAGAACTTTTCAGTATCACATCTCAGCAAGCACTCTCTACTAGCACATCTCAACAAACACTCTCTGCTACGAGTTCTTAACAAGCACTGACTACCACGAGCTCTCCCCAAGCACTGCCCACTACGACATCTCAATAATCACTGCCAGTGGAGGTGGCGGAACAATGCTCTCTAGCGCGATCTCTGGCGCTGTGGCTCAGTGTAGCCACCTTTCACCGTCTAATGACGGTTCAAAATATTATCTCATATTTGCTGCGTCTGAATTAAATTATTGGATGCTTGCTTACATAATATTCATGTAGGCAGTCTTCAGTTCAAAAACAATTAGTTGTTCGACATAAGTCAGTATTTAATTCATCAATTTTGCATAAATATGTATTGCAATCGAGGAAACGAATAACAATGCTTGTTTAAATTTTGGTTGGAAAGTGGAAATGAAGTCCCATGCTTCTTGACAGAGCGTAGGGGAACGATGCATGGGACCAGCACCGCCGCTCTAGGCAAGGTCCTAATGGAGGTGGTTTGCCGTTGCCTTCCTCCGACCGTAATGGGGATGAATGGTGATGATGAAGACGACACAACACCCAGTCATCTCGGGGCAGGTGAAAATCCCTGACCCTGCCGGGAATCGAACACGGTACCCCGTGCTAGGGAAGCGAGAACGCTATCGCGAGATCACGCACGGTGGACAAATTTTGGTTGGTTACGTTTATTATGTCATCGTGATTATCATAGGTGGTGTAGTTGAATTGATGTTACTGGTAATCGCCGTAATTTGACTAAAGTGATCATAACATTAACATCTTCAACGTTTTTGGTCCTGTCTTCCTCAGTTGCGTGTAATTTTGCGGTATATTGATAATTTTTACTTATGGACCGTCTGACAGCAACTGAATAAAACACCATTTTAGTGCCATACGCGTTTCGCCTTTATTTTCTGCAAGGCATCATCAGTGGCAGGTTGCGTGAACAATTTCTTACAAATTACGCTCCTGTTGCATTTTTGGATTTGTTCTTCTTCATATGAATGCCAATTTGCGGTTTTTTCCCACATACCACAGCACTATGAACTGAACGCTTATTTCAATGCAATTGGCATTCATAAGAAGAAGAACAACTCCAAAAATGCTACAGGAGCGTAATGTGTAAGAAATTGTCCACACAACCTGCCACTGATTATGCCTTGCAGAAAATAAAGGCGAAACGCGTATGGCACTAAAATTGTGTTTCATTCAGTTGCTGTCAGACGGTCCATAAGTAAAAATTATCAATATACCGTAAAATGATCATAACATTATTTACCGTTTAATAATTTGAAGTTTGCTGTAAAATAACATCCGTAACATTATTGTTTTAACAATGCAATAGCGAACTCCACAATATACAACCACTGGAAATAGGGTGAACAAGATTTACATAGTTTTTGATACGCGACATAAATTAGATACTGGTAAGTAGAAAATATTTGATAATTGTTCCTCTTTGCTCTAAAATCTGGCCGGATTCCTAACAGAAGTCGTTTCTTTCTCGTTCTATCTGCAAGTGGAACACAAAAGGAAATGACAGTTGTGGTAAAGAGTAACCTCCGCCACGCACCGGAGCCACGGTGGCTTGCGGAGTATGCATGTGAATGTAAAAGTAAAACAGAATTGAATCCAAATGGAAAATAAGTGGTTTAGGTTCCCTACAACACAAGCTCAACAGTACTGCAGTTGCATACCTCGATTTCTATCGCCTACGTTGCTTTCGCTGCGCCTCTTTCACCGGTTCCCCGAATGGTATTTCTTCACACCGTTACGTCAATGAATACGCAGGGCTGTATGCTGAGGTACTTGACATTATAAAACAAGACTGACTCACACGCGTGTCTAACCGACGCTCTCACTCGATCGTTCCACGAAGTAACACTTTATGGGTCGATCTGGCTGTTAGTGGAAAAGCCGGTCAGGCTGTTAGTGGAAAACTGACGAAGACATTACGCGTGCTGTTCAACTATGAAATAAATCCTAGCTGAGTTTCTTAGTTAACTTCATCTGTTCTAAGAAAGACGCCTGTGGAAGAGCAGAATGTTCGGAGAGTGGGGAGGGGGGCAACTTATGCTTGTTATCTGCACGGTAAATGACAAAATAGTTGTGAGATTTTTCTGCAATTGGATTGGCTATGAACACACTTGCTAGTAGTAAGTATCCATTACGTGCTTCTGGCGTTCTGAAACGGATATTGATTCGGTATGTCCATATCTATTATCTGTCTTTTATGTATGTGTCTAGTGCGGTGGGGTGGGGGGGGGGGGTGGAGAGGCGAAGGCGTTGGCAGGGCCCAGAGCCGTAACGAATTATCCCACGCCCCCGGCCCCCGGCGTAACCGCCATACCTGTGCCTTCACCATCTCTCTCCCATTATACTACCTTCCTGCAATTGTTTCTTTGCAGATTTAATACAGGTTTGTAATTTTATAAGTAGGTTGAATAAATATGAAGCGCTCCTGTAAAATACGTATGAAAAAATATTGCGTGCAGCCGTGTCAATTTTTTTCATTCTGCCTTTTAACCGTGCATTCAGACCTTACACTGACGTGACAAACGTCATGGGGTAGCGATATGCACATACAGGGTGAAAAGTATTTAAACCGACAAACTCTGGGAGGTTGTAGGGGACATCAAAACAAATATTTTTCCCGAATGTCATTTTTTCCTATGAGGAGTATTTAAACCGGTAGAGGAAGATTTCTCTGGCGCCAAATTAATTAAACCAACAAACACTTTTCCATTTTTTAACGACCAAGAGACAACACAGTAACACAACCCAATTTCAATTACAGTAGATTTTCAAAAATGTCTCCATTGACACGAAAACAAATATTACACTGCCAGATCATGTTCTATCTGACACGGGCAAAAACATCAGAAGTGTCCTGAATTGTTCCCCACACAAAAAAAGTGGGGATCGAACGGGCCATGGTACAGGACCACCTCTGCCAATCCACGTGTCTGGAAACCGTCGGTCCAGGAATCGACGCACAAAATGGTTCAAATGGCTCTGAGCACTATGGGACTTAACATCTAAGGTCATCAGTCACATAGAACTTAGAACTACTTAAACCTAACTAACCTAAGGACATCACACACATCCATGCCCGAGGCAGGATTCGAACCTGCGACTGGAGCGGTCACGCGGTTCCAGACTGAAGCGCCTAGACCGCACGGCCACACCGGCCGGCCATCGACGCACACGACGACTGAAATGTGGCGGCGCCCCGTTATGTTGGAACCACATGCGTTGTCTTGAAGGGAGCGGGACGTCTTCCAGCAATTCTGGTAATGCTCTAGCGAGAAAATTGTAATAGTGCCTGCCATTTAATGGCCTAGGTAGCAGATACAGCCCAGTTAAACTGTCCCCTACAACACCGACCCACACATTAACTAAGAACCGCACTTGATGAGCTCTAGTAACTGTGGCATGCGGGTTATCCTCACTCCAAACATGCGAACTGTGCATTTTGAAGATTTCATCACGCCCAAACGTTGCTTCATCGGTAAACAAAACAGAGGATGGAAATGTAGGATGAATTTCACACTGTTCGAGGTACCACTGCGAAAACTGTGCTCTGGATGGATACTCAACTGGTTCCAGGTTGTGGACACGCTGTAAGTGAAATGGACGTAATAATTTCTCTCGAAGGACTGTTCTTACACTCGTATGATTCGTCCCCATTTTACGTGCAGCTGCACGAGTGCTGATGGAAGGATCCCGCTGCACATGCTGCAAAGACAGCATTCTTACACTCGTATGAATCGTCCCCATTTTACGTGCAACTGCACGAGTGCTGATTGAAGGATCCCGCTGCACATGCTGCAAGACAGCGTTCTTACCGTGCGTCGGCGTCCCTGTCCAGGTAATCTTCTAAATGATTCGGCCTCACGCAGACATTGGTACACAGCAGAAAATGTCGTATGATGCGGGATACGGCTATTAGGATATTGTTGTTGATAAACCCGCTGTGCAGCTCGTCCGTTGTGGTGCGCTACGTAGTACGCACCAACCATATCAGTGTACTCACTCCAAGTGTATTGCTCCATTAGTAAACAGAGACAATGCACTTCTACACCGGTGGACAGCATTTTCCTACAACTGAAGAGCGTAATACGCCCTCTAACAACTGAATATTGTAATATGACCTCTAACAACTGAACAGAGTAATGCGGCCTCCACCGGTTTAAATAATCCTCATAGGAAAAAATGACATT
Organism: Schistocerca nitens; assembly: GCF_023898315.1. Classification (NCBI taxonomy): domain Eukaryota; kingdom Metazoa; phylum Arthropoda; class Insecta; order Orthoptera; family Acrididae; genus Schistocerca; species Schistocerca nitens. The sequence continues at coordinate 143,974,716 of NC_064622.1, read as the reverse complement.
AGGGAAAAATATTTGTTTCGATGTCCCCTACAACCTCCCAAAGTTTGTCGGTTTAAATACTTTTCACCCTGTATACAGATGGCAGTAGTACCACATACAAAAGGACAGTACATTGGCGGAGCTTTCATTTGTACTTAAATGATTCATGTGAGAAGGTTTCCTACGTCATTTTGGCTGCTCGACGAGAATTAAGACTTTGAACGCGGAATGGTTGTTGTAGCCAGACACACGGGACATTCAGTTTCGGAAACCGTCAGGTAATTCAATATTCCGAGATCCAAAGTGTCAAGGGTGTGCCAAGAATATCAAATTTCAGGCATTACCTCTCACCACAGACAACGGAGTGGCCGGCGGCTTCACCTAACGACCGAGAGCAGCGGTGTTTGCGTAAGTTGTCAGTGCTAATAGACAAGCAACAATGCGTGAAATAACCGCAGAAATCAATGTGGGACGTACGACGAACGTATCCGTTACGACAGTGCGGCGACATTTCCTGTTTAATGGGCTATAGCAGCATACGATCGACGAGAGTGTGTTTCCTAGCAGCACGACATCGTCTGCAGCGCCTCTTCTGGGCGCGTTACCATATCTGTTGGACCCTAGACAACTGGAAAACCGTGGCCTGGTCAGATGAGTTCCGATTTCAGTTGGTAAGAGATGATGGTAAGGTGCGAGTATGGCGCAGACCACACGAAACCGTGGACTCAAGTTGTCAACAAAGCACTGTGCGAGCTGGCGGTGGCCTCATTATGTTGTAGGCTGTGTTTACATGGAAAGGACTGCGTCCCCTGGTCCAACTGAACCGATAATTGACTGCAGATGGTTATGTTCGGCTACTTAGAGTCCATTTCCAGCCATTCATGGACTTCATGTTACAAACAACGATGGAGTTTTTGTGGATGGCAGTACGCCACGTCTGAACATTCTGGACAATTCGAGCGATTTGGCCACCCAGATCGTCCGACATGAATCTCATCGAACGTTTATTGTTGTTGTGGTCTTCAATCCAGAGACTGGTTTCATGCAGCTCTCCATGTTACTCTATTCTGTGCAAGCTTCTTCATCTCCAAGTACCTACTGCAACCTACATTCTTCTGAATCTGTTTAGTGTATTTATCTATTGGTCTCCCTCTACGATTTTTACCCTCCACGCTTCCCTCCAATACCGAGCGAGGTGGCGCAGTGGTTAGCACACTGGACTCGCATTCGGGAGGACGACGGTTCAATCCCGTCTCCGGCCATCCTGATTTAGGTTTTCCGTGATTTCCCTAAATCGCTTCAGGCAAATGCCGGAATGGTTCCTTTGAAAGGACACGGCCGATTTCCTTCCCCGTCCTTCCCTCACCCGAGCTTGCGCTCCGTCTCTAATGACCTCGTTGTCGACGGGACGTTAAACACTAATCTCCACCTCCTCCTCCCTCCAATACTAAACTGGTGATCCCTTGATGTCTCAGAATACGCCCTACCAACCGATCCCTTCTTCTAGTCAAGTTGTGCCACAAACATCTCTTCTCTACAATTCTATTCAATACCTCATCATTAGTTATGTGATCGACCCATCTAATCTTCAGCATTCTTCTGTAACACCGCATTTCGAAAGCTTCTATTCCCTTCTTGCCTAAACTATTTATCGTCCACGTTTCACTTCCATACAAGGCTACACTCCATACAAATACTTTCAGAAACGACTTCCTGACACTTAAATCTATACTCGATGTTAACAAATTTCTCTTCTTCAGAAACGCTTTCGTTGCCATTGCCACTCTACATTTTATATCCTCTCTACTTCGACCATCATCAGTTATTTTGGTCTCCAAATAGCGAAACTCATTTCCTACTTTAAGCGTCTCATTTCCTAACCTAATTCCCGCAGCATCACCCGATTTAATTCGACTACATTCCATTATCCTAGTTTTGCTTTTGTTGATGCTCATCTTATATCCTCCTTTCAAGACACTGTCCATTCCGTTCATCTGCTCTTCCAGGTCCTTTGCTGTCTCTGACAGAATTACAATGTAGTCCGCAGCTCGCGGTCGTGCGGTAGCGTTCTCTCTTCCCTCGCCCGGGTTCCCGGGTTCGATTCCCGGCGGGGTCAGGGATTTTCTCTGCCTCGTGATGACTGGGTGTTGTGTGATGTCCTTAGGTTAGTTAGGTTTAAGTAGTTCTAAGTTCTAGGGGACTGATGACCATAGATGTTAAGTCCCATAGTGCTCAGAGCCATTTGAACGAATTGCAATGTCATGGAACGTTTATGTGACATAATAGGGAGAGTTCGTGCATAAAATCCAGCACTGGCTACACTTTCGCGATTATGGACGACCATAGAGGCAGCATGGCTCAAAATTTCTGCAAGGAACTTCAAACGACTTGTTGAGGCCATGCCACGTCAAATTGCTGCACTACACCAGGCAAATGCAGGTCAGATACGATATTAGGAGGTCTCCCACAACATTTGTCACCTCAGAGTAATGATGTGGAGATACGATGGAGATACGACAGAAACAAAACGCGACTCGGATTGCATGCTACATTGGTAGCTGTCCTCTTCCCTGTTTGGTAACTGGTTAGGGACGTGCAAGTCGGCTAAGTGTAAACCAGTTGATTACTATCGTTTCAAAACAGCTGCAAAGCTAAAAAACACGTGAGTCCAAAACGTGTCGCTTTCAATTATTTATGCGTACGGGATTCAACTTTACTTTTTAAGCTTCCTGCTTTCCTTGAATCAAACACAATGCGAACACTGTCCTCTACACGGTGGGGCGAAAAGTATAGTTTGGACACTTTCAAATTATACAAAAGACGAGTAAACGAATCTCCACTGACGAGAAAGAGATTTAGGCCTTTTAAAGATCATAAAGATATGGGCACTATCTTCTTGAATGGAATTCAGAAATTACTTGCGAATGAATACACAAGATTCGAAGTAGTTCCGCAGATGGTTGAGGGACTCATTTAGAAGCACGACTACAATTTCAGACTGCCATGTTCTGCTTTCCTCAGATTCCCACTCGCAGTTCGCAATCTTAATTCACTGCAAATTCTTCGAACAACGGGCAGTGAGTTACTTAGATCTGAAGTATTGCAATAAATGTGACCAGTGACATCACCTGACTGTAATGCAGGCCTCTCTGTTCTTTCAGCAGAGTAGTAGGCTACTCAGCTTACAGCTTTCTACTTTCCTTGAATTAAACCGACATGTGGACAGGATTCTCTTCGTGGCACGGCGACTTGTCCTATATCATGATACGCTTTGCTGTACAAATTGTATGCTCTACAGGATCAATAATAATAAATAAATAACTTAAGTCTGTCATAAAGAGTCCACGACACAGAATTGTGGGGATGAGTCTGAACAAGAAGAACGCTATAACAATAGCTAACATGTAAATCATGTGCGTTTTTTGTTATTTTTTTGCTTTTATTTGTGCCATGTCAGCCAACCTCCGATACATACACACACACACACACACACACACACACATTATTTGCATGCAGTATTTACATTGGTTATAAACATATTACTTAAGGGCTGCACTTATATTAGCTATAGCTTCCAAGTAATAAGAAATTTTGAAAAAGAGGAAGTGGGTCCCAGAATGGTTGAAAAAGCACAAGCGACTGGTCACATGTTAATTTACTTCTATTTCTTTATTGGTCCTGTAAATCGTGTTTAGGTACATATTTTGCACAAACGATGTAGGACAAGTCAGGTTGGTACAGTATATACAACATCATAAACATTGTTATTTTGAAAAGATAAATAATTAAAAATTATTCAATACATGTTGAATATTGATGACAAAATTAATATAATAAAATAAAACGATAGATTGGTTAAGAATATTTGAGAAGTTACACTATACTTTTCTGGTACTCTAAAAACTCGGAAACAGAATAGAAACAGTGGTCAAGCAAGTACTGTACTCTTTCAGTTTCACTTTAAACTTTTTGTAAATTTTGCATCTGTTTAAAATAGGATGGCATGTGATTGTTCAGCATTATGCCAGGATGATACACTCCTCTCTTACAAATGTTTGTACTTACTTTATTGACATGCAAATAATGCTTCTGCCTAGTATCATGATGGTTACACCGGTTCCCGTGAGATCACCGGAGTTAAGCGCTGTCGGGCGTCGTTGGCACTTGGATGGGAGACCATCCAGGTCGCCATGCGCTGTTGCCATTTTTCGGGGTGCACTCAGCCTCCTGATGCCAACTGAGGAGCTACTCTACGTAATAGTAGCGGCTTCGGTCAAGAATACCATCATAACGGCAGGGAGAGCGGTGACAAAAGGGAGGAATTTGTAAGGGCAAAGGGAGAATTTATGATCATGAGCTGATGGGAAGTCTCATCCAGTGGTAGCTCTTTTGCTAGATGAGTTTCAGAAAAATGTTTTCCTGCTCCTAGTTTTGATGTAAGTTCCTCGGGGTGAAGATGGAGTAAGTCTCAACAATAGACTGAGCATTGATAGTTGTTCTAAAATCTAAACAGACATGAATTCCGCTTTCAGACTTTCAGAGGAATATCAACTGAGTCGCTAACAGACTTGTAGTAATGAGTATTAATATGCCTAACATTTTGAGACTGTCCATTTCAGCTTTGAACATGTCATGAAGTGCGTCGGGAATTTGGTGGGCATTAAAGAAATTTGGGATGTCCAATAGTTTCAGTTCAATGTGTGCCGCATGATAAGATGGTGCAACCAAGCTCGAGCCAAAGAGAGATGACAATTCTTCACGTAGCTTGTCAAGATTGTTGTAAGGCACCACAAGGGAAATAATGTTCACTGAATCCTCAAGCTGGAAGCCATATGCATGAAAATCATCGGGACCAAAATTTTTCGAGCACAGCCTGAAGCAACAAAATAAACTATTAAATTTCTATCTGTGTTCTTGTAATAGGCCATCGGTTGTCAGCAAACACAGGTGGGGATGTGCCAAAAAAAAAAAAAAATACTAACTACTGCCTCTCAGTATATTTACTCATTAATGAAATTTGTCCTAAATAATATATCTCTTTTTCCAACAAACAGCTCAGTTCATACATACAATACCAGGAACATAAATGATCTGCACAAGGACTTAAAAGCACTTACTTTAGTTCAAAAAGGGGTCCACTACTCAGGAACACTCATCTTCAATAATTTGCCAATAAACATGAAAAATTTAGTTACAAATAAAGATCAGTTTAAAAGGAGCCTGAAAGACTTACTAGTGGCCAACTCCTTCTACTCCATTGACGAATTTTTTAATAGAGACAAATGATATATTGTATATATTCATACTATTAGTATTGTTATTTCAGCTTTTAAAAAAAATACATGTTCCACATCCACGAGGATCTCCTCAGCACGGATCTATGGAACGAAAAACTAATCTAATCTAATCTAATCTAATCCCCACGCCCCTCCTATCCGCATCCTCCTCTGAGGATGACACGGCGGTCGGATGGTCCCGGTAGGCCACGCGTGGCCTGAAGACGGAGTGCTAGTATCATGAGGGTGGTTATCACAGTTATACTTGAAGATATTTCCATCTTTTAAAATACTTACTTTTGTGAAATTTAGTTTTTCATACATATATAAGCAAGGAAGAGGCAGTATATTGAGATCTTTAAAAAATTAATCTACAGGAATCCCTGTCCTTAGCGTGGTTTATTATTCTAACAATCCTTTTCTGTAGCCTACATGTTTTGTTTGTACCTACGGAGTTCCCCCAAAAGATAATACCGTACATCAGCAGTGACTGAATACTACCATGGTACATTATGATGACTGACGCACGGCTTGTATTTTGTGAGAGGATTCTTACTGCATACGTGTGTTTAACTTTTTATTTACATGATTAAGATGTGTCTCCCATTTTAGGTTTTGCTGAATATGTATACCTAAAAATTTTGTGTCGCTCACAGATGAGACAGTTTTTCCATCAATTTTAAAAGTCGTTCTTGCAGGATGTAGTTTCTGTGAATTGTGGAAATTGACTGTCACTGTTTTTTTCATTATTATTAGCTTGTTTGTTCTGAACCATTGTATTTACTAACAAATCAGAACCACGGACAAGAAAGAGTCCTGCATCGTACAAGTTATTACTCTTCATACGAGGAAAAAAATAAAGAAACAAAATACTTAAATGAGAGAGGCAATCGCAGTCAACGAGAAATAGGAGTACCTTTGAGATTTCTGGCGACATGCAGGTTCTTCGAATGCTCGAAGTTGTTCTATAACAGCACGCTAGTAGTAAAATGTAAACGGGAAAATTATATGTAAACTGCTGAAGCAATGATATCTACCAGGCAAGCATACATTCAGGCAATTATCATAAAACACTTTTTTACGTTTTGTGATAATCTGATGAAATTGACATGGACTTTGCAGACTCCTTACTAGATATGTGACATATTTTTTTGAGGTGGACGCAGTTTTTCCAAATTGCTGTGTAATTCACCAACTATACTATATCTCCAAATTAATGAAGTAAGCAGTGTCAGAGAATCCTCCATCTTCGATCCTAAAGTGGTATATACAATGACTATACCCTTGCATAGGCCTATTAGAATTGTCTTTTGTTAACTGACTACTTGAAACATTGAATCTGAGGTATGTAATGCACAAATGCGAACTGAAAACACAGGGCACAGTAACATTGCTGTCAGCATCCGAATGGAGAATATTGTCAAACCGTCAATACTTGACGTCACACGTTCGGTATGTTTTGACATTACGGTATTAAGAATATTTTGAGGGCCATCAATTCTGCTCGTCAATATTGCTAGTATTGATAATACGCAGCATCATACCATCAATACAATGAAGGTTCGACAATCATACTGAACGTGTGAGAGGCGGCCCCTTAATCATTACGTGCTCCCATCATTGCAATGAGACGTCACTCCAAACGCCAATTCCGTATGCATGACATAACATCCACGTCTCGAGACGAACAACTGCTTTAATCCCATAAGTTAACGGAAAGTGATAATATTCACTACCTTAATGTTATTTTCTGAATTTTATTCGTGGCCCCCAAACAAAATACGCTATGCCAGTCAAGTCGTCTCGTCGCAGATAATGTTTCCCGTGCGAATCCGGGCTAGGTCGCTAGTATCTAATAACGAACTGATTTTGTCTTCTCCTCATAAGCTATTACTAATGCATAAAGTCAAGTTTAGCAGCTGTCTCTCTATCGGCAAGAAAGCTAAATTTCAAAATCTGCTTTTCACCTACACTCGATCATAAGTCCATTTCTTATCATCTTTAGCTTGCTGAAACAGCATTCACTGCATGCAGCAGTCACTGGCATTCTTTCAAATACTCCGAAAGCTATTTCGATAAGCAACTTTTATCCTTACAGTGGAAATAAACTTTGAAGTGTCTAAATGGGAAACCGTGTGAATGCCCTTCATCATCTCTTCAATCTAGAACATTGAGGCAGATATTGCATACGTTTGTTTACATGAGATGAACAGATTGTAACTGTCAGTAAGCACAGTGACTAAGAACGCCTACAATATTAGTAAACATCCACAGATGCGAGCATGTAGGCAGCAGCCGTGTTTATCAGTCGCAATTTTTGCTATCTGGATAATAAGGACACTGTAGAAATTAGACTGTGACGAAAGTGTATTGTTACAGTCGCGACCCTACGGAAAAGCTTCTTCTCGAAAGCAGACGATAGGTACAAAAGTTGTAGGGGAATCCAGGTATCCTTACCGGTTAATTCTTAAATCGTTTTTCTTCTTTCGGTCGGTTTTTGCGCCCCCCCCCCCCCTCTCCGACCACCACCCCTCTTCGGTGCCTGAGCTCCCGGCGAATGCCTATCATGCCACCCGCTCTGAACGATCTCGATGCGTTTTTCGCGATTACTTCAGCAGTGCTTCTGCCATTAGCGGTACTATTTATCTTCAATTTGCGCCTCATATTCGAATTGACTCGCCAAAAATTTTCACTTACCAAGTTCACTGAGTTGATGGAGTCAATATTTTTTCTGGCTGGCCATTAAATTGGTATAGCTTAGTATTACGAACTATGGTAGGTGCTTTTATTTATAAATTCCAGGTCGTCTTATTACAGTAATTTCTATTAAGGAGCAAATACTTACAAATCGTCCCCATTGCTAGAAATGTGCAAGAAACATGTAGTGTCTAAATAACTAACAAGTTCCAGAATTGAATCAGTAACATGGGGAACTGTTCCACCATGATGAATATTTTTATCACATTTACTACACAACATTACTAGATCTATTAATGGAACTCACAACAATTACAGCCTTAGAATTTTTGTACAGAACAATTTTATTTCTTAATACCTACATTTTTCTCTTTCTACCACATATAACGTTCAAATGTTGGCTTGTTTTATCTTTCACTTGAAATTATAGAACACATACTTGGTTTATTTAAATTTTAATTCGTTTATATTATGGTTATATTTACCAAAAAATGACATGTTTTACTGGAATTTCTTTTTGTTATATTATTTTCACTGTAGTTACTTTAAAATTTAGTTTAGCTTGTCATACAAACTGTAAAACATGCTGCATACATAGTTAAGGAATTTCCTGATGTTTCAGTTAGACTAGAGCTCAGCTAAACGTTTTTCTTAGATTTGTGATTTTCTTTTGATATCAGGTTTGTAAGGTGTTTGCATATGTGGTGTACTGTAGCTGAGAGGTCTCACATGGGGCCATTATACAAACAGCTTTCTGACTCTCCAGAAGTGCCAGTGCTGTATTGGCACCTTGACTTTCACCTTACTGGAGTGTGCTGTGCTGAAAGTGGTCTGGGCACAGTTATGTGGTTGCTGTGGTCCTGTTATCTCAGTTCCCCCACCCCTCCCTCCTTCACTCCCAGTTGTGGAGTTGCTGGCTGGTCCTCAGTTGATGCTGAGTTCTCAGCCTGTCATGATGTACCTGTGGGCAGCTGCCAGCATTCTCCTCTTGGTTGATCACTGCTGTAAGTGAACAGTCCTTCATCTTACTTTTTATTGCTGTTTATCATATACATCTCTCAGTGGCATACATGGAGAAAAATATGTGTAGGTATGGCTATATTAGTTTAATACAAAATAGAGAATTATAGCAACTAGAAAAGAGAGAAGATAAGATAAAATAAATTTTACTTATAGTGCAGCCAAACAATAATTGTTGTTCTTGTTTTAAGTGTATGCTGGATAGGGCATTACATATAAAACTGACACTACAGCGAGAAGCATCTGGAACTGGAAATAAAACAAAAAGGTAACTATGTGCATTAACATGTACCAATGTTCATAAAATAAATCAGTGCACTTATAGTTCATTACCATGGAGCTGCTTCGGTACTGTGAAATGAAAATAGTTGAAACTTAATTTCAAATAGAACTAACTCCTCCTGTAAGACTACTTTAAATTCATTGACATACTTAGTTAGATCTGTGAGCATTATGAAAAAGTATCATGTAGAATGTGAATAACATGATTGGTTTTTTTACTTTCACTGATAATATTGAATCTCTAAATGATACTGACACATTTATAAATATATGGCAATGTTTGCTAGTGGCATTAGTGTCAATAAATGATGATAATAAAACAACATGTACCTTCTTTTTAGACCATTACTATCATTCATAAAATTCGGAATTTTGATACAATTTATTACTGCACCATAAAAAAATAAAGCTTTAGCTGGCTGTTTCAAGTCCACTGTTGAATATGAACCTTACAATAATAATTAATACAGGAACCACATTAAAAAATTACTGTGTAACTTTCTTAATTTGCTTGCAACAGTTGAGAAACTTAATAATAAAGGAGATTAGGGGTTAAGGCATTACTGAAATGTCCCTTAGCAACACACTGAGGATAATACCTTATGAAACATTTAAGAGTATGTAGCAAGTGGCTAATTGTAAATACCAGACAGTAACCACTACAGACTCTGTCATTTATAAAGTTTTAGATGTTAAACGGTGGTTGAATGATTAAAAAATTATTTAGCTCCAACAGTTCTGGGTTGTGAGTGTGGGTCAGTTCAAAATTCTGACCAACTCTTTAGGACACCAAGTTTAGGAGTCTTTCTGGTTGTGTATTTTCTACAATTGTTTCTATCATAAATTTGACACCATCCTGTAATATTTATTTATTTATCACTGCTTGCTGAGAGAAGTTAGAAGGATAAACATGTTATATTAATTTAGACATATGATTATATTGCAGTCTGAATAACTTGAATAACTGTTCATCTATGCTGCTGAACCATCTGGCTGTATGCTGTTTTTTATATATAATGTTTTTTAAAACAAAGAAAATGTGATATGACTTTCTTCATCCAAAAATTCAAAAGAATATGAAAACAGAAATAGACCAAGTAAAGAGAAAACTATCATTGTTTGACTAATCACTTTCACTTTGAATGCAGGAAATAATAGAGTAGCTCACCTTTTTCTCGGGTATAAGAATATCTTGTGATCCAGCAATATATTCCCAGATGGTGCAAAATCAGATGATGTGGAACTGTATCAGTCTCAGTGTCCTTCTGATGATGAGTATGTGCATTATAGTTGTGTTGCCAGTGATAAATGCAGCACTCTCAGAGCACGTTCCAGCATACACTTCTGTGATCGAGGTGATGAGCGCCTAATCTGCTGTCCTTTGCCTGCACAAAAAGTGAATAGTAAGTGTTGTTTTATTTCTCTAAACCCCTGATTCTAAATTAATATAGATTAATTAATATTTCAATTAGAATCATATTTAGAATTTCTGTTAATATTTATGTTAAAACTCTGAAAACCTTGTATTTCACTTTTCAGAATGTGGTCAGCCGTTAGCAAACAAACCTCCGTCTAGTCGTCTTGTAGCTGCTGTTATAGGAGGCATTTCATTAAGGAGTGCTGTTTCGTCTCCATGGATGGTATGTAGAATGTACCATACTGTAAATCTTGTCTGGATCCACACATCTGGTTGATGTTCATTGATTCAATTGTCAGGTTGCAGTTGGGCAGCGAACTAGGAATGGGTCAATTGACTGGTATTGTGGAGGAGCCCTCATTCAGGAAGACAGGGTACTTACAGCAGCACACTGTACTCTTAGAAGGTATGTTGTGGTAAAGCCTTTTGATAACTACCTGAAAATCATCAAAGTAATAGCAGAAGTGTAAATGAATTGCAGATTTTACAATGCTATTCAGCTTGTTACAAAGAATTCTGAGCATATGTTCACATCCTTGCAACCATTTTATAGGAAAATAATGTGTTATTGTTATCATTTCTTCATCTCCAGTGGACTATACAAATTGCTGAAGCAGAGTAAAACTGTGAATCACAACCATTTACTGCCTGTTTCTCTAATAACCTAATTACTGACAGGACAAGTAACACAAATGACTCCTTTTTTGTAAATTATGTACATTCTTTTATAGTGCTCTTGAATTTTTACAGATCTGGAAGTAGATATTGTTGCCTATGTTGTGCAAGTGGAGAATCAAGTGGAGCAATAACATTTCCAATATATTCCTTCTTTAGGAGTTCAAAAGAGGAACAATAGTATTAAAAAACAGATAAGATAGTACAACAGCTAAAGGGATTCCAGGGAAAAGCTGAAAAACAAAACAGCAATGTTTTCAAAGAAAGCCATTGTGATGTGAGGATTTTCCACAAACAGAAAAACTATATATTTTAACTAAATTTGTTTTCATGTAATGATGCTCAAGTCAGTGACGTTAATAACTGGCTTCCATGAATTATGGAGAGTGAACATTAGGGGACAATCATATTATATGACAATATCCAAAGTGTTAATATTTGAGCACTGCTTATTTTGAGCAGAAACAATAATCAATGTAGGGAAGTTTGTTCATTGTTGCTTGTTTATTTATGGTTAACTTGTAACTGATGAAGTCAAGCTTATTCTTATTTAACTGAATGCTGGTAAGGAAGACACTGCAGCCCTGTGGATGATGCCCATTCAGAGAAAATAATTTGCATGTATTGGAGATAAGGCAGGCTACACTATATATTACTTCATAAGGCTATATACTTCACTGCTGAGAACAGATCAGTTGTTGTGTAATTGCTGTTTATGAGAAATGACTGCGGAGATTAGGGACACACAAGTCGCTGAAATGGTCTCCAATTCAAAGACTTGCACCTGGTCATTGATCCACATGTGATTATTATGAAGTATACTCTGAGGTGGTAAAAGTCATGGGATACTTCCTAATATCATGTTGGACCTTCCATGCTTTAGTGCAGCAACTTGATGTACATGGGCTCAACCAGTCATTGGAAGTCTCCTGCAGAAGTATTGAGCCATGACCATGCTGCTTCCATACTCACCCATAACTGCAAAAGTGTTTCTGGTGCAGAATTTGATGCATGAATTGACCTCTTAATTATGTCTCATAAATGTTTGATGGAATTCATATCGGGTTATCTGGGTTGCCAAATCATTTGCTCAAACTGTCCAGAATGTTCTTCAAACCAGTCGCAAACAATTGTGGCTCGGCGACATGTTTGGGAACATGAAGCCCATGAATGGTGGCAAATAGTCTCCAAGGAGCCTAACATAATCATTTCCAGTCCACAATCAGTTCAGTTGGACCAGAGGACCTGGTCCATTTGATGTAAACACAGTCCCCACCATTATGGAGCCACCACCAGGTTGCACAGTGGCTTGTTGACAACTTGGGTCCGTGCTTCGTGGGGTCTGTGGCACACTTGAACCCTATCATCAGCTCTTACAAACTGAAATTGGGACTCATCTGACCAGGCCATGATCAAACCGATATGGCCACGAGCCCAGGAGATGGAATGTTACTTGTTTGTTAGTGCAGTGTTGCTTGTTTGTTATCACTGACAATTATATGTGAATGCCTCTGCTCTTGGTCGTTAAGTGAAGACTGTCGGCCACTGTGTTGTCTGTGGTGAGAGGTAATGCCTGAAATTTGGTATTCTTGGAACTCTCTTAACACTGTGGATCTTGGAATATTGAATTCCCCGATGATTTCCAAATTGGAATGTCCCATGTGTCTAGCTCCAACTACCATTCTGCTTTCAAAGTCTGTCAAGTCTTGTTGTGCATCCATAGTCACTGCGAAAACCTGTCCACATGAATCACTTGAGTACAAATGACAGCTCTGTCAATGCACAGACCTGTTATACCCTGTGTAGGCGATCATTCCCACCAACACCAGCTTTTCCGAACTGTGCAGTTGGAAACTCTCCCTGTGTTCCCATAACCCTTCTGGCCTCAACCTTTGTTAGTCATTGTCCTTTACACACCTGTCCCCTTCCCTGTTTCCATTCCAGCACTACACAGCCCTCAATTCCATCAGAGCACTGCAGTCCCTTTACTTCTCCCCTTTTCCACTGCCCCCCCCCCCTTCCAATGTAGCCTCCTGAGTGCACCTAGCCGCCCTACCCTCTCCCCACCTCATCCCTGTATGCTCCCACAATCAGCTTTCAACTGTCCCCCATCCCTAAGCTACTATCCCTCCCCTTCCGCACCCCAGCCTCCTCCTTACCCCTACCACCCAGTTTGCTCCTCTCATCATGCACTGCTGCTCACAATCTGGACTTGGCAGCCAGAGACTGTGGTCATGTGTGTGTGAGATGTGTTTGCGTGAGTGGTGTGTGTATGTTGTTTAATTCTGATGAAGGCCTGTTTGGCCAAAAGCTTTGTTTGACAGTCATTTGTTGTGCCTATCTGCAACTCAGCATCTCAACTATATCATGAATAGCAACTATCCTTTTCATGATATTGCCAAGAAGATTAATGAATATTTAAGAAGGGTGACAGATGCATGACCCACCATAGCAACACCTGGGGTATATAAAAATCTGTGGAGTTGCGGATAAGTGTATACTGAAACCACAAAAAGAAGTGTCAACTCCCACACAGCTGAACATGAAAGGAACTGTTGTCTGGCATATACCAAAAAATTAGTCTTAACAGAACAGGTTTTTCAAGAGGGGAGAAATGAAATAAAATTCAGTGAGACAAGCATTTTAGCAAGGACGTTGGATCATCATGCACAAGTGTATAGAGAAGCAATAGAGGTTCACAAACACCAAAATAATTTTAATAGAAAGGAAGAAGGTTTGAAGTTAGATAAAACATGGATGTCAACTTTGTACCAACAGAATAACAACTGATTATTTTTAATCGAAAATGATGGTGCCATACATTTGGCATCACATGACATATGGTTACGCCCTCTATAGACTCTGTAAATGCGAGAACCCCTCAAGCTTTAGTAGAATAGCCATTTTACGTCAAAAGATGGCTCCTGCAGTTGTAGACAAAATGTCAGGAAGCAGTTTTATACATCAACCACAGCCTCCCTGCCCAGACATTTTAGCTGAAGAATTTCATACTGAGTTATATTTCACAAGAAACATACTTTTACCCTGTAATTCTTACTGTAAAGTTATTTTTTCAATGCAATTGTGTTAGAGCTACTGGATAAATACCGTAAGTATACATTTTTATTTTATAAACTAAACAGTGTGATTGACAAAGCTATTGTGATCAGTTTGAACTGAGTTAGGTCATCTTCAGATATAAACTATCACTACTACTTGTATCAGTTGGTTCAGTTATTCTCAGTTTTTTATTGTAGCTATAAATGCTTTTATTGGCACACATGCAACAGCATGTGCTAGCTAACATGTTCCAAAAACAGCACATAAAAACAGGATTTTTCCAGGGATTATACCTTGGGTCCTGTTGGTAATAGGAAGCTAGAGTCACATGTTTGGGGTAGCCCTTGGGTTAGGGACCATTTGCATACCTAACAGAAGTACCGTCTTATTGTAACTACGAGAATCCTAGAGTTCAGGGTCAAAGTTTGAATATTACACACTTCCCCCAACTTAGGAAAATGAAATAAATCAGTTGGTTCTTTTTTCATTGTATGTGTTCTATAGCACGCCTTAAGGGGCTTATGGAGGCACCATTTAGCTCATGGGTGGCCCCCTGAGAAGACCCAAGAAACATGGTTTATGGATCCTAAAACTGAGCTGTGGATTCCAAGATGGCTATGTACAGCAAGTGTCTGAAATGTTTATGATATATTCCTAAGATTTCGAACAAGTTTGAAATTTTTCTTGATATCTTTATCTGTTTCTGATATACAGAGGTTTAAGGTTACCCTGTTTTACACACAAAGTATGCACATAAAATCTGATATGAGGCAAAACATGGTATATAAAGTGATGCAGCACAGAGAAATATGCCGTAAAGTGTATATATTTTCATCAGAAGGGTTCTGGGAACCCCATGTTACAGTGAAACACATTCAAATATTTGTTCACATAAAATATAGTCTGAAATGTAAAATTAGTTTCATGTTACTTTAATTTCACATGAGTAACATGCTGTGCTGTGGCTTGGAAAAGAAGGGAACCCACATAATAATGCTGTATCAGAGCACAAAAAAGGCTAATATGCCCCTGTTTTAAAAGACTCTGACTGAAAAGTGGAGTAGCAGCTGCCTCATTCTACTCTCTTCAACACCTTTAAAAATTATTCAAAAAATTTTAGTACGTGGACGTTTTCACACTCACTCATGCTGAGAGAAGAGGAGGCAGTGGCAGAGGGAAAGAGATGGAAAAGTAATAAATACTCAAAGGTAGTAGACAATGGTTGTGGTACAGAAATGGTTCAAATGGCTCTAAGCACTATGGGACTTAACATCTGAGGTCATCAGTAACCTTAGACTCAGAGATAATTAAATCTAACTAACCTAAGGACATCAGACACATCCATGCCCGAGACAGGATTCGAACCTGTGACCGTAGCAGCAGCGTGGTTCTGGACTGAAGCACCTAGAACCGCTCAGCCACAGCGCCCGGCCTGTGGTACAGAAAGAATAAATGAGACTAAGGTAGCATGAGAGAAAGAGAGGGACACAATGTCAGTGGGGCATAGTTGGCAGTGACAGAACAGTGCTAGGAAAAGAGTGAAGAAGATAGTGCCATTGGGAAAGGAATAAAGAGAAGGAGATAGTGGAAGTGGGTGAGAGCTAGTGATAATGGGAGACAGAGTTTATAGCAATGACCACAAGGAAGAGAGAGATAGTGACATTGAGAAGAGACAATGTCAGTGGGAAGGAAAGAATGAGATAGCAGTAGTAAGAGAGAGCAAGAGTGAGACAATGGTAGTGAGACGAGACAGTGATAGTTAGAGAGACACAAAGAATTAACAACAATGTGTTGAGCCAAATGAGTGAGTGAGAGTGGGCAAGTGGAAGTGGATGGGTAGCAGCAACTTACAGCAACGGACAAGTGGGTGTGAGTGAATTACATTTAGGGGAGCTTGTGGGAGTGAGTTGCAAGTTGCACGTCAAAAAGAGCGCAAATTGTTCGCATGCCAAAATTTTTAGTGGTGTTGAGGAAGGTACAATGAGGCAGATGGTACCTGACTTTTCAGTCAGAGTCTTTTAAAACAAGAGCATATTGGTCTTTTTTGTGCTTCAATAGGAACGTATTTTTGCTAGTTGATTTAATGCGTTGGAAAATAACTGTAGGAATTCCAATACCTAGAACAGATCTCTGTGAAATGTACAATACTTTATATTATGCTATGTTGCTATTGTTTTCTTCCTCGGCTTGTATAATTTGTTTCCTTGGATGGATACTATGTAAAATAAATGAAAAGCAACCACTCACCTATAGCTGACTGATGTGTGGTGCAGAGAAGCATGCAACAGAAAACAGTTTTTACACTAGCTTTCAAGCGCTCGCTCTTTTTCTAGTAGGAGTACACAAATTTACACAGACAACCACACATGCACATGCTAGACGTCACACCATTTAACTTTTCAGCAGTAGACAATAATATCATAAGGCAACAATAGTGAAACAATGCAAAATAAATTCATACCCGTGTCTTCTAATCAACATAATTAGAGATTAATCTAATGAAGCACATGAAGAACTAGTATCAGTTATATAGGGAATTACTTGTGTTACTATTTGGTGACTGTCAGGAGGTGGAATAGCAGATACACATATTACTCTCAAAGCAGAGCACAACTTTTAGTTTTCATTCCATTGACCAGTAATCAAAGATAATTCAGTTTATATTTGTCTTGCCTTAATCAGAACAACAGTTTTCAATTAAATGCTTGTTATATTTAAATGCAGCGAATCCATGTCAGATATAGTTTGCCTACAGGAAACCAGACGTAGTGCGTATAGGAGAATTGGATTTCGCACGCAGTGACGACAGGGCTGCACCTCAAGATGTAACCATATCAGCTGTGAAGGTACATCCATTTTATCAACCACCAGAGCATTATCATGATATTGCTGTGCTGCAGCTTGCTAATCCCGTGGAACCAAGCCAGTATATCAGTACTATTTGTCTCCCACAATTAGGAGACAATGATGATGAATTAAGTGGAAAGACTGCAATGCTTTATGGTTGGGGACTCCTTGGATTTGGTAAGAAACAAAGATAATACCTTTCTGTATCTTATATTCTTGCAATGAGCAGGTGATAATAATTGTGACTTTTTATATTATCTAATGTATGCAGATATATTTTGCATTGAAGCTCTACAACATTTATTTATGCATCCACACACCGAGTGTCAACTAAATGACAAGGAAATTATTACTATTTCATCAAAGCACTTTCTTTGAAGAAAAGTAACCATCCCCAAGATATGATCTTGTCATTCATCTCTCAAAATTGAACATTCGGGCGATATTTTGTAGCCATAAGTGTTATGACTGTGTTATTCAGTCTATGATTGTTTTATCTTGTAGCCAAAAATTCCCATATCCAGGTGTTGGTACAGTTGCAATGCTTGAAATGCCTTAAAGTAACTCTACAGCATGCTGTTGCATCTCTTCAGAATTAAAATTGTAACTGAATTTACTTTATCATAGGTGTCCCAAAAATGAAACCATTCTTAACAGTGTTATTACTTTTTGCTTTTGTAGTAAATGTAATCTTGTACTTCATCTTACACTTTACTCTCAAACAGAAACTGCATTTAACTTGTAATTCTATCACGTTTGTCAATAATTCTTCAATGCATTTGTCCTGTGCTCTTTGTAATTTTATTATGTTAGAAGAATTAATGTTGATATTAGAAATGCTAATATATATATCAAGTGATGTCTGTTCATTTTCCCTTCATAATTTCTATTTATTTATTTGCAGCTTACCTGTCTTTTATTGTATGAGTATATTTAGTTCCTGCAAATGCACATTGTTGTTTGTCACATTTTTTATTTTTCTTTGTTTGGATATGTTCTTCCCTAAAAATGAATTTTGACTTTGCATGTCTTCATTCTTGCTATAAATTTTTTACTACATATTTTCTTTCTTGCTATAGTAAGTTTAATTTTGTCATTATCTCCATGCACTTTTAGTTACTAACAGCTAGAACATCCTTGGTTTATAATAGTTATCATAAAAGAAGTTGAATAACAAACACAATGCAAATAAAATTACAGTCAAACTAACTTATATCTAACTAATCACCAACCTCAGTTTCACATATGTAGCACTAAGTATCTAAGGCCAGGCGTCTCATGCAGTGGTAAAAACTTTCCTTGAATCAGTTTAGCTGTTAGTGAAAACTGTATCAAAATCCCAACAAAGAGTACCTGAGATTAGCCTTCACATACAGACAGAAAATAAACTGAGGGACTTTAAGTTATGCATGCATAGAAGTTCAGAGCATAATAAGTACAATATGAGTAACACTTAACAGTAAAAGTGTGGTGTCACCGCCAGACACTACACTTGCTAGGTGGTAGCCTCTAAATCGGCCGCGGTCCGCTAGTATACGTCGGACCCGCGTGTCGCCACTGTCAGTGATTGCAGACCGAGCGCCACCACACAGCAGGTCTAGAGAGACTTACTAGCACTCGCCCCAGTTGTACAGCTACGTCATTTGCTTCGACCTAGCAAGGCGCCATTACCAGTTATATTGAGCTTATTATAAAACCTGTACCATCAAGAGCGATGTACACCACTTATGGATTAAAGTTAAGTATTATACCAGTTACCTCCTGTTTTGCTAGTCTTATTTCTCTGACCTGTTCCAGACCTCACGCCAATCTACGTGAGCTTAAAAGCATGCATTTCGGCCTCCTCTAGCAACACGGTGTTGGCTCTTCTGCCAACACTTCAAAAAGAATAAGTTTCATGTGTCAAGACTTTCATTTAATGAGTAAGATCAGTTTTCAACTAAGTAAGCCTTTACCTGTATTTTAAACTGTTTAGTGTCTTCCAACAGTTTTGTGACTAGGTAAAAACATTGTATACTTTGATGCTTGGGTGGAGGACACCCTTCTGAAATAGCCTTGTTCTTGTTTTCTGTACACGTATGTCTTCATTTTGTCTTGTGTTGTAAACATGCACAGTGTACCTGTGGTAATTTTTTACATTCTTGTTTCTTCGCATATGCACCCCATTTCTGTAAATGTATATACAAGGAAGACACAAGATACTATTTCCTGTGGCCTTCTTCCAATAGCCTGCAGAATTTTCTTTGGTTTACACCTTCTACTACTCTTATTACTCTCTTTCGCAGTCTTAAAGATTCTAGGCTGACAGTAGTATTCCCTCAAAACAATGCCAGTGTTAAGTGGACACATATCAAGTACACACAAATTTGAGTGTGTCACTTCTGATGCAGTTTTTTAATACTCTCTTCATGTAACACACAAGGAAACAGTGGAGTTCTGTTCTGGTCTGTGTGTATATCCGTAGCAATAGTATTCTGTGTATATTATAAATGCTCAACAGAAAAATAATCTGAGAGGCTGTCTGTGGCCTCTTGAATCTGTTTTACGAGTGTTGCTTTTAATCAATATAGCAGTATCATCTGAAAATTGAAATGTCTTTTGTGTAATAAGTCACTAACATATAGCAGTAACAGCATAAAACTGAGAACAGATTCTCATGTGACACTATTTTTCCCCTAAAAGGGTTATGTCAGATGTGATTCCATCCAGTTATTTGTTGTTTACCTGACACCTATTTTTTCTAGTTAAAAACAGTTTTTTATGACTTATTGTATCAAATGCTTTTGCCAAATCTAGTAATAAAGCTGTAACATATGCTCTGTTATCCACTGGTTGCAGTATACCATGTATAAATGAGAAGATTGCTGTTTCTGTTGAGTGAGATATTTGGAAACAATGTCGGGACTCCAATAGTATGTTGTTGGGTTCTAAAAAGTTTGATAAATTTTTATAGAAAGGTTTCTCTATTACCTTTGAAAAATTGTGATAATGAAGCTACAGGTCTGTAATGAGAGACATTCTCCTTATTCCCTTCTTACACAGTGGCTTAACTTGGCAAAGTGAATGTCACACATGTTATGCCCTCGGAGACATATCTTTTAAACAACAGGATATCCTTACATCACCTAGTGATTTCATCTACCAATGTGTTATGGACATCAGAAAAAATGTTAGTATGTATGTAAGCCAAATTTTGTTCTATTTAACATTTACCAAGGAAAAACTCTAAACAGCAGCTTCTATCAGGGATTAAAATTGTAAGTAATATGTCCAAGGAGATGAAAGAAATAACTAAGTTACATTTATTTAAAAAGGAAGCCAACGTATATCTCTTAAACAATGCATACTGCCTATTTAGAGATTACTTAGAGATCTCAAGAGTCACAGTTAATTAAAAAGAAGTGGCAACTAAAACACCCCTATCACATTACAATTTTAGTAACAATGCAATGATTTTTATAGGAAAATCGTTACCCAATATTGGTAGTGAGTAATACTAATACCTCATCATATTTCTGAGTTCAATGTGTCACTCTTCATGAGGAGTCAATGACTCAGTTTTTCAGACAGGCAGAATGGACTAGATGGAGTTGTAACAGAGGCATGGCAGTATGGTCGTGGTATGTTGTCATTTGCAAGTGTGTGCAGTGATAAGTGTTGGGAGACTAAATGAACAGCCTATAACAAGTTTTAATGTTATTAAGCTAACCTGTTCCAAATATACAGTATATGAACATAAAATAATACATTAAGTAACCTATGGTAAGATAGTATGTTTATTAAGACAATGGTCTCGGATTTGGGAGAATGAAGGCTTCAGAGTTTCTGTTTCCTAAATCAGTTCAGGCAAATGATGGGATGTTTCCTTCAACAAGACCACAGTTGATACATGGGAGAGCATCGAAATGCTGAAAGACCTGCACTGGCAGATGCTTGAAGATAGATGCCTACTATCACTCAAAAGCCTACTCATGAAGTATTTAGTGAGGAATCTAGGGATACCTACAGTTCCCTACACATCACTCCCACACAGACTGTAAGGACAACATTAGACTAATTATAGAATGCACAGAGGCATTCGAGGAGTTATTCTTCCCGCCCCCTCCTTATGCAAACTGAACAGATGGAAACTGTAGCACGTGCTACAATGTGACATACACTCTGGCATGTACTCCACTGTAGTTTATACTGTATAATTTTGGATGTGTATTTTTTATTTGTGAAGCTGCAATACTTTCTCACCCTCTTAATAATGGTTTTGTCATTCCAAGGCATTACAAGCTCCTTTTCAGCATTCCTAGTTGAATGTTGGAATAATTCCTTTGAAAAGTATGTGACATGTCTACTGCCTCATTCTAAACTCAATTCATGTTGCACTCTAAGTGACCTGATCAGTTACAGGACGTTAAACTACGATGATCTTTCTGTGTGGTGGATAGTTTGTGAAATAAGAGCAAGTGTTCATATGAACAAAAAAAAAAAAGTAGAAAAGACTGATGAAATGCTGTGTTCCAGATAATTTTCCCCCACATACTATGCTCTCACTAAATATATCAACAAAAGTTACTTTAATTTATTAATATCTGTAATTCATTTATTGACTTTTTCATTTGTTACCTCCATTTTGTTTACTCCCTTCTTTGGACATTTATTCCTTTCATCTCTCTCTCTCTCTCTCTCTCCTCTACCTATTTTCTGATTTCATTTTACTATTCTGACTTGTGCTTTTATATTGCACCATTCAGCTGATTTCTAGTTCTCAGAGTGTGAACCTTCACTTGTTTTCCTGGTGGCCTACAACTACAGCAAGTCTTTTTTAATCCAGTTTCCAAATTACTTTTAGCTGCTACATCTACTGTGCAATTATCATTTTAGTTGTCTTCACACCCATTTTGTTTCTTGCAACATATAAGCATTTAATGACATGATCTATGAGTTCCTAAAGCCAGATGTGTGGGTCATGCATATGTTTGTGCCAGTACTCACATGAAGGTGTTACTCCACTGCAAAGTGGAAGTTTCAGTACACTGTTCCAACTGTTTTAGTTTTGGTGCTTGGAAACTACAGTAGTAATTTTTTCTTATAGAGTTGCTGTTTGTATTTCTGTAGTCCCCATTTCCACATAAAAAGATAACACTTGCAATGATTTATTTTGTTCCAGGTGGAGAAAGACCAGATACACTTCAGGAAGCAAGTGTTATAATCTTTAACAATTTTTTCTTATAGAGTTGCTGTTTGTATTTCTGTAGTCCCCATTTCCACATAAAAAGATAACACTTGCAATGATTTATTTTGTTCCAGGTGGAGAAAGACCAGATACACTTCAGGAAGCAAGTGTTATAATCTTTAACAATTCAGTGTGTAATGAACAATATTCACGACCGACAGTTCCAAAACAGAGATATCCTCAGGGAATTATTGACTCTCAGTTATGTGCTGGTCATGAAGAAGGTGGAAAAGATGCCTGTCAGGTTTGTGAGAACCTTTTTGCAATTGACTGATATTTACTTGTAGCATTAGGTACTGTGAAATATGCATTGTATTGACAAATCCTTTGTGTGTTTCCAAACTTTGGTACTGAACTTATCAGTCTGTGTGACTACTGACAGCTTCTGTTACTAATATGTATGCTTTCCAATTATTATTATTTTCCTCATTTACAGGGTGACTCTGGTGGTCCACTTGTCTTACAAAATGGCGGTGTTTACACAGTGGTTGGAATTGTCTCCTCTGGAGTTGGATGTGGATCCAAATCATTTCCTGGAATTTATACTAGAGTCTCATCATATGTCACATGGATTCAAAAACAACTGTAAATATTCAGATAAAATAAAGCAAAAAGTCTTTCTTTTATATATTTTTGTTGTACCCCATGCTGTTACTACCCTAAAAGTGGACCATTAAGTAATTAACACGTTATATGTTACAGAACCTATAGTCTTGTCTTTGACTCAGACTGATTCCTCCTCTGGAACTATTATATGAGGGCTATTCAGAAAGTAGGGAATGTTCCCATCTAACGCCGCTAGGCGCGTGCCTATTGCATATATTTTGGTATGTGTGTGCTCGGCAGCTCAGTCGGCATCCATCCGTAACAGCGGGAACATCTTTGTCTGTCTGTTTTTTTTTCTGATATATGAAAATCCTGCCAGTTGTGAGGTGTGGTCTGTGATACGGTTTTTGTTGGCAAAAAACCTAAAACCCATAGAAATTTATCTGAACTGTGTGCAATGTATGGAAACAATGTAATGAGTGAATGTTCTGTCTGGAAATGGTGCATTCAGTTTAAAAATGGCCGAACCAACATTCATGATGAAGAGAAGAGTGGACACCCCAGCATTGTGACTAACGATCTTGTCACTAATGTTGATGAAACTATTCGTGAAAACCGTCGCTTCACAATAATGGAGCTTTCACTTTCTTTTCCCCAAGTTTCACGGACTTTGTTGTTTGAAATTGTCACTCAAAAGCTAGGCTACCACAAATTTTGTGCATGATGGGTGTCCAAAATGCTTACAGAGCATCATAAAGAACAGCGAATGGGGACAACATTGACATTTCAACTATCAAACTTTGCACAGCCTTAGAAGAGCAATTTAAACCAGACATCGAGGAAAGGTGACGTCAAAAATTTTGTTTTTGCACAACAATGCCCGACCTCACACGGCAAACCACACTAAAGAACTCCTTAATTCATTCCAATGGGAAATTTTCCATCATCCGCCCTACCAAGTGACTTGCGCCTGTTTCCCAAGATGAAGAACTGGCTTGCAAGGCAGCGCTTTCTTTGATGATGATGCAGAACTCCAGGCGGGTGTGACTCACTGGCTGAAGTCTCAGGTGGCAAAATTTTACAACGAAGGTCTTTCAAAGCTTGTCCACCGCTATGATAAGTGCCTCAATGTGTTTGGTGACTATGTGGAAAAGTAGTATATCAACTGCTCTTTCAGATGTATATAATATAATGTATTTCTTGTACATAGTTTTTTTTTAATGCCAAAACTTTCTGAATAGCCCTCGTATTTGTGACAATCCACCATGATGTGACACATGGCAGTAGATATATAAATAGGACACACTTTTTCTATAAAAATATAAATACATGCTGGCCTTTTAAAAGACTGGAGTCTTTGTTTTGATTTTAACATGCAAAAAAACTTGGTTGTTGAAACAGATACTTCTGTTTACTATCTAATGTAGAAACAGTTAATCCATAATCTGAAGGAATTACTACTTATCTATTGTTCAATGTGTTATTTGGAGAAAAAAATGTTGTTTTGACTAAGCTTATTATTACAGTTAAGGATCTGACCAACACTGCATAATGAAGCAGTGTTTCTTGAAGTAAAAATGCTCTGGGTTGCTTTAAGCTGGTTTTAGTAAAAATAACAATGAATACATTATGAAAAACTATGATCTGGGTAATTAAAATAATAAAATTACAAAATTGTAATCTGTTTTAAGAAATGATGAAACTGAGAAAACCTAAAAAAAAGAAAAAGCTGGACACACATTAAACATCTCAAATTATAATAAGTCTGTAACATTACACATATATAGATGAGTTCGGGTGCATAAAGCTGGTATGAGGTAAGGTGAATTAATCTGTCCAGCTGCGTACTAGCTGGTGGGTTCAGGGCCCAGAACGGGCAGCATGGCCGGCCCAGCTGAACCGACCAATACAGATCAGCCAAGGTACAAAGGCAAGGAACATGTGGCTGGATGTGGGTAAATCTCAGAACAGGGAGCATGTGGGCAGCAGTTGCTTGCATAGCAGGAGCACAGAAGATGCAGCAGAAATGGCAGAGCATAGAGAAGTCTTAAATATGGCTCCTCACAACTTTTAAACCTGAGTTCCATAATTAAGCAAATCTGAATACATCTGTGACATCAGAGAAATGAGGCATATCCAATGATGTAATAATATTTTCAATATCTTCAACACCATAAAAGTAAAGATTTTACAGTGACAGAATATTTTTAAAATGAACACCAGAATTAACAATTTATAAATGCTTCGTGCAAGTTCAACAAACAACGTCTCAGATGATAGCATGGCACTACATTAATCATCCCTGGAAGATACATATTGGTATCTACATTATTCATTGATATATTATGTTTTTATATCTTTTTCATTGTGCGAATGTTTGTCAGAACATTGTATCATCTGCAACAACACAGCAACTGAATGCAGCGTGACTACCTCATATCTTATCATATTTGTGTAGTTATTTAACGACTACTGTACTATTTTTGCCAATAACTTTACTGAAATAAATTTGCAATCAGTATTTAAAAAAACTAATGTAATTTCAAAGCAGTCAGCTGAAAGTGTTAGCTGACACCACCATTGAAAAGAGTGCCAAAGGACACTGCTATCAAGCAGCCATAAGTAATTGCTTAAACAATATTCAACAACAATTTAATGTCAGTTAATATGAGTGCATGGGCACAATAATGTTTGCTTTTTTATTTGTGAACAAATTATTATTTATACTTGTTGTAAATATTCTGACAGTGACCGAATGTCTATAACATTATTTTATTTCAATATTGATAATACACTGAAGAGCCAAAGAAACTGGTACACCTGCATAATATGTAGCGCCCCCACGAGCACGCAGAAGTGCTGGAACACAACATGGCATGGACCCAGCTAATGTCCAAAGTAGTGCTGGAGGAAATTAACACCATGAATCCTGCAGCGCTGTCCATAAATCAGTAAGAGTATGAGGAGGTGAAGACCTCTTCTGAACAGCATGTTGGAAGGCATCCTGTATATATGCCCAATAATATTCATATCTGGAGAGTTTGGTGGCCAGTGGAAGTATTTGAACTTTGAAGAGTGTTCCCGGAGCCACTCTGTAGCAATTCTGGATGTGTGGGGTGTTGCCTTGTCATGCTGGAATTCCCAGAGTCCATTGGAATGTGCAATGGACATGAGTGGATGGAGGTGATCAGACAGGGTGCTTACGTGCGTGTCACCTGAAAGAGACGTATCTAGACGTATCAGGGGTCCCACATCACTCCAACTGCACACACCCTACACGATTACAGAGCCTCCACCAGCTTGAACAGCCCCCTGCTGAGATGCCGGGACCATGGATTCATGAGGTTGTCCCCATACCCATAGACGTCCATCCGCTCGATGCAATTTGAAATTAGACTAATCTGACCAGGCAACATGTTTCCAATCATCAACAGTCGAATGCCAGTGTTGAAAGGCCCAGGCAAGGCCTAAGGCTTTGTGTCATGCAGTCACCAAGGGTACACAAGTGGGCCTTCAGCCCTGAAAGCCCATTCAGTGATGTTTCATTGAATGGTTTGCATGCTCACACTTGTTGATGGCATAGCATTTAAATCTGCAGCAACTTGCAAAACGGTTTGAATTTTGTCACGTTGAACGAATCTCTTCAGTCATCGTCGGTCCTTTTCTTGCAGGATCTTTTTCTGGCCACAGCGATGTTGGAGATTTGATGTTTTACTGGATTCCTCATACTCATGATACACTCATGAAATGGTCATACAGGACAATCCCCACTTCATTGCTACCTCGGAGGTGCTGTGTCCCATTGTTCATACATCGACTATAACACACAGTTCAAACTGACTTAAATCTTGATAACCTGCCATTGTGGCAGCAGTAACTGATCTAACAACTGCATCAGACATTTGTTGTCTTCTATAGACGTTGCCAACTGCAGCATTGTATTCTGCCTGTTTACATATATCTGTATTTGAATAAGCATGCCTAAACCAGTTTCTTTGCCGCTTCAGTGTATATTAGTTTAGTGTGGATAGTGGCCAAGTTGAGTCAAGTCATGTCTATAGGACATAAAAATGATGTATGCTTGGTTGGGATGGCCTTCAACCTTTGAGAGTTAGATGCTGGTGGAACACTGCTGGGATCAAGTTTTGACAGACACTTTTGAGTGGAGAGTTCAAGGGAGCTGTTCAGAACTTTTGTGGTGAGTTTTGGAAGAAGGCAGACCTGCTTGAAGTAACATGTGATATTCAGGGCACATGGGTGATAGATTCTGGGAGATGAATGGTAGCCACAGTTCTTTAATTTTTGCAGGGACTTTAGCTTTTGCATGGTCTGAAAGTGCCCCAGTGCACAACTTTAACTTTTGTGCTAGCATTTGGGAACTGAGACTAGACAGGTTATGAGTTCCTCCTACTTATCTCTCATGTGTTGATGTGTAAATCATCATGCTGAACTCTGAAGTATTTCGTGCTAGTGGATATTTTGTGTATTGTGATCATAAAACTGGCTTAGTTTTTCACACATCTTGGATGACTATTTAGCCTGGGGATTCTCCTACCATTCTTGAAATGCACTTAACACAACTTCATTTTTTTTTTAAATTATCTTTCTTTGTGTGTTATAACTGGTAATCTTATGACTTCTTTCAGACTATTTGAGATGACTTACTTGCATAGACATTAACCAATATAATTCTCTAGTGTCATCTGCACCAGTTTCATAATAGAACCCTTTTTATTAATTATTCACGTATCTTTTATTTAATTTTTTAATGATTCTATTCATTTACAATTCCAGCTAATGTATAGACTATCTGACTGCAGGATTTCAGCTAAAGGTTATTATTGTTAAAAAAAAAAAAAAAAAAAAAAAAGCCTCTCTCTCTCTCTCTCTCTCTCTCTCACTCACTCACTCTACGTTGTGAGTAGCAAACTTTTTAATAGACTGGCAAGAAGTATTTAATTGAATAAAAGCACACCAATTCACACAATTATGCCTATACCAATCAAGGGCTCCCAAATCATGCAGACAATGAGGTACCAGTGGAGCAGCAATGTTTTGAAGTTGCAAAAGACCAGTGGTTTAGGTTTGCTAGTTGATACAACTAATACAGAAACTATAGAAATTTAATACTATCAAGCTGTTGCACATTAGGCAGTATTCATTAAAATGGCTCAATCAAGCCATAAAAATTTAGGTTTTTCACAGTTTCCCTAAAGGGGTCGACCGAAGTGTCTGATCCTACCCATCGGCTTTGACCCTGTTGTGGTGTGTGACGTCATGACGGTGTGTAATTTAGTTTGTGAGAGTGGCGTGTTTGTAGGTGTGGTTTCGATGTGATCGGTGGTGCTCTCTGGTGGTGTGTTAGGTGATGTTTCTGGTTTAGTTTGCGTGTGTGGCGTGTTTATAGGTGGCGTATTGTTGCGGTCGGTGGTTATGGGGTTCATTTGTGTGATAGCATTGCACGTGTGTGGTATCAGGACTGAGCTTTCAGCAGAATATTTTTCAGTGAGTCAACGATTTTAGTTTTGTCATTTCGACACTATTGTAGTTTTTTTTCTGTTTGCCGTGTGAGAATTTTGGTAAATTGTTATTTTTTTATGTCTTTGGTAAGTATGGATATGACTGACAAGGTCAACAGTTTTCGCTTGTCGGAGATGATGGGGGACAGTGCGTTGTCTCTAATAAAATTTCTTCAACTATTTGGATTTTTGGATGAAGTCATGAAGTGTTCAGTATGTCGTGAAGAAATGAGGCTTACTAAAGTTCTGGCGTCTTGGACCAGGGACGGCTGTTTGTGGAAATGTCATGAGAACAGTTCTAGGGAAGTGTTCGATTCCAATTTTGTTGTTTATTGAGGTAGTGATAATTGTGGATGTGTTTGTAGTTTAGGGTTTTATGATTTGGTGTTGGTAGTTTCTATTGACCTATATAGGTCAACGGAAGTATTCGATTCCAATGTGTGGTTGTGGGTGTTCCGGTATTGGGAGTTGCTGTTGAGCTATATAGGTCAAGGGAAGTGTTATTTGTTGGATCGGGAGCTGATGTTGAGATATATAGGTCAAGGGATATGTTCGATTACAATTTGTGGGTTCGGGAGCAGCTGTTGAGGTATATAGGTCAAGGGAAGTGTCCGATTCCAGAGGATATTGTTTAGTGGAATTTGGGGAGTTCCGTGTTGTCGGTTTTTTTCGTCATTTAGTGTGGTTTCGTATGGTGGTGTATGTCTAAATTTGTTTATATTTACTTTGTCCCCACCCAAAAACCCCCAATTTCCCACGTTCGTCCCGTTAGTTTCATTAGGTTTTTTGTGGAATGTGTGTGTGTGGGTTTTTCAATGTATTTTCGTGTTTGCGGTCATGTTTACGTAATTACTTCATAGGCGCCATATTGGAGTCGTAGTGTATGGTCGTTTCCGCCATATTTGTGACGTCATGGGTCAAAGCAGACAAGTGGAATCAGACGCTTCTGTATTTCCCCCTAAAGTATCTAAGATAAATGGTTTCTTTGAAAAACAGTCTGCTAATGACACAGTCGCAGCTTTTTTCCCATCTCTAATGCTCTCACCATTGACAGATCATTCAACAAAAACATTCCTTCATTAGAATGATATATGCAGAATCCTTCTGGTACAAAAGTTTCCAAAGTACGTAAACAGGGTCGATATTTTGCCACAAAAGTGATGTATTACTTTGGCATTCCCCCCCCCCCCCTTTCTCCCTCCTTCATGAATTAGTTACCATTTCTTGGGCTCTTGGTTAGATCATTAAAAATAAATCTAAATCTAGTTATGGTGTAAATGGATTGTTTTCGCTGCTAATTACGATATCCCTGTGTGCAAATTTTGCACAGTCTTTCTTCAAAAGAAGTATAAGAAGTTGACAGAAATGAAGAATCACCTATCACTGTTGTCAACACAGGAGATTACGCTGTGATTAATTTATATGGAAGAAGTAAGAAGTCATTTATATTGTATGCAAGCAAAATTTGTGATTTAGAAGGCAAAGGTTATGTTGATGTGTTTTTCCAGAAAAAGCAAGAGCAATTAAACATCTTTATTTTAACAGATGAGGAGCCATTTTTTATATAAGGAGGGGTTGTTCAAAAGCCCTCTATTACTTCTGGTGGTACGACTTGTAGATTCAAAGACATTATTTCTAAATATTTCAATGACTTAATGTATTAACAAACAAAGAAAGAAAGTTTATCAATTTAATTTACAATAAAGTAAAGAGAGACAACAATTTTTGTTTAGAAAACAGAATTAAAAGCTACAAGTCGTGCAATATTTTCAGTTCCCGATTTATAAAAAAAAATTGTTTTTGAATCAGATAAATTTTGTTCTGTAATTCTCGTAGATCCAAAAGAAATTTGACATGTCGATATTCACCCCAAAGACTACTATACAGAAAAAAAATAATGAGATTAACACTGCTGCTTCTATTCATCCCTCCTCATGCAGTGAACAGAAACACCAAGTTTTTATTTTTTGTGTTACAAAAACTTAAGCTAGGTTCCAAACCTAACTATAAAGTTAGACACAAAACTGTAATCCCATATAATTTTGATTTTCATATTTCTTTCTAAAATAATCATTTTTTTTCCTTTAAAGTTGGAAACAGTTTGAGTGAATATTGAGGAGCCTATACCAACACATTGCATTTGTCTATGATTTACTACACATTTGATAACCTTCAGTTCTTTCTGGAAATAAACTTCTCAGGTATAGAACATGTTTTGTAACTCATGTTTTTTAACTCCATGATTGTTAAAGACTGTAAGATGAATCAACCTAACTATTGTTTTCTTTCATTCTATACTGCCTTGGTTATGTCTTGTTGTGTGACCTATAAAGGTCTATAGAATTTCAATCTCGACATAGGTCTGTATGACATTTCTTCTTAGTTAAGAAGAAGACTAAAGTTCTAGTTACACATTTTTCTCATACGTAAATCTGCATTACTTTTGATTTCCAGTCATTAAAAGTATTCACGCAGTAGATCTAGTACAGATACAAAACTCAAGTAATTTAGTTCTTGCAAACCTCAGAACAATGACCTCACATAAATTTTTCAGATGCCCACTGGAAGTTCACAGTAGTATAATTGTGTCTACATTTTTTCCTTTTTCCTCCCAATTGAATTTGTAGCCCGTACATCAATTCTTATTTTACTCAGTCGAGATATGTTTGTATTTTTTAATTTATCTTTACACATCCACGGATCATCTCACAATTGAACAGGATTTGTCAAGGTAACATCGTGCAAATCCGTAGCTCAAAATATACAACACACAGCGTACCGGTACGTAACACGCTTTATGAGGGCAGGGCATGTGTTCGGCCGTGGTCTTTATTAAGGAAGCATCGCGGCAATGCCTAAACGATCTTGGAAAATCACGGAAAACACTAATTCTATTCATTATTGTACTTCGTTGCTTTCTGTAGTGCTGAGCAGTAAAATTATTGCACCGGTACGTACTTAAGACACGATTGTAAAACAGTTAGACTTAACCTTTACAGTCCCACAACAGTGTCAACTACTTCGAGGATTAGCTCAGAATATAACTTAAGGATTTCTAGAAGTTTTCATCGGCGAAAATACGAATGCCTCCGTTGAATGCACAAAATCTTGCAACGTACGTGAATCATCTTGCAACATGCCGAGTTTCTACTCGTGTTGCTCTCTCTCTCTCTCTCTCTCTCTCTCTCTCTCTCTCTCTCTCTCTGTAGCTCGTCACGTGACTCTTATGTTGATGTTATTCAAATGCTGAGCCCGCGACCTGAGGTCACAGACTCACCAGATCCAGTAGCACAGGATCATCTGCCAGTGAGCTACGTTCGCGGCACTTTGTTAACAGGTAAGTTTTGTTAAGATGGTATTTGGTTCTTGCTTCTGATTTCTTACGCACCGTGCTGACATTCACGCTCTTGAACAGTGTTCCTTGTCGTAGCCAAAAACATCTTTTACATGTCACCGAACTTATTTGCCCGATATAATCTACATAAGATCTTTCACATCATTAATTGCTAGTGTGTTGTGGTTTGTTCCTATTTAACGCAGAAACAGCAGCCGCAGGTCTTCTCCACAATCCACAAGGCATTTTTCTCTCCCGATGTATGCAACGTGGTAGACTTGGGTCTGAGCTCTCACCAATTGTTAGATTTTTTCTTTAATAGTAATAGAGTACCGTATCTTACGTGTGTGCATAAATATGTGATCACACCTATCATAAGTAAACAATGTGTGTGTGTGTGTGTGTGTGTGTGTGTGTGTGTGTGTGTGTGTGTGTGTGTGACAGCCACATTGAAAAGCACCGCCGCGCTTAGTATCTGGGAGGCAAACTAAAAAATAATAGCATTCAGTACAAAGGAAAAGTGGAACAATTCCTCATTATTTTTTTCTGTTATTCAGAATATGATGGATAATATGTCTATATGGAGGCGTATCAACTCGGCATTTAAATTTTGATATCATTACGCAAAAGCAAGGTTGTTTGAAAGTAAAAGACTACTGAAAGACCAGAAGATCCATGACCAGTTAGTTATATGTTCCGTAGATCATTTGAACGATTCATTTATCGGAATGATGTGGAACGAGCCGGTTTACAGTATATGTATAAGTGACTAGTGTTAACATTAATGAACCCATGATTATTTTTATTCATACATCATCAACATCCACATGGCTACTCTGCATATCACACCTAAGTGCCTCGCAGAGGTTTCATCCAACCACCTTCACAATAATTCTCACTCTCGAACAGCGCGCCGGAAAAAGAACACCTATAAACTTCCGTGCGAGCTCTGATTTTCCTTATTTTATGGTGATGAACGTTTCTCCACATGTAGGTCCACGACAACACAATTCGGAGGAAAAAGCTGTTGGCTGAAAATCTGTGAGAAGATCACATTGCAACGAAAAACGCCTTTGTTTTAATGACTTCCACACCAAATCCTGTATCATGTCCATGACTCCGCAGTATTTCTCGATAATATAAAACCTGCTGCCCAGCTTTGAATTTTCTCGATGTATTCCGTTAAACCTATCTGGTAAGGATCTCCACCGCTCAGCATTTGTCCAAAAGAGAAGGAACAAGCGTAACGTAAGCGAGTCTTTAGTATATCTATAAGTGTTGTGCCAATAAAACGCAGTCTTTGGTTCGCCTTTCCCACAACAATTTATTCTTCCCAATTTAAGTTGTTCGTATTTGTAATCATAGGTGTTTAGTTGAATTTATGGCCTTTATATTTGATTGATTTATCGAGTAACCGAAGTTCAACGGATTCGTTTTAGCACTCATGTAGACGACCTCACACTTTCCATTATTTAAGGTCAATTGACAATTTTCACACTATACAGATATCTTGACTGGATCGTTTTGCACTTGATTTTGATCTTTTGATGATATTACTAGACCATAAGCAAAGGACTTGGAAGAGCAATTGAACGGAATGGATGGTGTCTTGAAGGGAGGATATAAGATGAACATCAACAAAAGCAAAAAGAGGATAATGGAATGTAGTCGAATTAAGTCGGGTGATGTTGAGGGTATTAGATTAGGAAATGAGACACTTAAAGTAGTAAAGGAGTTTTGCTATTTGGGGAGCAAAATAACTGATGATGGTCGAAGTAGAGAAGATATAAATTGTAGACTGGCAATGGCAAGGAAATCGTTTCTTAAGAAGAGCAATTTGTTAACATCGAGTATAGATTAAGTGTCAGGAAGTGGTTTCTGAAAGTATTTGTATGGAGTGTAGCCGTGTATGGAAGTGAAACATGGACGATAAATAGTTTGGACAAGAAGAGAACAGAAGCTTTCGAAATGTGGTGCTACAGAAGAATGCTGAAGATAAGGTGGGTAGATCACGTAACTAATGAGGAGGTATTGAATAGGATTGGGGAGAAGAGAAGTTTGTGGCACAATTTGACTAGAAGAAGGGATCGGTTGGTAGGACATGTTTTGAGGCAACAAGGGATCACAAATTTAGCATTGGAGGGCAGCGTGGAGGGTAAAAATCGTAGAGGGAGACCAAGTGATGAATACACTAAGCAGATTCAGAAGGATGTAGGTTGCAGTAGGTACTGGGAGATGAAGAAGCTTGCACAGGATAGAGTAGCATGGAGAGCTGCATCAAACCAGTCTCAGGACTGAAGACCACAACAACAACAAGCAACAGCATCATCTGGAAACAAAGACGGCTGCTCAAATGGCCTCATAAATCGTTTTTAAAGATAGGGAACAACAGAGGGCCTATAACACTACCTTGGGGAACGCCACGAATCACTTCTGTTGTATCCGATGTCTTTCCGTAAATTACTACAAACTGTGATCTCTGTAACGATATACCGTAAGCATGCAATTTGATTTCAAGCTGCGTATGACGCAAGGTTTCAAAAGCCTTCTGGAAATTAAGAAATACGGAATTAATTTGAATTCCCTTGTCGATAGCACTCAGCACTTCGATTGAATAAAGAGCTAGTTGTGTTACACAAGAACGATATTTTCTAAATCCGTGTTGACTGTGTGCCAATTGATCGTTCTCTTCAAGGTAATTCATAATGTTCGAACAGAAGATATGTTCCAAGATCCTGCTGCATATCGACGTTAATGACGTGGATCTGTGATTTAGTGGAGTACTTCCGTTGCCTTTCTTAAATATTGGTGTGACCTGTGCAAGTCTGGGTGCGGATCTGTCATCCAGCGAACGGTTGTATATGATTGTTAAGTATGGAGCTATTGCTTCAGAACACCCCGAAGGAACCTAGTTCGTGTGCAGTCTGGACTTGAAGACTTGCTTTTTATTAAGTGATTTAAGTTGCTTCAATACTCCGAGGATATCTACTTGTTAGTTACTCTTGTTGGCAGCTGTTCTTGATTCGAATTCTGTAGTATTTTACATCGTCTTCTGGCATGAATGAATTTCGGAAGGCTGCGTTTAATACCTCTGCTTTAGGAGCAGTCATCGATAGTATTTACATTGATATCGTGCAGAGAAGCCATAGATTGTGTCTTGCCGCTAGCATATTTTACATACGACCAGAATCTCTTTAGATTATCTGCCTGATTTCTTGACAAATTTTCGCTGCAGAAAATCTAGAATTCTAGTCCGCGCTAATTTTTGAGCTTCTGCAAAAGATCGCTAATTTTGGTGAATTTGCCTTCTTTTAAATCATGCATTCTGTTTTTTGTTGTTTCTGCAAAAGTGTTCTGACCTGTTTTGTGTACCACGGGAGCCCAGCTCCGCCGTTTGTTAATTTATTTAGTGTAAATCTTTCATTTGCTGTCGATAATAATTCCTTGAATTCAAGCCACCCACGACAACCCTGTGTTCACCAATCCCTGTTTCCGTTTTGGTGCTCGCTGTTACCGCGGAATTATTTGTTGCGAAGACGTCAGTTGTTTTACAACCGTTTACTATTCGTGTGTGCTCATAAACTAACTGCTCGAGTGCGGTTCTAGGCGCTACAGTCTGGAGCCGAGCGACCGCTCCGGTCGCAGGTTCGAATCCTGCCTCGGGCATGGATGTGTGTGATGTCCTTAGGTTAGTTAGGTTTAATTAGTTCTAAGTTCTAGGCGACTGGTGACCTCAGAAGTTAAATCGCATAGTGCTCAGAGCCATTTTTTTTAACTGCTCGAAATAATTTTCGGAGAATGCGTTTAGTGTAATTTAGGATGATGTTTTCTGCGTACCTCCGGATTGAAACATGTATTTTCGCCAACATATCGAGGGTAAATTAATTTTTTAATTTTTTTAATAGTTGCCAGTATGTAAGTAGAAATTTGTCGGTGGGATAAAAATGAATTGTCCAGGAGATCTGATTTTAAATCAGATTATACACGTTTTGTCACCTGTCAGCTTTTATGTTATTGGGAAAATGATCAAAAATTTTTGTTGCTGCCTATTGAACTCCTTTCTGAGCCACTTACAGGTTTAAGAATGGGTAATAAAGTTCATTTTTCCCTCTAGTGTTAGTAAGAATTGTTTAATTCATACGAATGTGTCTGACTTCCGCATAAAAGTTTATTTGAAGCAATGATTAACCACACTGAAATGCATGGCAGACGATACGCGGCATGGTACCACATGTTATACGGTTTCTTCCCCTTTCGACCGCATATGAAGTGCGGGAGAAATGACTTCGTGATTCGTCTGTGCATGCAGAACTAAGTCTAAATCATGATGCCCACGGAAGTGTTCCGTGGTGGGTTGAAGAATATAAGCATCCCGGCAAGAACAGAGGCACAACTCGAAAATGCAATACTTGAGAAAATTTTACTTAAAGAATAAATTCCACAAAACTTATACTGTACAAGCTTTCCTTGAATTTGAGTGAGTATTGTTGGCAGTAAATTCCATTATATTTTTCTTGTGTGTTGGGGCACTTCGCACGTGTTTTTCAGTGACAAACTAAAAATTGCCGTTTTCGTGTTGTCACTTTTCTTGCTGGGGTGCGACTTATCCAGATTTCTGTCTTAACATTGGTTCTTGAAGTTATGTTAAGTAGACTGTCGCTGAACAATCAGCGTTCATTTGTAAGAGTATGCCCGTTCACGTTTCTCGGCATCTCCGTGACCGTGCGTCGAACAAACTTGTGACCATTCGAGCCGCCCTTCTCTGTGTACAAAAGATATCCCACGCATAGTTGTACTGGGGTGACCCTGCGTCCCTGACAGAAGTTCCAAAGTTACGCCTCCCCCTGTAAAACTACCTCCTACTTGTTTCCATGGAGTTTTAGCAAATTTTACGATTTTGTACAGTACGTAGGTTTAATAAAAAATGAAACATTATTGAACAACCAATACTTAAATGAGCTGTATTGATATAAAATACCGGTATTGCCCACTACAGGTTAATAAATAATTTACAAGTTGTATAAACTTTAAAAAAATGAAAGCAAAACAGAATCTACAAAATTGTTAAGGCTTTCGTGGCCACTTGTTGACAAACTGCCTATTGGCTTCTGTCTCGGGTTCTTCGGCCGACGTTCATCTAATGATTTTTCAGACGTTTCGCCAGCACGAGTGGCTGGCATTGTCAAAGCTTCAC
Source organism: Schistocerca nitens (assembly GCF_023898315.1). Taxonomy (NCBI): domain Eukaryota; kingdom Metazoa; phylum Arthropoda; class Insecta; order Orthoptera; family Acrididae; genus Schistocerca; species Schistocerca nitens. The sequence goes on along the minus strand of NC_064622.1, from coordinate 143,937,643 downwards.
CCTCCATTGCCGGTGGTGAACTCGCGGCCGCAGACTATATGTACCTGGCGCGCCAACGTCCGAGGGCTTCTCCGCGGTCATTTCCGGTGGGGTTCTCCTCTTGCTACCTGCGACGGTCGTTCGCTGCAGTACGGGAAGCCAGGATCCGTTTACCTTAAGGCTTTCCTCTTTCTTGTTGAAACTGTTCGCGTGTTTTTGGATTTCTACAGCTTCTCTGAACAAGCGCGTGTGATAGTGCTTCTCTACAGCCAGAACTTCCGTGTCGGCGAATTTTATTACGTGGTCGGTCTCATTCAGTGCGTGCTCTGCCACGGCCGATTTCTCCACCTGCCCCAACCTGCAATGTCGCTTATGCTCTTTGATCCTGGTGTTAATGGATCGTCCAGTCATTCCGACAAAAACTTTTCCGCATGTGCAAGGTATACGGTATATTCCCGACATTGGAAGTGGGTCTCTTTTCTCCTTCGCCGATCTAAGACACTCTTTGATCTTCCTTGTCGGTTTGAAAATCGTCTTTACGCCGTGTTTGCGCAATATACGGCCGATTCTGTCCGTCACTCTGGGAATGTATGGCAGAAAGGCCGTACCCGACATTTCTTTTTCTGGTTCCTTACTTCGCCGAGTGTTTGGCTCTGTTACACTTCTAATGTAATTTGTGGAGTACCCATTGCTCCTCAGAACAGTTTCCAGGTGTTGCATTTCTCGTTTGAGGTGTTGAGGCTCACATATTCGTCCTGCTCTCGTTACGAGCGTACTAATCATGCCTCTTTTCTGGCTCGGGTGGTGGCTTGACAGTTTGTGCAGGTATCGGTCCGTGTGTGTCGGTTTTCGATACACGCTGTGTCCCAGGTTTTCGGCGTCCCTTGTGACCAGCACATCTAGAAATGGCAGTTTCTTATCCTTTTCTACTTCCATGGTAAATGTTATGTTGGCATGGAGGCTGTTCAAGTGTCTCAGGAATTCACCGAGCTGTTCTTCACCATGGCTCCACACCACGAAAGTATCATCGACGTACCTGTACCACACCTTAGGTTTGCAAGTCGCCGAGTCCAGTACCTGTGCTTCGAAGGTGTGGTACAGGTACGTCGATGATACTTTCGTGGTGTGGAGCCATGGTGAAGAACAGCTTGGTGAAATCCTGAGACACTTGAACGGCTTCCATGCCAACATAACATTTACCATGGAAGTAGAAAAGGATAAGAAACTGCCATTTCTAGATGTGCTGGTCACAAGGGACGGCGAAAACCTGGGACACAGCGTGTATCGAAAACCGACACACACGGACCGATACCTGCACAAACTGTCAAACTACCACCCGAGCCAGAAAAGAGGCATGATTAGTACGCTCGTAACGAGAGCAGGACGAATATGTGAGCCTCAACACCTCAAACGAGAAATGCAACACCTGGAAACTGTTCTGAGGAGCAATGGGTACTCCACAAATTACATTAGAAGTGTAACAGAGCCAAACACTCGGCGAAGTAAGGAACCAGAAAAAGAAATGTCGGGTACGGCCTTTCTGCCATACATTCCCAGAGTGACGGACAGAATCGGCCGTATATTGCGCAAACACGGCGTAAAGACGATTTTCAAACCGACAAGGAAGATCAAAGAGTGTCTTAGATCGGCGAAGGAGAAAAGAGACCCACTTCCAATGTCGGGAATATACCGTATACCTTGCACATGCGGAAAAGTTTTTGTCGGAATGACTGGACGATCCATTAACACCAGGATCAAAGAGCATAAGCGACATTGCAGGTTGGGGCGGGTGGAGAAATCGGCCGTGGCAGAGCACGCACTGAATGAGACCGACCACGTAATAAAATTCGCCGACACGGAAGTTCTGGCTGTAGAGAAGCACTATCACACGCGCTTGTTCAGAGAAGCTGTAGAAATCCAAAAACACGCGAACAGTTTCAACAAGAAAGAGGAAAGCCTTAAGGTAAACGGATCCTGGCTTCCCGTACTGCAGCGAACGACCGTCGCAGGTAGCAAGAGGAGAACCCCACCGGAAATGACCGCGGAGAAGCCCTCGGACGTTGGCGCGCCAGGTACATATAGTCTGCGGCCGCGAGTTCACCACCGGCAATGGAGGGTGAAGCTTTGACAATGCCAGCCACTCGTGCTGGCGAAACGTCTGAAAAATCATTAGATGAACGTCGGCCGAAGAACCCGAGACAGAAGCCAATAGGCAGTTTGAAAACAGAATCTGTCTTTATGTTTATGGCAGCTACCGTACAATGTTTAATAAAAAACAAATTTTAATTATTTATCATAAATTGTTTATAATGCATAAATTACTAATTAGAAATAAATCAAAAAGGGGTGTAATTAATAGGAATTTTGTTGTTATTATAGTTTTACTTTGCATTCCCTTGATTTAAATTAAACTAAAATCCGCCCGAACAGGCCACGAAGGCCCAATGGTACCGACCGGCTGCCGTATCATCCTCACTCAGAGGTCACTGGATGCGGATATGGAGAGGCATGTGGTCAGCACACCGCTCTCCCGGCCGTATATCAGTTTACGAGACCGGAGGTGCTACTTTTCAATCAAGTAGCTCTTCAGTTTGCCTCACAAGGGCTGAATGCACCCCGCTTGCTTGCCAACAGCGCTCTGCAGACTGAATGGTCACTCATCCAAGTGCTAGCTCAGCCTGGCAGCGCCTAACTTCGGTGATCTGACAGTAATGGGTGTTACCACTGAGAAGAGGCCGTTGGCTTTCCTTGCTTTGTGTGAAGCAAATCCATTGCTTTTGCAGTTGTTGTCCCATTTAGCACTGTTTGGTATGCCATCAACCAGATACCAAAATATGACACTGTGCATACATTCAAACTCGACTATGATTTGCAATAAATGCGTTCACAAGATACGGTAATCATTGGCATTGTCACAATGTAACCATAGCTGTTTCGATAAGCATCTCTTAAAACATACTTTGTGAAAAAAATATTCAAATGGCATGCTGTGTATAATTCCTCACCAATTCTTTCATCTGGAACCTGAGAGCAGCTATTTACTTGACTAGTTCCACTGTATCAGTGTCTGTTGTTGTTGTTGTTGTTGTTGTTGTTGTTGGTGGTGGTGGTGGTGGTGGTGGTGGTCTTCAGTTCGAAGAATGGTTTGATGCAGCCCTCCATTATACTTTATCCTGTGCAAGCCACTTCATTCTGAATAATTACTGCAACACACATCCTTCTAAATGCACTTGCAGTATTCAACTCTTGGTCGCCCTCTACGATTTTTACCCCCCTCCACACACTTCCCCTCCAATAACAAATTGGTGCCGTACGAGGTAGCCGCATAGTCTCAGGCTCCTTGCCATGGTTCGTGGCGGCTCCCCCAGTAGAAGGTTTGAGTCCACCCTCGGGCATGAGTGTGTGTGTTGTCCTTAGCGCAAGTTAGCTTAAGTTAGATTAAGTAGTGTGTAAGCCTAGGGACTGATTACCTCAGCAGTTTGCTCCCATAGGAACTTAACACCATCACCACCACCACCACCACCACCACCACCACCACCACCAAATTGGTAGACATGTCCTATCAACTGATCCCTTCTTCTAGTCAGGTTGTGCCATTAATTTCTTTCCTCCATAATATTATTCAGTAATCCATTGATATCTCATAATGTGTCCTATCAACTAATGCCTTCTTCTACTCAGGCTGTACCACAAATTTATTTTCTCCCTAATACTATTCACTACCTCCTCGTTAGTTATGTGATCTATGCAGCTTATCTTCAGCATCTTCTGTAGCACCACATTTCAAAAACTTCTATTCTCTCCTTTTCTAAGCTGTTTATCGTCCATGTTTCACTTCCACACATGTCTACAATCCATAAAATCACTTTCAGAAAAGATTTACTAACAGATCAATCTACATTTGATAACAATTTTTTTTCTTCACAAACGCTTTTCTTGCCATTTCCACTCCACATCTTATGTTCTCTCTACTTCGGCCATCATCAGTTATTTTACTACCCAAATAGCGAAACTCATCCACCACTTTAAGTGTATCTTTTCGTAACCTAATTCCTTTAGCATCGCCTGATTTAATTCGACTTCATTCCATTACCCTTGTTTTGCTTTTATTGATGTTCATCTTATATCCACCTTTCAAGACACTGTCCATTCCGTTTTCGTTCAACTGCTCCTCTTGGTCCTTTGCTGTCTCTGACAAAAGTACAATGACCTCGGCAAACCTCGACGTTTTTATTTTTTCTCTCTGAACATTAATTCCTTCTACAAAATTTTCTTTGATTTTCTATACTGCTTGCTCAGTGTAAAGATTGAATAACATCGGGGATACGCTACAACCCTGTCTCACTCCCTTCTCAATCACTGCTTCCTTTTCATGGCCCTCAACTCTTACATCTGCCGTCTGGTTTCTCTACAAGCTGTAAGCAACCTCTCCCTGTATTTTACCCCTGCTGCCTTTACAATTTCGAAGAGAGCATTCCAGTAAACATTGTCAAACGTTTTTGCCAAAGCCTACAAATGCTATAAACGTATGTTTGCCTTTCCTTAGCCAATATTCTAAGGTAAGTCATAGGGTCAATGTTGCCTCACCTGTGGCCACATTTCTCCGGAATCCAAACTGATCTTCGTCGAAGTCGACTTTATCAGTTTTTCCATTCTTCTGTAATGAATTCGTGTTAGCATTTTGCAAACGTTACTTATTGAACTGGCATTTCGATAATATTAACACCTGGCAGCCACTGCTTTCCTTGGATTTACTGCACTGTTCTTGAAATCTGCGGGTATTTCGCCAGTCTCGTAATCTTACACACCAGATGGATGGTCGACAGTCTTTTTGGCTTTACCAGTTTACATTAAATAAATGAGCAAAGTAAAATATGAACAGTATTTGATGAGACAACTCCCCTTGTAGTTGTCTCATCAAATACTGTTCATATTTTACTTTGCTCATTTATTTAATGTAAACTGGTATACAGCCACTGCTTTGATTATAGTGTTAATGTTAAAATGCAGTACCACCACACTCTCAAACTGTAGGTTCCCTCAAACACCTCAATTTTCCTGCATTTACTAATTTCTGTTTATCTTATTGATATTGTTTAAGTTCCTCGTGTACTCTGTATTTACATTGACAACTGTCTCTTCTTTTTTAATTGGTTGTGTATCACTCTCCATGTTTCATACCTCTTGATGCAGCCTTGTCTAGTACTAATTTTATCTTATTTCATTAGTTTTGTTTATTAATAGAAACTGTTATGTAGGCATGCTATTCCTATTTTGTGCTAAAGATTTTCCTGTCAACTCCATTGTTATTTATGTACTGTTCAGTTTTTACTATTTCATTGCAAAGATGTTACTCGCTGTATGTTTCTACTTCACTCTAGATGTGTTACTTCTCTTCCAATGTTGTCTGCTAACATTTAACTTGTTTGGTGATAATACTCAGTAAATGTCTGAAGATGGCCTTGTAAGCCGAAAACCGGTTAGCAATAAAAATAATATTGTAGAACAAAAGCAAACTGGTGCTTTTCATTTATTATTATAATGTTGTTCTACCAAGAACCGACGGAAGATTCTGTTAATATGAATCTGTTGTCCTTTGCCAGCTCCGCATCGGCCAAATGTGGCTAACACATGCTCACCTCCTCCGTCGCGAGGACCCACCTCGGTGTCGCTGTGGCTCACTACGACTATCATTCACATCCACATTTTTTTGGACTGTGGAATTTTAGCCGCTCTGCGGCGGACTTTCAACCTTCCCAGAACCCTGCCTATGGTATTGAGCGACATTGCCTCAACAGGAGAGTTAGTGTTATATGATGGGGGTTTTTATCGTACCATCTAAGGGTGGGTGACTGGCCTCTCCGAGGCCTCCACCCTCCCTCCGATTTCACTCTCTGTCATCATTTCTGTGCATTTTGCTTGCCTTGTTCTTTGCTTTTCCCTATCTGTGTTCATCACACCTTGTCTTTTTGTTGGACATTTTCGTGTGTCTCAGACTGGCTGGCTCATCCTCTTTTATTCTTGTGGTCAGCCAGCCCAGACCATCTGCTCTATGGTTTTAATTCCTTCCTCTACTTTTCCTTGCGGTGTGTTTTCTCCCTTTTTTTTCGTTTTCTCTTTCGGTGTGGTTCCCCATTCCTTTTACCTTCACAAATTAAATTTGGGTGTTGTTTCACCTTGAGCGTTGTTTGCGTCAAGAAAAAGGGACTGATGACCCTGTGGTTTGGCCCCTTTGTATCCCAAACTAACCAACCGTATGGATGAGTTTGGTCATGGCTAGGAGCAAGTTTGACGGAATATCGTCTATTCCTGGGGCCTTGTTTCACCTAAAGTCTTTCAGTGCTCTGTCAAATTCTTCTCTCAGTATCATGTCTGCCATCTTCATCTATATGTCTTCCATTTCTGTAATATTGCCTGCAAGTTCATCTCCCTTGTATAGATCCTCTATAAACTCCTTCCATCTTTCTGCTTTCCCTTCTTTTCTTAGGACCGGTTTTCATTGGAGATCGTGATATTCACATAGCTGCTTCTCTCTTTCTCCAAAGGCCTATTCAATTTTCCTGCAGGCAGTATCTTCCTTTCTCCTAGTGATATATGCTTCTATATTCTTAAATTTGTCCTCTAGCCATTCCTGCTTAGCCATATTGCACTTCCTGTCAATTTCATATTTTAGACGTTTGTATTCCATTTCTCCTCCCTTATTTACTGCATTTTTTTATTTTGTCGTTTCATAAATTAAAATAAATATCTCCCGCTTTAGCCAAGGAGTTCTACTACACTTTTTTTTACCTATTTGATCCACTGCTGCCTTCAGTATTTCGTCTGTTAGAACTACCCAGTCGTCTTCTACTGTACTCCCTTCCCCTGCTCTAGTCAACTGTTGCTTAATGCTGCCTCTCAAACTCTCAATTTCAGTTTTAATCTACTGTTCATAACCATTAAATTGTGGCCAGAGTCCACATCTGCCCCTCGAAATGTCTTACAATTTCAAATATGGTCCTTAAATCTATGTCTAACCATTATGTAATCAATCTGAAACCTTTCAGTGTCTCTAGGTATCTTCTATGTACACTACCTTCTTTCATGGTTCTTAAACTACGTGTTAGCGATGACTAAATTATGTTCTGTGCAAAATTCTATCAGGTGGCTTCCTCTTTCATTGCTTTCCCCCAATCCATATTCACCTACAATTTTTCCTTCTCTCCCTTTTTGTACTATCGAGTTCCAATCCCCCACCACAATTAAATTTTCGTTTCCCTTAACTATCTGAATAATTTATTTCATCTCATCTTACATTTCTTCAATCTCTTCGTCATCTGCAGAGCTAGTTGGCATATAAATTTATACTACCATGGTGGGTGTGAGTTTCATGTCTATCTTGGTTCATTATGCTGTTCATAGTAGCTTCCCGCATTCCTGTTTTCTTTTTCATAATTAAATCTATTTCTGCATTACCCCTATCTGATTTTGGGTTATAAATACAAAATCAAATATGGGTAATGCAGGAGTAGATTTAATAATGAATAATAAAATAGTCATGCGGGTAAGCTAATGCAAACAGCATAGTGAACGCATTATCGTAGCTAGGATAGACATGAAACCCACACCCACCATGGTAGTATGCCAACTAGCTCTGCAGATGATAAAGAAATTGAAGAAATGTATGATGAGATAAGAGAAATTATTCAGATAGTTGAGGGAGACGAAAATTTAACTCTGATGGATGACTAGAAATCAATACTAGGAAAAGGAAGAGAAGGAAAACTTGTAGGTGAATATGGACTGGAGGAAGGAATGAAAGACGGAGCCACCTGGTAAAATTCTGCACAGAGCATAATTTAGTCATGGCAAAGCTCTTCAACGTGGGATCTTCAATGTTTTACACAACTTGGTCCACCCCAGAACATGGGCCACAACAAGCCCAGTCACTGAACACTTCGTCTGGCCCACCATGCAGCACAACTGCGGCACTTGGGGCCCACACGTGTGTCCCATGCCAGCGTAGTGAAGTTGGCATACACGCACAGCCTCTAGGCAAGTTTGATATCCCAAGGGGTCGCCTTCAGTATGTCTGCATTGACATGGTCAGGCCATTCCCTGCTTCCAAGAAGTAGACATACCTATTATCTATGATTGACCACGTAACTCGTTGGGTCGAGGCAGTCCCTCTCATTGACTTAACAGCAGATACCATCGCTCGCTCTTTCATATCCTTGTGGGTCGCGAGTTTCGGCTGCCCTCTTTCCCTCACTACTGATCAGGGACCACAGTTTGAATCCACACTTCTTGGTCGATTGTGCGAGTTATGCAGTGTAGTCAAATTCCACACCTTGGCGTATCACCTGCAGGCAAACAGCCTGTTGAACAGTGGCACCGAACCCTCAAAGGCGCATTCATGTGCCATGGTGGGTTATAGTCTGAGGCCCTCCCTTGGGTCTTACTCGGCATCCATAAGGAAGACCTGAATGCTTCATTTGTGGATATTCTTTACAGTGAGCCCTCCTCCTTCCAGCAGCATTCGTGGAGGACGCACCCTCGGCTGCCGCAATTGATCTTCCAGCCCTTGTGGAACGAGATATGTGCATGCGTCACTCGCCTGTGCACCCCTCTGCTTCGCCCTCATTCCACGCTGCTGGTGTTCGTCCACAAGGACCTTGCATCATGTGAATTCATGATGCTGCACAACTCCCTGCGAGCAGCCTGGCAACCAACTTATTTGGGCCCGCACTACGTCTTATGTTGCAGAGTGATTACGTTCGTAACTCATCTAAATGGACGACCCCAACAGTTTCCGTTAACTGCTTAAATCCGGCGTGATTCCTCTCCGACACGCTTTTCGGCGCTTATGATCTGCCTGCCGTATCTGCCGATCTGCCTCCCGACGCTACGGACGCTTCGAGCGACATTCCGCTGCCTACACAGCTGTTCGGCGCACGTGACTCTGGTTTCCACGTGCCCACTTTTCGCACTAGACGCCGTCTTCAACCGCTGCACTGGCACGACAAATAGGAGTTTGAGTCAGGAAGCTTCCGCACTGCCGGTGGGGGGGGGGGGGGGGGATGGTGCACTGTGGCGCCTCTGGGGTAAAGTGGCATATCTTTGGACTTTAGCATCTTTGTACTACCTTCTGTTCTATGCTCTCGGCGCGCAACTTTCGTACTGCCGTGTTGTTCTCGCTTACTTCAGTGCTAAATAAATGTATGAGAGGGGGACCCAAAAGTAACTGGAATTGTAAAGCTGCACATCGTGTACTTGTAGCAGCAGGTTGCGCCGCCAGAGGGTTGTAGTAGAAGCTCTGCTGAGTCATTCTGCCATGCAGCGTCATCCGTCAGTGAGAAGTGTGGTTTCTTTGGCAGTTCTTTGAGTGTGCGTACAGTGCAGACGTGACAGGAGGAAATGGCTGGTTCTTATGAACAACGTGCGGCAGTAAAGTTTTGTTTCTTGCTCGGCAAGAACGCAGCAGAAACCGTTGCGATGATTCAGACAGCCTACAAAGACCATGTTCTTAGTGAAACACAAGTGTACGAATGGTTTTCTCGGTTTAAAAATGGAGAAATGGTGGTTGAAGATCAGCCCCGTTCCGATCGACCTTCAACTGCTTGAAGCGAAGACAACATCGACAAAATTCGTGATCTCATCAGTGAAGATCGATGCAGGAAAATCGACCAACTCTAGAACTTGTCCGGGTTGTCCTGGAGCTCAATTCAGCGCATCTTGACCATCGATTTGGGGATGCAAAGAGTGGCAGCAAAATTCGTGCCGAAGCTTCTTACCGGAGATCAAAGGGGTCGTCGCGTTCAAGCCTGTCTCTAAATGAAGGATGCTTTCAAAGATGATCTACATTTTTTCAACAAAATCATTACAGGTGATGAGTCATGGTGCTATGGGTACGATCCAGAAAGTAAACAACAGTCATCACAATGGAAGTCACCTGGCTCACCTCGACCAAAAAAACATCGACCAAAAAAACCTCGACAAGTGAAATCGAATGTGAAAATGATGTTGATCTGTTTTTTTTTGACATCAAAGGGATCATAAACTCTGAATTTGTCCCTGAAACCAGACAGTAAACCAACAATTCTATTTGGAGGTTATGAAACGGCTTCGCAGAAGTTTGTCGCGTAAACGTCCGGCTTTGCGGGATTCTGGCGTGTGGTTCCTGCATCACGACAACGCTCCCGCGCACTTCGCCAGCTTTTGGCCTCAACGAAGACGACTACCTTGACCCACGCGCCCTATTCGCCGGATTTAGCACCCTCGGACTTCTTCCTATTCCCGAGGATGAAAAGAATGAAAAGAGACTTGAGAGGGAAGCGTTTTGCGGATGTGGAAGACGTAAAACGCAATGTCATGAAAGTGCTAGCACGCATCAAAGAGGACGAATTTAAAAGGTGCTTCGAACACTGGAATGAACGTTTGGACAAGTGTATTAATGCTAACGGAGAGCACTTCCAACGAGATTAAGGTTGTATTTGAAAACAATAAAGTATATGCTTTCTAGAAAGAAATTCCGGTTATTTTTGGGTCCCCCCTCGTATATAAGACTTTTAATGTGTGTTATTATCGTCCTACAATACGTGATAACCACAACAATCGTACCAGTTTTTCTCCGATACAATTACATTTTCAAAGTCGGGAACAAATACGTTACAAAACTGGTTCATATGGCTCTGAGCACTATGGGACTTAACTTATGAGGTCATCAGTCCCCTAGAACTTAGAACTACTTAAACCTAACTAACCTAAGGACAGCACACACATCCATGCCCGAGGCAGGATTCGAACCTGCGACCGTAGCGGCAGCGCGGTTCCAGACTGTAGCGCCTAGAACCGCTCGTCCACAGCGGCCGGCAAATACGTTACACATCTCCTCCCAAGCATTACGTTTTTCCATCTTATTGCTCTAATCCTTATCCCCTAAATCCCAAATTACAGAACGATGTTCTGCTTCAATGATGAAAAGTCCCACATTGGTAGTCATTTTTGTAGTAGAAAAGAGCACAAAATTCTGTAAAACGATACAGAAATGCACGTGTTTCAACGATCACAAAGCGCTAACAAACGGTAAATGCAGCTCAATAGCTTAGGCGGCAACTGTTCATGTGTTTAACCCCGTCCTGTGTAACCATGCAGCTATGTTGCCACGTGTGAAAAGCTCAAACGTGGATGAGGCGCCTCGACCAGTGCACAGCAGATCGCACGTTGAAATCGCTATTGTGTAAGTAGTTCGATGCCTCTCAGAAAAATTCTGGCTTTACGAGCATCTTTAATACCGTAAAGCCACGATGGTATGCCTACTGCTGGTGGCATGCTAGGACATTTCACGTGGTACGTGCACAAAAGGACGCGTCCCGATACAAGCAGAATTATTCTCTCACGTTACTCTGTTTTAAAAAGTAAAACGGAGTGAGAAAAAACACTGATAAAAAAGCATCTGTATAGTGTTAAATAAAATAGATTTACCGTAGAATGTTTGTGTCGGACATTACACGGGGCACAGGAAGGTCCGATTGTTCCCTCCATGCCCCTCCTCCTGCGTTAGTCACCACTGCCTTGGGCGGGAATTATTCGTACTGTTTTGACGTTGGCGATATTTTGATCGGGTCTTGTCGGCGGTTATTCGACAATTTTCGTGTCCGCTACGCAACTGCTGCCACACACGCAACTGCTGCCAACGTTTGTGTTGTTGCGATGTGTGGCGCTGCGGCAGTCATCATGCTGAAGCTCTGTATAAAGGGAAGTATGGCCATCTTTTCCACTGCGTATGCCGCCGTCCGCAGTCCAGGATTGGCTGAAACCATATCACGTGACATTAGCAACCATTGTGGGCCCAAGCGGTACGTGTGAAGCATAGGAAGTGTTGTGTATCTTTGATGTTTTAAGTAGAATAATGCCTCAGCGCTGTACTTTTGGCTGTTCGTTTCGAGGCGAAAAGGGAGGACAACTGTATAGAATTCCTTCCGAAGGGAGAGATGCAACAAGAAGGAGAATATTGGTCGCAATGGGAAAGGTTCCAGGAACTCGACTTAACCATTCAGTTAATGTTATTCTTTTCTGGCCTTTTGTCTTTGTCTCCTTTTTACATTTCTCTTGCTTAGTTTCCAGTCCATTTGAACAGCAAAAAAAGTCAGAAGAGCTAAATGGATGGTTTAATGGTAATTTAATTAGAAAATGGTAATCTAAGAGATAAAACTGCCACCGTTAGCACATAAAACGAAAAATAATGAGTGGTACTGTACAAAGTTATCACGACTGGTAAAAAATTTGACCTGATTGACTGTACAATATCGTTTAAACTTATACGAGGGCTGTTCAGAAAGTAACCTCCGGTTGATTTAAAAAAATACACCAAGTTAAATAAAAATATTTTAATATATACATCTTACAACTACATCTTTGCACTATTTTTCTACATAGTCTCCATAGCGATTGAGGCACTTATCGTATCTCTTCACAAGCTTTGAAATTCCTTCTGCATAAAAATCACCCGCTTGTGCCTGGAGCCAGCCTGTGACCGCATCTTTGAGCTCTTCGTCGTCATCAAACCGTACAAGAGAGTCTTAGAAATCTGTGGAAAACCAGTAGACAACTCCGACATTGAGAAACGTCGATTTTCACGAACTTTTGCATCAACTGTCTGAACGAGTTCGTCAGTCACCAATGATGGTCTACCACTCCTCTCTTCATCATGAACGTTTTCCCGTCCACTTTTAAATAAACGTACCCATTCACGGACAACTCCTTCACTCATAACTCTTGGTCCGTACACGGCACAAAGCTCACGATGAATAGCTGCTGCAGAATATCCTTTGGCTGTAAAAAACCTTATGACAGCACGCACTTCACATTTGGCGGGGTTTTCTATTGCAGCACACATTTCAAACTGCCACAAAAACTAAACTAGCGCAGGTACGACGTTGACTCGACCACGGCTTGATGCCGACTGACCTGTTGAGTGCGTGAACGCACAGATGGCGTCGCTACTCCCCCCACAACCCGCACTGTGACCAATCGGAGGTTACTTTCTGAACCGCCCTCATATTTACGATGCCCACAGTAATAAATTGTGCTTTGTTCCACACAATATAACGTACAAAAAAAAGTTTTTTTTTGCACTGGGCAAGTACCGAATCAATGACCTTTAATTCAGTAGCCATTAACATTACCTGGAGACTCTTATTACTGTTGCAACCTGGCCGTTAATCTACATTGTATTAATACGAATACAGTTATTGCTGTTTCCAACAGCCTGCTTTTGATAGTAGGCCTAGTTTTATTCGAACACATTTTAAAAATATTCTACTCTCTTGTACTTTCGTAATCATTCTCCTAATGTCGTAGAACAATTTGCAGGCAAAATTTTATGTGATAGACCTGACAAAAATATAAAGCATGCGTAATCATACAGGCACGTTTGTCAATTATATTTACTAAGGTACTGCGCATATATATTTGAATCCAATGCTTTATTTCGTATAACAAAAGAGACATTGGGCGTATTTTCGTAGTACCGAGTAGCAGGAACAAGAAGTAAGTCGATATAGTGCTTTAAATTAGCAATGGATTTTTCCTTGCACTTGCGAACTAATATTGGTTTCATTTTGTCCTGATGATTATTCGATAGGGCCATTTTAACGCTAGTTACGAAAACGGATGTTCAAACTCGATACCGCAACAACAACTACGAAATCTCTTTTCGCTATTAATAAAGGATAGCAGGGAAAAAACTGTGTTCACACTCGCCACAACAATTGCTTTTCGACTCATTTGGCTTAAATTTGTTGAACCTCTTTGTTGCTAAATATGCGACATGTTCCGTTTAAAGCCACCTATCTGTTTTAGCAATGCATTAGACAGCTGAGTGCACTTCTTTAATATGCATGGCTAAATATGCTGCAGAGGCCAATGTATCACCAGCGGTGCAGTGGGCATAAAATGGCGGCCACTTGCAAGTTGGTCATACTTTCCCTATACAGAGCTTTACATCACACAGCGAAGGGTTTATTGTCGTTATTCACCCCTTTTACATGGGGCTTCCAAAACCGGATTTCGTAAACAATTTCCCGATACCACTTCTGGATGGTCATGTAAATGCTTCAAAATCGATAGTGGGAATTCGCTTTTCCGTTTCCGCAATCGATTTTCGCTTCTATGTAAACGAAACCGGTTTTGAAACGTGCTTGGATTGTCTAGTTACGTCTTGTTTTTAGAATATTCGGTTAATATGGACTTATTGTGCAGTGAAGGAGAAGCAGAAATATTAGGCTGAGCATAAAGCTGTCTAACAGTAATATTTAAGTGAAGATAAATAACGATTGTGTTGACTGAATCAGAAACTGGATCAGCTGTTTTCCAGTCGCCATATTTAATTTGGCTAGCAAATCCGCTTTAGACCTTCACTATGTAAACACGACTGCGAAAAACGGTTTCCGAAACTCGGTTTTCGTCGTTCAGAAGATGTGTCGTTGGGCCTTACCTTTAATGGCACCATGCTAAGAAGAAAGCTTCCATCTGGAACCGGAGCGTATTAGAACGAGTTCATTCTCGACTGTTGTAATTGAAAAGTGAAATTTAACTTGCGTGATTTATACATGATTGTGTTTCAAGGTAACCATGAAGCGATTTTTAAGCCAGGAAGCTCCTACCTTCAAGGATGCAGTTAAAAAACCTGAACCAACACCTAAGCGCAGTATGATGAAAGCTACTTATTATCTGTCGTTACAATAAAGGCCAGCACAGAAACTGGTGTTAACCCAATTCCTGAGTGCGACCTATGTAGAAATGTTTTCAAACCAAAGCATCAAGTCTTCTTTGTTAAAATTCCTCTAGGTTCTAAGCACTCTGAATTAGTTGTTACGCGTACTGAAAAGGCCGATTTTCTTTGAAGAAAAGAATCGAAATGCATGGCAGATTTTACCAACACTGATACTACCTTGATGAAAGCCTCAAACGTGGCTAGTTTTAGAATTGCAAAGGAAGGAAAACCTCACACATCTGGTGAGTCTCTCGCATCGCATGTGGCTAGAAGAATAGTCCGAGCAGTTCTGCGGGAAAAAGCGTCTCAAGAAATACTGAAAGCTCCGTTACTCACCAACACAGTGAAAAGGAGAATTGCAGATATGTCTTCCAATATTGAAGAAACGCTGTTACTTCAACTACAAGAGTGTCCTTATTTCGCTCTTCAAGTAAGTACCACATGTGAACACGAAGTACTTTCACGAGAATTTATTACTTGGGTGTGTCACATTCGGCATGACGCAAAAGCTGGCACGAAAATTTATTACTTGGGTGTGTCACATTCGTCACCGTTCCTCACTCGTACGCCGGTCATAGCTCAACCTCGTGCAACCTCCCCCCCCCCCCCCCCTCCATACCTCTACCTCAGAGTTGGTTAAAAGTGAACAGGCGACAGTGGTATGCCCAAATTTCTTAATGTCAAGTGGTGCACAGGACAAGTAGTCTGGGAACCCCTGCCTTAAAGTAAGGTTGACTTTCCGAGAGGTTGTGTGGCTCTCTGCTAAGAGAGTTTGCTTGCCGCGTACATGGCGTGGGTTTGATATTTTTAAACAAGGGTGCACGTTCCGCGAGCATTTTCGCGAAGCGTAATATAAGGAAAGATCAAAAAATTGAAACAAACTTCGTTAACAAACTTTTTATAAAAGATGGGTAGGTAAGAATTTATATTTACAATAGCAATAGGATTTTATGGTGTCATAAATAATTAGAAATAAGAAGACGTGCATGTCTCATAAAAATAACAGATATGTATTAATTAGCTTATACTTGATGGATTTAAATGACATACGGATTCGAACTTAATGGAGAAAAAACGAGAAAAATAACCACCAAAAAGACAAAAAAGAACCGGCGAATGCAGGTGTCGCGTGGCACTGATTTTTGTCACCTTCTTACTAAGTAAGCATACTTCTGTGCATTGAACTCGGAAAATTTCAAAGTCGACTTTCTCGAGAATTTTTGAGAGCTGCATTGAAGTGCTTTGGGAAATCGGAATTTTAATTCTGAGCTTAACACGCCAAACATATAAAAATTGCAAAAATCTAATTGCTTTGTGGCCTGCTTGTTAAACAGGACCGCTAAACTACACTGTCTCATAGAACTTGAACAACGTGCATTAATGTCGGTTATCACCCCCATAATTTGGTGGCTTTAAGGAATCTAATATCAGTGAGTGGCGTCAATGAGATATTGTTGATCAACAGAACTCACAACTGATGAGATACCTTCACGTGTCTCTATACAGGGTGAAAATTATTTAAAACGACGGACTCTACACGAGATAGCAAAACAAATAGTTTTCTATAAAGTCATATTTTCTTTCTTTAAACCGGTAGAGGGAGTTTTCTCTGGATGAAAACTAATCAAACTAAAATATTTCCTTAGGTTTCAGTTGGGATAACCCAACCTTCTTCAGAATAAAAGGAACTACGATTTGTCCATAATGGACAACGTCAAAAAGTAAAAACAGGGATTCTTTCCGATATATTCTTGAATGCGATAGAATCTCAATTTTTTGTTAGTAATATAGAGATAGAGGAGAATATAAAGTTCTATGCAAGATACGTGGATGATATTCGCTTGGTAATTGAGTGGTCCCAAGAAGACAGAGATCAGATACTTCTACTGTTTAACGATCTCCACGAGAAAATTATTTTTACTCTTGAAAACGAGTCACCCAGTAGGACGTTGAACTACTTAGATCTTACGTTATCTATAGTAGATGATCACATAGAATATGACGTCTTCAGGAAGCGTACGTTTTCTGACAATGTCATCCCCGCTTATTCTGTGACAATGTCATCCCCGCTTATTTTGCACACCCGCTAGCGCATAAAATGGCATTTTTTCATTCTAGTATACTGTACATAGAGCGATATCCATTCCCCTATCCGTAGAAGCCTTGGAACACGAACTGGTAACCCTTGAAACAATAGCCCGAAATAACGGTTACGAGCCTGGAATGGTGAGACGGCTCTATAACAAGAAAGTAAATAGTAACAGAACTACGACAAGTTCCACGTTAGGTACCATGCCGGCAGTTAGTCCATCTGCCATAATACCTATTCCATTCATAGGTAAAGTTTCATATAAAATAGGGCATCGTTTAAAGAACCAGGGGTTCAAGACAATTTTTTTCTACTAAAATAGGCTGCAGAAGAACCTGATTCACACCTTAAAAAAGCCTAAAGATAAATTGTCATTATCCGGAGTTTACATGTGGCAATTGCCCGAAATGTTACATCAGCCAAACAGGAAGAGCGTTACTAACGAGATACAAGGAACACGTCCCTACTAAAGTTGGAAATGTCACGCGTGGTTCGACATTCGCCCAACACTTAGTGCAAACGACTCACGCACCCAACCCTCCGGATAATACTCAGCTCTTGCATTGCGAAGTGAAGGGTGCGAGGTTGGATATTTTGGAAGAAATGCAAATTTTTAAACACTTACTATATGACAAAAATAACCCTCTTAACGACCAGCTCCAGCTGCGAAACAAAAACTTTTTTGAAGGTTTTCAACCGTTATTCCATCTGCCATAATTTTAGGGAGTAATCATTATACCCTTGCCAACATGTTTCTAGCACTCCCGTTTGCTGAATGGCTGGAATTATCTGGTATTTAAAACCCGTAGTTATCCTCATGCGGTCAAGTTCGATGATTAGCCCGAATATGCTAGGTTGGCGTAAAATAGTAAACGCATTGCTTCCTTCACTTTTGACGTTTTTGGTGTTAAGACAGTCGATATATCTTTGTCCCTTACAGGATAACGTATACGTCAATTTCGTTAGTCGCACCTGGTTATTCATAAAATTTTTAGTTTAGGAGTACATGTTGGTACCAGTGTTAACAAGTACGCATGACACACTATCGCACATGCGCTCTCGAGACTATAGCCAGTTCCAGTACAACATCCGTTGCTGCCGTACTGCGGTGGCGAATTGGCTGTTTCCCAGATAAGTTATTTGCAATATGACGATGTATTACTATATTACAGATTTTAGTTTTTGACGTTGTCCATTATGGACAAATCGTAGTTCCTTTTATTCTGAAGAAGGTTAGGTTATTCCAACTGAAACCTAGGTAAATCTAGGTACACATTGCAACTGATTCTGTTGTTAATTTATAATTAAAGTTAATATTTATGCAGTTGCTGACAGGGCCGCGAAATGTTGAAAATATTAAACTAAAATAGTCTGGGAGATGCACGGGACAGTGAAAACACTGTTATGTTTTCCGGTGAGGACAAAAAGTAACACAAACATGTTTTAATTCTTCATTACAAAGGAACAACAACATCAACACACTACAGTTAGACCTACTTCCATTACAGCAGAGGTTTAAAAATGCCCCCATTGACCTGTAAGCAGAGGTTACACCGGTGAGTTATGTTCTGTCTAACACAATCAAAGAGACTGCAGGAGTGTCCGTAATCCCTACTTCTACTGCTGCAACTATCCTGGCATTAGATCCTTTTAAGATTCAGCAGAAGTCGCAAACAAAATTGTGTGTCTCTCTACACGCAAAAAAGTCCAGAGGTAATCGGGTAGGCCATAGTACAGGACCACAATTGCCAGTCCACTTTTCTGGAAACTGTCGGTCCAAGAATCGACTCACAGGGCGACTGAAATGTGCTGGCGCTCCATCATGCTGGAACCACACACGCTGTCTTGTAGCGAGTGGCATGTTATCCAGAAACTCTGGCAGTGCTCTGGTGACTAAATACACTACTGGCCATTAAAATTGTAACAACACGAAGATGACGTGTCACAGAAGCGAAATTTAATCGATAGGAAGAAGATGCTGTGATATGCAAACGATTAGCTTTTCAGAGCATTCATACAAGGTTGGCGCCGGGGGCGGCACCTACAACGTGCTGACATGAGGAAAGTTACCAACCGTTTTCTCGTACACAAACAGCAACTGACCGGCGTTGCCTGGTGAAACGTTGTTGTGATGCCTCGTGTAAGGAGGAGAAATGCGTACCATCACGAATCCGACTTTGATAAAGATCGGATTGTAGCCTATCGCGATTGCGGTTTATCGTATCGCGGCATTGCTGCTCGCGTTGGTCGAGATCCAATGACTGTTAGCAGAATATGTAATCAGTGGGTTCAGGAGAGTAATACGGAACGCCGTGCTGGATCCCAACGGCCTCGTATCACTAGCAGTCGAGATGACTGGCTATAACGGATCGTGCAGCCACGTCTCGATCCCTGAGTCAACAGATGGGGATGTTTGCAAGACAACAACCATCTGCACGAACAGTTCAAAAAATGGTTCAAATGGCTCTGAGCACTATGGGACTTAACTTCTGAGGTCATCAGTCCCCTAGAGCTTAGAACTACTTAAACCTAACTAACCTAAAGACATCACACACATCCATGCCCGAGGAAGGATTCGAACCTGCGACCGTAGCGGTCGTGCGGTTCCAGACTGTAGCGCCTAGAGCCGCTCGGCCACTTCGGCCGGCTGCACGAACAGTTCGACGACGTTTGCAACACCATGGAGTATCAGCTCGGAGGCCATGGCTGCGGTTACCCTTGACGCTGCATCACAGACAGGAGCGCCTGCGATGGTGTACTCAACGACGAACCTGGGTGCACGAATGGCAAAACCTCGTTTTTTCGGATGAATCCAGGTTCTGTTTACAGCATCATGATGGTCGCATCCGTGTTTGGCGACATCGCGGCGAATGCACATTGGAAGCGTGTATTCGTCTTCGCCATACTGGCGTATCACCCGGCGTGATGGTATGGGGTGCCATTGGTTACACGTCTCGGTCACGTCTTGTTCGCATTGACGGCACTTTGAACAGTGGACGTTACATTTCAGATGTTTTACGACCCGTGGCTCCACCCTTTATTCGAGCCCCGCGAAACCCTACATTTCAGCAGGATAACGCACGACCG
Organism: Schistocerca nitens; assembly: GCF_023898315.1. Lineage (NCBI taxonomy): Eukaryota > Metazoa > Arthropoda > Insecta > Orthoptera > Acrididae > Schistocerca > Schistocerca nitens. The sequence continues at coordinate 143,917,733 of NC_064622.1, read as the reverse complement.
CATGTTGCAGGTCCTGTACGGGCCTTTCTGGATACAAAAAATGTTCGACTCCTGCCCTGGCGAGCACATTCTCCAGATCTCTTACCAATTGAAAACGTCTGGTCAATAGTGGCCGATCAACTGGCTCGTCACAATACGCCAGTCACTACTCTTGATGAACCGTGGTATCGTGTTGAAGCTGCATGGGCAGCTGTACTTGTACACGCCATCCAAGCTCTGTTTGACTCAATGGCCAGGCGTATCAAGGCCGTTATTACGGCCAGAGGTGGTTGTTCTGGGTACTGATTTCTCAGGATCTTTGCACCCAAATTGCATGAAAATGTAATCACATGTCAGTTGTAGTATAAAATATTTGTCCAATGAATACCTGTTTATCATCTGCATTTCTTCATGATGTAGCAATTTTAATGTACAGTAGTGTGTTTTTCATATTGGCATATTTGCAGCCCTCTCCTGCTAGAGGGCTCTGAATTCTAGAGTGTACATGGCGGTGTGTAGCGTAAGTACGTCGGTGCGTGTGAAGCAACGTGCTGTAATCGAGTTTCGAACTCTATGTGGACGCCCACACACGGAGCTCGCTCTCCTTCAGCGTGACAGTGCCAGACATCTGTAACAAGCCGACGCCTTGGGTTCTCTGTCATCGATCATCCTGCATACAGTCCCGGCTTGGTCCCATCCAATTTTCATGCTTCTAAAACCCTTCCAGTACGATACTTTGATAGTTATGAATCGGTGCAAGCAGAGGTGAGGTTGTGGCACCGTCAACGGTCATACATTCTGTAATGACAGCATCAACAAATTGGTCTCTCTTTGGGAGGAAAGTATTCGACGCCAGCATACTGTGCTGAGAAATAAATATGTAGACATGAAGAATAAAGATGAAGAATGTTAATAACGTTTGCTTTATTCAGAAAACGTTAATAGTTTTCACGTAATTCGGAGGCACTACATTTCAGCAAGCCCTTGCAGTTAAAGAGAGAGCAGATCCTTCGGAATGATTCTAAGGATTCTGCTTTGTCACATGAATGGGCTCGCGGCGGATGGACAAAACTACAGCCGAATGCTCCCTGTTGACCATCACTGTCACATTTCACGCCACCAAGCAGAGTTCTCTCTATCTACATGAGCATCAATATACAATTTAAATGGTTACTGTAAGTACAGTGTGGCGCACGAAATGTGTTACCAATTGTATCTTTCACAATTTACGACGCACATTAGATATCCCGCTGGGATCTCTACAGCAGTACCAGCAGAGCTTGGAAAAACAAATGAGTTACGAAATGACGTGTAATTCACGATACTGTCACTAGGAGACTAGTAAGCAGCAATGGCTGACAATGGAAGACTGACGACACAGCAACAATCGGCAATTGTGTTACTTTTTCATGAAACGAAAAGCCTTGTTGTGACTCAGAGGCGTTTTCGACAACAGTTAAGCAGACGATGTGTCCCTTGCAAGAAGACCATCCACAAGTTGTACGATAAATTTGTACAGGAAGGAACAGTGTTGGAAGCGAAGCGACCTCGGCCTAAGCCTGTTTGTTCGCCGGAGAATATTGAAGCAGTACGAGTTGCTGTACAGAGCCCGCATCTCGTGGTCGTGCGGTAGCGTTCTCGCTTTCCACGCCCGGGTTCCCGGGTTCGATTCCCGGCGGGGTCAGGGATTTTCTCTGCCTCGTGATGGCTGGGTGTTGTGTGATGTCCTTAGGTTAGTTAGGTTTAACTAGTTCTAAGTTCTAGGGGACTGATGACCATAGATGTTAAGTCCCATAGTGCTCAGAGCCATTTGAACCATTTTTTTGCTGTACAGAGAAGTCCGGTAAATCGTTTAGATAGGCAGCAGTACAACTGGGAATATTCAGACGCTCCATTCAACGCATTCTTAAAAGTGACCTCCATATGTACCCATACAAGATGGCCTGTGCACAGAAGCTCACTGAAGAACACAAGCAGCAGAGACTACTGTTTGCTCAGTGGGTGGAGGATAGGGAAGAAACTCTCAACAACGTTTGGTTTTCAGACGAGGCGCATTTTCATTTAGACAGTGTGGTTAACAAACAAAATGTACGCTTTTGGGCCACTGAAAACCCACAAGTGCTTCATGAAAGACAACATTATGTTCCGAGGATTACAGCGTGGGCAGCAATTTCCAGTCACGGACTTATTGGACCCTTTTTCTTTGAAGAAACTGTGAACAGCGAGCGTTATTTGAGCATGCTTCGCAACAGCTTCATTCCACAGCTTCTTGCTACTGCCTTGCCCTTCAACACGCAGTGGTTCATGCAAGATGGAGCAAGGCCACATACTGCAAACACTGTGTTGCAGTTTTTACACGAGCATTTCGACATGCGGATCATTTCACTCAGGTTTCCAGGTCGCTTCAATGACGGATAAAATTGGCCCCCCAGTAGTCCAGACCTCAATCCATGTGACTTTTTTCTTTGGGGGTACCTAAAGGAAACATTTTTCCCGAAACGTCCACGTGATTTAATGGAGCTCAAAAGACTTATTCTTCAAGCTTGCAGTGAAATTACAGAAGACATGTGCCGTAGGATAATCACTAACTTCAGTGTTCATTTTAAGGAAATTGGGAAACGAAATGGTGGACATACTGAGCATGTGCTGAGTTAGAACAAATCTCCAAGGACGGCTCTTCATTGTAGTACATGTTCCTTTCAGGTTGTATTGACAATAAAGTTTATATTAAAAAAACAAAATGATAACACATTTCGTGCGCCACCGTGTATAATGGTTCAATATTCTTCAGTTCTGAAATCAGTGATTGTTCCAAAGATTTTAAAAGATTTTTTCGTCGGCAGTTACTTTTATTTGTTCAGTAAGTGGGACCTAAAATATGGACTTACATCCTCGTGACCTATATTTTAAAGCTGAGGACATTTAAAAAATCGCTATATGACGAAACCATGCTTTTCTGTTCAGTAAATTTCATTTTACGTTGTTATCACGGTTATATATGTATGTATTACTTCTGTAAAGTACCGTATCTAACATGTGTGATACTCTTGTACTGAATGGTCTATGACGGTTAAATAAATGAAATAAAGTGACGATGTTTTGCGTGTTTATTTATACACTAGTTTGAATTCCTATAGCTGTTGAATTACAACCGCTTCGTATCACAAACACTGAATTTGTAGATACACTTCTTACTTGAATATCGCACACTGAAATTTTATCAAAGAGCAGCCCAGCGCCCGCTGCTTACGACAAAAATAATTTTATAAACATATATTCGCCCTACTGAAAAGTTAATGTATTAATGAACCATTTCTTTTTATATGCAGTTTTTGCAAAGCCGATTGTCGTGGTGACTGTTAAATAGCTTTCTTCGGTTTAGCTCATAAATTGTAAAACCTTTTAATCTTTTCACGCTCATTAAGGCCATAGATGTATGGTCATTTGCGAATGTACGTCTGACAAAAAAGCGATTCTGGTAGCTGGAGTCGGAGATTTTTGTAAATTCTGCCTTTTGAGTTCTTGTGATGATATTTCCATAGAAACTTTCATCCCCTAGCACATACTCCTTTATTTATTACTGAGAAGTTAAATACCAGGTTTCATACATTTTGCTTAAAAATGTTTTAACAAAACAAAATATTTCCATTAAAAATTTCATTCCCTATGGCACTGAATTTCAAAAAACAGCGAACACGTATTTCTTATTTCCATCTGAGAATCCGAATACAAATTTTCATGGATTTAGTTCTTTAATAATGATTTATTTTCAAAGAAAACGTTCACCTACTGTTTCACACCTACAGGGGTTGAATTTCCAAAAATGCTGAAACACATTTTTTTTTTAATTTCTGACCGAGAAACGAAATACCAATTTTCGTAGTTATAGCTTCAAAATTGCCTTAATAGCGACATATTTTCAAACAACCATTTATCTCCTATGTCATGCACTTAGAAAAGGAATTTCGGAAATTTCATTCTTAAATGACGCCTACAGTGTAAAATCAGCATGCTCTCCAAATTTCTAGTTGCTATCGTTAGCGGTTTGTACTGGTTGGTGATAAATCAGCCAATCAAGACATTTCCATTCATATACAGAGAGATACTACAGCATGATTGATCTTATTCGTAGTCTATTCCATCTTGTACAACGTTTGGTAGATACGAAAGAAACAAACTCTGAAACTTATGAAGTTGAGAAATCTGCTGTTTGCTGCATTGGAGAAATTGAAAAAAAATTTCGATTGCTGATTTTTTTCTTTGTTTATGTGCTTACAGATCTAGAAACAGATTAAATATTTTGTATATAATGCTCCTGAAGCTACTGCAAATTTTGTTTACGTCATTAATAGTAACTCATATGCGCAACAAATATGCATTATGCAGCTCCAAAGCATCAGTTAAATTGATGTAACAGAGAAACGTTACAGAGATATACAAAAAAGGTCAGGATTTGTGCGAAAATACTGTGCTGTCATTGCAAGTCCACTGGGCTTTCAACTCGATTCTGCAGACGATAAGAGAGCATGAGCTGAAACAGACTGGATCGGTGAAACTAAGAGTGTAGTGTCGGCTCGAAAATATCCGAGATATGCGCTTTTGAGGAAGACAATGCATACATGCCGAAGCGTCAAGGTAAATGGCTTGTGGCGGGAGAAACAATAGTCTGGAACAGAAGGTATGTGGGACATTTCTCTGTAAAAAAGTTGACGACTGATTGATAAGAGTCTGCAGATGACAGAAAGTGCAGTTACAGACATTTACAAAAGGTTGACGAGTGGAGATTTGGATGATGCACCGCCCAAACTTTGCTCCTCGTGAAGAGATTTGGCTACGAAGGGTGTGGAAAAGCATGAAGGATAACTGTGCCGAGACTCATGACGGTAATGGGATCGGAGCTGTGCCAGATGGACCAGCCTGAAAACATTTGGAAGGTGTTGCGACCTATAGACCCGGTGAATGGTTACGCTCAGGTCATTCGTGAGCTAGACTTACAGACAAAATATTCGCATTTGCGGAGGAGCTGGCTGAGAAACATAGGGGAAGTAAGCCACATTTTCTTCAGATGGTAGCAAGTTCAATGCATCTGGCACCTATGAAACGTTGTACGAGTGGAATAAATCCATATCAATACTGAACAATAATAGGTAGGTCTCCACAGAGTGGATGGTGGAATAGTCACGGCTTGAAAGTACGTTTTGGCTAACGGCGGCGAAAACTTTGCATTTATTGCTGTGTTTGGTCATCCCAAGGGACAATACTCGGCAGAAATCAAACTTCCATTTTGATCGGACTTCCATAACTCTTGTGCAAAAAGGTGTGCAGTATACTGCTGCATCCATTTTCAATAAGCTGCTACTCGAATTCAAAAATCTTAGCAGTAATCCACGCGGTTTAAAATCGAATCTGAAGAGTTTCCTCGTGGGTCACTCCTATTCTGTCGAGGAGTTCCTTGAAAAATTAAGCTGATTCTTATTGTACTGCTGATAGCGTTTACTTAAACTTATGGACAGACTCTTTTTCAGGTTCATGGACATTTATTTTTATGTGTTATTACTTTTATGTTGTAAGTTCATGTACTGACACGTTCCATGACCTTGGAGATTTGCTCCTCAATTTGGTCCTACGGAACTTGACGTGTAAATAAATAAATAAATAAATAAATAAATTTGGTGCAGAATATACTGAAACAGCGAATGACAGTCAATTTCGGACAGCGACCCTAAATATTTTATGAATGCTTGGTGTCTTCACAAGTAGCCCCTCCTCACATATCGGGCCTTAATCGTGCGCAGCATACATGCAAGAAAAGAGGAGATCGAAGAGTGTACAAAATGGCCATTAAACGAAGAGCACTTGTGGAAGAACTAGAAATACTGAGAGTCCTTTTACTCGCAGACTGGTGCAGATTATGTCACCAAGGCCAAAAGAAATGTTGGAAATGAAGAGTGTCAAATTTAGATTTATTGCCTTGCTTAGAATTATTTTACGACAAAATGTATTACAGCCATTGATAGACCAAAACATTATGACAACCTATATAATAGGCTGATGCCCCACCCTTGGAACGTAATACAGCTGCGACTCTGCCTGGCATATATTCGAAAAGTCCTTGGTAGCTTTTCGGAGGTATGGTTACGCACAGGCCAAGCGATATCCGTCGATTACAGACGGTGGCCGCGCGGGATTAGCCGAGCGGTTTAGGGCGCTGTAGTCATGGACTGTGCGGCAGGTCCCGGCGGAGGTTCGAGTCCTCCATCGGGCATGGGTGTGTGTGTTTGTCCTTGGGATAATTTAGGTTAAAGAGTGTGTAAGCTTAGGGACTGATGACCTTAGCAGTTAAATCCCATAAGATTTCACACACATTTGAACATTTTTTTTTGATTACGGACGGTGGCTTGTGAGCGCAGAGCTGTCGCCAAACAGCGTCCCAGGTGCGTTGCGTTGGGTTCAGATCGAGGGAATTTGGTGGCTAAAACGTCAACTCGATTTCACTTTTATGCTCCTCAAACTACTACCGCACGATTCTGGCCTTGTGAGGCAGATAGTTATCCGGCTGAAAGATATCAGCGCTGTCGCAAAAGACATCAACCATGAAAGGATGCAAATGGTCCGAAATCTACATCTACATGGGTACTCTGCAAATCACATTTGAGTGCCTGGCAGAGGGTTCATCGAACCACCTTCACACGTCTCGATTATTCCACTCTCGTATAGCGCGTGGAAAGAACGAATATCTATATCTTTCTGTACGAGCTCTGGTTTCCCTTAATTTATTATGATGATCATTTCTCCCTATGTAGGTCGGCGTCAACAAAATATTTTTGCATTCAGAGGAAAAAGTTGCTGGTTGAAGCTTCGTAGAACATTCCACCGCAACAACAACAACAAAAACCTTTCCTTTAATGATGTCCACCTGAAATCCTGTATCATGTCAGTGACACTCTCCCCCCTATTCCGCGATAATACAAAATGTGCTGCTCCTCTTTAAACATTCTCGATATACTCCGTTAACCCCATCTAGTAAGGACACCACACCGCACTAACCGTACTCCAAAATAGGGCGAACAAGAGTAGTGTAGGCAGTCTCTTTAGTAGATCCGTTACCTTTTCTAAGTGCTCTGCCAATAACACGCAGTCTTTGGTTTGCCTTCCCCACAACATTTTCTGTGTATTCTTTCCAATCTAAGTTGTTCTTGATTATAATTCCTAGGTATTTAGTTCAATTTACGGCCTTTAGATTTGGCTGATTTATCGTGTAACCGAAGTTTAACGGATTCTTTTTAGCACTCATGTGGATGACCTCACACTTTCCATTATTTAAGGTCAATTGCCAACTTTTGCACCATACAAATATCTTTTCTAAATCGTTTTGCAGTTTGTTTTGATCTTATGATGACTTTATTAGATTGTAAACGACAGCATAATCTACAAGCAACCTAAGACGGCTGCTGACATTCGTCTCCTAAATCATTTATATGATCAGGAACGAAAGAGGGCCTGTAACACTACCCTGGGGAACACTAGAAATCACTTCTGTTCTACTCGATGTTTTTCCGTCAGTTACTAATAACTGTGACCTCTCTGGCAGAAAATCACGAATACGGTCACATAACTTAGACGATATTTTATAAACAAGCAATTTCACTTCAAGCCACTTGCGTGGTGTGATGTCGAAAGCCTTCCGGAAATCTGGAAATACGGAACCAATTTGAAATCCCTTGTCAATAGCACTCAACTTGTGTTTCACAAGAACTTCGAAGTAATTCATAGACATGATAGTGTTGCGGCGATATAACAGATGGTTAAGAAGAAACGTGTGGTTTATGCGTGATGGATCTCAAGCAGATGGAGTCTGAAACATTATACACCAATCAGTGAAATAGGACGAAGCTGTCGAGAAATAAAGAGAGCACCGTTTATTTGAACGGGTGTTTGCCGAGTAGGGCATACATTGGGAGGTGTCTGTAGCGAACTCCGACATCAGCGAGACAAAAACGTGGTCGGTTAAAATGAATGGCTGTGTGAACCAAGTCATCTCCTGCACTGTGGACTGACCGGCCATTTTAGAAACACGAACAGCTCCAGCACAGGCAATAGTCTCTGAGTTGTGAAATGCATCTTCAGTCTGTCCCACTGCATCACCATTATTTGCTAAAAAGTATTCCCCCTACACTCACCCTTTAGCACCTCCTACCGTTCCTAATGTAGGCCACTCTAGACACGGTCCTCAGCTGCACAAATCTGTCCAATACCAACATCTCGTCAGCTGAACACATTTCCCGCTATAAACAGAGATAGTACGTTCCACTCCCAGCTTTTTTCCCGCCAGTTCACAAGTAGAGCAGAGAGATTTATTTCTATTTGTAGGTGAAGGGGTCGTCATATATAGAGTTACTATTTTTTTGAGTACTCTACTAGTTTCGGGTGGGATTGTGAATTTTTTTCCCAGCAAGATAACACCAGCTGTATGACACCATCAATTTTTGAGCTGTATTGCGATTTCAGGCGCTCCTTGTGTAGCGCTGTTCATATAAATGTGTAATTAAGAATGATCTTTATGATTAAATTCGTAATTAGGACCAATCTTTACCTCAGTTTCTCACCCAAAATAAATAAGCACACTAACCTAACTTGTAAATAATAGATTTCAGCTATGAGTCGTCCTTTTGAAATTTTATTCACAGATCCAGATTTCAGCTAGAAACTAGCCATTTTCAATGCACTATCGTTTTTTATCAATGCATGTAATGCCTGTTGGTCGGGCTTCATCCACAGTTAATTGAGTATTCCATTTTCTTATTTTCCTAGATAATCAATTCATTGAGCATTCAATGAACTGTGGATGAAGCCCGACCAACAGGCATTACATGCATTGATCAAAAATGACAGTGCATTGAAAATGGCTAGTTTCTAGCTGAAATCAAGGTTCAAATGGTTCAAATGGCTCTGAGCACTATGGGACTTAACATCTGTGGTCATCAGTCCCCTAGAACTTAGAACTACCTTAAACCTAAGTAACCTAAGGACATCACACACATCCATGCCCGAGGCAGGATTCGAACCTGCGACCGTAGCGGTCACGCGGTTCCAGTCTGAAGCGCCTAGAACCGCACGGCCACACCGGCCGGCCAGCTGAAATCTAGATCTGCCAATAAAATTTCAAAAGGACGACTGATAGTTGAAATCTATTATTTACAAGTCAATATAACAGTCGCTGCGTGCAACAGCCTCTGAATGGAGGGTAACCTGACTAACCTAAGTTTCCTCTCCTGCAGCTGGCGGAGACCGACCGTTTTTCTGTGTAGTGGGGTGTACTTGGGCTTTCTGCCCAGAAGGACCGGCGTTTGAGTCCCAGAAAGGACACCCACCGTTTTCAATTTCCGCCATTTCCCAAGTGGGAGGCGGGTGTGGCTGGGACATCAGCACAGCCTTGAGACAAAGAAATTTGTGGCAATTTTTTAAGTCCCACCATTTTCTGAGCTTCCCACCAAAATTCGAAATTCCTGCAAAATTCAAAATTCTCACCTATAGGGCAGGTGCTGGAGTGGAGTGGGGTGGAGTGGAGTGGAGTGGAGTGGAGTGGAGTGGAGTGGGGTGGGGTGGAGGGGTGAGGAGGGGAGGGAAGGGCAGGGGGTGAGGAATCATGTGCAGGCTGGGGAAAACCCATGACATCATCTGGGAGTTGGGGACAATTAACTGATCAATTAATTCGCATTATCAATTTGATACCAAAACTGTGCTCATGACGGCTTTGCTCTGCTACTTGTACGTTGTTTGGAAACAGAAGAAATGGAGGAGCCAGTGGTGATTGAAAAGACGGCAAGCTCTGTTTTTTCGAAAACATGGATGTCAATAAGCTTCCAGGCACAAGGCAGAGCAGTAAAAATGTATCCTTGGTGGGTGGTCTTATGGAAGAGTGCTTTGGCTCTTTCAGTGCTAAAATGAGAAAAGGAAATCACCGAGTTTTTATTCTCCTAGATAATCAATATGCACCTGAAAGTCAATTTATCTGACGTGAATGTGACTTCATTCCCGCCAGGTTTAACTAGCCTCATACCACCCATGGACCAGGGAGTTATTTTCACGTTCAAGTCCCATTACAGTCGATTATTGATGCAGTCTCTCAGTGTTGAAGAATCCGAAAATACTTTTACTATTGCACGGTCAGTTTCAGCTCTGGATGCAGTAAACTGGACTGGCTTGGTAATAAGGAAAAGTGTCGCAAAGCGCTTCCGCAGTGAAGCATTTGCAGGTGATGAAGGAGACCCTTCTGTACTCATTGAACCTCAAGAAAAATCAACAGCAGTTGATGAATTTAACCACTGCGGAACATTTCATGTAGTCGGATGACTACATTCGAACTGTTGACTTCTTGTCAACTCGTTACACTTTTACTTCGTCAAGAGATCTAATAGAAATCTTCAACAAAGAATATAATGAGGAAACAAAGGAGGAAGAAGAAGAAGAGGATAAAAATGATGTGCCTAGAAAAATTTATACGCCTGCAGAGGCTACTGCATGTATAAACGCCATTCTGCAATTTTCAACACACAGAATTTCTCCCAGTGTGTTGGAACGTTTGTTTGTTTGTTTGTTTGTTTTATTTGGCCTCCAGATTCTGTACTCTGTTTAGCCGTCGAGAGCACATGTTTACACAGAATCCATACATTATGTGATCAAAAGTATCCGGACATCCCCAAAAACATACATTTTTCATATTAGGTGCATTGTGCTGTCACCTACTGCCAGGTACTCCATATCAGCGACCTCAGTAGTCATTGGACATATTGAGAGAGCAGAATGGGGCGCTCCACGGAACTCACGGACTTCGAACGTGGTCAGGCGATTGAGTGTCACTTACGTCATACGCCTGTACGGGAGATTTACACACTCCTAACCATCCTTAGGTCCACAGTTTCCGATGTGATAGTGAAATGCAAACGTGAAGGGACACGTAGAGCAGAAAATCGCACAGGCCGATCTCGTCTGCTCACTGACAGAGACCGCCGACAGTTGAAGAATGTCGCAATGTGTAATAGGCAGACATCTGTCCAGAGTTCCAGACCATCACACAGGAATTCCAAACTGCATCAGGATCCACTGCAAGTACTAGGACTGTTAGGCGGGAGGTGAGAAAACTTGGATTTCATGGTTGAGCAGCTGCTCATAAGCCACACATCACGGCGGTAAATGCCAAACGTCGCTTAGCTTGGTGTAAGGAGCGTAAACATTGGACGATAGAACAGTGGAAAAACGTTGTGTGGAGTGACGAATCACGGTACACAATGTGGCGGTCAGATGGCAGGGAGTGGGTATGGCGAATGCCTGGTGAACGTCATCTGCCGGCGTGTGTAGTGCCAACAGTAAAATTCGTAGGCGGTGGTGTTATGGTGTGGTCGTGTTGTTTCGCGTGGAAACCTTCCAGCATCTGACTGAACGTATGCCTTTGAGAGTGGAAGCTGTCATCAAGGCTAAGGGTGAGTCAACACCATATTGAATTCCAGCATTACCGCTGGAGTTCGCCACGAACTTGTAAGTCATTTTCAGCCAGGTGTCCGGATACTTTTGATCACATAGTGTAATTGTACAGAGATAATACATAAATGCGCATTTACAGAATTAAACGCTCAAGCTGCCAATTTTTTCCCACAACAAATGTTTAACAACTAGACGCAGTTATGTTATCAGTTCATAGTACTATCGTATAGTGCGAAAAATTGCATAGAAAAAACAATTTTGAACAGAAAGTTCAAACAGGTTTCCCTTCTTGATATGTGGCGAAAAAAGTGAAATGTAAAGCAAATAAACATAGGAATAATATTTATGTACAACAATACACGAATTTAAAGTTACAGTTAACATACAGACTTGCTGTATTATGTATGAGTTAGTGTAATAGTCTAGTTTTCTGTAGTACAGTTTTTCGGTAAGTGAACATTTACTGCACATGAGTAAAATTTCGCAAATACGTTCAAAATGGTTCAAATGGCTCTGAGCACTATGGGACTCAACTGCTGAGGTCATTAGTCCCCTAGAACTGAGAACTAGTTAAACCTAACTAACCTAAGGACATCACAAACATCCATGCCCGAGGCAGGATTCGAACCTGCGACCGTAGCGGTCTTGCGGTTCCAGACTGCAGCGCCTTTAACCGCACGGCCACTTCGGTCGGCCGCAAATACGTGCATAATTACAAATTTATATACTTGTGCATGGTACTTGACACATTTGATCAGCTTAGCGTTTTTTGTGTAATCTGGAAACTTCTCCAGTTTGGAAAATTATTTTAGTTCAAATGGCTCTGAGCACTATGGGACTCAACTTCTGAGGTCATCAGCCCCCCAGAACTTAGAACTACTTAAACCTAACTACCCTAAGGACATCACACACATCCATGCCCGAGGCAGGATTCGAACCTGCGACCGTAGTGATCTCGCGGTTCGAGACTGTAGCGCCTAGAACCGCACGGCCACTCCGGCCGGCATTATTTTAGTTCTCTGTGATTCTGTTTTGAGCAAGTTTTACTAGAAAACTGAAACTTCACTCACATCGATGGGTCTTAGGAAAGCGTCTGTACAGCAGGGACTGCAGTTTTTTTTTAGGATGGTTGTCAATGGTATCTTATCGCACGGAAGAGTCTCGGAAAACACGAATTTGCCCTGTTTGGGAATGACGTAGTTTCATACGAACTTGGGCGTTGTAGGTTCTTAAATATTGATCCTAGTCAGTATAGAAATATTTCCGGCATTCTAGGAAAGCAACTTATTCAATCATCTTACTCATTTCAGGAGAAGGCAATCTAGCAGTACGCTGCAGTCTCAGAGATTAGGGCACGCACAGGAACGCATAGGCTGTCACTTTCCCGTCTCTCAGTACGCGAATGGAATAAGACAGAAAATGGATCATATTAGTACTGTTGCCCTTTGACATGTACTGTCTGTTGCTGGCGGAGCATGCAAAGGGTGCATTAGATAAAGTGTTTTCCTCTGTAATTTTCAAAACAATAACAAGGATTGAAATGATAATTAAATCGACACCCCAGCTGCAAACAGGCGTTGATATACACCATTGGGGACATGCTGAAAATGAGTGCCCCGATCGGGACTCGAACCCGGGATCTCCTGCTTACATGGCAGACGCTCTATCCATCTGAGCCAACACAGAGAATAGTGCGCCTCCAGGGACTTATCCCTTGCACGCTCCCCGCGAGACCCACATTCCCAACATGTCCACACCACTACATTCGTAATGCGCCTAATAGATGTTTGTCCATCACACTCGTTACTCGTGGCAGATTAATCTACCAAGTCCCGTACGAGTTGGGACATAGTGTGTGCGTTCGCACAAGAAGGTCAATGGCCCAATGGCCGAGTAGCCATATTTCAACTATATATGAAGGTAGTATCTGTTCCCGAAAGAACAGATACCATTGAGCGTGCAAGGGATAAGTCCCTGCAGGCGCACTATCCAGTGTGCCCTCGATGGCTCAGATGGATAGAGCGTCTGCCATGTAAGCAGGAGATCCCGGGTTCGAGAACCGGTCGGGGCACACATTTTCAACATGTCCCCAAAGATGTCTATCAACGCCTGTTTGCAGCTAGGGTGTCGATTTAATTATCATTTCATTCTAGAGAAGCTGCACGGTCATCAATGGTATCTACTCTTTCGGGAGCAGATACTACCTTCATATGTAGTAACAGAAAGGAGTACTTATTTAGGTAGGTAAACGAAATAAACGTTACTCTTTCTGTGGAGCTGTTTTATAGAGAGTTAAAGCAACGAGTTAGGCAACGGCCTTGCCACAGTGGTTACACCGGTTCCCGCGAGATCACCGAAGTTAACCGCTGTCGGGCGTGGTCGGCACTTGGATGGGTGACCATCCAGGCCGCCATGCGCTGTTGCCATTTTTCGGGGTGCACTCAGCCTCGTGATGCCAATTGAGGAGCTACTCGACCGAATAGTAGCGGCTTCGGTCAAGAATACCATCATAACGGCCGGAGAGCGGTGTGCTGACCCCACGCCCCTCTTATGCGCATCCTCCCTGAGGATGACACGGCGGTCGGATGGTCCCGGTAGGCCACTCGTGGCCTGAAGACGGAGTGCTAAAGCAACGAGTAGCACTTTTATGGCTTGATCATTATTCTTTCTGTCATGTAACGAATGATCAAAAGTATCCGGACACCCCTACATAATGCCGAACTGACCACGAGAGGCAGAACCGCCGGTGTAAAATTAGGCACCGGAGTGTTGTGTCGTCAGTAGAGGAGCAGAAACAGTAGAATGAATGACAGCAGAGGTCAGTAGCTTCGAAGGTGGATTGGTCATTGAATGTCACCTGACTAGCGAGTTCATGAGACAATTCAATCCATCTAAAATTGCCTGAGCAGACGGTTGGTGATGTGATTCTCAAGTGGCAATGCGAAAAGGAACAACCACAGCTAAAGCAAGACCAAGTAGGCCTTGTGTACTAGCGGAAAGGAATCGTTGAGAGTTGCAGAGGGTGGGTGTAAGAAATAGCATGAAATCAGCGGAAGGGATCACTCGTGAATTTCAATGTGCTACTAACGGTCCTGCTAGCACAATGACTCTGCGTGGTAAGGTAGGAAAAATGGGGCACAGTTGTGAAGGAACTCCTCGTGAGCCACACATTTCTGTAATCAGTACTGAGCGACGCTTGAAGTGGTTTGAAGACAGACGCCACTGGATAGTGATTTGGAGTGATGTATCGTGCCATACCTTGTGGTAAACAGGTGGAATGGTTTGGATTTGACGAATGGTTCAAATGGCTCTAAGCACTATGGCACTTAACATCTGAGGTCATCAGTCCCCTAGACTACTTAAACCTAACTAACCTAAGGACATCATACACATCCATGCCCAAGGCAGGATTCGAACCTGCCATCATGTGTAATGCCAACAGTTACCACGTGAGGTTTTTTTTGTGGTTAGGGTGTGGCCTCCTTATTTCCCTTAAGAAAACGCCTAACGCGAAAAGGTATGAACACATTTCACAGCATCATGTATAGCGTATACCATAGGAATAGTTCGGAGCTGGTGATTGATGATGTCAGCATGACAGTGCACCTGTTGTGAAGCAGCAATGGTTTGGGGACAACAGCAACCCTAAAATGGACTGGCCTGCCCAAATCCTTACGTGAACCCAATGGAACACCTTTAGGATGCGTTAGAACGTAGACTTCGCTGTAGACCCTAGTACCCTACATCACTACCTCTCTGGTTCCGGGTCTTGTGGAAAAATGTGTTGGCATTGTGAAACATCCCCTTAGAAAAAATTATAAAAGACAGTGCTGGAAAACCTCTACGTTATTTGATTTCCAAACAGTTGAGCACAACTGAACGTACTCAGAAATTTCTCTCTTTACTTATTCTGATCATCACTAAACTGACACCCAATTTTTTTTTTAGCGCAACGCAATCTGACTTTCAATAATCCCTACAAAAGAATGGCCCTGACTAACAATAACCTATACCTTACATGAATCACGTACCTCACAAAAATCTTCGTTATTCAAACTACTGCAATACAGCGCCAATACTGCCAGCTAAATAAAAGATTCTAACTACTGAAGGCACTAACTACTGATAGGCATAGTTAGCAAATGAAAGATTTTGATAGAGGACAAACAATGTATTTACCTTAATAATGTTCAAAGGTCATCATACATATCAGTTCATCATATCCAGTATTACAAATTTACTCTTCCTGATGGACACACGTCCAGATCGTCCGCTATCAAAATTCTGCCATCTCTCTCCCCACATCCACCACTACTGGCGGTTCACCTCCAACTGCGCAACGCTACGCGCTGTTCAAATACAACTGCCCAACACTACAATAACGAATATTCCAACAATGCAAACCAGCCACTGACTGCACACAGCACAGTCAGTGATTTTCATACAGAGCGCTACGTGGCGTTACCAACATAAAAACCCAAACAGCCTACTTACAATTCCTCCGCAGACCTTGAGACACCTCATTGAAACCGTCCGCAGCACAGTTCAAGCCGTCATAAAGGCGAAGGGTGGACGAAATCCATATTGATGTCCACTAACAGGTATTTGGATACTTTTGAACAGGTTGTCTATTTGAAGCAAGTGTGCACAGATCAGTTTAAATCAAATTTCTATGAATTTTGGGTAGGGAACTAGAAACGTTCGAAGTATTAGGGCTGGAACATAAATTCGCTGTTATCCCGCAGCACCAACCGTCCTCGATGTGCTATTTGAACGCAGCTGGGTTTGTGGGTTCGATTACACAAACACAATTCCTCAGATATCCGTACAAAAAAATTTTACCGGTGTTAAGGCGACTTTGCGGACCATTCCTGGGGAACATGGCGACGTAATCATCTCCTAATGTTCAGTTCTTCCAGAACATCACCCGCGCTGTTTGCTGCGTCACCACTGTGTTGCATAGACCCGGTTCTAGAAGATATATATATAATACAGGGTGGTCCATTGATCGTGGCCGCTCCAAATATCTCACAAAATACGCGTCAAAAGAAAAAACTACAAACAACGAAACTTGTCTAGCTTGAAGGAGGAAACCAGATGACGCTGTGGTTGGCCCGCTAGATGGCGCTGTCATAGGTCAAACGGATGTCAACTGCGTTTTTTAAAATAGGAACCCCCATTTTTGTTACATATTCGTGTAGTACGTAAAGAAATATGAATGCTTTAGTTGGGCCACTTTTTTCGCTTTGTGATAGATGGCGCTGTAATGATCACAAACATATGGCTCGCCAGTTTAGACGAACGGTTGGTAACAGGTAGGTTTTTTAAATTAAAGTACAGAACGTATGTACGTTTGAACATTTTATTTCGGTTGTCCCAATGTGATACATGTACCTTTGTGAACTTACCATTTCTGAGAACGCATGATGTTACAACGTGATTACCTGTAAATACCACATTAATGCAGTAAATGCTCAAAATGATGTCCGTCAACCTCAGTCCATTTGGCAATACGTATAACGACATTCCTCTCAACAGCGAGTAGTTCGCCTTCTGTAATGTTCGCACATACATTGACAATGCGCTGACCCATGTTGTCAGGAGTTGTCGGTGTATCACGACAGCAAATATCCTTCAAATTTCCCCACAGAAAGAAATCCGGGGACGTCAGATCCGGTGAACGTGCGGGCCATGGTATGGTGCTTCGACGACCAATCCACCTGTCATGAAATATGCTATTCAATATCGCTTCAACCGCACGCGAGCTATGTGCCGCACATCCATCATGTTGGAAGTACATCGCAATTCTGTCATACAGTGAAACATCTTCTAGTAACATCGGTAGAACATTACGTAGGAAATCAGCATACGTTGCTCCATTTAAATTGCCATCGATAAAATTGGGGTCAATTATCCTTCCTCCCATAATGCCGAACCATACATTAACCCGCCAAGGTCGCTGATGTTCCACTTGTCGCATCCATCGTGGATTTTCCGTTGCCCAATAGTGCATATTATGCCGCTTTACGTTACCGCTGTTGGTGAATGACGCTTCGTCGCTAAATAGAACGCGTGCAAAAAATCTGTCATCGTCAAGTAAATTTCTCTTGTGCCCCGTGGCAGAACTGTACATGACGTTCAACGTCGCCATGCAATTCTTGGTGCATAGAAATATGGTACGGGTGCAATCGATGTTGATGTAGCATTCTCAACACCGACGTTTTTGAGATTCCCGATCCTCGCACAATGTGTTTGCTACTGATGTGCGGATTAGCCGCGACAGCAGCTAAAACACCTACTTGGGCATCATTTGTTGCAGGTCGTGGTCGACGTTTCACATGTGGCTGAACACTTTCTGTCTCATTAAATAACGTAATATCCGGCGAACGGTCCGGAGACTTGGACGATGTCGTCCAGGATACCGAGCAGCATACATAGCACACGCCCGTTGGGCATTTTGATCACAATATCCATACATCAACACGATATCGACCTTTCCGCAATTGGTAAACGCCGGCCGCGGTGGTCTAGCGGTTCTGGCGCTGCAGTCCGGAACCGCGGGACTGCTACGGTCGCAGGTTCGAATCCTGCCTCGGGCATGGGTGTGTGTGATGTCCTTAGGTTAGTTAGGTTTAAGTAGTTCTAAGTTCTAGGGGACTTATGACCTAAGATGTTGAGTCCCATAGTGCTCAGAGCCATTTGAACCAATTGGTAAACGGTCCATTTTAACACGGGCAATGTATCACGAAGCAAATACCGTCCGCACTGGCGGAATGTTACGTGATCCCGCGTACTTATACGTTTGTGACTGTTACAGCGCCATCTATCCCAAGCGAAAGACGCGGTCCAACTAAAACATTCATATTCCTTTACGTACTACACGAAAATGTAATAAAAATGGGGTTTACTATTTAAAAAAAACGCAGTTTATATCCGTTTGACCTATGGCAGCGCTGCTATCTAGCGGGCCAACCATAGCGCCATCTGGTTTTCCTCTTCAAGGTAGACGAGTTACGTTCTTTGTAGTTTTTTCGTTTGATGCTTATTTCGTGAGATATTTGGCCCGGTCACTATGAATGGACCACCCTGTATATATATTTTTTACCTTTTTTTGGGCTTTTGGTAAGACGTTTAAAAATAAATCTAAAACTAGTAATAATGGAAACTGGTTGTATTTCTTTTTGGAATAAGTAGTAAATGGGCAATCCTTGGTAACAGTACTATATCATAAAAGAAGAAACAATTTATTTTCATTTAAGGTGATTTCTGATATCTTTAAAAGCTTTTAGTGAAAGAAGATCGAATAAGCCTGATGTTTTGTTCTAGCTTCAGTTCAAATGGTCTGTGCATTAACCTGAGTGGAAAGAACGAAAATATAAAATTTCTTTTATTTTTTATTGTAAGAATGCATATACTTTACAAATTATATCACTTTCCGTTGGGTTGGAAATACATCATCTAATTTTATACTGACATGTTAAACGTTTTTAACTGCGTAAGTTTTATACATGTGCCGAAATTCACCAGGAAGTAGTTAAATTTTAGAAAATTTCCATGAAGTGAGTTGGAAATTGATAAACATGGGCAAAATTTTTACACATGCGACTGTAAAAGAAAATAAAGTTTGTGTATGATCTTAAAGAGAATTATTCTATTAATAAAGCCGTGTGAAGACGACTCGTGAAACACCACCTTAACAGGGATGAATGAACAGTAAACTATAGAACATAGTTTCTTGTAGTAGTGTTACATGTCTTGATAAGCTAGGACTTGGATATGACTTGGGTCTATTTATATAGGGATTCAGTACAAAGGTTTCATTTCAGATTCATTTTTACTAACTAAGACAACATTTGATACTGAAGTCGGTGGCGGCTCATAGCGTCACTTTCGCAATTATCTCGCAGACAGCTCGCTTCTGGACCCATTTTTATTGAAAAAAAATCGTTAGTGTCTTTCGCGAAGGAGTCATCTCAGCATTCGCCTACAGCTATTTAAAGAAGCCACTGAAAACCTGAATTTGGACGGTCGGCCGGGGTTTGAACCTCTATCGTCCTGAATACGATCCAAATCCTACTATTGCATTCTTCTCACTCAGTGCTAATGGGGAGGCAGACCGACTGGCGAAGCGAATGGGGAAACAGCATGATTATGAAACCCTCACATGTGACTTGCACACTTAAAATGAAAACTCAGAGAAAAGAAGCAAGAAGAACAGCAGGCTAGCTCTGTAGACAAAGGTTATTTCAACTTATTCGGTTCAGAAACAAGTACAATATATGGTCAAAATGTTCAGATGTACGTGAATTCCTATGGGACCAAACTGCTGAGATCATCGGTCCTTAGACTTATACACTACTTATACTAACTTATGATAAGAACTACACACACACACCCATGGCCGAGGGAGGACTCGAACCACCGCCGGGAGGGACCGCGCAATCAGTGAGTTGGGGCCTCTAACCTCGAGGCCAGTCCGCGCGGCTACAATATGTGGTTATTACCACTAAAAACAAATGACAGAAAGAATAATCAAGGTAAACTACTGTTGGACTAAATCTTGCAACTTCACATTGCACTCGGAGTCGTAAACAGATTTCCTTGTGTGCGAGACACAGGGCACAGTTGACAATCCAGTAGGTGCTGCATAGTCTGCCGTTCTTCTCAGCCACAATTGGTGGTATTCAAAGGGAAGTGCCATTTCTTGAGGTTACTCTTCGGTCTTGCAAACGAAGACGGTTGAATGAGTCCCACACACGCAATTTGGTTCATGCCCAGGTGGGAAGGTCCTTTCCCGTGGCTGAGGGGCGGAGAACACTGGTTCGATTCCCGGTAGTGCCAGGGATTTTTCCTTGGTGGGAGGACGGAACGGGTCGCACTCAGCCTCGTGAGGCCATATGAGGGGCTTCTAGATCGATCAGTACCGGTTCACCGACAACGATTGAGAAAGCAGCCATATGGCCTTTTACACCGCATCCGATGACGCCATTGACAGAGGGTAACGCGGTGGCTGGTCAGGTTCGATTGACCCGTCTAGGCTGAAAGCGCAGAACCTTACTGCTGCTTACCACGTGCAAAGGGTACCTGAAGAGAGATAAATTCACAGTTGTTTCCTTGCTGTGGCTGCTGCTGTTAGTGAGCCTGAAGTGGTCTCTAAGAAACCTCTTCCGGACCTCAATCTGGTGGCTCCTGGAACGTGCCATTGTAATGGATGACTTTTCCCGATGGGCCTGATTTGTTCTCTCCGCGTTGGCAGCTACTTCCCGACTAATATCTGGTAGCATTGTGCCCGCGAGCTGACCCATTATAAGAAACTTCCAAGCATATTAAAACTGTGTACTCGAGACCTTTGTCACTCGTGGGCACTAACGACTATTTTTCGTCATTGTTCTCGTTGTTTGGTCTGGGCGAACGTCACATGACACAGGGCGAACACACTGAGCTACCATGCCGACAATCAAATGAGGTACCGAAACACGACTCTTGACCCCTCCTCGCAGCTGTAATTTCGCCACTGCCTTAACTCCTACTACCTTCCAAACTTCATAGAAGTTCTCCTGCGAAAGTTGCAGGACTAGCGCTCCGACTTCCGAGTCTCGGTCCAGCAATGTCTAAATCTGCCAGGAAGTTTCGTATCAGCGCTCACACTGCTGCAGAGTGAAATATTCGTTCTGAGAACCTGTAATAAACCTGCACGTTTCGTTTAGCGTCTTATCGCCAATGTTTTCTTGGTTAGATTTGTACCAGACCGGGCATAGTTGCTATGCAGCATTATAACATGTTACTAAGGCCGTCGTTTGCAGGATTTGTGGACGAGAGCCCCACGTGCTACCAGTGATCTTGCGATGGGTGTTCTATCTGGCTTCCGCCTCCATTCTCGTATTCTTGCAATGCTACTTGTACCTCAGAGTACAACAGATAGAGGTTTGTGCCGATAAGAAAAATCCTAATCGCACCGCAGCTGTAGGATCCATATCCGCCCCCCCCCCCCTCCCTTCTCTGCACGAGTCTTTTATCTGCATACGCGGATGTTAAAGTCTTGTAAACCACTGTAGCTCGTTCGGTAAGCTAGAGCTCTAGCGGTAGGCTTGAGTCTAGCCGGAATTTCTGTCTGCCAAAGTCCTATCTTGTAATATACACTGAAGAGCCAAAGAAACTGGTACACCTGCCTAATATCGTTTAGGGCCCCCGCGAGCACCCACAAGTGGCGCAACACGATGTGGCATGGACTGGACGAATGTCTGAAGTAGCGCTGGAGGCAACTGACACAATGAATCCTGTAGGGCTGTCCATAAGTCCGTAAGAGTACGAGGGGGTGAAGATCTCTTCTGAACAGCACGTTGCAAGACATCCCAGATATGCTCAATAACGTTCAAGTCTGGGGAATTTGATGGCCAGCGAAAGTGTTTAAACTCAGAAGAGTGTTTCTGGAGCCACCCTGTAGCAATGGAGTGTCGCATTCTCCTGCTGGAATTGTCCGAGACCATCGGAATGCATAATGGACAGGAATGGATGCAGGTGATCAGGCAGGATGCTTATTTACATGTCACCTGTCAGAGTCGCATCTAGACGTATTGGATCCCATGTCACTCCAATTGCACACACTCCACACCATTACAGAGCCTCGATCAGCTTGAACAGTTCCCTGCTGGCGTACAGGGTCGATGGATTCATGAGGCTGTCTCCATACCGGTACACGTCCATCCGCTCGATACAATTTGAAACGAGACTCGTCCGACCAAGCAACATCTTTCCAGTCATCAACAGTCCAATTTCAGTGTTGACAGGCCCAGGCGAGGCGTAAAGCTTTGTGTCGTACACGAGTGGGCCTTCGGCTCCGAAAGCCCATATCGATGATGCTTCATTGAATGGTTCGCATGCTGACACTTGTTGATGGCCCAGCATTGAAATCTACAGCAATTTGCAGAAGGGTTGAACTTCTGTCACATTGAGTGATTCTCTTCAGTCGTCGTTGGCCCCGTTCTTGCAGGATCTTTTTCCGGCGGCAGCGATGTCGGAGATTTGATGTTTTACCGTATTCCTGGTATTCACTGTACACACGTGAAATGGTCGTACCGGAAAATCCCCATTTCATCACTACCTCGGAAATGCTGTGTCCCATCGGTCTTGCGACTACTACAATACACATTCAAACTCACTTAAATGTTAATAACCTGGTATTGTAGCAACAGTAACCGATCTAACAACTGCGCCAGATACTTGTCTTATATAGGTGTTGCCGACCGCAATGCCGTTTTCTGACTGTCTACATGTCTAAAAATTTTCATATAGTCACTGATTTTGTAACGAACGAAATTTATGTGCTATGCGATTCGCATAAAGAAGCGACGATGTCAAAGAATGTAGTGTCCTAGTTCAGCCTCTGTGGCAGCTTTCTGTAAATTCCTGACCTGTATTAATGCGAACGAAACAGGTATGACTCAGACGTAAGGCTGCTGCTGGTACAATGGAAGCAGGATGTAGATTTAATTGTGCGGAAAATCGGGGAGATCGCAATCTCGGAATCTCTAGTGTTTGCAGAGCTCAACAACGGATCTGTTGTCTCCAGAACACTGTGCATTTCAAGCCAATATAGCGAGATTACGCCCCGAATGGGTAATAATGACTTCAATAATAATAATAATAATTATTATTATTATTATCATCGATTGCTTGCAATGCAACAATAAACGGCAATCGTAATATTGACGCTGACTTTAAACTACAAAGAGATTGTTATTGTGGATGCTCGCAAATCCATACACGGACATCCATATCGGCGCAAAATGTTCATATGTGTATGAAATCTTAAGGGACTTAACTGCTAAGGTCATCAGTCCCTAAGCTAAGATTTGATGTTTTACCGGATTCCTGATATTCACGGTACACTCTTAGTAGTTCTAAGTCAGTGAGTTTGACAGGGGAAGTTTGTACCGTTAATTGTTAGTAAAAGCGTCTCCGAGTTTCAGTCGTCTGACGTAAGGGAAGTCACTTATATTATTCTTGTTATCTCACTTATTCGTAAAGTAATACTTCTTTACAGTACCAGTCTTTAAACAAGTTCTTTTGGCTTACAAGTGTAGTTCCTTACCGTTTGTTTTGATTTGATAGTTTCTCCTGTAAACCACTAATGACGACGTGGCGTCCGACCGGGAAAAGTTGTCGCACTAGTCACTGAGAAAATTGTCCACCTTGGCCATTTTTTCCCACAGCTCATTTTTAATGGGTTTTCCCCCAAAAAAGAGTTAGTTATCTTTATACATCACGTATTATACTACACACTGACTGATAAATCCTTTTTTATACAAACCTATCATTCATCATTCTGTTCTTTTGTGATGATTTTGAACTGATTTATTAATTATATTCAAAACAATATCTGTTCTATTTGCCGTAATACGAACATTAGATTGAAAACGGCTTGCTGTAGCCGCTTGGTATTGTTTTGAAAACATGGCGCGAACATGACTAGGAAATATGTTCTGAAATAAGATCAACGACTTAGGTATCTTGTGATTCTAGCGCCGATTAGTTATAAGTTGCCTTTTCTTTTACAGGAGGAAGGCAATGTAATGTGCAACGTAACAAATTGAAAAAAAGAGTTATTGGAAAAAAATAGAGATGCTTTAGGCGGTAAAAACGTTATGGGAAGGTTAAGTTGTATATTCAATGAAGAACAAGGACAAAAAATCCTTTATTCTATTTTTGAAATGGAAAAGCGATTTTATGGATTTACAGTGAATGACCTACACCTACAAGTATTTTAGCTGGCAGAGCGAAACAATATACCAAATGGTTCAAATGGCTCTGAGCGCTATGGGACTTAACATCTTAGGTCATCAGTCCCCTAGAACTTAGAACTACTTAAACCTAACTAACCTAAGGACATCACACACATCCATGCCCGAGGTAGGATTCGAACCTACGACCGTAGCAGTCCCGCGGTTCCGGACTGCAGCGCCTAGAACCGCACGACCATCGCGGACGGCAAACTAATATACCACCTCATTTTTACATGCACTAATAATCTATACGGAGAAGTGGGCAGGCATTGGGCACATTGACCCCACAGGCAGGGAAAAGAGCCACTACGTAAGCCTTCAGCAAAAATCCATAAAGTTCCTATATATTATTTTCTTTTTCGCTTAAAAATATTTGGTATGTTACTTTTTAATAAAATGGTTCAAATGGCTCTGAGCACTATGGGACTCAACTGCTGTGGTTATCAGTCCCCTAGAACTTAGAACTACTTAAACCTAACTAACCTAAGGACATCACACACATCCATGCCCGAGGCAGGATTCGAACCTGCGACCGTAGCAATCGCACGGCTCCGGACTGCGCGCCTAGAACCGCGAGACCACCGCGGCCGGCTTACTTTTTAATAAGTAGATTCGAAACGTGTAGGTGTCAAGCTTCTATCAGTAACCATGTTTCGGAGAAAATTCAATTTCTATTAGAGTAGCCACTTTACCCCACCTTCCGCTACTCGACAGGTGAATGTCTTGGAAAATTTTCTACAACTACTGCCAGACTGAAGTTTATTCATGGTTGTTATCAGAAACGTTTGTTCGGAACAGACGTGACTGATACTCCGAACTGCTCCTGCTTTGGTTACGAAGAAGCAGGTTAGGTGTAAAAATTTGTCGACGTCTCATGAAAACGCTATTGAGGTTGAATTGTGGACTGCCTACATGGCGGAGGACACGTAAAAGTGTACGGAGGAGAATACAGGGTGTAATAATAAAGTACAGACAGACATTCAAGATACACTCTTCGCAGACAGAAGAGCAAAATATTTTACGTGGATATGGATCTGAAAACACCTTATATTTTGCTGGAAAATTAGCAGTTTGGAGCTGACACCTGTCCCCACGCAACCGTTGAAGTACGTCATCCGCAATGATTTTCTGTCAATATTTGTCCGGCATTGTCGATTACTGCTTGTTAGGATCATTGTGCCACCATACAGTACTGACGGATCAACCACATTATTTTTTTAAACTTTATTTGCAAGTGAAAACTCTACCTGATCTGCGTGTTTATCAGTGTGGAATGTTAATGTCCATCGGCTTCCAAGTAACAGATTCAGTGGTAGATGGGCTACTAGAGGTGAACTAATTACTGGCCTCCACGTCCTTCGGACCAAAACTCACTAGACTTGAACGCTCTTGCGTGTCTAATCCCGGTACAAAATATAGTATGTCCCCATCCTAGTACTGTGGAAGGCTACGAAACTGTACGCATTACTGAACGAATCTCTCAGCGGATTTACGTATTAATTGTGAAGGAGAATTAATACATTCTGGTGACCACTAGAAAACTTGTAAGGTGTCAGGCAAACCCAACACCTTCCATGAAAACCCTGACATGATAAGCAAATCCAGTAGTATGTCACATAGCTCCGAATAAATCGTGACATTAAATTAACCAAAGTAATACGAATAACGAGTGAGCAAATGGAATACCACAGACTTACACAAGAATGCCTAAATCCATGTCATACCTTCCCACCGTGAGACAGACGCAGCTCCGAGGGGAGAAACGAGAACAGAAGCCGAGAGCAGAACCGTGTTAAGCTGGAAGGCCCTGCGAAAAGGGACGGACGGACACCCACGTCGCCAGCTAACCGCTAGGACCACACCTCCTGCAAGTTTTAGCGTGAGACTTTTTCGCGTCTCTGTTACGTTAGGATCACCCCCCCCCCCAGCCCATGTTAAAAGCTAGAGCCCTCCAGATGTACAGTATAGATCTTACTATAACGCTAAAAGGACCACACCAGCTGCAAGTTTTAGCGTGAGACTTTTTCGCGTCTCTGTTACGTTGCAAACTTTAAAAACGTTGCCCCACCACGAAAAGTATAACGTTTCTCATTGGATACACAGAATTTTTGTAGGCGGAGCTTAAGGTTAACATTGAGACGCTGACTGGTCAGATGAAAACACAGCCAGATAGCTTTTTTAAACCAACTTCGGTAAATTGTAGTAAGGAGAAGTTAGGACATCGAGTTGCTTCCGAGACGGTGAGATGAGCGGAGCTGTGCTGCCCGCCGCCCCCTGACGAACACCGACAAGGTAATGAACACACGAGATGCCGCATAACAGCGCATAAAGCTTCACTCAGAACCGCAGAAGTCTCATCTGTTACACCCCCTTTTTGCGTAATAGTAGTGTCGATCGTCAATTAAAGCTCACGTTGTTCACATTTGCCGCTTGAAGTAAAAATCTGAAATGCGATGATTTTTCTGTTATATAGTTACGGAGAAGCCACATCAGCCACTGTAATTTACGACAAGTTAGATAAGTAATTAAAGATAATTGAGGGTCACTGTAGACCATTTTGATAGTTTTCTCTCTTGTGAAACTTAATTTAAACCTAGATTATAGATGTGATATGGCATAGGTCATCCTTCGATCCATTGTAGAACTTGGAAACCCATTCAGGGAATATTCGTTCACATTTTTGTTGAACGCAGTTGGTTTTTACCATCCTATATTAAAACATTTCCTTTTATCATTAGTGCAATTTATAAACTATGTTTTGTGAGTAGAATAAAATTTCCAATGGTAAACTTAACTGCTTTTTCGACGTTATTTTACCAGCTAACTAAAAATAGGAAAGCCTTGAACCCCTTCCACTAAATTTAGTTAGTATTAAGATTCTTTTACAGGGAGTGCAGTGGAGCTGACGCTGAAATCATTAAGTATTTGATTA
Source organism: Schistocerca nitens (assembly GCF_023898315.1). Lineage (NCBI taxonomy): Eukaryota > Metazoa > Arthropoda > Insecta > Orthoptera > Acrididae > Schistocerca > Schistocerca nitens. The sequence continues at coordinate 143,890,559 of NC_064622.1, read as the reverse complement.
TATCATCGCTAGTCTCACTGAACTCTTCTGAATTCTACACGTCATGCGTGGTCTGGCGTCTCCTTACCAGCAACAGGTCCCAGGTTCAAACTAGTCAATTCCCTAAAAAACACGCTCAGAGCGTCGTTGCGCGAAAGTGGTAGGGAGACACGATATAGAACAGACAGACACCACACAGAATGTTAGAAACTGACAAGTAAATTCTGGGATTCTAACACCTTTTTCAGTGAGGCAAGGAATATTTTAAAATCGATAACATGGAGCGAATGTACAATTTCTTTGACACTACAATACATCAAACTGAAAATAGTTTCTGTCTTCTTTCACAGTTTGAAACATGGACCCTTAAGGCCAGAAACAAGCAACGTATTAGTGCTGGCGCAGGATGCTGCGCATAAAAGGAATTCAAAGAACAACCAATGTGTCCATTATTGAGCAACTCACTATCTCCAGACACTTTTCTTCTCGTGTCAACCGAAAAATTCTCCAGTTCTTTGGCCATATTGTAAGAAGAGATGGAAAAATCTAGGGAAAAATGATGGAAGGAAAGATCAGGGCGTGAGAACGAGTGGAGAGCAGCGAGCAGATCGATAGATCATATCAAGATCTCCGGTTTACCTCTTCTGGAGGCTCTAAGAGCAGCTGCTAACCATCCAGGACAGCGACGCTTGGTTCATGCGGGTCACAACGCTCGGCAGTGAGCACAACGTCGTGTTATCGTCATGATTACGCACCTCCAGAAAGTAAGTTTTATTTATTTGAGTGTTAATGAAACATTATGTTTCTCACTTTAAGAACAGGTGTGTTAATTTATGTTCAATCTAAAGCGCTAATCTTCGTTAGGGGGCAGTGTTTGACGTGGTCTCACAAAGGGTGGGAGACACTGTTCGTGGTACTCGGCTATCAGTAACTGCTCCGTGGTGTGTATACTTCACAGATCCTAAGAGTTGCCTCTTCAAGCTTGAATTACGAGAAGTCAGCCGGTCTGGCTGGCGCCAGCGGCAGCGCAGTAGCTTACAATGCAAAGCGAACTGTAGACTATCAGCAAGCAGAACACTGCGAGTGCTTCCTCGGGCGTGCAATTCACCTGATCTGACATCTTGTGAATTTTTTTTTCGCCGTGAACAATTCCACCTTGCAGGCAAGATACACCTGACAACAGAAATACCTCCAGACTTAAGAAGAATGTTAAAATTCTAATTCCAACCGGGCCAGCTGGCGCAGTGGTTAGCACACTGGACTCGCATTCGGGAGGACGACGGTTCAATCCCGCGTCCGGCCATCCTGATTTAGGTTTTCCGTGATTTCCCTAAATCGCTTCAGGAAAATACCGGGATGTTCCTTTGAAAGGGCACGGCCGACTTTCTTCCCCATCCTTTCCTAATCCGATGGGAGCGATGACCTCAATGTTTGGTCACTTCCCCCGAATCAACCAACCAACCAATCTAATTCCACACGTTTAATGGGTCATAGTTACAGAGTAATGACACGAATTTTTCTGTTTCTCGTATGGTCCAGCTAAGGACCACGTGCCAATTTCGATTCCTTATTCGTTGTTCACTTCTTTTCTTCCAGTACTCTTTCGTTTGTTCATTATGTTTTTTCTTCCTGTCTTTTGACCGCTTTATATCGGTTTTTCCCCTAAACACTTCTCTGCCAGTTGTTTCTTCAGAGTTGATATTGTTTTGTTTGTAAATTCTGTTTTACTTCAGGGATCTAACTTGTTGTCAACATCTAATCCCATAAGTATTTGAAGATCTTTTTGGTTAATCTGTTGTCTTCCATTCGCTATAAACGTCCGAAAAATACGTCTTCTTTTTCTCATTACTTCTGACATGTTTTCTGTATTTTGATAAATTTCACCATTACTACGTGATTACCAAACTTTCGTAGTTTTTCGTGGGCATAATATATTCCTAATGATTCGCCTTTCTAATTTATGTAAATTATAGTCTAATAATAGACATTCACTTGCACATAGATATTGTGCCTTCACTACTGTGTTGTAATGCCTTATTTCTACATTTTTTGACAGGCAGTTTCTGCTACAAAAGTCTTTGGTTATACCATATGCCCTTCCCATCTTACATGTCATTTCCCTTTAGCAGGTTTTTCCAGACAATTTTCTTGGGTTATCTCACCAACCTATTTGTATTGTTTAACCTTTTCAGTTTGAGCATTGTCTGTTTTCGGAAATTTCGGTGCATTTTTAATGTTCGTAAAAAAATTGGTTTTCTCTGCAGACAATCTTAAGCCATTTTTTCTAAAAGATTAATTTGTGTTGCGGTGGATGTCACATTTTCAGAAAGTATAGCAAAGTCATACTCAAATGCGAGACAATTTAATCCAATATTTTCTTTCCTCTTAACAATCTTATGTGTGAAATCTTTTATTCATTCATTTTTTCATTCCAAATCCCACTATTTTTTCTAGAACCCAATTAAAAATAATTGGTTATAGGCTATAACCTTGCCATACACCTGTGTTTATTTCGAAACGCTGAGATATTTCTCCCATAAATTTCACCTTAGATACTGTGCCTGTAAGTGTTTCACAAATTAGGTTTGGTAGTTTAGACTGTACACCAGTTTCTCGTACTATTTTATCTATAATTTTTCTCTCTGCGAAATCAAAGGCCTTTTTGAAATCAAGAATCATTACCACAAATCTTTCAGTAATCTGTGACGGATATTTGACTTCAGATTAGACATTTGCTCAAAACATGACTTGCCCTTCATAAAGACACTTTGATATTCACCTAAATGACTGTCCAGTGTTGTTTCCACCCTGTTTAGTAAAATCTTGGAAAATATTTTGTATGCAACTGGATAGCAAACAAATTCTTCTGTAGTTGTTAGGGTCTTGTTTATTGCTTTCTTTTTCACAGGATGTATCAAGCCTACCTTCCAGTCGTCTAGGAATTTCTCTGTTTGGCGATTTTCTCAAAGATTGGTTTTACCTAATTTTTTATTATATCTATAAATTAAGTAAACTGTGCAAGAAAACAAGGAGAAATTTGCGAAGGGGATTAAAGCGCACGGAGAATAAATGAAAAATTTTCGTTTGCCAATGGCCATGTAATTCTGACAGAGACGGCTGAGGACACGGAAGAGAAGTTGAACGGAATGGATAATGTATTGAAAAGAGATTACAAGATTAAAATCAACAGAAGTAAAACAAGGGTTATGCAGTGTAATCGAATTAAGTCAGGAGATGCTTAGAGACTTATATTTCGAAAGGATACAGTAAAAGTAGTTTTCCTATTTGGCTATCAAAATAACTGATGTTGGCAAAAAAAAAAATTTTTTCTTTTTTTGGTCATCAGTCTACTGACTGGTTTGATGCGGCCCGCCACGAATTCCTTTCTTGTGCTAACCTCTTCATCTCAGAGTAGCACTTGCAACCTACGTCCTCAATTATTTGCTTGACGTATTCTAATCTCTGTCTTCCTCTACAGTTTTTGCCCTCCACAGCTCCCTCTAGTACCATGGAAGTCATTCCCTCATTTCTCAGCAGATGTCCTATCATCCTGTCCCTTCTCCTTATCAGTGTTTTCCACATATTCCTTTCCTCTCCGATTCTGCGTAGAACCTCCTCATTCCTTACCTTATCAGTCCACCAAATTTTCAACATTCGTCTATAGCACCACATCTCAAATGCTTCGATTCTCTTCTGTTCCGGTTTTCCCACAGTCCATGTTTCACTACCATACAATGCTGTACTCCAGACGTACATCTTCAGAAATTTCTTCCTCAAATTAAGGCCGGTATTTGATATTAGTAGACTTCTCTTGACCAGAAATGCCTTTTTTGCCATAGCGAGTCTGCTTTTGATGTCCTCCTTGCTCCGTCCGTCATTGGTTATTTTACTGCCTAGGTAGCAGAATTCCTTAACTTCATTGACTTCGTGACCATCAATCCTGATGTTAAGTTTCTCGCTGTTCTCATTTCTACTACTTCTCATTACCTACGTCTTTCTCCGATTTACTCTCAAACCATACTGTGTGCTCATTAGACTGTTCATTCCGTTCAGCAGATCATTTAATTCTTCTTCACTTTCACTCAGGATAGCAATGTCATTAGCGAATCGTATCATTGATATCCTTTCACCTTGTATTTTAATTCCACTCCTGAACCTTTCTTTTATTTCCATCATTGCTTCCTCGATGTACAGATTGAAGAGTAGGGGCGAAAGGCTACAGCCTTGTCTTACACCCTTCTTAATACGAGCACTTCGTTCTTGATCGTCCACTCTTATTATTCCCTCTTGGTTGTTGTACATATTGTATATGACCCGTCTCTCCCTATAGCTTAACCCTACTTTTTTCAGAATCTCGAACAGCTTGCACCATTTTATATTGTCGAACGCTTTTTCCAGGTCGACAAATCCTATGAAAGTGTCTTGATTTTTCTTTACCCTTGCTTCCATTATTAGCCGTAATGTCAGAATTGCCTCTCCCGTCCCTTTACTTTTCTTAAAGCCAAACTGATCGTCACCTAGCGCATTCTCAATTTTCTTTTCCATTCTTCTGTACATTATTCTTGTAAGCAGCTTCGATGCATGAGCTGCTAAGCTGATTGTGCGATAATTCTCGCACTTGTCAGCTCTTGCCGTCTTCGGAATTGTGTGGATGATGCTTTTCCGAAAGTCATATGGTATGTCGCCAGACTCATATATTCTACACACCAACGTGAATAGCCGTTTTGTTGCCACTTCCCCCAATGATTTTAGAAATTCTGATGGAATGTTATGTATCCCTTCTGCCTTATTTGACCGTAAGTCCTCCAAAGCTCTTTTAAATTCCGATTCTAATACTGGATCCCCTATCTCTTCTAAATCGACTCCTGTTTCTTCTTCTATCACATCCGCCAAATCTTCACCCTCATAGAGGCTTTAAATGTATTCTTTCCACCTATCTGCTCTCTCCTCTGCATTTAACAGTGGAATTCCCGTTGCACTCTTAATGTTACCACCGTTGCTTTTAATGTCACCAAAGGTTGTTTTGACTTTCCTGTATGCTGAGTCTGTCCTTCCGACAATCATATCTTTTTCGATGTCTTCACATTTTTCCTGCAGCCATTTCGTCTTAGCTTCCCTGCACTTCCTATTTATTTCATTCCGCAGCGACTTGTATTTCTGTATTCCTGATTTTCCCGGAACATGTTTGTACTTCCTCCTTTCATCAATCAACTGAAGTATTTCGTCTGTTACCCATGGTTTCTTCGCAGCTACCTTCTTTGTACCTATGTTTTCCTTCCCAACTTCTGTGATGGCCCTTTTTAGAGATGTCCATTCCTCTTCAACTGTACTGCCTACTGCGCTATTCCTTATTGCTGTATCTATAGCGTTAGAGAACTTCAAACGTATCTCGTCATTCCTTAGTACTTCCGTATCCCACTTCTTTGCGTATTGATTCTTCCTGACTAATGTCTTGAACTTCAGCCTACTCTTCATCACTACTACATTGTGATCTGAGTCTACATCTGCTCCTGGGTACGCCTTACAATCCAGTATCTGATTTCGGAATCTCTGTCTGACCATGATGTAATCTAATTGAAATCTTCCCGTATCTCCCGGCCTTTTCCAAGTATACCTCCTCCTCTTGTGATTCTTGAACATGGTATTCGCTATTACTAGCTGAAACTTGTTACAGAACTCAATTAGTCTTTCTCCTCTTTCATTTCTTGTCCCAAGCCCCTATTCTCCTGTAACCTTTTCTTCTACTCCTTCCCCTACAACTGCATTCCAGTCCCCCATGACTATTAGATTTTCGTCCCCCTTTACATACTGCATTACCCTTTCAATATCCTCATACACTTTTTCTATCTGTTCATCTTCAGCTTGCGACGTCGGCATGTATACCTGAACTATCGTTGTCGGTGTTGGTCTGCTGTCGATTCTGATTAGAACAACCCGGTCACTGACCTGTTCACAGTAACACACCCTTTGCCCTACCTTCCTATTCATAACGAATCCTACACCTGTTATACCATTTTCTGCTGCTGTTGATATTACCCGATACTCATCTGACCAGAAATCCTTGTCTTCCTTCCACTTCACTTCACTGACCCCTACTATATCTAGATTGAGCCTTTGCATTTCCCTTTTCAGATTTTCTAGTTTCCCTACCACGTTCAAGCTTCTGACATTTCACGCCCCGACTCGTAGAACGTTATCCTTTCGTTGATTATTCAATCTTTTTCTCATGGTAACCTCCCCCTTGGCAGTCCCCTCCCGAAGATCCGAATGGGGGACTACTCCGGAATCTTTTGCCAATGGAGAGATCATCATGACACTTCTTCAATTACAGGCCACATGTCCTGTGGATACACGTTACGTGTCTTTAATGCAGTGGTTTCCATTGCCTTCTGCATCCTCATGTCGTTGATCATTGCTGATTCTTCCGCCTTTAGGGGCAATTTCCCACCCCTAGGACAAGAGAGTGCCCTGAACCTCTAACCGCTCCTCCGCCCTCTTTGACAAGGCCGTTGGCAGAATGAGGCTGACTTCTTATGCCGGAAGTCTTCGGTCGCCAATGCTGATTATTTATCAAAATTTAGGCAGTGGCGGGGATCGAACCCAGGACCGAAGACGTTTTGATTATGAATCAAAGACGCTACCCCTAGACCACGGGTACACAAATACAGAGGATATAAAATGCTATACAAGAAAATTGTTCATGAAGAACTGAAATTTGGTAACACTGAATATCAATAAAAGTGTTCGGAAGTCATTTCTTAAGGTATTTATAAGGAGTGCAACCTTTTATGAAAGTGAAACGTGAACAATAAGCATTTCAGACAAGAACAGAACAGAAGCTTTTGAAATATGGTGTTAAAGAAGAATGTTGATAAAAAGATGCATAGATCGAATAACTAATGGAGAGGTACTGAATCGAAGTAGAGAAAAAAAGAAATTTATGGCACAACTTGACTAAAATATGGAGTCGGTTGATAGGACACATTCTGAGGCATCAAGGGACCATCAGTTTGTTAATTGAGGGAATCGTGGGGGGGGTAGAAACCGTAGAGCTTGATAGGATCCATCTTGAGCCATCAAGGGATCATCGGTTTGGTAATGGAAGGAATCATGGGGGTAAGAAGTGCAGAGGTAGACCAAAGCTCGAATGTTGTTGTGGTCTTCAGTCCAGAGACTGGTTTGATGCAGCTATCCGTGCTACTCTATCCTGTGCAAGCTTCTTCATCTCCCAATACCTACTGCAACCTACATACTTCTGAATCTGTTTAGTGTATTCATCTGTTGGTCGCCCTCTACGATTTTTACCCTCCACACTTCCCTCCAATACTAAAGTGGTGATCCCTTGATGGCTCAGAATGTGTCCTACCAACCAAATCCTTCTTCTAGTCAAATTGTGCCAAAAACTCCTCTTCTCCCCAATCCTATTCAGTACCTCCTCATTAGTTACGTTATCTACCCATCTAACCTTCAGCATTCTTCTGTAGCATCACATTTCGAAAGCTTCTGTTCTCTTCTTGTCTAAACTATTTATCGTCCATGTTTCACTTCCATACATGGCTACACTCCATTCAAATACTTTCAGAAAAGACTCCCTGACACTTAAATCAATACTCGATGTTAACAAATTTCTCTTCTTCAGAAACGCCTTCCTTGCCATAGCCAGTCTACATTTTGTATCCTCTCTACTTCGACCATCGTCAGTTATTTTGATCCCCAAATAGCAAAAAATGGTTCAAATGGCTCTGAGCACTAAGGGACTTAACATCTGAACTCTAACCTAAGGACATCACACACATCCATGACCGAGGCAAGAGTCGAACCTGCGACCGTAGCACTCGCACGGTTCCGCACTGAAGCGCCTAGAACCGCTAGGCCACCACGGCCGGCCCCATGTAGCAAAACTCATCTACCACTTTGTCTCATTTCCTAATCAGCTTCCTTCTCCATCACCTGTTTTAATTCGGCTACATTCCATTATCCTTGTTTTACTTTTGTTGATGCTCTTCTTATATCCTTCTCTCAAGACACTGTCCATTCCGTTCAACTGCTCTTCCAAGTCCCTTGCTGTCTCTGATAGAATTACAATGTCATCGGCAAACCTCAAAGTTTTTATTTCTTCTCCGTGGATTTTAATTCCTACTCAAATTTTATTTTCTGTTTCCTGTACTGCTCGCTCCATATACAGGTTGAATAACATTGGGGATAGGCTACAACCCTGTCTCACTCCCTTCTCAACCACTCCTTCCCTTTCAATCCCTTCGACTCTTATAGCTGCAGTCTGCTTTCTGTGCAAATTGTAAATAGCCTTTCACTCCCTGTATTTTACCTCTGCCACCTTCAGAATTTGAAAGAGAGAATGCCAGTCAACATTGTGAAAAGCTTTCTCTAAGTTTACAAATGCTAGAAACGTAGGTTTGCCTTTCTTCTAAGATAAGTCATAGGGTGAGTATTGCCTCGCGTGTTCCAACATTTCTACGGAATCCAAACTGATCTTCCCCGAGGTCGGCTTCTACCAGTTTTCCCATTCGTCTGTGAAGAATTCGTGCTAGTATTTTGCAGCGGTGACTTATTAAACTGGTAGTTCAGTAATTTTCACACCTGTCAACACATGCTTTTTTGGGATTGGAATTATTATATTGTTCTTGAAGTCTGAGGGCATTTCACCTGTCTCATACATCTGGCTCACCAGATGGTAGACTTTTGCCATGGCTGGCTCTCCCTAAGCTATCACTAGTTCTAATGGAATGTAGTCTACTCCCAGGGCCTTTCTTCTACATGGGTCTTTCAGTGCTCTGTCAAATTCTTTACGCAGTATCATATCTCCCATTTCATTTTCATCTACGTCTCTTCAATTTCCATAGTGTTGCCTTCCTTTCTGGAAAGTTTGGTAAGGTCTTATGAGACCAAACTGCTGAGGTCATCGGTCCCTAAGCTTACGCACTATTTAATCTAACTTAAACGAACTTGCGCTTATGACAACACACGCAGCCATGCCCGAGGGAGGACTCGAACCTCCGACGGGGGAAGCCGCGCGGACCGTGACAAGGCTCCCAAGACCGCGCGGCCCACCTTTCTGCTTTCTCTTCTTTACTTAGGGCAGATTTTCCATCTGAGCTCTTTATATTCATATGGGTGGTTCTCTTTTCTCCAAAGGTCTCTTTAATTTTCTTGTAGGCAGCATCTATCTTACCCTTAGTGATATATGCCTCTACGTCCTTGCATTTGTCCTCTAGCCGTCCCTGCTTAGCCATTTTACACTTCCTGTCGATCTCATTTTTGAGACGTTTGTATTCCTTTTCGCCTGCTTAATTTACTGCATTTATATATTTTCTCCTTTCATCAATTAAATTCAATATCTCTTCTGTTACCCAAGGATTTCTGCCAGCCCTCGTCTTTTTACCTAGTTGATCCTTTGTTGCCTTCACTATTTCATCCCTCAAAGCTACCTATTGTTCTACTCTATTTCTTTCCACTGGTCTTGTCAATCGTTCCCTAATGCCCTCTCTGAAATTCTCTACAACTTCTGGTTCTTTCAGTTTATCCAGGCACCATCTCCTTAAATTCTCACCTTTTTGCAGTTTCTTCAGTTTTAATCTACAGTTCATAACCAACAAATTGTGGTCAGAGTCCACATCTGCCCCTGGAAGTTCCTTAAAATTTAAAACCTGGTTCCTAAATCTCTGTCTTACCATTATATAATCTATCTGAAACCTTCCAGTGTCTCCAGGCCTCTTCTACGTATACAATCTTCTTTCATGTTTCTTAACCAAGTGTTATCTATGATTAAGTTATGCTCTGTGCAAAATTCTACCAGGCGGCTTCCTCTTTCATTCCTTACCCAATACATATTCACCTACTACTTTTCCTTCTCTTCCTTTTCTACTATCTAATTCCAGTCCCCCATGATTACTAAATTTTTGTCTCCCTTAACTATCTGAATGATTTCTTTTATGTTGTTGTTGTGGTCTTCAGTCCAGAGACTGGTTTGATGCATGCTCCTCTATCCTGTGCAAGCTCTTTCATCTCCCAGTACCTACTGCAACCCACATCCTTCTGAATCTGTTTAGTGTACTCATCCCTACGTCTACCTCTACGTTTTTTACCCTCCACGCTGCCCTCCAATACTAAATTGGTGATCCCTTGATGCCTCAGAATATGCCCTACCAACCGATCCCTTCTTCTAGTCAAGTTGTGCCACAAATTTATCTTCTCTCAAATTCTGTTCAATACCTCCTCATTAGTTATGTGATCTACCCACCTAATCTTCAGCATCTTCTTCTGTAGCACCAGATATTGAAAGCTTCTATTCTCTTCTTGTCTAAACTATTTATCGTTCACGTTTCACTTCGATACATGGCTACACTCCATATAAATACTTTCAGAAACGACTTCCTGAGATTTAAATCTAAACTAGGTGTTAACAAATTTCTCTTCTTCAGAAACGCTTTCCTTGCTGTTGCCAGTCTACATTTTATATTCTCTCTACTTCGACCATCATCAGTTGTTTTGCTCCCAAAATAGCAAAACTCCTTTACTACTTTAACTGTCTCATTTCCTAATCTAATTCCGGCAGCACCACCCGATTTAATTCGACTACATTCCATTATCCTCGTTTTGCTTTTGTTGATGTTCATCTTATATCCTCCTTTCAAGACACTGTCCATTCCGTTCAACTGCTCTTCGAAGTCCTTTGCTGTCTCTGACAGAATTACAATGTCATCGGCGAACCTCAAAGTTTTTATTTCTTCTCCATGGATTTTAATTCCAACTCCGAACTTTTCTTTTGTTTCCTTTACTGCTTGCTCAATATACAGATTGAATAACATCGGGGATAGGCTACAACCCTGTCTCACTCCCTTCCCAACCACTGCTTCCCTCTCATGCCCCTCGAGTCTTATAACTGCCTTCTGGTTTCTGTACGAATTGTAAATAGCCTTTCGCTCCCTGTATTTTACCCCTGCCGCTTTCAGAATTTGAAAGAGGGTATTCCAGTCAACATTGTCAAAAGCTTTCTCTAAGTCTACAAATGCTAGAAACGTAGGTTTGCCTTTCCTTATTCTATTTTCTACGATAAGTCGTAGGGTCAGGATTGCCTTACGTGTTCCAACATTTCTGCGGAATCCAAACTGATCTTCCCTGAGGTCGGCGTCTACCAGTTTTCCCATTCGTCTGTAAAGAATTCGTGTTAATATTTTGCAGCTGTGACTTTTAAACTGATAGTTCGGTAATTTTCACATCTGTCAACACCTGATTTCTTTGGGATTGGAATAATTATATCCTTCTTGAAGTCTGAGGGTATTTCGCCTGTCTCATACATCTTGCTCACTAAATGGTAGAGTTTTGTTAGGCCTGGCTCTCCCAAGGCTGTCATTAGTTCTAATGGGATGTCGTCTACTCCCAGGGCCTTGTTTCGCCTTAGATCTTCCAGTGCTCTGTCAAACTCTTCACGCAGTATCATATTTCCCATTTCATCTTCATCTACATTCTCTTCCATTTCTATAATATTGTCCTCAAGAACATCGCCCTTGTATATATCCTCTATATACTCCTCCCACCTTTCTGATTTCCCTTCTTTGGTTAGTACCGGGTTTCCATCTGTGCTCTTGATATTCGTGAAAGTCGTCCTCTTTTCTCCAAAGGTCTCTTTAATTTTCCTGTAGGCAGTATCTATCTTACCCTTAGTGATATGTGCCTCTACATCCTTACATTTGTCCTCTAGCCATCCCTGCTTAGCCATTTTGCACTTCCTGTCGATCCCGCTTTTGAGACGTTTATATTCCTTTTTGCCTGCTTCATTTACTGCATTTTTGTATTTTCTCCTTTTATCAATTAAATTCAACATCTCTTCTGTTACCCAAGGATTTCTATTAGCCCTCGTCTTTTTACCTACTTGATCCACTGGTTGGTTCGTTGGTTGGTTTTTGGGGGAAGAGACCAAACAGCGAGGTCATCGGTATCATCGTATTAGGGAAGGAAGTCGGCCGTGCCCTTTCAGAGGAACCATCCCGGCATTTGCCTGGAGCGATTTAGGGAAATCACGGAAAACCTAAATCAGGATGGCCGGACGCGGGATTGAACCGTCGTCCTCCCGAATGCGAGTCCAGTGTGCTAACCACTGCGCCACCTCGCTCGGTCCTTGATCCACTGCTACCTTCACTATTTCATCTCTCAAAGCTACCGATTCTTCTTGTACTGTATTTCTTTCCCCCATTCTTGTCAATCGTTCCCTTATGCTCTCCCTGAAGCTCTCTACAGCCCCACCTTTTTGCAATTTCTTCAGTTTCAATCTTCAGTTTATAACCAATAGATTGTGGTCACAGTCCACATCTGCCCCTGGAAATGTCTTACAATTTAAAATCTGGTTCCTAAATCTCTGACTTACCATTATATAATCTATCTGATACCTTCCAGTATCTCCAGGCTTCTTCCATGCAGACAACCTTTTTTTTATGATTCTTGAACTAAGCAAAGCATCATATATCTCTCCGATCTGTTCATCATCTGCAGAGCTATGAGGCATATAAACTTGTACTAGTGTGGTAGGCGTGGGCCTCGTCCTTCTTGGCTACAATAGTGCGTGCGCTATGCTGTTAGTAGTAGCTTATCGGCACTCCTATTTTTTATTCATTATTAAACCATCTCCTGCATTGCCCCGGTTTGTTTTAGTATTTATAACCCTGTGTTCACCTGACCCACTATGTCTATCTTTAACTTATCCACTTCTCTTTTTAAATTTTCTAATCTACCTGCCCGATTAAGGGATCTGACATTCCACGCTCCAATCCGTAGAACACTAGTTTTCTTTCTCCGGATAACGACGTCCTCCTGAATAGTTTACCTCCGGAATATTTTATCTAAGAGGACGCCATCATCATCTGCCAGGCACTTTATTGTGAATAGCAATCACATAGATGTAGATATAGATGTAGATTTAACCATACAGTAAAGCTGCATGCCCTCGGTAAAAATTAGGCTGTAGTTTCCCCTTGCTTTCAGCCGTTCGCAGTACCAGCACAGCAAGGCCGTTTTGGTCGATGTTACGAGGCCAGATCAGTCAGTCATCCACACTGTTGCCCCTGCAACTACTCCTCTTCAGCTCGAATACAGTAACGTAATCAGGTCCACACGGAGGCTGGTTGAGGATACACTAGCACGTATCTAAGCAGTCTTCGGGCTGAACTGCAACAACAATAAGGATAAGAACCGCAACACCAGCGCAACAATAGGCAACAAATAAAGCATGTTAAAGAAGCACTTTCCTTTGTCTGAATGTGCAGTGGCATCCTACAGCTGTGTATTGAATGGCATTCTCCGAGAAATGTAGACTACATTTTGCAAATGGTTATGAAGAGTGATGTACTGCATAAATGTTCATGAGGAGTACTTGAAAATAGCTTGCAATTTTCGAATAAAATGACTGCAACTGATTCAGAAGAAAGGCATTCGGTGTGCCCAACGTACGCTGATGCAGTTAAGCTCCTTGCACACGATCGACTTCCTTGTAGCGCCAAAACAGCGTATGCTGTGAGCGCTGTCTAGTGTGTAGTTTCGCGTCTGAAAGGCGAAAGTGACCTAATGATGAACTATCTTTCTTAAGAAAACTAAATACATGAACAAAATGTAGGAGCAAGCAACGATAATAGTTTATTGATGACCAAAGAAGAGTTTATTGTGGAAGTTCATGTTAAAGGTCATGTGGCAAATTCTATAACTCCAGAAAACTGAAAGAGTAGGAGAAGTGTTATCGCAACACCTCAGAACATGCACAGTTTTATTTGCTTGAGAAATTTATACGCATTAAATAATGTGTAGGACACAGTAAACAGCGCCTTTTAGCTGTATCGTTTGTATTTTGTTACCTTCCTAACTGTTAAAGAACATCGAACATTATTTTCTCGTCAATTAATTCTAATTTCTTTCGCTGTTGAAATAATTATCATTAAAACACGTTTGTCTATTTAAGTTTTGATTTATGCGCAGTGCACGGTTTTTTTCTGTCAAACGTAAATACTTTTTTGCTTTCTGATATTTCGTTTCTCTTGTAGCAGAACACTAGTAGCAAACGAGGGCCTTGTGTAACTTTTCAGTGTGTTACGAAAACAAAGCAAAGATTAACAAGATACGAAAGCATAAGTTGGGATTGAGCTGGACCGGAAAAGGTAAACTTCCGATTTTAGCAGAGGCCGCCATTGTCTCTTGTTTCTGGGCACATGCAGTGTGCAGCATATTCGGAAATTCAGAACTCCACACTCGGCACAATCTATACATCATTGACGTCACGGGCACGGTCGCGTCCTGGTTGGTTGCTGATTTACATGCAGGCATTATTTTGACCAAAAAGTCACTTGGGTAAAGCGAGCTTAAGACGTATTATTGTTGGCTTCATAAGTATGCCTGAAGATACGGGCCTCCACTCAGTTTACTACGCGCTGTCTAGCTCTGTACAGTGCAGCAGCCTATTGGACAGTCTTTAAACCTGTATTGTATCGTATTGTATTATACCGGGGACCTAGAAACGACGGAGGGGCTTCGTCCCGCCATAGCCCTCAGTGGTTCACAACCCCGTAACAGGCCACAGCAGTCCACCCGCCCCACACCGAACCCAAGGTTATTGTGTGGTTCGGCCCCCAGTGGATCCCCCCAGGAACGTCTCATACCAGACGAGTGTAACCCCAAATCGTATGTTTTTGGATAGGGTCCGCCTTTAGCAAAACACAATTTTAGTTTTATCACCCAAACATGTTTCACTGCAGTTGCAGCATCTTCTGTGGGCTTTTATTTTTCATCTGTTAAAGATAAACAATGTGCTTTGCTGTTTCTATACACGTAACTATTAGGTTTTAAATCGTAATTACAGATATTTGAAAAAAAACCACATAAATTATGAGTTCATACCTTTTTACCACATGGTGTCGTTGTTCTGATGTGTTGTGTTTCTACATTGACTGTTTTGTCCCACAGTTTGTCATCTGCAACGACTTATACCTTAAAGTAGATAAATTGTTTAAGCCAAAATTACGATTTGAAAAAATTGTCATTTCTATGGCTGAAATTATTTGATTCTGTGTGTGTGTGTCTATGTTTATTTACATAATGTTTTGCTTACATTTTCTTTTTCTTCATATTCATGACTGTCAAACACTATACACTGAGTTGTCACAGTCACTGTTTCGCTGTTTACCAGCTGTAAAAACAAACATGGCGGGCAGTGGAACAGTTGAAGGTGTAAAAACAAGATGGCTGACAGTGGAACAGTTGAAGGTGTTCCTGACGGTTGTTCTGAATCTCCCAGAGGCGCCTGTGATTTGTGTGTGTGTGTGTGTGTGTGTGTGTGTGTGAAAAAGAAGAAAGAGAGTTTATTTATTTATTTTTATTGTGTGTGTGTGTGTGTGTGTGTGTGTGTGTGTGTCTGAGTGGGGGGGGGGCTGGGGTGGGGGGCAGGTGAGAGCTCTACAGGTTAGACTTGTCTAATAATTCTTTGAGGGCAGAGAACAGAGTACCATTGCAGAGAGCTGTGTGAACATTTATGACTTGTTTGGCTTCCACTATGGCTTTTTGTATCTGATAATTTTCTTCTGTTATTAGTTTTTGTGAGGGGCTGTTGCTGCATTTGAGAATTTTCAAATCCGTGTTGATGTTTGTTGGGTTATGTTTCTTGTCCATGAGGTGTTCATCAAATGTTATAAAACAAAAATTGTGTTTTGCTAAAGGCGGACCCTGTCCAAAAACATACGTATTGCTAAAGCAAACACGGAAAATAGAGCTTCAACCCCCAAGATGATTATTGTAACCCCAAATGTTTGCGTGGTAGAGTAATTATGGTGTACGCTTACGTGGAGATAGTGTTTGCGCAGCAATCGCCGACATAGTGTAACTGAGACGGAATAAGGGGAAGCAGCTCGCATTCGCCGAGGCAGGCGGAAATCCTCCTTAAAGACCATCTACAGGCTGGCCGGCACATCCGACCTCGACACTAATACGCCAGGCGAATTCATGCTTTCCCACTCGGGAGGCAGCGCGTTAGACCGCGCAGCTTGCCGGGCGAGGTGTCTTTAAACTTAGTTACGGAAGACTCAAGTTACTGGGTTGTTACTAGGCAGCATTTAGGGCGACTCTAGTCACTAACGATAGAATCGTTGTTGTTGATGAGATTCAGGGCGCTCAGCGGCAAGTCATAAGCATGCAAATGAAATTATTTCTTGACAAGTGAATATAAAACATGTAAAATCTTAGCATTCAGTATGCTATAAACACAGTAAAAGCTCCGAGGAAAAATACATCAAGTTTTGGTTAGAACAGTTACTGAGTTTTGTCCCTTCATTGTGGTAAGCCAAGAATTTGGTTCTCAGGTCGTGCCTTGGCACGACTGCCACAGCGTTCAGCCTAGTTGCACACTTTCCCCACCATCATGGCAGGCTGTCTGAGCTCGTTGTCATGTAATAGAAACTTATTCTAGTTCCATAATGGAAAAATTGCGTTTCGTACCCATGATTGAAATGTAGTAGCAGTTTTGCAACCTCATTATGGAGACATGGAAACTCGACCTGTGGAAAACAATGTAGATGCCCTGATCACTTAATGTAAAAGGATTTGGATTTAAAAAGGGAAATACATTGCAGATCAATGACATCTCCACGTGCACTAGGATTCTTTCAAGTGGAACAGCAGATGATCTCCAAAACATACGTAAGATTGGCAGTGTCTGAAAAACGTTTAGAAACGGTCCTTGTAATTCTTTCGAGGCCATGTTTTCTTTAACGTCGTTGAGATTACAGAAATGGACAGTTCTTTCTGTCCAAATTTGTCCCTTACATAATGCGATTTTCTTTTTAAATACGTCCCCATCAAGTCAGAAATGAGCTGTTTCTCACTTTGCAGCGCCTTACTGTCGTCAGTATGCAGTCAAGTTCACATAAAATGCAAGGTCTGCAATCCATTCCAGATGTTGTAATTTTCGTCCCTGCACTCCTTCTTCCTTCATAAATCCAACAATAGCGGATTTTAAATCGAAAATCTATCCTGACATGCCCCTTGATTTACCGAAGTATCTTGCAGAAACAACTCCGGTAAGGCATGTGTGGCGCTGGACTTGGCGTATTCAGTACAGACTAGGCGTGAGTCCAGGTTGTTTACGAGTAGTGCACACTTCGTAGTTGCATTCAGAGGGCGAGATCAACGTGCAATGAAAGACCTAAGAGACTTTCAAAAAGGGCAGATTGTGGGGGCCCGATTAGCTGGAGAATCAGTAACCAAGACAACGAACTTATTGAATGATTCGAGAGCAACTGTTCCAACAGTCATGACACCCTACGCAAAACATGGAAAGACATCATCGTGTAAACGTTATAGTGGGCGCAAAGCAAAACTAAATGACAGAGATCGTCGTACGCTAACACGAATTGTGTCGAAACAACACAAAACTACAGCGGCTAAAGCAACTGCATAGCTCAATAGCCATCTTCGAGAACCCGTATCTATCGACACTGTCCGCCGAGAACTCCTTAAAGCAAATATTCATGGACGAGTTGCTGTACCGATACAATTAGTGACAATAACCAACACAAAGAAGCTTAAAACATGGTGTCAGTAGCTTAAATCCTGGACGGCTGATCAGTGGAAACACGTCATATGGTCCGAAAAGTCAATGTTTTTGTTATTTCTAACATCGGGCCGGCTTTACGTCTGGGGAACGCCAAAAGAAGCCTACAATCCTGATTGCTTGATTCCAACGGTTAAGCATGGAGGTGGAAATGTGATGGTGTGGGCAGCCATATCATGGTATTCTGTTGGTCCCATCATTACTCCATTACTCTCAAAGGCCGTGTTACAGCCAACGATTATGTGCATATTTTAGGTGATCAGGTGCACCCCCTGATTCAAATGTTGTTCCCAGCAATGATCCCATGTTTCAGGACGATAATGCACTCATTCACACGTCCAGCACAGTACAATCGTGGTATGAGAAGCATGCAACTGAATTGAAGCGTCTTCCCTGACCATCACAGTCAAAAATGGTTCAAATGGCTCTGAGCACTATGGGACTTAACATCTATGGTCATCAGTCCCCTAGAACTTAGAACTACTTAAACCTAACTAACCTAAGGACGCCACAGAACACCCAGTCATCACGAGGCAGGGAAAATCCCTGACCCCGCCGGGAATCGAACCCGGGAACCCGGGCGTGGGAAGCGAGAACGCTACCGCACGACCACGAGCTGCGGACCCATCACAGTCCCCAGACTTGAACATGATCAAACCCTTGTGGGCAGCATTGGAGTGCAGACTCCGGAGCAGATTTCCGCCTCCCTCATCGCAACAGGAGTTCGAAGAGGTTCTGCTCTAAGAGAGGCATAACATTCCACTGGAGACTATAAAATTATATGCCAGTGTTCCAAGAAGAATCGCAGCTGCATTACTGGAAAATGGAGGTCCAACTGCTTATTAATAAACCATTCCCACACCGCACATTATTGTGCCTGTCCCATATGTATAATAAAATGAGTCCCATGTGAACCCTGATTTATTTTGAAAGAAGATTCTTAAGAATTTATTTTATTTACTAGCGATTCATCAAGAACATTAACACATTTAATCACACTATGTAAGCATGGAAGTAGTTGCCAGGGAGTAACTGATGAAATCATAACCAAATACCTTTAACAAATGGAAACTTTATTCACTTTAATAGTGCCTAAAAGCATTTAAAAGAAACAGATTTAAAATTATAATCAGAAAGCACTCTCTAAATATTAAATTTACAATTTATTCAGGGGCAGAAAGAACCAAGTTTTGACTGTATGAGCTTTCAGGCAGAGAACCTTACCGCTCCCTTTTGACACGGCCGTAGTTACGACCGCTCACAACAGCCTCTGAAAGACTAGACTGGTGCAAATCTGCAACACACCAGATTGTTTTAAACTAAGAGTTTTAACAATTTACACAAGCACACAAACTGTGCACCCCCCATAGGAGGGGTGGAAATGGTACAAAACACTAACAATTAAAATATTAACCTTGCCACCGAAGGTGCAACTTGATTTTAACTTCTAAGAAAAGTCTTACAGTGAAAGGTTGGCAACTTTATATACTAAAATGATCATTTAAATAAAATTATACAAGGTTGGCCAAACAATAGTTAAGATGCTCTACAATACACAGATACCACCTCTCAAGATCATAGGCAATAATATCAAAGTTTCCAAAGATCAAAACATATCTCAGGTATTAGGACGTTACACTCCAAGCAATAAATTCGTTAAAACACCAAATCCAACAAACATGACAGAGGCAGCTACTAACGTACGGTAGATTGATAGGGAGATTACCGAACAACCCGAACCGCAGGTTCCTCTAACCCGCCCCTACTCCACAAGGGAAAAACGGACCACTCAATTTACAAACAACCACCTTCGCGCGGGTGGGCAAACGGAGAAGAATGGTGGGACGACCCCAAAGCAAAACGGCTGGTGACCTCACAAAGAAAACAAGTAGAATTTAACAAGAGCCGGCCGGAGTGGCCATGCGTTTTTAGGCGCTACAATCTGGAGCCGAGCGACCGCTACGGTCGCAGGTTCGAATCCTGCCTCGGGCATGGATGTGTGTAATGTCCTTAGGTTGGTTAGGTTTAATTAGTTCTAAGTTCTAGGCGACTGATGGCCTCAGAAGTTAAGTCGCATAGTGCTCAGAGCCATTTGAACCATTAGCCATTTAACAAGAGAAAATCAAACAACATATCACCAACCACTTAACTTGTAATAAACTGCGATTTCTCGAGCAGACCTGGCGCAGCACCCCCAAATCGCTCTCCCGAACCATCCGCTGCCAGCCGCTTCAACGGACGCAGGAAGGTGCGCCGATCTCCCGTCTCACGGCGTCGCAGCTCGCACCGGCCAGACTGATGTCGTGGGTTGACTCCTGTTGCTCTTGTGTCGACCGCGAAGTCACTACCGCTCGCTATACGGCGCGGCCCACTGGACTCACGTGGCGACCTCACACGCGCCGACGCTCAAGACGGACAAGTCATCTTGTGTCTCAGTGTGCGTCCGACCAACTGATCGATCCAACCGCCAATGACCATTGCCTGAGCAAACTCGAGCAGACTGGCGGCCTAACGCGCAGACTCAGATGCAGGAACTTAGCCCCAACCGGACGAACGCTCGCTGAGTTCTCTTACTGGCGGAGTGGAAAGACTCTCATTTTGCCGGCTTTAAAGGTTGATCCGAACGACAGACATACTAGCACTCCGAACGACAGACAGACACTAAATGCCTAACAAATGCGGACGAGAGACAGACTAACAAGCTGGGGACCGGCAACCTTTCCCCTTTCCCACCAGAGGGAGACACCAAAGTTGCGATTGCCACAGCAGCACCACCAGCAGAAACGGAGGGCGACTGCTTCACACTACAGATGGAAGGGCTGTGGTCACGAGGGTGCACGACCTCGTCGTAAACCATATCTTGCAGGCTTTAAGATGAGTGCATTTCAATTCAAATAGAGAAACCTCCACCATTGTGACACCTCGCGATTCACCAGTGACTTGGGTTCGTGTTGCTGCTCGTAGAGTCGCCGAGGCGAAGAGCAGCGAATGGAGTGCTTGGGGAAAGCGGATCTGATTAGCTTTCCTCGACTTCTTATTACTATTTACTGCGTTGAGCTTGTTACAATTTGTTAAGTTCAACCAGCGGTGTTTTTCCTGCCTGGTGGCTGCTAACGCCCCAGCTACCTGCCCTGAGGGGGTTGGTGTATGTACGGCAGTGTACGTTTCCTCGCCTTGCCACCGCCGTCCGGTAGGCTTTCTTGATTTTAGGCCGTTTGTGATTCTTCTACTCTGGTGGTAGTGATTCATTTCTCGTTTCGGGCGCTCTAAGCACAGTATTCTGGGGGCGTAGTGCAGTCCGCCGGTTCCGGCTTTGGCGCGCTGGTCCATTCTTGCATTTGGTTTATTGGACGTCAGGTAGCTTCAGCAAGATTATCATTAGTCGTTCGTTAGACTGCCACTAGTCTGAGTCACCATCCTGTGAAGTAAATGCAACTCTTGGCTGCCTATCTCATCGCTCGTGAAATTGTTTGTTGCTGGACCTTCTCAGAGGTCGATTCCTGAAGCACCGTCTGTGACTGGTCCTTGTGTTTTATTACTGTATTATTCATTACCATACCTTGTAATGCCTACATTAAAGGTTATGTTGTTGTTGTTGTTGTGGTCTTCAGTCCTGAGACTGGTTTGATGCAGCTCTCCATGCTACTCTATCCTGTGCAAGCTTCTTCATCTCCCAGTGCCTACTGCAACCTACATCCTTCTGAATCTGCTTAGTGTATTGATCTCTTGGTCTCCCTCTACGATTTTTACCCTCCACGCTGCCCTCCAATGCTAAATTTGTGATCCCTTGATGCCTCAAAACATGTCCTACCAACCGATCCCTTCTTCTAGTCAAGTTGTGCCACAAACTTCTCTTCTCCCCAATCCTATTCAATACCTCCTCATTAGTTACGTGATCTGCCCACCTTATCTTCAGCATTCTTCTGTAGCACCACATTTCGAAAGCTTCTATTCTCTTCTTGTCCAAACTGGTTATCGTCCATGTTTCACTTTCATACATGGCTACACTCCATACAAATACTTTCAGAAACGACTTCCTGACACTTAAATCTATACTCGATGTTAACAAATTTCTCTTCTTCAGAAACGATTTCCTTGCCATTGCCAGCCGGCCGAAGTGGCCGTGCGGTTAAAGGCGCTGCAGTCTGGAACCGCAAGACCGCTACGGTCGCAGGTTCGAATCCTGCCTCGGGCATGGATGTTTGTGATGTCCTTAGGTTAGTTAGGTTTAACTAGTTCTAAGTTCTAGGGGACTAATGACCTCAGCAGTTGAGTCCCATAGTGCTCAGAGCCATTTGAACCATTTGCCATTGCCAGTCTACATTTTATATCCTCTCTATTTCGACCATCATCAGTTATTTTACTCCCTAAATAGCAAAATTCCTTTACAACTTTAATGGTCTCATTTCCTAATCTAATCCCCTCAACATCACCCGATTCAATTTGACTACATTCCATTATCCTCGTTTTGCTTTTGTTGATGTTCATCTTATATCCTCCTTTCAAGACACTGTCCATTCCGTTCAACTGCTCTTCCAAGTCCTTTGCTGTCTCTGACAGAATTACAATGTCATCGGCGAACCTCAAAGTTTTTACTTCTTCTCCATGAATTTTAATACCTACTCCGAATTTTTCTTTTGTTTCCTTTACTGCTTGCTCAATATACAGATTGAATAACATCGGGGAGAGGCTACAACCCTGTCTCACTCCCTTTCCAACCACTGCTTCCCTTTCATGCCCCTCGACTCTTATAACTGTCATCTGGTTTCTGTACAAATTGTAAATAGCCTTTCGGTCCCTGTATTTTACCCCTACCACCTTTAGAATTTGGAAGAGAGTATTCCAGTCAACAGTGTCAAAAGCTTTCTCTAAGTCTACAAATGCTAGAAACTTAGGTTTGCCTTTCCTTAATCTTTCTTCTAAGATAAGTCGTAACGTCAGTATTGCCTCACGTGTTCCAACATTTCTACGGAATCCAAACTGATCTTCCCCGAGGTCCGCTTCTACCAGTTTTTCCATTCGTCTGTAAAGAATTCGCGTTAGTATTTTGCAGCTGTGACTTATTAAACTGATAGTTCGGTAATTTTCACATCTGTCAACACCTGCTTTCTTTGGTATTGGAATTATTATATTCTTCTTGAAGTCTGAGGGTATTTCGCCTGTCTCATACATCTTGCTCACCAGATGGTAGAGTTTTGTCATGACTGGCTCTCCCAAGGCCATCAGTAGTTCTAATGGAATGTTGTCTACTCCCGGGGCCTTGTTTCGAATCAGGTCTTTCAGTGCTCTGTCAAACTCTTCACGCAGTATCTTATCTCCCATTTCATCTTCATCTACATCCTCTTCCATTTCCATAATATTGTCCTCAAGTACATCGCCCTTGTATAAACCCTCTATATACTCCTTCCACCTTTCTGCCTTCCCTTCTTTGCTTAGAACTGGGTTGCCATCTGAGCTCTTGATATTCATACAAGTGGTTCTCTTTTCTCCAAAGGTCTCTTTAATTTTCCTGTAGGCAGTATCTATCTTACCCCTAGTGAGACAAGCCTCTACATCCTTACATTTGTCCTCTAGCCATCCCTGCTTAGCCATTTTGCACTTTCTGTCGATCTCATTTTTGAGACGTTTGTATTCCCTTTTGCCTGCTTCATTTACTGCATTTTTATATTTTCTCCTTTCATCAATTAAATTCAATATTTCTTCTGTTACCCAAGGATTTCTATTAGCCCTCGTCTTTTTACCTACTTGATCCTCTGCTGCCTTCACTACTTCATCCCTCAGAGCTACCCATTCTTCTTCTACTGTATTTCTTTCCCCCATTCCTGTCAATTGTTCCCTTATGCTCTCCCTGAAACTCTCTACAACCTCTGGTTCTTTCAGTTTATCCAGGTCCCATCTCCTTAAATTCCCACCTTTTTGCAGTTTCTTCAGTTTCAATCTGCAGTTCATAACCAACAGATTGTGGTCAGAATCCACATCTGCCCCTGGAAATGTCTTACAATTTAAAACCTGGTTCCTAAATCTCTGTCTTACCATTATATAATCTATCTGATACCTTTTAGTATCTCCAGGATTCTTCCAGGTATACAACCTTCTTTTATGATTCTTGAACCAAGTGTTAGCTATGATTAAGTTATGCTCTGTGCAAAATTCTACAAGGCGGCTTCCTCTTTAATTTCTTCCCCCCAATCCATATTCACCTACTATGTTTCCTTCTCTCCCTTTTCCTACTGACGAATTCCAGTTACCCATGACTATTACATTTTCGTCTCCCTTCACTACCTGAATAATTTCTTTTATCTCGTCATACATTTCATCAATTTCTTCATCATCTGCAGAGCTAGTTGACATATAAACTTGTACTACTGTAGTAGGCATGGGCTTTGTGTCTATCTTGGCCACAATAATGCGTTCACTATGCTGTTTGTAGTAGCTAACCTGCACTCCTATTTTTTTATTCATTATTAAACCTACTCCTGCATTACCCCTATTAGAGTTTGTATTTATAACCCTGTATTCACCTGACCAAAAGTCTTGTTCCTCCTGCCACCGAACTTCACTAATTCCCACTATATCTAACTTTAACCTATCCATTTCCCTTTTTAAATTTTCTAACCTACCTGCCAGATTAAGGGATCTGACATTCCACGCTCCGATCTGTAGAATGCCAGCTTTCTTTCTCCTGATAACGACGTCCTCTTGAGTAGTCCCCGCCCGGAGATCCGAATGGGGGACTATTTTACCTCCGGAATATTTTACACAAGAGGACGCCATCATCATTTAATCATACAGTAAAGCTGCAAGGTTATGTAGGTCTAGATAATAGTCCCAGTCGCCTTTTGGAATAAATCTAGCAGTGTAAGGGTTGTGTTACGAGGTTACCATCATTTTACTTCACCCATTTGGTGGTCAGTTGCTTGTTTCTCTTAATTAACCTTTGCTTGTACTTGCTGTTTTACAGCAGGTTTCTAAATTTTTAATATAATTGCCGTTCCTGGCGTGTAAGACCTTCAGCTGTGATTGTGGTCATTTGCTTTGAAAAAATAATTCGATATTTGTATTTTAGCAGTAAGCCTTAAAGCCTTATTTACTGCCATTCCTGGCATCTGATACCATCTCTGCGTTTGTGGTCACTTACTTTTTAATATTTCAGCACCTGTAAGTTGTAATTGCAACTTCTTAAACGCTCTTAATTTATTGCCATTGTTGGCGTGTAAGCCTTCAGCCATGATCACAGTCGCTTTTTTTTTAAACATTATCTTCATCTGTATTTTATGGTGATTTGCTAAATTGTAACGCACTGTAAACACTATTATTTACACAGTTGTTTATTCTTTCATTAATAACATGTGGTATTTTTTATTTATTGTTGAGTCTGGAATTACTGTTTTAAAAATAAATGTGTGTAACTGTAAAAGGCAACCTATAGTAACTGATTACGGACCCGTCCACAATCATAACCGAATCCTGCTCTACCATATCTTCATTCGTCGTCGGCGTTGTCGTTGTTGCCGTGAGGCACCGTTATACCAAGTGAAAAGGCGCGTCGATCTTAGAGCACGAGATATGGTAACCTTAAGTCATTGACAACACACAACGGTCACGGTAGCACCTGATTCCAGAATAGCTGCAGTAGTTAGGATCTACGAACTACCCCCTCTTGACCAGGTCCCCAAAACTTAACTCGTAACGAGATCGCTTTGGAGCAAATTGTCATAAAGATCATCTATAAAGGCTTCATACAAAGATAAGAAATGTTACAGTTTATGGAATAATAACAGATACGACCAAACTGTCTTGTTTCTTCTGTTTTATTTAACATAACTTTGTTCACAGTTTTGTTTCGCATTCACCACTCATTCACTCCCTGATATGGAGTATATGCGAGTGCCTGAACCCTAACTCCCAAGTTCCATCGAAACCCTTTGATGAACAGTTTTGGTTGCTCGACACCAACAGTCAATGATAATGATACAGTATTTTGGTATTGACTCTTCTAGTTTAGCCACCGCCCTCCACGAATGTTTGTTAGGCGTAAGACAATTACACACTTTTCTCTCCGGTCCGCTATTATTAAGGGTTCGCGTAAAAGTTAACGTTTTTCTCCTTTTCATAAATTGGAGCCAGCTCTCCGCGATATAATTAAAAAAAAAAAGGTCTCAATAAATTTATCCCGGAATTGAACGCCCTGTAGGTGTACTCAATTTAATGATCACACTTCGCTATCCGCGATTTCGTGAAACTAAATGTCCTTTTGTTACTCTGATCGTATACCGTAGTTATTTCAGATTCGCCCCTCGCCCCTATATTTTTTCATAACGCACAATTAGCACTTCTTTACTTGTTTATTTCTAAGAGGAAACGAAAAAATGACGCCGTATCATCGGCTGCGTCGATATAAAGCAAAACACCTCAATATGCCCAATTTTATCTCTTCTTATTGGATCGGCTACCTTACTCATTAATTTACTACATATTATTTCCAATAACACTAAACAGGTATCGCCGTTATATTTTAATTGTATTCAAAAGCATGTTATTATTATTATGACCGACCAAATCGTAACTAATCGCGCGGCGTGCGTTTTTAAAGATAGCTTTACACTCGCCCAGCCTTTACTCATGCAATATTATACATAAATATACAGACAGGACCGAAAGATCGATCTCTCTACCGTAACCAACTGAGGCAAATACGTTATTCAAATTCTGTTACATCTATCTTGACTCGTATTGTTACACTGCCTTCCCTTGACTACCCTCAGGTCGCAATATTCTCGCCTCAGCCCCTATAGTTTCACGATGTTCTGATACATGGCGGTGCTATATGTAGCCTTCAAAATGACGTCTGTAAAGGAGGTGCGTTCCAAGCAGAGAGCTGTCACTGAGTTTCTTTTGGCAGAAAACGAGAGCGTCGTAGCTATTCATAGGAGGTCGCAGAATGTCTTGCATTGACCTAGCAGCGAATAAAAGCTCGGTGAGTCACCATTCGACAAGGCCGCGCAAACCTGTCCGATCTTCTCCCACATGCCGGCCGGCCACACACAGCTGAGACTCCTGCAATGCTGGAACTTGCGGACACTCGTGTGAGGCGATCGGCGGATCACAAGCGGACACTTCGCTGCTCAACTGGACGCCTCTGTTGGTAGTGCTGACTCTCGTGTCCACCAGTTAGGGTGGCCATTGGGTTCCTCGCTGCCCAGCAGAGGGCCATCTATGCGGAAGTGCTTGAGCGTCACGAGGCTGATCGTGACAATTTTTTGACAAACATTGTCACAGGCGATGAAACATGGGTTCATCACTTCAAACCGGAAACAAAATGGCGATCCATGGAGGGGCAGCACATCACATCTCCTCTGAATGGGTTATTCTGTTTGATGTCCTCCCCTGTGGTGCAGTCATTATACCCGGGCCAGTGAAACATGTCGCTTGAGAGCTCGCGTGTGGTTGCCTACACTGCGATTGCGAGGTTGCAGTAGCTGCCACCGCACACACCCACAACTCCGAAGTACGTTTTGTAACGGTAAGCTACAATCAACGTTTATACGTAAGTGCAACGTAGTACGTTTTTCTAACAATGGGGAGAACGACGACGGAGACAAAGCGTTTGATGATATATAAAACCGGGAAATAAAAACACCCGAAGTTAATATCTACGAAAAGTCGTTCCAAATTGTCACAGTAATAGCTGCATGTAAAACGTCGTATAATAATGTAATCAAAGCATACCAAATAACACGCTATCCACACTCATAGAAAGAAATAAAGCAAAACATGCATAGACTACCGGATTGCAGAGAGAAAAAGAATTAATTCTGTATACATTTACACTCACCAATTTACGATGTCAATCGCGCAGTTCCATCCAGTTCTCCTTCACTGTAATCGGAATCGGCGCCAAAACCGTTGTTTTCGTCACCATCTTCATTAAGATAAATCATTAATTGTTTGTTTTAATTTATAATACCATCTATAGTTTGTGCCTCTCTTATCAGTTTAGCATGAGGCAGCGTCTACAGTAGTAAGACATTCACGAGCAGTCTTTCCACTTCTGTTATAGTAAAAGACTTGTTGTTACTTCTAATGTACGCCTTCACTTCACTCCAAACCAATTCAATTGGATTAAAATGGCAGTGATAAGGCGGTAGCCTAATTACCAAGTGACCCTGTTCACTCGCAATTTCATCTACAACGTATTTAGATGTCACAGGCTTATTTTGTTTCATGAGCGAGTATAACAGCAGCTTTGTCATGCTCATGTCCGCAGCAATGTCTCTCCCCTGCAACCACTGCACCATAGTTTCTTTACGGTCACTAGTGGTCCGAGTTTTATCTAAAATCACGGAATGGCACGGTGCATTGTCCATCACAAAAACTGTCGGAACACTAAACTGTAGCAACAAATTTTTAAACCACTGTAGAAACCGTGTGTGGTCCATATGCTCATGACAGTCACCGGCTTTTTTGTTCGAAAAACTAGAAGTCCTTCAGGCACAAAGCCCTCTGAAGATCCTGCATGGGTCACAATTAATCTTGATCCTCTTCCTGTTGGCTGATGACCGCTGCTATTCGGAGTATCATCTGTACAGCATTTCTCAACAGATTCTCCAGCGTTGACCCAGGTTTCGTCTAACCATATGACTGAGTGTATGTCCTTTCCTACAATTTTGTGTAAGAAAATGGTACGAGCTGCAACGACATGAGCTTTTTCTAGTAACAGTTTTTGTCCGTCTAACTTTTTAAAACGGAAGCCAATACTTTTTAATATCATCTTAAGTGACGTTTACCCCCCTGAGAAAAGTTCACTTTCTTTTCAAGAAATTAGCAACTTCGCTATTGTGGGATATTCTTTCCTTTTATAGACCCGCATATGTGTCGACGAATTGCATCGGATTGGAAAGAATAAATTACTGTAACAGGACGAGGCTGCTTTTTTTTCTTGCCCGGAGTACTTAAAAACACACTGTTTCTTCCACAGGGGCTTTCTTCCACACTGTTTACCTCACTGTCTTGTAAATCTTCAGGTAGCACCCCTTTCCTTATAACTGTTCTTTCACTGAGTCCTAGAGTTTTCGAGGTACGCTCTAAAACTTTATCGGCAGGAATCTATGCATGCCAATGAACAGAAACAAATTCTTTTTCTTGCTCGTAAAACTCACGCGTCCTCCGTAGCAATTCCAAAGCCTGACTATTTAATGACAGTCCATGGCGCAACGGATTGTCGCTTGGTGAACGACATCGTTTTGATGACATTGTTTAACAAACAAAAACTGTAATCAAGGCAGTGACACAACACAACGGCAGGCGTTCGCGCACTAACATAGAATGTTTACACGGAAGCCGGCAACGTGGTAGCGTCGACGCCGGAACCGGCTTTTGTTCGGTGCTGTTATTGTTTCCTCACTTGTTTGTTAGTTATACTACCAACTCTACGGCGCTTGGGGAGTGACCTTGAAGTGACATGTTTCAGCGGCCCGGGTATAATTCTGAAGTATATCGTGCTATCCACAGGAAATCGAAGAAGCAATGTCAGTGTGTTCATCTCCACAAAAATGCGAACGAACTTCTCCATGGCAACGCAAGGCCTCACACAAGGTTGCACACCCGAGAGGAGCTCATTAAACGTCATTGGACTCTCCTTCCTCATCCACCCTGCAGTGGAGCCCGGTTGTCTCAGCTTCCGACTTCCATCTGATTGTCCCAGTGAGGGATACACTCCATGGGATGGACGAGGAGGCTATTATTGGTGCAGAAGACGTTGGCTCCGACGTCGACTAGTAGAGTTGTACCAAGCAGGCGTCCAGGCTTTCTAGTAAGATAATATTAGGACGTCACACTGAATGGAGATTATGTTGAAACGTAGGGTTTTATAGCTGAAACAGCGTGGAATAATATGGCGTATTGGAAACAGGAACA
This sequence comes from Schistocerca nitens, assembly GCF_023898315.1. NCBI lineage: Eukaryota > Metazoa > Arthropoda > Insecta > Orthoptera > Acrididae > Schistocerca > Schistocerca nitens. Next base: position 143,861,065 of record NC_064622.1, on the reverse strand, counting down.
AAATTAATCTGCTTCCAGAAGAAATTGTGTTGCATTACTTATTGAACATCCCTTACTTCTTGAACATCCCTCATAAAAATCCTGACTGGTGAGGTCTGAGCGTCGGGGTAGGGTGGCGTTTAAGGTCACTTGGCTGAGAGCGAAAATGTTCGCCAGTACAAAATTAAACTACGTTAAATTTCCTACAGAAAAGGTCCTATTATTTTTTTTTTTTTGTCTAGGACTAATACGCTACTGGCCATTAAAACTGCTACACCAAGAAGAAATGCAGATGATAAACGGGTATTCATTGGACAAAGTTATTTTACTAGAACTGACATGTGATTACATTTTCACGCAATTTGGGTGCATAGATCCTGAGAAATATGTACCCAGAACAACCACCTCTGGCCGTAATAACGGCCTTGATACGCCTGGGCATCGAGTCAAACAGAGCTTGTATGGCGTGTACAGGTACAGCTTCAACACGATACCACAGTTCATCAAGAGTAGTGACAGGCGTATTGTGACGAGTCAGTTGCTCGGCCACCATTGACCAGACGTTTTCAATTGGTGAGAGATTTCGAGAATGTGCTGACCAGGGCAGCAGTCGAACATTTTCTGTATCCAGAAAGGCCCGTACAGGACCTGCAACATGCGGTCGTGCATTATCCTTCTGAAATGTAGGGTTTCGCAGGGATCGAATGAAGGGTAGAGCCACGGGTCGTAACACATCTCAAATGTAGCGTCCACTGTTCAACGTGCCTTCAATGCGAACAAGAGGTGACCGAGACGTGTAACCAATGGCACCCCATACCGTCACCCCGTGTGATACGCCAGTATGACGATGACAAATACACGCTTCCAATGTGCGTTCACCGCGATGTCGGCAAACGCGGATGCGACCATCATGATGCTGTAAACAGAACCTGGATTCATCCGGAAAAATGACGTTTTGCCATTCGTGCACCCAGGTTCGTCGTTGAGTACACCATCGCAGGCGCTCCTGTCTGTGATGCAGCGTCAAGGGTAACCGCAGCCATGGTCTCCGAGCTGATAGTCCATGCTGCTGCAAACGTCGTGGAACTGTCCGTGCAGATGGTTGTTGTCTTGCAAACGTCTCCATCTGTTGACTCACGGATCGAGGCGTGACTGCACGATCCGTTACAGCCATGCGGATAAGATGCCTGCCATCTCGACTGCTAGTGACACGAGGCCGTTGTGATCCAGCACGGCGTGCCGTATTACCCTCCTAAACCCACCGATTCCGTATTCTGCTAACAGTCATTGGGTCTCGACCAATGCGAGCAGCAGTGTCGCGATACGATGAACCGCAATCGCGATAGTTTGTAATCCGACCCATATCAAAGTCGGAAACGTTATGGTATGCATTTCTCCTCCTTACACGAGGCATCACAACAACGTTTCAGCAGGCAACGCCGGTCAACTGCTGTTTGTGTATGAGAAATCGGTTGGAAACTTTCCTCATATCAGCCACGTTTTAGGTATCGTCACCGGCGCCAACCTTGTGTGAATGCTCTGAAAAGCTAATCATTTGCATATCACAGCATCTTCTTCCTGTCGGTTAAATTTGGCGTCTGTAGCACGTCATCTTCGTGGTGTAGCAATTTTAATGGCCAGTAGTGTAGTTTCCGTATTGCTGGGGATGGAAATATCGCAGATTATGAAAAATATTGTTGCAACGGTATAAAATTAGTGTTTATCTTTAAATGAAGTGCGTTAAAAAGAAATATTAAATGCGTGTACCACATCTAGGACCAGTAGAGCTTTACTAAGGGATGAATTGTGTTCTGGGGGTGTAATCGGTTGGAGGAGGAAGAAGTGGGAAGTGGAATTGTGAGGGAAAGTAGGTCGCCAGATTGTGTTCATGCATTTTCCTCCTTTATAGATCTGCGAACTAAAGGTTGAGCAGATGATACCCCTTTCTGTCTATCCCAGCACGTCCTGAGAAGAAGCTACAGACCCTCCACAGTGCGCCTCATGATTCATTGGTGAAAAAGTATTCACACGTGCCCAGGGAATGTTTATTTTACACAACATACTTTAGCACTACGTGGAATGAATATATGAATTATTAATAACAGAATCTACGTCAATCTCTGCACCCTATACCTCAATGCTAGAGAGAAAATTGATTCTTTGCCATCCTGTACTGCAGCTGTAGTTTTTGTACGTCCATCCTTGTGATCGGAGCTCTTGGGGATTTCGGCTGTTCACTTATGTAATAAAATGAAACACCTACAGCCGTACTTATGATGTCATTTATTGTATGGCTACCAGTGTCGATGCTTCACTGCACCATCCACAGGATTTAGTTGATGCAAAGGGGGTTAACACTATCCATATACACGAGGAACAGTGGCCAACATCTAAAACCGGTTTTTGCAGACTACTTATAACCAAGATGTTGTCTCTCCAACCAACAATCAACGTGATAGTTGGTGGTTGGAGAGACAACATCGCGGTTACATCATATGGACGGCTGTAAGTGTTTCATTTTATTAAAGCAGCAGTAGTGTTCTTCTGTGGAAGGCAAATTTCCCCATCGTGAACGTTGCTCAGTTTTCAGATTAAAGACGGACTACACACTCCTCTAGCATTACCTGTCCAGTTCTCTTATGTGAGTAGGCAAAAGAACTTCTCTGAGCTCGTGCTTATGTAGTGGAGCTATTTTCAGTTTATTAAATGAATACTTATTTGCAATTGTTATGTGAGCTATTACGCAGAAAAGCTCAGCAGCTGGACCTGTCAATAGTCTACCACATTGAAAAGTCTTTCTAGAGGGTGCCATGCTGCCAATATGTATTGTATTTGACAATATAGATTTCATTCTTTCCACTGTGATGTCTGGAATACTTTGCGCTGCATGGGTCTATCAAATGCATCACCCCAGCCTCAGCTCTACCAAAACGTGTAGTGGCCCAGAGACTTAAATTGTCGCCTTCTTCTTTAGAAGTAGGTCACCTAGGTGTCATGGAACTTCAGATATTTTCACATAAGTCAAGCAATACATTACAGAAAATTGCTGTTCTGTGTTTGAACGTGATCATTCACATTCCGTCGGACATATTCACACCAATCTTGCAATATATACTGTGGATATGAGGTAAGCGGCTCCACTCAGAGCAGCCCAGTCCACAAATGCCAGCAGTTCCTAAGTGGAAGTGCAGTAGCTTTTCGGTCATCCATCAATACCAAATAGGTAAAACACAATTACACAGTTCTACAATACGCTGCCAACGATAGACATCAGCAAAGTGTCACGTATATCAATCCAATCCCTTTCCCACGAACACTACATACGCCAGTAACAATGTCACAGAAATAAAACAGACATATCTATTACACAAAAGCTCACTAAACAACTGCGGGTAACTAGTCATTCAATAAATTGGAAAAAACCTCAAGTAATTAAACACGTGATCTGTGAAGTTATTTTATTACTTAGATTCTGTCGATGTGCATTACTTGCATTAGTGTTATCTGTAACTCATTTCTTCATCCCATGTAGTGTTAACCATTTTTTGCAAAATGAACACTCCCTGGGCATGTCTGCACACTTCGTCGCCAGTGATTCGATAGGTTTGGCGTGGAGGGTTCGTATAACTTTGGGAAACCTCTTATAGTTCTTTCTTGTGACGTACTGGGGTAGACGGAATGGGGAATTACCTGCTCGACCTCAAGTTCGCAGACCTATGAAGAAATGTAGTGCATGATCACAATCTGGCAACCTACGTTCCCCACATTTCTGCCCCACACATCTCCCCCTGTAACGAAATATCAAAATATAATGTAAAGTCAAAGATGTAATTATCCTGCAAAGGGTACAACACTAGCACACATGATACAGATTTGTAAAATTCATGCAGAATCTGTTTCAAACAAACTGCTGTGCGGCTTACTCTTGTCTTTTACTGCTTGTTGGCTGTCTTGATTGGATGTGCAGAGACAAGGTTCTGTGTTTATTTGTGTTAATATACATGATGTTTAGAAATGCTTCTTGTTACTCATTACCACCATCATTATGATCCTATTCTAATAGTTTGATTTTAATCCACTTCATTTAAGAGAAACATTAATTTATAGCGTTAGAACAATATTTTTAACAAACTGCGATATTTCCATCGCATGAAACACGGAGACTATTAGTGTTACAGAAAAAAATGAATAGGATTTTTTTGTAGGAAATTTAATGTAATTTAATTTTATACTGGTAAAAATTTTCGCTCGGAGTCGCGGTTTTCGAGTTATTCGAGAGAAACATTAAAAAGTGACCCTTAAACCGAACCCCCTTTCCCCCACGCACATGCCAGCGGTCAGGCGTTTCCCTGCTACCACTGTGAAAGAAATGGCGAGTGCACGATTTTTTTTTCCCCTGATCGACGCTTTTTGGTCTTCGTTGACTGGGCTATAATGGTCACTTTGGTGAACCAGAGTAATCACTGCAGTGCTCGTGTAGATACTTTTCTTGCTGCAAACAAGCACGTTTCTCAATTCAAAGTACGATTCCGCATGGTCAAGTGAATACTGAGTCTGTCCTCTCGGGATGTAGTTGAGTAGGACTATTGAGATACTGCATGGTGTTGGGTACAACCCTTCCAAAACCATCGATTCCATATGCTCATGGCAAGCATGGACAAAGTCCATGTGAGCAGCAATATCACGGAACAATAGACAGCAGTCTCGATAGGCCATGCTATGGCTGCTGTCCAATTCCGACACGAACTATATTTTTGTCCTTGTTATATTGTAGTCTTTCTTATATACCCTGGTTGACAAAAAAAAGTGAAGCATCCAGAAGTGATAAAGGAAACAAAATGAATCTACAAGGGTTGGAAGGATATGTGATGTCATTTCAGTGATTATAAAATCAAGTCAGACTGACAAAGAACTCGCAGTATCGGACCACTTATTAGCAGGACACTGCACTCCCTCTGGCCCAGGTACATGCACTGATTCGGTTGGGAATGGCGTCATGAAGTTGGTGTTGTCCTCTCCTGAGGCGATTTAACCCGCAATTGTTGTAAATGGGCCTTGATATCGTGGATACAGACACTAGAAAGGAGCTGACGCCGAAACTGGTTATACACATATTATACACGTGTTGGAGACAAACCTAGGCACCTTGCTGGCCAAGAAAACACCTCAACATCGTGCAGACAGTTCATAGAGACATGTGCCATGTGTGGAGAAGCATTGCCCTGTTGAAAAACGACACCACGGTACAGTTGAATGAGAGGTAGTTATGCTATAAGAGTTCCCTCAATCACTACCGGCTGTGACCTGAAGTGATGCCCACTGGCTCCCCACACAATGGGACCAGTATTAACACTGCTGTGCTTCTCCAAAAAATTGAAGTAATGGTTCCCATTCCCATATTGCCACCATACTCGCTGATGATGATACTGAGGTCGTGCAGAATGGCGAGTCATTGCTGAACATAATGTGATGCCATTCATGAGCAGTCCATGCTTCGTCGTCATGACACCAGTCCAAACAAAGCTGCTTGTGTTGTGTTAACGGCAGCCTGCACCCAGCAATTTCCTAATCCTGCTGCTGCTGCTAGTCTCTGACCATTGTTGCAGAGAATGCTGCACAGAGCTCATTACATGTTCTCAGATGGCAGTTGCAGATGTGAAGAGGTTATGATGTGCTTGGTGCACAATATGGTGATCCTCCCTTGTGCTGTCCAGACTTGGTCGACCAGAACCTTGACGACGAGTGTGTGTACCCTCACATTACCATGCAGCCAAACATTGGGCCATTGTCATAGCCGAATGCCCACAGATCTGGATATTGTACCGTTCGATCAGCCGACCAAATGAAGAGCGACAATAAGGTCTCTTTGAGAGTCAAACAGGTGCTTATAATGCTGTCTCTTACCAGCACGCTGTGTCATGGCTGTCTATACTGATTAATGTGTTATGTGTCATGGTTGTCCAGTTTGATTAGTACCAGCAAAGACATGAGACAACATAAGACCAGTGGATATGGTAGCGTGCGTGGCACATTAAATAGGATCAGGTGAAAGTGAGTCATCATTTATGGGTATGTTTCTGGCAGTGAGGTCGTATGTATGTCACATTGCCACAGTCGGCCACTGAATCACAGAAGAGGTAGTGAGCCACCCAGTTTTGGGCACTTCTCTAATTGAGTGTGGAAGGTTTCCAGAAATTAGGAAAAACAATCAGAGAGTGAGAGCAGAAAATAAGTGACAAGAAACCCAGAGACAGAATCACTAGTAAATAGTAGGCTATAAGTGGGAGTAGTAGAGAAGAAGTGGCAGTTAGCTGTGAGAAGTCATCGCATTACATTCGGAAAAGAATGACATAACAGGATGCCTGAAGAACAGCAGTACCGCCTCAATGCTATAGAACTAAGAAGTAAGCTTTCTAAAAAGAAGTCTGTATTGCATTTCGATGACAAACTGACATAGATAATAGAGTACTAGAAGTATGGGGTGTTTTTGCCTATGTGTCAAATAACAGGAGAACAAGAGCTGTCTATTAGTGAGCTAATATAGTGTTTCTGTCATGACATAGTACTGATCCCTGGCAAAGCTCAGTAGTTATGGGGACAGAGTGAGGTATTTGTGTTCCCTATAGGTAAGCAGAACGAGTTAGGGGACAGCACTAATCTGTGGCAGCTAGGAACCAGTGTTTCTAAAGTAATCACAACAGTTCACTGTAATGCAGCTGAAGGAATTAAGCCAGCGATCCACAGAGGTAAATCCACTGTAAGACATCTCTCCCAGCAGTGAAAATATTTATGAAACAAATAGCTGAATGATTCATCTATCACTTGTTAAATATTTCATAGTCTGATTGTAACCCTCTTCATTCTTCTCACTTTTTCTAAGTAACTGGGGCAGGTGTTTAGCCCCGTCACTTCCTACGATGTTAGGACCCCACAAGGAACTGTTCCTCGAGTTCTGTCAGCAGCTAGCTGGGACACGAAATGAAAAATATTTTGGTGCCAGGCGTGTGGTAAGGTGTTAATGCTTTTCTGAGAGCTAAGATCAGAAATTAGGCAAGAGAGCTTAAGAGGAGAGAGTAGGAAGGATATCTGGTCAGACTTATGAATGGTTACTGTAGTAGTGGTGGTGGTAGTTAGTGTTTAACGTCCCGTCGACAACGAGGTCATTAGAGACGGAGCGCAAGCTCGGGTTAGGGAAGGATTGGGAAGGAAATCGGCCGTGCCCTTTCAAAGGAACCATCCAGGCATTTGCCTGAAACGATTTAGGGAAATCACGGAAAAACTAAATCAGGATGGCCGGAGACGGGATTGAACCGTCGTCCTCCCGAATGCGAGTCCAGTGTGCTAACCACTGCGCCACCTCGCTCGGTATGAATGGTTACTGCTAGAAGATAAACCCATCTGGACCTACAGAGATAACAGAGGTTGAAGAAATAAGAAGAAGAAGAAGAAGAAGAAGAAGAAGAAGAAGAAGAAGAAGATGATGATGATGATGATGATGATGATGATGATGATGATGAAGCTCGCTTGGACGCCAAGGTTGTCAGAGCCAGATAAGTTGAAATTGACACGAAGGAAGCCCAGAAAAACTCGTAATAGCACTAAAGATAACACCAGAGGAAGGGTGTAATCGTCATAGCTGTCACCATTGCAAGCACTGTCGCTACAGAAGGTCACATAGGCAAGCAACAACAACATTAGTATTAAGGTACTTTGTGGTTGTATAAGCCGATCCCTCCACTAGCAAAGGAGTTATCACAGTCAGTAATAAACACACACTAGTACTAATGAGCAAATCTTTTGATGGGACAGGAGTTCAGAGAGTTCATCGGGAATATGAGTGCAGCATTTGAGGCTGTGGGGGGTGAAGATAAGGTATTTTTGTTGCAATATGTAAAAATAACTGGGGATGCTAATTTAACTGTGCAGGAGTAGACTAACATGAGGAGTCAGGTACGTGAAATGTAGAAGAGAATTACCCAGATAAAAGAAGTTTTCACTTTTATGCCCGACAAATTATACATTATTGTAAGATATTTTTTACTTTTGACACATCGCTGTCTTATGATACAATCACAACCTGTTTCACCCTACAATGGCCTCTTCAGATGCTATGGGTGGCATTCTGTGAACAAGAGTTCATTCATTTTTCACCAAATGCCATCCATAGCATTTGAAGATGGCCATATGAAAGGGAAACTCAGCAGTAAGCAGCATTTGAAGAACTGAAATAGAAATTGGTTACCCGTCTGATATTAAGTTACCCACACTTTGAGAAACCACTTACAATAACCACATATGCCAGTGTGGAATTGTTAGTAGCAATGGTATGACAAATAGGCCTAAGTCTCGTCATTCTTAAATGAGACAGAGAAGAATTATTCGGCGATCGAAATAGAATGTTTGTCAATAGTGTGGGCACCAAACAGTTCAGACCATATGTGTATGGAAGACATTTTGTGGTAGTAACCAATCACAGCCACTGACACAGATTTCTAGAGTCCAAGATCCATCTTTGTAATTGTTGAATTTAGAGGAACACTCATATGATAATGTGTACAAGCCAGGCAAGCTGAATGCAGACGCATTAAATAGGATAAGGGCTAATGATACAGGTAGCACAGAGGAAGGTATGGAGCCTCACATAACAAGAGTTACGGGAGAAGAAGAATAAGATGCCGAGGACGAAGAAATTAGAGCAGACGAAAAAACACAGATTATGAAGGAAATGCATGAGGGTCCATTAGGCAGACACCGAGGGACCTACAGAACACTGGATCGCATAAAAAGTATGAAACATGGAAAGATACAAATAGTCGTGGAAGAAAATACCAGAATATGCGGAAAGTGTCAGAGTATCAAACATATGAAAAGTAAATCTAAGATTGCGTTAGTGAATGTGGACGCGCTAAACACATCTGAGGAGTGTCATAAGGACACATGATCTACTACATATCACAGTTGCATGGAATAGACATATCCTGCATTTCATGATGATTTAAGCATATTTATGGTTGTGATACCAATCGAATCTCAAGACGCCGAAACTGTGGCACAAAAAATTTGCGGAAGAGATTGTACTGAGATGTGGGATTCCGTCGGTATTAGTAACCTATCAGATGCATGATATTTAAGCAAGTATGCACGCTAGTATGGACATAGAATATACAGACGATAGCTTTTCACCCACAGAAAGAGCACTACAAATGATTTATAGTACATTGGTACAATATCTCAGACATGTTGTCAAAGTATACAGAACAGTTTACTGTAATGAAATTTAGGAGTTTGGCCAGAGTGCCATAAAGGTAAAGCTCTTGTATACCAAGTCTCTCAGCAGTGTAAATATCTATCAAATAAGTTGGTGAATTATTCAAGTGGCACCAGTTTCAATAGTTTCTGGTCCGTCAATGACCCTCTTAAACTCTCCTCGACTTTCCTAAGTAACTGACGAAGGCTTCTGCTCCCGCTCCCTTCCTGGGACGTTACGAACGAGCCAGCCCACAAGGCATTGTCACTCATGGTGTGTCAGCAACTAATTCTATTTCTGCATCCTAAACAGTAATACTCAACACCTGACGCTGTTCGCGCTCCTTATATACCCCACCACGCCTGGTAACAACACTAAACAGCTACACTACTAGCCATTAAAATTGCTATACCAAGAAGAAATGCTGATGATAAACGGGTATTCATTGGACAGATATATTATACTAGAACTGACATGTGAATACATTTTCAAGCAATTTGGGTTCACAGATCCTGAGAAATCAGTACCCAGAACAACCACCTCTGGCCGTAATAACGGCCTTAATACGCCTGGGCATTGAGTCAAACAGAGATTGGATGGCGTGTATAGGCACAGCTGCCCATGCATCTTCAACACGATACCACAGTTCCTCAAGAGTAGCGACTGGCGCATTGTGACGAGCAAGTTGCTCGGCCACCATTGACCAACGTTTTCAGTTGGTGAGAGATATGGAGAATGTGCTGGCCAGGGCAGCAGTCGAACATTTTCTGTATCCAGAAAGGCCCGTACAGGACCTGCAACATGCGGTAGTGCATTATCCTGTTGAAATGTAGGGTTTCGCAGGGATCGAATGAAGGGTAGAGCCACGGGTCGTAACACAACTGAAATGTAACGTCCATTGTTCAAAGTGCCGTCAATGCGAACAGGAGGTGACCGAGGCGTGTAACCAATGGCACCCCATATCATCACGCCGGCTGACACGCCAGTATGGCGATGACAAATACACGCTTCCGATGTGCGTTCACCGCGATGTCGCCGAACACGGATGTGACCGCCATGATGCTGTAATGAGAACCTGGATTCATCGGAAAAAATGACGTTTTGCCATTCGTGCACCCAGGTTCGTCGTTGAGTACACCATCGCAGGCGCTCCTGTCTGTGATGCAGCGTCAAGGATAACCGCAGCCATGGTCTCCGAGCTGATAGTCCATGCTGCTGCAAACGTCGTCGAACTGTTCGTGCAGATGGTTGTTGTCTTGCAAACGCCCCCATCTGTTGACTCAGGGATCGAGACGTGGCTGCACGATCCGTTACAGCCATGCGGATAAGATGCCTGTCATCTCGACTGCTAGTGATACGAGGCCGTTGGGATCTGGCACGGCGTTCCCTATTCCCTCCTGAACTCACAGATTCCGTATTTTGCTAACAGTCATTGGATCTCGACCAACGCGAGCAGGAATGTCGCGTTACGATAAACCGCAATCGCGATGGGCTACAGTCCGACCTTTATCAAAGTCGTAAACGTGATGGTAGGCATTTCTCCTCCTTATACGAGGCATCACAACTACGTTTCACCAGGCAACGCCTTTCAACTGCTGTTTGTGTATGAGAAATCGGTTGGAAGCTTTCCTCATGTCAGCACGTTGTAGGTGTCGCCACCGGATCCAACCTTGTGTGAATGCTCTGAAAAGCTAATCATTTGCATACCACACCATCTTCTTCCTGTCGGATAAATTTCGCGTCTGTAGCACGTCATCTTCGTGGTGTAGCAATTTTAATGGGCAGAAGTGTATTTTATCCAGTTGCGCTGGAATGCTAATCATTTGCATATCAGGGACGTAGTACTTTTGACGTTTTTATATCTACATCCACGTCATACTCCCCAAACCATCTAATGGGCTGTCGCGGAGGATAATTCTGGTACCACTAACTGATTCCCCTCCCCCCTTCGCAAAAGGCGCGTGGGAAGAATGGTTGTTGGTAAGCCTCTATATTGGCTCTAATTTCTCGAATTTTTTCGTCGTAGTCATTACATGAAATGTACGTGGGAGGAAGCAATATGTTGGTCGAATCTTCCCGGAAAGTGCTTTCTCGAAATTTCAATAGTGGACCTCTTTGTGATGCACAACGCCACTCTTGTAACGTCTGCCGCCGGAGTTTGTTGAGCATCTCGCTAACGCTCTAGCACCGAGAAAACTACTCGTATCCCGAGACGAAACGCGCCGCTCTTCGTCGAATCTTCTCTGACTTTTACGTCCTGCCTGGTTAGGATCCCATATTGATGAACAATACTCAAGAATCGGTCGAACATGCGCGCCCATGAAGTTTTAATTTTAATGACCAGCAGTAAAATTGCATTAAGACTGACGGTTTTCACTTTTATGTTTACATGAGCTTAGTTGTTGCTATTCGAAGTAAGTTGTTTATTTCAATAAAAAACTAATCATTTCGGACTATTAGTTTCTTATCTAAAACTGTGTCCAGATCAAAACTCAAACCTGGAACGTGAAGCCTTTTGCGGGTACTTGGACATTGTAGTACACAAAACTACTCAATTTAATGGATTTACGTCTGTATAACTTTGGTCCTAAAGATTCGGGTCACCCTATGTGCAGTGAGAGAATTCTTTACGCGCTGTTTGGCGGACAGAAAGACTGCAACCGAACCAACTTGATGGCAAGGTAGCATTTCTGTGGAAGTGCTTCATCGCTGCCCTTGTAGATAATGTGTCTCCTTTTGGGGTGTGACCAAGGTGAGCGGGAACCATTATTTCTAAAGAAAGCATTCAGGCGCTCTCGGGCTACACTCGGCGTGCTTTGTTTTTAAATCGAGCGTGACGCTGCGACTGTGGCATCAGATTGTGTGCCCTTAGGCCAAGCGAATTAGTGGGATGGTTAGGACACAGCACAAGCATTTCTGAGAAGCAGTGTCCAGACCCATTCAGTCTATCTTCGTGTTTTATTATTAACTGGAGAAATTAGCTTAAAAAAGTGCTTGATTTCCTACCAGTCATTGTCTGACTTCGTCTCTAATCACATTGGCGTCAACTGAAAGTTATACCCTGATCTTTCATGCTTGTCTCCTCTGCCCCTACAGTTAGCAGTGGAACACATTACATTTACAAACTGCTTCTCATAAATGTACCTCCGTTACAGCGCTAATTAAATCTTTCGGCGCATAAGTAGCTGCTAAATATTTACTACACAGCATTAGACTCTTCAATGCAGCTTTGACTCGGCCCGCGTGTCGCGCGTTATACCCCTGCCTGCATTAAGGCGATATCACATTCATCTATACGGAACATAATGCAAAGAAATGTACGGAAATGATAAATAAAACATTGAGGGCGGTAAGGAGACCGGGCGCGACACAACGTGCTTGTGTTCGAAACACTGACGTTACTAATCCCGTTACAAAATTTCTAATTAATGTTCGATTATTTCCACTGTACATTCCACGTGGGTGCGAAGGTTCTCTAACAAGGACAAATTTGGCCAGTCGTACCTACACAGGCACTATATACCTGCTGATACTGGTTAGTTGTCTATAAGATGTGATCATGGGGAAGAAGGAGAAGAGATGGGGAAGAAATTAATTTTAGTTGTGTCTTTCTTGTCTGAAACACTATCATCTTCAATAAAACTATTCTGAATGGGTATTATGCAGATGAGTTGAGTCTTCCCTTGTGAGTGTTAATATGACAGTTGTCAGAATTCTGTGGATACCTTGTCTGCCAGTATTTCAGTGTTACTGTCAGGCGCTTTGATAGGTTTTTTTTTCTTTACATTTCGAGTAATTTTATTTACTCATAAGGAGAAGAGAGTAGTTGTTGTAAGTGTCATTAGTCTACATCTACATCTATACTCCGCGAGCCACCTTACGGTGTGTGGCGGAGGGTACTTATTGTACCACTATCTGATCCCCCCTTCCCTGTTCCATTCACGAATTGTGCGTGGGAAGAACGACTGCTTGTAAGTCTCCGTATTTGCTCTAATTTCTCGGATCTTTTCGTTGTGATCATTACGCGAGATATATGTGGGCGGTAGTAATATGTTGCCCATCTCTTCCCGGAATGTGCTCTCTCGTAATTTCGATAATAAACCTCTCCGTATTGCGTAACGCCTTTCTTGAAGCTGGAGCTTGTTCAGCATCTCCGTAACGCTCTCGCGCTGACTAAATGTCCCCATGACGAATCGCGCTGCTTTTCGCTGGATCATGTCTATCTCTTCTATTAATCCAACCTGGTAAGGGTCCCATACTGATGAGCAATACTCAAGAATCGGACGAACAAGCGTTTTGTAAGCTACTTCTTTCGTCGATGAGTCACATTTTCTTAGAATTCTTCCTATGAATCTCAACCTGGCGCCTGCTTTTCCCACTATTTGTTTTATGTGATCATTCCACTTCAGATCGCTCCGGATAGTAACTCCTAAGTATTTTACGGTCGTTACCGCTTCCAATGATTTACCACCTATGGCATAATCGTACTGGAATGGATTTCTGCCCCTATGTATGCGCATTATATTACATTTATCTACGTTTAGGGAAAGCTGCCAGCTGTCGCACCATTCATTAATCCTCTGCAGGTCTTCCTGGAGTACGTACGAGTCTTCTGATGTTGCTACTTTCTTGTAGACAACCGTGTCATCTGCAAATAGCCTCACGGAGCTACCGATGTTGTCAACTAAGTCATTTATGTATATTGTAAACAATAAAGGTCCTATCACGCTTCCTTGCGGTACTCCCGAAATTACCTCTACATCTGCAGATTTTGAACCGTTAAGAATGACATGTTGTGTTCTTTCTTCTAGGAAATCCTGAATCCAATCACAAACCTGGTCCGATATTCCGTAAGCTCGTATTTTTTTCACTAAACGTAAGTGCGGAACCGTATCAAATGCCTTCCTGAAGTCCAGGAATACGGCATCAATCTGCTCGCCAGTGTCTACGGCACTGTCAATTTCTTGGACAAATAGGGCGAGCTGAGTTTCACATGATCTCTGTTTGCGGAATCCATGTTGGTTATGATGAAGGAGATTTGTATTATCTAAGAACGTCATAATACGAGAACATAAAACATGTTCCATTATTCTACAACAGATTGACGTAAGCGAAATAGGCCTATAATTATTCGCATCTGATTTATGACCCTTCTTGAAAATGGGAACGACCTGCGCTTTCTTCCAGTCGCTAGGTACTTTACGTTCTTCCAGAGATCTACGATAAATTGCTGATAGAAAGGGGGCAAGTTCTTTAGCATAATCAGTGTAGAATCTTACGGGTATCTCGTCTGGTCCGGATGCTTTTCCGCTACTAAGTGATAGCAGTTGTTTTTCAATTCCGATATCGTTTATTTCAATATTTTCCATTTTGGCGTCCGTGCGACGGCTGAAGTCAGGGACCGTGTTACGATTTTCCGCAGTGAAACAGTTTCGGAACACTGAATTCAGTATTTCTGCCTTTCTCCGGTCGTCCTCTGTTTCGGTGCCATCGTGGTCAACGAGTGACTGAATAGGGGATTTAGATCCGCTTACCGATTTTACATATGACCAAAACTTTTTAGGGTTCTTGTTTAGATTGTTTGCCAATGTTTTATGTTCGAATTCGTTGAATGCTTCTCTCATTGCTCTCTTTACGCTCTTTTTCGCTTCGTTCAGCTTTTCCTTATCAGCTATGATTCGACTACTCTTAAACCTATGATGAAGCTTTCTTTGTTTCCGTAGTACCTTTCGTACATGATTGTTATACTACGGTGGATCTTTCCCCTCGCTTTGGACCTTAGTCGGTACGAACTTATCTAAGGCGTACTGGACGATGTTTCTGAATTTTTTTCCATTTTTGTTCCACATCCTCTTCCTCAGAAATGAACGTTTGATGGTGGTCACTCAGATATTCTGCGATTTGTGCCCTATCACTCTTGTTAAGCAAATATATTTTCCTTCCTTTCTTGGCATTTCTTATTACACTTGTAGTCATTGTTGCAACCACTGACTTATGATCACTGATACCCTCTTCTACATTCACGGAGTTGAAAAGTTCCGGTCTATTTGTTGCTATGAGGTCTAAAACGTTAGCTTCACGAGTTGGTTCTCTAACTATCTGCTCGAAGTAATTCTCGGACAAGGCAGTCAGGATAATGTCACAAGAGTCTCTGTCCCTGGCTCCAGTTCTGATTGTGTGACTATCCCATTCTATACCTGGTAGATTGAAGTCTCCCCCTATTACAATAGTATGATCACGAAACTTCTTCACGACGTTCTGCAGGTTCTCTCTGAGGCGCTCAACTACTACGGTTGCTGATGCAGGTGGTCTATAGAAGCATCCGACTATCATATCTGACCCACCTTTGATACTTAACTTAACCCAGATTATTTCACATTCGCATTCGCTAATAACTTCATTGGATATTATTGAATTCTTTACTGCTATAAATACTCCTCCACCATTGGCGTTTATCCTATCCTTGCGGTATATATTCCATTCTGTGTCTAGGATTTCGTTACTGTTCACTTCCGGTTTTAACCAACTTTCCGTTCCTAATACTATATGCGCACTATTTCCTTCAATAAGCGATACTAATTCAGGAACCTTGCCCTGGATACTCCTGCAGTTTACCAATATTACGTTAACTTTTCCTGTTTTTGGTCTCTGAGGACGGACGTTCTTTATCAACGATGATGATGTTCTCTCTGGTAAGCCGTCAGGTATTTTATCGTTTCGCCCAAGGGGGGGTCCCTCTAACCTAAAAAACCCCCGTGTGCACGCCACACGTACTCTGCTACCCTAGTCAATGACTAATGCGCAGCTTCTGATGAAAGCTTTTTGATGTACACTTTTCACCCGTTCGTCAAAGTGGGAAAGGGCTCATCGATCCAAAATTGCAAAATACTGACGTTGGAATGTACCAGGATAATTAAACATTTCAACAATTCCGTAGGCATTTTTTTTCTATTTTGCAAGTTGTTTACAACTCTCTGGATCGTTTCTCGCAACTTCGTATCGAAGACTCTCGATCCTCGTATAAATCTTCTGATTTTCCTGTCTTGGCTTGGTTCGAGAAGTGAGGAAGATAACGTTCTTGACTTCAGCAGAAAATATAAACTAAGCCCACCCACCGTTTCAGAAATGTGATTAACACCAAAGCAACTATAGAACTCAGAAATTTCTCCCTCTCTTTCTCTCTCTCTCTAGCAGTGCCTTCAACCAGGCCGCTAAAACTCTAAAAGTGGTGAGCATCATGTTTACAGAGTTACAGAGATATTTATTTCGACTTCCAAATATAATCGTTTTGGTCTATAAAAGCAGATATTGCAACTGATACCGGTTTCGGGATCTGTTTCCCACAAAAGCGTGTGAAGTGTCTCAGAGAGGTTTCACAAGTGTGTCGTGATCTTTTTGGAATCTGTCTTCAAGTGCGGGGCTATACATCACAAAATTGAAGCAAAATATTGTGCAGCGGTCTGTTTGAAAGTGTACTCAGAGACATATTCAGCTGGATTTAGTAACTTCTGAAGCAGCTCGTGTTCATAGACAAGAGCGCCAAGCGTCTCCGGGACAGTTTCACAAGTGTGTCGCGATCTATTTTAGAGTCCGTGTTCACGTGCAGTGGTGGTGGAATTCCTCGGAATAAAACGTGTAATTACATCGCAAATTGTTTAAATATTCTTGCGTCAACAGCAATACTCGCTCACTCTCTTTGAGGATTGGTACTTAAAAAAAAAAATTCAAACGTGTGTGAACTCTTATGGGACTTAACTGCTAAGGTCATCAGCCCCTAGCTTACACACTACTTAACCTAAATTATTCTAAGGACAAACACACACACACCCATGCCCGAGCGAGGACTCGAACCTCCGCTGGGACCAGCCGTGGTACTTTTAGTTCCTGTGACAACTTCAAGTTACGTATGTGACAGTATTCCACACACTGCTTAAACAGCAGACGTAACAACTCTCGAAGCAGTTCATGTTCAACGACAAAGGGTATAGGAAGGATGGGAAGGAGGAAGGCTGCGGGTATTTCCAACGCGACAGGAAGTACGCGGCCTCTTTTCGACTACCACTTGGCGGTGCCGTGATCCGGCGCATGGCCTTTGGGGGCAGGGAGCACATGCCCCGGAGTGAACGTCTTGCTTCTTGCACTCCGGAAGACTGGCTGGACTTTTATCGAATGATCTATATCAGGCTCATCCAAGAATCGCGCCAGGCGGGCGTGCCCGCGCCCCGCGGGCGCAAGGCAGTGTAGTTCAGCGCCCCGTCCGCGACCGTGTGTCGCTAGTGTCGGCATAGGAGCGAGAGAGATAGCTGCGGAGCGAGTGAGATCTCACAGCACTGCTCTACGCTGGACCGTCCCGCGGTCTGATCCAACGTAAACAAAATATTCTATTTTAGAAATAGTTTTATGTAAGCGATATAGTGTCTCATTCTTACTGTTAGTAGTTACAAGTAAATATTTTTTGTTATACTTCGTGCTACAGCTTTTTGTATCCCTTTTCAGAGTTTAGAAATCGGATCCTTAGTTTGCTGTTTTGTACGTAATAATTTTAACTGACCAAGTTTGGAAACTTATTAAAAATAGAATTAAGGTTATAAAGCCCTTTAATTCTTACAGTCAACATTGTTAAAGAAGACAATTAACATTTTACACGTTTTTCTTTTTCGAGGAAACTATTTTGTCTAGGTTTGGTACAATATTCCATGAGACTGCTAACCTCAAAGAATTGCTCAAATTTTTATCGCCAACTAATGAACGGTTCTTAATTTTAGCAAGCTTTAAAAGAGAGAAAAAGCGCTCACAAATATACGTAAAACCAAACATTGAGAGAAATTTGGCCGTGTGCTTGTGCAAAAGAGGATATTTCTCTCGTGGAAGACATCTGTAAAAGTCATCCAAAGTTTAACACATAAGAAAGCGGTTCTTCAGGCGGATATCGCACTGCAGGTCAATCAGCTCTTCTTGAAGCACTTGTGAGACATCCTCTGCCCAAAGGGAAAACGGGTGAAAAAAAAAAATATATATAAGGCCGATTGAAGCTCACTTATCTCCAAAAATCTGTTTTCAGACTGTTCTTGTAATTCGCAAATGATTTCAACATAACCTGAAAAATCCACACTTCTTTAACACTGTCTAGTGCAGGAAAGTGTCCACAATTCTTCTCGCACAGCTGTTTTCCCCACAAAATAAGTTTTTTTTTAAATGCTTGAATCGTCTGCACTAAATCAACAACAGAGTGATTTTCGCCTTGGAGTGAAATGTTCAAAGTATTTAAATGACCAGTAAGGCCACTCAAAAAGCCAAATTCGCCACCCACTTAGGATCACAAAGTAATTCTTCTGGACATCCTTTCATTTCAAAAAGATATTTATTTCACCCCTCTAGGAGAAAAACCGATGAAGCACCTTTCCTATGCTCAGCCATCTCACTTCGGTGTGGTAGGGGATTTCCGGGTATTCCGCTTCGATATCAGCCAGAAATTGTTTAAACTGGTGATGTGTGAGTCCATGCGATCGAAGATAATTAACCGTTCGAAGAACTGTGTCCATAACATTTTTTATGTTGGCAATCTTCGCACAAAGTGCCTCCTGGTATATCAGACAATGGACTGCCGCGAATAAGGAACAGCCGACTTCAGCCATTTTTGACCTGGCGTAACCCAGGAATCCAGTGCGTATCCCTCGTAGCGCACGGGCTCCATCTGTTGTTACACTGGTCAGGCGTTCCCATTTTAAATACATTGGCTCGAACACGTTCTCCACGGCTAGAAAAATATCCAAACCCGTGTTTGTGTCTTATAATGGCATAAGGTCGAGAGGCGCGGCTGGGGTTAGGCGGTCCCGCACGGCCACTGCGACAACATACGAATTTGCCCGCGGCCAGGGGCACAGTTTGGACGGGCCTGATCTAGAGTTGCAGCACAAGAATGTATCAGCGCGCGTTGCGAAGTGTAATTCAGATCCATCCTGCTGCATCTTCATTATTTAATGTAGCGTCTTTGTCTTCACCAAATATCATTGCTTTGCAAACATCATGTAGTTACCTATCGACACAGTCCTGAGCTGCATGATTACAATTAATATACCAATTAAACTCCTCCTCCTTCAGCACAGATATCTCATCCATTGAACACAGTAAACAATTACGTCCATCCTCCCAGTCCAGCAGCCAACACAGACTGAGCGAATTTCCCTCCATTTTTTTCCCCAGATCGCCATCTTGGATTAAGTCATGGGAGAGGAGAGGGGAGGTCTGACATTCTTCTCTGGTGGTGGTGGTGTTTTGAATTATGTCAGTCGGACCCCAGACCTCATGGTGAACATACTGGGTGGAGCCACAGTCTATAAAAACTCAAATTGTTTAAATAAACAATGCATACAAAATAAGGACTTACATCTGGCCTATCCAGGAGTGACCACAGACTGAGTCCTTTTCCTGCCAATTTCCAGATCGAGGAGGGAAGGGGGAGGGGAGAGCAGATGGGAGAGGAGATGGGGTTATGTTAGCGGAGGTAGCCTAATTGACCCACTTTCCCATCAATATTTGAACTTCCCACCATGATGTCAGTGCGACATTGCTGCATCTATGGCTGTCAGTTGGATCCGCCATCTGTGAATAAATTTGGCAACAACATAGAGTGGGGCGACGCTTTCTTTGCCCTGCTACTCAGGCTCACATTAACTCTGACTCTCCCCCCCCCCCCCCCCCCCCACGCCGCCTATTATTCCCAGTCCTAGGATTTTAGTAATATACTAATAAATATTCTCATATAACGGAAATAATAGTAATAAATTACTATTTTTTTTACTTCAGCGCTTAGTACGTCACTACAGCATAACTTCAGACAGACAGAATTGTTCAAACGGCTCTGAGCACTATGGGACTTAACATCTATGGGCATCAGTCCCCTAGAACTTAGAACTACTTAAACCTAACTAACCTAAGGACATCACACAACACCCAGTCATCACGAGGCAGAGAAAACCCCTGACCTCGCCGGGAATCGACAACGGGAACCCGCGCGCGCAGACAGACAGAAATTCAGAGAAATACACCATTAGAAAATCTGAGAAATGTGTTTGTCATGCAATGATTTCAGAACGCTAGTAGGAGCAAACATTCACATCTTGACTTCTCGACTATTAACAAGTGTGAAACTCAACATTATCAGTATTTTACTCACTACTATGCCTAGAAAGTCTGCAGACTACGGACACACAATTGGGGCACAGGCCGACTGTTTAGGTCGTTTCTACTTGTGTTTGACAACAGTCAATAAAAGTGCATCTGCTATCAGGTTACAGCTTGTTTTAAAAAGTTTCGGCTAACGTGGAAGGAGTGCCGTTTCACATAGTGAAGGAGAAGTAGAAATATTACATTGAGCATGAATTGTTTACTTCTAATATTTAATTGAAGAGAGATAGTGATTGTGCTGACTAAATTAGAAACTGGAACAGCTGGTTTCCAGACGCCATATTTTACTGGTCTGGAAATGCGCTTCAGGCGTTATCTTGTAAACGCAACAGCGAATAACGGTTTCCGAAATTCGGTTTTCGTCATTCGGAAGATGTGTCGCATGTAAACATAGTGATAGTGGCATGTACTTTACACCTTATAATGCTGTCAGCACATCATATGGCTTCGTTCCTCCATTTTCTCAGTAGGTGGCAACATCGTCTTAAAGAAAGCCGCTTATCACAGTTTCAATGTGTAGTCGAGAAATAAAGGCAATTCCGGTTTGTTTTAGTAATTTTGGCCTAGAGAGTGTTTAGAACATAATGTGATTGTTTCTTTTATGATGCACCGGTGCTACATTCGGCAAAGACCTATATTTTGACATTCCAAGGACCTTCTTCCATAATTTTTAGGTGTTTAATGTTGAGTTTTCTGAATATTGCACATATTTGTCGTTTTTTAACAAAAGTAGTATTGAATATTACACATATTTGTCGTTTTTAATAAAAGGAGTATTCAATTTTAACATGTTCTAAAATGTTTTTGAATCACCTGCAGTTTTTACATTTAGTATTTTAATCTTAATTTATCTCAGACAAATACACTGACCACCAATACAAATCTTTCATTGTAAAATCTAAGCTCAGGACTGAGGAGGTTAATAGTCATGCAACATTGTTCTTCAAAAGTTGACTAAAAAGTTTGGAAATCGGTAACAGAAAAGAACAGAAATGGTCGCCTGAAGAGAATCGTGACCCCGATGACCGTCCTCTTGGATCAGCGCCTGGTTGTAGATGGAATTAGTCGTAGAGCCGAAAATTATAGCCGCTCAAAAATGACTGGAAATGTGTGTGTACCTGTATGTGAGCGGAGAGAGAAGAGGCTGTTGTACGCCACTAAACTAAAACGGCCCCTTGTTGGAGAAGGCAGATCCGGTAACCAGAAAGCTTCTCGAGGTTCTCGAAATATATCTGCGGACTGAGACCGCCGGTACGCCATGCCTCAGCGGAGCGGAACTAACGGGATACAGCTCTGGTCAAGCAACCCTCCTCAGTAACTGATCTCGAGTCCCAGGCCGAGCGCGACGCGACGTTCTTCTCGTGCGACACTTTGGACAACACGCCTGGCAATAAAACTAACTCCACCGCTGAAATTTCCTGGCAGATTAAAACACTGTGCAGGACCAGGACAAGTTGACGATGTTAGTGGTAAACATTTTTGATAAGTGCATTTTTAAAGATAGTATGTTGTGTTTTGCATATCTTAATAGAATGGCCTTTTATCAAATGTCACCTGTTACATGAGTTTTTGATTTAATATCATCACAATCATGTTGCCAATTTTGAGAGCTAAAGCAGAAGGTTTTTTCCCTAGTGGGCCTAGAGCAATCATTATATGGAAGCACGACATATTTTTATATATAGTTAGAGATTTCTGATGCACTATTTATTTATTTACTCGTATTGATACTACTTACACAACGAGCCCGTTTCGGTGTTCTGATATTATCAACCATATCTGTGAAGGTTGTATACTAGGCATATGTTGTTCCTTAGGCCTGTGTTACACTACTGGCCATTAAAATTGCTACACCACGAAGATAACGTGCTACAGACGCGAATTTAACCGACAGGAAGAAGATGCTGTGATATGTAAATGATTAGCTTTTCAGAGCATTCACACAAGGTCGGCGCCGGTGGCGACACCTACAACGTGCTGACATGAGGAAAGGTTCCAACCGGTTTCTCATACACAAACAGCAGTTGACCGGCGTTGCCTGGTGAAACGTTGTTGTGATGCCTCGTGTAAGGAGGAGAAATGCGTACCATCACGTTTCCGACTTTCATAAAGGTTAAATTGTAGCCTACCGCAATTGCGGTTTATCGTATCGCGACATTGCTGCTCGCGTTGGTCGATATCCAATGACTGTTAGCAGAATAAAGAATCAGTGAGTTCAGGAGGGTAATACGGAACACCGTGCTGGATCCCAACGGCCTCGTATCACTAGCAGTCGAGATGACAGGAATCTTATCCGCATGGCTGTAACGGATCGTGCAGCCACGTCTCGATCCCTGAGTCAACAAATGGTGACGTTTGCAAGACAACAACCATCTGCACGAACAGTTCGACGACGTTTGCAGCAGCATGGACTATCAGCTCGGAGACCTTGGCCGCGGTTACCCTTGACGCTGCATCACAGACAGGAGCGCCTGCGATGGTGTACTCGACGACGAACCTGGGTGCACGAATGGCAAAACGTCATTTTTTCGGATGAATCCAGGTTTTGTCTACAACATCATGATGGTCGCACTCGTGTTTGGCGACATCGCGGTGAACGCACATTGGAAGCGTGTACTCGTCATCGCCATACTGGCGTATCACCCGGCGTGATGGTATGGGGTGCCATCGGTTACTGTCTCGGTCACGTCTTGTTCGCATTGACGGCTCTTTGAACAGTGGATGTTACATTTCAGATGTGTTACGCCCCGTGGCTCTACCCTTCATTCGATCCCTGCGAAACCCTACATTTCAGCAGGACAACGCACGACCGCATGTTGCAGGTCCTATTCGGGCCTTTCTGGATACAGAAAATGTTCGACTGCTGATCTGGCCAGCACATTCTCCAGATCTCTCACCAATTGAAAACGTCTGGTGAATGGTGGCCGAGCAACTGGCTCGTCAGAATACGCCAGTCACTGCTCTTGATGACCTGTGGTATCGTGTTGAAGCTGCATTGGCAGCTCTACCTGTACACGCTATCCAAGCTCTGTTTGACTCAATGCCCAGGCGTATCAAGGCCGTTATTATGGCCAGATGTGGCTGTTCTGGGTACTGATTTCTCAGGATCTATGTACCCAATTTGCGTGAAAATGTAATCACATGTCAGTTCTAGTATAATATATTTGTCCAATGAATACCCGTTTATCATCTGCATTTCTTCTTGGTGTAGCAAATTTAATGGCAAGTAGTGCAGATTATGTCTACGTTTGACACGTTATGCTTACGTCTTAGCTGGTATGACGTGGTCCATATTGCGTCTTGAAGCGGAAATATAGGATTGTCTTTTTGTTATGTTATGATCACGCTGTTTATATTTACTCGTGGTTTTATTTGCTTATTTATATGTACTTTTATTTGCTTGACCACGGTAAAAATTATTTTTGAAAGTTTCGGGTCCAGCGATGCTATATGTTTACAAGAAAATTTCTATTTCGTGCAAAGTGAATGATGATGTTTGATTATTCAAACAGTCAGTAATTTCGGAATTACATTTAAAGAACATACACGAAACTGCGAAAGCATCCACGTTTTACTTGTATTTAAAAAAGCCAAAAACTTTAGGCAGAAAATATTGAAAACGCCCTAAAAATCATACACAAAGTCAATGATTATGTTTAATTATTCGGAGTCAAACAGTCAGTAATTTCGGAATTAGATTTAAAGAACATACACGAATCTGCGAAAGCATCCACGTTTTACTTGTATTTAAAAAAAGCCAAAAACGTAAGGCAGAAAATATTCAAAACGCCCTAAAAATCATACACAAAGTACCTAAAGGGCATTCATGAACATTTTGATGGAAATGCAAATTTAAACTCACACAGAAAATGGTGTTCAAACTGGGTGCCAAGCTCCGGAAGGACCGGCTGTATTGTGGTGGGAATATTAATTCTCCTGGAACCCTCAATTTTCGCCTTATACCATTAGTGCTGGTGAACACTGGATGTCCTTCTCTGCCGTTTGGACTCAAGTAGAACCAGTGGCAACGCTTCCCACCACTGTACTTCAGGGCGGTTATGAGTGCGCGGTGGAATCGCTCTATCATTCTGTTGCTCACTGGATAGTAGCTTGTGGTGAGGAGGTTATTGCAGCAGCAGAGGGGGAAATGTTCATTGAAGATCTGCCGTTCAAATTCTCTCCTGGGATCTGTAATTATGTTTCGCCGTATACCAAACCTGGAGAACTAAGCGTGCAGCAACGCTTTCGCGACTGATTCAGTGGATATATTCTGTACCGCGACAACCTCTGGCCACCTGGCGAAAGGATCGACGATAGTAAGTAACGATATCCGGCAGAGTATGGTAGTGGCTCTACGATGTCCGAGTGTATGTGCGACAGTCTGTCAGACGGTATTGGTAACTATGCAAGGTTCGAAAACAAGCCTGACGATCTTATCACGCTGGCAAGTCAGGCATGTACGTTCCCACGTGGGGCAGTCTTTCTGTACTCGCGGCCACACGACTTCGGCGGAGACTAACTTAGCGGTTGCTCGGACTCCTGGATGTTGTAAGCTATCCAGCGTGTCGAAAACTTCTGTACGGTATTATTCAGGTATGTAGGGCCGCTGCTTCCCTCTTGCTACGTCACACCAAATACCATCCGGCACATCCTGGACTGGTACACACATGAGCTGAAACGCTGTTCGCTTCTCGTGTATGAGACATCTACATCTACATGGTTACTTTGCTGTTCACACTTAAGTACCTGGCAGAGGGTTCATCGAACCATTTTCAAACTACTTCTCTACCATTCCACTCTCGAATGGCGCTTGGGAAAAAGGAACACCTAAATCTTTCCACTCGAGCTCTGATTTCTCTTATTTTGTTATGATGATCATTTCTCCCTACGTAGGTGGGAGTCAACAAAATATTTCCGCATTAGGAAGAGAAAGTTGGTGATTGAAATTTCGTAAATAGATCTCGTCGCAAAGAAAACCGCCTTTGTTGCAATGACTGCCACCCCAACTCGCGTATCATATCAGTGACACTCTTACCCCTGTTGCGCGATAACACGAAACGGGCTGCCCTTCTTTGCACTTTTTCGATGTCCTCCGTCGATCCTACCTGGTAAGGATCCCACACCGTCCAGCAATATTCAAGCAGAGGACAGATTAGTGTAATGTAAGCTCTCTCTTTAGTGGGTTTGTCGCATCTTTTAAGTGTTCTGCCAACAAAGCGTAGTCTTTGTTTCGCCTTCCCCACAATATTTTCTGTGTCTTCTTTCCAATTTAAGTTGCTCGTAATTGTAATTCCTAGGTATTTAGTCGAATTGACAGCCCTTAGATTTGTGCGATTTGTCGTATACCCAAAATTTATCCGGTTTCTTTTAGTACCCATGTGGATGACCTCGCACTTTTCTCTGTTTAGTGCCAACTGCCACTTTCCGTACCATACAGAAATTCTCTCTAGATCATTTTGTAACTGGAATTGATCGTCTGATGGTTTTACCAGACGGTAAATTACAGCGTCATCTGCAAAAAATCTAAGGGGGCTGCTCAGATTATCACCTAGATCATTTATGTAAATCAGGAACCGCAGAGGGCCTATGAGACTACCTTGCGGCACGCCAGATATCACTTCTGTTCTACTCGATGATTTACCGTCTATCACTACGAACTGTGACCTCTCTGAGAGAAAATCACGAATCCAGTCTCACAACTGAGACGATACTCCACATGCACGCAATTTGATTAATAGTCGCTTGTGAGGAACGGTATCAAAAGCCTTCTGGAAATCTGGGAATATGGAATCGATCTGGTATCCCTTGTCGACAGCACTCTTTACTTCATGGGAATAAAGAGCTAGCTGCGTTGCACAAGAGCGATATTTTCTGAATCCGTGTTGGTTATGTATCAGCAAGTCATTTTCTTCAAGGTGATTCATAATGTTAGAGTAGAGTACATGCTCCAAAATCCTACTGCAAATTGAGGGCAGTGATATGGGTCTGTAATTCAATGGGTTACTCCTGTTTCCTTTCTTGAATATTGGTGTGACCTGTGCTACTTTCCAGTCTTTAGGAGCGGTTGTATATGATTGCTAAGAAAGGCGCTATTGTGTCTGCAAACTCTGAAAGGAACCTGATTGGTATACCATCTGGACCGGCAGACTTGCCTTTCTTAAGTGATTTGAGTTGTTTTGCAACTGTGCTAAAAGGGATCCTCCCGTTGTTTCATTGGTATCTATGTTCAACGCACTTGAGAAATGTGTAATGTACTCGATCTGCCTGCACTGAAAAATGAACTAATGGGTGGCAGTCCTTTCCTGGGGAGGCCTTCAGTTGCTGTGTTACAAGTCTTTCCAGTTGGCCCCACATTGGCTGACTTGCATGTCGATGACGATGAAATTAAAATGAGGGACAACACAACACCCAGTCCCTGAGCGGGGAAAATCTCCAGGAATCGAACCATGACAGCCAGATGCGCTGACCACTCAGCTAAGGGGATGGATACCTGCCTGCCCTGATGTGGCCAGGTGAGACAATGAGATCAGTGTCGCTCTGAAAAATGGCTACCAACGGCCAGTAAAAACTGTGAAATGTCTCCCTTCGAAGGATGAGCGGAAATGTTTCATTGCTACATAAATAGCAAGCAACTCGCGGTCAGTTGCACTCCATCTTCACTGTTGTCTAGTCAGGTACTTAGAAAAAAAGGCAAGTGGCTGCCATTTGCCGTCGACATTTTGTTGCAGTGCTGCTCCCACTGCTGTTTGGCTTGCCTCTATCATTACTGTCAAGCGGAATTCAATCTCGAGTGTCCCAGCACCGTTGCCTGTGCTAGATGTTTCTTGAGGTCCTGTTTCGGTACCGGAATCCACGGTGCATTACCATTGCCTACAGTGTTCTTGCCGGTGAGTAACGCTGTGAGCCGGTCTTGGACGGCAGCTAGGTGAGACAGGTGCCGTCGATAATACGCTACTGGCCATTAAAATTACTACACCAAGTAGAAATGCAGATGATAAACGAGTATTCATTGGACAAATATATTATACTAGAACTGACATGTGATTACATTTTCACGCAGTTTGGGTGCATTCATTCTGAGAAATCAGTACCCAGAACAACCACCTCTGGCCGTAATAACGGCCTTGATACGCCTGGGAATTGAGTCAAACAGAGCTTGGATGGCGTGTACAGCTTCAACACGATACCACAGTTCATCAAGAGAAGTGACTGGCGTATTGTGACGAACCAGTTGCTCGGCCACCATTGACCAGACGTTTTCAATTGGTGAGAGGTCTGGAGAATGTGCTATCCAGGGCAACAGTCGAACATTTTCTGTATCCAGAAAGGCCCGTACAGGACCTGCAACATGCGGTCGTGCATTATCCTGCTGAAATTTAGGGTTTCGCAGGGATCGAATGAAGGGTAGAACCACGGGTCGTAACTCATCTGAAATGTAACGGCCACTGTTCAAAGTGCGGTCAATGCGAACAAGAGGTGACCGAGACGTGTAACCAAAGGCACCCCATACCATCACCCAGGGTGATTCGCCAGTATGGCGATGACGAATACACGCTTCCAATGAGCGTTAACCGCGATGTCGCCAAACACGAGTGCGACCGTCATGATGCTGTAAACAGAACCTGGATTGATCCAAAAAATGACGTTTTGCCATTCGTGGATCCAAGCTCGTCGTTGAGTACACCATCGCAGGCGCTCCTGTCTGTGATGCAGCGTCAAGGGTAACCGCAGCCATGGTCTCCGAGCTAATAGTCCATGCTGCTGCAAACGTCGTCGAACTGTTCGTGCAGATGGTTGTTGTCTTGCAAACGTTCCCCTGTGTTGGCTCAGGGATCGAGACGTGGCTGCACGATCCGTTA
Source organism: Schistocerca nitens (assembly GCF_023898315.1). Taxonomy (NCBI): domain Eukaryota; kingdom Metazoa; phylum Arthropoda; class Insecta; order Orthoptera; family Acrididae; genus Schistocerca; species Schistocerca nitens. Next base: position 143,832,793 of record NC_064622.1, on the reverse strand, counting down.
CAGCCATGCGGATAAGATGCCTGTCATCTCGACTGCTAGTGATACGAGGCCGTTGGGATCCAGCACGGCGTTCTGTATTACCCTCCTGAAGCCACATATTCCATATATTCTGCTAACAGTCATTGGATCTCGACCAACGCGAGCAGCAATGTCGCGATACGATAAACCGCAACCGCGATAGGCTACAATTTGACCTTTATCAAAGTCGGAAACGTGATGGTACGCATTTCTCCTCCTTACACGAGGCATCACAACAACGTTTCACCAGGCTACAGACGCGAAATGTAACCGACAGGAAGAAGATGTTGTGATATGCAAATGATTAGCTTTTCAGAGCATTCACACAAGGTTGGCGCCGGTGGCGACACCTACAACGTGCTAACATGACGAAAGTTTCCAACCGATTTCTCATACACAAACAGCAGTTGACTGGCGTTGCCTAGTGAAACGTTGTTGTGATGCCTCGTGTAAGGAGGAGAAATGCGTACCATCACGATTCCGACTTTGATATGGGTCGGATTGCAAACTATCGCGATTGCGGTTTATCGTATCGCGACACTGCTGCTCGCATTGGTCGAGACCCAATGACTGTTAGCAGAATATATGGAATCGGTGGGTTCAGGAGGGTAATACGGAACGCCGTGCTGGATCCCAACGGCCCGTATCACTAGCATTCGAGATGACAGGCATCTTATCCGATGGCTATAACGGATCGTGCAGCCACGTCTCGATCCCTGAGTCAACAGATGGGGACGTTTGCAAGACAACAACCATCTGCACGAACAGTTCGACGACGTTTGCAGCAGCATGGACTATCAGCTCGGAGACCATGGCTGCGGTTACCCTTGACGCTGCATCACACACAGGAGCGCCTGCGATGGTGTACTCAACGATGAACCTGGATGCACGAATGGCAAAACGTCATTTTTTGGATCAATCCAGGTTCTGTTTACAGCATCATGATGGTCGCATTCGTGTTTTGCGACATCGCAGTGAATGCACATTGGAAGCGTGTATTCGTCATCGCCATACTGACGTATCACCCGGCGTGATGGTGTGGGGTGCCATTGGTTACACGTCTCGGTCACATCTAGTTCGCATTGACCGCACTTTGAACAGTGGGCGTTACATTTCAGATGTGTTACGATCCGTGGCTCTACCCTTCTTTCGATCCCTGCGAAACCCTACATTTCTGCAGGATAATGCACGACCACATGTTGCAGGTCCTGTACGGGCCTTTCTGGATACAGAAAATGTTCGACTGCTGCCCTGGATAGCACATTCTCCAGATCTCTCACCAATTGAAAACGTCTGGTCAATGGTGGCCGAGCAACTGGTTCGTCACAATACGCCAGTCACTATTCTTGATGAACTGTGGTGTCGTGTTGAAGCTGCATGGTCAGCTGTACCTGTACGCGCCATCCAAGCTCTGTTTGACTCAATGCCCAGGCGTATGAAGGCCGTTATTACGGCCAGAGGTGGTTGTTCTGGGTACTGATTTCTCAGGATCTGTGCACCGAAATTGCGTGAAAATGTTCACATGTCAGTTCTAGTATAATATATTTGTCCAATGAATACCCGTTTATCATCTGCATTTCTTCTTGGGGTAGCAATTTTAATGGCCAGTAGTGTACTCCGGCGCGGATGACGCTGGATATCTCCGTGGAGAAAGCCACTGGCACGTCGTATTGTGTTTGCCCTAGCGCGGAAGGCACGGTATGGGATATCTGTTTGTGGATACTGATACTAATCGATGGTTGACCAGGTCGTGGATAAGCCGATAATGACGTAAGAAGTCCACGTCTGCAATCACTAAAGTCCATGTTGGGTGGAAGTTTGAATCCAGGTGTATCGTTAATCATTTTTCACCGTAGGTAGCGATCCTGGAACCGTTGTTGTGTTGTTGCCATCAGTGTGTCACCGGCACTACCAACCCGTACCGATAAGAAACTTGTCACATAGTAGCTGGTTCTGTATAAACGATCGGTGTGTCTGGGTGACGGCTGCTAACGTGGCATTTGCATGTCTGCTTCTTATGACGCTCTGATTTGGGCGCTTCTATTGCCGACAGACGTTAGCGTACTGTAGCGCCCGTCTTTGAAATTTGGGCAATTGCTGGGTTGAGTGCATTTACGTGCAGAGTTGCCGAAACGTCTGCGTTACGGCTACCACCATTCCGGCGAGTCTTGTTGCATGACAGTCTTCCTACTTTTCCACCGGCGACCTCTTAGTTGCTGTTTGTACTGCATTCTTTTATCGAATCAGTATAGTTAATTATAAAATGGTGTGACTGACCTCGGAAGGTTAGACGTTTGCCTCAGAAGTCTTTATAACTGATCTATGAGTCACGTTTAGAATCCATGTAATTCGTTAAATGTCTTGTAGAGTTTCCTTTATTTTCTTTCCAATTTCTTAAGCAGTAGTTTTATTGTCGCGAATAGGGTAAAATTTTTCCAACGTCGCTTCGTAGTTCATTTGTAACTGTATTCTTGATGTATGTGTAGCAGCGGTACATTACAGCTGATATATTTTTTCAAATCCGTGATAAATTAACTTTGTTATCCCACTGACTATCCATCGTGGTCACGATACCAGCTTTCAGCAGCCGCTCGAACTCCGCTGCTGCTGCAAGTAGCTTCTCCAGATGCAGATAAAGCGTGCGAAATGGGACGGGTTGATTTCGTGTCATGCAGATGTGATGTAGAGCCTGAGGCGCCTTGCCACGGTCCGCCCCCCCCCCCCCCCCCGCCCCCCTCACTCACCCCTTAATCGGAGATTCGAGTTCTCCCTCGGGCATGCTTGTGTTTGTGTTGTCCTTAGCGTAAGTTAGTTTACGTTAGATTAAGTAGAGTGTAAGCCTAGGGACCGATGACCTCAGCAGTTCGGTCTCATAGGAACTTACCACCACCAACTTTTTATTCAGGAAATAGCTTTTATAATGTTCATGAGAAGAAGCTCAAGTGATACCACGTCTTTAATGTGCAGTAAGCTCATGGAGGTTAAAAAACGGAGGGTGTTGTCATTACGTTACAAATTTGAAGCCGACGTCCGCCATGCTATGTAGCTCAAAACAGTACGTTCACCACATTTGTACTTCCCTGGTTCATCGCGGTGATACTAACCCCAGGATGTCACTCTGACGTGCCCGTACCCAGTTTCGACCGTTGAGGATGTCTATACCGGCTTTTATGGTGGTATTCTAAATAACATCTGGTGATTTCATTGTGAAAAGACATAGTTGTTTTATCAAAAATGCCCGCTTGTGTCGTTTACGGCTGTACTAATCAATCCGATCGCAGTCTGAAGTTTAAAAGAATCACATTTTATTCATAAGTGGAGCCGATCAAGCAATATTTTCTTTTGTATACTGAATTACGGTTGCGCTGTTTACTTTTATTCTTTCCTGTGGTTTTCATTGGCTTCCAATGTTGTAAAGTCCTTTTTGAAACACCCTTTATATGTACACTAAAAGCTTAGTATGCTCTACCCTGTCTGTTGATGTGTTATATTTACTGAAGGGACTGTATTCCTTGCAGCAGAAAATTGGATGTACCGTGTTTTTCAAAAGTTCAGAGCAAGTCCATTCTCAGAAAACCAATTAATATCTTTTCCAAAGACATTATTTGTATCATTTTCTACTAGAGTTTCTTTTACTGGATTAATAATGATGCTTGTATCATCAGTAAACAGTGTCAGTTTACATTCTTGTTTCAGATAAGAAGGGAGGTTATTAACATATATGAAGAACAGAAGGGGACCCATGATCGAACCCTGAGGAACACCTAATTTAATTTCACCCTGGTTAGAAGAAGTGACAAACTTCCTTAAATCACTTAAACTATATAAAGAAACTTTTTGCTTCCTGTTCTGTGGGTATAAATTAAACCACTCATATGCTTTTTCATTTATATCATAGAACTGTAATTTCTGTAACATAACATCATATTTCACACAGTTAAATGCTTGCGATAAATCACAGAAAATCCCTATTGATGACATTTTACTATTTAAAGACTCTATTATGTGGACAGTGAAACTGTATATTGCTGTCTCAGTGGAACATCATTTTTGAAATCCAAACTGTGATTTACTAAGTATCCCATTACTGCTGAGATGGCTAACTACTGTTGAGTACATTACTTTCTCGACGATTTTTGAAAATGCTGTAAGCATATATACTGACCGGTAAATAATGACATCTGTGGTGTCCCCTTTTTTGTAGAGAGGCTTGACAATGACATATTTTAACCTGTCTTGGAAAGTACCTTGAGTTAGTGATGCATTACATATGTGACGCATAATATGCGTAAAGACTGCCAGGTAAAAGTTCTGGACCTGCTAATGTACGTAAAGATTTGAGTCCTTGTGACAGAGTTTTATCGCCCATGTTTTTATTTGCGAAAATCTTTTCTAATCGCCGTTGTGATGGCACTATGTAGGTCGTACGAGAGCTTCATTTAGCGCAGTTTAACTTTGCTGCGATAAAATTTCTTCAGTTTCCTCAATCGAGATGCGAAGTCACAATATTAAGTTTACCCGTGTTATTGAACGCCCGACACTGCAGAAATATACATTCGACTTGTGCATAACACATTTGAGGTCTTGTCGACCAGAACGCGGGAAGCTTAATATTTCTATGTCACGCTTCCGTTGTGCTCCCTTCTTGCATGTGTACCTCTGTCGTGTCGTTTTGTGGCGAATTGAAGGTTTTCCAGTGTTTGCGTCAACAGATCCATCGTTATCCTGTTACCCTTTGCTTCTTTCCTTTTTCCGGGATCATCGCTACGGAACGCTAACTTGTTCTAGTGTTCACAATAAATGCCGTTCAATATTCGGTAATGATCTTTATTCTACAAGCATAGCAAAAGGCAAAGCATGGAAAACTAAACAGTATTGTACATAATAACAGTAACCATACCGTCAGGAGCAAAGATGCTTATCATGGTCCGCAATGATTTCGTCATACACACACATTACTAAACTGGCAAAGGCTCATCTCTTGCTGAAGTCTGACGTTTGGCGAGGTAAGATGGCAGCGTCAGGTAGAATCGTACTATTACGACTTTCTGAAATAAAATAAGTTTTACGAGGAGTTGAGCCAATATTTGCGTGCTGGTTGTGTTTAACACATATTTACATCCAAATGCATACTCCCCAAGCCACCTGGCGGTGTGTGGCGGAGGGTACCTTGAGTACCTCTATCGGTTCTCCCTTCTATTCCAGTCTCGTATTGTTCGTAGAAAGAGAGATTGTCGGTATGCCTCTGTGTGGGCCCTAATCTCTCTGATTTTATCCTCATGGTCTCTTCGCAATATATACGTAGGCGGGAGCAATATACTGCTTGACTCCTCGGTGAAGGTATGTTCTCGAAACTTCAACAAAAGCCCGTACCGAGCTACTGAGCGTCTCTCTTGCAGAGTCTTCCACTGGAGTTAATCTATCATCTCCGTAACGCTTTCGCGATTACTAAATGATCCTGTAACGAAGCGCGCTGCTCTCCGTTGGATCTTCTCTATCTCTTCTATCAACCCTATCTGGTACGGATCCCACACCGGTGAGCAGTATTCAAGCAGTGGGCGAACAAGTGTACTGTAACCTACTTCCTTTGTTTTCGGACTGCATTTCCTTAGGATTCTTCCAATGAATCTCAGTCTGGCATCTGCTTTACCGACGATTGTTTTATATGGTCATTCAATTTTAAATCACTCCTAATGCCTACTCCCAGATAATTTATGGAATTAACTGCTCCCAATTGCTGACCTGCTATATTGTAGCTAAATGATAAAAGATCTTTCTTTCTATGTATTCCCAACACATTACACTTGTCTACATTGAGATTCAATTGCCATTCCCTGCACCATGCGTCAATTCGTTGCAGATCCTCCTGCATTTCAGTACAATTTTCCATTGTTAGAACCTCTCGATATACTACAGCATCATCCGCAAATAGCGGATGTTATCCTCGAGGTAATTTATATATATTGTGAATAGCAACGGTCCTACGACACTCCCCTGCAGCACACCTGAAATCACTCTTACTTCGGAAGACTTCTCTCCATTGAAAATGACATGCTGCGTTCTGTTATCTAGGAATTTATTTAGGAATAATGGTATGTCAGCATTAAACTACATCAGTTAGTACTAGATTTATTAAACCCCTTAAAATATAAGTAAGCTGTTTAATCACTGCCAGTATTTGAGATAAGACAAACTGTAATGTAATTATTTAGGTTTACAAACAGTACAATAGCAAAAATATGTTTCTCGTTATACTTACGTTGAGACTTGTTTCTTTCCTTCTATCTTCCGTCCGCTGTATGCAAAATTACAGCCAAACACGACGCATGTGTTGACCATTATTTCAAAGCTTTAAAGGTAACGTAGTTATATCAATGTATCCTCATTTCTTACGAGTGTGCTATCAGTAAATAAGCAGCCATTTACATGTCCGTTGTGTTCTCCGTCACACTGCGATACTGCAGTGATAGCTTCAGTTACATCAATGAAACTCTATACAGTAATGTCAGTCTAGAAATGTATGTCTGTGGATTTCATCCACTTATCGTGGCGAAGTGTATTGTGGTGTTGCCACAGCTCAATGAAAACCAAAACACTATCTTTGAAAAGTCAAACGTAATCATTGACTTTCGCGAAATATGAATTTCATTGTGAACATTTAGCATTTCTGGAACCGAAACTGTCAAAAAAGCCGTCAAAAATAATTTTTTAAGGGTCTCGCAAGTATGTATAAACAACGTTGAAATACAGAGCTATTAGACATAAGCCCACCATATGTACATTCGTCGACTTTAAGAAGGCGTATGACTCAGTCGACCGTAAATCCCTTGTCAACACTCTAATAGAACTCGGACTTGACCAGAAAACATGTAAGCTCATTGAACAGACAGTCTCCAACACGACCTCTAAAGTAAAATTCATGGGGGATATCTCAGAATGTTTTGAGATCAGAACTGGAGTAAGATAAGGAGACGGACTATCTCCAATTCTGTTCAGTATCGTTTTGGACAAGGTCATAAGGGAATGAGAGACTGAGCTTAGAAAACGTGACCTATGGAAGCCAAAGAAGATTGGAAGGAAAACTGAAGTCACCTGCCTAGCCTTTGCCGATGACCTTGCAATTTTGACTAACAAAATGCAATTACATCAAATAGAAATATTGAAGGAATGCGCCGAGAAGGTTGGCTTGCAAATTTCTTTTGAGAAAACGGAATTTATGTGTACACTCTTAAACATACAGAATTTCACCACAAAATATGTATGGATAAACACCGTTCCACATTTTAAATACCTGGGTGAAATTTTGGAACCAACTTTACAGCAAAAAGTGCATGCCCATGCATGCAAAAATCAGGCACTGCAGCACTGTCATTAAACCCGAAGTGCTATACGCAGCAGAAACCTTATCACTCTATAACAAGATGCTCCTACAAAATCTACAAAAAGAACGAAAGATCATTAGGAAAATCCTTGGACCACAATAAACTGACGCTGGATATAGATCTCAAACCAACGAAACTACAGAGGAAATTCAAATATTGCTGCTGGCGTTAGAAAAAGACTCCTTAAATTTTATGGACACATACACAGACTCCCTGAGTATAGACTCACACGCCTGATACTCACAGCCACTGAAAACCTTAAAGGTATGACATAGGCCGAACAAGTCCGAAGAGACCTTGCTGATGCTCAGCTCATCATTCAGGACACTGCAGACCGTAAAATCTACAGAAGCAAAATAGACAAGTGGGAAGTCCAGCCAGAGACAAGAGCCAAAAAGACCCGTACAGCGAGAAAATGAAAGTTCATGGAAAAACCGCAGGAAGAACTGTAGAAGCTTCACGTGATCCACAAAGGGTCTACTATGTGTATAATAATAATAATAATAATAACAATAATAATAATAATAATTAATAATAATAATGTGATAATAACATAACAGAAAGACATCCGACGTTTACGCTCCAAGATGGAAAACGGATCACTCCATACCAGCCAATGGAAGACATAGAGAGTGCGCTATGACATAATTACTTACAAGAAAGACTCCCCATCGCACCCCGTGAGATTTAGTTGTGAAATATAAATGTCGTGTGACTAGGGCCTTCCGTCGGGTAGACCGTTCGCCGGGTGCAAGTCTTTCGATTTGACGCCACTTCGGCGACTTGCGCGTCGATGGTGATGAAATGGTGGTGGTTAGGACAACACAACACCCAGTCCCTGAGCGGAGAAAATCTCCGACCCAGTCGGGAATCGAACCCGGGACCTTAGGATTGACATTCTGTCCCGCTGACCACTCAGCTACCGGGGGCGGTGGTCAGATTTAGTTGTAAGAAGGCCCAGCGGATAACCTGTCAAAAGTGAACACAGATCAAGAATGAAAACAGGAAGAAGGTGTACTGAACTGTTAAAAAAAAGTTTCATAACATTATGAACTGTCCGTCCGGTCATAGAAATGTTCGTTCGCTCTCTGTAGTCTTGGCAGTTGTCATACTATACACATTGGTCATAGGATATGAGTCATGCGGTAAGAGTCCGTTACCATCGCAAGTAAACGTGATGAATAGTGAGAGCAGCCTAGATACCATATAGATGTCTCACAGAAACGGAAACAACAAATAAACGGCTGTGTACTACTACAACAAAGGGATTCAACAGTCAAAACTTCCATAACGGAACACAACTTCAAAAACGTTAAAAACATATATTTTGACAGAGCCTAGAGAAACCGTGTGATTGTGAAACTGTTGCATTCATTTGTTGCACCTTGTGTGGCAAACTATTATGTTTTCATCATTTTTCACGGTAAATGATGACAGCCAAAACAGTTGCAGAATAAAGACTTCTTAAAATTCTTGACCACGGTTTCGGTATATATAAATATACCTTCATCAGAAGTAAAATACCTGAAATTACATCCTGCAATGGAGATTAATAAAAGAATTGTCCATACTCATGTTGTGTAAATGGAGATGATGTTTTAACTACTGACGACGCCTTTGGCACAATTGTTTTATTAATCTCCATTTCAGGATGTAATTTCAGGTATTTTACATCTGATGAAGGTATATTTATATATACCGAAAGCCTGGTCAAGAATTTTAATAAATCTTTATCCTGCAACTGTTTTGGCTGTCATCATTTACCGTGAAGAATTTCAACAGTTGCTGTTTCAGCCATGTTTAAAATTTTCATCATTTCCTTGGGAGTGATCACATTCACATTCATACGAACACCTAAATCGGGCAGGGAGGCATATCTAGGCATATCTCACTCACTTGCCAGGCGTACAAATTAGGTGCGTCGGTAAGAGATTCGTGTCATATGATACACGTACTGTCCATAATGCCGTGTATGACACAGCAGACGTGTTTTCCGTTGGAGGATACGGCTGACTTGTCGCCTTCTCATCAAACGTTTCCGCGTCCCATTCGAAAGCCACTTCCTTTCGCCTGCTAATAGAGTAGCTGTGCAGAATCAACTGTCCTTGTAGGTCCATTCCTTACAGCTCGCTGTTGCAAACGGGCGTTCCACCAGCGAACAGCGGAAAAAAAAAAAAAAAATACGCTTTTGGCACGAGATACGAAAACGGCTCGCCCGCTTGGCAGTCCTAACACCATAACCACTAAACAGCGACGCCATTGTGCTGTAAGTCGCCTTTTGTGATCTCTCAAAGGCTTTTGATTGTGTAAATCATGGAATGCTTCTAGATAAGCTCAAGTACTGTGCTATGAATGGGACAGCGCTCAAATGGTTTAAATCATACCTAACTGGGAGTGCAGAAAGTTGAAATAAGCAGTTCACATAATATGCAAAGGACTGGTGATTTCTCAAATTGGGGAACAATCAAGAATGGGGTGCTGCAAGGTTCGGTCTTCGGTCCTCTGCTATTCTTAGCATATGTTAATGACTTGCTATTCTATATTCACGAAGATGCAAAGCTGGTACTTTTTGCTGATGATACAAGTATAGCTATCACACCCAACAGACAAGAATTAACTGGCGAAATTGTAAACTATGTTTTGCAGAAAATCATTAAGTGGTTCTCTGCAAATGGGCTCTTATTAAACTTTGACAAAACACAGTACATACAGTTTCACACAGTAAATGGAATGACAACATTAATAAATATGGACTTCGATCAGAAGCCGGTAGGTAAGATAGAATATTCAAAATATTTAGGTGTATGCACTGATGAGGGGTTGAACTGGAAAAAAACACACTGAAGATCTGCTGAAATGTTTGAGTTCAGCTACTTATGCTATTAGGGTCATTGCAAATTTTGGCGATATACATCTCAGTAAATTAGCTTACCACGCCTATTTTCATTCTCTGCTTTCGTATGGCATCATATTCTGGGGTAACTCATCACTGAGTAAAAGTGTGTTCATTGCACAAAAGTGTGTAATCAGAATAATTGCTGGAGCTCATCCAAGATCGTTCTGCAGACACTTATTTAAAGAACTAGAGATCTTCACTGTAGCCTCACAAAATATATATATATATATATATATATATATATATTCACTTATGAAATTTGTTATTAACAATCCGAACGAATTCAAAAGTAATAGCAGTGTACATGGCTACAACACCAGGAGAAAGGATGATCTTCGCTACTCAAGGTTGAATCTAACTTTGGCTCAGAAGGGGGTAAATTATGCTGCCACGAAAGTCTTTGTTCACTTACCTAATAGCATCAAAAGTCTGACAGATAGCCATATAGCATTTTAAAGGAAATTAAAAGAATTTCTGAATGGTAACTCCTTCTACTCATTAAATGAATTTTTGGATATAGTAAGTGGGTAATTTCCCCAACACCCACAAAAAAATCAAAAATATTAAGTGTCATGTAATATTTTGTGTAATGCAATATCTTGTATAGACACCTTTTATTAATCTGACACGTTCCACATCATTAAGAAGTGTCGTATTCATGATCTATGGAACAAGTACTAATCTAATCTATACTTCCACTACAGTCCTTGGAATTTCACTGTTTCTATTTTCCTTTCTTTTCACAGTTCAGTATATTTTTCTGTTTTCAGCCTTGATTTCTGTTCAACTTTGTGACAGGCTGTCCATTGGGCCATCTTATTACTAAATCTGAAGGGGATTCGATGGGGAGTTTCCTTTGTTAGATTCGCGGGGCCAACGAGATATGCGGGCTCAGTAACGAACATTTGACGGCACAGTAGTCAGCTTGACCGCCACACTTCGCGAACGCGTGGCTCCGGACAGGGCTCATGGGAATTCAGTATTTAACTGAAAACGTACCCACTAAAGATCTTAGTATTGTCGTGTACTATCGAGAACTTGCAGGCATTTAAACACGCTGTCAAGAATTATTAAACTCGTATGAAATGTAGGGTGTACATAAAGTCTGGGAACACTTTCAATTATTTATTGCACAAGAACCAGACATTGTAGAGATGTCATACATATTGCATTTTGAAGAGAAACTCTGTACGATTTTTTTTCACAGATATTCGATATGCGAACCATGAGTGACCTGGCAGACGTCAATAATCGATTTCTTGCCATACCCGTCCCAGCATGGCATCGTCGACTGTGGCAGTCGCTTCCCGTATTCTCTCCCGGAGCTCTGCTACATCACGTCGTAGAGGCGGTACATACACACGAGATCTTTAATGTGTCCCCACAGAAAAAAGTCACACGGAGTGTGAGGTCTGGTGATCGGGGAGGCCATTTCATGAAACAGGTCCCCTTCTGTAGCACGACTGCTACGGTCGCAGGTTCGAATCCTGCCTCGGGCATGGATGTGTGTGATGTCCTTAGGTTAGTTAGGTTTAAGTAGTTCTAAGTTCTAGGGGACTGATGACCACAGCAGTTGAGTCCCATAGTGCTCAGAGCCATTTGAACCATTTTTTTCTGTAGCACGGCCCATTAATCGATGCGGCAGCTCCATGTTCAGGTAACACGATGAAAATGAAGACTGCTTCTGTCACAGGACTTTCCACACTGTCACTGGAGCCAATTCGAGTTCACGGGATGCACGACGCACTGATTTCTTTGGACTCCTTATGAATGTTTCTCGTACGCGCTCCACATTAAAAAAAAAATGGTTCAAATGGCTCTGAGCACTATGCGACTTAACTTCTGAGGTCATCAGTCGCCTAGAACGTAGAACTAATTAAACCTAACTAACCTAAGGACATCACACACATCCATGCCCGAGGCAGGTTTCGAACCTGCGACCGTAACGGTCGCTCGGCTCCAGACTGTAGTGCCTAGAACCGCACGGTCACTCCGGCCGGCACTCCACATTCACTTCACTCACACTGGAACATTCGCTTCTCTTTGCTGGACACAAGCAACCCGTCGTAACGAATTTGTTGTGCCAGTGGTAAATGGCTTTCCTTGTTGGTGGCTTCTTACCGTACTTGGTTCTAAACATCCGTTGAACAGCTGTAGCAGACTTGTTTTTGTCGAACTCTTAATACACAGAAAGCTCGCTCCGCGCCTGAAATCGCCATGTTTGCGACTAGCGCTGACTGTCGGCAAATTACTGAACTACGCTGTGGCGTTATACATGAAAAATATTTTCAGGGTTTCTCTTCAAAATGACATACGTATGGTGTCTGTACAATGTTTGGTTCAGGTGCAATAAATAATTGAAAGTGTTCCCAGACTTTATGTACACCCTGTAGTTACTAGCTCCTCACCGGAGACGGCTGCAGGTTCTCTAAGACCTTCAGTGTCAGGTGTTGTGACGTACGCGCCACGGGCTGTCTTTTTCGTAGACCCCTGTAGGTTCGCTGCAGTTCTCTTAGTGACACCCCCTTAGACCGAGCACAACAGGTACCAAGTTGAATAACAGGTTTCAACGAATAAATCAGATCCTACACTCAATGAACACTCCAGTTTTAACGTTAGTTATTACTATCTTCCACCAACCTTTTGCCACTGATAAACACCGCTTCTAGAAAACCTAGATGCCATGATGTACCTATCTATCGTCTTCAGTTCAGAGAACGACAAAATAAGAAAAATGATTGGCTTTGAAACCGGTATATGAACTACAATTGGACAGAGTGATACATAATCATCCACGAAAACTACGAATGTAAGTCAAGAACCCGACAATTACGGCCTGCACTACGTACTCTTACAAAACGATGGTATACTGGATTTTTTTTTAAAAAATATATGTTTCTAAGATACTACACAAACATTGATGAGCAGAATCTACACTTACATCTACATGGATAGTCTGCAAATCACACTTAAGTACCTGGCAGAGAATTCATCAAACCACCATCACAATAATTCTCTATTACTTCACTCTCGAACAGCGCGGGGAAGAAAGGAGCATCTATATCTTTCCGTGCGAGCTGTGATTTCCCTTATTTTATTATAATGAGCGTTTCTCCCTATGTAGGTCGGTGTCAACAAAATATTGTCGCAGTCGGAGGAGAAAGTTGGTGATTCAAATTTCGTGAGAAGATTCCGCTGCACCGAAAGACGCCTCTGTTTTAATGATTTCCACCCGAAACCCTGTATCATGGCAGTAACACTCTCTCTATTTCGCGATAAATACAAAATGTGCTGCTCTTCTTTAAAGTTTCTCGATCTACTCCGTTAATCCTATCTGGTAAGGATCCCAGATTGCGCAGCAGTACTCCAAAAAGAAGACGGACAAGCGTAGTGTAAGCAGTTTCCTGAATAGATCTGTTACATTTTCGAAGTGTTCTGCCAATAAAACGCAGTCTATGGCTTGCCTTCCCCAAAACATTTTCTGTGTGTTCCTTTCAATTTAAATTGTTCGTAATTGTAATTCCTAGGTGTTTAGTTGAGTTTTAAACTGGTTTATCGTGTAACCGAAGTTTAACTGATTCCTTTTAGCACTCATGTGGAGACCACACACTTTTCATTATTTAGACTCGATTGCCACTGTACGCACCATTTAGATATCTTTTTTAAATCGCTTTCTAATTTGTTTTGATCTTGTGATGAGTTTACTACACGATAAACGACAGCATCATTTGCAAACAACTTAAGACGGTTGCTCAGACTGTCTCCTAAATCGTTTATACAGATAAGGAACAGTAGAAGGCCTATAACACTAACTTGGGGAACGCCAGAAATCACTTCTGGTTTACTCGAAGACTTACTGGTAATTACTACGAACTGTGACCTCTCTTACTGGAAATCACGAATCCAGTCGCATAACTGAGACGATATTTCATAAGCACGCAATTTCAGTACAAGCCGCGTGTGTGGTGCTCGTACAGTTTCAGAAGCCTTCTTAAATCTAGAAATACCAAATTAATTTGAAATTTCTTGTCATTAGCACTCAACACTGCGTGTAAGTAAAGAGCTTGTTGTGTTTCGAAAGAACGATGTTTTCTAAATTCGTGATGACTGTGTATCAACAAACCGTCCTCTTCGAGGTAATTCATAATGTTCGAACACAATATATGTTCCAAAATCCTGCAGCATATCGACGTTAATGATATGGGCCTGTAATTTATTGGATCACTTCTACTGTGCACCTTTCCAGTCTTTAGATATGGATATTTCGTCGAGGGAGCGGTTGTATATGATTGTTAAGTATGGAACTATTGCATTGGCATAGTCTAAAAGGAACCTAATTGGCATATAGTCTGAACCAGAAGACTGGATTTTATTAACTGATTTAAGTGCTTCACTGCTTCGAGAACATCTACTTCTAAGTTACTCATGTTGGTAGCTGTTCTTGATTCGAATTGTGGAACATTTACTTCGTCTTCTTTGGTGAAGGTATTTCGAAAGGCTGTGTTTTAAAACTCTGCTTTCGCAACACTGTCGTCGATAGTATTTCCATTCCTATCGCGCAGAGAAGGCATTGACTTTGTCTTGCCGCTAGCATACTTTACATATGACCAGGATCTCTTTGGATTTTCTGCCAGGTTTCGAAACAAAGTGTCGTTGTGGATCTATTGTAAGCATTTCGCATTGAAGTCCGCGCTAAATTCGAGCTGCTGTAAAAGATCACCAATCTTGGAGATTTTGCGTTCGTGTAAATTTGGCATACTTCTTCCTTATTTCTGCAACAGTGTTGTAACCTGTTTTGTGTACCGTGGGGAATCAGCTCCGTCGTTTGTTAGTTTATGTAGTATAAATCTCTCAACTACTGTCGATACTATTTCTTTGAATTGAACACGCATCTGGTCTACACTTACTTTGAATTGAAGGCAGATTTGGTCTACATTTACATTTTTAATTTGGACAGAGTGGAGATTGTCTCTCAGGAAGGCATCTAGCGAATTTTTATCTGCTTTTTTGAATAGGGATGTTTTTCGTTTATTTTTGAAGGATTTGGGGCCTACAGTATTATTCAATTTCGCTACGACAGCCGTGTGCTCATTAATCCCTTATCCGTTTTGATGCTCGTTATTAGCTCAGGAGCAATTATTACGACCACCTGCTTGATAGGGTGTTTGTCTTCCTTTGGAACGCAATACAGCAGCGATTCTGCGTGGCATGGATTCGACAAGTCCATGGTAGGTTTTCTGGGGTATGTGGCACCAGGTGTATACGCACAGGACACGCAGTTTCCGTAAAATACTGGCCCAGATAGCATCTCACATGGATTCTCTTTGTCTTGATTCAAAAACCTACACGGGTATCACGACGAGTGCGGGTGTGGGTAAATTAATTAATAATCTATGAGGAGAAGTAGACAGGATCGGTCAGGGGAGCGTGCTCGGATAGCCTAAGCGATAGGGGACCTACCGTGATAAGTCGCTTTGGGTGGTACATCTATATTTATTACAGTTGAGTTGGATTTCAGGAACGAATTTCAGTATTTCAAAACTGCAGTTCCTCATCAAGTATAAAGATTGCAATCGCGAACAGGGCAAGCACGGATGGACGGCTAGCAAGTAATATGTTAGAATATGGCGTCAATTAAAGAACAACAGTGGACTTAAAAAGAGAGTATTTGTCCTGTCTCTCAGACGTGTTTGAACACAAAATCACTTGGTTCAGATCTGGATGCGACAATATTTTTCTGAATGCACGTGTATGTTGAATTATATTTTTCTCCATTATTAAGACCAAACAGAATACTAAAAGATCGGTTCACTGTTGCCTTTCACTCTTTAGAGCAAGCGACATCTTTTTCGGCAGCAGTCCAGAACTTACAGAACGAAACACCTGTTCCCTGATCGTCTTTCACGTATCTGTTACAGAGAGGCTAAGTTCGTAAGCCGGCATTCTAAACTTGGAGGACCACTTTCGATAGAAGTTGACACACTGCGCAAAACTTATGAATTAAACTTAGCTGCAGATTAATACGAAACTAACGGGGCGCACGCAGATTACGAACAGCTTTGTGCCTAATGCACTTGACAGAAACATTTAATGTTTCTGGCGCGTTAGAGAGAACACTGTGCCACTCCACTGGTCCTGTTTTTGTGTTTTGTAACAGGAAATACACCGCAGTGATAACTGCCTTCGGCAGTTCCGAAGCGACGGTTTACCAGTATGCTTTCGTAATTTCCACATCCTGAAAATAACGCCTAGAGCTGATTCTCTTCATAGCAGTTCTTTGTCCTACCAGTTTCGCACCTCGGTGTTACGGACTCTGCAGTCCGATTTAACCGAAAGTAAATAAATTACGTGCTTCACTTGCCACGGTATGATGGGTGCTAAACCGTACCTCACGTCTTTATTATTACTGACTGCACGCCTTCGAATCTGCGCTCATCTGTATTATCATGCCCATATGATCTTTACGTGAGATATCAGTTGCTTGTCATAGACTGTTTTATCCTATACCTCGAGCACTGATTCCTTCTCCTGCAGATTTCACGGTCGGTCTCATCCACGATTACCGTGCAGAAACAGCTAGCTCTTCTGTTACACTCTCCTGCTAAACAGCATTGTTCCGAATCCCTTTGATCTCCGTCATTAATTTGACATGACGTGCATGTTAAACCCTCAAGCAGTTCTCAAGGGAGAAGGTATTGTACCAACGCCTTCTACACTTCTTTGCAGCTGCGCTTCGTTTAATCTACCTGACACGATGCAGCACTGGTCTCGCATCCAGAAAGAGTAGGGTTCAAATTTTCGCGTGGACATCCAGAGTTAGGTTCTCTATAATTTTTCTACATCGGTTAATGCGATTTTCGCTATGGTTCCGTTATAAAAGGATACGGCTGGTTTCCTTCCCCAGCCTTGTTATGTTCGAGCTCGTGTTCCTTGTCGTCCTTCTTTTTCCTCTTGACCGAGATCTGCTGTATCCCCTGTGGAACAAGCGCAATCGGTTTCGAGGAAAAAATCTTCCTTAGGTTCCCGCATTGTCAGCAATTCGAAAATCTAGACAAGTCAGCTTACCGACTACAGAAAAGCTTCAGCCTAATCCTAATTATTGTTATTAGTTAAAAAAGAAGAAGCAGTAATTTCTAGAAGCTCTGTTAGATATTCGACTGTTACAGAACATGTTGCAACACGCAGAGACCAAATGAAGCCGGAGATTGGTTTGAGTTCCTCAGTGGTGTACTAGCCATGTATCTGTTGTAGGTAATACGTTCTTGCTGACACTCCTCGTTGACTGAATGCTCAACCCTAATCTTTCTTCCTTTCTACCTCAGAACTGCATCGATCTGCTAGTCGTACGGAGGTACACAATTCTATGTGAAATTAGAACCACAGCGGAAACGTTTTTATTCATCGAAATTATTGACAGAGCTGAAAAGCCGTTTCAGTTGCCAGAAAAAGAATAGGGCTGCTGGGGTCCAAATACCAGATAGTACAGCACTTCAAATAACACCCTATATGCTACTAAAGATTCCAAGAGATAAAGTCGGACCAATGTGATCTAATTGAAGGTGGGTGGATGATACTGGGAGACATGCATGGGCAACATGGGTGTGTGCTGCTCAAGACTATAATTCAGGGAAAAGCTTAGATGAGGTCAAATTACCAGTGGTGCTGGTGGTACTACTAAGAACTGTATATACTTCATGTTTTGTCAGTTGATACCAGTGTTCAGTTAATTTATATGAGTAGAATACCTGAGGATTTTTGACTGAAAAATATGCCGCGTCATACTCACGCAAACATGTACATTGTCGTGAAAAAGGTAGTACTTTGTAAGTTTCTCTTCGTTTTCATGCTGATATTTCGCTCTGGCTATTTTTTAAAATGTCGTTGGAACCCTGCTCTGTTTCGATATTCCAAAGAAATTTACGTTTCGGTGTTCTCTAATGCCTCGTATGGACTTGCCCTTAACTCTGGGGCATTCCATACAGAGTTTTTGAGATTGATTGGGAGATGCGGCAGCGCATACAGCACCATGTTAACTTTCCGGGAGTGTACTGAATTTCGAAGTCACATTATTGAAGTGTTAATGCCCATAGGGCCACTCAGTTTTGCATTAGCTTACATTTCAGAAAAAAAAAATGGTACCTTATGGTCAGTTTTTACGATGCACGTCACATTGACCTCCACGTAGGAGGTACGTCGAGGTTAGTACATGCCTGAATTAGTCGAGGACGGTCCCATCAAACATCTCTCCGATAAGATCGAGTGAGTCATTCAGCGGCACTCGTGTGAAGAGAGACATCACGTCGAAATTTAACATGGTGTCAGAGTCCACGATGTGTCGTTGCCTTAGTCGTTGTAGGAAGTCCTCAAAGTTCCGAATGTGATGTGCACATCTGCCCAAATGTGGTGCCAGCAACTTCTCCAGATATTTTTCAGGAAACCATTGGAGGTGCTCCCGGCGTGCACGGACCGCGGACGGAACACCCGAGGAAACGCAGACCGGTTACGAAGCGCCCAGCACCATCCAGGCATAAATACTGGACTCGATTCACCCGAGGACCATTTTCGGGTAGCACCTAAAGAATACGAAATATCGTGCGAGGACGACGCGAACATCCAGCAGAAATCCCGAATATTCAACGTATGTGATATATGATTTATTCACAGAGTTCTGTCGTTGATGGTTCGCATAAAATTGTGTTCACAGCTGTTCGTAGTGCCTGGATGATAGTTTATACATCATACGCTAGTGTATTGCTGGTACGGTAATTGGTAAAGTCGAGCGCGAGCCTTCGGTGGTATTCACCACCCAATGAATGGTACACACTAGCTTGAACATATTAACCCGAATATTGTCTTTTCAGATCAAAAAATATGCCCTTCCAATTCGTTTTCAACCTTGTTGGAAAACACTTTATTGGGACCAAAAATTTTTGTATCCTGCTTCACATTTTCGATTTTATTTTCAGCGTGTCCCGTAATTGTTGGCTTGGGCACATTTTATATGCATCACAATCATTTAATCCATGATCCCCATTTAGATATACTGTCACAGCTAAATGCAGTTTACCACATTTCTAAACATTATGCTACACTAATAATGCTAAATGCCCATTATACGAACAAGTTTGTCAAATTGTACTGGTTTAATATCGAAAACTTACAGTGGTACATTATAGGCAACAAACGAACTGCTGCAAATAGTAGTGACTGCCTGCAAAATAAAATTATTTCATATATATTTACCCATCAATAAAACATTATTTTGCCACTTGCTGTACAACAGTAATTCTCTTCGCCACATACACAAAAACGCACACAAAAACGTACACGAAAACTACAACAAGATCAACGCTGTCTTCAGACGATCTGTTCCTCAACCCACACATAACTCATAGCTGACGATATGGGTCCAGGAACCACGTAGTTACTAAATGTTGGTTTGTACAAGATTTACGAATTTTATAGCTGTGGTACGAATTACGAGCCGGTACAATATAGACAACTCTCCATTATCTCATAAAATTCAATGGGTGGAAGTGTTAATGTTGGGCTGATTCTGGAAATTCTATTCGTGAGATCGTTAATAACAAAGTTTGTTCAATTCACGCTACAACTTATTTTGTATTATTTCATTCTCTTGCGTAATGAATCTACATCAATAGACGAGCTGCTCTTCTTTGTACCTTTGATATTTTTGTCCAGTTCTCAGATATTTGTCACTAAATTAGAATACTGCCGCAGCACACACTAATTTAACAACCCAAGCTCTTGTGTTCTTCAGACAGTGTTCGCATGCTAATAACTTTGTAGAAGTCTGCATTTCTGCCGCAGCTAGAGCAACAGTTGGGTTTGCAAATCTGTCCCATTCATTTGCACTTGACACTGCCGCTGGATTTCAAATTTGAATTAATTAACCTCACATTTAATTTTTACTTCTCGGGTGTGAGTGTCTGTTTTTTGATCTGATGTCTGAATTCCTTCCTTCATTGCCTTCGGTGCATCATTTCTATTATCATTGGCAGCTGCGGCTCTGGGAGGGGGGGGGGGGGGGGAGGCGGCGGCAAACTGGCGTATCTACCCTAGGCAGAAAATTCAGGGGGCGCCAAATTCATATTCGTGAACAAAAAAAAAAAAAAAAAAAAAACTCTTTCACAAAGTGCCTAGCATCCAGCACAAATTGGTCTATCGATTATTCAAATGATTTTGAAACACATCCCAGTTGGTTTTTGAATATATTTGAACACACTATATGTTCAGTTTTGAACGAATCGTCAGTTCATTTTTGAATGCGTGCATAGTGAACGTGATGTCTCTGACAGGGGAATCCCCGTCGCATCTAGAAATAAAAACTTTCTCGCAAACAAAAGGGGACGGATCTATACGAGCTGAGTCAAATAAACCCGAACAGGTGAATGCCAATCGCTGTTGGTTTATGTGGTTGATTGCGTGTGCGAATGATCAGCTTCGTTATAATTATTAGCAAAATCCATAGATTCAGACTACCAAAATGGGAATAAATGAGTAACAGGAATAACACCTAAGAAAGATTACACTTTACCTTCTTGGTGCATCCAAGGAAATGAGATTTTGACAATTTTTGCCGGATCGCTTCACTACTAGGGACCAGTTGCACAGTCCACAGTTAGCATCCAGCCCATTCTTCCTTCCCAGGCTACATTTCCTTCAACCTGCCCCTCCCTCCCTGCCCCTGCTCCTTCCCCACTGCCCCCTCGTTCCCCTCTCTTTGTGTTGTAATTTATGTCGACCTAGCTATCCACATGGTTCCCTGTATTGCTTGCAATTTTGATCCTCCTACCTGTTCTCTTTCATCCTTTTTGACATTCAAATCCCTGCTTGAGGTTTGACCTCCACTTGTAAATTTTCTGTTTTTAGTGTGAGCCATTTGGCAAAGAACTCCCTCTCTAGCGTCTACGGCGTGGATTCCTCTCCCCCCCTTCCTTTCCTGCCGTAGCCCCCCTCCAACCCCGCTAATAACATCGGAACTCCCAGCAATGGCCGCTGGTGCCAGGCGGCCCTTGCTGTGGCTGGGTGGCGCCCATGAGGAGAGCCCCTGATCAGAATGGGTGGTATCAGGGCGGATGCTTGGTGCATGAAGCCTATCAAGCTCCAGAAATTTGGCCATTCCCAAATGGCTGTCTCCGTGAATGGTGAAGGATCATTGAACGCTGCTTCGTATGACCTGGCAACCTTCCCTTCCCTGGCTAAACCATGGGAGGAGGGCCAGGCTCATCGTCTTGGGACGAAACACTTTCCCTGCTACCTCGTCTGTATTAGGGCAGACAGGGACATATTCACTGCCACAAAGCCATTGTTTTTTGTGGTGAAGTGGAGCCTCTCAGTTAAGATGTGCTCAAACTCCCTGTTGATCAGAGCTGCTTCTGGTGCCCAATTTGCAGTTCTTCGTGCTTGTGATCGTCTTGGGAATGTCCCAGTGTCTATTACCCCTCAAAAATATCTGAATATGGTCCAGGAGTGATTTTTCATAGGGACCTCGTCCTGCAAAATCATGAGGAATGCCGGGCTAATCTGAAGTGATTTGGCATTCATTTTGTTTGACGTGTGCAGAAGGGTCATAAAGACAATTACACCAATGCCAGCGCATTCATTCTGGCTTTCGAGGGGACTACCCTCCCAAAGAAGGTCAAGGTTATGTGCTACAGATATGACGTGAAGCCATATGTCCCACCGCCAATGAGGTGTTTTAGGTGCTTGCGTTTTGGGCATATGTCTTCCCGCTGTACAGCAGACCCTCTGTGTGGTTACTGTAGACATCCACTCCATGACAGAAGCCCCTGTGTCCCGCCTGTGTGTGTCAGTTGTCATGATTGCCAGTCTCCTCACTCGCCAGATTACCCATCTTACAAATAGAGAAAAAAAACGTCCAAGTGTACAAGTCACTGGATTGCCTGTCTCATGCCAAGGCTCGCCAAAAGTACGAGAGAGTCCATCTGGTGTCACTTTCTTCAACTTTTGTCTCTGTTACATCCCTCCCCCTCCTACCTCTTCATTACCCAAGCCACATCCCCCTCTCTCCTCCTCCTCCCCTGCAGTTCCCATTCTCTCCACTCTGAGAGCTGCTCCCCCTCCCCGGCTGAAGAAGTGGGCCCCTTCTTCGGCACCTGCTGGTGACGGGGCTCCCCTGGGACCCCTCTTCTAGGTGTCTCTCAGGCTGGAAGCCTGTTACCAGTACTCAGCCATGAGACACACTATCTATGTGCCCCAATGTCGCCCACTCTCTTTCTGTTCTAGGTCTTGCAGAAGCCTATACTCCCTCTGTGCCCTGCACACTCCTCCACCTCCAAAAGAGAAGAAGAAGAAACATAAGTCCTAAGACAAGCCCCCCCCCCCCCCCCCCCAGTGCCCCTGGAAGTGCAATCTCCCATCTCATAACCAGAATCTAACATTTTGTTTATGGGTGTCACTCCATCCTTGATGGCGATGCCCACTGACTAAGTGACATGACGTCTCCTCAACTTCTTTATGTCTAACTTGACTCTCTCCACACTACAATCCATGGGACTTGCAAAGGATACTATCGTCACCTACCGGAAATACAACGTCTTGTTTCCTCGTATTCTGCGTTCTGTCTTGTTCTACAAGAAACGCACTTCCGTGATGACCACTCTCCAATGTTTTGTGGCTATCGGGCATTGTATCGGAACTGTTCTGGCCCTGGCATAGCAACTGGAAGGGTCTGCAGTTTGGTTCACTCTGATGTCATTAGTGACTGGATCCCCCTCCATATCAGTCTGGAAGCAATAGCGGTAAGAGTGCAAACGACTCTGTCAATCACTGTTTGCAATCTCTACCTTAATACACAGCAACTCCCGCCCCTGTTTCTCCTCCTTGGATACTTGAGTGCACATCACCCCCTCTGGGGGAGTAGCAATTCAATGGGTAGGAGTCTCCCAATTGACCAAATTATTACAGACATTGATTTATGTCTCCTCAATGACGTTTCCCCTACCCAATTAATTGCCACTCATGGCACATTTACTGCTTTCGATCTCATGATCTCCTGCCCTGCAGTCATGGCTTCCTTGCATTGGTCATCTCATGATGATCTTTGTGACAGCGATCACTTTCTGGTGATCATATCGTTCCCCTGCTGCCGCCAGGCAGACAGACCCCCATGTTGGGCATTCCACAGGGCCAGTTTACATTTGTACAGGGTGTTACAAAACGGTACGGCCAAACTTTCAGGAAACATTCCTCACACACAAAGAAAGAAAATATGTTATGTGGACATGTGTCCGGAAACGCTTACTTTCCATGTTAGAGCTCATTTTATTACTTCTCTTCAAATGACATTAAACATGGAGTGGAAACACACAGCAACAGAACGTACCAGCGTGACTTCAAACACTTTGTTACAGGAAATGTTCAAAATGTCCTCCGTTAGCGAGGATACATGCATCCACCCTCCGTCGCATGGAATCCCTGATGCGCTGATGAAGCCCTGGAGAATGGCGTATTGTATCACAGCCATCCACAATACGAGCACGAAGAGTCTCTACATTTGGTACCGGGGTTGCGTAGACAAGAGCTTTCAAATGCCCCCATAAATGAAAGTCAAGAGGGTTGAGGTAAGGAGAGCGTGGAGGCCATGGAATTGGTCCGCCTCTACCAATCCAGCGGTCACCGAATCTGTTGTTGAGAAGCGTACGAACACTTCGACTGAAATGTGCAGGAGCTCCATCGTGCATGAACCACATGTTGTGTCGTACTTGTAAAGGCACATGTTCTAGCAGCACAGTAGAGTATCCCGTATTAAATCATGATAACGTGCTCCATTGAGCCTAGGTGGAAGAACATGTGGCCCAATAAAGACATCACCAACAATGCCTGCCCAAACGTTCACAGAAAATCTGTGTTGATGACGTGATTGCACATTTGCGTGCGGATTCTCGTCGGCCCACACATGTTGATTGTGAAAATTTACAATTTGATCACGTTGGAGTGAAGCCTCATCCGTAAAGAGAACATTTGCACTGAAATGAGGATTGACATATTGTTGGATGAACCATTCGCAGAAGTGTACCCGTGGAGGCCAATCAGCTGATAGTGCCTGCACACGCTGTACATGGTACGGAAACAACTGGTTCTCCCGTAGCACTCTCCATACAGTGACGTGGTCAACGTTACCTTGTACAGCAGCAACTTCTCTGACGCTGACATTAGGGTTATCGTCAACCGCACGAAGAATTGCCTCGTCCATTGCAGGTGTCCTCGTCGTTCTAGGTCTTCCCCAGTCGCGAGTCATAGGCTGGAATGTTCCGTGCTCCCTAAGACGCCGATCAATTACTTCGAATGTCTTCCTGCCGGGACACCTTCGTTCTGGAAATCTGTCTCGATACAAACGTACCGCGCCACGGCTATTGCCCTGTGCTAATACATGCATCAAATGGGCATCTGCCAACTCCGCATTTGTAAACATTGCACTGACTGCAAAACCACTTTCGTGATGAACATTAACCTGTTGATGCTACGTACTGATGTGCTTGATGCTAGTACTGTAGAGCAATGAGTCGCATGTCAACACAAGCACCGAAGTCAACATTACCTTCCTTCAATTGCGCCAACTGGCGGTGAACCGAGGAAGTACAGTACATACTGACGAAACTAAAATGAGCTCTAACATGGAAATTAAGCGTTTCCGGACACATGCCCACATAAAATCTTTTCTTTATTTGTGTGTGACGAATGTTTCCTGAAAGTTTGGTCGTACCTTTTTGTAACACCCTGTGTACATCTACTGTGCACTTAGACACCTCTGTAATTGCATTGATGCGATTGTGCAAGGTGTCTCAGCCACTATTCTTCATGCTGTTGGAACTGCTGTCCCCCTATCCACAGGACCCCTTGGTCATTGACTGGTACTACGGCGGATCAAGAATGTAGCAGTCACTGTCCAGGACTGCCGACGAGCTTTTCAGCGATTTAAATGATAGCCTTCGCTGACCAACCCCTTCGCTTTTAAGTGGCTCCATACTAGGGCTCGTTACCTTATTAAGTAGAGTAAAAGGAAATCTGGGAGCACTGTGTCCTCCCTGGGGACGTATCCCTCTTTCTCACAGATCTGGTCCAAGCTCTGTAGCCTTCTGGGCTGCCAGCGACAGTGAAATGTCGTGCTCTGTGTAATCATCCATTGGTCCTTGATAAACATCTCACAACACACTTTGTGACGGCATCGGCATCCACTTCCTATCCTGTTACTTTTCTCTGGCAGAAACGCCAAGTTGAACAGACCTCCTCTGTTTCAATCCCCGCCGGCCGATGTGGCCAAGCGGTTCTAGGCGCTACAGTCTGGAACCGCGTGACTGCTACGGTCGCAGGTTCGAATCCTGCCTCGGGCATGGATGTGTGTGATGTCCTTAGGCTAGTTAGGTTTAAGTAGTTCTACGTTCTAGGGGACTGATGACCTCAGAAGTTAAGTCCCATAGTGCTCAGAGCCATTTGAACCATTTTTGTTTCAATCCCCACCACAATGAATCCTATAGTGAAGCCTTCACTCAGTGGGAGGTCTCACAGCTCTTCACATGACATGGCACCAGGGCCAGATTCCATCCAGAAACAGATGAGCAAACACATGGACGTTACCCAGAGGCAATATCTACTCAGGGTCTTCAACCGCATTTGGTTCACTTGTGCTTTCCAGTCACAATAGCGAGACAGTATAGTTATTCCCATCCTTAAGCCCAGGAAGAACCCAACATCTATCAACAGCTACCACCCGATTAGCGTGACGAATATACTTTGTAAACTGCTTGAGAGGATGGTTAGCTTCTGATTATGTTGGGTATTCACATCTCGGGGCCTTTTGTCCCCATTCAGTATGGCTTCTGGGAAGCATGATCTCCAACTGACCATTTACTCAGACTGGAAACAGCAATCTGACAGGCTTTTACTAACCACCATCACCTTGTTATGTTCTTCTTTGAGCTACGTAAGGCATACAACATGGCTTGGCGCCATTACATTTTAGTTACCCTCCATGACTGAGGCTTTAGTTGCCCCTTCCAATTTTTTTTCCCGCGAGTTTTTCTCATTGGCACTTCTTGGTTTGAGTAGGCACTTCACTGAGCACACCTCAGATTCAGGAGAACAGCATCCCACAGTGTTCCGTGTTAAGTGCCACGCTCTTCCTCATACCCATCAATGGGCTTGAAACCTCTGTTGGGTCTGTGGTTACCCCAGCATTGTATGTCGACGATTTTTGCATCTAGTGCAGCTCCCACTCGGTAGCATCTGCTGAGCACCGGCTCCAAGACGTCAACTGATGGGCCTCTGTGTGGGCTGTCTCCCATGGCTTCCAGTTTTCTCCCTCCAAAATGCAGGCTATACATTTTTGTCATGGACACACAATACACCCCCCCCCCCCCCCCCAGAACTTCATGTAGGCGACCAGCTCCTAGATGTTGTAGCACAGTCCCATTTCATGGGCCTTATTTTTGATAAAAAGGTGACATGGCTGCCCCATATTCACCACCTGAAGACTACATGCATGTGAAAGCTTAATACTCTCCACCTCCTGGCCCACACATCTTGGGGTCCAGCACATGCTACTCTTCTCCATCTTTACCATGCTCTATCTTGTCCAGACTAGATTATGATAGCCAAGTTTATGACTCAATGATCTCAGTGGCTCCTTCCACTTTGAAAATACTTGACCCTGTTCACCATTGTGGGTGCATCTGGCTATTGGTGCCTTTTGCACTAGTCCCATTGACAGTCTCCTCACAGAAGTGGGGATTCCCCCTCTACAAATACTCCTAGTTTCTTATACAATCGCCATTCCCCATTTTGCTGACCGTCATGTGTACCTTTTCATCTTTATAAACGAGGGATGTCTCCCTCCTGATAACCGCCCATGGCTTCCCCCCCTCCCCCTACACCTTGGATGGTGCCTAGACCATGTATTAGAATCGAGCTATTCCAGGGTCCTAAGGTCTCTGTTGCCCCTATGGTCTTACAGTGTCTTAAATGTTCCATCCTTGCAGAGTTCCAGGGTGCCACCATCATCTACACTGATGATTCTAAGATGATAGGTAAGGCAGTATACGCTTTCACATCTCCTACTGGCTTAGAACACCAATTATTGCTGGGATCTTGTAGCGTGTTTCCAGCAGAGCTGCTAGCCATTTACAGGACCCTCTTTTTTGTTACTCACGCCTCCATCCACAGTGTTTTAATATATACCGACTCAACGAGCAGCCTGCAGGCTGTCGACCAATGCTACTCTCGCCATCCTTTGGTTTCTGCTATCCATGACCTTCTCTCTGCCCTTGGCCATGCCGCCTGCTCAGTTGTCTTTCTCTGGCTACTTAGACATGTGGGTATCCCAGGAAATGACCTGGCTGACTGTTTGAACCAGATATTTACCCCCCCCCCCATTCCCTTTCATGATTCCAGCTGTGAATATGCGGATCTACGTCAAATCTGTCTTTGCCCAAAAGTGGAATAACATCTGGTGCACTTGTGCTCTCAGTAATAAACTTCGCACAGTCAAGGAGTCTACTGAAGTTTGGTGCTCTTCCTTGTGATCCTCTTCGAAGAGTACACTGTCTTATGCCGTCTATGCATTGGTCATACCAGACTCATTAGTGTTTCCCCTTGCGTAACGAACCACTCCAACAATATGGTTGTGGAGCCAGACTGATAGTATCCAATATATTGGTGCAATATCCCCTTCTTTTGGCCTTTTGTATTAAGTCTAGTCGTCCAGATATTTAATTTTGATATTAGCAACGATTCATGGATGGTTGAACTGGTCCTCTGTTTTCTCCATGGAAGTGGTTTTTATTTTCAGATATAAGGGTTTGCTTTACTCCTGGAGCTGGAGCAGGGGCAGGGTGGATGTGGCTGGGCCTCTCTTCATGTTTTCTCCGTCTGGGACCCATGGCCATTCCCCCTTGCAAAGACCGCTCTTTTATCTGTCCGTGTACGCAGATTTTAGATTTGGAATATCCTTTTATACCTTCTACTGAATGTGTTTTATCTTCCTCGTTTTATAATTTGACTCCCCTGACTGGATCTGTCCACTTTTAGTGGACCCTCTCTCTTCCGCGTGTAACTTTGGAATCACGGGACTGGTGAACTCGCTGTTTAATCCCATAACCCCCCCCCCCCTCAGTTAATCAATCAATCAATGCGGTTAGCAGTCACTTTAAGGCTGCGGTCTTATTGGCACCGATATCGGCGAATTCCGCCGACGACCAACATCAGCTGATCTTTTCAAATCAGAATGTGGGCGTGAATGCGGACACACGGTAGCTGATCTCATCATCTGAAAGTACAGACTTCGGACGACATTTGGTGAAATTCAAATCGATGTTGTCCATACGAGCTGTGAAAAAACTGATGTTTAATCCAAGAAAGAATGAGTTTGTGACATCCTGAGGGTAAAAAAGTCATAATCGGGATGGTGTTCGGAATCTGTCTACAGAAATTGCAGGTTTATTAGAAACCACAACTAGGCAAAGCTTTATCGGAAATTTTAGGTGTGAACTGTAATCTCAAAAAATAATTTGTTCAAATGAGAATAACGGAGTATCTTATGCTTAAAGTTACTGTAGTGGATCTTTTTTGTGTTGTGGTTGGTGGACATTAGCTGTCTACAAATTACTGGTACGGCTTACTGATGTTTTTATGCCAGGAGGGGGGGGGGGGGGGGAGGTGATTCTGTTACATGAAACGGTTTGCAAATGTTGTGTTATGTGCGTCCAGTTTTCAGTGCTTTACATGTTCGTAGTATCGTATTATAAGGTTTATTTATCTTTCACGCGTATGCTAAATGGTAATCATTGAAGATTAACTAACGTATGCCTGCACAACTTCAAATAAATTCACCAAAACATAGTGTTTGTAACCTTGCTTTTCATCACTAATCATATTGAGTGCGTAAAGCCGAAGACTCAAACGCAAAACAATTTCGGGTACTTGTAGAGGTGTAATTCGAGCTCAGTTAAAAAATCCGATACATTAAAGATACAGTTCTGTCTCAAGTAAAAGTAGACGTGACATTTCGGTATATGACACCTGGCGATTTCATCTTTCCACTATTCAAGCCTATACCACATTCTGAAAATACAATTTCAAAGTTTTTGTTCGATATTATGGATGCTATTTACGAGGCTCTAGATACCAATTCAAGCGCTAATATCTTCACTCTTGCACCACAAACACCGAAATGTTAAATTTATTCTGTGCAGAATTGTGAAGCTACGCTTTGTGCAAATGCACTAAAAAGACACAGTGATAAGTTATAGATGATTTCCTATATTGAAATCTACACTCGATTTCAAATAATACTGCTATCAGAAACCTTGTTACTTCCTTTCTCAAATCCACTGAGCAAGCGTTTAAAGAGCACTGAAGTTTCCTGTACTAGAAACTGATTATCTGAATATCCTGCCACCATTTCTTTAATCTTCACCATTTTTAAAATAAGGTGAGCTACTTTGAAGGCACAAATCTGTCTTATATTAATTGAATAATTCTTCCTTACTCACACAAATTTTATCCGTGTATCATACAGCTACTTTCACCACGTAAGATAACCATTATGTGCTCACAATCTCATTGGCAAAAAGCTTTATACGTAGAAGTCGCACATCCTATCACAGTTGCATAATAAACCATACTCAGAACAACATGTTTGGGAGAGAGCCTTATTGCGATGTATCGTTGAAACTACATATTTTGGTATTATATATATGAAACGCATCATGAACGGCATTTTAGATTCCAAGGTAGTGGTTCCTTCTGTCGCTAATTGGTGGTGGGAGAAGGAAAATGTTGTCACAAAGTTGAAGCATTTTTAACTTTTGTAGCATGGCGTTTTCCCATTCATCTCATATTCATAAAACTTGTCGCATAATTTCAAGAACTGATGACAGAGTGTACAGTACTCGCCATGTTCATTTCGAGACAGATATAGATTATTTACATGCATTTGGAACCTTTTTAATGCCAAACGTAATACTGCAACACTCACCTCCAAGCACAAAGGCGTCATGGTATCTATCCCACCTTTGGAGGTTAAAATCTTATCCATACTTCATCCATACAATAGATTCTAAGCTAACCTAACCTCCCCTCCTTGACCTTGCCGCAAACTGCCGAAGATCGGACGGACCGCGACCAAGCTGTTGGCCGATGTTATCGGGTGGCATCTGATGGCGGGGGTCTGACGAACGTTGTCGGTGACACTATAAACGTAAAGTAAGTTCTGTTCTCGGAATAGCGCTGTACAAACATGTAATAACGTCTAATCGAAGAATAAACGCGGAACAATTGAACCGGTGATCCTGTCAGGGTTAGCTAAGTTCCCCAGAGAATAAGTTTTGACAGTGGCTGGAATAGTTACGGAATTAGTTATGACGAGATTGTTTGTTAGAATAAGGAGTGAGAAGAAACGTGGACATCCCACAAATTATATGGTAGAATATGACGATTCAAAATTTATACAAAAATTTCTTATTACTACTTTTCGATCTCATGCTTCAGAAACTGGAGCACATGAATGAAATGCGAAACTATTTCCTAACATAAAACTTTTGCTTGTAGTAAGCTTAATAGGCATGTGATATTGATACTTGTTGAAATATATTCTGTCCTGTTATTTATGTAATGAGGTACATAAAAATTACCATTTGTGTCAAAATACTCTCCGTCACTTTGCGTGTGTTAAAATTGATACAATATCAGAAAGTCCTATTTCGTTTTATCTAACAGAAATTGACATAATAGACGTAATCAAATCAGGAAACCACATCCGTCTTAGGTTCTATTCGTATTAATAACTTTTTCAGTATTAGACAGCGACATTTTGATTTTTCATGTAGCAAAACGTTTGACGAACTTTGATGATGTAAGATTATTTTGTAGAAAAAGGATTGAAGAAGTGTGTACCGTCTTGCTTGTCTCTTGGCTTTACTCGTTTTAGCCGGCCGGAGTGGCCGAGCGGTTCTAGGCGCTACAGTCTGGAACCGCGTGACCGCTACGGTCGCAGGTTCGAATCCTGCCTCGGGCATCGATGTGTGTGATGTCCTTAGGTTAGTTAGGTTTAAGTAGTTCTAAGTTCTAGGAGACTGATGACCTCAGAAGTTAAGCCTCATAGTGCTCAGAGCCATTTGAACCATTTTTACTCGTTTTATGTTTCCCATACTTAATTTTATGTCACACGAAAGAGAAAGTTATTAGCTAATAGGCAATATAGAGTGCAAATTTTCTGAAGAGTTCTTATTCTCCCGGTCACATACAAGTCCCACCCAGTATTAGTTGTGAGTTTTTTTTTTTTTTTTTTTTTTTTTTACGGAAGTTGTCAAACCGGCCTACTGAGAGCGGGAGAGGC
Source organism: Schistocerca nitens (assembly GCF_023898315.1). Classification (NCBI taxonomy): domain Eukaryota; kingdom Metazoa; phylum Arthropoda; class Insecta; order Orthoptera; family Acrididae; genus Schistocerca; species Schistocerca nitens. The sequence goes on along the minus strand of NC_064622.1, from coordinate 143,801,121 downwards.
ACCACAGGACATTTTAATTTCCACTGTCCTGAATAAAGGTTTGATGGCTTCCATTACAAAGTATGCACGTTTGAATTCCACAGAGCGAAATAACTGTGACGGGGAAATAGAAGAATGCTGTGTGAAGAGGCGTGGCACTGCGCTTTGGCACAGGTAAGACCAAATAACATGTCTTACATTTCCTCGAACGTACAAGTTTTATACATCAAACTCTTCAGAAAGATATGAGCTACAAACTGAACATATTTTTGTAAAATCCGTATTTTAAAGTTTTTGATGTCCTACCTCAAACACTCGAGGGGGCAGTGGACGGGGACGGGGGGGGGGGGGGGGGGGGGGCTCCACTATCCCTGGTTCGGAAATATCGTAGATTCAGGACTGATCATTGTTAGCTGAATTTGCATTATCGGGTCATTGCTCTCTTTTGCACATCATTAACTACAAGATTACTCACAACTAAGTGCAATTAGCAGCTGTTTGTGCGTTAAGTTCAACGAAGTTAAAAATGAGTCATTTCCCCCGACAATCACGTTATCACTATCGGTGTCGTTAAAATTAACCTTTGTGAACTCACTGCTCTACGTGCACAAATCAAAATGACAGTTGCTTAGTTCATAATGATAATAATTAACCATTTTAAATTTTCTCCTATACAAAGTCGTTCCACTGGATAATAAAGCACCGCTGAAAATTTAAAATACTCTCAACGTAACTTTACAGTGGCAAGCAGACTGCCTGTCCAAAGACTGCCACATTGCTGTAATTTCGCCATGTACGAAGATTCTTACGAGTCTGCTTCTGTAGCTGCGGTGTCAGCGCGGCAGGTTGCTAACCGAAGTGAGCCCGGGTTCGATTCCAGGCTATGTCGCGGATTTTCGTCGCTTGGGTACTCTATGTTCTTTTGTCTTTACGTCTATCGTCGTAACTAAGAAAATCTTCTCCAATGCAATGTCGTATCGACTTGCCATAATTAAGATAGCTGATGGGCACGATTCAAAAGCCAATAAATTGAAATAAATAAAAAGGATTCTTGCGAGAAAAGTCAATCACTTCCACATAATGACTGGGATTCCGGATGGTTTGAACATAAGAACTCAAACAATAATGGTCAAGAGCATTATTTTATCATCCAGCGACCTACATATATTTACAATAAAGCTCACTACACCGATGTGACACAAGTTATGGGATGCCTTCTATTATCATCAGACCTCCTTCTGCCCAGTGTACAGCAACACCTCGACGTGACTTGGATTTATAACTGCTGTAACGTAATATTTGCGGCAGTTCCCAAAAGATGTTGCTTGACGATATTTAGTCTAATTTTAAATCACCAAGAACACACGCCACTTGGCCTGCTTAAGACTTCTTTATTGACTTTTTACTTAGCAGCTATCCCAGAAGCATCACATCTTTGCTACCAAAGAATAAACAAAAAATTTAAAGATACTACATCATGTTATCAGTAATAAACTATAACTATTAACGGTCTTGGCAACTTCATAAAATATAAAAATTCCATTTAGATTTCATCACTGTTGCCTTTACACTACTCCCCCACCACTAACATGGTTACGAATTAATACATGGTGATGAAGGAATTTTCTTAAAAAAAAATCAGCACAACATTAACATAAAACAATAAAAAACATATTGGAATGACAAAAGATATGATACAAAATAATTACAAAACTTTTTACAATGTCTGGTATGATATTTGATTAATTGTCCACAGAGACAACTGCTCTAAGAATCGAGGTGGGAACCTTATAATCCGTCCTGACTTCGATACTCTGATATTTGGAGATGGTTCCTCTGTGGAATGTTGTGGTTCAGTATACTTAGAAAAGTTTGGAAGTTCCTTCTCTGATCCCATTTTTCTTGCAGGAGATAAGCTGATTTAAGTCTGTCCACTGACACATTTATGTGTTTGCACTTCCTTTTAATAGTGAAATTTTTTCATGCCTTGAAATGACAGGAAAGGGACCATCATATATAGGTTCTAATGGTTTTCTAACCCTGTCACATCTCAGGAAGATATGGGAACATGTTTGCAGATCTTTTGGAACAAATACTGACCTTGATTTGCTTTGTATAGGCCTACTAGGTTTCAGATGAAGCATTTGATTTTGCAAATTAGATGCAAATGAATCAAGGTCAATTTCTGTAGTGGGCTCTTCAAAAAATTCACCAGGAAGTCTTATAGTTTTTCCATATACCATCTGTGCAATGGAATGGTTCGACGTTTCTCGCACTGCAGTACGCAACCCCAATAGAACAGTAGGCAGAATTTCTGTCCAATTAGAACTGTTATGGGCCTTGATTGCAGACTTCACAGTTCTATGTAGTCGCTCAATTTTACCATTGCTTTGAGGATGATATGGCGTTGTGTGCTGAATTTTCATTCCACATACTATGCCCAAATTATCAAACAACTGAGATCTAAACTGTGTTCCTTGGTCAGTGATTATCTGTGATGGTACACCAAATCTTGCAATCCAGTGCTGGTAGAAGGCTGTTACCACTTTTTCAGCTGAAATATCTTCAAGTGGTATGACTTCCATCCAAGATGTGAAACGGTCAATGCAAGTTAAACAATAAGTCATGCCATTAGGAGGAGGAAAGGCCCGATGAGGTCAGTGTGTACAACACTGAAACGTCCATCGGGTTCTTCAAACTTCTCTAGCGGTGATTTTGTGTGGCGAGTGACCTTGGTTTTCTGACAACTGACACAGGATTTAGTCCACTGTCGCACATCACTTATGATGTTTGGCCAAATGGCTCTGCTACTCAACAGTTTCAACTGTGCTGTCTTTATTCCATGATGAGCTAAACCATGAAAATGAAGAAATATTTGAAAACGAAAAGGGTGAGGAATATAAGGTCTGATATTTGCAGTGGTTGTGTCACACCACTATGTTTTCCCTGATGGAAGTTGATATGACTTGAAGTTTAAGGAGTTGTTCCCTGTTCGGAGTTGCTGTAGTTCTTGATCTTGTTGCTGGTTTTTGGCAATTTCATCATAGTCCAGTATTACTACTTCATCAACTCTGGATAGGGAATTTGCAACAATATTGTCATGGCCACTGACATGACGAATATCGGTCGAAAATTGTGAAATGTACTGTAACTGTCTCATCTGTGATCTTATCATTGTTTTGCTTGAAAGCAAATATGAGTGGCTTATGATCAGTGAAGATTATGAAGTCTCTTTCTTCCAGTAAATGCGTAAACTTTTTATACAGAAAGGTAAGTTCCCAATAATTCTCGGTCATAGGTACTGTAACCCTTCTGTGATTTACTCAGTTTCTGTGAAAAGAATGCAACAGGTCTCCAATTTCCAGTTGCTGGAGCGCAGAACCAACAGCAATATCTGATGCATCGGTACATAATGTAGTTCTAGAAAGATCTGCTAATTATATTTTCATGGATATTAATAAATGGTTTAAAGCCAACTCACTGACAAACTTCGAAAAGACTCACTATATGCAATTCAGAACCTGTAAGAGGTTTCCACCCAGCATATGCATAAAATACGAAGAAGAGCAGATAGAAGAGGTTGACAGTCTTAAATTCCTGGGATTACAACTTAATAATAAATTCAGTTGGGAAGAGCACACCACAGAACTGCAGAAACGCCTTAACAAATCTGTATTTGCAATTCGACTGTTAGCAGACATAGGCGACATAAAAATGAAAAAGCTTGCATACTTTGCCTACTTTCATTCCATAATGTCATATGGTATAATATTTTGGGGTAACTCTTCAAGTCAAACAAAAGTTTTCAGAGTCCAAAAGCGTGTAATACGTATTATTTGTGGAGTAAATTCACGGACGTCCTGTAGAAACCTCTTCAAAGAACTGGGTATACTAACTACTGCCTCTCAGTATATTTACTCCTTAATGAAATTTGTCCTAAATAATATATCTCTTTTTCCAACAAACAGCTCAGTTCATACATACAATATCAGGAACAAAAATGATTTGCACAAGGACTTAAAAGCACTTACTTTAGTTCAAAAAGGGGTCCACTACTCCGGAACACTCATCTTCAATAATTTGCCAGTAAACATAAAAAATTTAGTTACAAATAAAGATCAGTTTAAAAGGAGCCTGAAAGACTTACTAGTGGCCAACTCCTTCTACTCCATTGACGAATTTTTTAATAGAAACAAATGATGTATTGTATATATTCATACTATTAGTATTGTTATTTCAGCTTAAAAAAAATGACATTTTCCACATCCACGAGGATCTCCTCAGCACGGATCTATGGAACGAAAACTAATCTAATCTAATCTAAAAATAATGCTAGGGATAACTCCGAGTTAGAAAAAGCCAATAATGCAGCATTTACTATATCTTGTTTAGATTTCTCAAACATTTTCTTTGCTTCTTCAGTCCACTGAATTTGTCTATTATCTTTCCTTCTTGCTCCCTTAAGATAGTCATGCCTAACAATTTGAGTCTGTGCTGCATCTTTAAGGTAGTGACGGTAGCGGAGCTCATGCAGCTTCTCAGGTAACATACTCTAAAATTGCTTGCACTTTCTCAGGTAGTGGACGGGATCCCGCTGATGTTATCCAGTACCCCAGGAATTCAATTTCATTTACTCCAAAGGTTGATTTTGATATGTTGATTCGAAGTCCATAATTAGACAATCGCTCCAGGACTAGTTTCAGGTGTGTTCGGTGTTCTTCAGTACTGGATGAGGCGATTAAAATGTCATCGAGGTAAGGAAACACAAAGTCTAGCCCAAACATAACTTCATTAATGAATCGCTGGAATGTTGAAGGTGCATTCCGCAGGCCAAAGCTCATGACATTAAATTCATACAGTCCAAATGGTGTGATTACAGCTGTTTTGTGCTTATCTTCTTCAGCAATAGGTATTTGATAATAGGCCTTAAAGAGGTCGATTTTAGAAAATATGTTTTTGCCTTGAAGAATACAATGGAAATCTTCTATTCTAGGTACAGGATAACGGTCTGGAATTGTTCTTTCATTTAACCGTCTATAATCTCCACACGGACGTATTGAGCCATCCTTCTTAGGTACAGTATGGAGAGGACTTGCCCATGCAAATTTAGATGGCCTAATGATGCCGTTGTCTAACATGAATTTAAATTCTTGTTTTGCCATCGCCATGCGCTTTGGGTCTAATTGTATTGCCCTAGAAAACACAGGTGGGCCTTAAGTGGTAATATAGTGTTTGACATCATGTTTAATTTCGCTAGGTACCAGATTAGGTTTAGCTATGTCTGGATACTGTAACAGTAGATCTGTAAATTTTGTGGTTTGGCTCATGGTGCTCAGGACGTTTTCCTCTGAGATTGACATAACTTTACCGTCAGCATTGAGCTTGGTTACATCATCTATTAATCTTTTATTATGGAAATCTACTAATAATTGAAATTTATTCAAAAAATCGGCACCCAATATAGCTTTATTGATCTTCGCAACTATAAATGGCCACTGAAATTGACGTCGCAGTCCTAGATCAATAGTACGAAGTTCGATTCCGTAAGTAGGAATTTCGGTACCGTTTGCAGCATACAATTTATATGGTTACTCACCATTAATATCTGCGTGAGTTGGAATTACAGAAACATCCGCCCCACTGTCGACTAAAAATTGCAATCCCGTTTTTTTTTGTCGGTTACAAAAAGCGGGTTTTGCGGCAATGGACTTGGGCAGCAGAACTTGCCGCTAATTCAGCTGCTGGGTCGCGTTTCCCTTTTCAGTCTAGCTACATGGAGGTGTGCATTTTTCAGGCTTGCAGTTCTGCTCAAAGAGAAAGTGGTAATAACAGTACTTGCCCTTGGGGTTGTATTTATTTCGAGACTTACTACGACTTCTTTTACATTGACGCTCACAGCTTCTGTTACGAGACCTGCCTCGATAACCAGCTGACACCTGACAGCGCGGCCATTTGTTGCTCTAGCCCCGAAATTCTTGTCATCAAGTCACTCATTGTTATCGAAACATCCTGTTGGCTACAAGCACCACTTTTTGTGACGAACAATTCGTTACGGGGATTTCTTTCTGTTATTCTATCAGCCATTATAGCCACCTTTTCGAGTCCCTAGTCACTGACAATTAAAATGTTCCTTATAGAATCCGGAAGTTTTTCTAGCCAAAGTGTCTTTAGGACTTTTTCTGACACATCTACACCTTCCAAGGCTTGCATTTTGCATAATAACTGACTAGATTTTTGGTCTCCCAAATCAATTACAGTAACTAATCTCTTAATACGCGTATCTTCTCTTTCTTTGAAAATATTCAGTAGACGTTCCTTAGCCAACGAATATTTATTCGCATCTGTGCCGCAAATAATGTCCCAAATATTCTCGATGTATTTTGGTTCTAATTGTGACACTAGGTGGTTAAATTTAGTTTCTTCTGTGACAATTTTGCAAATGCTGAACTGATAGAACCAAATTTCGGGTTTTCACTCCAAAAAGGCGGAATTTTGTTGCTAACCTTGTTTACTTCCAGGCGATCCTCGGAACCACTCCCGTTTGTTGTCATATCTTCTTATTATCACGTCGGGGTCACCAAATATAACTGCTGTAACGTAATATTTGCGACAGTTCCCAAAAGATGTTGCTTGACGATATTTAGTGTAATTTTAAATCACCAAGAACACACGCCACTTGGGCTGCTTAAGACTCCTTTACTGACTTTTTGCTTAGCAGCTATCCCAGAATCATCACACATTTGCTACCAAAGAATAAAAAAAAAATAAAAAAAAATAAAAATTAATGATACTACATTATGTTATCAGTAATGAACTGTAACTATTAACAGTCTTGGCAGCTTCATAAAATATAAAAATTCCATTTAGATTTCATCACTGTTGCCTTTACAGATTTAACCAGACGTTGGACTTCCCATGCAGAAATATTGAGTCATACTGCCATTATAGTCATCGATAATTTCTTAAGTGTTGCTGGTGCAAGATTTTGTACATGAACTGACCTCTAAATTATATCGCATAAATGTTCAATAGGATTCATGTTGGGCCATCTGGGTGGCCTAATCATTTTCTCGAATTGCCCAGAATTTCTTCAAATCAATCGTGAACTATTGTGGCTCGGTGATCTGACATCGTTGTTTGAGAAGATGAATTCCATGAATGGCTGCAACTGGCCTCCAAGTAGCCAAACATAACCATTTCCAGTCAGTGATTGGTTCAGTCGAACCAGAGGACCCAGTCCATTCCATTTAAACATGACTCACACCATTATGGAACCACCACCAGCTTGCACAGTACCTTATTGACAACCTGGTCTCATGGCTTTGTGCAGTTTATGCCACACTCAAACCCTACCCTCAGCTCTTACCAACTGAAATGAGGACTCATCTGACCAGGCCAGTCGTCTAAGTTACAACCAATATGGTCTTGAGCCCAGGAGAGTAGCTGTAGGTGATGTCGTGCTGTTACCAAAGGCACTCGCTATGGTCATCTGTTTCCATAGCCCATTAACACCAGATTTCACCTAATGGATATGTTCATTGAATGTCCCACATTGGTTTCTGTGCTTATTTCACGCAATGTTGCTTGTACTGTAGCACTGACAACTCTATGCAAATGTCGCTGCTCTCAGTTGGTAAGTGAAGGCCATTGGCAACAGCATTGTCTGTGGTGAAAGGTAATCCCTGAAATTTGGTATTCTTAGCACAGTGTTGACACTGTTGATCTCAGATAACTGAATTCCCTAATAATTTCCAAAATTAAATTTTTCAAGCATTTAGCTCCAACTACTATTTTGCATTCAAAGTCAATTAATTCCCATTGTGTGGCTATGATCACATTGGAAACTTTTCACATAGGCACCTGAGTACAAAGACAGCTCTGCCGATGCACTGGCCTTTTGTACCTTGAGTATGCAATATTACTGCCGTCTGTATATGTGCATATTGCTATCCCATGTATTTTGTCACCTCAGGATATATTGTGTACCATGAAATACCATCAAGATGTTTCACAATATTAAATTTCCCAAAGTGGATGCACACCTGTTCTCCCTTGCTTTATGACAATATTAATTGAATCATCAGGTCTGTATGCCAGCACTACATTTTTTGGATAACGACTACACAGCATCATGGCTCACAAGAAAGCACTAAGAATGTATACAGCTCTAGCATTGTATCTCTATGACTCGTTGTTGGTTAACAGTAGTATGCTTATGTTTCTTTCAACAGATGGATATTATCTGACCTGCTATTACCTAGCTATTATTGTTAGCCATGCAGACTCTGTGTGGAAAAAAGTAAAGAACAAAAGTAAGTAATAACACACAAAAATATTGTGTGTAAGGATATATGACCCTTACAATGGAGCTAATATTTTATTTAGGTTGTGCAAATGATTCACTGTTGCTGTGCTGAAGCCAATATTGTATCTACTTCATATTTTATTTATATAATACATAATTTATACTTAAATTATATTTTGTTCTTTGCAGAGAACATAACATCATACAATAATGAGAAATTACCATTGTCCCAGGCTGCTATCGAGACTGAAATTGGATGAATTTGAGAAACTACATTGGCCTGGTTGTGATCTAGTTCAGAAGTGTTACAGCACCCATAGCACTGTAACAGCTGGAACATCAGACCCCAAATTATTTAAACACATACCTGGACCCAAATCACTACCACTGATAGGAACTTTGTTAAATTATGTTCCACTACTTGGTATGTAACAAATCTGAATTTTGTATTTTGAAGTATATAAATGACCCAGTATTTTAGTAATTTTGAAAGCGTTGAGCAAAACTGTTTGGTATCAGACATTGCTTCTCTGACCTTTTTTAATAAGGCCTATGGCTGGCTATGCACATTATTCATAGGCTTGTTTGAATGTTATTTTTTATTTTAAATCTGATTAAAAATACAGAAGATTGAATTATTGCAGTGTGAAACGAGCAGCAATGATATTTATATTCCAACTTGTTTCTTCTGAATATGATGCGGTATCCAAAGGTGTGGTTAGGTGGAAATCTAAGAGTAAAGCTTAAATGATCCCAGAATGAAATTTTCACTCTGCAGTTGAGTGTGCACTGATATGAAACTTCGTGGCAGATTAAAACTGTGTGCCGGACTGAGACTCGAGCTCGGGACCTTTGCCTTTCTCGAGCACGTGCTCTACCATCTGAGATACCCAAGCACGACTCATGACCTGCCCTCACAGCTCTTCTTCCACCAGTACCTCATCTCCTACCTTCCAGACTTCACAGAACCTCTCCTGCGAAACATGAAGAACTAGCACTCCTGGAAGAAAGGATACTGCAGAGACATGGCTTTACCACAGCTTGGGGGGTGTTCCCAGAATGAAATTTTCACTGCTGAAGAGTGTGCATTGATATAAAACTTACTGGCAGATTAAAACTGTTCTGCCAGACCAAGACTCGAACTCAGGATCTTTGCCTCTCGTGGGCAAGGGCACTTGCCTGTGAAAGGCAAAGGTCCTGTGTCTGAGTCTCAGTCCGGCACACAATTTTAATCTACCAGGAAGTTTCAGCTTAAATGATGGTACACCTCTATGTTGCTGTGCCAAAGGAAGCCACAACAATTGGGAGGCTCTGGTTGAATATCCCATGGTGCAAAACTGATTGACTGGAAGCACTACAGTACTTACGACACCTCCAAAGGGGACAGAAACATCACAGTGGGAAAAGTCCACAGAGTTGAAGAGTTTATTTATTGTTCTCTGCTAAGTTTTTGTGGCTTTTGATTTTTGGATTGAATTCAAAATTGGAAAGTAATTTAAATACTTCAAGGCAATGTTTGAATTTTATTCTTATTAACTGCAGGGACAATCTCCAAACCACACAAATAATTTTATGGATACAATAATGATGTTTATATCTAAATGCATGAATATTGGTCTTTGAGAAACACAGGCCCTTCTGTTTGTCTGTACTGCTGGTAACTCTGGAGTTAAATCATTAATAGTAAAGAATAAATGTGAGAAGGTATCTGATCTCAATAAAATGTGAGATACAGCTAATTTGGTGGAAGCTGTGTGAGACCAATATTTTTAATCGTAGCCTTGTACCTCATTTGTTAATAAACTGTATTTATTAAAGCTGAAGAAACTTTTGTTTTTGGTATATATTGTTATGATCTACCAGTGTTAATATCAAAACAACACAGTTAAGGCACTCAGAGCTGATTTCAAGTTACGCAGGTTCTGTAAAACAGATGAACTATAGGGCCCTGTGTGGCGATATGTGCTCATTTTTTTAGTCATATTATTTTACTCTCATATAACATTTTAAGACAACAACTAATTTGAGCTGTATAGGTGTTATGCATTTTTATTTTTGACCTATTATCCAAGCACTATCTATTGTCATAGCTTAGTGGTCAGCATGGCTGACTTCCATGTGGATGTGGGTTCAATTCCTATTACTGCCAGGGAGTTTTCTTTGGCTGGATGACTGAAGCGAGGTACACTCAGGCTTATGATGGCAGTCAATGAGCTTCTTGAATGAGAAATAGCAGCACCAGGTCTGCTAAACTGACAATGACTGGGAGGTCAGACCTCACACTCCTCCACTGCATCCATATGATGAGGGCCAGCTCCAGAATTTTTTCCTCCCAAGTGACTTATTATTTGCTCCCTCCACCATCTTCCCTCATACACTTTCACCTGTCACTTTTTGCTACTAATTGTGATAAAAATCTTGCACTTGTGGTGCTCCTAGCACCTTCCTCATTTTGGTGCCCCTAGCAGCTGTTTCCAGTTGTGATAAGTCCTGCATATCACAGGTGTAGTGCCTCTGGACCCCAAGCAGCAGCTTGTGCTGCATGGGCCTTAAACTTACTCTTCATGTGGCATTTTACAGTAGAAGATGACATGGCAGTCATTCAGTCCTGACTGCTTTGTCTGTGACCAGAGTAGTGGAGCTTTTTTTGGCTTGTGTTGTTATGTAACTATTGACTTCACACAGGTCACTACCCTTAGCAGTCATGTGATGAAGAGATGAAAACACTCTTGTGCCAAGGTCCTTAAACCCAAAAGGACTTTGCTACCCCTATCTGAAAGTTTGTACAAATGTTGTGATTTTTGCACACTGTCATTATTATTAGTTATTTTCTGTAATACCTGCAAAGTACTGGAGTGTGTCGGTGCAAAATCTTAAAATTAAGGCCAAAAATACTTTTGTCCTTCACACATTCACAAAACGTATCACTCAGTTTGCATGCACTGTTGTCCTGTCAGCAGAGTCAATTGTGCTCTCCAATATACGTCAAACAGTAGCACTGAATTTATGCTTTGGATATGTTAACACTAAAAGATGCACCCGAATCTCACCCTCCTCTTATTGGCATAATTACTAACACTGATTAAAAAATCATATATTTTGTCATATAATTTTGACTAGGCAGTGTTGCTAATCTATGCTATCCAGTTTTTGGCTAGGTTTAGATTCAATAGCATGTTTGCATTTTATAGGTGACTATAAGTTTGACAGATTGCATCGAAATGGAATGAAGAAGTTGAAGAAATATGGAAAGCTTGTGAAAGAAGAAATTGTACCTGGTGTTAATGTTGTATGGGTCTTTGACCCATCTGATATTGAAACAGTATTCAAAAGTGAGGGACGATATCCAGAGCGCCGAAGTCATCTTGCAGTGGAAAAGTACCGACGAGAGAGACCTGAAATCTATAGCAATGGCGGTCTTTTGCCTACGTAAGAACTAGAAATTCTTTCATTGTGTAAAACATTCAGTTCTGTTAGTTTTACAAATGAACTTGTGCAGCACTGATGAATTTAAAAAAAATAGACAACAGATGTATTTGACACATTGGTACATGTGAAACCGTTCATGTCAAGAAAATGCAATTCAAGTGAAAAAGAGCTGAAAATATGGCAGTGAATGCATGTGAACAAAATAAAATTTACAGGCACTTGAATGATTACTGATAATGTGTCCTACATTAAACAGTGAAACATATTTGCAGTACTCCATGCTAACAATTTCCAGACTGTGTTATATTAAACTATAGCTACTCTTTTGTTAAAGTTGTGTGAAATACTTTCATCAAAAGAGGGTTGCAAGGAGAATAATAACAGAGGGAATTTTAAGGAAAACTGACTGTTTATATGCTATGGTGAAGAATTAGTAATGATACTAATTTTAAAAATTTTCATAATGATATTTTCTGCAGCCAAGAAATTATTCTGTACAACTTAGATGCTGTGTTGTACTAACATCATAATGATGCATTGTTCTGTAAATTGATTTTCACATGCTCTTATATACACTATATTTTTAATTAATTATTATTGGCACTGAAATAATATCAATACTTTCTTACTTTTCTGTGCAGGAATGGAGCAGATTGGTGGCACCTGAGAAGTAAATTTCAGCAAGCATTGAGTCGACCCCAAAATGTTAAGCTGTACATAGAACAAACTGATGCTGTAATTCAAGAATTTATAGAACTGGTCAGAAGACATTCAAAATCTCGAAAACCACATGATTATCTACATGATTTGTCTCATCTTTTCATGGAATGTATGCATTTTTATGTATCTGTGTTACTGCTGAGTGAAGAGGATACTGTAACATTTTCTTATTTTATTTTGTAAAAGTAGACTAAAACATGTTGAATAATCACATTTCTGGTCTAGTTTATCTTCTTGGACAGTTGACAACAGGTGTAATTTCAAATAGCCAGCAAAGTTGCCAATTCCATTTTTATGTGCAAGATTTTGTCAACAAACATAGAGAAATAAGTCTGACTCTGTGTGTTGGTATTATATATGTTTGATGACTGGACACCAACCATATTCTGATATACCGGTATTGTTGGTACAAAAGTGCTAGTTATGTCCAACTTAGACTACTGGCACCTACTGTGCATTTTGCTCATATATTTTCCAAAATCAACATTGATATTCATCTTAATCATCCTACAGTATAAATGACCCTGCCAAATGAAGTGGCTGTTGTAATATTAACAAATTAAGTATTACATCTCAAGCCTTGTCTAGATGAAGTTATGAATATTATTTAAGAGATTTTCTGAAATTCCTATTTTAATAGACTCTTTAAATATGCTACCAGAGAAATTAAGAGCCAACCCTATCAAATTTAATTTCATGTTTATATTCCAGGGGTAGTGTGTGATGTTGCTGATCTTAACTATCAAGAAATTGATCACTCACAATAGTGCCCACTTGCATTGCCCATTAAGCCCTCGGAGTCTCAATGATCAAAGTCTCATAGAACTGATGTAAATTGCAACTTCCTGGCAGATTAAAACTGTTTGCTGGACCGAGACTCAAACTCAGAAACTTTGCCTTTCGCAGGCAAGTACTCTACCATCTGAGCTATCCAAGCACGACTCATGACCTGTCCTCACAGTTTCACTTCCGCCAGTACCTTGTCTCCTACCTCCCAAACTTCATAGAAGTTCTCCTGCAAAACTTGCAGGACTAGCACTACTGGAAGGACAGATATTGTGGAGACATGGCTTAGCCACAGCCTGGGGGATGTTTCAAGAATGAGATTTTCACTCTGCAGAAGAGTGTGCACTGATTTGAAACTTCCTATCAGATTAAAAGTGTGTGCCGGACCAAGACTCAAAGTCAGGACCTTTGCCTTTAATGGGCAAGTGCTTCATTCTTCCAGTAGTGCTAGTCCTGCAAGTTTCGCAGGAGAACTTCTGTGAAGTTTGGAAGGTAGGAGACAAGGCACTGGTGGAAGTGAAATTGTGAGGATGGGTTGTGAGCCTTGCTTGGGTAGCTCAGATGGTAGAGCACTTGCCTGCAAAAGGTAGAGGTCCCGAGTTTGAGTCTCGGTCCGTTACACAGTTTTCATCTGCCAGAAAGTTTCAAATCAGTGAACACTCCACTGCAGAGTGAAAATCTCAGTCCAGATGTAAACTGGTTCCTGGAAATTGTACTAATGATCTACACTACACAAATTTTCAAATAATGTGGTTTTTTCTCCATTTATTATCACATCAAATATCGTGACAACCAGATCCAGTTTCACATATAACATCCTTTGCAATTAGTTACCATCACACTGTGTCATGGTAGTATAGTGGTTAGCACATCTACCTAGTGGGCAGGAGGCCCAGGTTCGAATCCTGGTCTTGGTACAAATTTTCATTCCTCAGTTCAGTCTTCGCATGTACATAATAGTTTCCATCAATTTACTGTACCTAAAAGTGGCATTAATAACAGAGTCACACTATGAATTCAAAGTTCTTTTTGAACACAATATTAATAGACCACAGTGTAAAAGACAGTGCACATGTTTGAAAGAAGTTCATACAAAATCGTACACTTATCAAAGTTGATATGTTGAGTCAAAGGTATATCTTGAGTGAACAATACTGGTGGCTGATTTTTATACAATGTTATGAACTTGGACTCTCACGAGTATGTTACATAGGTGTTACTTGATTGCTTGCTGGTCATGAACTTTCACATAAATGTTGCTTGTGAACTTTCAGAACATGGACTTACTTTTTGGGGTGACATGAGCTTTATCAAGACAGGTGTATGAACATATTGTGACTTTGTAATCTATATTTTTGTTTAAAAAATGGCTAGGTAAGATTTTGCTAACTGAAGAGACTATATGTTACAATATTAATCTTGCATACAAAATATGTGGTGGTTAGGAAGATACAAAAGATAAGGTAACCACATTGTACACCCTCACTTTAAATAACCTATCTAGAAGTACAGTCACTGTATTTTGATTTAAAATCATTTATAGAAGTTTTGGGTAATTCTCAATGAATGGCTTAATTACTTAGTGAGAGGTGTCATTTGGTCCAGGAAATTTAGAGTGACAAAAGCATAGTGGTAAGAGTTGGAATCTAACAAGTATAATGGCTAAATTTGCAATGGAAAATCTAAGTATATTTGAGATTTATAATTATCAGTAAAATTAAAATACTTTACCATAAAGTCTTAATGTTGATCTTTTAGTGAGTAGTGTCATCATTATCAAATATATCTATTACTTCGAAATGTTTTCCCCGCTACGTACTGTAGTAGAATTTTTGGTTGGGCATAATTTTTAATAAACAAAACTAATTGCATCTTTGAAATCATCTGATCTGAGATAATGTACAGAATAATGAAACTGAATGGGATCTGGTCTAAATAATAAATGGATAGATTCACGCGTACTTCAGGGATACACGTATAGAAAATGAGAATCAAATCACATTTAAAGAAAAGAAATTAATTACTGCTATGAGTGTAATTAGGAAAATGGGAGATTTCAGTTTGCTCTGTTCCGAGGCAGCTGCATTTTCAGCTCGCTGAAGTTTACAGAAGTTGGTGTTTCACATATGTGAGTTACTAGAAGTGAATCTAATGGCAGATGTTGTGTATTTTGTTAGTTTTTTGTAACTTTAAATGAAGTTGAATCAAGAAATGTCATCTCCAGGTAGGAATATCAACAATACAGGAAAAGACAGAGTGCTACTTACTGTACAGAAGACACACCAAGTTGCAGTCAGGTGCAATGTTAATAAAGTTGGTTTGTCTCCTAATACTGTCCCCCACATACAAGAAGCTAAGCTGGCATGCAATGTTTTATATACTCGGCTTTGATACTCTTAGTTTGACCTTAATGTTTCAGTGAAAACGTTTTGTCATTGTTGATGGAAATGAAATAATTTTTCTGGAGACAAAAGACAGCCAGTAGGGGGTATAAAAACAACCTTTATATTTTCCTCAGTGCTCCTGATTTTTTACCACAATGAGAAATTGATTTGTCAGTTTGTGTATTTATCCTTTTTAAAAATATTCATAGACATTTTATTCTATGAAAAAACTCTGTCTATCTGGCACTGCTATTAACTTTATGGATCAAGGCTCCTAGTGTGGTACACCTGTACATGGAGCATTTTGGGACAAAGGTACTAGAATTCACTAAGTCCCAGTTGGTGTGTTCCTGTATGGGTGATATGTTTGTGGTATGGTATCCGAGAACAAGGAAACTACTTGAAAACCTAAAATTTGTACATGTTAATACAAAATTTAATGAAAAGTTTAGTTGATACGTCCATATAGCAGAGATGCTGAATCATAGACAGGCATAGCAAAAAGATTGTCAGAAAGTGAGCTTTCAGGCAACAAGGCCTTTGTCATGTAAGATGACTAGAGAAACACAGGAAAGAAGAGAAAGAAGGATGATAAAGTCTTGTTGGCTGAAAGCTCACTTTTCAACTGTCCTTTTGTTGTGCCTATCTGTGACTCAGTATCTCCACTATATGGTGAGTAGCAACTATCCTTTTCATGATATTTTTACATTCCTTCATGCATTTTCCATTGTTTGGCAATCCAAAATTTATTCCACAACTTGAAAATCTGGACTTGCTGTCACTTCTCAAAGTGTTAGTTGATGGAAAACAAGTGAGTTACCCAGCAAAGATCTGCATAGAAAATTTGTGCACACTGGTGCTCTTTCTGTGTCTGAAGCTGCCATACCAACTGTAAGCTGGATGTAACACTTTAATTGCTTACCTACCACCTTCCCTCATAGAGAAAGGCCATACTGAGGTGAAGTGGAACTCTGCATTTCATGAAAATACTACAAAACTATCTTAAATACTAGCATGGAACTTTCTAGAACAGCTAATTTCAAAGTCAACTCATGTAAAAAATATATCAGATATTATGGCAATAAATAGTCTTTGAGAATGTCCATACTGAAAAGGGTATTGGTGACCATGAGGCAGTTGTAGCAATACTGATAACTGGAAGTACAAAGGACAACTAAAAGACATATGAAGATTTGTATACTTGTTAAACTGGAAAAAGAGGCAGTAGTTTCATATTTCAAGGAGCTAATGAAATCATGCACTCCTGGACATAAGCATATAAGCATGTAGTAGAATTCTAGTCCAAGTTCAGCTGAACAGTTGACGAGGCACTAGACAGATATGTTCCTAATGAAACAGTCATTATGGAAATGGTGACTGCTACAAAACAGTTGTAAAACAAAGCATAGAGCTGGAGATAGATGCTGAATTAAACATGCTTCACTGTCAAGAAAGCAAATAAATAAATAATTAAATATAAAAATAAATAAAGGTATGAAGCCTTCAAGAACTACTGTAGCAGCACCTTATTGAAAGACCTCTTACAAAACTCAATGAAATTCTGGTCATGTGTAAAGACTGTCAGTGGCACCATAGTTAGTCTCCAAAAACTTGTGTATGAAACATAAACCGTGGGTAGCAAAGCAAAAGCAGAAATGCTAAACTCTGTTTTCAAATAGTCATTTACAAAGGATGATAATAATAATAATAATAATGGTTTATTTGTCCATAATAACTTTTACAGTCCCATGAATACTGCTCTAGTTTAACTCTTGCACCACTGCAAAGATAAGTGATATACAGGATTATACATAAGTATCTCCAGGGTTTCAGAAAACAACTGCACAAAAAGTTGTACAGAAAATAGATACATATCAGTGGATAGAATAACTCACCAAGTTATTAACTCATATTACAGGTGTCCAATATGGGCATTGTTTGTCACACACCAAATGTCAATAAGTGCACTGCTGGAGAAGGCATGTCAGCAACTCGCTTTGAAAATCTGTTCACTGTGTTACCTATCTGCAGGTGTGAACTAATTAGACGCAACAGTATGGAACAGATAACTTGTCTGAAAGTTATGGTATACCTGCTGCCTACACCATAGCACATATGATGAATCAAAACTTAGAGAGATGCAAGTCATTTTTCTGTGTGGCTTGTAGTTTTCACACAGTCAGCTTCTGAAACTCTGAATAACCATATGAGTACCTGTGTAGTGTCATTGAGAAACAGCTGAAATCATTGGTATTGAACAAGACACAAGGGCCTGATGGAATCACTATCATATTCTGTTCACAATTTGCAACAGAGTTAAACATAATACACCATGGATTATTTTAATTTTTTAGTTTTATATTTTTTATATTTTTATACCTTTTTTTGTGTGTGTGGGGGGGGGGGGGGGGTTGTCAAAATTGTCCTCGGTGGTTGTAAGAAACTTCAAGTGACACCTGTCTAGCGGCAGATAAGCACAAATGATTGTTTAAATGACCATCTAATGTCATTGACATCCATCAGTTGTAGAAACCTAGGACATATTCGGAGATCAAATGTAATGAGATGTCTTGAATAGACTGAGTTCCCCATATCAAACAGCACGGATTCCAAAAACATTGGTCCTCCGAAACTCACTTGTGCTTTTCTTACATGGCATTCAGAAAGTCATAGATTGAGGCAATCAAGTGGATACATTATTTCTTGACACATGAAAAGCATTTACCTAAGTACTAAACCAACATTTATTAACAAAAGTGCAATTATACTGGGTGGCAAACAAAATTGGTGACCGTATAATGTAATTGGATTGATAAAAACCACTTACATAGAATTCTGTTCTGAATGATTGGGATGCAAATATTTATTTTCTACTGTCATTTGGATTTTCTATTGTTACCCTTTAGCTATACAGGTGAATTTGTGGCATGGTTCCTCCCCTTGACTGTGTTCTGTCATCCATCCTCATCCAGCTTAATTTGTGCTCTAGCTCTGATATTGACAATATGTTACAGTAATTCTTTCTTTCTACTTACCAATTTTTCCTTTCAAAAGTATCTCTCTTCTTTATTGGGCATCTGTTAAGGTGAATTACAAGATTTGAGGCTGCATCTTTCTTTATGTTACAACTTATCATGTTTGCTCTTTGTCAGTAAAGAGAATCTGCACATTAACCAGCAAGTGATAGGTGAAATCTTTTCCCATTATTATAGGTCTGTTTTACTGTAATGATGTCCCTTACTCCATCATGGAGAAAAAATTTTGTTTTAAAATTATGGATGATATTCTGCCAGCTGTAAGTATTTATGATTGTTTCTTTTTTCCCTGTATCAGTGTATAACAAGCATTATTTTAAATAGAAATTGTCTGATCAGTATGGATGACTGAATCCTTTTGATTATTACTAAACATTGTAGCAACAAAGAAGGTCCCACATTGTTCCTTTTCCAAAGGATTAGTGGTAAAAATCCTCTAACCTGTGGATGAATTTGGCAGTTATATATGCAAGTGTATTATGAAGGCAGCTGTGGTGACTTCCTATGCAATGCAGTGGATTCTTGTGTTTTTATTGTTGTTGTTGTTGTGGTCTTCAGTCCTGAGACTGTTTGGTGCAGCTCTCCATGCTACTCTATCCTGTGCAAGCTTCTTCATCTCCCAGTACCTACTGCAACCTTCATCCTTCTGAATCTGTTTGGTGTATTCATCTCTTGGTCTCCCTCTACGATTTTTACCCTCCACCCTGCCCTCCAATACTAAATTGTTGATCTCTTGATGCCTCAGAACATGTCCAACCAACCGATCCCTTCTTCTAGTCAAGTTGTGCCACAAACATCTCTTCTCCCCAATCCTGTTCAACACCTCCTCATTAGTTATGTGATCTGCCCATCTAATCTTCAGCATTCTTCTGTAGCACCACATTTCGAAAGCTTCTATTCTCTTCTTGTCTAAACTATTTGTCGTCTTGTGTTTCACTTCCATACATGGCTACACTCCATACAAATACTTTCAGAAACGACTTCCTAACACTTAAATCAATACTCAATTTTAACAAATTTCTTTTCTTCAGAAACGCTTTCCTTCTCATTGCCAGTCTACATTTTATATCCTCTCTACTTCGACCATCATCAGTTATTTTGCTCCCCAAATAGCAAAACTCCGTTACTACTTTAAGTGTTTCATTTCCTAATCTAATACCCTCAACATCACCCGACTTAATTCGACTACATTCCATTATCCTCGTTTTGCTTTTGTTGATGTTCATCTTATATCCTCCCTTCAAGATACTATCCATTCCGTTCAACTGCTCTTCCAAGTTCTTTGCTGTCTCTGACAGAATTACAATGTCATCGGTGAACCTCAAAGTTTTTATTTCCTCTCCCTGGATTTTAATACCTACTCCGAATTTTTCTTTTGTTTCCTTCACTGCTTGCTCAATATACAGATTGAATAACATCGGGGAGAGGCTACAACCCTGTCTCACTCCCTTTCCAACCACTGCTTCCCTTTCATGCCCCTCAACTCTTATAACTGCCATTTGGTTTCTATACAAATTGTAAATAGCCTTTCGCTCCCTTTATTTTACCCCTGCCACCTTCAGAATTTGAAAGAGAGTATTCCAATCAACACTGTCAAAAGCTTTCTCTAAGTCTACAAATGCTAGAAACGTAGTTTTGCCTTTTCTTAATCTAGCATCTAAGATAAGCCGTAGGGTCAGTATTGCCTCACTTGTTCCAATATTTCTACGAAATCCAAACTGATCTTCCCCAAGGTCGGCTTCTACTAGTTTTTCCATTCGTCTGTAAAGAATTTGCGTTAGTATTTTGCAGCCGTGACTTATTAAACTGATAGTTCGGTAATTTTCACATCTGTCAACACCTGCTTTCTTTGGGATTGGAATTATTATATTCTTCATGAAGTCTGAGGGTATTTCGCATGTCACATACATCTTGCTCACCAGATGGTAGAGTTTTGTCAGGACTGGCTCTCCCAAGGCCGTCAGTAGTTCTAATGGAATGTTGTCTACTCCTGGGGCCTTGTTTCGACTCAGGTCTTTCAGTGCTCTGTCAAACTCTTCACGCAGTATCGTATCTCCCATTTCATCTTCATCTACATCCTCTTCCATTTCCATAATATTGTCATCAAGTACATCACCATTGTATAGACCCTCTATATACTCCTTCCACCTTTCTGCTTTCCCTTCTTTGCTTAGAACTGGGTTCCATCTGAGCTCTTGATATTCATACAAGTGGTTCTCTTTTCTCCAAAGGTCTCTTTAATTTTCATGTAGGCAGTATCTATCTTACCCCTAGTGAGATAAGGCTCTACATCCTTGTATTTATCCTCTAGTCATCCCTGCTTACCCATTTTGCACTTGCTGTCGATCTCATTTTTGAGACATTTGTATTCCTTTTTGCCTGCTTTACTGCATTTTTATATTTTCTCCTTTCATCAATTAAATTCAATATTTCTTCTGTTACCCAAGGAATTCTACTAGCCCTCAACTTTTTACCTACTTGATCCTCTGCTGCCTTCACTGCTTCATCCATCAAAGCTACCCAT
Organism: Schistocerca nitens; assembly: GCF_023898315.1. Lineage (NCBI taxonomy): Eukaryota > Metazoa > Arthropoda > Insecta > Orthoptera > Acrididae > Schistocerca > Schistocerca nitens. The sequence goes on along the minus strand of NC_064622.1, from coordinate 143,779,959 downwards.
TTTTCTTCCACTGTATTTCTTTACCCCATTCCTTCCATTTGTTCCCTTACGCTCTCCTTGAAACTCTGTACAACCTCTGGTTCTTTCAGTTTATCCAGGTCCCATCTCCTTAAATTCTCCCACCTTTTTGCAGTTTCTTCAGTTTTAATCTACAGTTCGTAACCAATAGATTGTGGTCGAGTCCACATCTGCCCCTGGAAATGTCTTACAATTTAAAACCTGGTTCCTAAATCTCTGTCTTACCATTATATAATCTATCTGATACCTTTTAGTATCTCTAGGGTTCCTCCATGTATACAACCTTCTTTTATGATTCTTGAAACAAGTGTTAGCTATGATTAAATTGTGCTCTGTGCAAAATTCTACCAGACGGCTTCCTCTTTCATTTCTTACCCCCAATCCATATTCACCTACTACGTTTCCTTCTCTCCCTTTTCCTACTACCGAGTTCCAGTCACCCATGACTACTAAATTTTCGTCTCCCTTCGCTATCTGAATAATTTCTTTTATTTCATCATACATTTCTTCAATTTCTTCGTCATCTGCAGAGCTAGTTGGCATATAAACTCGTACTACTGTAGTAGGCATGGGCTTCATGTCTATCTTGGCCACAATAATGCGTTCACTATGCTGTTTGTAGTAGCTTACGCGCATTCCTATTTTTTTATTCATTATGAAACCTACTCCTGCATTGCCCATATTTGACTTTGTATTTATATCCCTGTATCCGCCTGACTAAAAGTCTTAATCCTCCTGCCACCGAACTTCACTAATCCCCACTATATCTAACTTTAACCTATCCATTTCCCTTTTTAAATTTTCTAACCTACCTGCCCAATTAAGGGATCTGACATTCCACGCTCCAATCCGTAGAACGCCAGTTTTCTTTCTCCTGATAACGACGTCCTCTTGAGTAGTCCCCACCCGGAGATCCGAATGGGGGACTATTTTACCTCCGGAATATTTTATCTAAGAGGACGCCATCAACATACAGTAAAGCTGCATGCCCTTGGGAAAAATTACGGCTGTAGTTTCCCCTTGCTTTCAACCGTTTGCAGTACCAGCCCAGCGAGGCCGTTTTTGTTAGTGTTACAAGGCCAAATCAGTCAATCATCCAGACTGTTGCCCCTGCAACTACTGAAAAGGCTGCTGCCCCTCTTCAGGAACCATGCGTTTGTCTGGCCTCTCAACAGATAACCCTCCGTTGTGGTTGCACCTACGGTACGGCTATCTGTTTCGCTGAGGCACGCAAGCCTCCCCACCAATGGCAAGATCCATGGTTCATGGTTTTTTTTATTGTTATTGATGCTTATAGAAATTACAGTTTGGAAATGAGTGCCTCCAGGTTCAAGTTCATATCATACCCTTTTTTTAATATTACCAGTGGTGCCAATAACAACGGAATATTCCCAAATGTAAATGAATGATCTTGCAACTTAGTGGGCATGTAGAACAGGCAAAATAAGCCAGTACCTATTTATTCATATGCGTGCAAATTCATTTTTAAGGGGTAAAATACACCCAAAAAGGTAAGTTAGCGTATTAGGTTTAGAGTGAATAGCTCTGAAACCATGAAATATAAAAAAATGTGCTTCATATGAAAGTTGAAATGGAACTAACATTCTTGAAAGCTGTATAACCAACTTTTGAAAAAAAAAAAAACTGAAAGTTTGCAAATTACCTCACTCCCATCAATGAATTTTACAAAATGGAAACTTTTTTTTTTACAACATACATTAAAGAAGCTTTCATGCCACATACATCCACATGCAATGAAGCTGGTTTTAGTAATACCATTTTTGCAAAATATGTTGTCCATAATGTGCTGTTGGAGTATGTGCAATGTATCTGATTAAAATATCTAAATATTCATTATTATTCTGATTATTTGTTGTACATATTTTTGTGGTATTGTGTAAATCATTATTTTATGGTTTCAAGTCTTTTTTGGTTGTTCCTTAGTTTACTATTTCACAAATGTGTATTCTGTTAACTGAAAATAGTAAGTAACTCATTATTATGATACAAAATTGTTACAATAATGATAATCTATAAAGAAATGCTTGAAACATAACATTTTTGTACCCCCCCCCCCCACACACACACCAAATGAACATTTCTTCCCATAATACACATGATGGACAAGTCCATAAAAAACAAAATTCAGCTGGTGGCAGCCAGTTCTCTGACTATGCTCATTTATACCAGGCATATTTTGGTAGACTGGAAAACCTTGGTGAAAAGAATTGACTATATACTAGTGACTCCAGCTTAATTGTATTGTTTCCTGAGTGGAGATTGACACCATGATCGTGCAGCAGAACTAGTTCTGAAAATCTCACAAAATTCTTCTGACATTGAAAGCTGTATACATTCAATGGCTGTACCTGCCCTGTTGAGCCTTTTGGGATAACCATGTGAACAAGTTCCTTGTCCTCAGGAACAGCACTCCAAACAATTCTTTCATGCTCACCACCCTAGGAATCTTACAATAATACAGATTTTCCTCTTGCACTGGGAAATAAAACATCCTTCAAATAACTTTTGATGTGGTCAGATGGTTTACCAGATTTTGATGCTTCACAAGAACATCTGGGGCTTCAAAGAGAGATTCTTTAATTCTCACTCCAAACTATATATTAGGTTCTTTTAAAACTATGAAAAGGGGGAAAAGCAGTTTACCAGCTGCAGAGATTGTAAGCTGAATAGTGTAACTGTGAGCAACTGATGACAATGACTGCACTATGGATTCAATTTTCTTTGCCTCTTTTGGAACAAAGCACATCTAATGTGCAACTCCAGATTCAATCTCCTCTAATCAGGGTTGTAAACACTTTCAGCCACCAAAATGCTGATATGCTCCTTAACTTGCACTAAAAATTTTAAAGTGACCTTGTTGAGATAATTTTATTGTTTATGTAGTGTCTAGTTACAAATGTTGCTATTTTTTGAGATACAATTCCATTCTCATTTTTAAAATTCAGTAGCCATTTGGGGACTGAATTGGAATTACATAACTTCACTCCCCTGCTCATTTGCAAGCTCCACTTTTGATGGTCAGTATCATTGGTAACCAGACAATGGTCCATAGCCTCCAGTACTTTTAGTGAAGTCTAGCAGTGTAGTACCATCATAATATCATGTTTTGAACCATCAAGAACAACATACGTTTCCCAGTGATACAGCTGTTTCACTGACATAGCTTTGTGATATTTGTGCTACGTGGATAAAAGCCACCTTTTCCTTTCTTTCTGTTTTTCCAAAATTCAACCATAGATTTCTTGTATTCAAAGTTTAATTCCCTTTCTGAAGGAAGGACATTGCCTGGGATGAAGAAGTCTTCTTGTGTTTCACAGTCAGATACACAATCATTATCGATCATTGCTATATCATGGAGCCCCAGTCCATCAAACCATAGGCCATTATCTTGTTCCATAATAGTTGAATGTCCCTCCATGCTGTCACAAATCAATGTTACAATGGTGTCTTTTAGTTGCACTTACTGCCAATTGATAGAGCTCCAGGAAATTTCATACTGCTCAAATGATCACTTAGCATTCAGGAAATACTAACTGGGTTTACATTTGGCACCTTCCCTATTTGCAAACAGATTTACTTCATACACAATACAAAGTCTCACACCAATTTGGCAACAAGTTTATTCAACACCACATGCTCAGTGAATACTGACAAGTACAGGCAGTGCAAAGAAGAATATGAAGAAATGTCCATGTTGATGGCCACGTTCAGAAATCTGTGTGATGTGCAGTAATCCAAAGAGTATTCTGTGTGAAAGAGAGAGATCCTAAGAAGCCTACCAGTGTCCAGTAATCATACAGTGATGTACAGTTCCATAGCAGTTGCAAGTGCCAGATGAGACTGCTGCAGAACTGTCAGCACTGGCTTATATAACAGGAGGCACCAATGGAATACACCAGCATGCACAGCTCTTAGCAGACTTGTAACATGGTCTACAATGCCATCAACCAATTAGTGGTGCAGCCTTGTTCCCCATGAGCTGCTAGTAGACTGGAGGCCACAAACTGCAGCACTCTGAGCTGCAGCTAGTGAGATGTGGTGCCGGAGAGAGCTGGCTCCTAGAGGTGTAACAGGGTGTGTTCATGTCATAATCCTTTTATAATTTTCAAATAATAGTCCTGAAATCACCATAGTTGTATCATGAAGATCTTTCTGCAGTGACTGTTTTAGACAGACAGTGTGCCAAGCAATACGTACTCAAAAGCATTGTCCAAATAGACGAACATTTGCTGACAATGTGTATGCTGTTTCATTGTTTGTGAGATGTTTTCTTTGAGAGCCTACAAAGATGCACCATGGAAAGAACTTTACTTACACAATTAAGCCATCAGTCTCTTCAGCTGGAAAATTGCTTACCCTTCTTTTCATAGTTTTAAAAGAAACTAGTGGTGAGTTTGGACCGAGAATTCGAGGATCTCTTTACGAAGCCCACAAATATTGTGACGGCATCAATATGTGGCAAGCTAATGTTTGGACAGATGTTGTCTTCCCCAGTGTGGGAGAAAATTTGTTCATCTTGTGTACATGGTGTAAAAAATGTTATATTGTGTTTCTTTACTGATTATCATTACTGTAATGATTGTATGTCACAGTAATAGGTTTCTTATTATTTACGATTAACAAAATACATGTATGTGAAACTGTAAACTAAAAATGAAAAAAGAAATTACAATGTAATATAATAGTTTAAAAGATAAACCAAAATAATAATACAAGTAATTAGAATAATAATGAACATCCAGGTAGTTTAATTAGATATGTGGCACATACTCTGTCAGCAAATTGTGTGCGACTTATTTTCCAAAAATGGTGTTATGGAAACCAGCTTTATTACACATGGATGTATGAGGTATGAAACTATCTATATGTTGTAACAAAAGTTACCAGTTTGCAAAATTCATTAATGACAGTGGCGTAATTTCCAAATTTTCAATTTTTTCAACAGTTGATTATACAGTTTTAAAGAGTGTTTGTTACATTTCAACTTTTATTTGAAATAAATTTTTTATGTTTGATGGTTATGAAGCTGTACCCTCTAAATCTGATATACCTGTGAGGCATGTTTTACCTTTTAAAAATGAAATATGTATAGCATTATCTTGCCCCCTCTACACACCCACCAAGTTTCATCAAGATTGTTCATACATAGGATTGTTCTCTTGTAAGCTGCTTTCACTGAGTAAGACACTCAAAAGAAGTCTGGAATATGAAACTGGATATTGTTGCACAGTCTGATGTTCAGAAACTACTTGCTGCAATCTCTCCTTACCTCTGATGACCATATAGTGATGTTAACTTTTTTTGCCACTATTATTTGGACTAGCTACCTACAGGTTTAGTGCTACAGTGGAAAAACTGCTGATCTTTTTGTTTTCAAGCATGTTTGGTAAGAGGTATAATTTCAAATGTGCTCAGCAGAGGGGACAGGTTATCCGGTCAATCTGCACGAATTACTACTACAAAACTGTAAAAAATGAATCTGTGAATTATTGGAAAAAGCAGTTTGAGGATTTAGGAGGGAAAAATTTTCATGACAACAGTTTAATGAGTTATGTTTAAGTTGGTTTCATATGTATATACACTGAAGTGCCAAAGAAACTGGTACAGACATGTGTATTCAAATACAGAGATATGTAAACAGGCAATATATGGTGCTGCAATCAGCAATGACTATATAATACAACAAGTGTCTGGTGCAGTTGTTAGATTGGTTACTGCTGCTACAATGGCAGATTATCAAGATTGAAGTGAGTTTGAATGTGGTGTTACAGTTGGCACATGAGCAATGGACACAGCACCTCCAAGGTAATGATGAAGTGGGGATTTTCCTGTACAACCATTTCATGAGTGTGCCATGAATATCAGAAAACTGGTAAAACATCAAATCTCCAATGTTGCTGTAGACAGGAAAAGATCCTGCAAGAATGGGACCAATGATGGCTGAAGAGAATTGTTTAATGTGACAGAAGTGCAACCCTTCTGCAAATTGCTGCAGATTTCAATGCTGGGCCATCAACAAGTGTCAGCATGTGAACCATTCAATGAAGCATCATCAATATGGACTTTCGGAACTGAAGGCCCACTTGTGTACCATTGATGACTGCACAACACAAAGCTTTATGCCTTGCCTGGTCCTGTCAATACCAATATTGGACTGTTGATGACTGGAAACATGTTGCCTTGTTTCAAATTGAGTGGGTGGATGTGTACAGGTATGAAGACAACATCATGAATCCATGGACCCTGCATGCCAGCAGGGGACTGTTCAAGCTGGTGGAGGCTGAGTGATATGGGACTACGACTCTGACAGGTGACACATATATAAGCATCCTATCTGATCACCTGCGTCCATTCATGTCCATTGTGCATTTCAATGGACTTGGGCAATTCCAGCAGGACAATGGGATGGCCCACATGCCCAGAATTGCTACAGAGTGGCTCCATTAACACTCTTCTGAGTTTAAACACTTCAGCTGGCCATCAGACTCCCCAGACATGAACATTATTGAGCATATCTGGGATGCCTTGAAACATGCTGTTCAGTAGAGATCTACACCCCCTCGTACTCTTATGGATTTGTGGACAGCTCTGCAGGACTCATGGTGTCAGTTCCCTCCAGCATTATTTCTGGCATTAGTCAAGACCATGCCACATAGTGTAGTGGCACTTCTGCTTGCTCTTGGGGGCCCTACATGATATTAGGCAGATGTAACAGTTTCTTTGGCTATTCATTGTATGAGAAATAACATAGAACATATGCTACCATGTGAGATATGAAACAAATTTTGTCTTGTAATTCCTATACTTCTGATGCAGTTTCATTGGTGCATATTTAGTCGTTATTGAGACAGAGACAAAGAGAGGAGAGAGAGAGAGAGAGAGAGAGAGAGAGAGAGAGAGAGAGAGTTTACATTGGTCTCATTGTGCCATATTACTTGTATGTAAATTTCATTACATGTTTATACAGTGTTCCTTGAAAAATTAATCTAATTCCTGCATTACATTGTTGATCATGTATGTATAAACTTATAACTTGTAGTCTTTTTAGGGTTCACAAACATTTTATTTTATTTATTATTACGTTTCTGTTATAAATTCATGTACTGACACATTCCATGACACGGAGATTTGCTTCTCAGTTTGGCCCTACAGGACTAGATGTGTAAAATAGAATTAAAAAAGTACCTATAACACATTTAACTAACATATCACAGCAAATCTGAATGTCATGGTTGCATTTGTTCTAATGGTTAGTTGTTATATTTCATTCTCAGTGGTGGGGTTAGTGGCATTTGACGTTAATTTAGGCAGTCTTACTGAAGAAGGACTGAAAAATGAATCTCGATCATCAAAACTGATTAAAGCTGCAGAGACTACTAATAGCTGTGTTGTGGAACTAGACAATGGATTACAGCTGTGGAAATTCATGGAAACTCCACTGTACAAGAAGTTCAAGATAGCTTATCATTTTATGGAGAGGTCAGTGAAATATTGTTTTATATTGCATAACTTTCATATACTATCAATCATACCATTTTTGTGTATAATAGACTATCACTCCACTTAAAAGAAGCCACAACCAATAATTAAGGTAGTAAAATAGTAAAAACCTGCTAAGCTTGTTTTTCAATAAAGGTGTTCTTCTGGAATAGTCTTCTGTTGACTTCAGATAATTTCATCTTTATAGAAAAGCCCACATAGTATATTGACTGTAGTTACTAAACATTTGTTTGTATAACCTATTCATTCTAATTTCCATAAAAATACTTCCCTTTTTTCCAGTCTACTAATAATCTATAGAGAAAATGGAGTTCAACAATAATAAGCATCTGCTTTATGAATCACTGAAGTGCAAATCACATCTTGGAATATGATACATAAGGAATCAGTTGTGAGTTTTCTGCCCAGTCTCTTCCTCCCTGATAACAGTGAGTCAGTCTGTGCCCATGAAAGGACTGTGGTCAGCTGTGGAAAAAAGCAGGAGCAGGTGAAGCTCATTTCTGATAGTACTGCCACCCCACAGCACCACAGGACTCACCACCATGCTCTCTCCTGGGAAAGCCAGGTGCATAATGAACTTACACAGCAGAACACTTCCTCTTCCCCAAACTCAAAGTTCAACACTTAATAATACTCCCTCCGAGTGATAAGAACTCTTGAACTTTTTAATAAACAAGAAATAGTGAAATTTTGAGGCATAAAATGAATAGTCCAGTTCTGCTATCTCTTCAATATTAGTTCTCACATAAGTGCAGCATTATTACATCTTTTTTCAGACATTTGCAACTAGGAATTTAAAGTTGAATTAAATAGGATAATGCAATCTTATTACTGAAGGTGAAGTTGTAACTGATAACTATCAAGTCATCCTATTCATTAAAGAGAATAATGAGTAGGTTCTCCATAATATGACAAACTGTGTCTACTATTGAAAGTAACTGCTAAATTAGGCACATAGTTCTATTTTCTGCATTTAAAATCAGAGTGGAAACTCTTTGTTTCACTTATGTAGCCATATAGTTAAAACATTGAAAGTTGTATATGGTGAATGATTTTAACTTTAATTACATATGTCTATTTTAGACACAGTGTCTTAGCTTAATAAGTAAGTTTTGCTTCCTCAATAGTCCTTCTTCATAGCTTACTGCACTATATGTGTAAACACATTTGCAAACTGTTATGTGAAAACTACCAAGTGATTTTCACAATAAAGTGTCTTATAGTTGTTGTGAAAATCACAATTTTTCAAAAAACATGATTTTTATTATTATGAGAAGGAAAGTTGCCACCCACCATATAGCGGATAGGCACAACAAAAAGACTTTCACAATTAAAGCTTTTGGCTATTGGCCCTTGTCAACAATAGACACACACGTGCACGCGCGCGCGCACACACACACACACACACACACACACACACACACACACACACACACACAAAACTCACACACATGACAGTCATGTGTGTGAGTTGCGTATGTGTCTCTATTGTTGACGAACGTCAATGGCCAAAAGCTTTTTGTTGTTCCTATCTGCAACTCAGCGTCTCTGCTATATGATGAGAGGCAACTTTCCTTCTTATAATATTGTTACATTCCATCATGGATTTTCCATTGTTTGAATTTTATTACTGAATCTCAAATCATGTTCTGGATCTCACAAACTCAGTTATGGCAGAACTAAAGAAACATTTGTTTGATTGCATAGACCATAAAATTCTGCTATGGTAACTAAAATCTTGTGCTGTTAAAGGCATTCCTTTTGCATGGACAGAGTATTAGCATAAGAATAATAAGTTCACTTACAGCCACCAGAAGTAGAGATCAATAGGCATAAATTGAATGAGTTTCCACAAGTGAAGTTCCAAGGCAGAGATACATCATAAACTCAAATGATTACAGCATTGGATCAATTAACTGAAAAGTTCAGTTCAGCCTGCTTTGTGATTAGAAGTCTCACCAAATTGTCCTACAGGCAAGATTGCTAGCATAGCTTCACTCACTACTGTTCTGCTGAAATGGACCTAAGCCTAAAAATTATTTATTCTACAGAAGCATACTATGAGAACATTGTGTAACATAGATAACCAAATTGCAGAATCCTCTTGAGGAAGCTGGGGACTCTTATAGTTACATCTGCATCCACATCTCCACACTCAAAACCAATGTGAAGTGTGTGACAAAGGGTACTTCCCATTGTAAAACTTGTTGAGGCTTCCTCCCATTCCATTCATGATATATGGAGTGTGAGATCAATGATTGCTGAAATATCTATGTTGTGCCAATACATATACTCCTGAGTAGTATTTGTTACGAACAACTAAAGTGCATTTAGGATTTACTCTACAATTCATAGCCACAATACTAGAAGAAAATGTAATTTCTGTGTGCTGTGCATCCCTACGTAGGGTTCCGAGAGGACTTTTATGTCCAGTTGTGCAAATGTATAGCAGGTTGTCAGCAGACATCAGGCAGGAAATTGAAAATTTATAGATATTCAAAAACAAATTAAAAGAATATCTCATTAACTACCCCTTTTACAATTTGTCAGAATATTTGGAATTAAGATTAAAAATTTGATGTAATCTACCACCACATAAACACCATGCAAGCCACCAGATGGTGAGTGGTGGAGGGTACTTTTGGTACCATTAACTGATCCCCCCTTCCTTGTTCCATTCCTGAATGGTGCATGGGGAAAATGATTGGGGTTAAGCCTCTGTTTTAGCTCCAATTTCTCGAATTTTAGCATTATGGTCAATTTGAAAGACATATGTGGGAGACAGTAGTATGCTGTCCGACTCTTCCTGGAATGTACCCTCTCAAAATTTCAATAATAAACCTCTCTGTGATGCACAGTGCCTCTGTTGCAGTGTCTGCCATGGGAGCTTATTGAGCATCTCTGTAATGCTCTTTTGCAGACTAAATGATCCCCTGCTGAAAGGAACCACTCTTTGTTGGATCTTCTCTAGCTCTTCTATCTGTGCTACCTGGTAAGGATGCCAGATAGATGTACAATACTGAAGAATTGGTCAAACAAGCGCCTTGTAAGCCATTTTTTAGTAGGTAAATTGGATTTTCTTAATATTCTTCCTGTAAATCACAGTCTGCCATCAGCTTTTCCTACTGTTTGTGGGCATTTCACTTGAGGTCACTCTGTATAGATACTTCTAGTTATTCTGTGGTAGTTACTGTTTCCAGCAATTTGTCATTAGTAGTGTAGTTGTACAGTAGCAGATTTCTTTTGTCATGTAGGTGCACTAGTTACATTTATTTACATTCAGTATCATCTACCAGTCCCTGCTCCATTTATCAAACCTCTGTAGGCCCTTCAGCAAACTATTCCTGTCTTCTGGCATTGCTACCTTCTTATAGCCAACTGCACCATCTGTGGACAGCCTTAAAGAGCTGCTGATGCATTATACTAAAACATTTATATTCATTATAAACAGTGAGGTCCTCTCTCACTTCCCTGAGGTACTCCCAGAATTACCTTTACATCTGTCAGTTTTGTTCCATTAAGAGTGATGGGTTGAGTTCTGTCTGCAAGAAAGTCTTGAATCCAGTCATGAATATGGTTCAATACTTGGTAAACTTATTTTTTTTTTCACTAAGTGGCACTGTGGGACAGTGTCGAATTCCTTTCTGAAGTCTAAAAAATGTATAAATATGAATGCTGAATATTTGCAGTGTTGTGGATATCATAGAGTGACAGAATGACTGAGTTCACAATACCTCTGTGTTTGTGGAATCCTTCTTGATTTTTATACAGGAGATTTTCATTTTGCAAAAACATCACAATACGTGAGGCCAAAACATGTTCCATATTAACATCAATGATATGGTCCTACAATTATGTGCATCTGTCCTACGACACTTCTTGAAAATGGGAATGATCTGAACTGTTTTCCAGTCAATTGGTACCCTTTGTTGCTCCAGAAACTTATGATAAACTGCTGCTAGAAGGGGAGCAAGTTCTCTTGCATAGTCTTTGTAGAATATTAAAGATATTTCATCTGGTCCTGATGCCTTTCCATTACTAACAGATTGCAGTTGCTTTTCTATTCCATGACTGATTATCTCAATATGTGCCATTTCAGAATTTATACAGTGGTGGAAAGGAGGGACTGTGTTATGGTCCTCCACACTGAAACAATTTCAGAAGACTGAATTCAGTATTTCTCTTTGTTATCTTCCATTTCAATTTGAGTATGAACACTGTGTGAATGAATAGATTTTGAACTGCTTACTGATCTTGTGTTAGATCAAAACATTGGGTTCTTTTCTTAGCTCAGTTGACAAAATTTTGCTTTCAAAAGTCATTGAATGCTTATCTCATTGCTCACCTTATGCTCATTTTCACTTTATTCAGCCTTTGTTTGTCAGCTAGGTTTTGACTTCTCTTCCATCCATGAGGAAGGTCTCTTTGTTTATTTAGCAGTTTTTTTAACAAAACCATTACATGACAGTGGATCTTTCTCATCCCTTAAGACCTTGCTCAGAACATACTTGTCTAAGGCATATTGAACAATGCTTTCAAAATCTTTCCATTTGTACTCCACACCAACGTCCTGAGTACCAAATATTTGATGTTGAGTACTCAAATATTCTGCAATTTATATCCCATAACTCTTGCTAACCAAAAACCTTTTCCTGCCTTTCTTAACATTCCTTGTAATGACCATAGTCATAGATGCTATCATAGCCTTGTGATCACTGATACTCTCCTTTGCATTAACTAGTTTGAGAAGTTCATATCTGTTTGTTGCTAAGAGGTCTAAGACTACCTTCATGAGTTGATTCTCTATCAGCTCAAAGTATTTTTGGACAAGACATTCAAAATAATGTCACACAGTCCCCGTCTCTGGCACCAGTTTTGATAGCATGACCATCCCAGTCTACAACAGAAAAGCTGAAGTCACCCCCATTACAACTGTGTGATCAGGAAACTTATTCACTAAATTCTGCACGTTCTCTCTGAAGTGCTCTACCACTTCTTATGCTGAGACAGGTGGCCTATAAAAGGATCTCATTACCATTTTTGACTCACCTTTGATGCTTAACTTCGCCCAGATTAATTCACATTCAGAATCCATTATAATCTCACTAGATGTTATTGAATCCTTTTCTCCACAGAATACATGACCACCATTGGTGACTAATCTACGAGTATGATAAAAATGTAGAATTTTGTTGCTATTCACAAATTTCCTTTGAGATCTTGATAATATTTCAAAGTATTGTAAATATTTCAACTTACATTAAATGTTCAGAAATGTAAAATTGTGAATTTTACAAAATGCAGAAAAATGATATCTTATGACTGTAATGTTGGTGATTCTCAGCAGGAATCAGTCAATTCATACAAATATCTGGATGTAACAGTCTGTGTAGATATGAATTAAATGATGATGTGCATTCAGCTGTCAATAAAACAGGTGCCAGGCTTCAGTTCATGATAGGATACTGGGAAGATGCAGTCTGTATACAAAGGAGATGGCTTAAACACTTGTGCATTCCATTATAAAATATTGCTTAAGTGTGTGAGATCCACACCAAATAGAACTAACAGGGATACTGAACATATTCAAAGAAGACTAGCACACATGATCACAGATTTGTTTGACTCAGCAAGTAGTGTCATGGAAATATCAGAAAAGCTGAATTGGCAGATGCTCAAAAATAGATGCAAACTGCACTGAGATATCTTACTTCTAAGGTTCTAAGAATCAGTATTAAGTGAGAAACCAAGAAACAGATGTTTTCCCCCTATAGGGCCTGTGAAGAGAATATTAGACTAATTATGGCAAGCACAGGGACTTTTAAGCAGTCACTCTTACTGTGTACCATACACAATTGGAGTGGGAAGAAATCTGAACATTGGGTACAATAGTAAGTACTCTCTCATATGCAATTTTGAACAGTTCATGAACTTTGTATGTAGATGTAGAAGATGTGACATATTGAGTGTTGAATTTGTTTCCACACTTTCTGAAGAATGACCTGAGTATCACTAACAATGTAGGAAAAGATAGACTGCTACTTACCACAAAGATAACATGCTAAGTTGCAACCATCATAATTAAAAGACGCACATAAGTTTTTGGCCACAGCCTTCATCTGGAAAAGAGAAACACACACCATTCATTCACACAAGCAAGCACACCTCGTGCACACATGACTGCCAACTCTGGCAGCTCTGGGCACAATGCATTGTATGTAATGAAATGGAACACTTACAGCAGTCCTATCAATGTTATTTATTATGTGGATACCAGTTCAGTGCTTCAGTACACCATCTTTAGGCCTTAACTGATGTTGACAATGTTAACTCCAATCATATACACAATTCCATCAGTGGCATCTATAAACTGGTTTTTGCTGACTAACTGTAACAATGATGTTGTGTCTCCAACCATCAACTACCACTGGTTAAGAGCTGAAGATGGTGTACTGAAACACTGAAACTGGTAGCCATATAACAAATAATATCATAATGATTACTGTAGGTGTTCCATTTTATTATGTAAGTGAATGGCCAAAGTCCCCCAAATCTCCAATCAGAAGGATGGACATACAAAAACAATGCATTGTGGTCCAAGCTGCTGGAGCTGGCAGTCTTGTATGTGTGAGGTGTGAATGGTGTGAGTTTCTCCTTTTTCAACAAAGGCTGTGGCAGAAAGCTTATGTGTAAGTGTCTATTAGTTGTACCTGTCTCCAACTTAGTGTGTTATCTTTAAGTAAATAGCAACCTATCTTTTCCTATATTCTTGATATTCCTACCTGGAGTTTCCATTGTTTGAGGGTCATTCAATATCTTCTAAATCAATGTTTCATAAAACCTTCTATAGCCCCATTGACCAAATATGTCATTGCACCAGTCTACAGTCATTCAACAGATCAGCCTGTCACTAAAATCTGCATTTGAGCTATAGTGTTACTCCCAGGATGTCTAATGGTCCATTTGAAAAATGTGCTTTAGAGTTCAGTGTTCTCTATTAGTTATTTATATAGGACCATGAAAATATTATATGAGTTTAGGGTGTCCCTAAAAAATTCAATTCACAATCATATCTCCAATAGTGGACATTGAAACTTTTATCTCCGTATCTTGAATGCCCAACTTGAATTTAGTGCAGAAAATGTGACAAATGTAATTAGCAGTATACTTGTTAACACATTGCTTCTACATGTATCCACTTTCAGCTCCATCATGTGACAAGTCACAGTGTTGCAGTGTTATTCGTGGGGGGGGGGGGGAGGGGGGAGGATGCTTGTCTAGAGACTTTTGACAACCTACACTGTGGCCACATCATTCTGGAAATCTGAAATTTGTGTGCAGTAGGTTCTTCAAAAGCTACTGTGAAAATGATGTAAATTTTACTTGTGATGTAGAGCTAAAAAAGTTGCACTAAAAAAAGGAAATGCTTCTTTTTAATTTTCTAAATATGGTGTTTTATTTCAGTGTTGCATTGGAGCTGGTCTCACAGAAAGCTACAGCTATGGAAAAAGGATGGAAGCGAAATGATGGACATCAGGCCTCTCTTCTAGAACAGTATCTCTTATCACGTGATTTAAGCCATAAGGATATTGTAGGGATGGCAGTTGACATGATTTTAGCTGGAATGGACACAGTAAGCACTGTTGGAAACAAAGAATTTGTGAGATTGTACAAAAATCTGTTGGAAGTATAAATCATACTTTGGCAATAAGATCAGAATAACATTAATCTGTTAATAATCAATGAGAATAATCAGTTTTTGAAAATATGATGTAATTGGATGGATAAAAAAATCTAACATCCAGGCAGCAGCAGGAGAACACACATATAAAGGAATTAAAGTTTGCAAGCTATCAGAGCCAGTGGCTCCTTCTTCTGGCAGAATGGTTGAAGGGATGTAACAGGGGTTAAGGAAGAGTGTTGATGAGGTTAAGAAAAGTGATAGCATTCAGAAAAGTTGCCCAGAACCCCAGAGTTGCTTTTCCTTAAGTCCTCTTCCATCCCCTTCAACCCTTCTGCCAGAAGAAAGAGCCGTTGGCTCCAAAAATTAGCAACTGTTAATGCCTTTATCTTTGTGCTCTCCTGCCAAGGCTTGGTGAGTAGCTCATCATATTAATTAGATAGTCAATGATCATGTTCGATGCCCCACTGTATTCACAAAATAATTTGCCACGTTACTGGAAGTGGAGCAATTGGTGTAAGTTTGACTTATTGCCAACCAAAGTTAGGAAACAATACAGTGTGCTGTAAGCATTGCAACTGCAATATTGGGTCCAGTGTGCTGCCTGCCCTGTGAGGAGGACATGGGGCTATCACCCCTGCCTCCTCTCTGCCCCCCTTCCCCCCTCCTACCCACACCATTACTGCAGCAGCCCATGTGCTAGCCATGCTTATGCTTCCAGAATCCATTATCAAAGTGCAAAGTTGTTTGTTTGCTTAGTACATAGATGTACTTGTTGCTTTCAAGACTGTTTCTGCTAATTTTTATAGTATTTTATCTTTTGTCGATTGATAATTCCACATTGTATTGTACATTGTGGACTGTTTTTCTTCCATTACTGCATGACATCCACCTTCACCCCCCCCCCCCCCCCCCGCCCCAACTGCCCTGACACCCCCCTCTCTTTACTTTTCTTGAAGATGTCAGGGTGGTGCATTTCAAATAACCTCTTTGCTCCTATCCCCCCCCCCCCCCTTCCTCCAGCTTCCCACCCCCTTCCCATCATGAAAATTTTATATTACTTAGTAAAAGACTATTTTAGAGATTTCAGTAATTATTTTAGTGTTTATTTTTTTGTATACTGAAGGCTAGAGAACAAACTAAAAACATATCAAGAAGAAATTGACTCATGCTATTAAACTCCATGGGCATGTAGGAAAACTGCATCTTTATTTTAGAGTAACACTGATAATAACATATTGCTTACAAATCCGATATAATGACAAGAAATGTAGGCAGAAAAATGTCTGTGAAACTAATAACATATGATCATTTAATCAGTGGCACATGACACAATTAGCTGTGGCCTGTTATTTTTAGAAATAAGTGACTGCCTCTGTTAATGGACAGGATTGTGATAATCATTATAATTGTCGTGAACATGTTACCAACAGCATAAATTTACAATAAGCGAAGACATATGTATTTCTATGAGAAAAATTAACTATGTAAATTCTGTTAAGGAATGATGAGAATTTCTTAATACAATATTTCTTTTTCTTACAGACATCTTATTCATCATCATTTGCCCTGTACCATCTAGCTATGAACCCAGAAAGCCAGAAGCTCATGCATCAAGAGGCACTGAAACTTCTTCCAGAAAAGAGTACTCCTGTGACATCGAAAGTGCTTAATCAGGCATCCTATACAAAGGCTGCCTTAAAGGAGACATTTCGACTCAATCCAATTTCTGTGGGAATTGGGAGGATACTGGCACATGATGCTGTTCTTTCTGGATTCCATGTACCAGCAGGGGTATGTTTGTTAATTATGGCTCTCATTCAATCTTGTAATTACATTTATACATGAGGTTTGTGTTTGCAGCTGAACAAAGAAAGTGCCCTATTTTAACCAGTAATACACAACTGGAATAAATATAAGTAACAGAATTAAATTATGTATTTCACATTCTGTTTGGGTGAAGCAGCTTTTGGTAAATATTACTCTCAGCTTTTGAAGAGTGTGTTAGTTTTAATTACTACTTGTCGCATTCTCAGTCCCATCAGTGCTATGCCTAATCCATTTCTGGGCTAGAGGCAACATGCTACTCTGCATTTATGTAATACTGACAGGCATAATTCACTTTTACTAGTTCATGTGTGACTTCTCTACCATTATGTACTTTCCTGTACAGCCAATTGTACTTGAAAGTTGCTTGTCTTATATTGGTAGATAAATGCGATGTTGCAGTGTCTGTGTTATTCTGATTACGGTGCAAAGTTCCTTTGGACATGCATGCATATCCAGAAGAATAGATGCTGCAGTGACCACAGCCATTACGAAACACATCAAATGAATCTGCAGTTGCAAATAAGGACTATCATCAGCCGTAGAATGGGATGACGACAATGAAAATTTGTGCTTGAACGGGACTCAAACCTGGATTTTCCACTTATCACAACCAGTCACCTTACCATTTGGCTAACCATGCACGGCTCACAGCCAGACTTGCAATATCTTTGAAATGTTATTTATGAAATTATAACTACAGTTCACAAAATTAGTGTACATAAGTTATTTAGATATGAAGTTATTTACAGTAAAAAAAATATATTAGCATCCATTTGTGTGTTGCCCATCATTTTTGCGATGTTACATTCGCATGAACCATGGACCTTGCCGTTGGTGGGGAGGCTTGCGTACTTCAGCGATACAGATAGCTGTACCATAGATGCAACCACAACGGAGGGCTATCTTTTGAGAGGCCAGACAAATGCGTGGTTCCTGAAGAGGGGCAGCAGCCTTTTCAGTAGTTGCAGGGACAACATTCCGGACGATTGACTGATCTGGCCTTGTAACACTAACCAAAACAGCCTTGCTGTGCTGGTACTGTGAACGGCTGAAAGCAAGGGGAAACTACAGCTCTAATTTTTCCCGAGGGCATGCAGCTTTACTGTATGGTTAAATGATGATGGCGTCCTCTTGGGTAAAATATTCCGGAGGTAAAATAGTCCCCCATTCGGATCTCCAGGCAGGGACTACTCAGGAGGACGTCGTTATCAGGAGGGGTAATGCAGGAGTAGGTTTAATAATGAATAAAAAAAATAGGAGTGCAGGTAAGCTACTACAAACAGCATAGTGAACGCATTATTGTGGCCAAGGTAGACATGAAGCCCACACCTACTGCAGTAGTACAAGTTTATATGCCAACTAGCTCTGCAGATGACGAAGGAATTGAAGAAATGTATGATGAAATAAAAGAAATTATTCAGACAGTGAAGGGAGATGAAAATTTAATAGTCATGGCTGACTGGAATTCGGTAGTAGGAAAAGGGAGAGAAGGAAACGTAGTAGGTGAATATGGAATGGGGTTAAGGAATGAAAGAGGAAGCCGCCTGGTAGAATTTCGCACAGAGCACAACTTAATCATAGCTAACACTTGTTTCAAGAATCATAAAGGAAGGTTGGTGAAATCTTCTCGGGTGATCAGCCGAGTAAAGGCGTCGTCTTCTCGCAACGTTTCGAAGGGTTTCGTACCCATCGCTTGAAGATGATGGGTACGAAACCCTTCGAAACGTTGCGAGAAGACGACGCCTTTACTCGGCTGATCACCCGAGAAGATTTCACGAATGGAATACGCCGAGAAAGTCTCAAATCACATATAAAGGAAGGTTGTGTACATGGAAGAAACCTGGAGATACTGACAGGTTTCAGATAGATTATATAAAGGTAAGGCAGAGATTTAGGAACCAGGTTTTAAATTGTAAGACATTTCCAGGGGCAGATATGGACTCTGACCACACTCTATTGGTTATGAACTGTAGATTAAAACTGAAGAAACTACAAAAAGGTGGTAATTTAAGGAGATGGGATCTGGATAAACTGACTAAACCAGACATTGTACAGAGTTTCAGGGAGAGCACAAGGGAACAATTGACAAGAATGGGAGAAAGAAATACAGTAGAAGATGAATTGGGTAGCTTTGAGGGATGAAGTAGTGAAGGCAGCAGAGGATCAAGTAGGTAAAAAGACAAGGGCTAGTAGATATCCTTGGGTAACAGAAGAAATATTGAATTTAATTGATGAAAGGAGAAAATATAAAAATGCAGTAAACGAAGCAGGCAAAAAGGAATACAAATGTCTCAAAAATGAGATCGACAGGAAGTGCAAAATGGCTAAGCAGGGATGGATGGAGGACAAATGTAAGGAGGCTTATCTCACTAGGAGTAAGATAGATACTGCCTACAGGAAAATTAAAGAGACCTTTGGAGAAAAGAGAACCACTTGTATGAATATCAAGAGCTCAGATGGAAACCCAGTTCTAAGCAAAGAAGGGAAAGAAGAAAGGTGGAAGGAGTATATAGAGGATCTATACAAGTGTGATGTACTTGAGGATAATATTATGGAAATGGAAGAGGATGTAAATCAAGATGAAATGGGAGATATGATACTGCGTGAAGAGTTTGACAGGGCACTGAAAGACCTGAGTCGAAACAAGGCCCCAGGAGTTGACAACATCCATTAGAACTACTGACAGCCTTGGGAGAGCCAGTCCTGACAAAACTCTACCGTCTGGTGAGCAAGATGTATGAGACAGGCGAAATTCCCTCAGACTTCAAGAAGAATCTAATAATTCCAGTCCCAAAGAAAGCAGGTGTTGACAGATGTGAAAATTACCGAACTATCAGTTTAATAAGTCACGGCTGCAAAATACTAACGCAAATTCTTTACAGACGAATGGAGAAACTAGTAGAAGCTGACCTCGGGGAAGATCAGTTTGGATTCTGTAGAAATATTGGAACACGTGAGGCAATACTGACCCTATGACTTATCTTAGAAGCTAGGTTAAGGAAAGGCAAACCTACGTTTCTAGCATTTGTAGACTTAGAGAAAGCTTTTGACAATGTTGACTGGAATAGTCTCTTTCAGATTCTGCAGGTGGCAGCGGTAAAATACAGGGAGCGAAAGGATACTTGCAATTTGTACAGAAACCAGATGGCAGTTATAAGAGTCGTGCGGCACGAAAGGGAAGTAGTGGTTGGGAAGGGAGTCAGACAGGGTTGTAGCCTGTCCCCGATGTTATTCAATCTGTATATTGAGCAAGCAGTGAAGCAAACAAAAGAAAAATTCGGAGTAGGTATTAAAATCCATGGAGAAGAAATAAAAACTTTGAGCCAGAATGAGATTTTCACTCTGCAGCGGAGTGTGCGCTGATATGAAACTTCCTGGCAGATGTGCCCGACCGAGACTTGAACACGGGACCTATGCCTTTCGCGGGCAAGTGCTCTACCAACTGAGCTACCGAAGCACGACTCACGCCCGGTACTCACAGCTTTACTTCTGCCAGTCCCTCGTCTCCTACCTTCCAAACTTTACAGAAGCTCTCCTGCGAACTTGGCAGAACTAGCACTCCTGAAAGAAAGGATATTGTGGAGACATGGCTTAGCCACAGCCTGGGGGATGTTTCCAGAATGAGATTTTCACTCTGCAGCGGAGTGTGCACTGATATGAAACTTCCTGGCAGATTAAAACTGTGTGCCAGACCGAGACTCGAACTCGGAGCCATTGCCTTTCGCGGGCAAGTGCTCTACCAACTGAGCTACCGAGTTCGAGTCTCGGTCGGGCACACAGTTTTAATCTGCCAGGAAGTTTCAAAAACTTTGAGGTTCACCGATGATATTATAATTCTGTCAGAGACAGCATAGGACTTCGAAGAGCAGTTGAACGTAATGGATAATGTCATGAAAGGAGGACATAAGACGAACATCAACAAAAGCAAAACGAGGATAATGGAATGTTGTCGAATGAAGTTGGGTGATGCTGAGGGAATTAGATTAGGAAATGACACAAAGTAGTAAAGGAGTTTTGCTATTTGGGGAGCAAAGTAACTGATGATGGTTGAAGTAGAGAGGATATAAAATGTAGACTGGCAATGGCAAGGAAAACGATTCTGAAGAAGAGTAATTTATTAATATTGAGTATTGATTTAAGTGTCAGGAAGTCGTTTCTGAAAGTATTTGCATGGAGTGTACCCATGTATGGAAGTGAAACATGTACGATAATTAGTTTAGACGAGAAAAGAATAGAAGCTTTCGAAATGTGGTGCTACAGAAGAATGCTGAAGATAAGGTGGGTAGATCACGTAACTAATGAGGAGGTATTGAATAGGATTGTGGAGAAGAGAAGTTTGTGGCACAACTTGACCAGAAGAAGGGATCGGTTGGTAGGTCATTTTCTTAGGCATCAAGGGATCACAAACTTAGTATTGGAGGGCAGCACGGAGGGTAAAAATTGTAGAGGGAGACCAAGAGATGAATACACTAAGCAGATTCAGAAGGATGTAGGTTGCAGTAGGCACTGGGAGATGAAGAAGCTTGCACAGGATAGAGTAGCATGGAGAGCTGCATCAAACCAGTCTCTGGACTCAAGACCACAACAACAACAACAACATTTGTACATAAAATTACATGAGTCTGTCCATGTAATGCTTCAGCATTCTCTGACCTCTACATTTTGTGATGAAACATGATCATCCAATACCATATGGCCTATTTGTTATTTGATCATCCTTCAACCATTTTCTGTAGATTCTCATGACAGTAGTATGCCAACAGGTGACCAGCTTCACCTTTTAGAGATTCTCGTTTCCAACCTCAGGGGCATAACAATGTGACCTTTGTCAAAACTGCATATATCAATGGATTTTTGCATTTGCAGCCTATATCTTTGCTATAATGCCTGCCCGTTCATCTCTCTTCTGCTTACATTCTTTCCTTACTGTGTCATATGTCCGTAACACCACCACAAGGCATTCGAGCTCATGGTGGGTAGTGGTCATAATGTTTTGGTTCATCAGTGTAGGTAGTTGCAATTTAACAAGAACGTCATAAATGAATGCAGCTATGTCTGCTCCACATACGTAATGAGTTTTATAGAACTCCAAAAAAACTTTAGCGATGATCTAAATTGTCATCACACCTTATTTTTTTTTAAAAAAAGAAAAAAAACAAAAAACAAACACACACTTGTTCATCACCTGAAATATCCCTTGTGCCATGACAAACCACTGTATAATTAAAGGATTCACTGAGACAGCTATTTAAGTTTACTGTTCAAAATTTATTTACCAAGGATTTCAATTAATTCATTTTGTATCATTGGATAGGTGCAACTTTGTCCTCTTTGAAGCCTCAGTTTTAAAGATAGCTTTCATTTACTGTGAAATTCAACAGTTCCATTTAGTTTCCTTCAAAGTTTTTCTATCCTATAACAGCCAATACTTATCTGATAAGATATTTAAGGCTATTAATAATGATCATCAGCAATTCTAAAGCCATTTCTTGTTGCTGAATTTCAGTTGAGATAGTTCCATTTAGTAGGTAGGTGCTTTACGTGAATATGACTCAATAAGTTTGTGAATGAGCAGCTTTCTTCTCATGTGCTCTGAATTTTTCAGTAGTCTTTCTCCAGTTCTGAAATCCTTTTCCAGTAAATGCTGTATCAGCTTTAGTTGCAAGAGTTGTATGTGGACATGTTGTTGTTGCTGTGGCCTTCAGTCCAAAGACTGGTTTGATGCAGCTCTCCATGCTACTCTGTCCTGGGCAAGCCTCTTCATCTCTGAGTAATTACTGCAGCCTACATCCTTCTAAACATTATTGCTGTATTCATCTCTTGGTCTCCCTCTACAATTTTTACCCCCCTCCCCACACTTCCCTCCAGTACTAAATTTGTGATTCCTTGATGCCTCGGAATGTGTCCCGATCCCTCCTGTTAACCAGGTTGTGGCACAAATTTATCTTCTCCCCAGTTCTCTTCAGTACCTCATAATTAGTTATGTGATCTACCCATCTAATCTTCAGCATTATTCTGTAGCACCACTTTTCAAAAGCTTCTGTTCTCTTCTAAACTGTTTATCATCCATGTTCCACTTCGATATATGGCTACATTCCATACAGATACTTTCAAAAAGGACTTCCTGACACTTAAATCTATACTCGATGTTAACAAATTTCTCTTCTTCAGAAACGCTTTTCTTGCCATTGCCAGTCTACATTTTATATCCCTTTACTTCAACCAGCATCAGTTGTTTTACTTCCCAAATAGCAAACTGATCTACTACTTTAACTGTCTCATTTTCTAATCCAATTCTCTCAACGTCACGTGATTTATTTCAGCTATGATCCTCATTTTGCTTTTGTTGGTGTTCATCTGAATCCTCCTTTCAAGACACTATCCATTCTGTTCAACTGCTCTTCCAAGTCCTTTGCTGTCTCTGACAAATTATAATGTCATTGGCAAACCTCAAAGCTTTTATTTCTTCTGCTTGGACTTTAATTTCTACTCCAATTTTTGTTTTGTTTCCTTTACTGCTTGCTCAGTACACAGATTAAATAACAAGGCAACACACACACACACACACACACACACACACACACACACACGCACACACGCACACACACACATGAACACAGTTTCTGGCAGCAGAAGCCAGACTGCAAGCAGCAGTGCATGATGGGAGGGGCAAACTTTAGTAAACTGTGCTACAGTTGACTGTGTACTTCTTGCGGGTAAGGAGGAGGCTGGTGTGGGGAGGGGAAGGGATAGCACGGCAGGGGTGTGGAGCTGTGGGAGTGTGCAGAGACAGGCAGAGAGGGTAAGGCAGTAAGGTTGGGGGAGAGGGAGGGGGGGAATAGTACAAAAGGAGAGAAGTAAAAAGATTGTATGCTTTGGTGGAATAGAGGGCTGTGTAGTGCTGAAACGGGAACAGGGAAGAAACTAAATAGGTAAAGACAATGATTAATGAAGTTTGAGACCAGGAGGGTTATGGGAACATAGGATATATCATGGGGAGAGTTCTCACCCTCACGATTCAAAAAAGTTGGTGTTGGTGGGAAGGATCCAGATGGCACAGGTTGTGAAGCAGTCATTGAAATGAAGAACGTCGTGTTGGATGCATGCTCAGCAAGAGAGTGGTCCAGCTGTTTCTTGGTCACCACCATGGATCATTGCTCCTTCCATCTGCACCAATACAGAAAAATTTCCTAACCCCTAGCCAGAACCCAGTCCCACATCTATGAGCGGTAAAAACCTAATCACAAAGTTCACAGTTCTTGAAGTATACCTTCAACAGGTCCAAGTGGCAGTTAGTAAGGAAATGCACTGCTATCATGTCCCTTGGAAGTGGTTCTCCTCCTTCACAGTACATGAAAAAATGAGACAAAATACCCTACTTTAGTACACTTTTACTTCTAACTTAAGTCTAAGGAGAAAAGCTTCACTAATGGCAAATGATAGTTATTACATCATAAATACATTACATTACTTAGTTCTCATGACATTACAATAATTAGTACTAAATTTGACTATAGCACGAAAGGTGGTGACTAGGAAAAATGTTAAATAAAGTGCAAATTACACTACCAAAACATTACTCAAAGTCATAACTGTCTGAGACTGATTAAACTTGAAAGATTTGTGTTTCTTTTCCAATTGCAAGCTAGCAAAAACTCAAGATGTGCAGTAGTATAGATTTACTAATTATTACATTATGAAAAATGAATAGAGTCACCATCACATAAATTGATTACCATTCAAATCAAAATTAAGGGGATGGAAGTTGTACCAAATCATTGCCCCACTTCTCTACTCCACTCTGAGCACTACACTCATTCAATCAGAAAATTAAATCCTCACAAAATCACTAAATGTTATCAAGTAGAGAATATTCACATCACTGTAGCACCACAGTTATCAGTTAATCAGCAAAATTACTTTTCTTCATCCCAGTATTACCAATTTAAGCTCTAATTCCTCAGAACAGAAACAGAAGTTTAAAGACAATGTATAGCTCCAATAATGCGGCATTATATGGCATCTACCTCACAAAAGTGTTGTTCTTTCTGTTAAGTTCTCATTCCTAGCTGCAGTGTCATGGATTGCACAATATGCACAGTACCCAATCTTGCCTAGTTCACAGTTAGATCATCAATACAGTTACCTTTTTCATTAATCATGCCTGTCAGCTCCATTATTTTACTTACGTCTCACACTTAGTTAACTAGTGGAGTGCATTCTCAAAAAATATCCATATTGCAGAGACAGGCTCCCTAACCATTAAGACCCTAACATTATTCATTATTTTATTATTCCATTATTGCTTCATTAACTAATAAATAAACACCTGCTCTGCTTATTCACTGCAAAATTGATTCTACTGAAAAACACTCCACAGTAACAGATCCTTCTACTAAGGCTAACTTAACTCTCATTAGTGATCAGACAAAATTATCACTTAGAAAAACTATTATTTCACTGTATTCCATCAATTGCTTAATATTCTAGTCTGAAGGGCAATACACTTATAAGTCATGCTTATTCTTTCCACACATTACTCCAGGCAACTAGGTTTAAAGTTGTAATTCCTTTATGTTAGAAAAGGCTGTACCATGACATACTTCTATAGGTAGATAGTTATCTCAATATACTGATGGCATTGAACACAAACACTTCTATTATACCACAATTAATATTACGATCTAGTATTCAAGATGGTTTCTTACTGCATATTGCCTCTGCTGCTGCACTAACCACTAGAGAAACTTTTTCTAAAATATTTCTATACTAGAGAATCCTACTGCACAAAATCACATGAAAGTCAAAGATAGAATGTTAAGATTCACTTATAAACTACAGGAAACATGAAAAACGAGACACACAATGAATCCAACACAGATTGTTGAACCACCTACTTGCCAATTGCACAAGGAATTAGTCCCAAATTTTACATCAATGCTGAGATTTTGAATCACCAATAAATTGCACTCCAACAGCTGTCCTACTAATTCCACAGTTAATAGTACCTCTTGTCTCACACTCTTTGATAGATTACCAGTAGCACCAATAATTTTTATTCCAGAAACATGCATCCCTATACTTTCTGTGTTCTTACTAGATTCAAAAAATGCCTGTGAAATGCCATTCAAGTCACTACCCCTGTTCAGTAAACACTTAACATGTATACCTTGTACACTTGTTATTACGTGGTGCCACACTTTCTTTTACTTACCATGTGATCTTCATACAACAAATCCTCATTAATCTTTTCTTTACTTAACGCATTGCCCTCATTATCAATTATAAATTCAAATACCCCATTCTTATCACTACTGGATTCGTCATTGCTATCATCATTACAACTACAGTCAGAATCAGACCCACTGTCATGTATGCTATGCTTTAGATCTTGTACCTCTTCCTCTTTTTGCTCTATTTCAGTTAATTTTGAATCTACATTTTTATTTACTTTTTCCAGTTTTTCCTCTACCACTACTGGACATTTGGTTTCTACCTCCATTTCAAAATCATTTTTAATCTGATCGATTTAGTTCTCAAGATTAACCTACTTTCAGCACATACTGTAATCACAAAGCTTCTTTCTCTCTTCCACACATTTACGACTCAATGTTAATTTCTCATTGGTATTATCACAATCTTTAACTACCACATCAAACTTTTTATTTAATTCTGAAAGATTAGTGCTAACTACCTTAATTTCCCTTTTAATTTCGTTCTTCAGTTCATCCTTTAAGCTAACCATGTCAGTTCTAATGCCATCAGTTTTCTTTCCCACCCTATTAATGTCTTCTTTCATGCTATTTTACACCCTACTAATGTCTTCTTTCATACTCACATTACTCAAACAACTCATCATAATAACAACACTTCCAGATTTCTGTCTACCATAAACTGTTGCCCTTGCTGACTTTTGCTGCTGGATTCCTCCTCCTTAACCTTAATGATCTCACCCACTTCAGTACTGTTTTCATCAATTTCGCTCACATCATCACACAGTGTAGATGAAGCTTTTATCATTTCATCTGCAATAGGACTTTTGTCCCCATCATTCAAAGTTACATTCATGTTTGATTTATAATCATCTACAGAACCAATCCCACTTAGGTCTTTCTGTTCATTAAACAACTTAACCTCTATAGCTTTGTTTTCAGTCACACTGTCTTGTTTGTTAAGATCACTCATTATGTATCACTTAATGCAAAACAGCTTTTGCAATGAATTACCTTGTTTTTAAATATTCGCCTGCTGCCGCTCTGCTGTGGTTATCATCTCAACTCATCGTCTGCTGCAAGTTGTAATTCTCCCGGTGAAGCGTCTTGTTTATCTCGGTCAGCTGTGTCCACCTGTGTGCAGATTGGCTGTTCCTGTACTCAATGGCTGCTTCCATAGAACCCACTTGCTGATTGACTGCTGCACCATCTTTGTTATGAAACACCTTCCATTTAAAACTGTACTGTAGTCAAATTTCGTGAGTTCTAGTTCACTGTGCCCACATACAATAGACCTCATGTCAAGGCACCACATGAGATGACGCTCACCTGATTTCTTTATTTCTTCATTTGTTGTCCTCGGTGTTCCCGTACTGGCTGAAAAATGGGTTGTGGAAGTGCAACTACTGTCTACTGTAAATGATGTAGCCAACAGATGCACAGTTGCGTTTCTCAGTCTTTTACTTTTGCTGTTCACAACCCCCCAGTACTACACAGTTATATCGCCAGTGCATTATTGTTAACTTTTGTTAAGCCTCATTAATAGGTTGCAGGTTGACATCCACATATTGCTACAATAGTTTACTATTGAACATCTACAAACAGTAAAAACCTAACCACAAAGATCACAGTTCTTTAAGAATAGAAAGTTACGTATGGAGCAAACTCTGTCATTGTCTTAATATATGGCCTAATTGTGTAACACTTATTTCACAGTTAAGATGAAGCATTGTTGTTGTTCTACGCAATACAGCTTTCTCATTTGAAACTCGGCCATGGACTGACTGTGTTGTGACCAAAAATTGAGCCCTTATATATCCTCACAATAATAGGTATCAAAAATACACATTGTTTGAAGTTAAATTTACAGAAATTACAATTAAAACTTAACTCATTAAAGTAACTGAGTACATCAAAAAATTCGTTCCTTTTAACAATTTCTTCTACTACCAGGTTTAGGCTGAATTATTTGTTTAAATGATGAAATTAACAGATATTGATATGCAAACAATACTTTTGACAAAACTGTTAATTTCTCTGAATTAATTAATTTGAATCTGCTAACATATTTTTGAATAGAGACAGATAGATACTTTAAGATTACTAGCATTTTGACTTCCAAATGTTTACAATTATTGCAGAATTTGTAGTTGTTTATATGCCAACAATATAATTTAAGTTACAAAACAGTTACTGATTTCAACCTATAACAAAAGATACTAACTAGGAGTAGTTGAAATAAATTAGAAAATCAACTACATACATAAAACTAATAAAACTAAGCACAAAATTAGATCTGGTGTTACATTCTTAAAAATTGATGGCCAGTCTTTCTCTTTTATGAAAATGCAGATTATACTCATGTATGTCAATGTTAATTAGTTTAAAGTAAAAAAAAAAAAAAAAAAAAAAAAAAACAATCCAACTTTGATCCACCCCTACTACCCCCAAATCACCCTCTGTTAACTTCCCAAAATTTCTTAACCTTGAACATTGCCTCACCATCAAACCCCAAATCCCTCAACAAGCAAACTAACCTTACATCTGCAGAAAAAACAATCCCCCACCTAAAAATGATCCCAACCTTATAATCCTACTTGCTGATGAAGTTTCCACCACTGTTGTTTTAAGCTGCAATGATTACCTTACTGCTATTAAACACTACCTTTCCCAACACCTGACAGATTCCAGACCAACAGTCTCCTTCCTAGTTGCCATGACCAACTATATACTCACCAACAATTACTTGTTCTTTGAAGGCATTACCTACAAACAAATCTGGGGTGTGGCTAAGAGCATCTGCGTGGCACCATCGTATGCCAGCTTATTCATGGACCATCTATAGGAAGGCTTCCTAAACACCCAGAATCCCAAACCCCTCATCTGGTTCAGATTCATTGATGACATCTTCATGACCTGGATCGAGGGTGAGGACACCCTATCCACATTCCTCCAGAACCTGAACACCTTCTGCCTCATTTGCTTCATCTGGTCCTGCTCAACCCAACAAACCACCTTCCTCTATGTTGACCTCCACTTAAAGATGGCCACATCAGTACCTCTGTTCATATCAAATCTACCAACCACCAGCATTACTTCCGCTTCAACTGCCACCCATTCCATACCAAGAAGTCCATTCCATACAGCCTAGCCACGTCCATTCCATGCAGCCTAGCCACACATGGCCATCATGTTTGCAGTGACAAGCAGTCCCTGTCAAAAGATACCAAGGGTCTCAATGAGGCCTTTAAAGACAGTAATTACCCTTCAAACCTTGTACAAAAACAGATATCCCATGCCTATCTTTCCAGTCACTCACTACGTTTGGCGGTTCTAGGCACTACAGTCTGGAACTGCGCGACCGCTATGGTTGCAGGTTCAAATCCTGCCTTGGGAATGGATGTGTGTGACATCCTTAGGTTAGTTAGGTGTAAGTAGTTCTAAGTTCTAGGGGACTGATGACCTCAGCAGTTAAGTCCCATAGTGCTCAGAGCCATTTGCACCATTTGAACTCACTACCTTTCAAAGTCCCACTGCGCAGCCACAAAGGAGCATTTCCATCATTACTCAGTACCACCCAGGAGTGGAGCAACTTGATTATGTTCTCCACCATGGTTTTGACTACCTCTTGTTGTGCCCTGAAATGAGAAATGTCCTACCCACTATCCTTCCCACCCTTCCCACAGTGATATTTTGCCACCCACTGAACCTACATCCTTGTCCATCTCTACACAACCCCTGCCTCATGGCTCATATCCTGTAATAGACTTAGATGTGGGACCTGTCCCATACATCTCCCACCAACACCTACCCCAGTCCAGTCACAGATATCATCTATCCCATCAAAGGCAGGGCTACCTGTGAAACCAGTTGTGTTATCTACAGGCTAAGCTGCAACCACTGTGCTGCATTCTATGTGGACAATGCAACCAACAAGCTGCCTCTTCACATGGATGTTTACTGACAAACTGTGGCCAAGAAACAACTGGACCGCCCTATTGCTGAGTGTGCCACCCAACACAATATTCTTCATTTCAGTGATTGCTTCAGAGCCTGTTCCATCTGGATCCTTCCCACAAACACCAGCTTTTCTTAACTGTGAGAGTGGGAACTCTCCCTGCGATATATCCTACATTCCTGTAAACCTCCTGGGATAAACCTTAGTTAATTATTGTCTTTACCTATCTAGCTCCTTCCCTGTTTGCATTGCAGTACTACACAGACCTCTATTCCACAGACGCACACAGTCTTTTTACTTCTCTCCTTTCTGATACTCCTCCTCTCTCTACCCCAACCTCTGTCTAATCTCCTGACTGCACCTAGCTGCCTTATCCTCTCTCCATCCATCTCTGCTCACTCCCACAAGCAACACCTTACTGTCCCCCACCCCTATCCTGCTATTTCTCCTCCTCTCTGCTCCAGCCTCCTCCTTACCCCTGCCACCCAGTTGCCTCTCCCATCATGCACTGCTGCTGGCAGTCTGTCTTCAGCTACCAGAGACTGTGGTCACATGTGTGTGAGTTGCTTTTGCATGAGTGTGTGTGTATGTTGTCTGTTTTCTACAAAGGTCTTGTTGGATGAAAGCTTACTGTCTGACAGTCTTTTGCTGTGCTGATTTGCAACTCAGCATCTCCGCTATATGGTGAGTAGCCACTATCCTTTCGTAATATTGTTGTACGTTTCTTAAGGACACTGACTGGGATCTTATCTAACCCTGTGGATTTTTTAATTGTGTAATTGGTGTATTACCCATTCCACCTCTTTCTCTGTTGTTTGAAAGAGCACTATTGAGTGTGGTGGCTGGTCCTGGTGTAGAATATATGTGTCTGGAAATTTCTCTTGCAGTTTCTTAGCAGTGCCGATGAAATGTTCATTCATGAAGTTTGGGTTGCTGATTTGAATATCTTTGTTTTTAATCTTTTTTTTTTTCAGAAGTTTTTGTCCAACATTTGCTGTCTCCTCTTTGATTGTGTTCCAGATTGCTTTGCTTTTGTTATCTGCCTTCAGTAATGTTTCAATGATTGCAAGTTCATTTGCAGCTAACAGTACCTTTCTATAAGTTCTCCAGTAATTTTTGTAAATGCTGAATAGGTGTGTCATTTTGGCTATTTTTGATGGATGTGAGATGTCTTAGAGTTCAGTGGAGATTTTGATACCGCTGTTCACCATATAATTTTTATCAGCCTTCAACAATGACGTGCAATATTTTGGGAAATGCTTCCTCAGATTTTAATTTAAACATTGTCATCAACATTTTATTTACATTTGTTTCTGCATACACTTCCTTCCACCTTTCATGTTGTAGCTGGAATAGGAACTAACATACACTTGATTCTGAGAAGATGCTTTTGTATTCATTCAATATGTTTGCTTTTAATATCTGCTAGAGATGATCTGATAGGCCTAGCTCTTGAGCAAGTAACTTTCGGTGCCTTCTTTCTATGTATGTTGCCACATAGTTTGTTATTGAGGAAGATTGTTTGGTCACTCTTGTTAGATAGTTTACGAGTCATGTTACAACATAGCTGCAGAGAATACAGTATTCAGGTATATACTACTAACAACATCTGATTTTGTTGTGTTCATATTTAAATCCACACATATGAGAAAGTTCAGTTTTGGGCTAGATACTGTGCTCTGATTGAGTTTTGAGAAAAAATGTCTGTATTAGCACTAGGGAATCTATACAAACAAAATACAATTAATTCTCTAATCATATAAGTCCACTGTTGCCTAACATTGCATTTCCACTGGTAATTTGCTGAAATATAATGAAACAAAGATTGTGGGCCATAAGTCAAGTCTTTGGAGCTTGATCATCAGTGAATCAGTGGAAATATGACTGCCTGAATCCCTTATGAATCGAGATGGCAGTTTCTAGTTAAATTCTACATTGGACTCAATTATTGAAAAACTTCATACTCTGCATAATCAGTGTTATCCTGTGGTCTTACCTTGTGAAGACAATCGTTCAGATATCAAAGAGGTGATCTTCCACCGTGGACAGTGTGCAGACACTTACAGCTAACGCACATGTGCTCAAGAAACACATGCATAATACCAACCAGGATACCATGCATGTACCGGCAGGATCTTAAATAGGGGAGCTTAGTGTATTACTCATCAGTATTCACCTGAAGATGACCAGAAGGCTCTGTGCTGAAATATCATACCAGCAAGTTACTGGCATCCAGCAGTTCCCAAAATTTTATAGAACTGTTTTCATATGTTTGAAAGCCCTCTTCATAACTTGGTCTGTGGAACATGACATAAGTGAAGGAGTGAATGAATGTGTGTGATGACTGAATTAAGGCTGTTCATCACTCCATACTGTAGACTATATGCAATTAATTACCCATATAATGTACATTAGAAGAAATATTTATCTATATACCACAAACAGGTCAATAAATGAGCATGGAATTGGAGCCTGCCAGAGGAAATTAAAGATGTAAATGACCCAGCACTTCTAGCCAAAGGCTTAAGGAACATTTTTGAATGACACTTAATATATCATAAATGAAGTCCGCCCTGGTAGCTGAGTGGTCAGCACAGCAGAATGCCATGCCATGGGGCCTGGGTTCGATTCCCGGCTGGGTTGGAGATTTTCTCCACTCAGGGACTGGGTGTTGTTTTGTCTTCATCATCTCATCCCCATTGACATGCAAGCTGTTGAAGTGGCATCACCTAAAAAAACTTGCACCAGGTGACTGGTCTACCTGATGGGAGGCCCTAGCCACACGACATTTCATTTCAGCGTAAATGAATAGTTAAAACAGCCCTTAACAGCCCAGTAACTATCCCTAAACTGCAATATGTAACTTTATTCCCATATATGTGTATTATGTAAAAATATATATTAATGACATAACTAGGAATGTTATAGAACTAAGTATGAAAACTTCCAAAAAATGTAAGAAATTATGTACATTATTTAATAAGAGTATTGTATCAACCACTGACAAAATCCTTACAATATAAACTGTACCAAGGATGAGGATATAAATATATAATTAGAAAATCCATTACCTCTGTATCAGGTAAGGAGTGCAGCATATGAGACAACAGATAAAGAATACCAATGATTTAATTTTTAAAATCCAAATTTTTCATTGATGACATGTTTGAAAATGAAATTCAGTAACTCATATGGAAAACTAGTAAAATGTGAAATAATATTCAGAATATTGATCATAAAAATTAATATACATGTTTTGTATTTTAGACTGTAGTTGTGACACAAAATCAAGTATCATGTCGGCTACCAGAGTACTTCCCAGATCCTGATCGCTTTGTCCCAGAAAGGTGGCTGAAAGGACATGCTTTGTATCATGGTAGTGTCAGCCCATATCTGGTACTTCCTTTTGGGCATGGACCACGCAGCTGTATTGCTCGCCGCCTAGCAGAGCAAAATATGCAAATTCTGTTGCTGAAGGTATGTGAGTTTCAAACAAACTGAAGATAACGGTTACTGCATTTTTTTGTTTCCTCACTGAATGTGCATAGAAAAAGAATTCAAATGTCTCTTTATTACCATTTTATTTCCAAGCAGCTGGGCTTCACCTTTCTTTGCCTGAGCCCTGTTTATAGATGGGATGAAAGAAATGAATGAGAACTAAAACATAATGTCTCAATGACAATAAAGAAATTAAAGGACAAACTGGCTAAAAAGTTGGATTTGAATCAAGCAAAGTGAGCTGTCTTTAGAAGCGCGTATAGAACAATGAACCGTTTGCAATGAGAAAATGGATATGAGATAGTATTTTGATTGGGAATCAAATGTTTTGAAGAATTTTCAACAAAAATTTGCTCTTGAGAAACAAAGCATTGATATCAACTTGATACCTGCTGGTGAGACTGTGAGTAATATATTTGGTAGCTAGGTTTTCACTTATCCTTGAGCAGCTTCTGCATTCT
Organism: Schistocerca nitens; assembly: GCF_023898315.1. Lineage (NCBI taxonomy): Eukaryota > Metazoa > Arthropoda > Insecta > Orthoptera > Acrididae > Schistocerca > Schistocerca nitens. The sequence goes on along the minus strand of NC_064622.1, from coordinate 143,745,780 downwards.
AATTGGTTGCATTCTGATTGGCTGCTACACAAGAGATACCAAAGAGTGATTTTCTATTTGATATATGGTGGTCTGATATCTACATATACATCTACATGATTCTCTACAAATCACTGTGAAATGCATGGCAGACAGCAGTCACCATTGTATCACTTGTTAGGGTTTCTTCCTGTTCCATTTGCAGTGGATTGTGGGACGAGTGTCACGATGTAGTCAGTGAAGTGGAGTGGACTTGATGGTCCCTGGTATTAGCATCACTGTGTGGTTTAACTGCAGTTCTGCAAGCCATACTTCTTTACATCACAACAGTGTAGCCAAGTGGGTACAAAGTATGTGGTACAGAGCCCAGTGAAGCCCAGTGAAGCTGTCTGCAGGATCCTTGTTTGTACTCTTCAAGACGTGACTATTATTTGTGGAGAATATTGTTTCATACTCCAGCTTTAGAGGCAGTGCAGGGAAGACCCCGATTGTACAGTAGATATATGTCCAGTTTGACATATAGTTAGGATGCCTATTTGACTGGATTTATAGTTTAATGTTCACAAGCATGTTTAAAATGTTGAAGTAGTGCATTTCAGGTTTTCTCATTTTAGGACAATCAGTTTTTTGAAGTAGATAGGCCGACTCCTCCTCATGATGCTCCTGGATAAGTACATTTGACAGCTCAAGAAGTGGGTCACCCCTGAATTCCATTGTGTAGGCCGCACCTGACTGTATGCAACCATCATAGCACAGCTGTGTTGCAGGTCCTCTAATCCTGCAGCAGTACAGTTGTTTGACTATACACAGTGGTTACCACAAGAGACCACTAGAGAACACTGCTCATTATGGCAGTTAGTCCAGATGTAAACTAATACCACTATCAACAAATATTAGAAGACAGTCCTTAACATGTTTAATCCTCGAGCAAGCGTGCTGATTTTTGTAACATGAGCAGACGTGCGGCGCACTTTTTACACATGTAGTCAAAAGCTATCATTATGCTACCAAGGGAAACATGTATGAGTTAAATCACAGTTTAATTTTAGTTTCTTTAAACAACAATATAAGAAACTTACATTACATTGATAATTTCCTATTTGATTAAACAAATAAGAAACTTTCATACCATTCTATTGCCGCAGCTGACATATCAACCTATTCCAACACTGAACATACTGAACAAAAACGCTCTTTCATCGCAGTATAAGAGGACAAAGGATTTATACATTGATGAAGTATCAGTTATCACAAAGTTCCTTCCATCTACACAGTTAATTGTCTTGCGAATTTTTGGGAAATGCTTTACACTTCTCACATGTATGCACTGTTTTTACATGTCATTTGCAAACAAAGCTGTGGCATGAGTTACACCTTATGGTAGTAGATATATTTCTTGCTCATCCACATGTCACACACCAACCTCTTTTCTTGGTGGTAGGCTCCTTAATTCTTTCAACACGTTGATCTTTGTATTTCACGAGGAAAGTTGCAATGTCGGCAGGAAGTGAAGGAATACTAGCTCTTCCCACTAGTTGAGGCTTCATAAGAGACAGTGCTAAATCTTTCAAGAAAATTCTTACCTTCTATTTTGGATTAGCCTCATTTGCATGAAAAAATATTTGAGCATTGATTTCTGCTATATCTATTTGAGCATAGAATAGAACCAATGTCCATCTTTTTGTCACCTGTGTGACGGAATATGCACCTACCAGTTTATTGACTGTGTCAACTTCTCTCTTTCTTATATTGTCATCCAAACCTATCTCTGGTGTACCTGAAATCATGCATAGTTGAAAGTAATATAACTGCCTTGTTTTGTTTTGGCACATATGAGACTAGCATCATATCATTCTGAAAACCAAATAAAGAGGAGTGAATAGCCCTACATTTACCAGGTAAGAGTTCTTGTGGGGTCTCGCGTTTGTTTTTTCTCAATGTCCCAATGCATGTTAGTTGCTTTTTCAAAAGGGAGTTGGCTATGGCATAGCTAGCATACCAATTACCCATTGTAATGTTTCTTCCTGAGCCTTCAGTGTAAGTAAATAGCCTTTGTACATTATCACAGGGAGAATTAGAAACATTTTATGGTCCTTTAGGTTGTTTTCCACAATACACTTCAATATTACTAGTGAAGAATGTTTTAGCATCTGTTAAAATAAAAATCTTTATCCCATACTTCACTGGCTTGCGTGGGATGTGCTGAACAAAAAGGACAGCGACCCCAGAAAGCTTGCAACTTTTCATCTACTGTCACAAATTTTCCTATGCTGTAAGTGTTCTAGCAATTCACCACAAAGACATCCAATATTTGCTTTATTGCAGCAAGTTTATCAGTTACTTTTCTTTTTTGCCTTGTACTCTTGTCATCATAACAGATACATCGTAAAAGGAACAGAAATCTTCTGTAGCTCATCACACTCTTGTAATCTCCATGCCAGTACAATGTGCTGTCCACAGTTCAATGACATTGGTGTGGTTTGCTTTCTTGGTTGCAATGAGATACAGCAATCCCAGCAATGCCATTATTTCATACCTTGTAGTTTCATTATTGCCCCTTTTTCTGAAATATTGTACACATTCTTTGTTAGATTGAATGTATATATTCATGTATTTTACAATTTCATCTATCATTTCCAGGCTAAGTATTGTCCATAAAGCCTCTGTTTCACTTATGATCCCTCTGGCAACATGCGTAGGCCCAGAGAATATTTTCAAAATATGCTTTCTTTTTGTTTTTGAAGTCACATTAGGACATATTTTATTCCATTTACACGTTTTGTCCCCCACAATGAAAATACCACCAGTGGAGAGTGGCCCTTTACAGTCATCATCTGAATTATGGACTTGACCAGAATCTGAATCGTGGTCACTTTGAGTGATAAATTCCTCTATTTCTACAGAGCTGTCATTGTTTTCGTTGCCTGGTACAGAGTTGAAATCTGGATCCTTGTTGAGTAACCAATCAGGCTTGTGGTCTGTCAGCTTTGATCTTGCCCTGGACAGAAATATACCTGCTTGTTACATGTTATCTTTTAATTCAACTAAAAAGGAACAAAATAAAAGTGAAGGAAAAATTACTTACATGTCTGGGTGTGTGGTGTACACTAAGATGAAACACTCACAGTTTCTTTTAAATTACTGAAGTTCACATGAACCAATGACAGCACAACTTCTCACTGTGCTAGCTGAAAAAAATAATGCAGGGATAGGTAGGGGCTTGCTATTGTAAAACAACAATGGAACTGTGCATGACTGTGTTACGTGCGGTTGGCGCACTTTATACAAAGGCGTGCTCGCTTGAGTGTTAAATTAAACTTCATTACAATAAATGCCACTGCAAAAGTCTTATCACATTGACTAAATAACAACATGAGCTTTTGTTTGTGATCTGAATTTGAATCCACTGTTAACTAAACAAAGCTTGCGTGACTGATGGAGACTTGACTAGGCATAAAAGAACCTAAAGTATCAAAGTGTTCACCAGTATCAATTTAGAAAGCAGATGTCTGAATGGAGAAATAAATGACAATACATTTAGAACTGCACCATAAATCCCCTGAAGCTTATTTTGCCCCAGGGAAGTAATCATGAAAGGTATGAAATGAAGCGCAACGCACAAGTGTGACACACCATGAGGTAAAATGGTGGTGATGGACAGGGAGTCAAACCCAGTACCTATTGAATAAGTTCACCAACAGTGTGATATTGGAATGATGATACACATGATTTTTGCCTGGTAGGGATTTGAACCTGGCACCTTTCGCTATTGTCTTATAGCTATGAATAGACATGAAATATTTATTGTTTCTTCACCAGTAGCGAGATCAGCACATGTTCAGCTAGAGGAAATGTAACAAACAGTTCCACACTGCCGCAGACTCCAACTCGTGCATATTGTCATTGTTGACCACACACAAAGAGGTGTCAACTGCAAAGTCTCTTTTACTAGTAGTTTAGAATCACACCGTTTGTAGAGAACTGGAGGAGTCTGGCGTCGTGTGGAAACAACAAAATGATTGGACAGTATCGTCTTGAAGGGTTCAAATTGAGAGAAAAATATGAATCAGAGTTCAAATATATTCAAAATCTCAAGTTCACTTAAAATAAGAAATGAAGGTCCTGTGATGTCACATGATGATTGGTTCATGAACTAAAATAACATTACTACTGTAAAAAGCTAGAGATAGAGTTTCTGCAAGCAGTGACTTCCACTACTGATAGCCAAAACTAATCCAACTCTGTTCCAGTGAGTAGCAAATATTGATTTGCAACCACAGCACAATCCTGTGTTCTTTACTTTGCATTACTGGAGGTGAAGAGGGTATGTTTGTAGCTGTTAAAAACTAGTATCCCCAGAGGGAATCAAACACATACCTAAGCCATTACAAACTAGCCTCAGTCCAATCAACCACCAAATTTCACATGTGTTAGCATTGCGTTTGTACCATAATGGGGGTACACAGCACACTTCACAAGCATTGTTGACTTCCACTTGAGCTGCTGTTGTGAATAATCCATTCATAATCTAATGGTCAACGTCATGCAGTGTGAACACAAAGCTCTGATACCAATACTCATCCTTTTCCTTTCTTTTGGGCGCTGATGACCACGCTGTTTAGCGCCCGAAAACCTCAAACCACACACACACACTTTTTTAAGCTGTATTCCACGTGTCTGTTAAGAGCATCAGTCTGAAAGAAGGTCAAACACAGTTTTGTTCATTTTCTAACTAGCCAGTAACAGAAAAATATTACGGAAACATGTTTGTTAAAGGGCTCGTAAGTGTTTGACACAGTTAAACCAGTTCCGATACCTTCAGCCAGTGGCTATTTCATACAGACCGGCAATCACCCAAGTGATCATGTTGCATCGGGCATAGAGCCTGTGATCTCCAGCGGACTTTCATGTGCTTAAAGTAGCAATATAACATTATGTAACATTGCCCATGGTATAATACTATGTTTCAGGATGCTCCATAGCGATTTTGTATGGAATGTTACTATAAACTTATTTAACTGTGGTCTTATTTTATTCAAGTTTGTAGTATTGCTCGTACAATGACAACTTGAATATTTCTCATTTTTTATGTTATAAAGAGCATCATTTGTGCATTAACAGAGTAAAGTCTAATATGTGTTACATTGTGTTCTTTTTGTGTTTAATAAAAGGGAGAAAGCAGTTGAGGCAGTTCGAAACACCTGTGCCCTGTATGGAGTGAGTGTTATCGATAAAGTCAAGTTGTATTGTTTCAAGTATGATCATTGTGAGATAAATTGATCACCACATTTAGGAAGACAAAGAGGCGTTAATGCAGGATGTTTCTCCAATTTTCTAGTATGGTCAATGACGGTGAATCTGACAACTGGCAATGTAATGACCAATTAAACTTCATGTGACACTTGCCTTCAGTAACCATATTGAGGTTAAAAGAAAGGAAAGAGGATTACAGTACAACATCTTGTCAAAAACCAGATTAGATGCGAAGCAGGTTCTCCAACTGGGAAGGAGGATGAAGGAAGGTGACTGCGCCCTTTCAAAGTATTGGTCTTGGCATTTGCAGTAAAAGATTTGAGGAGATTACTGTAAACCTAAATCAGTGTGGCCTGATGGGAATTTGAAGTACCTTATGATACCTTCATAAAGAGAAAATAGTGAGTAAGCCATACCGAACATTATCTAAAATGATGGCCTGTATACATCAACAAAATGTGTTGTTGTTGATACACATTTGGTGGCACAAAGAAGATGTTTTGTGTTACGAACTGTTTCACAGGGACATGTCCTTCACAGTTGGCATTTGTTTCCAACAAATGAGATGCCTTGAAGTTGCAGAGTAACAGCCATGTTGGTGAAGATGCCTGCTGCACATCCTCTAAGCTGGCACCCACACATTTTTACCTTTTTGCCCCTTATTGATGAACCATCAAGAAAGTTAGTTTTTGTTTTCTTGTGTTTTTTGTTTTGGTGATCGTGCTTTAAATGTGGCTCATCTCAGGATCAGCAAGTCGCTACCTACACTGTGCATCTGAGATGGTTTTTGATAATGAGGTGGAATGTATTTTTGAAAATTTCTCTAATATTTGTGTCTATTTTGTTCAATAACCTAACAGGAAATGCTATAAATATGCACTACACTAATACAACTGGTGTCTCATCATAGTACCATACAATGAATGACTATCATAATTAAACTTGAAATCTTTTCTCATACTGAAGTAGCTCTACCAGACTACAATGTAAATATAACGATGTGACTGTGAGAGCAGTTGTTGAACGAAATACATTTAACAGAGTATCAAGTGATATGATTTCATTAATTGATTTGTATATTTTGAGTAGCAGTTCTGCTATATTGCATATTTCTTACCCCTGGATCTACTGGTTACTGAACACGGCTGCTCATAGCTCTGTCACAGAGGAGGTAAAATCTTACTTTCACACCAATTTGGAACTGAGAGCTACCGTCTCTTACTCTTCACAGCGTGTGGACATTTTTGTGGAGTAAGCGACCAACCGCAGCATTCATTGCCTCCTCCTTGCAATTGTGATGGCTTATACAGATAATTCATGAAGAACTCAATGATATTAGTCATAGTTGTTGTGTGAAAGTAATCTCTGCTTTCTGTAAACTTATGTCTGATAAATCAATGACACACCAAAATGAATTTCATTCAGAATATTTGATTGGTATACCATGAATATATCAAGTGAATCTTACAAGAAATTGTGTCATTCGAGGCAGCATCAAAACTATCACAGTGTCATCAGACATGTTCCACTGTGTTATCATGAACCTATCATACTTGTAGTAGGAGGATTATGATTCTACCGGCAGTGTCTTTCTTGAGTGGGCTAAAAGTTTACAACTGCATCTTGCGCATCAATGATGCAACAGCTTAATTGCTTTTCCTACCACATCATGATGAGTATTTCAGTATTTATGGTGAGAGAGAAGAAGGGAAAGTTGCACAGACCACTGCAATACATACAACAGAAAATAAACATAATACACTGAATTACAGACGCATTTAATTGACTTAGACATGTAGCAGGATGTGTGAACAAATACTTTGTTCCAATGTTATGAAATACCATGAGATATATTACATATTGACATGAAACAAACATGCATTTCGAAAGCATCACTCTTGTGAGATACAGCTGGCTCTTTATTCACATGGTGTACTGTGTATAGGGGCTCTCAAATTGCCTCCATCTTTACAGAGTTGTAAAAAGACATTTTATATTATTTCTCATAAGTGGCTTCTAACTTCACTGATTTTCTGTGAACTATTGTCTCAGTTGTGCAACTGAATTCATGATTTCCTGCCTGAAGGAGAACGGTTTGCAGTAACTGATGGGATGCCACCTAGTGAAATGGAAATAATGAGTCTGATTCTGCAAGTAAAGTGATATAGACCTTCTGCTGTATCTAATGTATGCAAACTATTTAGCAATCAGAACATGTCTCATAGATTTGTGGCAGGTAATGCAACCATATAGTAAACTCCTCATAAGAGCAAAGTGAGTGGCAAAATGATGTTGAAAATTTATCTTCACAGTGCAAAAGGTAACAATTGACTTTAAACAATAAAGTGGGTGAGGTTCTCCACATGATTACTAAGAAGATTTCCTCAAGCTTTGAGAAATTGAGAAGTAACACAATTTTTTTGGTTATAGATTTAATGAAAGACCTAGGAATTACAGACATAAACAGTGTAACTGGGAAACATCACATGTGGCAAAGGTGAAACAAATGTTGACGTATTGACCAATCCTTAGAAGACCCAAGAAGTCTACTAATGTGATTGCCAGCACTATGGTTGTTCAACTTCTTCTGGAATATTTCTGAGCACTGTGTGATCATTACCTGAAGGGATTGATGGAGGACATCAAAAACATTGAAAGAAGACAGCTGATTTTGTAGAATAGTGAATTAGGGGAGAGAGTGTCACAGATATTTTTCTTTTTTTCTCCTTAGGTGGAGGGGAGGGGGCAGTGGGACGAGTTGGGGACACAATATTAAAACATGTGAAATGTGATTTATTAGTCTCATTACGTATATTGTACCGATCATACGATCTATTGTACAGGGACCCCCTTGAGTTTAGCAAAAATATATTGTATAATGATTTACAGAAATTCTTTTTACACTATTTTAAGAATAATTCCAATAAATACAACACTACAATATTTACTATAAATTAACAGTTCACCAATTTCCTTTGTTGTTCACAGACAACACTGCAATATTAGCTATAGATATTTATTGTTCAAAGTGTCAGGCTGTCTTCCATGAATTCTTCAATGGTGTAGTAACATTTCTCTATTAAAATACACTCCTGGAAATGGAAAAAAGAACACATTGACACCGGTGTGTCAGACCCACCATACTTGCTCCAGACACTGCGAGAGGGCTGTACAAGCAATGATCACACGCACGGCACAGCGGACACACCAGGAACCGCGGTGTTGGCCGTCGAATGGCGCTAGCTGCGCAGCATTTGTGCACCGCCGCCGTCAGTGTCAGCCAGTTTGCCGTGGCATACGGAGCTGCATCACAGTCTTTAACACTGGTAGCATGCCGCGACAGCGTGGACGTGAACCGTATGTGCAGTTGACGGACTTTGAGCGAGGGCGAATAGTGGGCATGCGGGAGGCCGGGTGGGCGTACCGCCGAATTGCTCAACATGTGGGGCGTGAGGTCTCCACAGTACATCGATGTTGTAGCCAGTGGTCGGCGGAAGGTGCACGTGCCCGTCGACCTGGGACCGGACCGCAGCGACGCACGGATGCACGCCAAGACCGTAGGATCCTACGCAGTGCCGTAGGGGACCGCACCGCCACTTCCCAGCAAATTAGGGACACTGTTGCTCCTGGGGTATCGGCGAGGACCATTCGCAACCGTCTCCATGAAGCTGGGCTGCGGTCCCGCACACCGTTAGGCCGTCTTCCGCTCACGCCCCAACATCGTGCAGCCCGCCTCCAGTGGTGTCGCGACAGGCGTGAATGGAGGGACGAATGGAGACGTGTCGTCTTCAGTGATGAGAGTCGCTTCTGCCTTGGTGCCAATGATGGTCGTATGCGTGTTTGGCGCCGTGTAGGTGAGCGCCACAATCAGGACTGCATACGACCGAGGCACACAGGGCCAACACCCGGCATCGTGGTGTGGGGAGCGATCTCCTACACTGGCCGTACACCACTGGTGATCATCGAGGGGACACTGAATAGTGCACGGTACATCCAAACCGTCATCGAACCCATTGTTCTACCATTCCTAGACCGGCAAGGGAACTTGCTGTTCCAACAGGACAATGCACGTCCGCATGTATCCCGTGCCACCCAACGTGCTCTAGAAGGTGTAAGTCAACTACCCTGGCCAGCAAGATCTCCGGATCTGTCCCCCATTGAGCATGTTTGGGACTGGATGAAGCGTCGTCTCACGCGGTCTGCACGTCCAGCATGAACGCTGGTCCAACTGAGGCGCCAGGTGGAAATGGCATGGCAAGCCGTTCCACAGGACTACATCCAGCATCTCTACGATCGTCTCCATGGGAGAATAGCAGCCTGCATTGCTGCGAAAGGTGGATATACACTGTACTAGTGCCGACATTGTGCATGCTCTGTTGCCTGTGTCTATGTGCCTGTGGTTCTGTCAGTGTGATCATGTGATGTATCTGACCCCAGGAATGTGTCAATAAAGTTTCCCCTTCCTGGGACAATGAATTCACGGTGTTCTTATTTCAATTTCCAGGAGTGTATTTTGGAGTAAACTTTTCAATGAATCAAGGTCCATTGTTAATATGTTTCTTCCTTTTAATTTGTTATATATTTTTAGCCCCATGTATAGTGGTGTCTGAGCATAAAGCTTTAAGTGATCCAAAGGAAATTTGAGGTTTTCCTTGTGACAAGTACCATAGTTATGCTAAAAATGGAACTTTTCAAGATTATGTTGATTATTATATACAAAAAAAATTCAAAAATGTACAATGAAGTAATTGTTAGTATTTTTAATTTCTTGAACAATGAGTGACATGAATTATTTTTGTGGGCAGCACACATCTTTCTAATGAGTTTCTTCTGAAGAACTAGTAGCCTTGTACTGCTTCTAGAGTTTCCGCAGTAAATTATCACATACTGAATAACAGATTCAAAATAACTTTGGTAAACTGTTTTTCTTGTGTCCATATTAGTGGTACCACATAAAATAAACATTGCAAAAGCTAGGGAATTTAATTTATTTGCCGGGTGGTCTATATGTGTCTTGCAGTTTAAACTTTTATCAAGTTTAGGCCCAAGAATTTCACATGACTGACTTCTGTCATCAGCTGATTATTATGGGCTATTTGTTCAGGACATATTGCTGACAATTTAGAAACAAATTGCATTATCTGGGTCTTAGTGACATTGAGCTTTAGTCCATTTTTATCGAACCAGGATTCCAGTTTCCCCAGAACATTTTCTATACTATGTGTAATCTTTTCTATTGTATCATTTTCTATCAGGACTGAGGTGTCATCTGTGAACAAGACTGAATGAGCATCAATATTTAATGGTAAATCATTTATATGCAACAAGAACAGGTAAGGACCCAGTACTGAACCCTGTGGAACTCCTTGGGAAATTGTTTTCCATTTGGAGTGGTAGTTAACTGAATTTGATGTTAAAATAACTCTTTGCTTCCTTTCTGTCAGATAAGAGTTGAACCACTCTAATGCAGTGGCTTCGATCCCATAGCTCTTCAGTATGAGTGGTTCGCTGAGTCACAGGCTTTCATTAGATTCAGAGAATATTCCTGAGACTTTGTACCCTGGTCTAGTGATGTGATTATTTTTTCTGTAAATTCTCTTATGGCATTTATGGTGTTTTTTCCTCTTTCAAAATCAAACTGATTTTTACAAATAATGTCATTTACTGTAAGGAAATTTTCTAGTTGTTTTGCCACAAGGATTTCAAATATTTTAGAAAAAACAGGAAGGAGAGAGATAGGCTGGTAGTTTCCCATACATTCTGGTGATCCCTCTTTAAGTAATGGCCTAATCTCTGCATATTTTAGGACATCTAGGAAAGACCCATGTTCGAAGGACTGGTTTACAATAGTACTCAGTGGGTATGAAATAATATGGCGTACTGACTTGATTACTATGGAAGGTATTCAACCATCCAGCTGAAGTTTTGTTTTTTAATGATAATATTGTGTCTTCCACATCTTTCTGAGTGATTTTCAGAATTTTTTAAAACATGTTTTGTATGTCATATTTATGCCTGAAAATCATATTGTCCTGACGGGCTGTCATGTCTGTCAGATTTTGATATATTGACAAAGAAATCATTGAAGCAGTTTGACATTTGAACACAATTTACAATGATATCACCCTGAAACCTAATTTGAGATATTTCCATGACTTTCAACATTAACTCCCAACTCTGATTTCACAACAGACCTCGGCATATTTCGAGAGGGACTGCTTGTCACTGCAGATCTGATGACCAAGGGTGGCTATGCTGTAAAGAAGGGACTTCTTGGTATGGAATGAGTGCCAGCTGTCGAAGTGGAGCTATTGGAGCTATTGGTGGTGGTTAGTAGGTTTGATATGAACGGGGATACTAATGTAGCCATATTTGAGATGGAGGCCAACATCTAGGAAGGTGGCTTGTTGGGTGGAGTAGGACTGGGTGAATCAAATGGAGGAGAAGTTGTTGAGGTTCTGGAGGAATGTGGATAGGGTATCCCCACCTTCAATCCGATCGCAGTCATCAATGAATCTGAACCAGGTGAGAGGTTTAGGATTCTGGGTGTTTAGGAAGGATTCCTCTAGACGACCCATGAATAGACTGGCACAGGATGGTGCCACGCAGGTACCTTTAGCCATACCCTGGATTTGTTTGTAGGTAGTGCCTTGAAAGGAGAAGTAACTGGGGGTGAGGGTATAGTTGGTCATGCTGACTAGGAAGGAGGTTGTCAGTTTAGAATCTGCCAGGCTTTGGGAAAGTAGTGTTCAATAGCAGTAAGGCCATGGGTATTGGGGATGTTAGTAAAAAGGGAGGTGGCATCAATAGTGATGAGCAGGGCACTGTGTGATAAAGAGGCAGGAACTGTGGAGAATCAGTGAAGGAAATAGTTGGTATCTTTTATATAGGATGGTAGGTACTGGGTAATAGATCAGAGATGTTGATCTATGAGAGCAGAGATTCTTTCTGTTGTAACTGTGACCAGGACGGTCGTGGGGTAGCGCTGACGGAAGGCGCGGCGGGACCCGCGGAGAGGCCCACAAACAACAACACAACAGAAAAGAACGGACACGACCAATGTAGGACAGAATGAATACGACAAGACTGAACAACAGAGTCACAAGGAAACAAACTCGTACATGAACCAGGAAGAAAGCAGTCTAGCGCAAGCGAGGTGTAAACCAACATAAGCTAGGTTAGACTGACTGGATGAGCAAGTGGTCGGCGCTTAAGTACGCTCTCGGGGATGCCGCTATTGGCCGCTGGGACCACGTGTTCCACTGTGGCGCCCCCACACTAAAAGCAGGCCAGGAGGTGCGCGCCGCCATAGCTTACGGTGATGCGACCTCTGTGGGTCTTCGACGTCCATGACGTCTGGCACGGATTCAAATTCTGCGGCGCGTGGTACCAGACTTTCAGTGGGGGCACAGTAACTGGCCACAATGGGCATCCTGGGTGGTTGGATTTATGGACTTTAGGAAGCATGTAGGAGGTAGGAGTGCAGAGAGTGGTAGGTGTCAGCAGAGAGATGAACTCCAGGGAGATGTTCTGGGATGGGCCTAAGGATTTGAGGAGAGAGTGGAGATCCTGCTGGATTTCTGGAATGGGGTCGCTGTGGCAAGGTTTGTAGGTGGATGTATCTGACAGCTGGCAGATTCCTTCTGCCAGGTGACCCTGATGGTTCAAAACAACAGTGGTGGAGCCTTTGTCTGCAAGTAGGATTATAAGGTCAGGATAAGTTTTTAGATGGTGGACTGTGGTTCTTTCTGCAGGTGTAGGGTTAGTTTGTATGTTGAGGGATTTAGGGAATGATGGTAAGGCAAGGTTCAAGGCTATAAAATTCTGGGAAGTTAACAGAGGGTGATTTTGGGGTAGTGGGGTGGATCAAAGTTGGATGGAGGAGTGAACTGAGTTAGGCGGGGTTCAACATTTTTTTTTTTTTTTTTTTTTTTTTTTTTTAGTCTGATTGGTAGGTTTGGTGGCAAAAAAGTGTTTCCAGTGTATGGACCAGGAGAAGGAAAGAAGGTCTTTAATGAGTCCTGCATGATAGAATTTGGGAGTGGGACAAAAGGTGCGGCCTTAGGACAGGACTGATATTTCTGTAGGACTAAGGCTTCTGGAGGAAAGGTTCATGACTCTGTTTTGGGTCTGTTTAGGTTCTGAATTTTGTGTGGCAGTGGAGGGAGTTTTGGAGGGTAGGGTAAATGTAATAGGTCTGTCAGACAGGGTTTGTCAGCTATGAGGGGAGGTGGGAAGGGTTTGGAGGTTATTGTAGAGGTGGTGGACAGTGGTACTCCAAGGCAGGAATACAAAGTAAGCAGGCTGGAGGGTGTTCTGTGGTGGCATTGTGCATGTTGCGCTAGTTCCTGGAAGACAAGAGTTCCAGTGTGTGTTATGGGTTCTGGGAATTTGGGATTGTATAGCAGCAGAAGTTTGCAGGTAGAGAGAAGGTACAGCAACGAGGTTAGGGCTCGGTTGATATGTTTTTACAGGACTATGTTGGTGAGGGTTGAAGATTGGCAGAATCTGAACAGGTGGAGATCATTATGGAAAGAGGGGTGGCAGCCAGAGATGGGTAATTTGATGGTAAGGCCATTTTGGGGAATTCTGTGAGCCAGGCAACAATGCAGGAACAGTATGTCTGATGGGATTCTGGCTAGTGACAAGGAAACTTTCCTGTATTGCTGCAGATTCCAGTTTAAGTAGTCTGTGATCATAACTCCTAGATATTTGGTTGAAATGGCAATCTTAAAATGTGACTGATTTACTGTGTAAGCAAACTTTAACAGAATTTTTTGGTATCAATGTGGAGAATGTAACACATTTTTTGTTTAGGGTCAATTGTCACATTTTGCACTGTGAAGATATATTTTCAACATCATTTTGTAATTTTCTTTGCTCTTCTGAGGAATTTACTAGATGGCAGCATTACCAGCTACAAATCTGAGAGAAATGTTCTGATTGCTAAATTGTTTATATACATTAGAAAGCGCAAAAGGTCTACATCACTTTACTTGTGAAATCACTTCCATTTCAGTAGGTGATGTCCCATCAGTTACTGTGATCTGTGATCTTTCTGACAGGAGATCATGAATCCAGTCACACAGCTGAGGTGACAGTCCGTAAAAAAGCAATGTGGTTAGAAGCCACTTATGAGGAATGATATCAAAAGACCTTTTAGAACTCTATAAATATGGAAGCAATTTGAGAGCCCCTGTACATAGTACATGGTGTGAATAAAGGGCCAGCTGCATCTCACAAGAGTGATTCTTTCGATATGCATGCTAATTTGATGTCAATAGGTAATAAGTTTTGGGGTATTTTATAACATTGGAACAAAGTGTTTGTTCAGACATCCTGCTACATGTAGATGTGAATGAAATGGATCTGTAACTCAGTGGATTATGTTTATTTTTTTTGAACATACTGCAGTGGTCTCTGCAACTTTCCAGTCTCTTCTCTCACCATAAATACTACAATACTCATTATGATGTTGTAGGAAAAGTAGTTAAGCCACTGCATCATTGGTGCAGATGATGCACGTAAATTGTTAGTCAACTCAAGAAAGACATTGCCAGTAGAAACATAATCATTCTGCTACAACTATGATAGGGTCATTACAACATAGTGGAATATGTTGGATAGTTTTGTTACTGGAAAAACAGAGAATTAGCTTTCAAGATTCACCTGATATATTCATGGTATACCAATCAAATAATCTGGATGGATTTCATTTTGGTATGTCATCAACTTATCAAATGTAACTTTACAGAAAGCAGTGATTACTTCCACACAACAACTATGACTAATATCATTGACTTCATCATGAATTGTCTGTATCAGCCATCATATGGGCAAGGAGGAGGCAATAAATGCTGCAGTTGGCCACTTGCTCCACAAAAATGTCAATGCACTGTAAAGAGTAAGAGGCAGTAGCTGACAATTCCAAACTGGAGGGAGAGTAAGATTTCTATCTCCTCTGCGACAGAGCTATGAACAGCTATATTGAACACAGAATGCCATCTTGAGAAATTTTGTTATAATAAGATATGTTGCTACATTCAGTAACTGGTAGATCTAGTGGTAATAAACATACAATATCGCAGAACTCCTACTCAAAATATACAAATCGGTTAATGAAATTGTATCACTTAATGCTCTGTTAATTGCATTTCATTCAGCAACTACTCTCACAGCCATATTGTCATATTTACTTTGTAGCCTGGTAGAGCTACTTGAGTATGAGGAAAGACTTCAAGTTTAATTAAGATAGCCATTCACTGTATGGTATTATGATGAGACACCAGTTGTGTTAGCGTAGTGCATAGTTATAGCATTTCCCGTTATGTTATTGAACAAAATAGACACAAATATTAGAGAAATGGTCAACAATATATTCCACCTCATTATCAAAAACCGTCTGAGATGCACAGTGCAGGTAGCGACTTGCTGATTCTGAGGTGAGCCACATTTAAAGCACAATCACCAAAACAAAAAACACAAGAAAAGAAAAACTAACTTTCTTGGTGGTTGATCAATAAGGGGCAGAAAGTTAAAAACATGTGGGTGCCAGTTTAGAAGATGTTCAGCAAGTATCTTTACCAACATGGCTGTCTTCCAGGTCACATTAGTTACTCTGCAACTTTAAGGCATCTCATCTGCTGGCAACAAAGGACAGCTGTGAAGGACACAGCCCCATGAAACAGTTTGTAACACAAACACCTTCTTTGTGCCACCAGGCGTATATCAATAACAATACATTTTGTGGATGTATACAGGCCATCATTTGAGATAATGTTTGGTATGGCTTACCCACTATTTTTTCCTTATGGAGTTATCATGTGGTACTTAAAATTGCCATCAGGCCACACTGAATCAGGTTTATGATGACCTCCTTAAATTTGTTACAGCAAATGCCAGGATCAATGTTTTGAAAGGGTGCAGACACATTCCTTCACACTCCTTCCCTGTCCGAGATTCTGCTTCGCATCTAATCTTGTTTTTGACAATATGTTGTACTGTAATCCTCCTTCCTTCCTTTTAACCTCAATATGACTACTGAAGGCAAGTGTCACATGAAGGTTACTTGGTTGTCACACTTTCCACTTATCAGATATACTGTCGCTGACCATACTAGTAAATCGGAGAAACATCCTGCTTCGATGTCTGTTTGTCTTCCTAAATGTGGTGATTCATTTATCTCAAAATTATCATACTTGAAACAATGCAGCTTGGCTTTCTTGATAGTAGTCACTCCATATGGGGCACAGGTGTTTCAAATTGCTTCCATTGCTTTCACCCTTGTATTAAACACCAACAGAACACAATGGCATAAATTTTATACTTTATTTGTTTTAGACTCCATTTTCTAATGCATAAAGGGCAGTCCTTGTAACGTCAAGAATGAGAAATATTCAAGTTGTCATGGCATGAGCTGTACTGCAAACTTGAACAAAATAAGACAATAGTTGAATAAGTTTATAGCAACAAGCCATGCAATATCGTCACAGACCATGCTGAAACATAGTATTATATCTTATGCAATGTTACCCTTGCTAATTTGAGTGCCTAAAAGTCCACTGGAGATCATAGGCTCTTTGTGTGATGCATCATGATCACTTGGTGGATGCTGGTCTGTATCAAGCGATCAATGGCTGATGGTGCTGAAATTGGTCTTACCATGACAGTCACCCAAGAGCCCTTTCACAAACATGTTTCTGCATGACATTGACTGTTAGATTATGAATGGGTTATTCAAAGCAACAGCTCAAGTAGAAGTCAACACTTCTTGTACCATGTACTGTGTACCAGATTATGGCAAAATCATGGTGCTAACACATGTGAAATTTGGTGTTTATTTGGACTGAGGCTAGTTTGTAATGGTCAAGGTGTGGGTTCGATTCCCTCTGGGGATACTACTTTCTAACAGCTACAAACACACCCTCTTCACCTCCAGTAATGCAAAGTAAAGAAGGCAGGACTGTGCTGTGCTTGAAAATCTACATTAGACATGTCCATTTGCTACTGACGAACAGAGTTGGATTAGTTTTGGCTATGAGAGGTGAAAGTCACTGCATGCAGAAACTTTGTCTCTAGTAAGCTTTCTTACAGTAGTAATGTTAGTTTAGTTCATGAACCAATCATCATGTAGTAATGTTATTTTTGCTCATGAACCAATCATCATGTGAGGTCATAGGACCTTCATTTCTTATTTTAAGCGACCTTGAGATTTTGAAAATTTTGGCACTGGGCTGTGATTCAAGCTCTGATTCCAATATTTCTCTGGATTTGAGCCCTTCAAGACAACACTGTCCCATCATTTTGTTGTTTCCACATGATGCTTAACTCCTCAGGGTCTATACAAATGGTTTGATCCTAACCACTAGTGAAAGGGAATTTGATAGTCGACACCTCTTTGTATGGAGTCAACAACAACAACAACAACAACAATAAGCCTGGGGTTGGAGTCTTCAGCAGCATAGAACTATTTTTTGCATTACCTGCAGCCAAACTTGTTCACATCTCACTACTAGTGAAGAAACAAAAATGTTTCATGTCTATTCATAGCTATAAGACAATAGCGAAAGGTAGGGTTCGAATCCATGCCAGGCAAAAAGCACTTGTATTGTTGATCCAGTATCATGCTGTTGCTGAACTTATTCAATATCTGACACCTGATTGTGCTTAGTTAATAATGCATACGTGTACTGGGTTCTACTCCCCTTCCATCATCACTTCATGATGTGTCATAACTGTGTGTTGCACCTTATTACATAGCTTTTGTTGTTACTTCCCAGAGGCAATATGAGCTTCTTGGGGTTCCTGGTGCAATGCTAAATGTATTGTCATTTATTTCCACATTCGGATATTCAGCCTTGTAAACTGATACTGGTGAACATTTTGATATTTTAGGTCTCTCTATGTCTAGCCAATTCTCAATCAGATACCCAAGCTTTGTTTGGTTAACAGTGGTTTCAAATTCTGATCACAAACAAAAACTTGTGATGCTATTTAATGGGTGTGATAAGACTTCTGCAGTGTCACTTATTATAATTAAGTTTAATTTACAAGTTTTAAGGACTGTCTCATCTCTAATAAAGTGTTTTCTAATATTTGTTGTATAGTGGTATTAGTTTACATCCAAACTGACTGCTGTAATGAGCAGTGTTCTCTAGTGGTCTCTTTTTGTAACCTTTATGTATAGTCAGTTGACTGTACCCCACAGAGTTTTGGTGTTTAGAGGACCTATGACACAGCTATATTATGTTGATTGCATTGAGCAGTGGACATTTTTTTGCTGTTAAGTGTAGATGGTAGCAGAATTTTCTCTACAGAAGAATGTTAGTATCTGGCTGCCAGACTAAATTATTCCCCCGCTGACTTACAGATGAAATGGTCAGCAATACGCACTAATGGAACAAATCTGAACTATATTTATTTTGCTGCTGTCATTGTACAAATGTAATTTTATTGGTGTAAGTCTGGCAGTAGGCCTGAAAATCAGTTGCAGTAAGACTGAAATAATGTATGACCAACACACTGAAAAGGAAATGATGCAAATTAAAAACTATGTCATATTATCAATTGATGAGTTTTATGTTTATAGTACTTGAAGACAGTGACTGGATGAACATGAAAAGAAGTTAACAGAGGTGCAAACATCTGCTGGAGTGCTTAGACATTTTGTATAAAAACCAAGTGAAACATTAGGGTAGTGCTGTGAACAATAGAAAGCTGCTTGTTGAGAATTTCTAAGGTTGGCTGGGAAACAAACAGGTGGATCAGGGAACAGAATGGAGTGGAAGACATAATTCTGAGTATAATAAAAATGCAATGGAGAAGGAAGGAAGGATGGACGGAAGGAAATTAGAATTAGGTGGGACAGGTGACTAAGTGAATGGAATGGTAGATGGATCAGAGAAGCTCTTTGCTGGATTACACAAAATGAGAAGAGAATGAGATGATCTGATGGAAGGAGATCGATAAAAAATGTGACAGAATAGTATAGATACCAACTGAAGTAGATCATAAGGCATGGAGAAATCTAGGGGCAGCCTTTATGCAGCATTGGATGTAAAATGGCCTGATGATGATGCAGCCTAAGAACATAGAAGATTTTACCTACAGTGGCAGCGCCCATTTAAGCCTGCAGACTTGACGATGCCGATGATGATGTTGATGAGGATGATGATGAACTACTACTATTGCATTCATGTGGAACCATTTGGAACCATTTCTTTGTAATGCTCTATGTGACCATTATTATTACAGTTAAATTGTTACAATTTCCTGTAAATACACACCCAGAGGAATAACTACACTCAGAAAATATAAATGTCTAACCAGTTTGTGTTATATGTTACCTAAAACTCGTGAATCATTGGCTCCTTCGCTGTTGAAACTAAAACTCTTCTTTTAAGAAATCTGTTTGCTGAGCAGAACAAAACAACCAGTTGAATTCACAGTTGTTACTTTTTGTTCATTTGATGATTAGTTTCAGGCTGAGACCCATTTTCAGATCACCATAACAAAGTCGAAAATGGCATTTCTGGAGATCTCAAAAATCTGCAACGAACATTTACAGTGCATGCAGATAACTCCTTTTTTAAAGCTACATTCACAAACTTTGTTGGTACCTTATCAATCTGTCACATACCATTACTTGTCAAAAAGTCCAGGTCCTTTTTCCTGTACATTACCTCTGATAAATACAACTAATATACTTCCTTTATTGGCTTTTGTTATTAAAGTGTTCTCTCTATGTAATTTACCATTGATGCCCACCAAAATCCATTGCTCATTTTGCTTAGCCCTATTGCCCTTAGCACTGGGATGCTCCTTAGCTAACAGTTCTTGTATTTTGACAGCAACTAATGTCTCCTCAAGGCAGTCCAGTTTGCTGTATATACATGCCGCCTTAACTTCAGTTATCAAGTTTGTCGCATCACTGTCGGACATAGGCAACTGAAGTGAATAACCTGATCCCTTGCTCAAAAGTAATGTTTCCTCATGTGTAAACTGGACATTAGTCAAATTAACAACCCTTTTGGCAAAAGTATGTGACTCAGGAATAGCACTAGCGAGACATAGTCATCTAAGCGTATTTCTCTGTGTGCTTCATATTTCACTCCACTTTTCACTAACATAGGGATAAAGAACTGGAATTGTAAATATCCAATATACGCTATCAATTTCAATCGCAAAAAATAAAAAGCTTTGTCTTTTGTACCATGGGCCATTCTAATCTCACTCCTAACCCACCCTCCTATTCAGTGTCACTACACTTTTTGGCTTGTTTTTGATAGTCACCTTTGCATATTTTGGAACAATACCATTCTGGAAACATCTTCGATTGAACTGTATCTTTACACAGGGCTTTGTCAGCTTCAGCCTTATGTTCATATAGCATATGCATCCCTTAATGTCTGACCTGGCACTGTAAATGTTCATTGTTCATTTTTGACGTCTTCAGAAATGCTATTTTTGACTTGAAAATAGGTCTTAATCTGAAACTAATCATTGAATGAATAAAAAGTAAAAGTTACAACTTGGACTGGTTTTTCATTCTACTGATTAAGCTACTCCAACATGCTGGAAGTTTGTAAATCTGTTTGCTGTTTAATAGTTTGTGGTATGCTTACTTTACAGTAATGTATTTTATGCTAAATAATAATTTTTTTCTGTCTTGTCAGGTCTGTCGCAACTTCAAGATAGGCTGGAGTGGTGGAATTTTGGATGTTAGGACCCAGCCAGTAAATAAGCCTGATGAACCAGTATTATTGACATTTGATGAATATTGACATACTTTGTGTTTTGTTGGTGTATTAAGTTCTCTGTAAAATATTTGCAAAATTAAATTGAACTTCATTGTATTAGTGCTTTTATATAACTGGTTTGCAATGTCTAGTGCCAGAAGAAAAAGTAATCATACAAACTGAACCTGTTACACTGTACAGTCTATTCAATTTTTGACTGCCATGACAATAGCAGCTTATACAGCTACACACTATGGAGTTTCATACACAGTCAAGAATATTAGAACACTAAGTACAACTTCAACAGCTGTGATAGTTCTAGAAACCAGTTTCATCCAGCTCTTTACATGATTCCAATAAAAGTATTCCGTCTATGTAACTGAAAACAGAATACGACTACCATGGTGAAGCCTTAAAGCTATGTATCAGAGTGGTTCCTAGCGCTGTACAGAGCCTTTTTTTTTTTTAATGGTTTTCAAGGTGCACTGATATTTCTCAATTGATTTTTTATGCGTTTACCCTACAGAGAAGGCCACCAAATCCAATTTTTAGCATTCAGTAGGCTTAATTGGAAATAGTGCCAGCGATCTCTGACAAAAACTCTCTAAAATGCTCTCTCTCTAGCTCAACCTTCAGTTACTGATGCATGCCAGTTTCTTACCAAAATTTTTCGTATGTGAACCAACTGAAAAACTCTGAAAGTTCTTTCCTAGGATCCTATCTACTCTACTCAATTGTTGCATTTAAACTTTGATTGTTGATTTTTATAAAATGCACAAATTAGAATGTGAGCCATACACAGAATTTCTTGACTCATGGTACTGATTCTAAATACTTATATTGAATTACCTCAGGTGGAAGTATACTCAATTCAGCTTTAACCAAATACAACATAAAAAGGCTTTATGTTTCTATCATAATCAATGTTCACCAGTAGTGAACTCCCTAATTCCAGCTCTTTCATTACCGAAAAGTTTCAACTCCAGAATTTGAACTGAACTCACTCTTAAATAGAAAATTTACTAAGTACAATTCACTAAATTATCTCAAAGTCTAATTCTCATTGTGAAGCAGTTGTAAAGTATCACATTAAAGCTGTTAGTCCTAGACTAAAAGTTTCTTAAATACCAATGCTGACATTGTGTGTCTTACTATGGTTGCTTGTTAACAAACTATAGTGATAATGAAGCCTGAATTAAAACAGAGTTGTGAACATAACACACATTGTGTCCAAGGTTGCATCCATACAAATAAAAATAAAAACATGGACAAACACTTCGCTAATGCAAAGTGTCTTCCTTACATATTTCCACTAAAATGGGATCCGATCTACATCTACACCTGAAATGCATCGAGGACGTACTCCCCATTGTACCAATTATAAGGGTTCTTCCCATTCTATTTATATATTGAGTGTGGGAAGAATGATTGCTTAAATGCTTCTAAAATTACTGCAACTATTCTAATGTTATGTTAGTGATCCATGTGCAAGTGATACATAGGAGATTTTAGGATATTCTTAGATTCTTCACTTAAAGATGGCTCCTGAGACTTTCTAAGTAACCTTACATAGAATAGTTTGCTTCTATCCCAAGCATTTGATAGTTCAGTTTTTCCAGCATCTCTGTGTCACTTTCCCACAGGACAAACAAACCTGCCTTTGTTTGTATATATTCAATATCACTTGTTGGTCCTTTTGGTATGGGTTTAATATACTTGAGCAGTATTCTAGGATGGGTTACATGAGTGTGTTAAGCAATCCAGTTTGTAGCCTGATTGCATTTGCCTAATACACTACCAATAAACTGAAGCCTGCCACCTGATTTACCTCTGAATAATCCTATGTGATCATTCAATTTCATATCCCTAGACCTTGTTACAACCAAGTATTGGTATGAGTTGATAGATTCCGTTTGTGATTTCAAAGGCCTACAAGTGGACAATCGTTGATTGAATAGTGACTTGCTGGGATACAGTCCGTAATCACAGAATGTATTTAACAGTTGGTGATCATGAAATGATTTGAGTGTGATTGGACTAGGATCACTGTCAAGTCTCGTTCATGCAAAGTGGTTTCAAGCAAGTACAAATACTAATCACAGCTGTATCATCAAGCCAAGTGTATCATAAGCTAACTGTCCAATTGTAACTAAGAAAATACCAATGAGCACCCACAGATAAAAAGTGCTCATAGACCAAAGGTTTCATATGATGCTATGAACTGAATGCAGAGTGCTGGAGCTGCCAGCCTTATTGTGGTGACTGCATCAGCACATCCACCCACAGTACCGTCTTGTGGTGGCTCCTGCTGGTGTGATTCCGTATTGTTGACTCCTGTCTACTGGCTTCTACCTCTACATCTTGACAAATTTATACAACAGTGACTTAACTGAGTCCATTTTGATATCACAGTTTGGTGGGGGTATAAAAATCCACGCTCCATTTAATTGGCCCCTAGTGCCTTCTGGGTCCACATCTAACTGTGCAGTAAGACTGGGACCTTTCTCGTATGACAAGTGGTTTTTGCCTCACTGGGAAGAATTCCATTTGCATTGGGGTGCCGTAATACTAGCAAGGACCTATAGTTGCTGCAGCTGAGGGTGGTAATGAAGCCATAAATCATTGCAATGTGTGAACTAAAGTTGTGTGGAGGCCTGCACAGATTGGTGGTACAAGGGTAAGGCAATGTCTCATTACATGTCTGTGAAATGTTGCAGGGGGCATAGGCAGAGCAGGGAGCATATGTGCCTCTTGGTGTTGTGGCTTAAGCTGGCCATGGTGCTGAACCAAACAGTTTTAACTGGTCTCAAAGAGTGGATGCACCCCACACTCATGATGACTTCTTGAATACATGTTGGGGTATGACCAAATGTATGTGCTCAGGCACAAGTTCTACGGGATAGTGTCTGTGAGAAAAGGGGTCCTATCACTGATATTTCAGCATGCTCCTGTCCACAAATGCAAATTGTCTGCATAATTGAACTGTTCAAATATGCTTATCTTCATCTTAAGTATTTTCTTCTGTCATTGTGTAGGCAATGACTATTTCCTGTAAATACTGCCAAAGTTCTTCAGTGCTCAACACCCATTTATAAGTAAATAATGTTCACTATTACTGTTTCACCAGCAGTGTTATTAAGGCAAGATGGCGCCAGGTAAAAGCGTACAAATTGCCGATCCTGCAGTTCCAATGAATTTCGACCGTAATAAGTGCAAAATATGTTCAAAAAGAGTTATACGAGATATTCAGTGTATTAAATGTAATTACTGGTACCACAAAAAATGTGTTAAAGTTAACCTGAAATACTTTAACAGTGAAGAACAGTGGACATGCCGCCAGTGCATCATACTAGCAATTGAATCCAAAGTAAACAATACTCTAAAAACGCAGGATCACATAATTACGTCGTTGAAACAAGAAATAATGGACCTCAACCTCAAACTTGAAAGCCTACTGGTGAAAATGGTTCAAATGGCTCTGAGCACTATGGGACTCAACTGCTGAGGTCATTAGTCCCCTAGAACTTAGAACTAGTTAAACCTAACTAACCTAAGGACATCACAAACATCCATGCCCGAGGCAGGATTCGAACCTGCGACCGTAGCGGTCTTGCGGTTCCAGACTGCAGCGCCTTTAACCGCACGGCCACTTCGGCCGGCCCTACTGGTGAAGTATCATGAACTATTAGTGAAGTGTAATGAACTTGAAGTGGCAGTAACCAATAAAATCACGAACAATGAACTCGTTATCCGCACCCCGAATGTAAATATCGGTAACAAAAACTGGCGTTTGACAGGACAGCATACTACGAGAAATAGTCAAGCCACAAATCATGTTCAGAATGCAATGCTCAGAAATCGTGTGTTGTCTAGCGCCACGTGTGATGGTAGCCCTGTAAAATCTGCATGTAAACAAACTGCAACAGAAAACAAAGCTAATGTGGGGGTAGACCTATGTGAAATGGATCCAGAAAGTGATTCTAAAAGTGTAACTACTGATAACCGCTCGGTGCAAGTTGCTAGCAAGGTCAATTTACAGTCTAACTTTGCACAATATCTTACGCAAAAATTAACCCAAAGTGAACAATCCGCCACAAAGTGTATGAGTAATCCGCCAACGAACATAATCTCTCAAGCACCAATATATGTGCAGGACAAAAACCAAAAAAATTCCAGAACGTTACATGAACCATGGACCTTGCCATTGGTGGGGAGGCTTGCATGCCTCAGCGATACAGATAGCCGTATCGTAGGTGCAACCACAACGGAGGGGTATCTGTTGAGAGACCAGACAAACGTGTGGTTCCTGAAGAGGGGCACCAGCCTTTTCAGTAGTTGCAGGGGCAACAGTCTGGATGACTGACTGATCTGGCCTTGTAACACTAACCAAAACGGCCTTGTTGTGCTGGTACTGCGAACGGCTGAAAGGTAGGGGAAACTACAGCCGTAATTTTTCCCGAGAGCTTGCAGCTTTACTGTGTGGTTAAATGATGATGGCGTCCTCTTGGGTAAAATATTCCGGAGGTAAAATAGTCCCCCATTCGGATCTCCGGGCGGGGACTACTCAAGAGGACATCGTTATCAGGAGAAAGAAAACTGACGTTCTACGGATCGGAGTGTGGAATGTCAGATCCCTTAATCAGGTAGGTAGGTTAGAAAATTTAAAAAGGGAAATGGATAGGTTAAAGTTAGATATAGTGGGAATTAGTGAAGTTCGGTGGCAGGAGGAATAAGACTGCTGGTCAGGTGACTACAGGGCTATAAACACAAAATCAAATAGGGGTAAGGCAGGAGTAGGTTTAATAATGAATAGGAAAATAGGAATGCGGGTAAGCTACTACAAACAGAATAGTGAATGCATTGTTGTGGCCAAGATAGATATGAAACCCACGCCTACCACAGTTGTAGAAGTTTATATGCCGACTAGCTCTGCAGATGATGAAGAAATTGAAGAAATGTATGATGAAATAAAAGAAATTATTCAGATAGCGAAGGGAGACGAAAATTTAGTAGTCATGGGTGACTGGAATTCGGTAGTAGGAAAAGGGAGAGAAGGAAACGTAGTAGGTGAATATGGATTGGGGCTAAGAAATGAAAGAGGAAGTCGTCTGGTAGAATTTTGCACAGAGCACAACTTAATCATAGCTAACACTTGGTTCAAGAATCATAAAAGAAGGTTGTATACATGGAAGAAGCCTGGAGATACTGACAGGTTTCAGATAGATTATATAATGGTAAGACAGAGATTTAAGAACCAGTTTTTAAATTGTAAGACATTTCCAGGGGCAGATGTGGACTCTGACCACAATCTATTGGTTAGGAACTGTAGATTAAAACTGAAGAAACTACAAAAAGGTGGTAATTAAGGAGATGGGACCTGGATAAACTGAAAGAACCAGAGGTTGTACAGAGTTTCAGGGAGAGCATAAGGGAACAATTGACAAGGAGGGGGAAAGAAATACAGTAGAAGAAGAATATGTAGCTTTGAGGGATGAAGTAGTGAAGGCAGCAGAGGATCAAGTAGGTAAAAAGACAAGGGCTAGTAGAAATCCTTGGGTAACAGAAGAAATATTGAATTTAATTGATGAAAGGAGAAAATATAAAAATTCAGTAAATGAAGCAGGCAAAAACGAATACAAACGTCTCAAAAATGAGATCAATAGGAAGTGCGAAATGGCTAAGCAGGGACAGATGGAGGACAAATGTAAGGAGGCTTATCTCACCAGGGGTAAGATAGATACTGCCTACAGGAAAATTAAAGAGACCTTTGGAGAAAAGAGAACCACTTGTATGAATATCAAGAGCTCAGATGGAAACCCAGTTCTAAGCAAAGAAGGGAAAGCAGAAAGGTGGAAGGAGTATATAGAGGGTCTACACAAGGGTGATGTACTTGATGACAATATTATGGAAATAGGAGATGATGTAGATGAAGTTGAATTGGGAGATATGATACTGCATGAAGAGTTTGACAGAACACTGAAAGACCTGAGTCGAAACAAGGCCCCGGGAGTAGACAACATTCCATTAGAACTACTGACAGCCTTGGGAGAGCCAGTCCTGACAAAACTCTACCATCTGGTGAGCAAGATGTATGAGACAGGCGAAATACCCTCAGACTTCAAGAAGAATATAATAATTCCAATCCCAAAGAAAGCAGGTGTTGACAGATGTGAAAATTACTGAACTATTAGTTTAATAAGTCACAGCTGCAAAATACTAACGCGAATTCTTAACAGACAAATGGAAAAACTGGTAGAAGCCGACCTCGGGGAAGATCAGTTTGGATTCCGTGGAAATGTTGGAACACGTGAGGCAATACTGACCCTACAACTTATCTTAGAAGCTAGATTAAGGAAAGGCAAACCTACATTTCTAGCACTTGTAGACTTAGAGAAAGCTTATGACAATGTTGACTAGGATACTCTTTCACGTTCTGAAGGTGGTAGGGGTAAAATAAAAAGCTATTTACAATTTGTACAGAAACCAGGTGGCACTTATAAGAGTCGAGGGACATGAAAGGGAAGCAGTGGTTGGGAAGGAAGTGAGACAGGGTTGTAGCCTCTCCCCAATGTTATTCAATCTGTATATTGAGCAAGCAGTGAAGGAAACAAAAGAAAAATTCGGAGTAGGTATTAAAATCCATGGAGAAGGAATAAAAACTTTGAGGTTCGCCAATGACATTATAATTCTGTCAGAGACAGCAAAGTACCTGGAAAAGCAGTTGAATGGAATGGACAGTGTCTTGAAAGGAGGGTATAAGATGAACATCAACAAAAGCAAAACGAGGATAATGGAATGTAATTGAATTAAGTCGGGTGATGCTGAAGGAATTAGATTAGGAAATGAGACACTTAAAGTAGTAAAGGAGTTTTGCTATTTAGGGAGTAAAATAACTGATGATGGTTGAAGTAGAGAGGATATAAAATGTAGACTGGCAATGGCAAGGAAAGCGTTTCTCAAGAAGAGAAATTTGTTAACATTGAGTATAGATTTAAGTGTCAGGAAGTCGTTTCTGAAAGTATTTGTATGGAGTGTAGCCATGTTTGGAACTGAAACATGGATGATAAATCGTTTGGACAAGAAGAGAATAGAAGCTTTCAAAATGTGGTGCTACAGAAGTATGCTTAAGATTAGATGGGTAGATCACATAACTAATGAGGAAGTACTGAATAGGATTGGGAAGAAGAGAAGTTTGTGGCACAACTTGACTAGAAGAAGGGATCGGTTGGTAGGACATGTTCTGAGGCACCAAGGGATCAGAAATTTAGTATTGGAGGGCAGTGTGGAGGGTAAAAATCGTAGAGGGAGACCAAGAGATGAATACACTAAGCAGATTCAGAAGGATGTAGGTTGCAGTAGGTACTGGGAGATGAAGAAGCTTGCAGAGGATAGAGTAGCAAGGAGAGCTGCATCAAACCAGTCTCAGGACTGAAGACCACAACAACAGGCACGTCCTACATCTCAATAGGAAAGGGAAGGGGAAACTGGCTGGGGTAATAGCAGGAAATTTAAGGGGGGGAGGCACTGCCATGAATGGTAAAATACCAGTGGTTACAGGTGTTGGAGCAGCACCTTTTTTAGGATAGGTAAGACAGAAAGATGTCAAGTTCTACGAGAGGTCAGGATTGAAACAAATCTTCAGTTTAGGAAAGAAATTAAACAGCACAATTCTAGCACATTGGATCACCAATCACAGCTATCGATTATAAATTTTCACCAATCACCAGAAATTTTATCTCCACCAAGTTGTATCTCAGTCCTAGGTAATTGCATTGATGAATTAAAGTCACCCAACCCAGTTGACATAATCTGCCTCTCTGAACACCGTGTGACCACTGGTATAGGAACTAGGCCTAAGCACAATGAGAAACTCAGACAGGAGAGTACTGCAAATGTTAGAATAAGGAAAGGTTCTCATAAAAGTATAATTAAAAATAATGTAAGTATATTTCATCAAAATATTGGGAGTTTAAAGAATAAAGTAGATGAGCTTCTGGTTTGTTTAGAAGATTTAGAAGCTGAGAATGAAATAGATATACTATGCCTGTCTGAGCATCACATTGTTACTGATATGGATAAGGTAAATGTAAGTGGATATAAGCTCTCTGCACATGTAATGAGAGAAAATATGGAGAAAGGAGGAGTTGCCATATATGTCAAAAGTTTTCATTGTGCAAAAAGTATAGAAATAAAAAAGTTTTGTGTAGAGAAACATATAGAAGCATGTGCCTGTGAGCTTAAATTAAATAAAGGCACATTTATAATTGTAACTGTATATAGGTCCCCATCAGGAAATTTTCATCTATTTCTGAAAAATTTGGACTCCTTGTTGTGCTATCTGTCAGACACGGGGAAGCAAATTATTATTTGTGGGGACTTCAATGTAGATTCTCTGAAAGAGGGTAATAGGAAAAATGACCTTGAAGTATTACTCGGTTCTTTCAATTTGATGCCCGTTATTGATTTTCCTACTCGGGTGGTAAAGGATAGCAGCTCACTGATAGATAACTTCTTTATAGACCAAGATAAGTTTAACCAGATAAATGCTCAGCCTGTTGAGAATGGTCTTTCTGATCATGGTGCACAGCTAGTTACAATATATGACATAGCTCCATTCAGCAATACTAAACAGTCCTCCAAAGTAGTACGTCCAGTCAACGATTTAACAATTGCAAATTTCAGGGAAAGCCTACAGCAGTTAGACTGGGATGAGGTGTACCGTGAACCTGATGCCAATTTAAAATATAATTTATTTCATGACATTTTTGTAAATGCATTTGAAAACTGCTTCCCCAAGAAAATAGTTAAATATACTCGTAAGAAACCTTGTAACAAACCATGGCTTACTAAGGGTATAAAAATATCTTGTAACCGGAAAAGGGAAATGTATCTGACAGCAAGAAAGAGTAGTGACCCAGAAACTATCAAAAATTATAAAAACTACTGTGTTATATTAAGAAAAGTTATAAAAAATCCAGGAGTATGTGTATCATGTCTGAAATCAGCAACTCTGATAATAAAATTAAAACAATTTGGAATATTATTAAAAGAGAAACAGGTCAACCAAGAGCAGAGGAAGACAGTATTACCATCAAATTGAATGAAAACTTTACGAACAAAAAGTCAGAAGTTGAAAATATTTTTAATAATCATTTTCTAAATGTTGTGGATATAGTAGGATCCAGGTGTTCATTAGAAGATGCTAGGCTGTTAATGGAAGAAGCCATACCTATGCAATTTGATACAATTGAAATCTCACCCACTTCTCCCTCTGAAATTAGGAAAATAATAAACTTGCTTAAAAGCAAAAACTCACATGGAATTGATGGCATTTCCAGCAAAATACTAAAAGCTTGTTCTCAACAGATAAGTAAGATTCTCAGCCACCTGTGTAATAGCTCTCTGGAACAGGGCATTTTCCCTGATAGACTGAAATATGCTATTGTTATACCTTTGCATAAAAAGGGGGATAGATCTGATGTCAACAATTACCGTCCAATCTCCCTTCTAACAGCTTTATCCAAAATTTTTGAGAAAGTAATGTATTCAAGAGTAGCTTCACATATCTGTAAAAATGAAGTACTAACAAAATGTCAGTTTGGTTTCCAGAAAGGTTTTTCAACAGAAAATGCCATATATGCTTTCACCAGTCAAATTTTGAATGATCTGAATAACCGAACACCACCCATTGGGATTTTTTGTGATCTCTCAAAGGCTTTTGATTGTGTAAATCATGAAATTCTGCTAGACAAGCTCAAGTATTGTGGCATGAGTGGGACAGTGCACAAATGGTTTAATTCGTACCTAACTGGAAGAGTGCAGAAAGTTGAAATAAGTAGTTCTCGTAACATGCAAAGATCAGCACATTCCTCAAACTGGGGAACTATCAAGAATGGGGTTCCACAAGGGTCAGTCTTGGGTCCTTTGTTGTTCTTATTATATATTAATGACTTGCCATTCTATATTCATGAAGAGGCAAAGTTAGTTCTCTTTGCTGATGATACAAGTATAGCAATCACACCTGACAAACAAGAATTAACTGATGAAATTGTCAATACTGTCTTTCAGAAAATTACTAAGTGGTTCCTTGTAAACGGACTCTCACTGAATTTTGATAAGACACAGTACATACAGTTCCGTACAGTGAATGGTATGACGCCATTAATAAATATAGACCTTAATCAGAAGCATATAGCTAAGGTAGAATATTGCAAATTTTTAGGTGTGTCCATTGATGAGAGATTAAATTGGAAGAAACACGTTGATGATCTGCTGAAACATTTGAGTTCAGCTACTTATGCAATAAGGGTCATTGCAAATTTTGGTGATAAACATCTTAATAAATTAGCTTACTACGCCTATTTTCACTCATTGCTTTCATATGGCATCATATTTTGGGGTAATTCATCACTGAGGAATAAAGTATTTATTGCACAAAAGCGTGTAATCAGAATAATAGCTGGAGTCCACCCAAGATCATCCTGCAGACATTTATTTAAGGATCTAGGGATATTCACAGTAGCTTCTCAGTATATATACTCTCTTATGAAATTTGTTATTAACAACCAAACCCAATTCAAAAGTAATAGCAGTGTGCATAACTACAATACTAGGAGAAAGGATGATCTTCACTATTCAAGATTAAATCTAACTTTGGCACAGAAAGGGGTGAATTATACTGGCACTAAAGTCTTTGGTCACTTACCAAATAGTATCAAAAGTCTGACAGATAACCAACAAGTATTTAAGAAGAAATTAAAAGAATTTCTGAATGACAACTCCTTCTACTCCATAGAGGAATTTTTAGATATAAGTTAAGAAAAAAAATATTAAAAAAAATAAAAAAAATAAAAATAAAATATAAAGAAAAACAAAAAAAAAAAAACACAATAAAATAAAGTTGTTATATTAACTTAAGTACGTTGTTAAATTAACCTAATTATGTCATGTATTGGAAAATTCGACTCGTTCCACATCATTACAAAATATCATATTCATGATCCATGGAACTAGTATTAATCTAATCTAATCTAATCTAATCAACAACAACAACAACATAGCAAGAAAATCTCGGGAAAAATGAAAGTACTAATATTAAGTGACAGTCATCGAAGAGACTGTGCTCAAATACTGCAAGACAAACTAGGGCCCTCATACCAGGTAAAAAGCATAGTAAAACCTGCCGCCCCACTAAAAGAGGTGATATAAAACACAGAAAATTTGACAAGAAGCTTCAGTACACGTGATACTTTGATTGTAATAGGGGGTTCTAACGACATAGACAAACCTCTCGATCTAATGTTGAAACATGTGGTAGAACCATTGGAACCAATACTCGTTCTAAGTCACAAAATGAATATCATTATCCATCCTATACCCAGGAGATATGATGTTCAAAATTTAAGTAGTAAAATTAATACTGCAAACCTCCACCTGATACAGGCTCTGAATTTAGCAAAACATGCTTACAAAAAAATAATTGCTGTGAACTTTGAAATAGAGCGACTAGCCAGAAACCATTTCACAACACATGGCTTACACCTAAACAAATGTGGCAAGGAGATTATCTGCAATAGACTGGCCTTCCTGACAACTACGGGGGACAATAAGAAACCAAAAGTCAGAAACCATAAACAGACGCTAATAAGCAATTGGTTAAAGACAAACAAGATGGGAAATAAAAAGAGTAATAGTGACCATACTGTGCAAACTACACTAGACAAATGGGTCATGAAGTCACAGAGACGAAACACAAACCCCCTGACCCCTCAAAAAGGTCAGGAACCTGAAAGGATCAGTAATTTGATGGTGGACATTATCGAGACATCCCTCCAAAACGTCAATGTGATGCCTCAGCAGTGTGAAGTGCATGTGGATACTTTTCAGGCCCATCTGGAAGATGAGTCGGCTGCCAAGGTCGACCAACAGAGCCAGCACAACTGCTCAGAAGTCAACATACCTGGAATACAGTACAATTTAAACTAAAGGTCAGTGACACAGTAAATATGACTTCGAGCCCCCTGAGTAAACCCCACACAGACCTGAAAATCTATTATCACAATGTCCAATCCTTGAGCAACAAAACTGATGACTTAAGCATTTTGCTGACCAGTGAACTCAGTGATATCTCAGTAGTATGCCTAGCAGAACACTGGCTCTGCACTGATGTAGTTAAGTTAATCTCACTACCAAACTTCAAATTGTGCGAACACTACTCCAGATCAAATGATGGTCACGGTGGGGTTGCCATCTTCATCAAACAACACATTGAATATAGCCCACTTCCTACCCTAAAGGAAATAGCAACAGACAAGATCTTTGAATGTGCAGCCATAAAGCTTACAGATCTAAATCTAATTCTAGCTACAATTTACCGTCCCCCCTACAGTAGTATTAACGATTTTCTGTTACAAATGGACTTGTTTCTATCCAAAATAAGTCAGTGGAAACAGGATGTGATTATATGTGGTGACTTTAATATAGACTTTCTCACCCACAGCAGAAACAGGGAAACATTGATTAACATTGCAAAAACTTATAATCTGCTTGGCCTTGTAAACGAGCCCACTAGAATAACACCCACATCAAAGACAGCTCTAGATCAAATTTTTGCAAATAGAAATAAACTTAACCCAACTCTAGAAGTATACAATGCAGGATTCAGCAACCACCAAGCTGTCATTCTAAAGGTTGATGTTAGCAAAGATACCTCAAACCCAGTCCCACCTAAAACTTTATGAAGGTTTATCACCCAAGAGAACTTAAACAAGCAAAATGCCCTCCTTGGTAAAGAAAAGTGGACAGAGATGTACACAGCTAATGATGTCAACATGAAATTCAACATATTTCTTGACAAAATGATCCACCACTTTGAAGAGGCCTTTCCACAAAAACCAGTAAAAATAAATAATAGTAATAATAGAAACAAGAGTTGGATTACACCAGCTATAAAAATCTCTTGCAAACATAAAAGAATACTCCACATGTTATGTAAACGAAGTAGTGACTCCCCCCAACTAACAGAATACTATAAAAAACTACACATGTATCCTAAGAAGAGTGATAAGACAAGCAAAAAGGATGCAGAATGATGAGTTCATTGACAAATCCAGCAATAAAGTAAAAGCAATGTGATTATATGTGGGAAAGAGGGGAAATGAAAGCTTCACACACGAACATAGAAATCAAACTCAATAATGAATCTGTATCTAATCCCGAAGTTGTGGTGAACTCTTTCAACAATTTCTTTATGAGCATAGCTGAAAAATTGGTCCAAAATAATCCTAACACAAATTACCAACCAGCAAACCAAAAATATCACACATGTGCAGAGTCAATTTTCATTACCAAAGTCATCGAAAATGATAATGCAAAAGCCGTCAGAGAGTTAAAAAATTCATATTGAGATGGAATTGATGGTATCCCAGCAGCTGTAATCAAAAACTGTGAACACACAATTGCTGAACCATTAACTCACCTCTGTGATTGTTCTTTCCAGGCAGGTATCTTCCCAGAGAGTGATAGGTAGGGAAATGTCCTAAAACACACTTCATTCTATTACTGTGGCAAACACAAGCCACAATTGATTGTGCAGATTCAGTGCAAAATTTATCCTGTGCTGTTTTTCTTGGCTGGGGATGGTTTCAGTTACCATGTCATGCCATATGGATCAGACATTTGTGGGTAATGTTTTATTATGGATACTAAGGTGAACCATTGGCCAGTCACAAGCTGTTTGATTGGATTCATGATTTTCTGTCAGAAAGCTCAAAGTTTGAGGTAATGACAGAAAGTCATCGAGTAGAACAAAACTCATATCTGGCATTCCCCAAGGAAGTGTTATAGGTCCTCCACTGTTCCTAATCTACCAACTGGTTATAATTAAAGCAGCTACTCACAAAGATCCAGTGTGTTATGTAATTACTGTATGACAATGAAACTGG
Organism: Schistocerca nitens; assembly: GCF_023898315.1. Taxonomy (NCBI): domain Eukaryota; kingdom Metazoa; phylum Arthropoda; class Insecta; order Orthoptera; family Acrididae; genus Schistocerca; species Schistocerca nitens. The sequence continues at coordinate 143,710,868 of NC_064622.1, read as the reverse complement.
GTAGATATATTAATGTGTTAATGTGGAACCGATTTACACTGGAAAAAATTAGTCCCAATTTTGGCAACCAGGAGCAAATTTGGCACTGTGAATGCAAGAAAGCTATACAGAAATGTTTCCATGGGTATTGGATTAGAAATGGGATCTGGGCAGAAAAGGTAAAACAAGTGAGAAAGGAATAATGTTGATTTTATTGTTAACCACCCCTTATACAGCCTGTTCAATATGAGCACTGGAGACATCAATGAGGTGCTATACAGTGCTGGATGTACACCCGGAGGCCAAAACTGGAACTAAATTTTTTCAGCACAAATTGGTTCCGCATTAATGGATTAGTGTGTGTATGTTTCACTGCCATATGATAATTACAGTCCCCAATGGACCTCCATGAGTAGCTGCACATTAATTGTAACCAACCAGTATGTAAATGATTTAGGAAACAATCTGAGCAGCCCTCTTAGATTGTTTGCAGATGATACTGTTGTTTACCATCTAGTAATGTCATTAGAATGTCAAAATCAATTGCAGAACGATTTCCACAAGATAAGAAAAAAAGCAACTTTGAAGTCAACTAAGGGAGTACTAAAAGGAATCTGATAAATTTCGGTCCACAGTAAGTCAAACAAATCTGAAGGCTGTCAGTCCAGCTACATAGTTATAGATTACAGTATTGAATAACTTAAACTGGAACACTCACAAAGAAAATGTTGTGGAGAAGGCAAACAAAACACTGTGTTTTATTGACAGAACACTTACAAGATGTAAGAAATCCATTTTAGAGACTATTTATTTATTTATTTATTTCGTGTTCCATAGATCCATATGGGAACATATCCCTGGATATAGAACAATTCAAGGTTTTTACAGATTATTGTTTTGTGCACAGATACATTGATCTTATCATTTGATTAAAGAAACTGAAGTTTAGCATATACCCTTACATATTAGTTAAGATACAGGATTTCTGAAAGAATATACAGTCATACATAAATTTGGGTATTGTTCTTAAGTTATACAGGCGTCATATACAGACATACATAAATTTGGGTATTGTATTAAGTTACACTGTACTTAGAGTATGATTAATCAATTGTAGTGGTCACACAGTAAGGTTTAAACACAAGCAAGAGATTCTATGCATTTTTGCTAAGAAATTCATCAATACTGTAACAAGATTCATCTAAAAGGAACTGCTTCAGATTTTCTTTAAACTTTGGCATGTTTCCAACCAGTTCTTTAATGTTTGGTGGGAGGGCATTAAAAATCTTGGTGCCACTGTATAAAACCCCCTTCTGGACCATGCTTTTCGTTTTTAGCTCATAATGGATATCCAGTTTCCTTAGGGTGTTATAACTGTGGTATGAGCTATTGATTTGGAATAAGTTGCTATTTTTTGAAACAAAGCACATCAGGGAAAAATATATATTGGGCAGGTGTTGTAAGGATTTGTAGAGCTCTTAACAGATCCCTGCATGAGTGCCTAGGATGTACTCCACACATAATTCTTATTGCTCGCTTCTGTGCATGGAACACTTTTTTTGCTATTGGTTGATTTCCCCAAAATATTATGCCATAGGCCATAAGTTGGTGAAAATAGCCAAAATATGCAGTTTTTATTGTGATCATTTCCCTAGTGTCTGAAATTATTCTTAAGGCAAAATGTCTGCATTATGCTCGTCCGCCCTCTTCTGGAGTATTGTTGTGCAGTATGGGATCCAAATGAGACAGGATCACACGGAAAAAGTTCAAAGGACCGCAGCTCATTCATATTATCAAGAAAAAGAGAAGGGAGTGTAATCGATACGACAAGTGAGGTGTGGTGGCAATCATTACAAAAAACCAGTTTTCGTTGCGGCAAGATATTTTCATGAAATTTCAATCGCCAACTTTCTTCTCTGAATGTGAAAATATTTTGTTGACTCCCACCTAAGTAGGAAGAAATGACTATCATAATAAAATAAGAGAATTCAGAGCTCGCACAGAAAGATTAAAGGATTCATTTTTCCCACGTGATATTCGAGAATGGAATGGTAGAGGAATAGCCTGGAGGTTCAATGAACCCTCTGACAAGCACTTAAAAGTGGATTACAGAGTAATCATGTAGATGTAGATCATTATTGATTGTTATGCTGAGACTATCTGCATATACTTGGACTACAAATTTTATGTCATCAAACAGAAATCCATGATAGTGTATGGTGTAGTTGGTGCAACAAGGCTCCACGAGTATCGCATAGAGTGTCATTGAGAGAGGGCAACCTTGCTTTATTTCTGTAGGGGCCTAGACTCTAGAGCAGTGGTTCCCAACCTGGGAGTAATTACCCCTTGAGGGATAAAATGAAATTTTCTGAGGGATAGAAACAAAAGCATTCAACTGTGTTTTGGTCACTAAACTAAATTAATTAAAAAAATCATTACTATATCAATATTTTGTATGGCTTTAATATTGATTACATAAGTTACCAATTGTTACTTTCTTCTGATACTAGCAGCCCTGCAGCCAGGCGACTAGCACAAGTTTTGATGTTCTCGTAAAGATAAGACATTTTAGATCATAAAAACATTTAGTTTAGTACTGATTACATGGTAAATAGATGTATTACTGTGCTTTTTAATCATACCATTAAAGGTTTTATTTTTCTTTATGTAATATAGCAGAAAATGCGAAAAGACCGTACAGTCAGGTTACAGTCGTATTTTCTGTTTACTTTTGGCTGCAGCAAATCTATAGAATTACGCTTATTCGTTCTTTGATCTCTCTCGCAATTTAACTGTAGCGTACCTCTACATTATTTAACTCACATTTCTAGAAAGTAGCGTAAAGTTTAAGTTATTGTTTCAGAAACTTCGCACTGTTGTTTTTGTTTACACACAGCTGCGTATAGGCCAAATTTGAAGAGTCATATTTTTGTGTTTATCTGTAATTTAACTGAATTATTCTTAATAAACTATTACGTTTATCATAAGTGAAAAGTACTTGAGTTGCCGTAGAATTGTTAGGTTGGGGCTTTGGTGTGACAGGTGCTGTAGTTTTTTCCATGTGGGTGACTGTAGTGGTGTGGGAGTAGGGGAAGTAAATGAGACTCATCAGTGGTTTTGTAGGATACGTAGTAGAGATAGGAAGATACTAGAACGGGAGGGGAAAATTGCCACCCTTCAGGCTGAGTTAGACAAGACCAGGGAAGATCTTGACAGGTTGAGGAGGGAGAAGGGTAAAGAGAGGTGGGAAGTGGCAACAGGCAACAGGAGGGACAGGCCTAGAACTTTGTCTGACTGCTTCATAGTGAATGTGGAAAATAGATTTGACCTGTTGCTTCAGTTAGAAGCTGGTGAGCCTCAAGCAGTTGCAGGTGTAGACAGGGCACAACAAACTTTCAGCAGCAAATTGAAAAGTAAAAATGTAGGGAAATCAGTAAAGAGAAAGAAAGTGTTGTTGTTAGATAGTTCCCATGAAAGAAGTGTTGGCCAACTTTTGCAGGATAAAATAGGATCAGAATACCAGGTCACCAATTTTTTAAAACCTAGTGCTTGTTTAGAGCAGGTGACAGAGGATTTAGGATCACTTTGCAAAGGTTTCACTAAGGAAGACACTGTGGTTATAGTGAGTGGGCCAGGTAATAGTATTGACAGAGATCCTGGGTACAGTATAGAGTGTGACCTGGCAAAGATTGCATCAGCTTTGAAGCGTACTAGTGTTGAGTTTGTATCTGTTCTTGGGCGTCATGACCGACCTCATTTGAAGTCTTCTGTCAAGAGAGTTAATTTGGAGTTAGAACTGCTGCTTATGCCAGGTACAGGGTCACACATTGGTGTGGTTCCTTTTGATTCTCTCAATAGGTGGGATTATACTAGGCATGGCTTTCACCTCAACAGGAAAGGGAAGGGTAAACTGGCTGGGAAAATAGCAGGAAAGTTCAAGGGGGAGGCACTGTCATTAGTGATAAAATACCAGTGGTTATAGGGTTCAGAAAAGACCCTTTTTTAGGGTAGGGAGGACAGAAAGAAACCAAATTTTAAGAGAGGTTAGGACTGAGACAAACCTTCAGTTTGGGAAAGAAAACAAAAAACATAATTCTAGCTTATTTCATCAGCATAAACAGCTATTGGTTAAGAATTTTCAACAATCAGCAGCTATTTCAACTCTACCCAATTTTAACTCAGTCAATGTGAAATGTCAGCTATCTTTATTGCATCAAAATATTTTAGGACTAAGAAATAAAATTAATGAATTAACTATGTGCATAGATGAATTAGAGTCCTCAAACCCAGCTGACATAATCTGCCTCTCTGAACATCATGTGACCACTGGTATAGAACTTTTAAGTGTTACAGGATTTATGTTAGCGTCTCACTTTTGTAGAGCAGAAATGGAAAAAAGGAGGAGTTGCTACATTCATCAGGAACTGTCATAAATTTAAGAAGATAGACATTCATAAATTTTGCCTAGAACAGCATATGGAAGCATATGCAACAGAAGTAGAATTTCAAAAAAAGTCATCGTAATATTAAGTGTATATCGAGCACCTGCAGGTAACTTTAATCTGTTCATAAACCACCTTGAAATTGTACTGGCCCATTTAACAACCAAAAACAAAGAAATAGTGGTTGCTGGTGATTTCAATGTAGATTTCCTTAAAGACTCTCCCAATAAGAACTTATTTGAGTAACACTATCATTAAACTTAATTCCCACTGTAAAGTTCCCCACAAGGGTAGCCAATTGCTCACAACAGCCATTGATAACATCTTTATAGAAAAGTCCAATGAACAAAATTATATTACAAAGCCAATAGTCAATGGCCTCTCAGACCATGACATGCAGTTCCTTCTGTTAAATGTTAATACTGAACAGGATATAAAATCTGTTAAATATGAGCTCAAGAGGGTAATCAATAAGCTAAAAATTGATTATTTTAGGACACTCCTCAGAGACATTTGCTGGAGTGATGTTTACAGTGCTCACGGCATGAATGAAAAATATAACACTTTTGCTAATAGAGTGCTTACCTTATTTGAACACTGTTTTCCCCAAAAACTAACCTAGGTTAGAGCAAAGTCTACAAAGAAGCCATGGATTACTCAAGGAATAGAGGTATCTTCTAAAACAAAAAGAAAACTGTATCTGTCAATCCGAAACAGTTCTGATGTTGATGCTGTAACACATTACAAGAAATATTGCAAAATACTAAAGACTGTAATATGGACATCCAAGCAAATATATTACAAGGAAAAGACAGTCATATATACAATATGGGATATAGTGAAGGAGGAGACTGGTAGAATCATTAAAAGTAAATGATACATTGGTGACACATGTGTATAGTGTTGCAGAACTTTTTAACAAACATTTTATAACTGTTACTGAAAAGATGGGGTTGTCAGGTTCTGTAGGTGCTGCTATGGGATACCTCAGACCAGACATTTCAAGTAACTTCCATAATATGAATTTGACCCTCACTACCCCAGCAAAAGTAATGTCCATCATAAAATCTTTAAAATCAAAAACATCTAGTGGGTATGATGAAATGTCAACAAAGTTAATTAAAGAATTTGATTCTGAGTTAAGTAACATATTAAGCTATCTGTGTAACCAGTCATTTATCAGTGTAATATTTCCTGAATGGTTGAAATATGCTGAAGTTAAGCCACTGTTTAAGAAGAAAGATAAAGAAATAGCATCAAATTTCTATCCAGTTTCACTTTTGCCAGCATTCTCAAAAATTTTAGAAAAGGTAATGTACAATCAGCTTTATAACCATCTTATCACAAATAACATACTGTCAAAGTCGCAGTTCAGATTTCTAAAGATTTCTGATACCGAGAAAGCTATCTACACTAACAGTAAAAATGTTCTTAATTCATTAGCAAAAGTTGCAGGCAACTGGTATATTTTGTGATCTGTCAAAGGCATTTGACTGTGTAAATCACAATATCCTTCTAAGTAAATTAGAATATTATGGTGTAACAGGAAATGCTGCTTAATGGTTCAAATCTTATATCTCTGGCAGGAAACAAAGGATATTATTAAGAAAGAGACATGTATTAAACTATCAGGCATCATCCAACTGGGAACTAATTACATGTGGGGTCCCACAAGGTTCCATCTTAGGGACCTTACTTTTTCTTGTGTATATCAATGACCTTTCATCAGTTACATTACCAGATGTCAAGTTCATTCTGTTTTCTGATGATACAAACATTGCAATAAATAGCAAATCAAGCATAGTCTTAGAAAGATCAGCTAATAAAATATTTATGGACATTAATCAGAGATAGAAGAAGTGGACAGTGATAATTCTTGGGATTAGAGCTTGATAATAAATTCAACTGGGAGAAGCACACTACAGAACTGCTGAAGTGTCTTAACAAATCTCTATTTGCAATGCGGATTGTGTCAGACATAGGCTATATAAAAATGAAAAAACTGGCATACAATGCTTACTTTCATTCCATAATGTCATTTAGGATTATTTTTTTGGGTAATTCATCAAGCCAAGCCAATGTTTTCCAGGCACAAAAACGTGCAATAAGAGTTATATGTAGTGTGAACTCAAGAACATCCTGCAGAAGCCTGTTTAGGGAACTAGGGATACTAACTACTGCTTCCCAATATATTTATTCCTTAATGAAATTTGTCATTAAAAATATATCGCTTTTCCAAACCAACAGCTCAATTCATGGAATCAATACTAGAAATAAGAATAATCTTCACAAGGATTTAAAGTCACTTACTCTTGTGCAAAAAGGTGTGCATTATTCAGGAACACACATTTTCAATAACTTGCCAGCAGCCTAAAAAGCTTAACAACCAATTAAATTCAGTTTAAGAGAAGCCTAAAGGATTTATTGGTGGCCAACTCCTTCTACTCCACTGATGAATTTCTCAGTAGAACCAACTGATTTGTGTCTCTTCTGCACCAATTTAGAGCAGTAAAGTGTTCATTTTAGATAAGTGTGTGTGTGTGTGTGTGTGTGTGTGTGTGTGTGTGTGTGTGTGTGTGAGAGAGTAAGTAAGTACAATCTAATGTCTGAATCATTTCAGTGCAGTAATGTTTTCATTGCAAATAAGTATTGTAGTAGTTCTATTATATGTTTATTACCTTATAAATAAATAAAATATTTTTTAAATTTTAAATCCAGTGCATTAATGTGATCTTAGTAAATGAGTGTTTGTGAAATGATTCTTTCATATAGTGTTCATTAAGAAATGATGATCATTCCACTTAGGACCTGTGGAAGGTTCATTAACTTATTTGTTTCAGTTGTAAATATTTGTCATGTATTATTGTTTTTCTGACATGTCCTACATCCTGGAGGACCTCCTCACTACAGATCAATTGGAATGAAAGTAAATCTAATCTAAGCTAAACCAATTATGTGTGACACGATGTGGTGGAGGTTACAGCTTGTGATAAAAATATGTCACCATCAACTTTGTCACATAACTCAGCCACTACACACACATAAATAATTTTGTGTTTTGTATTGTGTATCTATAACAGCAACATTGAAACATATGTATGACATGTGTTTAAATATCTCATGAAAATGCCTTAGCTGACCTGTTGTCAGTTCCCGCAATAGACTAGAAATTGCTTCATTATTTACTTTGTAACCATCAATGACTAATTGACAGTACTGCACAATGGTGACTATGTAATTGTACTATGCTTATGTAGGGCCTAAGCAGTATTATTTTATTATTATTATTTTTATTATTTTCTCAAGGCTTTTATTTCTGATTGGTGATTTTTTATGTGTTTTTGCCTCTTGTTTATGAGTCTGAAGATAGATTTTATGTATCACATAATGATTTTACAGAATTTCAATTTAAATATTTCCTTAACCTCTACTATCAATGTAGGAAATTAAGTGCAGAAAAGTAACCATAACTATCTAAAAACAAAATTATTAAAGAAGATTGTGTACTGCTTACATTGTTTGTCAACATATAGTATTAGTTGGTACATGGCATTTCCAGCATATACATTTGCTGACGTAGACTCACTTCCTTTCATTGGAGAAGTGTGATATTTGAGATTGCCTTATGTGTTGAGAGTTCATATTGTCTGTCTTCTTAGACCAGCAATAGTCAGCTAACATCACAGAATTCCACTTTCCCTGGTAATGTGTCTATTTCTTTCATGTCTCATGGAACCAGTCCCCTTCTTCTTCACAAAAATCTCCCAAGTTTTCAGGGAAAATGTTGAGATGGCTATGAAGGAAATTCAGCTTGATACTCATATTTGCAACTTAAATTTTTTATAGGCATCAACATATATTCCAAAAATTTCTTGTAGTCTTGGTACTTTCTGTTCCCCAAAAAACTATTTTATCACATTCTTGTTTCCTCATAAGAAATTAGATCCTCAAATTGTATGTCTGTCATTAGATTCCTTATCTGTGGTCCCGCAAAGGTTTCTTCTTTCAGTTTATCAGCTGACAGGAAGGATAATATCTGATGGATATACTTAAAACACTCACCATCTTTATTCAGTTCCTTTACAAAATGTTTCATGATCCTGAGTGTAATGTGGAAAGATAGAAGAATGATTTTCTCTTGTTTCATCAAATTTGCTTTCGTATCATTCTTGTCTCCTGGATCCAGATTTGTTCTAGCTGCCCATTCCATTCTAATACAGTGCAAATCACATCTACAACCACCCCATAGGCAGAGGAAGCAGGGATATTTTGTGTAGCCTGACTGTTGTCCGGGAAGCATTCCTATAACCTTTAGATCAAAACATGTAATCAATTCATGCTCTGAATTTGTTATTGCCATTAATACCAATGCAGGATTTCATAGTTTTACTTCAAGACATACACTGCTGGTGTCAAACCATATTTATTGGTAATGCGTAGAAGTGCAGGTTTGATATCTTTTGGGTTCCATTGATAAATAAGCAGCATTCTTTCTTGTTGTGAGTGGTTCCATATGTTGGTACTACTCCTTCTATATTATTACCATGAACAAGAGGGCATCAGCAGTGAAGTTCTCGTGAAACTTCTCTTCTATCCTTTGATGCCAGGAGAGTGATGTTCCAAGGACTGTCAGTCTTTCCTCCTTTAAATGAGAACCCGGAACTTGTGACAACTCTTTAGATCTTTTACTAAGTCATTTAATTCAGCCTGGATAAGCAGCTCTGGTTTCAGCTCTTTTGTGAGCACAAAAAATTCCATCACCATACACAAAATCAGATGACCACTGTAGAGTTAGAGGTGGGTTAGGTAGGGGAATGTGGGTCCATGTGGTGAGGCCTGATGGCTGATTTCAGGTTTGGAAATACAATGTTTACAATATTCTACTTGTTATAGCCTTCAACTTTTACCGTGCAAAAATAACAGTTATTGGTTTAGTTTGTTTGCTCTCACTATGTCATTGGAATTCCAAAAGATAATGGCTACTGCTTCCCCTGGATCTATTTTCTAAATCCTGTAACACACTTAGGACATACAATGTGTGGCATGAATATTTTATCTTGGTGTCGTAACCTGACACCAAAATAAGTGAGGTAAGCTTTTTTTCATAAATGAGCTCATGGTTATGCTTCTTGATTCAAAGTAAATAAACCATAAATGAAGCAAAACGAGTTGGGATTGCTTACGCACTGTTTTCATGAGGGACTCACCATTTGTAGATAGACTTAACTGCAGTGGTAAGTGTAAGAGTTATACAAAGCACAGTTGAAAACCAAAGTAAAACAGCATCAGTGTTTCTTTGTGAATGTATCATCAGAATATATCGATCTTACCACAACTCTTATGTACATTACGAGAGTGAGTCAAATGAAAACCTTAAATTTTTAATAACAAATTGAAATTTCCTGCCGTTATACTGTAAGTTGTGTAAGCATGCTACAAACAGCGTGCAGAATGGCCTGTAGGTGGCAACATAGTACAGATGCACACATACCATCGCAGTATCAGATGACCGCCCCACTTGCGACTTGCACCAAGGAAGAACAGCCTTCTGTTATTCGGTTTTTGCGTAGTGAAGGTGCGAAACCTATTGAAATTCATCGACAAATGAAGGTTCAGTACGGTGATGCATGTTTGTCACAGCAGCAAGTCTACGAATCGAGTAGGAAGTTCGAAAATGGTGTGACTTCAGTGGAAGATGCTCCTCGTCCAGGTCGGGCACAACGAGTTGTGACTCCACAGAACACTGCAGCAGTTGAAGCCATAGTAAAGGAAAACTGCCAAGTGACATTGAATGACACTGCAGCATGTTTACAGATTACTCATGGGTCAGCACACTACACTGTGCATTATATGCTCCAGTTTCACTAAATGTCTGCAAGATGTGGGCCACGGCAGCAGACTCCTGAAATGAGAGAACGACGTGTTCATGCTTGTGAAGAACTTCTTCAGCACTTTGAACAAGAAGATGATGGCTTGCTTGCTTGCAAGAATCATTACTGGGGACGAAATCTGGGTTCACTTCCACCAACCGGAAATGAAGAGAGTGAGCAAGGAATGGCACCATTCCTCATCGCCAAAACCCAAAGAAATTTCGAACAGAACCATCAGCAGGGAAGGTTATGTTGACTCTCTTTTGGGATGAAAAAGGCGTCATTTTGGAGCATTACATGCCTAGAGGAACCACTGTCACCAGTGCATCATACACAGATGTCCTAAAAATCATCTGCGGCCTGCAATCAAATCAAAGCGACATGGATTGATGTCAGCAGGTGTCTTTTGCAACATGACAATGCAAGGCCCCACACTGCCCGTACAACAGTTGCAACAATCACAGACCTGCATTTTGAGTGTCTTCCTCATCCACCATACTCACCAGACCCTGCTCCAAGTGGTTTACATATGTTTGGACCACTCAAAGCCGCAATGGGAGGAAAGAAGTTCCATTCTGATGAAGAGGTACGCCTCACGGTGCATGAGTGGTTGCGTGGACTACCAAAAGAATTTTTTTCTAAAATAATTTATACACTTTGTAAATGCTGGAGGACTTGCAATGAGTGTGGGGGAGATTATGTTGAAAAGTGATACAGATTTGTACCACTTCTGCACACTAAATAATATTTAAAAAAATATTTAACGTTTTCATTTGACTCACCCTCATATGATCTTAACTGAGCATACTAGCAGGCTATGTATTAATTCAGTAGACCCCTCCATGAAGGCAGGGGATAGACAACCCCAAAAATTCTGAAAAGAAAGTTGAAGAGCTTTCTGTGTATGTGCAACAAATTGGAGGAGAGTGAGGAGTACGTTCATTGCTTGCTTGGCCTTTAGGAATTTAGTCAATATGGAGCAATTTTCGGGAGCGGACTGCACATTCAGTGGGTGAGAATTTTTGTTTAAAACTGTGATTTTATGACTGTAGCAGGAGGAAGTTTTGATCACGGATTGCACAATGTAAATGATGCTCCAAGTGTTCCCCTTATCTGGAAATGGATCAAAACTTTTTAGGAGACTGGTTCAGCAATGGCCAAATGAACTCTGGGCAACCAAGGCCATCAAGAATGGTGAAATCCGTGGAAAGTGTAAATCAACGTGTCATGATGATCATAACCTCTCCATTCATAAGCGTGCAAGCTCTTAAAATGTGAACGGATCGTCTTAGCACCAAAGTTTGCAAAAAGACCTTAAACTGCACTGTCACAAAATCCAATTGGCCTAAGAGTTAAAGCCTCTGAATGCCAGACCTAGGCTGCAGTTCTTTAATGATGTGATTGAGTGCCTTTCATTTAACATCATCTAGTTTTCTAACAAGTCTCATTTTCGCCTGAATGCTCATGTCAATAGGTCAAATTTGTACTACCAAAGTGCCACAAATCCTAAATAGAAGCATGAGAAACCCCTTCATCTGTCTAAAGTTACTGTATGGGCTGCAATGTCAGCTTGATGAATAATTGGCCTGTACCTTTTGGAGGATGAGACTCGTTGTGCAAATACAGTGAATTTTGAATATTATGTGCTGCTATTAAATGACTTTTTGTTGCTTGTATTGCAAAAATTTCCTGTTTATAACCAGAAATTTTGGTTTCAGCAAGACGGAGCCACAGCACACATGTTCAATGTGTCTATTCTGTGCATTCATGAAATTTTCCCTGCCAAATTGCTCTCCAGGAGGTGTGACATAAATTGGCCCCCACACAGTACATACACTCCTGGAAATTGAAATAAGAACACCGTGAATTCATTGTCCCAGGAAGGGGAAACTTTATTGACACATTCCTGGGGTCAGATACATCACATGATCACACTGACAGAACCACAGGCACATAGACACAGGCAACAGAGCATGCACAATGTCGGCACTAGTACAGTGTATATCCACCTTTCGCAGCAATGCAGGCTGCTATTCTCCCATGGAGACGATCGTAGAGATGCTGGATGTAGTCCTGTGGAACGGCTTGCCATGCCATTTCCACCTGGCGCCTCAGTTGGACCAGCGTTCGTGCTGGACGTGCAGACCGCGTGAGACGACGCTTCATCCAGTCCCAAACATGCTCAATGGGGGACAGATCCGGAGATCTTGCTGGCCAGGGTAGTTGACTTACACCTTCTAGAGCACGTTGGGTGGCACGGGATACATGCGGACGTGCATTGTCCTGTTGGAACAGCAAGTTCCCTTGCCGGTCTAGGAATGGTAGAACGATGGGTTCGATGACGGTTTGGATGTACCGTGCACTATTCAGTGTCCCCTCGACGATCACCAGTGGTGTACGGCCAGTGTAGGAGATCGCTCCCCACACCATGATGCCGGGTGTTGGCCCGGTGTGCCTCGGTCGTATGCAGTCCTGATTGTGGCGCTCGCCTGCACGGCGCCAAACACGCATACGACCATCATTGGCACCAAGGCAGAAGCGACTCTCATCGCTGAAGACGACACGTCTCCATTCGTCCCTCCATTCACGCCTGTCAGGACACCACTGGAGGCGGGCTGCACGATGTTGGGGCGTGAGCGGAAGACGGCCTAACGGTGTGCGGGACCGTAGCCCAGCTTCATGGAGACGGTTGCGAATGGTCCTCGCCGATACCCCAGGAGCAACAGTGTCCCTAATTTGCTGGGAAGTGGCGGTGCGGTCCCCTACGGCACTGCGTAGGATCCTACGGTCTTGGCGTGCATCCGTGCGTCGCTGCGGTCCGGTCCCAGGTCGACGGGCACGTGCACCTTCCGCCGACCACTGGCGACAACATCGATGTACTGTGGAGACCTCACGCCCCACGTGTTGAGCAATTCGGCGGTACGTCCACCCGGCCTCCCGCATGCCCACTATACGCCCTCGCTCAAAGTCCGTCAATTGCACATACGGTTCACGTCCACGCTGTCGCGGCATGCTACCAGTGTTAAAGACTGCGATGGAGCTCCGTATGCCACGGCAAACTGGCTGACACTGACGGCGGCGGCGCACAAATGCTGCGCAGCTAGCGCCATTCGACGGCCAACACCGCGGTTCCTGGTGTGTCCGCTGTGCCGTGCGTGTGGTCATTGCTTGTACAGCCCTCTCGCAGTGTCCGGAGCAAGTATGGTGGGTCTGACACACCGATGTCAATGTGTTCTTTTTTCCATTTCCAGGAGTGTATTTGAGCTCCGGGTATTTTTTCTTATGCGAATATGTCAAATCTAAAGTGCATGTCAAGAATTCAACTTCTCTTGAGCAACTGATAGAAAATATCCATAGCAAAGTGGCAGCTCCCAGTGTCTACATTCTGATCTGTCTTGCAAAATTTTGTTCATCATTTGAATGAGTGCCTTAGGCATGCTGGATTGCATTTAAATGACATTATTTTTAAAACGTAAATTCTTAAACTGTATATTTCAATAATAAATAAATTTTCCGTCGGCTTAAATGACGATTTTATTGTGACATATCAAATATAAACTTTCTTTTGGGACACCCTGTGTTTCATTAATATATCATTAACTCCTACACCTATTATGTACCAGTATCTGACATCAAACTCAATGGGTAGCCTGTCTGTGGCCAGTGGTTTATTAGGTTGGGGCATAAGTTCATAGCATTTTTCCATAGGTTTAATGAACACTGTAGGTACACATAATAGAGACTTTAGTTATCAATAATATACGGTGTTAAAAAAAATTATCCTGTATGTCAGGGGATGATTGTATGCATCAAAACAAGAAAAAAAGTTTTATAACCATGGGTCCTACAAAACATACATTCTGACATATGACCACTTGTTCAGAGGAGGGGATTGACATGATGTCCTCCCTCGGGCATGGGTGTGTGTGTTTGTCCTTAGGATAATTTAGGCTAAGTAGTGTGTAAGCTTAGGGACTGATGACCTTAGCAGTTAAGTCCCATAAGATTTCACACACATTTGAACATTTCAGATCCCATACCTTGGCCTGCTATACCCCTCCTTCGCCCCCTCCTCCCCCGCTGACCTAAATTCACTAGACTTCGAATTATGGGGACACTTGCAACAATTAGTCTATGCATGTGCAATAAACAGTGTGCAAACACCACACAATCATAACTTCAATGCATCTCAGGACATTCAGACCCAACCACAGCAATTTCAAAGACAATATTCAACGTTTCCTACTCTTCACTATTCCGTGACATTACACATCCCCCTCCTTTAAGAAAATTCGTCCCGAATTTTACAATTCTGGACTTACTGGTTGTGCGCGCCATACCTCCTTATACTCTACAGGTATCTTACAACTATTTCTTTAACACTGTCAAACTTTTCTTATCCGCTAGTAACCTATTTACACTTAATACTGATTCCAATCTTATCATTTATTTATATTACGTTCCACTATTCCCGATCCATCCCATAGGTATTTGATGTACAGTTGTTATTTCAGAACGAGACATCTTTTTCTGTATACAAAAGTAAGTTGCACAAATAAAAACTAGAACTAAGATTATGCTAGTCGTTGACACACCAAATATAATTGTGTTTTGCTTACGTTTCTCCTGATATTGCTGCACGTGCTGCAGTAGCTGATTAACTGAGATCTGCTCTTTTTCTGAGATAATCAGGTTATCTAAAGATTGTAGCAATGTGGGATCCGAGGACTCGTTAATAAACGTTAGGTTCTGGCGAGGCAATATGTGTGGTGGTTTCTCTGGACAATACAAGATAGGCTGTGTCACGTTAATCATTGTTTTACCCGTGAAAGTAGCTGGTAGGTGAAAATGCTTCCTCACTATTTCACATCCAGTGCCATTAATCAATAACCCACTGCCCTGCAATTCAAGCGTAGATATATCTGTCAAAAAAATGGCTCTGAGCACTATGGGACTCAACTGCTGTGGTTATCAGTCCCCTAGAACTTAGAACTACTTAAACCTAACTATCCTAAGGACATCACACACAGCCATGCCCGAGGCAGGATTCGAACCTGCGACCGTAGCAGTCCCACGGTTCCGGACTGCACGCCTAGAACCGCGAGACCACCGCGGCCGGCGATATATCTGTCAATCTACCATTTCTGTAACAAGTGGCAACTACGGTCTCTAGTTCGAACATAGAGTAAATCGAATGTTCCTCAACTTTCTGAAATTTCGGTCTCGGAAGTAACACCTTCTTTTCGCATTCTAAGGTTCCCATATTCCCCAAGAACAACTGCATCTCACATGAATGATTGTGGGTTGCCACCTCCTTTGCTGGACAAATAAAACACTTCCTCTGAAACAGTCTGTCAAATCTTCCGTAGACATTACCCCATGAGCACTCCTCCGTCTTGATACTAACAACACTTCCCGAGTTTGCACTTGCACCCACTTCCCAAGTGCACTCCATTTAGTTGGATACTGGTGTACTGTATAACACTGGTACCGTGTATACTCGCCTGATCCGTAATTACCCTCACTTTAGACATGCGATAGAATAACGGTAAATTCCGCTTCGCAGGAGGGACGACATGACGCTCTCCTTCCGAGAATCCTTTCCGCGCTTTCAGCAACGCCTTCAGCATCTGATCTGGACCCAAAAAACTGACACTTAATTGCCCATGCACTGCGTGATACATAGCTTCATATAACGCTTCCAATTCGACACGCGCATCATCCACCCTGTCTGCTAATGCCCTCAATAAAGCTGCTACTTGTATTTTCCCGTCTATTCGGCTCAATCTCGCCTTTATAGCCTCTATATCCCCATTCAACACATTCTGGTATTTGCTGCATACCGTTCCAGGTCTGACGTCAACTCCCGCACTTTTCTAGTGACATTCAATATCCCCTGCTCCATGTTACCTATACGTGTAGTGTGCCAATCCACTTCCGACTTTGTCTCCTCCACCAACTCCTGCACCTCTCCCACCGTACTATTTAAGCTCCTTATATCTTCCTCGTCCGCTGTTCCAAACACTGTTTTCAGCAGTTTTCCCCCTTTTGTGACGGCCTTCGTAGCGACAACACTTCGCTGTAGAAACGGCCTACGAAGTCACCGCCACACTTTTAATAGCGGGCCGACCGGTCCGCTGGAACAGTGAACAGAAAGATGAAAACCCAAACACTCGGATTAAATGAAAGTCGGTACTTATCTTTATTAACGACGATACAGAACACAGTGGTGAACATGGTCTACAGAAATCTGTCTAGTTCGAGACGGTGCGGCTAGGTCGGCGTCGGCTGACGACAAACAGCAACTCTGCTGCGATGAACACACAACGGACTAGCAAGTACACAATTCGGTGGCGAGTATACAACTGAGCGGCGAATACAGAACTGTCCTAGCGCTCGCGACTCCAGCGCTTAAGAAGCCAGAAGCCAGCGGTGGCGCGCGCAGACTTGCGGCGATTTCCTGTATCGCTGGCGCTGCTTATGCGGACGGCGTCCGGACTTTGATGCTGCCAACCTTTTTGGCAGCGGGCTCGGTTGGCATTACTGGCTAGGATATAACACCCCCTGCATCCAGCCACCCTCGTTTCCTGCGAACGAGCGTTTGCGGAACCACTTCCGTTACTTGTTGCAGCTGCCTCCTCAGCTTTTCGTATGAGAGCTTCAATTCCTGATACTCGTTCCGTA
The DNA here is from genome assembly GCF_023898315.1 of Schistocerca nitens. NCBI lineage: Eukaryota > Metazoa > Arthropoda > Insecta > Orthoptera > Acrididae > Schistocerca > Schistocerca nitens. The sequence goes on along the minus strand of NC_064622.1, from coordinate 143,693,893 downwards.
TGTCTTGAAACAACCCCTCCTTCTCCGTGGCCGCCTATAGCGCCGTAAACCTATCCTGTAGTGTCCAACATCATTCCTCACTCCCCATATATTATACGTGAACACAATTGTCCACCTGCTGCTTGACAATACCACATCTAATTGTCTTGCAAACAAAATTCCGTTATCTAGTGGTTGCACCTGCACCACCTCTCCTCTGCAACAGTGTTGCAGTACCAGACTGACGAAAAGTTTCCCGGGCCACATCCTGGAACGGCACCTAAAGGAAAAGGAAGCCATGTCAATCGCTCCCTTCCTTACCACGTCTAAAACACACAAATCACAAGTAAAAACTACACATACCCTATTACCTAATAACAATAAATACGACATGTTCCTCCCCGAGGACACTTAATCTACGTATCCCTAGACCTAAGTGCGTAAGGAACGTTCCTCTGCTGTTCTTTTAGCATCGGTACCCTCACATCCTTTGTTACTGCTGGAGGAACCTGCGATAACGCATCCACTGCGCCCTTAAACGGCTTAATCCTACTCACATGAACTACTGACGACTTGGTTGGTAACTGCAAAAAAATGGTTCAAATGGCTCTGAGCACTATGGGACTTAACTTCTGAGGTCATCAGTCCCCTAGAACTTAGAACTACTTAAACCTAACTAACCTAAGGACATCACACACATCCATGCCCGAGGCAGGATTCGAACCTGCGACCGTAGCGGTCGCGCGCTTCCAGACTGTAGCGCCTAGAACCGCTCGGCCACCTCGGCCGGCTGGTAACTGCAACTTTACGTTCACTGGAGACACTATTTCATTTACCTGATACGGTCCAGAATATTTCGTCAAAAACTTCTTCGTTTCACCCTTCGGAACATAAGGATTAGCCAACAATACCTTTTGACCAATTCTGTATTGCGGCAGTTAGCACCTGCACCTTTGCCCAATACTCTCTTGCTTCTCCAAAGCTTTAGTATTAGCACGCCGTACCCTTTGCCAAATCTCTCTCAATTTCTTGGCGAAATTCTTCACTGACTCATCCTGTGAACCTACCTGAGGTTTGAGCACATCAAATGGTGCTGGCATTTTCCGGCCATGAATTACCTCGTACGGAGAGAGCCCCGTTCTTGTATGAACTTTCGCGTTATATGCGCTTGTCAACAGATTTAAATACACGTCCCAATCCGTGTGTTCTGAATTTACGTAATGACTAATCATCTTAACTAACGTCCTATGAACCTGTTCTGCTCGCCCATTCGACTGAGGATGAAATGGGCTTGTCCGCAATTTCTTAAATTTCAATAAACGGCATAACTGCTTCATCAGCTCCGACATAAAGTTACTACCCTGATCTGTAATTATAGTATCAGGCACCCCATACTTCAGCAACCAGTTATTTACTAAGGCTTGCGCAACAGTGCTTGCCTTCTGATCTGAAATAGCTACTATTACCAGGTATCGGGAAAAATGATATAATATTGTTAATATGTATCGATTACCCGCTTGGGTCTTGTTAAATGCTCCGATTACGTCTAATCCTATGAATGCGAACGGACGATCCGCTTCAGGTAGTCTCTGTAACTGAATTTTCTGATGACTTAAATCTGCTCTCTGCGCACACGGTATACAATTTTGCACATACTGCTCTACATCATTGCGACGTGTCTTCCACCGAAACCTTTCAGCTACCCGTCTATCAGTCGTTCTTTCACCACAATGACCGTCAGTACATGGTCATGCGCTTGTTTAAACACTTCTTCCCTCAGCGACTCCGATACTACGACGCGTAGTCCGCACTTCGTCTTCCTGCAAAGCAACCCATCCTGCATTTCAAACTGCGGTTGCGTTCGAAACAATTGACACTCTCTGTCAGTGGCTTGCGCCTTTACCCACTCCTCACTTATGCCCACAACTTGTACAGCTGCTATTTTTCTACTAAGCGCATCTGCATTCGTATGTTTTACCCCTGGTTTGTGAAATACCTCGTAGTCGAATTCACTTAGTTTCAGCGCCCATCTCGTTAAACGACTCGAAGGATCTTTCAACCCCAACAACCACTTCAATGCTGCGTGATCTGTAATCACCTTGAACTTACGCCCATATAAACAACAGCGAAAATACGAGATACCGTAAATCACTGCTGACATTTCTTTCTCCGTAGTTGAATAATTCTTCTCTGCCTTATTCAGTTGCCTGGAAGCATAAGCCACTGGATGTTCCTGTCCATTAACCCACTGAGAAAGATTACAACCTACAGAAATATTACTAACATCACAAGATAGTATGAACTCTTGTTCGAAATCAGGAAGTATCAACACTGGGTCTGATGTTAGTATCTGTTTGAGTTTCTCGAATGCCTCCTGACATTGTGCTGTCCATTCAAACTTAACACCTTTCTTTAACAATCTCGTTAATGGATGTGCAATTTCCGCGAACCCCTTTACATATCGTCTGTAGTAATTACATAAACCACTTGTTTAGTGGTCTGTGGTACTGGAAAACCACGCACAGCCGACGTTAGACGAGGATCCGTTCTTACCCCATCCTGACTGATAATATGCCCAAGATAAGTCACTTGCGTCTGAGCAAACTGACATTTCTCGACATTAAACGTAAGATTTGCCGCTCTTAGCCTACTAAATACTTCGTTCAGTCGTTCCACATGCTCTTCTATATTACGCGAAAAAGTAACAATATCATCGAGGTATACCATAGCAATCTTCGGTTTCAGTCCCCGAAGCACACCATCTAACAGACGCTGGAAAGTAGCAGGAGCGTTTTTCAACCCAAATGTCATTCTGCGATACTGAAAGTGACCAAGGCGTGTTGTAAAGGCCGTCTTCGGTCTGTCCTCGGGACTTACGTCTATCTGATGGTAGCCACTCTTTAGATCTAGCGTCGAAAAATATTTACACCGTCCTAGGTTGTCCAACGTTTCCGTGATGTTCGGTATTGGATACGCATCTGTTACAGTTCGTGCTTTCAAAAAACGATAGTCACAACAAAACCTATACTTTTTAGTACCGTCCAATGACTTCTTAGGAACTACCACTATGTTGGCAGACCACGGACTTTCACTGTTCTCTATAATACCGTCCCTTAGCTGTTGATTAATAAATTCTTCCACTAGTGGTTTTAGGTGTTTCGCTATCCTATATGGTTTTCTATAGACCGGCGGACTATCGCCAGTCGGTATAAGGTGCTGTGTAATAGGAATTGCTGGTAATGGACCTTCTGAATTAAACAAATCTAAATACTCTAATAACAAAGCTTCCATAGCTTTCCGATCACCATTCTCCAAATGACGAATCTTCTCACGTAGTACAGATGCCTTGACGGTTTGCTTGACGTTATAATCATCTTGGGATTCACCTATCTCCTCATCGTCGAGTATTTCCAAACTTGCCACCACTAAACCCTTTGGGAGATCCACTTCATCTGCCCCAAAATTATCTACACTGACCGGAATCATCAGTTCTCCATTTATATCCGTTACGCGTGCAACGCTTCTCCTAATAAAACAATGTATTTCATCCAATGCTTCATTGCTCTGCAGTGGCTCCACCACACATAGTCTCTGATGTGGTACATCGGTACCTACTGACAACCAAACTAGCTTCCCTGTACCCGAAGGCACTTTGACATGCGTAATCATCTTTAATGCCCTTGTGCGCGGTTCAATTGGTGACATCTTAGCAACGGATGCACATCGCGAGGTAGAAACATTTACAGCTGTTGTACCCATTGAAAACAAGTTTCCACTAAGTTCAACTGTACGCTGTGAAAGACTAATTTTGGCATGGTATTTATCGAGGAAGTCCAGTCCTAGAATCACAGAATACCCTTGTCCTACAGTTGGCAACACTTCCATTTGCTCTCCGAACTGTACAGTTCCAATCTTAAAAACGAGCTGTGTTGTACCCAATGATTGCAACTCATTATTCCCTACTCCACGTAATTTATACCTAGGAGTACCTAGTCTTCTTCTACCCAGGAGGTCTAGACTAGCAACAGATACATGTGCCCCTGTATCAATCAAAAACTTACATTTGTTATTCCTTACAACACCGATCAAGCAACAGTCCGTCTCTGAACTAGTTTTCACCGTACTTCTGCTTACCGGGAATGTCTTCCGACGGACGAAACACTCCCGTTCCCGTTTAACGCTTTTTCCTGTTTATTCCCGGTACCATTCTGCTTACTACGACACTCATTCGCCTTGTGACTGTAGCGTTTACAAGCATAGCACTGCGGCTGTCTGCATTGAGCCTTCACGTGACCTTTCCTCACACAACGGTAACAATTGCTCTCAGGTGCAAAGACGCGTTTATCATTGCGAACCCTTGTTGCAATGTCTATCTCCTGCAGATCGTTGCAATACGCAGTGCTGCAGCTAAATCCCCAGGATTCTCCATCCTAACCCTACGAGAAAATTCTGCAGGAATTCCCCTGAGGAATACATCGAGGGCTCTGTTTTTTGCCTCTCGTAGTAATACACGATCCACATCAGAATTACCCGATAATTCACAGGTCTGCGAGTTAATTTTCCGTATCCTATCTGAAAAAGACTCCACTGTCTCATTGACCTTCTGTGTCAAATTAGCTAACTTCTCCCTAAAAAATCTTGCACTATTCTGCTTACGATATCTTTGTCGTAACCCATCTGCCAATTCTTCAAACGTGCTCGCCTTACTAAGCGTCTCATGGTTCATCACGAACGTCTTGACTTCCCCTGCAAGTCGCAAATTTGCCATATGTAACGTAGTTACGTCCGACCAATTGCTCATTGCAGCTGTTGCCAAAACATCGTTAATGAACGCTGTGACATCCTCTGTTGTTTTACCCGAGAAAGGCGTGATCAGGTTAGCTACTGAAGGATATATTGCAAGGTTGGACACAGCTACTGACTTGCACTCACTTGAACCCGTTTGCGACTCTTGCGCCGAACGCAACGTCTCCATTTGCGTCATTAATTCTACTTGACGTAACTTATGCTGCGCATTCTCTTCTAACAATTTTGAGACTTGCTCCGTCAGAGCAGCTATACTCACTTCAGTACTAACGGATCTTGTTTCCGGCATGATTTGTGCAAATTACCAACAACTTACTCTATACTGGATTTACTCCTCATAACAATAACCACACTAGCTACTCAACTCCTTTTTCACAGTTGAGCACTACACACAAGAAGACAAACAAGACTCACAATGCACAACTAAACAAAATTAATCCTTCCGCCTTGTTATTGCCCAGCGACACTCTTTACAATTGTGCGCTGCATGACCAAACCGTCTACAAATTGAACATTCTACTGGTACAAACTTCGTGCTTGGCTCCCCATGCCCTGTTAAACTACACACAGTACATCTGACTGGTACCAAGTACGTTTCCCAGCTGTTTCCCTTAAACTCAGATAAATCTGCTGTTTCCGTAGGTCTCACAAAGTGCACTCCCAACAAAGAACATGCATCCATAGTTATTAATAAGAATCGCCTCATGCACTTACCACAAGGGTGCGTAGAGTCGACAGTTCTGACCGCAACTCTGTGGTGTCAGCCCTGCAGTGGCGGTGTCGACGACTCCAGATACCAGATCTGCAGGCCAGTGCTGTAGTGGGCGGTTCAAACACTTCTCATACCAAATCTATAGGCAGTGGGCGCGAGGACTTGTGACACCAAATCTGTACGCGCCCTGGTAGTCCCGGTCGCCTATGATGGACTGGAGGCCAAACGGTGACCTCTCCACTTGTCAGGATGCTAGGAAATGACTCTGGACGCGTCAGAAACGCCAAAGAAACATTATTAATTCATAACACCAAATCTGTAGGCGCCCCGGTGGTCCCGGTCGCCTACGGTGGACTGGAGGCCGAGCGGTGACCTCTCCAGTTGTCAGGATGCTAGGAAATGACTGTGGACGCGTCAGAAACGCCAAAGAAACATCATTAATTCCTGCTGAGTACAATGTGGCCCGCGTAACACAGGCTGGCTGAGCTTGGTGATATCAACGACCTTCCCCGAGTCCTCGCTGACTCGTAGTGATGACACCAGCTCCGGGCCGCACAAGTCTTGCTAGCACAGCGCTGCGTGGTGTGACGTAGCGGAGGAATGTTCTTACTTCGTACTTCGGCGGCGCGTGGCTGGTGGTGCCCGGCTGGCCGGTGCGCGTAGGAGGCTCCGGGTTGGAGTCCGGCGCTGTCGGCATGAGAGGCGTTCTCGTAGTGCGGAGTGTACTCTATCCCACCCCGTCTTCTTCCCTGCTCCTCCTGGTGGCTCGTCCGCGGTGGACGGGCGGAACGGGCTGCAATCCCCCAGCGTCGTCGGCTCACCCGGTTGTGACGGCGGATGCACAGGATCTAGGCCCCGCATGATCTCGACGGTGGCTCACTGATGTGGTCAGCATTGGCGGCGAGCGAGTCTGTCGCGATGTCTGCTAATCCTGGGTTGATGATTGACAGCAGAGAGGACCAGAGCTGGTACTGTCTCCTCATGTCTGCTGCTGGATGGGCCACCCTTACTGCAACATCTCCTTAATAAAGATTAACATGTCGATCACCGAGCTGAGCGCTACGCAGCGACCCGGTACACATCTAACTGCATGTCTAACTGCGAGAGCCTTGTTGCTATCAAAGCTGGCGTATTTAAAGGAAGCGCGAGCGACGTCCTGACGTCATGCTCGTTTGTAATGAACGCATTCGTTCCACTTATACTGCTGATTCATCTGTCGTACTCGCCCCTTAGATGTTCTTGCGACAGAGTTACGTGTTGTTACGGCAGACTTACGCGAAGTTGTGAAATGCAATACAGCTGACGCTATACCTCTGTCTTACACTCTACGAAAGTCTCCGTCTAACACAAACCCGAGTGCTAATCAATTCTCTCTCGACATGTGCAATCCTCTTACCTCTTGGCTAACACCAAATCTGTAGGCGCCCCGGTGGTCCCGGTCGCCTACGGTGGACTGGAGGCCGAGCGGTGACCTCTCCAGTTGTCAGGATGCTAGGAAATGACTGTGGACGCGTCAGAAACGCCAAAGAAACATCATTAATTCGTGACACCTTTATTCCTGCTGAGTACAATGTGGCCCGCGTAACACAGGCTGGCTGAGCTTGGTGATATCAACGACCTTCCCCGAGTCCTCGCTGACTCGTAGTGATGACACCAGCTCCGGGCCGCACAAGTCTTGCTAGCACAGTCTGGCTCTCGGCAGAGGCAACAAAACTTTGACAATATTCCACGTTTCCAACTCTTTACTATTCTGCGACCCTACACTACTGACGACGCCTTTGGGACAATTGTTTTATGTATTTCCACTGCAGCATGTGATTTTAGTGTATTTTACTTCTAATGAAGGTATATTTAGATATACCGAAACCGTGGTCAAGAATTTTAATAAATCTTTATCCGGCAACTGTTTGGCTGTTATCATTTACCGTAACCATTGTGACATTTCTGGTGTCAGAAGCCATGATATTCTGCCCCCAGGCTTCACTTCATAATTTGCCTGAGATTACATTAGCTGAGGTGTGATACTAGAAGTGAGAGGCAGATGACGGGTGGTACAATGAGCTCCAGTTCCGAGAGAAACTACGAAAGTTCAGTACGAGTATAATCTGATTGGCCACAGGAGCCAGCACGCCAAAGCTCTAAGTTTCATTTAATGATGTTGTATAAAGCACAGCTCAGATGTAATTGTCTATCATTCTAAACATCCTCTCAGCAGCAACTTCAGATACCAATTTATTAAAAAATTTCGTTAACAACAGAATGACAATATCCAGGCTGTTCGGACCATCGACTCCCACAGAAAGTGCGCGCCACGCGAAGTGATTCGGGATGACCAGTCCAGTCTGTTAGGATGTGTCATACTGTACAGTTCACGTTAAGGGCCACACGATTAAGATCTGCGTAGCGCGCCCTTTGGTTCAAATGGCTCTGAGCACTATGGGACTGCTGAGGTCATCAGTCCCCTAGAACTTAGAACTACTTAAACCTAACTAACCTAAGGACATCACACACATCCATGCCCGAGGCAAAATTCGAACCTGCGACTGTAGCGGTAGCACGGTTCCCGACTGTAGCGCCTAGAACCGCTCGGCCACTCCGGCCGGCACGCCCTCTGGAATGATCTTAAATAATTACAATTCTGCGTGCAAAATAGAAAAGAATAGAGTAGAAGTACAACTTATTTTGGGAGTGGAATTTCTCAAATGTACCTAAATGCAAGAGTTATCAGCGTTTCTAACATGAACTATGATACATGTAACTTTGTAGGCGTACTTGCGTAAAATATACTGTCGGTAGTTCGATGTGTTGTCTGCAGTGTGATTCGAATGATAATTAAAAAACCATATGGCATTCCGAATTGAAATTTGACAGATTATTTTGTAGCCCTGAGAGCATTAGACATCTCACTAGTTTCTTACAGCTTCATCTCAAGAATTCGCGACCTGAGTGCTATATCTCCGCTGGAACAAGGACGTCTTCACAAGAAATCTGGCTCACGAATCACAGCAGAATATCAGCGTTCTGTCTTGACACAGTAGTATACGCATAGTTCCCTCGCATGTCCTGCGTTTCCAGTACAAATGGGAATACTTGATCACAAAATCCAAGTTTTCTCACCTCCTGCCTAACTGTCATAGTACTTGCAGTGGATGCTGATGCAGTATGGAATTCCTGTATGATGGTCTGGGTAGGTGCCTGTCTATTACACATTACGACCCTCTTCAACTGTCGGCGGTTTCTGTTAGTCAACAGACGAGGTCAGTCTGTACGCTTTTGTGCTGTACGTGTCACTTCATGTTCCCACTTCACTATCACATTGGAAACAGTGGAGCTAGGGATGTTTAGGAGTGTGGAAATCTCGCGTACAGAAGTATGACACAAATGGCACCCAATCACTCGACCACCTTTGAAGTCCGTGATTTCCATGGAGCGCCCCCTTATGCTCTCTCACGATTTCTAATGACTACTGAGATCGCTGATGTGGAGTACCTGGCTGTAGGTGGCAGCACAATGCACCTAATATGAAAAACGTATGTTTTTGGGGGTGTCCAGATACTTTTGATCACATAGTGTACTTTTCAACTAGAGTATATAATACTTTGTACTATTATTATTATTATTGTTGTTGTTGTTATGTTGACCTACATTTACTACCATGTTTGTTTCTACGCACAACACTTTAATAACTTGTAGAAGGTAAACTTAATCATATCATACACAAAATTAGAAAATATTCAACTCAAAGTTTCATGTATATGTATTCCAGTTCTCTCAGTTTAATAGTTTCATATCCAGATAGATAGAGATTAGTTTTTATAATGCAATTTTTTACAAAATTATCACTAAGACGTTTCTGGTAAGCATTGTAATCAATTAATAAAAATGTAAACATTTCAAGTATTAACAATATTTACCATTATTTTAAAGAAGTCTATTTGCTTGAATTGATACTGGAATTTTTTTAAATGAAGGGAAGTGAAATACTCAAATATTTTACTTATAATTTGCATAATTCTTGTGTTATTGCATAAACATAAAACCTTACAAGTTTTTGTGTAGCGATGATTAATGTCTAACTGTAAGTATTAGTTAGACATTTAATTTATTTAGGTAGAACATATTGTCATACTAAAAACCCTTTCAATAATTCCTCATTATAAGTCAGTACTTGTAAAAATATGAATATGGAATTTATTATGTGACTGATACTAAAATATTTTAGGAATTACACTGATTACATGTTAGTGGCTGTCTGTTCACGTAGTAGTGGAAGTTGTGTTGTGTAATTTACGTCGCAGTTTGGCAGCAGGTTTTGAACAACCAGATATTCGTATGTACCAGCCTTCAACCATGTATTTGCAATTTCAATGCTGCATTCCATAGGGAGTGAATATGACTGCATGAAACAGAAAATATGTTTTTATATTCATAGTTTATATTATGACCCAGATCTTTTGCTGACCCATGACAAATGCTAAGTGTTTAATAAATTCTTTATAATTCTCCTGTCGCTACCTCACATATTACAATGATTGTCTTAAATTAGTGACACTGTAGATGGGAAGGTACATCAGCTACTGGTTGCTATGATTGTTTGTCATCTCACCTTATATTGTAACCAAGAGGTTTTCTACCAATATAAATCTATTAAGATGTTTTTACTTAGTTGCTGTCTACATCATAGAAATCGGTATAGAATACAAATCATCGATTTATTAATGTTTCTTTTGACTGTACTATACTTTTTATGTATTTTACTTCCAGTTTTTAATTTACAACTATCTCGCATTGCGCACTTAAGTTTAATAGCACACTTATTTTTTCCAGTCCAATATACTGCGTAACTTATAATTTAATGCTAAGTGTTTACTTGTTGATAAGCATTCTAGCTACAAAACCATTCCTTAATGACTTAATTCAGTTTTGTGATTTTATATACATAAACTTCTGTTGGAATTATTATTCTTCCTTCCTGTAATGATTTACTATTTGTTTTTATATACAAAGAGTTCTGATGCAAGTAGGCCTCTCCTTAATCATGCAAAATTCTCCTTTTGTTTTGTAGCTTCTTTTTTAGTTTGCAGTCACTTTATCTAGAAAGAAGTGTTTTCTTTGCAGTTTAATTTTTTGACAGAAAAATCTAGAATAGAAGACCATATATGTTTTCGAAGAGATTGCTGCTCATCGAACAAAATAGGTCCTGAGTAGGAGACATGCATGTTGAGGATGAATCAGACTAAAGCGTCAGTACACATTAGCAGTACTATGTCTGCGTGTGGCACCTGTGTATATTAGATCTCAAGGAGAAATCTGTTCGGCAACTAACCAGTTTTTCATCGTACAAGGTCCAGTCACCTATGTTCCAAGTCAACGTGCAGCAACCACTCATAGATAGCAGGTGACAGGAACGGTGATGGAGGAACGCAGAAAACAGTTCAGCAATTGTTATAAAGTGAAAAATGGGGCGCTTTATCTGATCTCCGAAAGAACATGATAATTGGCTCTCAGGTGAAGGGTGGAATCTTTTCCAAACCAGCTGAGGCTGTAAACTGTTTCTATGTCATCATCAGTTGAGTGTACTATAGATGGCAAAATGGCGCTATCCAAAGCCAGCTCGAACCAACTGTTGTGCCCCACAGGCCATAGATGATAGGGATAAATGACGGCTTCGAAGACGTGTACGACAGAATAGACATCCAACTGTTTAGAATTGGCCGCCCAGATGAACCAAGGGGGCTACCAACAGTGTCTTTTCAACAATTGTTCAGCGGACATTGGCGCAGGCGCCTGGTCCATACAGTCCTGCTGACTGCTGTTCATCAGCAATGAAGGCTGGAATTTGCAAGCCAATACCACAATTGGATGTCCATTGAGCAGTGACAGGTGGCCTTTTCAGATAAATCATGTTTAATGTTCCATCAGACAGATGGTCGTTGGCTCATTTGAGAAGGGAGTTGCAGATGGTAGGAGATCACGCTATCTACAAACGCCTGTGATTTAATAATGAGTTCTTCTTGCTGTGGATAAAATTTATCAACTGAAAGCAAACTTCCTGCAAGAATCAACAGAATGGTCCAAGCCAGAGGAGTGATCCTGGGTGATCTTGTCACTCTGGAAAGCGCAGTGGATCAACACAAGCATGCATCTATTCTTAGGGACCAAGTCCATCCCTACATACAGTTTGTTTTTCCCCAGCATGACGGCATCTACCAGCGGAAAAATGCAACGTGCCACACGGCTTGTAGGGCACATGCATAGCTTGAAGAGACCCATGATGAGTTTACTCTAGTCCACTGTCCACCTAACACCATAGATTTAAACCCAATCGAAAACCTGTTGGGACCATCTCCATCGAGGTGTTGGCGCCATAGATCCTCAGCTATGAAACCTATCACTGCTGGCCACGGCACTAACGTCGGCATGGCTCCATGTCCCTGTCTGTACCATCCAGAGCCTCATTGACTCTCTTCTTGCACTTCTCACAGTTGTCCGTGCAGCAATAGGTGGTTATTCAGGTTTTTGACAAGTTCAAAAAGGTTCAAATGGCTCTGAGCACTATGGGACTTAACATCTATGGTCATCATACAACACCCAGTCATCACGAGGCAGAGAAATTTTGACAAGTGGTCACATTAATTTGACTTGACAGGGTGTGTCTGTTGCTGTTCTCCTAATTGGTGCATCTCCTATTTGGTGGGTCATTATCTTTCCTCATATACAGGGCATACAAAAACATGTGTCAAGGAATAATGCTTGAAGTAAAAAAATTATCAAAAGTTCATATGAACCTGGGCCTGAAAACCCTGAGTTAGGGATATGTGAAAGGAATTCTCTGTAGTGTCTCCTTGTTGCATAATTTACACTACTGGCCATTAAAATTGCTACACCACGAAGATGACGTGCTACAGACGCGAAATTTAACCGACAGGAAGAAGATGCTGTGATATGCAAATGAGTAGCTTTTCAGAGCATACACACAAGGCTGGCGCCAGTGGCGACACCTACAACGTGCTGACATGAGGAAAGCTTCCAGCCGATTTCTCATACACAAACAGCAGTTGACCGGCGTTGCCTGGTGAAACGTTGTTGTGGTGCCTCGTGTAAGGAGGAGAAATGCGTACCATCACGTTTCCGACTTTGATAAAGGTCGGATTGTAGTCTATCGCGATTGCGGTTTATCGTATCGCGACATTACTGCTCGCATTGTTCGAGATCCAATGACTGTTAGCAGAATATGGACTCGGTGTTTTCAGGACGGTAGTACGGAACGCCGTGCTGGATCCCAACGGCCTCGTATCACTAGCAGTCGAGATGACAGGCACCTTATCCGCATGGCTGTAACGGATCGTGCAGCCACGTCTGGATCCCTGAGTCAACAAATGGGGACATTTGCAAGACAACAACCATCTGCACGAACAGTTCGACGATGTTTGCAGCAGCATGGACTATCAGCACGGAGACCATGGATGCGGTTACCCTTGATGCTGCATCACAGACAGGAGCGCCTGCGATGGTGTACTCAACGACGAACCTGGGTGCAAAACATAATTTTTTCGGATTAATCCAGCTTCAGTTTACAGCATCATGATGCTCGCATCCGTGTTTGGCGACATCACGGTGAATGCACATTGGAAGCGTGTATTCGTCATCGCCATACTGGCGTGTCACCCGGCGTGATGGTATGGGGTGCCATTGGTTACACGTCTCGGTCTCCTCTTGTTCGCATTGAGGCACTTTGAACAGTGGACGTTACATTTCAGATGTGTTACGACACGTGGCTCAACCCTTCACTCGATTCCCGCTATATCCTACATTTCAGCAGGACAATGCACGACCGCATGCTGCAGGTCCTGTACGGGCCTTTCTGGATACAGAAAATGTTTAACTGCTGCACTGGCCAGCACATTCTCCAGATCTCTCACCAATTGAAAACGTCTGGTAAATGGTGGCCGAGCAACTGGCTCGTCACAATACGCCAGTCACTACTCTTGATGAACTGTGGTATCGTGTTGCATCTGCATGGGCAGCTGTACCTGTACACGCCATCCAAGCTCTGTTTGACTCAATGCCCAGGCGTATCAAGCCCGTTATTACGGTCAGAGGTGGTTGTTCTGGGTACTGATTTCTCAGGATCTATGCACCCAAATTGCGTGAAAATGTAATCACATGTCAGTTCTAGTATAATATATTTGTCCAATGAATACCCGTTTATCATCTGCACTTTTTCCTGGCGTAGCAATTTTAATGGCCAGTAGTGCACCTCAAATGTGTAATTTTACTCATTTCCTTTTTTATAATTTGATATGGTATTTGTTTTGTTTCGTCATACGTTTTGTGTCAGAGTAATTTCCATATTAACGATGAATTTAGTGTCTTAAATGACGTACATGCACTGCATGTATGGCCTAGCAAACGGGAATGCAGGTGCAGAATATCAACGTTAGCTGATAGTTGCCCTGGGTGACAGTTACCTCGTGCAAGAATGTTTGTACAACGCCTCAATGCTTGCAAGAGACAGGGTCATTTTGAAATGAATTGCAAATGGTAGGAGATCACACTGTCTACGAATGCCTGAGCTTGAATAATCAGTTCTCCGTACTGTGGATGAAATTTAATCAACCGTAGTAATACAATGAGAAATGCGAGAAGTCAAGGCGTTAATCGCACGATGATCTGGAATATTCTGTATGAAAAGGTTCTATGTCCATATCACCTTCAATGGGTGCAAGATTAATTGAGGACTTTATTCACTAATGAGACTGGCTTTTCACATAGTGGGATCTTCGATTATCATGACAACCACTCCTAGACCCTCATGTTGTGGAACAACGCAGACATCAACAGAAGTTCAGACTCAACGTGTGGGCTGCGTCCATTCATGATCATCTTATTGGCCCCTACTTGTTTCTACAATATCTTACTGTGTAAACTGTATGCAATTTCTCAGACATGATTGTTACAGTAGATACACCAAACAGACACTTATAATGAGTAATCTTTATTTACAATTACGATAGACTGTTTCGGCTTTATCGCCATTTTCAAGTACCTGCAATTTCAACTTTTGTGAGAACAGGCATGGATGTCAATGTCGTTCATATTAAAGAAGCTGTCTTGTACTCAGATCTAGATTGATGTGACATCCATATTGCGTCGTTAGTTGACTGTTTTGTAACTGTCACTGCTTTAATACGATCGTAAATGTTGTTGTCAAGATGTTAAAAGTAAATGTTAATTGTGAAGCGACAGCAGTTTGACAGTTCCACTATTACGACACTATATGTTTACAAAGATTGTGCAGATGAAGAGCGATGTTATTTTACTAACTAAAATTTGTTACGATTATCTTTGGTTGTTGCAAGTGTTACTTCCGATTTATATATTTTCGTGTTCTAAAAGTTCAATAACATATGCAACAACCAAAGATAATCGTAACAGTCCACTAACGACGCAATATGGATGTCACATGAATCTTGACGTGAGTACAAGACAGTTACTTTAATATGAATGGCGTTGATATCCATACCTGTTCTCACCAAAACTGTAATTGCAGGAACTTGAAAATGGCGATAAAACCGAAACAGACTGTCGTAATTGTAAATAAAAATTACTTATTATAAGCTGCTGTTTGGTGTACCTACTGTAACAATCATGTCGTAGTGAGACATATATTACGCTGCTGGCCCTACTTGATGATGTACTCCAGAAGTCATCGAATGAGTGCGGTTTATGAAACATGGTGCTGCATCTCACATTACACTTATAGTTCAGCTATGTATCGACTGTCACTTTATAAAGAGGCAGACTGGTTTATCGGAATCCATCACATGGCTTACCCGATAGTCAGATTTGAATAGAATGGATTTTTTCCTTCTGTGATATTTAAAATCCTGGATGTATCCAACTCCTGTATCCAATGTCAGTGTTCTGTGGAAGCGTATCCAAATTGGATTTGATAAAATATGGAATGCAGCATGAATTTTTTACAACACACAGCAAAATATGGAAAACAGGCTCAGGCAATGCATGGAAGCTGGATATGATCACTCGAAGCAAATTTTGGTAAATGTAAATATGTTCGCTCAATGTATCATTTTTGTGCCATGAGTAAAAACTTCTTTCATACATATCTAACAAAGTATTTCTGGACCCATATTCATATGAAGTTTTTGTGATATTGTCATACCAAGAACAAATGCCTAAGGTTTCTAACACTCATTTTTTTACTCCTTATACATATGACACTACTAAAAACTAAAAACTAACTCCGTCTACAGGCCGCAAGCGACCCATCGGGACCATCCGACCGCCGTATCATCCTCAGGTGAGGATGCGGATAGGAGGGGCATGGGGTCAGCACACCGCTCTCCCGGTCGTTATGACGGTTTTCTTTGACCGGAGCCGCTACTATTCGGTCGAGTAGCTCCTCAATTGGCATCACGAGGCTGAGTGCACCCCGAAAAATGGCAACAGCACGTGGCGGCGGGATGGTGACCCATCCAAGCGCCGGCCACGCCCGACAGCGCTTAACTTCGGTGATCTCACGGGAACCGGTGTATCCACTGTGGCAAGGCCGTTGCCATATACATATGACACTTCTAGCCATTAAAATTGCTACACCAAGAAGAAATGCAGATGATAAACGGGTATTCATTGGACAAATATATTATACTAGAACTGACATGTGATTACATTTTCACGCAATTTGGGTGCATAGATCCTGAGAAATCCGTACCCAGAACAACCACCTCTGGCCGTAATAACGCCCTTGATACGCCTGAGCATTGAGTCAAACAGAGCTTGGATGGCGTGTACAGGTACAGCTGCCCATGCAGCTTCAACACGATACCACAGTTCATCAAGAGTAGTGACTGGCGTATTGTAACGAGCCAGTTGCTCGGCCACCATTGACCAGTCGGTTTCAGTTGGGGAGAGATCTGGAGAATGTGCTGGCCAGGGCAGCAGTCGAACATTTTCTGTATCCAGAAAGGTCCGTACAGGACCTGCAACATACGGTCGTGCATTATCCTGCTGAAATATAGGGTTTCGCAGGGATCGAAAACGCGTCGTAACACATCTGAAATGTAACGTCCTCTGTTAAAAGTGCCGTCAATGCGAACAAGAGGTGACCGAGACGTGCAACCAATGGCACCCCAGGCCATCACGCCGGGTGATACGCCAGTATGGCCATGACGAATACACGCTTCCAATGTGCGTTCACTGCGATGTTGCCAAACACGGATGTGACCATCATGATGCTGTAAACAGAACCTGGATTCATCCGAAAAAATGACGTTTTTCCATTCGTGCACCCAGGTTCGTCGTTGAGTACACCATCACAGGCGCTCCTGTCTGTGGTGCAGCGTCGAGGGTAACTGCAGCCATGGTCTCCAAGCTGATAGTGCATGCTGCTGCAAACGTCGTCGAACTGTTCGTGCAGATGGTTGTTGTCTTGCAAACGTCCCCATCTGTTCTCAGGGATCGAGACGTGGCTGCACGATGCCTGTCATCTCGACTGCTACTGATACGAGGCCGTTGGTATCCAGCACGGCGTTCCGTATTACCCTCCTGAACCCACCGATTCCATATTCTGCTAACAGTCATCGGATCTCGATCAACGCGAGCAGCAATGTCGCGATACGATAAACCGCAATCGCGATAGGCTAAAATCCGACCTTTTTCAAAGTCGGAAACGTGATGGTACGCATTTCTCCTCCTTACACGAGGCATCACAACAACGTTTCACCAGGCAACGCCGGTCAACTGCTGTTTGTGTATGAGAAGTCGGTTGGAAACTTTCCTCATGTCAGCACGTTGTAGGTGTCGCCACTGGCGCCAACCTTGTGTGAATGCACTGAAAAGCTAATCATTTGCATATCACAGCATCTTCTTCCTGTCGGTTAAATTTCGAGTCTGTAGCATGTCATCTTCGTGGTGTAGCAATTTTAATGGCCAGTAGTGTAGATACAAGAACTTTAA
Source organism: Schistocerca nitens (assembly GCF_023898315.1). NCBI lineage: Eukaryota > Metazoa > Arthropoda > Insecta > Orthoptera > Acrididae > Schistocerca > Schistocerca nitens. The sequence goes on along the minus strand of NC_064622.1, from coordinate 143,676,417 downwards.
TTTTTAAAATTACAAGGCTTTTGAATGGTTGTCCGTAACTTACCTACAGGAAGCGACATTGTAAGTTCTGCCGATATACAGATATAAAAGTTGAAAAACGATCGTAAACTTCGGTTTCATTGGGGAGAGGGGAATAGGGATAAATTGATAATGATTCGATGGAGGGATCAGTCACTCAGCAAGAATGTACCTGGGAACTGAGTCAGGGAGTGGGGGTGTGGGGAGACTCATGTCAGTGTTCCTGTGTATGGGCTGTTCGCCCTCCCTACAATCAAGCACTCTCACACCATTATTATGCAAGTGGGCTACACGGTGAAGTTACAGGGGCCACACCTTCAGACAGCAGTCAGAAGCCTTCACATGCCTGGGCTGACAGTCATCAGTGTAGGAGCATCACCAGATGTCGCTGGTCGGCGGACAACCTTGCTTCCACGAAGTTACCAGGCCGCGGTATTTAGCTGGCACCGAGCGGTGCCAGACCAGTTCATTCCTTCGAGTTCTATGGGCCAGGTACCAATCACTGTAGTGGTCCATTAATAAGAGCTCTCACTAATGACATCGTCAGAGTCTCTGATGCCATGCTACAGCCAGTTGCCACCGCAACGTGGAGCATCCAGAGACTACCTCAGTGATTGCCAGGGAGTGTCTCTACTTCAGTGGACTTTGGTGTTGCCTACCGCCGTTACTCTATGTTGTAACTTTTCAACTCCAAAGCAAACTCAGACTTTTCATTTATTTGGGCTGTCTCGTCAATTACGGACTTGTGTTGATAACCAACTTTACCATGAATGTACTTTAATAAACATATTCTGCGCTGTTTACCTGGGCCTCCTCCCATATGGGACATACCAAGTTTGACAATGAATGAGAGAATAGTTTTGAGATCATATGACAAATAGCTCTAGGTCACTTGCTACTAGTGAATATTGATTACATTATTTGGTTTCTGTAAACTAATACCGAATTGTTATGTCTGTTGTTTGACGAGGCAGAATACGATTACAACTTGTGAAGTTTTTTGTAAGGGGGGGGGGGGGGGGGGGACAACAACATGTTGGGAAGACGTGGACGTGCTATCTGTAATTCGTCAGCTCTCTTCTGTGTTCAGTACCCTTTTTTACATATTTAGCAATTATTTTACTTTGTTTGCCGGCTGATCCTTTTTCTTTGTCTGGCGATTATTTTCTGTGTTTAACAATCTCATTTCTATGTTTAGCGATCTGTTTCCATTCTTTTGCTCTCCACTTACATTGTATAACGATTTATAGTCATTGTCGATCTCTCTGTCTGGAAATATTCTTTTTTTGTATGTCTACAGTTTTTTCTCAATTTAACCATCTTCTTCCCTCTCCTTGCAGTTACGTTTGAGTCATATCCCCTCCTCATATCAACTTAGGGTCTGAGCGATCTAACACTCCTTTCCAACAGTCCCTTTGTAGTTAAAGGCCAAACTAACCCATAAAAACACAAACAACAAACTAGTTCTACTGGTTTCAGTCTTAGGCCTACCTCGCAAAGAAAAGCTCCAGATCAACGACATCACAAACTTTTCTTAACGCCAACACTTTCAGTATTGTGCAAACACTACCTTCCCCTATCCCAACGAAGCGTGACAATTCGTTCACTGTGATGCGTCTTCAGTGATCTTTTCGCTTGGCAATAGCAGAACATGCGACGTATGGGGTCAAATGAGAAGTTTGTTAAAAATATTTTGAATATTTCTTTACAGCATCTGCTTTTCAGCAAGAATTGTGCACTGATGTTCACAATAATGTCAAAAACATGCAGCTACATTTTATTTCTCGGGTATGTTTTAGTAGAGGAAATAACTCGCGATTGCAGCATTGCTGACTGAGGTTCTCCATCACACAAAGCGTGGATACATAAAATCAGTTTGATTGGCTGAGCTTGTTTGAGACTATGAGTACTTTCTCAGTTGTTACAGCTTTTGGCGATGCCTCCAGCGTTGGAAGACGAAACCTTAGGCAGGCAAATGCTCGACCCATGGCCAAATGCCCATTAAACAAAAATCACCAAAAATTGGTTTCTTCAGTTTCCACCCGAATCACATCATTTCGAAGACACCGTTACAATTAACAAAAGACAGTTTTCGAAGCCGTTTGTCAGCTGATGTCGTTAGTGTGAATGTGCTCCCTGATGTTTTGTGGTTGCTTTCTTTGGTAGTACAACCATTTCGCCGACCAAGAAACTATTTGGTCATTTCCGACTTCGGTATTGGGAAGTATAATCAGTGTATTTACTTCAGCAATTCCTATTTCCTTCATATATCAGATGATATATCATCATCACCTACAGCATTCCCCTTTTCCGTTTGTTGCATGCCTTTTGTCTAATATTGCCAGATGTTCCAATTTTTTCGAGGTGACCCGATTTTCAGCGGTGTCATGACTTGTCCCACTTAAACCTTACCCGGAACGGTAAATGTCCCGACTTTTGCCACTGATAACAGTTTGAAATACAATGAACACTCACTTCAAAAACGGTCTTGTACATGAAAGTTCCGAAATCAATTTCTGAATGCGTCAAGAAAGTTGGAATACGGTGCACGAGAAGGGACAAAAGGGATGCTTCAGCGCGTGTCCAAACCGTACCTTTTGAAAACACTAAGCCGCATGGCTTCCATTGTTTTATTATCACCACGCCGCTGCCTTCTGAACGTCGTTTCAACTCCCCCACCTTCCCCCTTTCGCAATTTGACCGGCAGTGACTTCTCTTGTTCCGCCAGTTACTACTTCGTTTGCTTGTGCCGAAGCGTGGCGGATTTTTTAATATAATCCAAAAGTGTTTTCTTTGATGAACAGAAGAGCATTTTTTTTACTACAGTTGTACCAGTGTATCAATTTCGTTCATTAAATATTACAAGGAAATACACTGGTGTCCAAAATTAAAGCAACAAACGGAAATTTTTCAAGGTTGCGTTTATTTTGACACAAAACGTTACAACTTGAAACAATGTAAAGAATACAGAACGTAAACAGCTGCAACGTTCATAACGGTAGACAAATATGTTCTTCGCATTTTCCAACGTAACGGATTTGCACACTTATTGTGACAACGTGTTAACTTGCTCAGTACGGGATGTGACCACCTCTGGCAGCAATACAGGCCTGACAACGACAGGGCACGATGTGAGTGATATCATCAATCTCATGTTGAGGCAACAACGCCCATTCTTCCTGCAGAGCTGCTCGCAAGTCTTGAGGAGTGGTTGGTGTATGCTGACGCGATGCAATCCATGTCTGTAGTGCATCCCAGACAGCTCTATGGGGGCTAGCAGGCCACGCCATGTTTGCGGTTTCTCCTGGTACCAAGAAAACGTCAAACACTCGTGCTCTAAGAGGCCTGGAAATATTGACCATCAGTACAAAAACATCACAAAAACTGCCCTTTTCAAGATCTCGTCACGATACCTGGCAGCAGTTAAAACTTGCCGTTTCACCTGTACAATTTCATGAAGGGCTGTTCGAGTGGTCAACAAAATCCCTGCCCACACCGTTAGGGACCGTCCTCGATATCAGTCTCATTCCACAATCTTTGGGTCTCCGAGTTCCAAGTTCCCTCCAGATGAGAATCCGTGGACACTCACTCTCCAGACCAATTCGGGACTCATCTGTGAAAAAAACAGTGGCCTACTGTTCGACCGGGCAACGGCCTTGCCGCAGTGGACACACCGGTTCCCGTGAGATCACCGAACTTCAGCTCTGTCGGGTGCGGTCGGCATTTGGATGGGTGACCATTCAGGCCGCCATGCGCTATTGCCATTTTTCGGGGTGCACTCAGCCTCGTGATGCCAATTGAGTAGCTACTCGAACAAATAGTAGCGGCTTCGGTCAAGAATACCATCATAACGACTGGGAGAGCGGTGTGCTGACCCCAAGCCCCTCCTCCCCTGAGGATGACTCGGCGGTCAGACGGTCCCGGCAGGCCACTCGTGGCTTACAGACGGAGTACTACTGTTCGACCATCCAGACGACATGCTGACCACTCTAGACGTACCGTCTGAGAAGTCGCGTCAGAGGTACACATACAAGTCTCCGATAACAAAGGCTACCCTGCTGAAGTCATCTGTACACGTCCAGTGGATGCTGCGAGGTCAGATGTCAGTGCCGCGCGGTACTGAAGTGGTACCGCCGTCCACTTACAGCCAAATAACGGTCCTATCTTTTCGATGCCACACATGGGTCGGCCCTGCCCTGGTCTTCGGGATGCAGTTTCGGCCTCTATAAACTGTCGCCACATCCGAGAAACAACAGAACTATTCACATTAAGTCATCTGGCCGCATCAGTCTGCGACTGTCCTGCTTCGATTCTTCCTGCGCCTCTCCACTGCGGAGAGTCTGGTAGGCACCTTCTCTGTGCCATACTGCACTGTGACTGCGTGCACAGCGATTATGGAAGTGGGACTACGCGACAAGCACTACCACGTCATATCTGGCGTGGTTGTCCGTTGACCGGGCTGCCATTTTCCGTGCAGAACATGATTGGTTATTTGTTGACAGTTGGTACGATTACATCATGACTTAGACACAGTCTCAACTTGTAAGTCCTTGTGTATCCGAGTTTTTAAACCAGCGGTTCCTAAGTTGCTATTTTCTGCATATTGGACCTAGCAACACTATTTTTACCACTTCGTGCCTTAAAATGTTCCTTTCTTGTCATCATGTATTCCATCTTCGACCTCAGTTAAATTTTAATGAAGCCACTTTATGTGCACATCGCAAACTCTTAACCTTTTTCTGGAAAATATGGTTGTAAATTAATACAAGCAAATCATTATGTGGTCTTATGGCTTCCTTTATACTGACGGACCAACATATTTTATCAGAAAGCTTTACTTTCGACATCATTCCTGTAAGAATTTCAGGCACTCGATTTGGTAACATGAGTTTCACACTAATTCTTGTTTTTATCTAGTTTTCTCTACAAGCACATTCAGATCCTTTTACGAAGTATACAACTACTAAAACAGTGGTACTGGACTGGGATAGGCTGTGTGGATTGTAGAGAGTCGTATGTACAAGGTCTGATTAAATTTCAAGACAGTTTGTAAATGAACTTACTTTAATGTTACAAATAACTTTGTCTTACAACTAAATTACAGTGCTGTCACTTGGCTCGAAATAATAAATACAGCCTGGAAGGCCGCCAAGAGGAACGTATGTATGATGCGGAGTGTCACATGCTGGTAGCCGAGGCGGCGCCCTCCTTGCAGACCATTCCACATTCCATTCGGAGGCCGTGGTTCACCATCGGACGTGGGTCAACCGCAGTTGCTCACGGTGAGGTTCATAGGCTGGCCAGAGTACGGCCTGTCTCGCAGTCTGTCATAATGCCAGTCTGCTACAAGCTGGAAACAAATTACTTGCCAGGTTTGTTCTACACTCGTAGTACTACTGCAACTGCTACTGCTACAAATATCCAAATCAAAGACAGTTTCCACGCTTTTTCTTAATCTTATCGTCTAATAAAATATAAAAAATAGTAATATCTTCGTAAAAAATTTTATATGACAAAAACAGTAACTTGCCTGTAATCAAATCTGATCCCCTCTGGTTTATTAATTACCCAATATTTCAAATTTTCGACGAAATTAAGTAAAAAGTAATAAGTCACATCTGCAAAATACTAACGCGAATTCTGCACAGACAAATGGAAAAACTGGTAGAAGCCGACTTCGGGGAAGATCAGTTTGGATTCCGTAGAAATGTTGGAACACGTGATGCAATACTGACCCTACATCTTATCTCAGAAGAAAGATTAAGGAAAGGCAAACCTACGTTTCTAGCATTTGTAGACTTAGAGAAAGCTTTTGACAATGTTGACTGGAATACTCTTTTTCAAATTCTGAAGGTGGCAGGGGTAAAAAACAGGGAGCGAAAGGCTATTTACAATTTGTACAGAAACCAGATGGCAGTTATAAGAGTCGAGGGACATGAAAGGGAAGCAGTGGTTGGGAAGGGAGTGAGACAGGGTTGTAGCCTCTCCCCGAAGCTATTCAATCTTTATATTGAGCAAGCAGTAAAGGAAACCAAAGAAAAGTTTGGAGTAGGTATTAAAATCCATGGGGAAGAAATAAAAACTTTGAGGTTCGCCGATGACATTGTAATTCTGTCAGAGACAGCAAAGGACTTGGAAGAGCAGTTGAATGGAATGGACAGTGTCTTGAAAGGAGGGTATAAGATGAACATCAACAAAAGCAAAACGGGGATAATGGAATGTAGTCGAATTAAGTCGGGTGATGCTGAGGAAATTAGGTTAGAAAATGAGACACTTAAAGTAGTAAAGGACTTTTGCAATTTGGGGAGAAAAATAAGTGATGAAAGTTGAAGTAGAGAGGATATAAATTGTAGACTTTCAATGGCAAGGAAAGTGTTTCCGAAGAAGAGAAATTTGTTAACATCGAGTATAGATTTAAGTGTCAGGAAGTCGTTTCTGAAAGTATTTGTATGGAGTGTAGCCATGTATGGAAGTGAAAGATGGACGATAAATAGTTTAGACAAGAAGAGAATAGAAGCTTTCGAAATGTGGTGCTACAGAAGAATGCTGAAGATTAGATGGGTAGATCACATAACTAATGAGGAGGTATTGAATAGAATTGGGGAGGAGTTTGTGGCACAATTTGACTAGAACAAGGGATCGGTTGGTAGGACATGTTCTGAGGCATCAAGGGATCACCAATTTAGTACTGGAGGGTAGCATGGAGGGTAAAAATCGTAGAGGGAGACCAAGAGATGAATACACTAAGCAGATTCAGAAGGATGTCGGTTCCAGTAGGTACTGGGAGATGAAGAGTCTTGCACAGGATAGAGTAGCATGGAGAGCTGCATCAAACCAGTCTCAGGGCTGAAGACCACAACAACAACAACAACAAGTAAAAACACTTTTCATTAGAAGTGAACGAATTTGAAAAAAGAGAAAAAAAGACAAATTAAAAAATATATACTTCGCGCAGGATTTTAGCTGGCGACCTTTGTATTTGATGAGATTGGCGTTACTTTTCTGCCAGCTCTCTTATCATGCACGCTTGCTGTTCATTTCTGATCTGAATTGTCCTCGTGTAACACAAAAACTGTTAAAAAAAAAAAAAAAAAAAGAAAGCACACAAAACGTTAAAATATTTCTCAAACGTCATTACTCTTTGGATTTAAAGTAAGAAAGATATTGAGAAGCTGTTAGATGCTCCATTGTAACAAAAAAGATCACTATTCCTAGAATGAGCTAGTACAACACAAGTGGCTTCGTTTGAATACTTAAATTAACCACTTTTTTTAAAAATGTATATCCTCACCAGCACCACTGTAATCTCGAAGCTGAGTTGAAAAATATATATCACCATGTCTTCGCAGCGTTAACGTAATTACACAGTGCCCTTCCTTTTCAGACGCTACTCGTATTCCAGGAATTTGTAGCAATGAGAAGCTCACTAAAGAAAATTTCGCTGCCATCTGTCAATAAATTTTAGTAAACGCCTTCTATACAGGTTGTCTGTGAGTTGCATGGTGGTAATAATAGGGTAGAATGGGCAAAATACAGAATCAAACTTCTTGATTAGAACTGAAGATCACATTTTAGAGTTCCAAAATTATTGGAAGTACTTGTTTCTGCAGTCGATATGCACAGTTGATTTTTTTTATTGCTTCCACTTGCAATACATAACGCTATGAATTATGGACGAAAACAGTAAGAGGGATGTTCAGAAGAGGAATTGGTACGGAATTGAGTTTGACTTCAGGAAAGACAAAAAAGAGTAGTGTCCTCTGATTTTATGTTGTGTGAAATAACAAGTGATTAGGAAAATTTGATTTGCCGTGGTTGTAATTGTGAAATGAGAATTTTTTTACAGTGTCGGGTAAGATACCTTATTAGTAGTTCTGCAAGCGATATGAAGTTCAGAAAGAGGTAAGTATTTACAATCCCTGCAAGAAACAAGCCTAAATAATGAAAGCAGAACATTAATGGAAACATGCTTCTATTTTTCCTGCATGTAAGACGAGTAGCAGTGTACAACTGGGAGAGCATAAAGTGAAAATAATATTTAGAGGATTGGTAAAGGTGTAACGATAAATGACACCTTTCTCGTTAAAAGTGATAAACATTAAACCTGATTATTAATTGAAATCAAGCGGCAGCGGAGAAAAACAGGCTTGAGCACAAAAAAAGAGTGAACGCGGAAACAAGAATAACAACTCACTGTAGATAAAGATCGAGAAGCAACGGAAGTACAAATAGTTAGGTAATACAATTGTCTAGGAAGACATACAGAACAGACTAGACAGGGAAAGTATGCAATCGATATATATTGCTATGAGAAGTTGGTTATGGTCTTCAAACTCAGCAAAAAAGTGTACAATGCATATTAAAATTATATCTCTTTAGGAAACATTTGAAGCTTATGATGCAGAAGAATTCATAGTTTAAATGAACATACTTCATACGAAATGAAAATTTGCTAAAACGGAGACGAAAGAAGTCTCCAGAAAATCATTTCTAGGAGAAGGAAGATTTTCGTGGAAAGAACTCAGAATCATTCAGCCCTGTCGAATTTTGATGTCAAAACCAGTGATAAAAGAATAAGAATGGACAAAAAACAGAGCTGATTGAGGGTATATCCAGAGATAAGCAGCATGACAAGGTAAATACAAATGGAGACGGTAACAAAAATAAAAAAAAATATTGCTAATTGTGTTTTGGGAAGATCTGCGGTCATTTGCAAGCTACATGTACTTAAATACACCTGACGATGATAGTCATGCTACATTTAAGAACTATTGCAATAGCTCATTGAACATAAACTGTACATACACAGTGTAGAAGAACATGTCGCGTAGTGCGTACAAAGTTAGTGTTACCGAACTTAGACGTCTTTTTGCAGTCGTGTTTTTCATACTCATTTCCTCTCAACTCCAGTGCTCTGCTTATTACATTCAGAAACAGTAGTTTATTTCATACATTAATTTGTAACTTTTAACCATGGGGAATATAATATCTCACTGTGACCAAACGTATAAATTTTTAAAAAGTACTGGTACTAGTATATCCGAAGCGTAATCTTTCACAGAAAATATTTATTAATAAAGAAGACGCATAGCAGGAAAGCAACAGCAGGAACTTCTTCAAAATTTTGTAGCAAGTCTCTAACTTTTAACAAATTATAATTATTTGCAAACCAGAGATCAAAATCTTCGAAAATAAAACACTGTGTTCTGTAGGATCTATTTCGAAATCTCAGTATAGCCTTTCTGATTAGGTTTTCTGTGTTGTTACAATCTCCACTTAGGCGAACATTGGAATATTTTATTAAATATTGTCAAGACCGACTCCTTGCCTAGTCCTCCGTGTTAATTACCAAAATTCATAGACATAAGTGCGCTTTAAGACAACAAGGAAACTGTTGTTGTTGTTGTGGTCTTCAGTTCTGAGACTGGTTTGATGCAGCTCTCCATGCTACTCTATCCTGTGCAAGCTTCTTCATCTGCCAGTACCTACTGCAACCTACATCCTTCTGAATCTGCTTAGTGTATTGATCTCTTGGTCTCCCTCTACGATTTTTACCCTCCACGCTGCCCTCCAATGCTAAATTTGTGATCCCTTGATGCCTCAAAACATGTCCTACCAACCGATCCCTTCTTCTAGTCAAGTTGTGCCATAAACTTCTCTTCTCCCCAATCCTATTCAATACCTCCTCATTAGTTACGTGATCTACCCACCTTATCTTCAGCATTCTTCTGTAGCACCACATTTCGAAAGCTTCTATTCTCTTCTTGTCCAAACTGGTTATCGTCCATGTTTCACTTCCATACATGGCTACACTCCATACAAATACTTTCAGAAACGAATTCCTGACACTTAAATCTATACTCGATGTTAAGAAATTTCTCTTCTTCAGAAACGATTTCCTTGCCATTGCCAGTCTACATTTTATATCCTCTCTACTTCGACCATCATCAGTTATTTTACTCCCTAAATAGCAAAACTCCTTTACTACTTTAAGTGTCTCATTTCCTAATCTAATCCCCTCAGCATCACCCGATTTAATTTGACTACATTCCATTATCCTCGTTTTGCTTTTGTTGATGTCCATCTTATATCCTCCTTTCAAGACACTGTCCATTCCGTTCAGCTGCTCTTCCAAGTCCTTTGCTGTCTCCGACAGAATTACAATGTCATCAGCGAACCTCAAAGTTTTTACTTATTCTCCATGAATTTTAATACCTACTCCGAATTTTTCTTTTGTTTCCTTCACTGCTTGCTCAATATACAGATTGAATAACATCGGGGAGAGGCTACAACCCTGTCTCACTCCTTTCCCAACCACTGCTTCCCTTTCATGCCCCTCGACTCTTATAACTGCCATCTGGTTTCTGTAAAAATTGTAAATAGCCTTTCGCTCCCTGTATTTTACCCCTGCCACCCTCAGAATTTGAAAGAGAGTATTCCAGTTAACGTTGTCAAAAGCTTTCTCTAAGTCTACAAATTCTAGAAACGTAGGTTTGCCTTTTCTTAATCTTTCTTCTAAGATAAGTCGTAAGGTTAGTATTGCCTCACGTGTTCCAACATTTCTACGGAATCCAAACTGATCTTCCCCGAGGTCCGCTTCTACCAGTTTTTCCATTCGTCTGTAAAGAATTCGCGTTAGTATTTTGCAGCTGTGACTTATTAAACTGGTAGTTCGGTAATTTTCACATCTGTCAACACCTGCTTTCTTTGGGATTGGAATTATTATATTCTTCTTTAAGTCTGTGGGTATTTCGCCTGTCTCATACATCTTGCTCACCAGATGGTACAGTTTTGTCAGGACTGGCTCTCCCAAGGCCATCAGTAGTTCTAATGGAATGTTGTCTACTCCCGGGGCCTTGTTTCGACTCAGGTCTTTCAGTGCTCTGTCAGACTCTTCACGCAGTATCTTATCTCCCATTGCAACTTCATCTACATCCTCTTCCATTTCCATAATATTGTCCTCAAGTACATCGCCCTTGTATAAACCCTCTATATACTCCTTCCACCTTTCTGCCTTCCCTTCTTTGCTTAGAACTGGGTTGCCATCTGAGCTCTTGATATTCATACAAGTGGTTGTCTTCTCTCCAAAGGTCTCTTTAATTTTCCTGTGGGCAGTATCTATCTTACCCCTAGTGAGACAAGCCTCTACATCCTTACATTTGTCCTCTAGCCATCCATGCTTAGCCATTTTGCACTTCCTGTCGATCTCATTTTTGAGACGTTTGTATTCCCTTTTGCCTGCTTCATTTACTGCATTTTTATATTTTCTCCTTTCATCAAATTCAATATTTCTTCTGTTACCCAAGGATTTCTATTAGCCCTCGTCTTTTTACCTACTTGATCCTCTGCTGCCTTCACTACTTCATCCCTCAAAGCTACCCATTCTTCTTCTACTGTATTTCTTTCCCCCATTCCTGTTAATTGTTCCCTTATGCTCTCCCTGAAACTCTCTACAACCTCTGGTTCTTTCAGTTTATCCAGGTCCTATCTCCTTAAATTCCCACCTTTTTGCAGTTTCTTCAGTTTCAATCTGCAGTTCATAACCAATAGATTGTGGTCAGAATCCACATCTGTCCCTGGAAATGTCTAACAATTTAAAACCTGGTTCCTAAATCTCTGTCTTACCATTATATAATCTATCTGATACCTTTTAGTATCTCCAGGATTCTTCCAGGTATACAACCTTCTTTTATGATTCTTGAACCAAGTGTTAGCTATGATTAAGTTATGCTCTGTGCAAAATTCTACAAGGCGGCTTCCTCTTTCATTTCTTCCCCCAATCCATATTCACCTACTATGTTTCCTTCTCTCCCTTTTCCTACTGACGAATTCCAGTCACCCATGACTATTAAATTTTCGTCTCCCTTCACTACCTGAATAATTTCTTTTATCTCGTCATACATTTCATCAATTTCTTCATCATCTGCAGAGCTAGTTGGCATATAAACTTGTACTACTGTAGTAGGCATGGGCTTTGTGTCTATCTTGGCCACAATAATGCGTTCACTATGCTGTTTGTAGTAGCTAACCCGCACTCCTATTTTTTTAGTCATTATTAAACCTACTCCTGCCTTACCCCTATTTCATTTTGTATTTATAACCCTGTAATCACCTGACCAAAAGTCTTGTTCCTCCTGCACTGAACTTCACTAATTCCGACTATATCTAACTTTAACCTATCCATTTCCCTTTTTAAATTTTCTAACCTACCTGCCCGATTAAGGGATCTGACATTCCACGCTCCGATCCGTAGAATGCCAGTATTCTTTCTCCTGATAACGACGTCCTCTTGAGTAGTCCCCGCCCGGAGATCCGAATGGGGGACTATTTTACCTCCGGAATATTTTACCCAAGAGGACGTCATCTTCATTTTATCATACAGTAAAGCTGCATGTCCTCGGGAAACTACATAGTATTATTGGTAACGGATCAGTTGAGGTGAAGTTTCACACCGTTATATGAACGACGTTGAACGTAGATTTTGAAGGCTATTACATTAGCAACTATAGTATACAGGCAGGGGCATATAGCTTTGTGCCCGTATCTGGCCAGTTCAGTAGTTCTGCTGAAAGCCTGCATAGGGTTACCGAAGTTTGGTACTACTCCGACACATAACACAGGTGACCTTTAAAGGAAGTAAGTTTATAATTCCATCAACGAGAAGAAGCAGCACCTGAATTGGTCAAGGTTGGGGAAGAAAACCGACCGTGTCCTTTCCACGGTTTAAGAGACTTATGGAAACTAAGTAAAACTCTAATGTGGAAGGCAAGATGGGAAACTGAACGCATCTCTTCCCTATCGCTATTCGTCTGTCGTAAGCACTGAGCTATACTGCTCAGTTACAACTGCGAAGTGTGGTGGTTCTGATATCGCGGCTCCATGAACCGTTTCTGAGGTTGGAAGGAGGTTGTGGCATGCCACTTCCAGTAGGGTCATACTTTGTAAAGTGCTATGGGGTGGTAGTCAACCTCCCAGTTGGCAATTATTTAGGACTGACTTCGTAGATCTCCATCTATAAAGGCACGTATGTAAAATAAGGGAAAGGGAGCCTCTCATCTATAGCGGACAAAACAGACGCCCAAACGCACGCTCCTCCGGCACTGCAACACTAATGGCAGATTTATTGACTGGGGAGTGCTGGAAGTTTTAACACAAAAATGAACTTACTAATGTATCCTCCTATGTGTTACTACTTTTGTGTTATGACGTTGTGATTATGTAGGATGTAACAGTGTACGAAATACAAGCTGGAACATGTGATTGATGCTTCTGTTGACATTTGTGCGGCACACAAAGATAAAGGCAGAATCTCTGTGACGGGTGAGTACGTCCTGAGTGCTAAAGGAATTGGCCATGTTTTGCTTTGAGGGGCCTCAAGCTCTGTATTTAGACTGCTCGCTTGAATGCATGAACTGGACATCGACTTCGTTATGGCATCGACGATGTAACTTCGTAATGTCTGTGTTTATACAGTGTCTGTGTGCTTCATTACAATGTCATTCAGACATGCGTGCATACATTGTAATGTAACATACAAACTCTGTATGAACATAGGCATTGTGTCAATCATTGGTATATATGTCTCGAGGGGCTACAACACCGATAGCAAAAATTTGTCTCTCTTGCTCTGTGGGAATCACAAAGTGCGAGGATAGGGGACATGGACAGCTAGAAGTTTGGGTCGGTCCACGAGGCTTGCAGAGATAGCCAAAGTGCGTAAGGCATCAGCTTACGATAAGCGGGAAATCCAAGTTCGGCTCCCAGTCCGGCACAAATTTTCATGCGTCACATAAAATGTGCTGCTCACGTTAAACCGAATTCTCAGTTTGCGAATCCCTCTCGAGATAAAACTTAGAGTAGAATGAAATACTAAACACTGTATCTACATGTACATCTTCCAAGTACACGCGGAAGTTTAGTGAATTAAGAAATGAGAGTTTGTGTCGGTCTGGGAGGAGTGCACAGGTAGCCGAAGTAGTTGAGGCGACCGCTCGCAACAAATGGGAAATCCCGTTTCGAGACCCAGTATAGCGTGCCACCATTTCTTCTCATACCTTCCATAGATTGACACTTGGAAAAACGATAGCTTATACGTTCTGTGGAGCTCTTCTTAAAAGGAAAGTGTTTGAGGAAACGCAGATACCATTAGAGCGGGCCCTGAAAAATGAAACGTCTCCGTGCATTTACGATGTAAACTTTACGTGCTCATACTCTTCAGAACTTCTATGACATCCATGTACAATTGGTTCGAAGTGTGACTAAAGGAGTTGTCTTTCATTGTTAAACTACAGTGAATCTCCTAAACAAATTAGAATTTGTTGTTGGGCCTAACTGAAGCCAGCATCCCTCCTTCGCGATTAGCACTCTGGAAACCAGTGTGCGTTTGCATCACTGATCCACCCAATGCTTCAGCATGCCTATACATCAGTCCAACGTAAGGAATCTCCACGGAGCTTGTCACAGGAGAAAAGGGTGTGGCGGGCAATAGCTTAGCCACAGCCCAGCATTTGTTACTGCATGAACGGAGAACAAGTTGGAAGCCCTTGAGATCAATGAATATCTGACAGAATGTCCTAAGTACTCGAAATCAGCATAGCAATTTTCCTAAATTTCATCGAAATATCTCCACTACTTTTCGATTCTGATGATAATGATAGTCCGATAATGGGCTTGTAAGATAAACACATATTGCAGAGCATCCAGCGTTTATGTTTTCGTTTATAATTTGCAGTTATTCCGCCAAGCAGCGCCAGAAGAATCCATTGATATGGTGTGGATGAGAGAAGAAGACGAGAAAGAAGTAAAAAAATAAAAAAATAAAAAAAAGCTGATAAATGAGCTGAAAAGTAACGATCTGCAGTTTTTCTCAATCCTTCCATTTGTGGGAAGCATGACCTTGTAAACGTGCGAGTTTGTTGCACTCTGTTCTTTATATTTCAGTTGTTATTCACTAAGCTGCAATGTCCAAGTAGAAAACACAAGTAACGCTCAAGTACCCAAAATACGAACATATCTAAATATTGTAATCTGCTAATTTAAAACGGGGCTTCAACCTAGTTAACACTAATTCACGAATCCACTGATCGTCGTAACGTATTCCATCAACACGTTCATCTTGCATCCGTCGCACCTCACATTTGCTTTTACGTGGCATTTTGTAGATAACTCCATGCACTTACTGTACATTTTCCTCCGCAACAACTGGAAATCTCTATTCTGAATGAAACTTATCCGTCGAGGTATTGGTACACGTCCACCTCCGTAGCTGTGTGGTCAGTGCGAATGTCCGCCATAGAGAGGACACAAGATCCATTCCCGGTACTGCCCATGAGTTTTCCTTGGCGGAAGGACTGGTGTGGAGTGTATTCGGCCTCGTGAGGCAAAGATTATCGGCGGTTCCAGTGTCAAGAAACCCAACAACGGCCGGGAGAGCATTGTGCTGACTACATGGCCCTCCATACCACATACAATGACGCCATTGGCAGAGGATGAAAGGCAGTCGGTCGGCTCAGACCGTTCCATCTAGGGGCAAATGTGGAACTCAGTCTTACTGTAATGCCGTTCGGCAACTTCATAACTGAAGACGTGATGTCTTGGGAAAACTGCTATTGATATAACGAAATAAAATATCGTCTTGATTACTACATTTATTTTTCGATTACTGGCTCCAATGTGATGAATATCCCCACATTTTATAACTGTTTTGACGAACAGCATTTTGCAGCGCTAGATTTGAAAATGATCTAATTGTGAGATCGTAAACAGCAATCAATACATAGATGCAGTGATACAGAAAGTGTTTTTTTTATCGGTATTGAACAACATTATTTACATCATGTGTAAAGGCAGCTAAGACAACGTCGGGAACATTGGGAGCATTACCGTCTGCTGAGGTCTTAAACAAGGATAAAGACCGATTCATTGCAATTGTAAGAGTAGCAAAGATGACATTTTTTGTTCTGCAAAACCGTTGCCATCAGAAAGAGCGGACTGACTGCCAGTTTCTGGAGAGTACTTTGTCTTACGGAAAATAATGGCATTTCAA
This sequence comes from Schistocerca nitens, assembly GCF_023898315.1. Taxonomy (NCBI): domain Eukaryota; kingdom Metazoa; phylum Arthropoda; class Insecta; order Orthoptera; family Acrididae; genus Schistocerca; species Schistocerca nitens. Next base: position 143,660,354 of record NC_064622.1, on the reverse strand, counting down.
CAGTTGCATTACTTTCTGGCATATGGTCGACTAGGGTATGCAGTGGTTTTTATTGAGAACAACAGAAGAGGCGTACTATTTGATCAAAACCACCCGGACGTCTATTACTAGACATTGATACAGGGCGTGTTCACCTATCACCTTTATGATGGCTTTAACTCTGGTGGGGACGATTTCAGTGAGGTGTATGAACGGATGTGGAGGAACGGCAGCCCATTTCTCCTCAAGAGCCGAAACCAGAGAAGTTAGTGAGGTCGGACGCTGTTGGTTGGGTGATTCGGTAGAGGGGACCAAGCAGCGAGGTCAGTGGTCCCATCGGATTAAGGAAGGATGGGTAAGGAAGTCGGCCGTGCCCTTTCAGAGGAACCATCCCGGCATTTGCCTGAAGCGATTTAGGGAAATTACGGAAAACCTAAATCAGAATGACCGGACGCGGGTTTGAACCGTCGTCCTCCCTAATGTGAGTCCAGTGTGCTGACCACTGCGCCACCTCGCTCGGTTGGAAGCTGGGATCTGGAGCGAAGTAGACGTTCTAATTCATGCCAGAGGTGTTCTGTTCGTTTCATATCTGGTCTCTGGGTAGACCAGTTTATTTCAGGAATGTCATTGTCCACAAACCATTGCCTCACACATATTGCTTTATGACTGGATGCATTCTCATGCTGATATTACCATCATCTCCCAACTGCTGTACGCAGTACACAATATTGTAAAATGTGTTTATATCCTTCTGCGTTAAGCGTTTTCTTGCGCAATAAAGGGCCCGCTCAGTAACCACGAGAAGCGATCCGGTATCGTAACACCACCTTCTCGACTCTTCACTGTTGGGGCTACAACATGATTGCAGGTTACGTGCTCCAGGTGTTCGCCAAACCCAAACTCTTCCATCGGATTGCCACAGGGCACAGCGCCATTCGTCACTCCAGATCACTCGTTTCCAGTCATCCACTGTCCACTGAAGTCGCTCTTCACACCGCCTCAATCGTCGCTTAGCAATGACTACATAAATGTCTGACTTATAAGGAGTTGTTGGACTGTTTTACCCCATTCTTTTTAACTCCCTACCCACAACTGCTTGCTGGACTCACGACTAATTTCTTCCGCTGATTTCATGCGATTTTTTACGAGAACTCTCAACAGTACTTGACGGTCCTTTTTCGTCAGTACCTGAGGTGTACCTGATCTTGATTTAGCTGTCGTTGTTTCACGTCACAGTCACATCGCGAAGAGTCGACGTGAGTTGTTTTAGAAGGACTGAAATGTCTCTCATGGACCTGTTACTCCGATGGCATCCAGTTACTAGCCCACGTTCGAAACCACTGACGTCTCCTGACCCACCCATTGTGCTGTTTCTGCTTCAGTACTAGCGACACAACACTCTCCACGTCCTTTCATTCTGGCTGGTCCGCCTCTCGTGGCATCTAGTGGTCAATTCCCCACTGGATAGTTTTGATTAGCAGTGAATATAAAAAAAATATTTCAAGACCCCCAAGAGCTGCTGGTAAATAAATCTTTATTAACGGCCGATTTCCATCGGCTGATCGTCTTCACGTACCATCACTTTTTGTATAGCTGTCTGTACGTCAACGTTATTACTGCGGCGTCAAATAAATTGGAAAAAAATCATCCTGATTCAATGCCGTGAGTAACAAAAGGCACTTTATAGTCAACAGTAAAAGTCTTTGTTGTAATTTAAGTCAGTGTACGAAGATTTATGAATTATGCCATTGCATTTTACTGTGACTGTACAGGATGAACTTAAACACTTAACTTCCAGAGGGCATTCGTACTGCCGTCTAATGAACGAAATATGAGCCTACAAAGACAAACGAACCGTGGAACTGGACTGGAGAATTTCCAGCAAACAGAAAACAGCATCTTACTCTCAACCGGGAGCAATATTCAGACGTAAAAGTAACTTCGTTTGTACTCGGGAGGAGTGTTAGAGCGCCATTACTTTTCACAGTGTGTATAAATGACCTACGAGGTGCGACAATATAGTAATGAGACTGATTTTCTTTGCAAGATGTGGCAACCCTGCAGGCTTGCGTAGACACAATATCTTTGACCTTCGGCTAGAAGCTGCTTCTAGTCCAAGTGGCACATCGATGCAACAGCTCAGTCGTGAATTGTGCTGTAATAAATTAACACGTGTTTGTGTCTCTCGTCACGGAAATGGAACCGCATAATATTGCGCAACGGTGTGCCATTTCTTTTTGCGTTAAACTGAGTGAAAACGCGACGACAATTTATGGTAAGCTTCAGAAGGCTTTTGGAGAGGAGGTTATGTCAAGTGCTCAAGTTTTTCGTTGGCATAAAATGTTTATTGAAGGCAGAACGAATGCTGAAGATGAAGACCGCACTGGACGACCATCAACGTCACGGACGGATGTCAACTTGGCCAGGGTGTGTGAATCCGTACGATCTGATCGAAGATTGCAGAAGAACTGAACATCAATCGAGACTTCGTAAAAGAGTTCTTCGTGTCCGTTCCAACATTGCTGGTAATTGGATTCTGCATCACGATAATGCTATGTCAGTACAGCAATTTTTAACCTTAAAACAAATTTAAGTACTACCACAGCCACCTTATTCACCAGATATCGCTCCGTGCGACTTTTTTCTTTTTCCAAAAGTCAAAACGGCGGTGAAGGGACATCATTTTCAAACAACACAAGATGTCCAAAAAGCTGTGACGAGGGTCTTGGAAGATATTACAGAAGATGAGTTCCAGAAATGTTACCATCAATGGCAGAAGCGCTGGAAAAAGTCTGTGCAATCAGAAGAGAACTACTTTGAAGGAGACAACACTAAATTGGACTAAAACGGCAAGCAACATTTTTTTCACATCGGCCCCATTACTTTATTGTCGCACCTTGTAGATGATAACGGCAGAAATTCCATATGCTTTCTGCGGATGATGCTGTTCACTACAGAGAAGTAGCAGCACAACAAAATTGTAGCGAAATCCAGGAAGACCTATGAAGGATCGACACTTGGTGCAGAGATAGGCAATGGACGCTCTGCATAAACAAAAGTAACCTATTACGCACAAATAGCTGGAAAAGATAGATAATTATATGATTGCACGACTGCAGAACTCTCATGGGAAGCAGTCACATTCATAAAATATCTAGGAGTATGTGTACATAGCAGCTTAAAGTGGAACGAGCAAATAAAAATAATGACATTTAAGGCAGATGCCAGAGACTCATTGGAAAAACGGATTTTTTGATAGAGAGGGTCCAAAGAAGACTAGCGCGGTTCGTCACAGATTCATTTAGTATTCGCGATAGCGTCACGGAGATGCTCAGCCAACTCCAGTGGCAGATTCAACAAGACAGGCGGTTTGCATCACAGTGAGATCTTACGTTCCTAGAGGAGTCAACTAATGTATTGGTTCCTTTCGATCTCACGAAAAGACCATGGAGGTAAAATCAGATATCCGAGCTGACACCGAGACTCACCAGCAATCGTTCTTCCAGCGAACCATTCGCCACTGGAACAGGAAAAGGGTGACGTGACAGTGGTACAAATAGTACCCTCCGCCACACACTGCAAGCTGTCTTTCGGAGCATAGATGTAAGACGTAGAACGTAGCACTCCTCTTACTTCGTGAACCGTTCAAGATAACGAAACGAAGTTTTCGGCAGCAGGCCTCATAATTTTGTTGCAAGTTTTACCAAGATTATTATACCCTCGTAAAATTTACGATTGCAGTAAGGTATAAAACAGAACTTTTGTACTTAATTTGACACGTACCGCATTATTGGATATCTAATATCTACATATACAGCTATATAATTACTTTGGAATTCACAATTAGTGCCTGGCGGAATGTGCATTGAATCACCTTTAAGCTACTTTCTAGCGTTCTTCTACGAAAAAGCGCGCGGGAAAAACGAACACTTAAGTCATTCCGTTCGAGCTCTGATTTCTCTTGTTTTAGTATGATGATGATGTCTCCCTCTGTAGATGGGCGCCAAGAAGTATTTTCACACTTTTGTAATTTCAGGAGAAGGTCCTGCCACAACGAAAGACACCTCTGTTTGAACGACTGTCATTGCGGTTCCCGTATTGTATCCGTGGCGCACTCTCCCCAAAACGTCCTCCAATTCAATATGTTACAGTTTCTAAATGTTCTGCCAATAAAATCACATTCTTTGGTTTGCTTTCCCCACAATATTATCTATGTGATCATTCCAATTTAAGTCATTCGTAATTACAATCCCTAAGTATTTAGTTGAGCTTGCAACCTTTAGATTTGTGTGATTTATTCTATAGCTAACATTTAGATGATTGTTTTTAGCGCTCGTGTGGATGACTTCATACTTCTCATGATTTAAATTCCCACTTTTTGCACCATAGAGATATCTTGTCTAAATCATTATGAAATTCGTTTTGATCGTCTAATGACATTACAAGAGCGTAAATGACAACATCATCTGCAAACAATCTTATAGGACAGCTCAGTTTGTGTCTTAAATTGTTTATATGGGCCAGGGACAACACAGGGCTCATAACACTTCCTTGGGGAAATCCAGATATTACTTTTGTTTTATTCGATGGCCTTCCGCCAGTTGTTACGAACTGTGACCTTTTTGACAGGAAATCATGAATACTGTCACGCAATTTGAGACGAATTTAATTAGAAGTCGCTTGTAATTAACTAATTTTTAACCTATAGATTATGACTTCCTTTGAACGAAACTTTACGATAGTCCAAACCAGTGTAACATTTATCCTCTTTAGTGTTCAAGGGTTAATCCACTGAACTGTTGTATCAGCCGAGATACTGAAATTGAAATGAGTGAGGATTTTCTTTCTTTTTTTTTTTTTTAAAAAGCCAATAAAGAGGTGTGTTTTAATTAACTGCATTCGAAACTTCATGGAAACTTGTGTACAATGAGACAACGCTTGTTAAGTGCTGAAGTTGAAAGTTTTCGCAAAAGTATCCGAGAAACGAGTTAGAACTGAAAGACAAAGCGGGCGGGATCACCGAGTGCTGTGTAAAAACCACCGACTGCAACTCTTGTGCCAGATTTTGTCCTTATATGCAGCAAGAAGGTAGACCCGTACCACAAAGATTAAACGTAACTCCTCTTGGGCCGATCATGTAGACCAAAGATACAAGATACTGTAACTGGAACTACTGTGTATAGTAACTTCTGGCACACCGAAAGTGTTTAGGAAAACTATTTCAAACGTCTAAGTGAACAATGTTTACGTTAAAAAATAAATGGTCGGCAGTCTTGATAAAACGATGGAGCTTGGCCCGAGAGCCTCACGTCTACGTACTCCGCAAGCCACCACACGGAGCGTGGCGGAGGGTTCTTTCCCGTTCCGCTTGCAAATGGAGCGATGGTAGAACGACTTTCTATATGGCCCTGCACGAGCCCTAATTTCTCTTATCGTGTCTTCGCAGTCACCACGCAAAATGTACGAGCACGTTAACGACAGTAGAATCGGTCTGCAGTCAGCCACAAATACCCGTTCTCTAAATTGCCTCTATAATATTTCGTGGAAGGAGCGTTGACTTCGCTCCAGGTATTATTTGAGTTCACGGAGCATTTCCGTAATACTCGCGTCTTAATCGATGCTGCCGGTATCAAATATAGCAACTCGCCTCTGAATTGCTTCGATGTCTTCCTCTGATCCGATCTGGTAGTGATTGCAAACACTAAAGTGCTACTCGACAATGCAGTTTTCTGTACGCTGTAAACTGTCCTATAATTCTCCCAATAAATCGAAGTCGACTTCTCGCTTTCTCCACCTTTCGTGAACGTTCCATTTCATAACGCTTTGCAGCGCCTCTTCTAGAAATTTAACCGGCGTGATTGTCTCAAGTAAGAAACCACTAATGCTGAATTCCAATATTAAAGGACTGTTTTTCATACAAATCTGTACTGACTTATATTTTTCTGTGTTTAGAGAAAGGTGTCTCTCATAATACCAAAAAAACATTTTTTTTCCAAGTCATTTTATATCCTCGTACAGTCACTCAAAGCCGACACTGCAGCGTCATCAGCCAACGGCCGCAGATCGCTGCTTACCCTGTACTTCCGATTGTCAATGTATACAGAGAACCAGAGAGGTCTTATCACAGTTCCCTGGGGCACTGCTAACGAAATTCTCGTCTCTGATGAATTCTCGCCGACAAGGACAGTGTATTGCGTTCTGGTTTTTTAATAAGTCTTCGAATCACTCAGATATCTCGGAACCTATTCCGTATCCTCGTGCTTTCGTTAACAGTATGCAGTGTGGCACAATGTGAGAAAAGGGCACTCTGAGTTTCGCACGAACGACGGTTTCTAAATCCGTGCTGACTTGGGACAGAAGCTTTTCTGTGTCAAGGAAATTTGTCATATCCGAACTTGGAATATGCCAACGGCCTTGCCGGTTCCCGTCAGATCACCGAAGTTAAGCGCTGTCGGGCTGGCTAGCACTTGGATAGGTAACCATCCGGTCTGCCGAGCGCTGTTGGCAAGCGAGGTGCACTCAGCCCGTGTCAGGCACACTGAGGAGCTACTTGATTGAAAAGTAGCGGCTCCGGTCTCGGAAACTGACATATGGCCGGGAGAGCGGTGTGCTGACCACATGCCGCTCCGTATCCGCATCCATGACCCCTATGAGCTAAGGATGACACGGCGATCGGTTGGCAGCGTGGGGCCTTCATGGCCTGTTCGGGAGAACTTGGAATATACTCAATAATTCTGTAGCAAACCGATGTTTTCACTCTTCACACAAGCAAAACCGATTCCGG